>NC_138976.1:199771028-201260361 GCF_964341445.2 Mesoplodon mirus | reverse complement strand
CCTTCAACACACCCCGAATGGAATTCAGGACTGAGATCAGGAATGAGGTGGTCTATGCTCTGAGAAAACCCGGCAGAACAGGCCTTCAGATAGTTCAATATTTTCAGAAGATTTTATGAGCCCAGTTTCTTTTATCTTCTCATATCTAGAAAAGCACTAAAATCATTAATGGAGACATCTGCTCCTTGTGACTAGCAGCCACCATTTCGTGACTAGCAGCAAATTTCTGCCAAAATGTGTCCCTGATTACATGTGTCCCCCTTCACCAAAATCACATACATGCTGACCTTCCCCCTACCTCTTTCGAGCAGTTCCTCAGAGCTATCTGAGAGGCTGTTTCCTTGGCTATAGTCCTCATTTTGCCCCAAATAAAACTTAACTCACAACTCTCAGTTTGTGCTTTTTTTTTTTTTCAGTTGACAGTTTAAAACTTTCCCAATTTGGCTGTTCAAGGAGCCACCGTTTTGGGAAAATCCCTGCTGTTCTCCTTACTTGCTGCAAGTAATAAACCCTTCCTTCTCCTGCCCTTTGGCTTGGTTGTGTCTTTTGGCTCAACAAAAGAAGTGTTTCAGGTAACACTTTGAGCTGGTCTAAGAATTAAATTGACGTGAGACTGATTAACAGGAGAAAATAAAACAAAAGTTTAATAATATGTATATCTAGGAGTCATTTTTGGCCTAAGCCGTTTTGCATTCTAAGCCTGCCCAGGATGCTTGCCGTTGAAAGGGTCTCAGTAATTAATGATCTTAAGGGAACAAAATAATGCAGAATCAAAGGACTGTTTTCAGGTCAAAGAAGTAACAATAACAAAGATAATTGTAAAGACTCCCAGTTCTCTTTCAATGGTAAAGATTAGCCTGATCAACTGGGAACATAAGGAATGATGATATTGACCTTTTCTGACCCTCATGACTTCAGTCCACTAAAGCTTGGACTCTGTGGACCACCCAAACCCCTTCATGAATATGCATATACCCTTAGCTTAAAAATTCCCCCATTTTGCTGTTCAGGAAGACACTGCTTTGGGAAAGACCCCCGGTGTTCTCTTTACTTGCTGCAAGTAACAAATCCTTTCTTCTCCCAATCTTTGTTTTTGTTGTGCCTTTCAGCTTGACGCCCACCAAGAGGCAAACCCAGGTTTTTGGGTAACATTAGCTCCTTGGCGGGCAATGAAAATGACATAAGGCAGATTAACAAGAGAAATTTAAATTATTATGTGCACATGGGGAATTCACGTAAGTATGAAGAAATCCAAAAACAGCAAGACAAGGTGACATATATATATTCTTGACTAAAGAGAAGTGAAACTGAGCAGGACCCTGTGGCGCTCCTGGGCACTAAAGTCTTTCTGTGTCCCCCATTTCTTGTTTGCAGGGACTAGGCTTCAGCCTCCACAACTTTCCCTGAATTCCAAAGGGTAGGGTCAAATAGTTGCTAATCAGGGAAGGGAGGGGCTGCAGAGACGAGGGAGGAACTGTCAAGAAACAATAGTGCAGCTTTGGGACAAGATCCTGGTTCTGCCTCAAGGGAAACATATAACAATAACTGAGCTCTTCTACAGAACTCAAACCCCCAACAAATGGAAGATGTTAACTACTTGATGAAGCATCCTTCATTCTAGAGAGAAGGTCACAGTTTGATAACCTTGAGAAGCATAGAAGCTCATCAGGAGACCACCTGAGGCCACATTAAAGGATTGCAGGCCCTGAATACACCATAATCCTTATCAGCAACCCTGACTTTGAACCATTGCTATAAAACTCCTCACCAAATCCCCCCAGGTTGGGACACACAGTTTTGAGGGCATTAGCCTGCTGTGTCCCCCTTTGCCTGGCAATGCAATAAACCTATTCTTTTCTACTTCACCCAAACTCTGCCCCCGAATTCGATTCCATACCAGTGCACAGAGGCCAAATTTCGGCATCAGAAGGACGTTTGGGTCTGAAATTTCAAGGGGAAGTAAGGTAATTCACAGGAAGTTAAAAAGAGTTACTGTTTGGTAAACAAATGTTTGCTGATCCATCCAAAGACAATGAGACAGAGAGAGAATTTTTTTTTTTTTGCAGTACACGTGCCTCTCACTCTTGTGGCCTCTCCCCTTGTGGAGCACAGGCTCCGGACGCACAGGCCCAGCAGCCATGGCTCATGGGCCCAGCCGCTCTGCGGCACGTGGTATCTTCCCGGACCGGGGCACGAACCCATGTCCCCGGCATCGGCAGGTGGACTCTCAACCACTGCACCACCAGGGAAGCCCCACAGAGAGGATTTTGATCAAATGGGCTTTTCAATGTTCCTCCTGTTCTACCACACCTAGTATTATACTACATTTATCTCTAGTGATAGCTTCTTCCTGGGACAGGCCTCCTGTCTTAAATTATTTTAGGCAATAAGGGGGAAGTTCAAAGGCTCTTCCTGAGTCTTTTGGGCCTTGATTGTTTTCAGCTCAAAATAATCCACATGCCATAGTGGCACATCTTGTGGTGGCCAGCACTTAGACCCATTGGCTCCCACGTGCAAATGAGAACCATGCAGTGACTCAGGGAGAGCCCTGAGCACATTATTCAGATAGACACCAACATGATGCCATTTTTCTTCGGTGTGTTCAGTGAGAGAAGCAATACAAGAGGCACTGCCCTTTTACTTTGGGGGAGGTTGAAAGTCCCTTCTTGGAAAGGAAAAATAAGTACTTTTAGAGCATTTAGAAAACCTAAAACCTGTGACTCAATTTTTTTAAGTGCAGAGTTAATTTTACCCAAATGTGTTTTCTTAAAAATTGCAACCAGTCAAGATCAGTATCTTCAAGGGGTGCACCAGTTGTGATATTTGCTGACTTTACACTGTTCTGAAATTGAGGATACCTTCCCTCTACTCAGTTAATGTTTATTTTTTTTAACTTTTAAAACTGTTTTAAGTAGGAGATCTTTTACTGGAGCCTGAGGATTGATAATTTTAACCACTGTGACACTGCTCTGTTACCTCACATCAACCAAAGAATTGTGCAGGAGCTGATCACATACCCTGTGATTCCCCTCTCTCACCTGGTATTTAAAAATGCTTTCATAAAACCCATCAGGAAAGGGGGTTCTGGTGTTTTGAGCACTACCTGACCTGAACTCCCTGCCTGGCACCTGCAATAAATGCTGCACTTTCCTTCGCCATAACCTGGTGTCAGTAGATTTGCTTTACTGCACATGGGAGAGCAGACCCACGTTTTTTCATCAACATATTTATATATATTATTATATATTGTAGGCAATGGAGATATTTTACTTCTTTCCTATTGTGCTGTTTTATTTTTTAACTGAGTTAACCATGAAAGTCAATTTTTGTTGATAGAGGAGAAAAGGTACAAATTAATTAGCTATAGTTAAAAATTTAAAGCTTTCAAAATGCTTGTTATTTATAATGAGATTTATTTAACAGAATTAGGAAATAATTCTGTATTTAAATGGTTCGATTGTGATTGTGGAACATGAAACTGGTAGTCCACAGGACATATACTAAATTTTCACCCTTAGTGATACTATATTTGTACCATCCATGTCAAGCTAAAATGTTGTTTTTCAACAACCTTTAGCAAACATATCTTAGTTTTATTATTCAGAGTGAATATAGGAGCTCAATTTGATATAGGGAACTTGAGCATTCCATCAACATGAATTTGAAGAATACACTAAGAATATCTTCTACATTACATTGGAGTAGTGAATTACTGGTAATTATTTAGGGAATTCTTTTGAAAAATATAGTCACCAGGGGCCAATAATTGAATTCTATTGAAATATAGAGATAGATATTAATAAGAATGGAAAATCATATTTTCATTTTATATTGCCCATATCTTCATTTTATTTGTAGGTTTTGAAAGTTTGCAAGAGAAAGATATCAGAATTTATACTTCATTCAGCAGAATCCCTTGGACCAAATGATCACACACTCAGAATACATAAGTGGAGACATTACTGACTGTGGCCCAGGAGACAAGGACAAGACCTAGAAAAGACACAGTAAATAATGGAGGGAAAAAAAGATTGGAATAGACAGGCATTTCTCTTAATGAAAAATGTTAATATTAGAATCCTTGAGGGAGAATCTTTGAAAATATTGGATTTCTATAACAATAAAAAATTGAGTCCCAAAGTACAATGAGAAATAACAATAATGAATAAATAGGATAAAGAAATTATATGTTAACTGGCATACATTCCAGGCGATGATCAGACTCCTGCAGAAACCAGGGCTTTCTGGCCTTTAATTCCCTTTGGGAAGAACTTCAGCAACCTTGTCCCCAGCTTTCAGCCATCAACTCCAGGACTACAGAGGCAGAGTCCTGGCCCTCAAGTCAGGCTGCCTCACTGACTTGAATGCCCATGGAAAAGGGAACATTGATCCTGACCTGAGACACAGCCCTCAGATGTTTGTAAGCTGGAAAGTCTGCATCAGACTTCCTCCTTGCATCTCTCTAGGGTGAACTAGGGAAAACAAAACGTCACAAAACCCTTTCCCACAGAAGAAGTCTGGGAAAAAACACATTACGATCTTGGCCTTGGTGCCAGGTGAGGCTGATATCACTAGAGCACACCTTCTCCTGGGTTTGGTACCAGAATCCAGGGCCCTGGTGGGAGGACCTGGGCTCTGCCCTGGGTTCCATGGACACAGACAAGCAAGTGTGATCTCAGCAACCTTCAAGGACCCAGATGTGAGAAAGAGGCAATGAAGACACGATGGCTGCTTCAGGGTGGCTTGGTGTCAGCCTAGAACAGCTGGACTTCATAAGGAATAACACACTGTGGAGGGAACTAATAAAGAATTTATAATAGGAACAGAAAAATAGTTTTATTTGAGCCAAGCTGAGGGCTATAATCTGGGAGGCAGCCCCTCAAAAGGCTCTAAGGAACTTCTCCACTGAAGCATGGTAGTCTTATGCTTTATCAGAACAAAGAACATACATCAAACATGACAGGGGTCTATTCCTTAAAGATTTCAAAAGAGACAGATTGAGGACATATATAGTGAGACAGTAGGGTGCTGGCACGTGGGAAAGGAACCTCATCTTCGAGAGGGTGTTAACATGGGCATCGTAAGAAGGGAGTCATTTATCCTTCTTTGTGAATCAGACATTTCTTTTCCTTAATGGTTAAAGCAGATGTGCTGTGTGTGTTTGACAGGCTCTTTCAGTTCACACAAAGTTTAGACTGAACCATGTATAAGCCTAAATGACTTCCCCATACCTCATTACGTGAAAAGTTTCTCCCTCAACACTATAATTTGGGGCTTGACTAATCTTGGAGATAAACCAGACCCATAATACTCTCAGCTCTCTAGGCCTCTCCACCGCAGATCCTGCTGTATCCTCCCCCCAGGTCACAGCACCACAAGAGGGTGTCAGGTGAGGGCTTTGGGACTCAGAGAATTGACTCCCGAAAGTGTTTCTGTTTTCCAAGATAAATAACAATACAGTTTGGATTCTAAAAACCTTCCAAATAAGTGAAAAAAAAAATGCTAGACCAACAGTGAATCACAGCGTTTTTCATAAGATAAATGAATGTTATATAATGAAAGAGTAAATAGAGCCCAGAGGCTTTAATATGTAAAATTAAAATGGAGTTCAGTAGTGTTTAAAACACATCCAAAGGTCATATTTATGAGCTGCACGTCCAGCTGTATTCCACGAGAATATAGGCAAATGCATGAAAGATGAGTTATGAGTAAAGCACTATCCCCAAACTGTGGGTGTGGGAAAACTCATCCTAGCAAGCACTTTGTGCAGAACTAATACATTGCAACCATATCTGGTTTCAAAACTGATATTTTCTGCAAATAAAAAGGCAGAAATAAGCTAAATAAGCTACCTATCCCCCCTCTGTCCTTCAGTTATTAATTAAGACTCCTATTTCTTCCTCTCTTATCTATTTTTTAAATTCCAATTTCAAATGCCAAAATATTCAGCTATTATATATGTTATTGTTCTCTTAATTTAGTCTCTACACAGCCTGAAATTTCTTTTTAATTTCCCTATTATATAATTAGTTTTATATTCATCAATTATGTGATATTTCCAGCAGGTACTGAGATTTTATGCTCCAAATATATGCCCTTCCATACTTTAAGGCACATAAATATACTTTATACTTTTACATCAATTTAAAAAGTAATCTATTGAGTGCAAATTCTGTCTTCAGCATTTTGTTGGGGTCAGCAGTGGGGAGAGAAAATGTAGAAGAAGGAAAAGACATGGCTTATTGTTCTCAAAATAAGTTACAGAGAAACCTCTGACTTCCTTATCAAAAGGAGGCCCATTTCTTTTTCAATGTCTTTTTTAAAATTTTTTTAATATTAATTTATTTATTTATGGCTGCATTGGGTTTTCGTTGCTGCGCGTGGGCTTTCTCTAGTTGTGGCAAGCGGGGGATTCTCTTTGCTGCGGTGTGAGGGCTTCTCATTGTGGTGGCTCCTCTTGTTGCACAGCACGGGCTCTAGGCTCATGGGCTTCAGTAGTTGTAACATGCAGGCTCCGTAGTTGTGGCTCGCGGACTTAGTTGCTCCACGACATGTGGGATCTTCCTGGACCAGGGCTTGAACCCGTGTCCCCTGCACTGGCAGGCAGATTCTTAACCACTGTGCCAACAGGGAAGCCCTCAATGTCTTTTCTATTGACTTCAAATCTATCGGGCTTTAAAATTATTTGTGTGTGTGGGCTCATATTCTGACTGTCTCTCATAGCAGATTGTGAGTTCTGTGAAAGTGAGGCAGGAGATAGATGGGCCCCAGGGTAAGCAGCAGGAGTTCATTCCCTCTGGACAGAAACTCCAAAATATCAATAACAGTGCAATCGAGAAAGGAGACTGTGCCCTGCACAGGTAAGAGATAAAAGACTAGATGTTCCTCATTCTCGTAGTCAAGGAGACCTTCCCAGCTACACATGTGCAGAAAGCTTCCTTGGAGGTCAAAAAGGGAGAGGGCACCACCCCATTGTAAGTGATGTCAACTACCCATAGGCCTCTTCGCTAGAATCCATCTTGGCTAAGAGATGCACATGAACACGGGAGGAACCTGAGGTATACCAAATATGGACTCAGAACCAGGCAAAGCAAGATGATTGGTCAAAGGAAACCTGGAAGAAATTCCCCATAAAAGTGATTCAAACTACCAAGTGAGCGCAACTCTCTCTCTGAGCCCACCCATGTGTCTAGCCACATGTATTCTTTGTCCTCCTAATAAACACTTTACTTGTTTCAGTACTTTCCATGTCTGTGGAAATTCATTTCTACACAGCAGACAGGCCAGGAACTTGTCACTGGCCACTAGTCCCTGGTGGTCTAGTGGCTAGGATTTAGTGCTTTCACCGCCCTGGCCTGACTTCAATCTCTGGCCAGGAACCAAAATCCTGCTTCAAGCAGCTGCAGGCTGAGGCCACCTGAGATGAAAACAGGGGCAATGTTTATCTTGTTTAAGATCATGTCTTGTTAAAAAACAAAGTTCAACTGAGTAAATTTGAAAATCTGATTGGCCTTATTTGATGCTTTATGAATTGGGCAGCATCTCATCTAGTAAATAGAAGGGCACTTTGAGAAGTTATACAGAGTGGAAGGTTTTTATAGAAAGGAGGGTGGGCAAGAAAGTCATTAGCAAAAGGAAAAAAGGTTATTTGGGACCAGTACTATCTTCTCTTTGTAGGGAAGGGAAGCCTTGAGTTTATCATGCAGATTGCCTCTTCTTCTTGGTTTGGGGGAGATGGAGAGGGCCCCTGTGATAGATTACCACATTGGTGCTGACCAGAAAATTCCAGATTTCAGAATTAAGATAACATTTCTGGTGAAGGTCGAAATTGCAAGTAGGTTAGGGATTAAATATATGCGTGGTATCGTGGGCTTCAGCACAAATGAAACCATTTTGTGTCAGTGGTTTTCCTCCTTAATAGTCCCTAATGCAGAACTAGCAGAAACACAACAAAGATTTGTGAAAAAGGAAATGAGTGCCTAACTCAATTGGTCAACTGGTGTAAAGAATGTGGCATAAGAATAAAAAGATCTAGAGAGCAGATGAAAGAAGCTTTTGTTTATATTTTTAAAAGGAATGTCTTCTGTGTTTTCAAATTACTGCAAATCTAATCAGCAATGTTGATGTGACTTAAAAATGATGCTTTTTGAGAGGTTAGAGAAAGGAAAAACAAGAAAAGGATAAGGATGTTTGGCATTCTGGATGTTGGCTAAATGGCAATTTAATCACTAAGAACATATTTTATTCTATTGTCATGATATATATGTAATATATGTAAACATATATTTATATGTCATACATAATATATATTTCCTTTTAATCACCCCTATTGGGGTACAATTTACATACAACTAATAGCACTCATGTTAAGTGTATATAGCACAGTTAGATAAATTTTGACAAATATGTACATTTGTGTAATCACTACCACAATCATGATACAGAAAATTTCCATTACCCAGAAAGTTTCCTTAGGCTGCTTTGTGGTCAATCCTCACCTTCCTACAAAAGTGATATGATGATTTGCTTTCAGTGACTATAGTTTTCCCATTCTCAAATTTCCATAACTAGAATCTAACAGTGTGTATTTGGTTCCTGTTTTCTTTCACTCAGCATGTTTTGAGATTCATCCATGTTATGTATATTAATATTTCATTCCCCTTTATTGCTGATGTGAATTACTCATTCACTTGATGATGAACATTTGAGCTGTTTACAGTTTGCAGCCTTAACCTTTATGAAA
The DNA here is from genome assembly GCF_964341445.2 of Mesoplodon mirus. NCBI lineage: Eukaryota > Metazoa > Chordata > Mammalia > Artiodactyla > Ziphiidae > Mesoplodon > Mesoplodon mirus. Next base: position 201,251,618 of record NC_138976.1, on the reverse strand, counting down.
CCATCGGGATTTCCATTAGAATTCTTTAATTTCTTACCCAATTCAACGGTATGATTTGAAAGTTATCAGAAACCTGCACTTGTCAGAAAGTCTTTAGTATGAATCTTCCTGAAGATGAAGCACTTTTGCAAAAGCATCTATGAATGATAAAAAGACTTAAAAAGACACAGTTAAAGAGCTGGTTAAAATGCAATTGACAAAAAAATTTGTTTACTTCTGTAACATACAAATTTGACATATTCAAATTTTAGAAATTTTATTTAATTTCATATAACATAAGAATATCTATATTAATGATATTTAGTATAATCTAAATGTATAACCTAAAATGTTGGAGATACATTTATCTCTAATCAATTGACAGTGCCTCCCATAACATACCAAATAATCCTAATTAGTTTGATATCTCTCTTTGAGATGACTTAGGGGTCCTCTGAAACATCCCAAAACTATCAAGAGGTCAAAATATCTTTCATTAGGATTCTATCCTTGAGAAGTTTATCCAAAATGTTAAAAAGTTTCAAGACACTTGGTCAAATAGGATTACAGATCACTGTGAAACAATGTGTATCCATTTAACCAAAGTTACAATGAAAGATTTTAAAAGCAAATAGAGAAAGTTATAACAGATTATTTAAAAGGTAAAGAAAATTTACAATCTGTAATCAAAAGCAAATCAATATTCCAAGAAAACTTTTTTCTCTTAACAGAGAGAGAAAAAATTTTTAAGTTTTTGTACCAGTTTACTTTTAATCTTAAAATTCATTTACTCAATTAAATTCATTCTAATCTTAGTGAGTCCTGACAACACATAGAATTTCTTTCTAAAGATTACTTTTTCCCCAGAAATCTACAACTTTCTATATTCATATTAACTTGCCCTTTATTTTATTTCCTCTTTAGAAATAACCAGCTTTAAGACAAAATTACTTCCTTTTTCTTTAACAAAATAAATTCCTATTCTTCATACCTTCTTTTAATGAAAACACACATCCTATTACCCTGTATACGAAAATGTTCTCATTATTTCTAGTGGCTTTAATTACATATTTAATTAGAATTCTCAAGTCTTAAAAACCTAAATTCCTAGTGAAAATTAAGAAGTAAGCAATTATGAGCTGTTCTTTACATTAGCATTCTGTAGATTGGCAAATTTATAAATAAATGCTATTTATTATTTCTAAAAATATGTACTTTCTTATGGAAAATGTCTCAGTGTGACACCAAACATATTTATTAATAGTCTTAAATATCTTTACTTTCTCTGTAAAAGGAAGCCAATGTTTAGTAATTAATAGTTCAGTATATCATTTTATTTGGAAAAGACCTCGATATTCAATGAATTCTCATCATTTAGCTTAATTTAGTTAAACTCTAAAATTTCAAGTTACTAAAACTTCCAGAAAAGCTATTTTTAAGTAGACATTCCTAAAACATAATTATTCCCAGAGTTCACCTAAAAACTCTTGTCTCATTTACTTCTATTTTATTCACTTGTTCTCAAAAATTATGTTTAGATTACCCAAGAAAACTTTATGAGACATTAGACCAAGTCAGCCATTATCCCAAATTGAATATTGAATATTTTTCAGATCACATGAACCTGAAATTCATTCAAGTTAGTTTCTTTTATATTTCTGAGAATTTCTGTAAGTGCTTAATTTCCTTTAAGTCAATTAAATAGAGCTCATTTACAAACTAACTTTGATAATACCACCCAAAGGAAAAGAGATATATTTATAATGTACACATGGACATACATACATTCCAGACAAACAGAGATCTCACAGTTTTCCTGCCTGAGTTTAAAAAGGACTCTTCTCCCTTTTCCCCCGTCAGTCTCAGGAATTGGCAATGGTATAGACAAGAGTGAGTGAGAGTACATTAGAGCCCAGGGTAGAACATTTACATTTCAAAGGCACAGGGAGAAAAATGTAAGTGCCTCCTAGTAAGATTTGTTTCCTTCTGGTCAGAAGAGTGAAGAGATACTTTTAACAAGCCAGCTTTTTCATATGCAAAAACAAGATTTAGAATGTCAAAAAGTGCCCCTTCTGGGGCATTATTCTCCAGAGCCTAAAGAATACTGTGACTACATGATTTTTAGAAAGATATCACCTTCTCCTTTTCATGGGCATGAGCCCATGAAACTAAGAGCTAAGAATTTCCCAATTCTGCAAAATACACCGTAGGGAATATAAGATGAAACAGAGCTCTGATTACCCATTCTCAGTTGTTTATGGCTGGTAATCTTAAAATCTCAAACAAACAAACAAATGCAGTCTCTCAGGGCTTCAAAATCCTCAGCCCAAAAGGGAAAATCCCAACAAATGTTTAGCCACGGACAGACCCAAATGGCTAAGAGAATGAATACCCTGGTATTATCACACACAAGTTCCACTACTTACTAGAGAAATCTCAACCAGCAAAGCATGTATCTTTTTCCCTTTACCACAGAAATCAAAAGTGCCATGGGCCAATGATGCCTGGTCAGTGGCAAGTGTTCAGGGCCATCTCTGAGACAAAGGTGCTCAAGCAGCTGCTGAGTCGTATCCATGAGCTGCCACTGGTCAGGGGCCAGTGTGCTATGGTTGAGATGCCCACTAGTGTTGGTGGCCCCTTCATGGTTGCCAAAATTATTGCCAAACCAAACACAGATTCACTGACCCAATGCAGAGCAAAGCCAATCTACTGATACCAGTTGTGGTGAAGGAATGTACAGTGTTTATTTGCAGGATGTGAAGCAAGGATAACAAGCAGCTAATGCTCAAAAGACCCAAACTCCCTGAAGACTTTTGGGCAAGTGTTTCTAAAGACAACATTAGGAGTGAGGGTCTCAGGGTGAATTATCAGTTCATGGACATTCTTTTGATTAGTTGGTGGAGAAGTGACAGGGTGATGTTTTGGGAACCTTAATCATCAGCCTTCTTGTTCCAACCAGTCTGGGACCTACATGCTTGTGATCAGCATGTAGTCAAATCCTCCATCAGGTGGAGAGCCTTAGTGTCTACAGAAAACGCTCAAGTGTCGTGGTCCATACGTGGGTTGGAAAAGAATTTCCAGACACAAGGCAGAATGTAAAGAAGATAGAATTTATTAGAGGAGAGTGTCTCTGCCAGAACAGCAGGCTGACTTCCTAGTAGTCTGGGGGAGTGGACCCCAAACATGTGCTATTGATCAGTTTTTATAGCCAGAAAACAAAGGAATGCTCAAGGTGAAAATTTCTTTTACTAATTGGTCGAGGCACATATACTTTGCTTCTATAGAGTGGCAGTGGGACAGGGAAGATGCCTTTTCTTATTTGGGACAGGTCTCATCGCCCAGCTGGGCTCAGGAATTTCATAACCATCACAACATAGTGGGGAGGGCAATTAAGGGTCTGATAAGGGGTGTAACACTGACACTTTTTCAGAGAGGGTTGTCCTTTGTCCTTGAAGCACCATTGTCCTTGGAGCACCACATCAAGGATATGTGTCAGACTGTTATCTATATCCCTTGAGGAGAAAGGGATAGAGACAACACTGTTTTTCAATCTATTGTTACTTTTCTTGCTTGACTGCTTTTCCTTTGTTTCTGAATTTGGTCAGTTCTATAATCATTAACTGCTCTTTGGACATCAAGGGGGGCCTAGGAGACTAAAGCTTTGTTCTACAAACAAGAAGCAGGGAACACTGGGAGTCTGTCACTGGGAAGGCCCCACAGGATCCTACTCAGTTTCACAATCATGAATAAAGTTGTTTCTATGAACGTTCATGTACAAATTTTGTGTGGACATATTTTTCTCATTTAAATTCCTAGGGGGTGAAATTAGGGGGTTGTATTAATGCCGAATTGTTTTCCAAAGTAGTACATCATTTCACATTTTCTTCAGGAATGTATGAGACTTCTGGTTGTTCTCCATCCTTACTAACATTTGATGCTATCAATCTTTTTAATTTTAGTCATTCTAGTAGATGTGAAGTTATTTGCATTGTGGTTTTAATTTTTCTTTGATGACTAATAATGCTGAACATTTTAAAATGTTGCTTATTTACCATTCATGTGTCTTCTTTGGTTAAGTGTCTTATTAAATTTTTGGCCCAATTTAAATTAAATTGTTTGTCTACTTAGTAGTGTTTTAGTAAAAGCTGGAGAAGAAGCAAGTTTGGCTGGATTACAGAAAACAAGGGGGAGAGTGGTAGGAATGAGGCCAAGAGAGACATGGGAGAAGGGGAGAACAGATCAAAAAGGACTTTGAGGCCTTGGTGAGAACTTTGGATTTCTTGTAATTAAATTGAATTCACTGGATGATTTTGAGTATAGAGTGGCACAATCAGGCTTAAATTTTAAGGGACCACTTTGGCAGCTCTGTGAACAGGCCAGAGGAATGGGAGTAAACACAGGATAGACTAGGAGGTTATTGCAGCAGTCAGAAAGAGAGAAACTGGTTAGCTGCAGTACTGAATGACCTTTCCCCTCACTCTTGTTCCTGACATTCCAAACTGCACAATTTCAGATGTGGAAGACTGAGAAATTTCCTGGATTTTCTCAACAGAATATTGACTTACTCAAGGCCTTTAAGTGGAACACACTCTACTGAGGGTTGAGAGAAAGCTGACAATAGTGGCTTGCTTAGCTTAACTCCGTGGTTATGGTTGTTAGTTGTGGTTGCAATATTATGGTTGTGTGACTCTTTGGTTAGTATTCACTTTCTCCATCTTGGAATATACGTTTGATGAGGATGGAAAAATGATCTCTCTTTTTAAGTCACCACTGTAGCTTCAGTTTGAGCACAGTGCCTGCCAATTAGCATTTAGTCAATGGGTTTTTCTGTAGGGGAAAATTGTATGTGTGAGGGAGAGAGAGAAGAGGGGCAGAAACAGAGAGGGGAAGAGACAGACATAGGGACAGGGGAACAAGTCCATATTGCAAAAGAACAGGACAATATTTTCTGTGAGTAGAATGCTCAGAGCCTGTGTACTGTGTTCTTTTCTACTTTCTCAGGTTAGATTTATCACTTCATAAATTTTCTTTATCTTATCCAAAATGAATCTACATTTTTTTTTCCTTATACGTATAAAGAAAAAGATTTTTTGGGGCGGAAAATTATTAATGTCTCACTACAATTCAAGTACCATACATGTCTCTTTCTATTATTTGTATATCTTGAAAATATACCAGCATTATTGTCTAACACAAAGGAGGCACTACATAAAAGTTTTTCTTTGAAACATTGGTACTATAAATTATAAGAGACAGGAGCCATGTTTTCACAGCTCTGTTTCTTGAGCACCCAGCCCAGTGGTATTGTGGAGATGGAATAACAATCACCATGAGCACAGGTCACTGCTGACAAAGGGACTTGCTTTCTCTCTAAACCATTTGACTTTGTTGGTGCCCAGGGCAGGATGCTCCAAAATATGCCTCAGTGGAATATTACTTTGAATTAATGTTACTGAAGAAATGACTGATGCAAGAGCGACACACTGACCTTCCTATCTGTCTCCATGAAAGCAGGAATTTAATATCTCATGTGAACGGTGCCCTCCCTGTACCAGGAGGTAGAAAGACATCATTAGCACCAGAGATAGGGAATGCAGGGTCAAGAAGGCTGTATAAACCTTGTTACTTCTTTAACTCAAGAAGGTTGGCAGGGACATTTCTTCCTCCTCAACAGCTGACAAGACAACCAGGAGGCTGGCTAAACCCTGCTTCCCACCACAAGACTGCTGCAGCTGAGAGATCCTAGGACACATGACAAAGGCCAGCAGAAGGTAAAATTTCTTATCTCCTCAACTTCCCAGACCTGTAAGGTCTGGTGGGCGGGAAAGTGCTTAAGAGTCTCCTTTTCTCTATCTCTAAATTTAGATTAGCAGAAGAAAATACTTATCAAGCAAGATCCTTGTGACATAGAAAATCTGGTTTTTGGAAAGGAGTAATCTCGTCTCAGTTTTTCTTAATCCTTTCCTCCCAGAGATAGTCACTGTTTTTCTTTGTCTCTGTCTCCTGAGTCATGTTTCATAAGAAGAAAGAACCATAGGGCAGAGTACAGGCATAAGCCCTATAAGCTTGCTGTTGGAGACAGCCTCACAGACTGGTGAGTTAACAGTTCTCTCCAGTCCAGTGCCTACTAAGACAAACTTTGCTGTCAGTCCTCTATATAAAAACTGGATGAGATTTTTCCTTCTGTATTTTTCTATGTCCTGAGAGTTTGGCTTTTTGTCCAGTGAGAATATTCTCGCTGGTCTCCACCATCTGTATGGTGTATTTACTGGGGTGCATCTGGTAACCAGTTGAATTGACTGGGGTTCTGAGACACAAAGTCATAAACAGCACACTGTAGTCTTGTTGTGCCAGCTGTCAGAGGAGTTTGTCCTAAGGGCACCCAGTCCATAAGGGGCCTTTGTTGTTTCAACCTTCATTACCTTGTAAGTGTTGGAAAAGTCCCATTCCAGCAGCATATGCCTGATGTCACAGATTAGTAGGTTTGGGATCAGAGGTGCCTCAAATTCCCAGGAGAGACCAGGGACACAGTTTGCACTATACCACCCTTACTGCCTGTGCAATGAAGGCCTTTGCTTTCTTAGATTATCCTTGGAAATGAATTTTCACATTATAGGGGCTATACCATCCGTGCCCTCTCCATCTGAAAGTATGCTTATTTCATCCATGGTAACGATTTATTCTAAGCCTGAAAAGTTACCTCTGGGTCGTTCCATAAAAAGCCTTACTGATTTGAGTCACTATTTGAAATTAATGAAAGGTCTTACTCCTCAATGGCCAGATGATGGCTCCTTTAAATTTGCTGTATTTAAAAGATTACCTTTTTGAGAGCTCTCATCATAAACAGCTGTCATATTGGTATTTATGGAAGGATCAAATTGAAAGGAAAAATAATGTATAACAGCTAGCCTTAGGGAATCATTATTAAGATGAAATAATAGAAATTAGACTAAAAATAAAGATCCAACGTGAATTCCCCTTTTTAAGAAAAATTTTAAAAATTGCCCCATCTCCTCAGCAATTCCTTAGGCCCTCCTACAAATAATTAGGAAAAGATCAGTTGGAAGAAGCCAATATTCAAGAGCTAATAGAAACAATTATCTTTGTCTTCCAAATCTCTACAAAACCAGAAATGCAACTTAGGAACAAGTAAAGGCCCATTTATCTTCACCAACCCTGAAACCTATTCCTCTCAAATTCTTGTAGATATTATAAAAGTTGAGGATAATTGGAGCAAAATTGTCCTGTACTTAAGAAGAAAAAGTTTTTAAAATAATAATTACCCTGAGACTTATGATAATAGAAAAATACACTCCAAAACTCACAGAAGAAAATTTACATTTTTTTCTCTGTCCCTTAAAGTTATTAATCTTACCATGCCTCTGAAATGTAAACACAGCCACATTGCCTGAGACTGAGCCCAGATTATCTCAATTGTTAGAACCTGAAACTTAAATTTAAAGAAAAAAAAGGAAAGAGGTGTTTTTTTTAAACAAAAACCACCAAAAAAACCCTCTCTTGCTCAAACTCTAAATCACAGTCTCCTTAAAATTGTTTATCAAGGGCAAGTACACTTAAAGGGCAAGAAGACTTAAAAGTCTTCTCCATAACTAATAAAAGACTGTAGCTATCTGGAGTAAACTTAATTTATTCCAACAAGCAATCTAAAAATTCTCAAAAATATAACAAAAACGAATACAAATATTTTTCAAATTCACATGATCTTGGATAATTTTTGGTAAGTAAAATCTAGTTCAGGTTTAATGGATTAATTAATACAGACATATCTTAAGAGTTATCAGCATTAAGTATAATAGCTTTATGCTATGTGGTTTTACTAAAAGTCAAATAAGCTCATGTTATCTCTTTTACAAAATTTCTCAGAAAACAGTAATAATAATAATAATTTAAGATGATGGCTAACACTACTTTAACATCTTATGAAATTGTCATGAGTAATCTGAGTGATTGTTAAGAACAAATTAATTAAATAGACATAAGATAAGAATTCTTTTAGGTAAACTTTTTTTAGCAATAATTGTTTTTGCTATGTCAACTTAAATAGTTTTCTAAATGTCTTTGATAAATTGTACCCTTAGAGTTTTGCTAAGCTAAATTAAATGAATTGAATGTCTAGATCATTTCCAACTAAGACAAAATACTGAAATATTAATTGCTGAACGAGTCTAAGTTTACCTACTTTTGACCTCTTATTACACACTAAATATGTTTGGTTCTATTAGTAAACATGTCTTGTGCTTCAGTAAAAGCTTGTACTATGAAGTAGAATATGTTTCTAGAAATTATGAAATGTATTTATAAGTTTGCCAAGCCACAAAATACTTACACAGTTAATAATTTTTAACTTTATCTTTACAAAAAAATTAAAGCTTCAAAGGATTAAGAATTGTAAATAATATATGTGGTTAAAGCTACTAGGAATTATAAGGAAATTAGAATATGTTTTGGGGTAAGAAAAAGTGTAATCTATGGAGATGTTTTTGTTCATGTAAAAACTTTGTTAAGTGATTTTTGTCCTAAAGCTGGTAAGTTCAAAATGGGAAAGAGAACAAGGGACAAATCAAAATGGGCAGAGAAAGTTGTAAGAGGTTTGTTAAAAAGGAATCTTTAGAAAAGAATTTTATGTGTAGTCAGGTCTAAGATTGGAATGAATTTAATAAAGTGATTGAGTTTTAATATCCAAAGTAAGCTGGTAGAAAATTAAAATTTGTTTTTCTCTCTTTTTGCAAAATTTTCTTAATTATTGGTCTGCTCTTAATGAGAAATTGTAAACAAAGACTTTTTTTTACATTTAATGTAATCTGTCTAGCAAAACAAATATTGTACATTTTGTCTTGATGAGTCTTTGATAATTTTGAAGAAAAACTGAGTGCTTTCAACATTAAAAGAGCTAAGTCTTTTTACACTATTTAACTATCTGTATTTACATGTGAATCTTTGTCACTTTGATTAAATTGATAACTAAATATTAATTCACAGTGACATATGATCATATTTGACAAAGTGTTTTAAAACATTTTTATTTTTGAAAAAGTAGATTTTCCCCCAAGTCAAATTCTAAATGAAGTCTTATTGACCTGGAAATAATGTTCAGGTTTTCCAGAGGCCCCTTGGAACACCCTCAAAGATTTGTTTTATCTTATTAGAAAAGAGAGCTATGAAACTCATTAGGCTTATTTGGTATGTTACTTACGTGGGAAGCATTGCTAGATAAATGATCATAAACTCTAGGTTATATCATAAGGGTGAATGTTATTAATATAAATGTTCTAGAAAGTATATGAAATTCCTAAAATTGGATATGTCCTAGTATAATGTTATCAGTCATAATTCTAGTTATTATCTTAAATGTTTTGTGTCACAGAGATAAATTTTCTTGTCAATTCCATTAGAATGAATCAAATTTTTAGTAATGGATATTTGTCTTTTATTACTTAGACAATGGTTTTACTCAGATGCTTTTACAAAAGCTTCCTGAAAATGTGTTTCATGTTCAGAGAAATTCATGGAAAAGGATCTAACAAGTATTCGAGAACACAAGTTTCTGATGAATTTCAAATCATTACACTGAACTAAGAATGTACAAAACGCTAATGGAGAAATTGACGGTTTCATAAAACTTCTAACAAAAGATCAAACAAAACAAGAATTAATTACATGGGACTAAGTAAACTGAAGAAGATGGTTATAATATTTTATGATTTTAAAAATAAATTTATTTAGTTTATTTATTTTTGGCTGCATTGGGTCTTTGTTGCTGTGTGTGGGCTTTCTCTAGTTGCAGCGAATGGCAGCTACTCTTCGTTGTGGTGCGTGGGCTTCTCATTGCAGTGGCTTCTCTTGTTGTAGAGCATGGGCTCTAGGTGCATGGGCTTCAGTAGTTGTGGCTCGTGGGCTTTAGTAGTTGTGGCTCATGGGCTCTAGAATACAGGCTCAGTAGTTGTGGCACGTGGGCTTAGTTGCTCTGCGGCATGTGGGATCTTCCTGGACCAGGGTTTGAACCCATGTCCCCTGCACTGGCAGGCAGATTCTTAAACACTGTGCCACCAGGAAAGCCCCATTTTATGATTTTTTTTTCGTGGTACGCGGGCCTCTCACTGTTGTGGCCTTTCCCGTTGTGGAGCACAGGCTCCGGATGCGCAGGCTCAGCGGCTGTGGCTCACAGGCCCAGCCGCTCCATGGCATGTGGGATCCTCCCAGACCGGGGCATGAACCCGGGTCCCCTGCATCACAGGCAGACTCTCAACCACTGCACCACCAGGGAAGCCCTATGCTATTTAAATTTGAAACATTGCTGGTTTTATTTTTTTTTAAGTTTTGTTTCTCCAAATGTAGGAAAATTTGTTTTTCTCTCTTAAGCTTAGAGCAGTTTGGTAAATTATACCCTGGTAAGCAAAATTGAATCATTTGTCTTTTTCTCCCTACCCGATTCCTCCAGATTTCAGAAGCTTTCAGTGAACATTCTTGTTTTCTTGGCAATATAGTTATTTGCATAATTTCAGTAAGAATCTGTTCTCCTTATAATAGCACATAATTGCAAACATTGATTATATTGCTAAAGTTTTGCCTAGAATGTCATATTTGAGAGAGATATACATAAACTTAGGTTTGACCAAACAGCTTTAAGAAACTAAGGTTGACTTCATGGAGCCAATAAAGCCCCTTGGGAAAATAGTGTGGTACCTTGCTTAGAGTTCCCAGCAGCCTTACTAGCTGAGTAAGGAAGGTCACTTCCTGGCAAATGCAAGAACCTCAGAATATGTGGGGGACATTGAGGAGAAGAATTCACCCAAATCTATAGATGTCAAATGATTGGCTTGGCTTCTTAGCCTCAAGGGACTATTAAAAGTTTAATCAGGAGATTCCTTATAAAAAGTTCCAGCAAAGCAGATTTAAAAGAGCCTATATGGGAGATTTCCCTCTAACCCTGGAGATATTCTGCAGAGATAGTGGTTGACCAGAGGTAAAGCCTGAAGTCCTTCATGAATTTCAATCAAAATTGAACTTTAAGAAGCCAGAACTCCTCACAGTGACATTCAGGAGAGAGGGTAGAGACAAAGATGGCAGAGTAGAAGGACGTGAGCTCACCTCCTCTCATGAAACCACCCAAATCACAACTAACTGCTGAACAACCATCAACAAAAAAGACTTGAACATACAAAAAAGACACTCTACATCCAAAGACAAAGAAGAAACTACAACTAGATGGTAGGAGGGGTGCTTTCATGATATAATCAAATCTCATACCTGCTGGGTGGGCGACCCAGAAAGTGGAAAATAATCATCATATCACAGAGGTTCTCCCAGAGGAGTGAGAGCTCTGAGACCCACGTGAGACTCCTCAGCCTGGGGACATGGCAATGAGAGGAGGAGATCCCAGAGCATTTGATCTTGAAGGCCAGTGGGACTTGAGGGCAGGAGCTCCACAGGATTGGGGGAAAGAGACTCCACTTTTGGAGGGTGCACACAAGGTTTCATGTGTACTGGGACCCAGGGCAAACCAGTAACTCCATAAAAGCCTGGGCCAGACCTACCTGAGGGTCTTGGAGGGTCTCCTGGGGAGGAAGAAGTTGGCTGTGGCTCACTGTGGGGGCAAGAACACTGGTGGCAGAGAACCCAGGGAATATTTTTTGGTGTGAGCTCTCCTGGAGGTCACCATTTGGGCACTGAGACCTGGCCCCACCCAATAGCCTGCAGTCTCCAGTTCTGGGATGCCTCAGGGCAAACAACCAACAGGGTGGGGACACAGACCCTCCCATGAGCAGACAAGCTGCCTAAAGTTATTCTGATCACACAGCCGCCTCTAAACACCACTTGACACAGCCCTCCCCACCAGAGGGAGAAGACCCAGCTCCACCCACCAGTGGGCAGGCACCAGTCCCTACCATCAGGAAGACTGCACAAGCTCCTGGACCAACCTCACCCATCAGGGGGCAGGCACCAGAAGTGAGAGGAGCCATGATCCTGCAGCCTGAGGAAAGGAGGCTACAAACACAGAAGGCAGAGAAATGTGTTCCAGATGAAGGAACATCATCAAACTCCAGAAGAACAACTAAGTGAAGTGGAGATAGGCAATCTTCCTGAAAAAGAATTCAGAGTAATGATAGTAAAGATGATACAAGTAACTGGAAAAAGAATGGAGGCACAGACCAAGAACATAGATGAAATTTTTAACAAAGAGCTAGAAGTTTTAAAAAACAAAGAGAGACAAACAATAACTGAAATGAAAAATACTCTACAAGTAATCAATAGCAGAATAAATGAGGCAGAAGAATAAATAAGTGAGCTGGTAGACAGATTGGTGAGATTTGGAACCGAATAAAGAAAAACAATGAAAACAAATGAGGACAGTCTAAGAGACCTCTGGGACAACATTAAATGTGCCAACATTCACATTATAGGGGTCCCAGAAGGAGAAGAGAGAGACAGAGGGGCTGAAAAAATATTTGAAGAGATAATAGCCAAAAACTTCCCTAACATGGAAAAGGAACAGTCACTCAAGTCCAGGAAGCACAGAGAGTCAAATACAGGACAAACCCAAAGAGGAACATGCCAACACACATGAATCAAATGGACAAAAATTAAAGACAATGAAAACATTAAAAGCAACAAGAGAAAAACAACAAATAACATATAAGGAAACCCCAGTAAGGTTATCAGCTGATATTTTCAGCAGAAACTCTGCAGGCCAGAAGGGAGTGGCCCAATATATTTACAGTGATGAAAGGCAAAAACCTATGACCAAAAATACTCTACCCAGCAAGGCTCTTATTCAGACCTGACAGAGAAATCAAAAGCTTTATAGACAAACAAAAGCTAAGAGAATTCAGCACCATCAAACCAGCTTTACAACAAATGCTAAAGGAACTTCTCTAGATGAAAAAGAAAATGCCACAACTAGAAAAAAAGAAAATTATGAATGGGACAGCTCACCATTAAAGGCAAACATACAGTAAAGGTAGGAAATCATCCACTCACAAATATGATATCAAAACAAGCAATCATGAGAGGAGGAGAGTACAAATGCAGGATATTGGAAATGCATTTGAAATTAAGAGACCAGCAACTTAAGGCAACTTTTCATATATATATATATATATATATATATATATATATATATATATATACACACACACACACACACTATGCTATATCAAAACCTCATGGGAAATGCAAACCAGAAATCTACAATAGATACACAAGGAAAAAGCAACCCAAAGGCAACACTAAAGATGGTCATCAAACCACAAGGGAAGAGAACAAAAGAGGAAGGGAAGAAAAAAGAGCTACAAAAACAAACCCAAAACAATGAACAAAATGACAATAAGAACATACATATTGATAATTACATTAAAAGTAAATAGATTAAATGCTCCAACCAAAAGACATAGACTGGCTGAACAGATACAAAAGCAAGAACCATATATATGCTGCCTACTAGAAACTCACTTTAGATCTAGACACCCACACAGACTGAAAGTGAGAGGGTAAAAGAAAGGTATTCCATACAAATGGAAATCAAAGGAAAGCCAGAGTAGCAATAGTCATATCAGACAAAATAGACTCTCAAATAAAGACTGTAACGAGGACCAAGAAGGACACTGCATAATGATCAAGGAATCAATCCAAGAAGAAGATACAACAATTGTAAATATATATTCACCCAACATAGGAGCACCTCAATATATAAGGCAAATGCTAATAGCCATAAAAGGAGAAATTGACAGTAACACAATAGTATTGGGGGATGTTAACACCCCACTTTCATCAATGCACAGATCATCCAGACAAAATCAATATGAAAACACAGGCCTTGAATGACACATTAGACCAGAAGGACTTAATTGATATTTAGAGAGCATTCCATCTGAAAGCAGCAGAATACACATTCTCCTCAAGTGCACAAGAAACATTCTCCAGGATAGATCACACGCTGGGCCGCAAAGTGAGCCTTGGTAAATTTAAGAAAATTGAAATCATATGAAGCACCTATTCCAAACACAGTGCTATGAGATTAGAAATCAACTACAAGAAAAAAAACTGTAAAAAACACAAATACATGGAGGCTAAACAATATGCTATAAGCAACCAATGTATCACTGAAGAAATCAAAGCAAAAATTAAAAAATACCTACAAATGAAATAAAAACACGAAGATCCAAAACTTATGGGATGCAGCAGAAGCATTTCTAAGAGGGAAGTTTATAGTGATAAAATCTTACCTCAGGAAACAAGAAAAATCTCAAATAAACAACCTAACCTTATACGTAAAGCAACTAGAGAAAGGAGAACAAACAAAACCCAAATTTAGTAGAAGGAAAGAAATCATATAGATCAGAGCAGAAATAAATGAGAGACAAAGAAAACAGTAGGAAAGATCAATGAAACTAGAAGCTGGTTCTTTGAAAAGATAAACAAAATTGATAAACCATTAGCCAGCATCATCAAGAAAAAAATGGGGAGAGCTCAAAGCGATAAAATTAGAAATACAAAAGAAGTTACAATGGACACCACAGAAATACAAAAGCTCATAAGAGACTACTACCAGAAACTATATGCCTGTAAAATGCACAACCTAGAAGAAATGGACAAATTCTTAGAAAGGTACAACCTTCGAAGACTGAACCAGGAAGAAATAGAAAATATGAACAGACAAATCACAAGTCCTGAAATTGAAACTGTGATGAAGAAACTCCAACAGGGCATCCCTGGTGACGCAGTTGTTAAGAAAACACCTGCCAATGCAGGGGACATGGGTTCGAACCCTGGTCCAGGAAGATCCCACATGTCACAGAGCAACTAAGCCCGTGGGTCACAACTACTAAGCCTGCTCTCTAGAGCCCACGAACCACAGCTGCTGAGCCTGCATGCCACAACTACTGAAGCTCACATGCCTAGATCCCATGCTCTGCAACAAGAGAACCACCGCAATGAGTAGCCCATGCACCGCAATGAAGAGTAGCCCCCGCTTGCCACAACTAAAAAAAGAAAGCCTACATACAACAACAAACACCCAATGCAGCCAAAAATAAATAAATAAATAAATTTATTTTAAAAAATTTATTAAAATTTATTTTTAAAAAAGAAACTCCCAACAAACAAAAGTCCAAGATCAGATGGCTTCACAGGTGAATTCTATCAAGCATTTAGAGAACACTAAACACCTGTTCTTCTGAAACTATTCCATAAAATTTCAGAAGAAGAAACATTCCCAAACTCATCCTATGAGGCCATGATCACCCTGATACCAAAACCAAACAAAGGTACTACAAAAAAAAAGAAAAAATAAGTCAATATCACTGATGAACATAGACTCAAAACTCATTTACAAAATACTAGCAAAGTGAATCCAACAACACATTTAAAGGCTCAGACACCATGATCAAGTGGGATTTATCCCAAGGATGCAAGGAGTTTTCAATCTCCACATATCAATCAGTGTGATACACCACATCAATGAATTCAGTAAAGTCACAGAATACAAAATTAATACACAGAAATCTCTTTCATTCCTATACACTAAAAACAAAAGATCAGAAATAGAAATTATGGAAGGAATCCCATTTACCATCACATCAAAAAGAAAAAATACCTATGAATAAATCTACCTAAGGAGACAAAAGACCTGTACTCTGAAAACTCTAAGATGCTGATGAAAGAAATCGAAAGTGACACAAACAGATGGAGAGATATACCATGTGCTTGGATTGGAAGAATCAATACTGTCAAAATGACTGTATTACTTAAGGCAATCTACAGATTCAATGCAATCCCTATTAAATTACCAGTGGAATTTTTTTTTAAGATTTTTTTCATGTGGACCATTTTTAAAGTCTTTATTGAATTTGTTACAATATTGCTTCTGTTTTATGTTTTTGTTTTTGTTTTTTTGGTTTTTTTTTTTTTTTTGGTTGCATTGCATGTGGGATCCCAACTCCCTGACCAGGGATTGAACCTGCATCCTCCTCATTGGAAGGTGAAGTCCCAACCACCGGACCGCCAGGGAAGCCCGCACCAATGGCATTTTTCACAGAACTAGAACAGAAAATTTTAAAATTTGTATAGAAACACAAACCCCCAAATAGCCAAAGCATACTATGAAAGCAAAATGGAGCTGGAGGAATCAGGCTCACTGTCTTCAGACTATATTACAAAGCTACAGTAATCAGTATGGTACTTGCACAAAAACAGAAATATAGATCAATGGAACAGAATAGAAAGCCCAGAAATAAACCCACACAACTATGGTCAATTAATCTATGTCAAAGGAGGCAGGAATATACAATGGAGAAAAGACAGTCTCTTCAATAAGTGGTACTGGGAAAACTGGACAGCTACATGTAAAAAAATGAAATTAGAACAATTTTCTAACACCACAGACAAAAATAAACTCAAAATGCATTAAAGACCTAAATGTAAGACTGGATATTATAAAACTCTTAGAGGAAAATCCAGGCAGAACACTCTTTCACAGCAGCAATATCTTTTTGGATCCACCTCCTAGAGGAAAGAAAACAAAAACTAAAATAAACAAATGGGACCTATTCAAACTTAAAAGCTTTTGCACAACAAAGGAAACCATAAACAAAACAAAAAGACAACCTACAGAATGGAAGAAAATATTTGCAAATGATGAGACTGACAATGGAATAATCTCCAAAGTATACAAATAGCTCATGCCGCTCAATATCAAAAAAGCAAACAACCCAATCAAAAAATGGACAGAAGATCTAAACAGACATTTCTCCAAAGAAGACATACTGATGGGCAAAAAGCACATGAAAATCTGCTCAACATCGCTAATTATTAGAGAAATGCAAATCAAAACTACAATGAGGTATCACCTCACACCAGTCAGAGTAACCATCATCAAAACGTCTACAAACTGTAGACTACCAAAATGTTGGAGAGGGTGTGGAGAAAAGGAGTCCTCCTACACTGTTGGTGGGAATGTAAATTGGTTCAACCACTATGGAGAATATTATGGGATTCCTTAAAAAACTAAAAATAGAAGTACCATATGATCCAGCAATCCTACTCTTAGGCATGTATCTGGAGAAAATTATACTTCCAAAAGAGACATGCACCCCAGTGTTCAGTGCAGCACTATTCACAATAACCAGGATATGAAAGCAATTTAAATGTCCATTGACAGATGAATGGATAAAGAAGATGTGGTACATATATACAATGGAATATTACTCAGCCATAAAAATGAATGAAATAATGCCATTTGCAGTAACATGAACTGATGTAGAGATTATCATACTAAGTGAAGTAATTCAGAGAAAGACAAATATCATATGATATCACTTATCTGTGGAATCTGAAAAAATGATACAAATGCACTTAATTACAAAAGAGAAACAGACTCACAGACTTAAAAAACAAACTTCTGGTTACTAAAGGGAAAAGGTATGGGGAGGGATAAATTAGGAGTTTGGATTCACATATACACACTACTATATATAAAATAGATAATCAACAAGACCCTACTGTATAGCAAAGGGAACTCTACTCACTAGTCTGTAATAACCTATATGGCAAAAGAATCTGAAAAAGACTGGATATATGTATATGTATAACTGAATCATTTTGCTGTACACCTGAAACTAATTCAACATTGTAAATCAACTATACTTCAATATAAAATTAAAATTAAATTGAAAAAAAAAGAGATTAAAAAAAGAAGTGTCTTCCAATGCAAGGATCAGATCAAAGAACATGAATGGAATATTCCTACTGGGACGATTAGGAGGATAACACATCCTTGGTAGGTGCAGAGCCTGTTCACTTATCCTCTGACTTTCCTTGTTCCCTTTCTCTACTACATCCAATTAAGCAGATAAAAACTTTGAGAAAGCTGCCTCTTCCTTCACCAGTGCCAAGAAGGACAAACTCCAAGAGCCATTTGTCTGTCTGTCTGTCTTCCTCTGATGTTGCTTCTTCATGTTTGAGCTATTGGGAGGAGAGAGAGGCAATAAATTCTCTTAATAAAAGCAAAAAATAAAAATAAAAAATAAGCCTATATGGTCAGTCACGATCCTTGCTATACTTATATAAATAAGACCAAGTTTATTGAATCTAGACTTATTTTGCAAACAAATTTGTCTTAATTTGGCTATCTTTGATAGAAATGAGGGTGATTTTAGAGAGAAAAATTATCTTTCGATAGAAACCAAAATACGTATTGTGGATATTAGATTCTAGTGCTATTAATTTTCCTGGAAGTTTTGTTAATTACCTGAAAACTGGACTGTGTCCTGAATTTTTCTAGTTTCCTCCACTATCCGACTACAACTCTCCAAACTAGTGTTTCCAAATTTTCTCCCACCCTTTTAACTTGGAATCATTGAAACTAAAACTGCCATTTTTTCTGAAGTCCTGCATACTGAAGGTAGATATCTTAATATAAACTTCAGAGAAATCTCCACAGCAGCTCATGTTTAGACAGTCTTCTTCATTCCTGTTGCTATATGGACCACTCAGAAAGTTTACCTGAACATCTGATGGACATTCAAACTACAAAAGATGCTTTAACCCTGACATTTAGAGATCTTCTCAACTGTCTACCCTCAGAACTCAAAAACTGATATGAAACTTGCCTCCATTATTAACCATAGTTTTTTTGTCTCCATAGCAATGCCTCTTATTCAATACCTGATTGCTTGTACAGTAAGCTTAACTTCTACTTGGAAATACTGCTTTGGAAGAGAAAATTAAGGTAAAATGATCATATGGATGGACTCTAATCCAATATGACTTGAATCTTTATAAGGGGGGAACACTAGAACACAGACATGCACAGACTGAGGGGCAACCATGTGAGGACACAGCAAGAAGGTAGCCATCAAAGGAGAGAGACCTCAAAGAAACTAAACTTGATACTTTGATCTTGGACTTCTAGCCTCTAGAGCTATGAGAAAATATATTTTTGTTGTTTAAGCCACCTAGTAGCCAGTGTGGTATTTTGTTATGGCAGCCCTAGCAAACAAATACAATCACTATTAGGGAAAAAAAAATCATGTGCTTTGTTATTCCAGTAGAATGATTTTAACACTGATTACCTCTTACCTTGAGATTATAAAAAACAGTGATAAACATTACTGTAGAGTATATATGAGTTGTGTCCTATGAAACAAAGGTAGTTAACAAACACCTCTCAGCCGTAGATGATGCCATGTGTTCATCTGATCAGCAAGAGGACATGAGTGGAAGGGAGAACCTTTTATGCTTCAGACAAGCAACTTCCTGGGTTACCCTGAGTATGACAAAGAGGGCCATTGCTTGGGTACCAGGTCTCCAAGCAGTCACAACAGGCCTCAGGAACCCACAAGAAAATTGTGAAGGAAGACTATTACTAGCCAGGCCCATATGAATCTTTTCCTCCCATCACTGTTCTTTTGTGAAAAATTCTTCCAAATACACATTTTTGTCCCAAAATATCATGTTGGATGCTTGCTACTAGGAGCAAATTTTTCTAGCATCTCTGTTGGATGAATTTTCACACTTGCAAAATCACTCAGAAAAGAGTTCATCCTCCCAACACCTCCCCTGCACCAGTGTCCCCCTAAACAGCATCTGACCACAATATGAAGGAACTTACCTCCCAGGTAAACAGGTGCTTGAATGTAATTTAATTATCTCTGCATCCTCTCCCTGGTCTCCCTGTGAAATATAGTCACCTCTTTGCATTAAAGCATTTCTGTGAGAAGCCCTGTAAGGTGCTGGCTATTCTCAAATCTGTCCTGCTGGTTTCTCTGAAGTGCCTAGAAGCTGTCCTCTCTATACACAAACTGTTCTGACAAACTTCATTTGAATGATTTGGATTTTAATTCTCAATTTGCTTCTGTTCCTAAGCCTTAAGGCCTTTTTTTTTTTTTTTTTTTTTTTTACCAATTCAGGAAAAAGCATCATTAAAAAAAAGACAAGGTTGGGCTTCCCTGGTGGCACAGTGGTTGAGAGTCCACCTGCCGATGCAGGGGACACGGGTTCGTGCCCTGGTCCGGGAAGATCCCACATGCCGCGGAGCGGCTGGGCCCGTGAGCCATGACCGCTGAGCCGGCGTGTCCGGAGCCTGTGCTCTGCAACGGGAGAGGCCACAACAGTGAGAGGCCTGCGTACCAAAAAAAAAAAAAAAAAACACAAGGCTACTCGCAGATCTAACATGCTAAGCTTTACCTTAGTACGTTCTTAGGACTGATGTTTTCCAAGGAACAAACTTTCTTGTTTCCTGTGCAATAATAAAGGTTTGTTATAAAAGTTAAGTACAAAAAGTGAGAAAAAATAAAAATAGTGGTATCTTCACTGTTGAGTTCTTAACATATTTTCTGATCCATGTAAAAAGAGAAAAATTGGCAAAATGAGTACCAACATTTTTAAAAATAAGAATTAAGCCTAAATCCCTGGATTTACCAATTTTATAAAATAAGAAAGTAACATTTTATAAAATACAATTGTATGAAATATGATTTTATAAAATTTGTTTAGCTAAGTAACAAATGATTTGCCCACAAAACAGATTTAGCAGGTGGAGTCCAGGGGGCACATTCTACAAAATAAATTTATTGACACTGTAAAGGGTCACTAGCATAAAATTGTGGTGGGAATAAAAAGGGCAGTGACTTTCGTCCTGAAGTTTAGGAGTGGTCCCTGAATTGAGAGATATCTGAGTTGAAGTGGTCACTGGAAACAAATGGTAGAGACAAATCACAGAGAGCAGACTGTATCAATTCCAGCTTCTGGACTCAGAGAAGGAAGGAAGAGCTTCAGATTTCATTGCAGAGAATGAGGCTGAGAAACTTTAAAATCAGATGCTTTTTCCCAGATCCAGGGGGCCAGCTAATGCACAAAAATGCTTAAAGCCACGTAGGTATGTCACCTTTATTTCCTAGAGAAGATGTTAGCATTTTCTAAATCCTCATCTACCGTGCCTGGCATGCATTATTTTATAGCTTTCTGGAAGTTTCATCAGCACCACTGGTATATCTGTAGTACGATGTGTCTGTGGAGAGTAGAGAATGCAGGTCCGGGCTGGGGGCAACGGACTCTTCTAGCTACCACAGTGAGTGGTGCCCCTGCAAACCTGAGTAAGGAAGACAACTTGCCTTTGGGTGGGTAGTGTTACAATCTGCATGTCTAGGGGCACAAATGTAAAGACCGACCCTGTTCTGGGAATGATTATGATTCTGACTGACCTCAAAGGGGTAATTATGAAACCCCTGGATCATCAGGATCTGGATGTTCCCGACTTTTTCCATGGTGTGATCATGACAGAAAGTGTGGCTGTAGATATCTGGGAACATTTCCAGAAATGTCCTCCTGTAGGAGTTAATTATAAAGTAAATGTGTATAAAAGAGAAAATAATATTGAAACCTATCAAGGGGAGTAGATCTTAAGGGTTACTATTGTAGATGGACTACTTTGGAAAAAATCTTTTTCCCTTGGAGTATTAAGAAGTCATCGCATAATTGCCATCTCTCCACATTTTGTTCTAGAGTGCCTGGTTTCTTGATATCAGTGTGAGACCTCTTTTAAATAAAAATCTATTTGTAAAAATCCAGATCTGTAATATGTTCTAAATATCATTGTAGTGTCTTTTAACTATAGATTAAAAATCACTTCATTTTCAACAAAATATTTTGATGTAAACATCAAATGTTTTGAAAACAAAGGGGATCTGTTTTTGTTGTTTTCTCTTTTATCTAATTTTTGTATCCATTTTGTCTGGGCATATTAAATGGTAAAAATATTTATAAGATTTGCACTAGGTGAATCTTCTTAAAAAGAAAATACGGAAGGCCACAGAGTCTGGGAATATTAATATCTTTTTAATAGATTGATCCCCCTTGATTTCTTATTCTGGAGTAAAGGTACAAGTTTTTCCATGAAAATTAGACACACAAATCATCTGACAGAATGTATGACAGATGGAAAATGATTGATGGGAATTTTGCTTTAATGCACATTGTTCATTGTAATTTTGCCCAGCTTAATGAACTGTGAATTAATAATGAGGAGCAACACATTCAATGTATTATAGTAATAAAGTGCTTTTATGGACATTTTTCATGTTTCCAGACTTTCTTGGCCACCCTGAACAATTTTAACTCAAAGGATTAAAAAATTATCGCTTATTTAACTGTGTTAAAATAGTCAACTTTGAAAAGGATATTTTCCTGTATGAACTTTTTCCTAATTGATTCCATTTTGTTCTGATCAGTAAACTTACCTGAGTAAGCTGCACTATTTAAAAAAATGTGATCTGATAGAGTATTAGATGACATACATGACCATAGTCCATTGTTTTCTGCTTCAACGACATAAGGGAGTAAAGTGAAAAATTAATAATTATACATGTTTTAATTAGGAGAATAGAAAAACTAAATTTCTTGTAGAAATAAGCCCAAAGAGTCCTCGTGTCAGCCCTGCTCCTCTTAAAAGACCGTGACGCTGTAATACCAATGGATAATCTGGGAGACAACCAGCTGTCATTAAAATAGATTTTACCAAGGCAAGGACAATAGGTTGCTTATTAGCAGTGAGAGATCAGTAGTCTTTTAGAAGTGTACCCTTTGGAAAGTGTGAGATATATAATAAATGAAAGCCTTTCATTATTCATTGTTATAAGCCAAATGTAGATTAAATGTACACTACCTTCAATTCAGATATTAAGATATCCTTTCCTCAGTAATTTTATGAGGTAACATGTATAATGTCAAGCATAGGCTAAGTCATATATTTTATAATCTTTCAAAAATTTTTAAAGCAATGTGTTAACCCTATAATGAATATAAAATGGATCCTAACTGCATGTCTTAGAAAATGTGCATTTCATAGAATTATTTAAGAATGAATCCTTAATAGCCCATCTTTTTAAGTATGTTAGCTGAACGTTATGATTGTGTAATATCATTTTAGGGCATTACCACATTTTAAGAAATAAAATAATATTCAGAAGCATAATTTTGCCAGAATGTAAAATTTAAAACCAGAAATTTGACTTGTGAAAAATCCTCACATGATTATTGGCCTGTTCAAAAATAAAGCAAACCTCACAAACCTAATGCAAGCCATTATGTGCAAAATAATGTGCTAGTTACACAGCCCTCTGGGAAGTGAATGTGAGTCCGGATGCTTCTTTCTTGGTTTATTTCATTCCTAGAGTACCTTTGTTGCAGGTTTTTCTTATGTTCCCAAAGGAAACAAGTAAGCCATCTCAAGTTTAAGTTTTGTCCTCAATAAAGTAAAAAATGTGCCAGATACCATTTGACTGGATGATAACTAAAACTGGACAAATATTTTCTCTCACTGGAGACTGACAGTGTTTTAGTTGTGCTTAAAATTTGTGATTCTCCTAAAAAAGGGTACAAATGAAAACTTATGGTTACCAGGAGATAAGGGGGGAAGGATAAATTGGGAGATTGGGATTGACATATACACACGACTATATACAAAATAGATAATAATAACCTACTGTATAGCACGGGGAGCTCTACTCAATACTCTGTAATGGCCTCTATGGGAAAAGAATCTTTAAAAAAAGTGGACATATGTATATGTATAACTGGCTCCCTTTGCTGTACACCTGAAACTAACACAAATTTGTAACTCAACTATACTCCACTAAAAATCTTTTAAAATAAAATAAAATAGAGTACTACATGCATTTCTAAGAAATAAACATTATTTTCTTCATTCTTCTAAAATAAATAAAATTAAAATAATGTAATATGTGATTTTCAAGCTAATGAACACCTAAGAATGAAATTTGAAAATCTACATTTGGAATGTATAATTCTTTTGTTCAGAGGCAGTGACATTACAAAAGAACAAAACTTCTCAAACATTTCCCCATTTAGAGTAATGCTGACAATGAGTGTCTGGTGGATCTCAGAGGGGCACAACTGATAATATATTTATCATGCTGCCAGTTTGCTAAGTGGTTTCATATTCACTAAGAAAGACTTGTCAATGGATACTGAAGAATAGATGTGAGGTCTCTGTGAGGTCTTTGTGCCAAGTCTCTGTGTGTTGTCTCTGGGTGAGATCTCTGTGTGAAGTCTCTGTATGCGGTCCCTTTGGAAGGTATCTCTGGGAAATCTGTTAAATCTGTGCTAGGTTTCTGTCTGAGGGTCTGTGAAGCAACATGAGGTCCCTGTGTGAGGTCTCAGTATGTGATCTCTGAGAAAGGTGTTTGTGTGAGAAGTCTCTCTTGGGAGGTGTGTCTGTGAAGTCTTTGTGTATTGTCTCTGGGTCTCTCCATTTCTTTTTTTCTTTTGGTCTCTCAATTTCTTGTCTCACTGTACCTTATGGAAGACGGAGCAGCAAGAGAAAGGCAAAGGGACTTGATTCTTTCTGTTTTCTTGCTGTTCCATCAGCATCACCTGTCTGTGGCACTCTCCCAGCAGGAGCCAGGGGGGTCCAAGTCCAGCTTCCCCATATTCCCAGAGCTCACTTCTGGGTGCCCCTGAGAGCACCCAGCAGCAGCCAGGCTCAGGTCCCAGCCCTGTCATCTCTTTCCTCTGGGTACCGACCCCTCCCACAAGTCCTGACTCCACTCTCACTGCTCTGCCTGTTCTGGAGGCTGCCTTGGGAATTGGGGCCCAGAGGTAGGGCCTGGCTCCAGGGAGAAACCAGGGGTGTGAGCAGTCCTGTGCTCACTCTGCCCCCTCCACCCCAGGTCACAGCATTTCCACGTGTTGAGGGGCCTGACAGGGATGGGGGATGGGGTCCATTTCTGTTGTCATCTGGATCAGGGGCATCAGCTGGAACAGAAATCTCCACAATGAGATAGACACCACCTGGAGCTGTGTCCACCATGCACCTTGCACATGGCAGGAAGCACCAAATCACTCTACAGAAATTCTTCCTCATCTCCCTGCTTTTCCATATGGATGGGGGTCAGGAGACAAGAAAAGCTGTGCTAGAAGCAGATCAGTGGAACACCCCTGGATTGCACCCTGCCCCATCCACTTTGCACAGGTCACCTCCACACCACCACAAATCCTGTCTGATTGCTTCTTCACCTACCAGGCTCTGGGGTGATCAAGGACTGGGAGACAGGCAAGGCTTACTACACAATCACAGGCCTGTCCCCACCTCTCCCCTGGAGCAGTCCTTGGGCCATATGTTTATGTGAAGATCACCAGACTAGGAGTCACATCCCAAGTTCCCTAGTCCTGGCTTTTACACCTATTGTTAAGTTATCCTTCCTAAAAGTCAAGAGGTGATGATGTGTAAGCTTATTAAATATAGTATTAAGAGATTAACCTTCCCTGATTTGCTTTACTTCTATAAGTTTGACCTTCTGTTTTGACCTAAAGGTGGTTTCTCTAGGTCTGTGATCTTAGAGTTGGAATAGGGTAGAGACCATGGGGTGGGGACATGATGAGCTACTGGACCCTTAACTTTTCCTCCCCTTTAGGCCTTTAGATGGTGGTTGTATGTCAGGGGGCTGCTCTTTCACAACTGCGCATTTATGGGAATCTGGTACCACTTTGCCTCCTTCCTTGGATCCAGTGATTTTTCTACACCTACATCCCACCCTAAATTCACAGTGTTTGACCATCAGATAGTTACTACCCACAGTCACACCCCTATTCCATTCATCCAAAACTCCTTCTCTGGGGTTAACATAGAGTGGAAGGTAGGTGACCCATGAACATAGCCATTCATTTATATGGGACTGGACTCAACACAGCCCTCAGCAGCCTCCCTGATACTCCCCCCACCTACACACACAGAGCTGGAAATGCCATCCTTGCTGCTGCTCTAAAGTCTAGGAGAAACAGAGGTGGGGGAGGGTGATGCTGTACATTTTATTATGCCTAAGCTAAAAGGGGTTCATAGGGCATATCTCAATCCCAGCCTTCATCAGAGAGAGAAGGAACTCTTAAGAGCAGATGTTGGATATTCCCTACCAAGAGATCCAGGGGCAAGGTTTCTCCCGTTTCTGAACTCAGAGCCCATACTCTATTCCCCCCAAACTTCCATCCACTTGGCTCTGGCACTTCCTGGAGCCTGAATTGGAATGTCCGGCCCTATTGTGTAAACCTATCCACTACAGTTGCATAAAGTTCAAAGTAGCATAGAAGAAACAGAAAGACTGGTTGAACCAGGTCCTTGGGTGTGGGTTTCATAGGTTTTTCCCATCTCATTGTTAGAGTAATTTTGGTTTGTGTAATGACAGTATCATAAGGTGCAATGAAGTGACATGAGACAAGGAGCAAGCTTGTGATGCTACTGTCCACCTCCCTCCATGCCCCTCCCTTCTAGAAGACAAAGTGCACAGCACAGACAGCAGCCATTACACTATGCTTTTATTAGAAAAAATATATGTATATGTATATGTATTGGGGAACATTAAATATCTTGGATGTGCTAATGAGAAAATCATTTTCTCTACATGGACTGAATTTTTACTTGGAGACATGTTTTCCTACTAAAGGGAAGACTAAAGAAGGATTTTACTGTCGACCAGGCAAGACACCACCCCAAAGATGACAATGCCTTGGACAGTGTTGATGGCGGGCTGGGGCACCTGGAATCTTTGGCCCATACTGGCAGGTACTAACTGGAAACAAACTCTTCTTGGGGGGCAAGGATGGGAGGCACCTTAGGCCCAGCTGCTCATCGTCGAACCTTACACTTTTCAAACTATGTTGGTGTCTGACTTCCCTTTCCCTGATAGAACAACTCTGGCCCTTGGAGGTGGCTTTATGACCGCAGGCTGTATAACCCATCATTCTCCCTTGCTCTGGGTAGGAGGTAAGCCTATGGTAGCCGAAACACCCACATACTGGGACTTGGAATTCCAGTTTGTGTTCATTTAACTTTGTGGCATGAAGTCCATGGTGAATTGCTCTTTTTTCTTCTGGGATCTGTCCAACAGCTGTCATGCGTGCCCGACCCTCAGCAGTCTCACTCTTCAAGGTCGATCTGCTTTTGACTGATCCGTGACTCTGGGCAGTGGCTGATATGGGCTTTTTTTTTTGCAGAGCATCTCGACCATTGACTTTTTTCTTGGGGGAAATCCACTTTAAAAATAGCCTCATCCTTTTTCTGAAGAGGCTTTCTGGAGGGCTATGTTTCTTCTCTGGCATGAGCTGGAGACATCTGCTCCCAATAGAGTCTGTTATTCCCCTGACCTGGGCAGGGCGGCTCATACTTCCAGCTTGAGAGGTCCCTAATTCTTTAAACCTTTCTTCATGCTCTCCTGGTTTATGCCTCCTACAGTCCTCTCTTTTGTAAGTAGGGGCAATCATCTTGCTCTGGCTCTTGCATGAGTCTGGGAGTTTTGAAGTTTTGGGCTCCTGCTGCCCTAGGTGGCTCCTTTGGGCTTCCATAAGGCCACTTGGCTCCTGGGAAGCTAACCTGTCTCTGGTGGGGACTCTCTGGGGATGGCACTGAGGCACCTGAGAAGCCAAGTTGTCTGCAGCAAGGAACCTGTGTTTGGGAAAGTCCTGAAGCTGGTTGTCTGACTGTACCTTTACTTTGGAGTTAAACTCACTAGCAACCTCCATGTTAAGGCATGGCTCACCTGGATGTTGGAAAACAGACAGTCTAGGTAGTAGGAAACTTCTACTGGCCCCTGGCACCTCTAAACTCCTCATATGTACATTTGTGGTTTGGGATTTTGTCAACACTTTGGTTTCCAAGATAACACTAGACTGTGGTTGAAGAGCAGGAGACTCCTTGGCCTCCACAGCCTCCCTGGCCTCTTCACCTCTCAAAGATTGGGATCCTAAGTTCACCTCCATCACTGTTACCCTATGGCAGGGGTCTCGTGAGGCCTGACCACCACTCTCCTCTCTTGGCTCATTCCTGACCACTGCTGAACTTGGACCTGGCTCTAGGCTGTCCCTCTTGACCCATTCCACAGTCTCACTCTTCCAGGTTCTGCCCACAAGGCTGAGTGTGAGGGACTGAGAAGGTTGCCTGCCCTCCTGTCCAGTCAGAGAAGCCTTTGAGGGCCCATGGTAGTCAGCAGATGGAATCGCTCCCAGGGCACCCTGGATTTTCTTACACACAGTGGAGGGGACAAGGAGAGGCCTCTTCAGGGTAGGAACTGACTCTTCTGTTATCACCTTCTCTCCTGAATGAGCCTGAGGAGGTTTCTCCAGGAACTCAGCACACTTGACTGTTGAGTGGGACCCAGATACACAGGTGGCTGAAGGGGAAGTGGCAAACTGTAGAATGGTGGAGGGTTGGAACTTTTTCAACTTAAAGAGATTTATGGGCTTGAGGACCTTGAGGGGTAGGGTCCACCTGTGCTTTACCCAAAACCTTATAATACGTGCTTCCAGCACCTCTCGAGTGTCTGGATCAAGGAAGGAAACCCTACAAGAGGTGTTCATGCAGGGTTCCCAACCCTTCAAGCAGTATCTTCCACAGGCTCCAGCAGGCACTGCTTTGCACGTCTCACCAGGAGGGTCTTGACATGAGACTTGATGAAAGTTGCCCTTGCCAGGAAGCCTCCCCAGGCAGCTGTAGGAGAGCAGATGGGGCCAGGATGGCCGGACAGGACAGGCAGGGGTGGGCACCTGCAGCCCAAGAACCCTCCTCTGCCCCCACACTGACTTCATAATGCTCCTGCTCTCCTTCACCCTAAGGCTTTAGCCACGCCCTCCCATGGCTCCCCCTCCCAGGGCTGGGGTCACATTAGAGGCTCTGGGAGGAAGGACGACCCAGGAGAGGAGGGGAAAGATTCTTTACCTTTGCAGAAGTGAAACCAGGTTGTGCGTCCCCTCCAGTTCTTCCAGGCAATCTCTGCAAGCTGGAAATCAGGAGACTGGGTCATGGTGGTGAAGGCAGAGGCCTAAGAGTCTTTCAGGAGGCTGAGTGCAATGGCCCTTTAAGGGAAATCTTTGGAGGATTAGACTCTGGAGCCCAAGTATCAGTGTCCAAGGCCACATGTCCCTGACAGTGATGGTAAGTCTCACTTGAAAAGGGTTTGTCCTTTGCAAAGTGCTTCCACGTTCATTAGGCTCTGTTAATTAGGCTCAGGCTCTGTTTCCTGAGGAATAAGCTCTGCCACTGGCATCCTCAGAGACCGTGAAGCTGGGCCCTCAGGACTAGGAGAGATGGAAGCTAACTCTCGGGTCGCGCAGGGCTGAATGGCAAAGGCTTACCTTTCAAAGATCCACTTTTCTTCCTACTCCTGCTCCTCCCCTTCAGCTTTACTTGATGCTGAGAGATAAGAAAAAGTGAGGGGCGAACACCCAACTCTCACTGTCCTCTATCTAGGCAAGCTGTGTTCATGAACAACATGACTTTCTACATTTAACTAAAACTCTGTGGGTTTTTTTCCCCTTTTACTTATTTTTAAAGTGGATAACAATATTTTCAGTTTTTCTTCTTTGAAGAGTGCAAAGAAGGTTTGTTTTTTTTTTTTGGGGGGGGGCGGGTATTCGGGCCTCTCACTGTTGTGGCCTCTCCCGTTGCGGAGCACAGGCTCTGGACGCACAGGCCCAGCGGCCATGGCTCACAGGCCCAGCCACTCCGTGGCACGTGTGATCATCCCGGACTGGGGCACGAACCTGCGTCCCCTGCATTAGCAGGGGGACTCTCAACCACTGCACCACCAGGGAAGCCCAAGAAGGATTTTTTAAGTTTTAATCACCATAGATTTCTTCTGTCACTGTTCCTCTGATCAAGAAACACACACATTCTCAGACCTAAATGCCCACGTGAGCTTTGTCAGATAGGATTCTGCTTCCCAAGGCCAGACCTCCACTCCAGCCTCTTCTCTCAGGCTCTCAGGGGCTCAGCCCCAACACAGAGGAAGGTCTCACTTGAGACACCCGCTGTGGGAAGGTGGCTGGCGAACCAGGGCTCAGGGGTCAGCCTTCCTGCAGAGATTGAACTCTTAGTAATCCAGTCCTTAACCATTAGTCACTGCATTTGGGACTTGCCCTGGAGCCCTCTACCATACCTGAACTCCTGGTCTAAGATCTTAGGCTAGAAATCCTCATACCCACTCTAACCCCTCTCTGGCCTGGCTTTTCCCTAGAAGGATGATGTTCTATACTTTTCTGAGAGTTCCCATCTCAGGAGTCTCTCTACGTGGTTTAGAAAAGTGGAAATAAGAATAAGAAAAAAAGAGAATCTCTGCTGGGATTAGGCCAAAGGTTTCTTACCTTCCTGATGTTTCTATGTTTCCTAGGTGGTGCTAAGAATAGATTACTCTGGAAGCAGTGGAGTAACATTAGGAAGAGCCCCAGTCCACACAGGAACCCAAGGATGATATCAATCACCCAGGAAGTTGGGCTGGATCTCAGCCAGATAGCAACAATGTCTTTCAAAGAAAAGAGATTCTCCATCATCTGAACTGCATTGCTGCCCTCAGGCAACAGAGCACTGGGAGTTCACTTGATGGCAGAACCCCAGGCCTGCATCACAGAGCTGTGGCCTTGTCACAAAGGGCTCCTGAGTGTGGGGGAGGGGCAATAAGAGAAATAGGCTGAATCACTGCCCCTCCTTCCCTTCCCATCCACACCCACAGACACCTGCACCCTCCTGGGGCTTCCAGATCCCTCCTTCCAACTACTCTCATCCTGTCAGAGAGACCTTAGCCAATTTTCTCTTCATTCCATCTGGAACCTGGTTCCTTCATCCATTAGAGACCTTTACTTGAGGCCCACCAACTTGATAACTCTTGAACATCTTAAGCTGACCCTGGAAGACTGGCTGTTTCACAGACATTTTTACTCAGGATTTCCTTTGTCCTCAGCTCCAACTTTCCCACATCATGTTTGTGTCTTGTGTAAACCCAGGGATAGAACTTGAATTTCTTTTACACTTATTTAGTTTTGTGAATTTTGAATAGTGTATGTTTTGCCTCATTTTCTATCAGAGGGAACTACACACAAAAATTAAAATAATTTATTTTTCAAAATTCATAAGTATGAAAGAATTATAAATAGTTATGTAATAGGGAAGAACAAATCTGCCTCCACATGAGATCTTTTTTACTTTAATCTTTATGCTTTGTTGCCTGAGCTAACTCTGTCCATCCCTGTGATCCAGGCTGGCTCTGCACTTTTTGTAAAACAATGTTGCCTAGAGCCTGAAATATATAGGATAGACTATTTCTAAGGCTCTGACTTTTTTTTTTTTTCTTTTTGCGGTATGCGGGCCTCTCACTGCTGTGGCCTCTCCCGTTGCGGAGCACAGGCTCCGGATGTGCAGGCCCAGCGGCCGTGGCTCACGGGCCCAGCTGCTCTGCGGCATATGGGATCCTCCCAGACCGGGGCATGAACCCGTATCCCCTGCATCGGCAGGCAGACTCTCAACCACTGCACCACCAGGGAGGCCCGAGGCTCTGACTTTTAAGAGCCCATTCATGGAGATAAAAAGTTGCAGAACAGAGAATAATAATTGTTTTCTTGGAGGTTTACAGGAACCCATGACCTGACCAGGATCTGACCCATCTGGCCAGCCTCTAGAACAAAGAATCCAACACCAAGATATTTGCAACAATTAGTCATGCCCCTCCCTCACCTTGCCTTTAAAAAGGCTTTGCTGAAAGCCTTCAGGGGGCTTGGGGTTTTTCCTGGGCATGAGCCACATGTCTTCTTGCATGGCACTGTGTAAACCTTTCTCTGCTTCAAACTCTGATGTTTCAGTATTTAGCCTCACTGTGCATCAGGCACACAGACTTGCATCTGGTAACAGTTAAACCTTCAAATGATGTTTTTGTAAGTTTGTAGTGTTTATAATTCTGGAGTTAGTAAATCTTTAAACTGCACAAAAACTTTTGGGACACACTGCAAACACGCACACACACACGTACTCATGTTCCTTAACCAATCTAGTACTTTCAAATCCAATAATCCATACTTTTCTACTTAAAAAAAATCTTTCATATGTTGTCTCAACCCAACTTCTTAGTTTGCACTGATAAGACAGTCCCCACTCTCCAGATAAATTTTGAAATATGTGGTCTTAATCCATTAGGGCTGCTATAACAATATACCATAGACTGGGTAGATTAAAAACAACAGACATTTATTATCACAGTTCTGGAGGCTGGGAAGCCCAAGATCAAGTCACCAGCATGGCCACCTCGTAGTGAGAGCTCTCTTCCTGGTTCACAGCTGGAGCCTTCTCTCTGTATCCTCATATGATGGGAGGAGGCTAGAGATATCTCTGGAGTCTCTTTCATAAGGCACTAATCCCATTCATGAAAGCTCATAAGCACTTTTGCACGGCCCCGCCTCCTATCTTTAAGAGGTAGGATTTCAACATGTAAATTTTGAGAGAACATTAACATTCAGACATGTGCACTCATTCTATACCCGGAAGCTAGGAATGGGTTAGGGTGAGCCAAGGTCCTGACCCTAAAGGGCTGTAGGGTGAAGAGTAGGACTAGGGGTCAAACCCTTGGGGCTGAGCCAGGTCTTGAGCAGCCTCTTCAGATATTCCTAGTGTGTTATGGATGTATTCTCTTTTCTGAGTGTGCCTTGCCTTTCCTGCCCCATCCTCCCAGGCCCCTGAAGCTTCAAGTCCAGCCTGAACCATATAGAAAGGGAGCTTTGAGTCTTACACAAAATTCCCTTATGACATCCCTTAGCAGTAACACAAGATTCACTGAAGGATTCACATGGTAAATATGTCTTAATGCCCCATGAGGGCTTTAAAATAATGTGTATTCTCTGCTTGTTGGTCATAATTTTATACAGTTTTAGTGGGAACGTGGGCATGTGAGTTTATTTGGCTATATTGCCATGAATGTGCACTTTCACAAACATATCTCCTACATCTACTATTTTTCCTAGTCTTTTCCTCCCATATGATATTCTCACCTTAATTCAACCTTTTATCAAAATTTAGACTTAGGTCTGTCACCATGTGGACATGCTTTGTAACAAAATAGCTTCAACCGAGGAGGTCAGTGGAAGGCCTGGACCAGCTATCTTGGTTTCATGATAGTAAGCAAAGGATTGCAAACTACCAGGTTAAGCTTAAGCACAAAGCAAAGTTGATTGAAGCATAGGTACACTCTCAGAGAGGGAGAGAGAGAAGGAGAGAGAAAGAGCAGGCTGTTTCTGAGAACAGGCTATTTCAGCGAAGTGAAGCAAGCCCAAAGCAAAGTATATCGAAGCAAAGGTACACTCTCGGGATGGGGGGGGGATGGGTGTACTGTTTCGGCAAATTGAAAGCAGCATTCCTATAAAGGCTTACGAGCGCTTTTTTTTTTTTTTTAAAGAAGATGTTGGGGGTAGGAGTTTTTATTAATTAATTAATTTATTTTTGCTGTGTTGCGTCTTCATTTCTGTGTGAGGGCTTTCTCTAGTTGTGGCAGGCGGGGGCCACTCTTCATCGTGGTGTGCGGGCCTCTCACTATCGCGGCCTCTTGTTGCGGAGCACAGGCTCCAGACCCGCAGGCTCAGTAGTCGTGGCTCACGCGCCTAGTTGCTCCGCGGCATGTGGGATCCTCCCAGACCAGGGCTCGAACCCGTGTCCCCTGCATTAGCAGGCAGATTCTCAACCACTGCGCCACCAGGGAAGCCCCTTACGAGTGCTTTTAAGGAGCATTTGGCAGAGAGGCGGGGGTGAGTGACAAGGATCATTATTTGATTGACAGTCCTGAGCTATGGAACAAGTTTTCTGCTGCGCATGCTCTCATCCTTGAATCCCCAAGAAATGCCTACTGGGTGGGGGGAGGGGCAAAACCACATGTAATTTATTGTAATTATGGTATAATGAGTTTGGATTTACTATAGGTTATACGCCTGTCTGGTCTGGGCATGCACAGCCTGGAGAAGTCCCCTTGTGTTACTGTGCCTCTCTTTATCAGGATAAGCTGCCCACCACCAGACCATAGTTTCTCCCGTTCTGGGTGGAGTCAAGGGAGAGTCCTCAGATGGCTGCGTGTGACTCAATTTCTTCTTCTTGTCTTTCTCACCACTGTCACCTCCTTGCTGCTAATGTCTGACTAACTACCTAACAGGTCTTCTTTGCATTCATATTTGCTCTCTAAATTTTCTCTGTTACTTTATTTTCAATATGTTTTGTTTGATGGGGTTTTTTTTTGGAAATTTAAAAATCTTATGATAACATTTACCTTGATTTATTTAATTATTGTTCTACTGTTATTGATTTCTGCCATCTTATTTTATGCTTTATTTTCTACATTTTCTTTATTGTTTCTTTTTTTCCCTTCTTTGGCATCTTCCATTTTACAGGTCAAGGGTACTTATGTTTGTTTGACATTTGGGAATTTTTAATATTGTAATGGTTTTATACCTTGAATTATGTTAATTTTCTCCTCAATTTCTTACCCGTGGATGAAAAATATTCCCTGCCATATCAGTACACAAAGGATGTTGCAGTCATCAAGTCAGATGTCAAAGCAGGAACCCTCAACTGTGCACCTTGAGGGGATTCGGGATGGAGAAAAACAGGGTACTGATTCTAGAATTAAGGTGCACATCAAAGGAATGATTTCACGGAGCCCAGATTCTTTCATCTTCTCATACATAGAAAAGTGCTAAAGTCCTTAACTTGAGATGTCTAGTTTTCTTTAATTAATAGTAATCTTTTGATGTTCTGACTACCTGGTTTTTGTTGACTCCTCCCTTAGGTCTTCTGAGTAGTTCCTCAGAGTGATCTGACAGGCTGTGTTCTGGGCTTAAGTCCTCAGAAAATCTGCCAAATAAAACATAATTCTCCTTTTGGGTTGTGCATAGTTTTCAGTCAGCAGTCTTGGCAACCAATGAAGGGGCCCAGAGCAGACTTTTCTTCTTTGCCTGAACTCTATGAGGATCCAGAGTCCTGGCACCAGCAGAGGCTTCTTGGGCCTGTCCGCTTTCTCAGAGAGTCCAGACGAATTTGGGTGAGTATCTCCTGGTTCTTGGATCTCCAGTTTTGGTTGATGATCCTAAGTTTTATGCAGTGGTGTTCAACTCTTCTCTTGAGTAGTAGGTTATCCTTGAAACTTGGTTTCAAGAAGAAGTACCTGGGTTATCCTCAGTGAAAGACACTGGGAAGATTTTTACTCAGTTTAAACACTGAGAGCTTATCCTCAGTAGAAAAACACTGGGAAGAATTTTGCTCAAGTGGGTTAGCCTCACTTAAAAGACACTGGGAAGATCTTGCTCAGTGTAGACACTGTGTGTTTTATCCTCAGCTGAAAGACTGGGGAGACTTTGCTCAGGTGAAAGACACTGAGTAAAAGTTGGACTGGGTAATTAGGTGGAAGACTAACCTGTCTTCCTTGAATTGGCTACTTTAATAGAGTTTGTCAAAATAAAAGTGATCTTCACAAATTGAACTCAGAATGGGGAACCTAGCTTTCGATACAAAAGAAAAAGGAACAACAGGTTTCCAGCCTCCAACGGATATCCTGGCCAGGTTTATGTCCATACAAAATTTACATTTACAAGTGCTTACTTACGTGGGACTTAAAGAAAATCTTGCCCTAAAAATGACTAAGATAGGACTCTTTTATTGCATATGCAGTTAAGTTAGAAAAAGCTGGCTCGATAAAAACATCTTTTCAGAATTCTGACTTCAAAAAAACAAAAGGCTTTCTAGGGGAAACTTGCATTTCTCTTCCCGTGTCTTTGAAATGTAAGTGTTCTGATATTCTTCTGTGTGTGTGTGTGTGTGTGTGTTTTGAGAACTTGGTCACTACCATCCAAAAGTACTTATATGGTGTACATTTGGTAGCCAGTCAAATAGACTGGGATTCTGAGTAGTCTTTTGTCTGACTGTACAACTCTCAGGGGCTTTTTGCCATCTTAACCTTCATTGTGTCAGCCTGTACAACAAAGACCATTACTTTCTTAAACTACTTTTGGGAGTAAACTTTCTGGATCTTATTTAGACAGCATCCTTTACACTCTTTTGTGGGGAAGCCTCTTGCGTCTTATTGGTTTGAGTCACTATTAAGGTATACCTCATTTATGGCCAGATGATGGATCCTTCAAATTGGAGAAACTTCTAAATTGGTAAATTTTTAGAGAGCTCTCATTATAAACAGCTGTTTCATTGGCTCCTATGGGGGGGCGGAAATGCTGGAAATTAGTCATATAATGGTTAACCTAAAAACTCCTTTAGTTTCAAACAAACCCAAAAAATTGGTTTGGGAAACCTTATTTGTGGTCTCTGCTTCCCCTAAATGGGTCTTACAGATGCTAATAAAAACATTAGAATAATTATTGTTAATTAGGTTAAGTAACAGGGAAAAAAACTGAAGGAAAAGCCTAAAAACTTTTTCCCAACAAGGTGGAAATTTTAAAGGGACTTCTCCTAAATGAATAAGAAATCTTTAGATGGTTATTTTAAAGTGGGATAAATAAAACAGATATTAATGAGATAAATCAAAGATTGGATACAATACTGCCTAAGATTGGATGGGCCAAAGGGATCTCCTACTTGTCATCAACATTAAAGGGCCAGACCCAAACAAGTCTGCCCTATTTACCCCAGTTTAAAATACGTATATTTTATTACATGTAAATTTTATACACGTAAAATTACACTGAGATACCTGACCAACAATTACTTGGGGCAAAAGTTAGACCAATTAATCAAGTTAAAAGATTGACAAAAGTGCCTGAGTCCCTTGGTTCAACCACTCTCTGGGGACCCCAGAGTCTTTTTAAAATTGGTGTGTTTAAATGGGCATTGTGTAAGATAATTACCTCTCTTTTGCCTAATTATATTGTGTGGGATAGACATGTTTCACTGGGGAATTCTTCCCCTGCCTGATATTATAAGATGGCATATGAAGGAAATATTAATTAAACATACTAAAGGAAACCAGTGGGATTACCTGAGCCTATACAATATAAAGTAAAAACTGACAGCTAATATTTAAGGGATAATAAAAATAAATAATGGAGACTTTACTCTGGGTCTAACCTGTGCACTCAGAAAGAGGGTCTTTGTTGAATGCCTTATGCAAGTTTAGAAGGTATGATCAATTAAACCATAAAGTTCTAGACTATAGAATTCTGAAATTTCAGTCTAGTTGGAAATCTTCTCACTGATACAGAAAAGCAAGTTAAAGAAAACGTAGTTGGGCAAATCAATCTTTTAATATTATTTAGGTGACAGGCCAGTTCTTTGGGGAATTAAAAGCAACTGTCTTTGTCTTGCAAATCGGTACAAATCAGAAATGTAAATACAGACCACAATGACCTGAGACTGAGCCTAATTAGCTAAATTAGGTAGAACCTGAAACCAAGGTTAAAAAAGGGGAAAAAGTGGCCTTTTAAAACTCAAACTGCTGACTAGTCAGTCAAGAAGACGGAGGTGTAGGAAGATGTGGAGTTCATATCTCCCCACAAATGCATCAAGAATACATCTACAAATGGAACAGTTCTCCCAGAGCACCTGATAAACACTAGCAGAGGACCTCAGGCACCTGAAAGGACAAGAACGATCCCCACGTAAGCAGGTAGGAAGAAAGAAAGAAGAAGGGAAAAGGAAGAGCAGATGAAGTGGGACGTGACCTGTGACCCTGGGCGGGAGAGCGGAGCTGAAGGTGAGAAGAGGTTCCCGCATCTGGGGAAGCAGCGGGGAGAGAAGCTGGGGCAGAAGGAGAAATTTGGTGGCTCAGAGAACAGTGCAGCAACCAGTCTGTGGCAGGCAGGAGAGAGTGAGGCCTACACAAGTGGTCTGGCCACAGCTCTGCATGCCCCAGCCGCTGGGGACCACTGGTGCACACGGGGGCTGAGTGTTGGAATGTGGGGTTTGAAGAGCAGACCCAGGAAGGGGAATGATGTTGGCTGTGAGGGGACAGCTCAAGGGGATAGGAGTGAGGAGCTCCACAACAAGGAATGCTCCTGGAGGAAGCCCAGATCAGCAGAGAAGCAAAGTGCCACTGCTGAGTGATGCACAAAGGGCGGGGCCCGCATTGCAGCCTCTCTCCTCACGCACTGGCCCCTGCCTCCACAGGCACTAGGAAGGGCTCCTGCCAGAGTGGCTCACGGGCCCCCAGCCATCATCACCTCAGCACTCTCCTGCTTGGGTGGCCCATTTGCCCAGCTTGCCACCTTGACTCCCTCCTGCCTGACAGGCTCGTACATCCCATAGCCACCCAGCACCCTCTCACCTGGGCAGCCTGCCTGCCCTGATTGCCGCTTCTACATCCTCCTGCCTGACAAGCTCATGTGCTCCAGCAGCCTTGGGAGCAGACGCCAGTGGGTGGCCCACATGCAGAGATGGGGCTGAAACCACAGCTGAGTTCCAGGGGACATGCAACTAAGGAAGAAGAGCTGAAATCTCTCCTCATGGCTGTGCAAATCATGGCATTACACTTCCTCTGATGGCTTCCTAAATTCAGCACCTGGGAACATCCCAATGGACAAGTGCTCCTGCAGCTGAGACAGGTCTGGCTTTAGCAGCTGTGGGTTTTGTGGGCACATACATGCTGGGGTTTGGCCAGGCCAGAGTCTGAGCTGCCTCCGTATCTCACATAGTGTGTCCAGGTACATAATTACCGCAGTCCTGGGACCTGACCTCAGTGGATCTGGGCCAGTGGCCTGGTGAAAATGATGCCTGAGTCACCAGGGCCAGTTGCCACCATAACCATGGTTAAGGTGGGACTGGGAGCAGTACCAACAGCAGTGTACTTTGTAAGCCCACACAATGGGCGGAAAGGAGACAAAACAGAGCACACCCACAGGTGAACACCTCCAGAGGAGGAATACTCAACGGCTTCTATCCCAGTGGGTGTGCGCCAGTCCTCACGACCTCACACCGCAGATCAGAAACACAGCTAAGAAACAGACCTGAGGGCCTCTGCTCCAACGACTAGGGGTCAGAACCCAACCCTGACAAGGCAGTGACAGCCACAGAGGAAAGGGAACTTTCTGCTGAATAAAAATCAAAATTAAGAAAATCAACAGGAAAGATCAAACTTGGAAAATGTTTGCAATATCAATATCTGGCAAAGAACTTAGATACAGATGAAAGAATTTTTACACTTCAAAAATAAAAAGACAATCCAATGGGAGAAAATGGCAAAAATATATTTATGGATATGTTATATATATAAATATAAAGTATATGTATCCATGAATATATGCCTATTGGCTATTTGCATGTCTTCCTTTTATTTTTAAGTGCCTAATTACATTATATATATATATATATATATATATACATATATATATATATATATATATATATATATATACACACTATTACATATAAAATAGATAACTAATAAGAACCTACTGTATAGCACAGGGAACTCTATTCAGTACTCTGTAATGACCTATATGGGAATAGAAACTAAAAAAGAGTGGATATATGTATATGTATAACAGACTCACTTTGCTGTACAGCAGAAACTAACACAACATTGTAAATCAAGTATACTCCAAAAAAATTAATTAAAATATTTACATATATTGTATACAACATATATATTAAGTATATATAATTTATATATATTTAGAGATTGCTCCATCAAAGACGTACAAATTATAATTATGATGAGATACCACTACATACCACTATAATGTCTAAAATTTAAAAAACTGTTAATATCAAGTTTTGGTGTGGACCTAGAGAAACATGAATACATTGTTAATGGGCTTGTAGCATGAAAGCTTTAAAGTTAAATATACATTTGCATATGACCAAGCAATTACCTAATAGTTCATACTTATCCAAGAGATATGAAGTCTTAGGTCACACAAATTTGTTCACAAAAATGTGTAACACCATTATTCATAATAGGTAAAACTGGATATGACCAAAATATCCAAGATATTTTTTTAAACATCTTTATTGGAGTATAATTGCTTTACAGTGGTGGGTTAGTTTCTGCTTTATAACAAAGTGAATCAGTTATACATATACATATGTTCCCATATCTCATCCCTCTTGCGTCTCCCTCCCTCCCACCCTCCCTATCCCACCCCTCTAGGTGGTCACAAAGCACTGAGCTGATTTTCCTGTGCTATGCGGCTGCTTCCCACTTGCTATCTATTTAACGTTTGGTAGTGTATATATGTCCATGTCACTCTCTCACTTTGTCACAGCTTACCCTTCCCCCTCCCCATATCCTTAAGTCCATTCTCTAGTAGGTCTGTGTCTTTATTCCGGTGTTACCCCTAGGTTGTTCATGACCTTTATTTCCCTTAGATTCCATATATATGTGTTAGCCTACGGTATTTGTTTTTCTCTTTCTGACTTACTTCACTCTGTATGACAGACTCTAGGTCCATCCACCTCATTACAAATACATCAATTTTGTTTCTTTTTATGGCTGAGTAATATTCCATTGTATATATGTGCCACATCTTCTTTATCCATTCATCCGATGATGGACACTTAGGTTGCTTCCATGTCCTGGCTGTTGTAAATAGAGCTGCAGTGAACATTTTGGTACATGACTCTTTTTGAATTATGGTTTTCTCAGGGTATAGGCCCAGTACTGGGATTGCGGGGTCGTATGGTAGTTCTATTTTTAGTTTTTCAAGGAACCTCCATACAGTTCACCATGGTGGCTGTATCAATTTACATCCCCTCCAACAGTGCAATAGGGTTCCCTTTTCTCCACACCCTCTCCAGCATTTATATGATACTAGCACAAAAACAGAAATATAGATCAATGGAACAGGATAGAAAGCCCAGAGATAACCCCACACACATATGGTCACCTTATCTTTGATAAAGGAGGCAAGAATATACAGTGGAGAAAAGACAGCCTCTTCAATAAGTGGTGCTGGGAAAACTGGACAGGTACATGTAAAAGTATGAAATTAGAACACTCCCTGACACCATACACAAAAATAAACTCAAAATGGATTAAAGTCCTAAATGTAAAGCCAGACACTATCAAACTCCTAGAGGAAAACATATGCAGAACACTCTATGACATAAATCACAGCAAGATCCTTTTGGACCCACCTCCTAGAGAAATAAAAACAAAAATAAACAAATGGGACCTAATGAAACTTAAAAGCTTTTGCACAGCAAAGGAAACCATAAACAAGACGAAAAGACAACCCCCATAATGGGAGAAAATATTTGCAAATAAAGCAACTGACAAAGGATTTATCTCCCAAATTTAGAAGCAGCTCATGCAGCTCAATATCAAAGAAACAAACAACCCAATCTAAAAATGGGCAAAAGACCTAAATAGACATTTCTCCAAAGAAGATATACAGATTGCCAGCAAACACATGAAAGGATGCTCAACATCACTAATCATTAGAGAAATGCAAATCAAAACTACGTTGAGGTATCACCTCACACCAGTCAGAATGGCCATCATCAGAAAATCTCCAACAAGATTTATATGGGTGAACCAGTTGTGGTATATCCATACAATGTCATATCATACAGCAGTAGAAGGATAGAATTATGAGGAATGCAACAAGGATGAATCTCAGAAACACTATGCTGAGAAAAAAGCTAGACACACAAGAGTATGTACTTTATGTTTCTGTTTATATGACTTTCTAGAAAAGGAAAAATGAATCTATGGCGACAGAAAACATATCAGCAGTTGCCTGTATCAAATATGGAGTAGAGAGTGACTGCAAAGAGGAAAGGGAAAACTGCAAAGGGGGGTAATAGGAAAATTGTCTACCTTGATGGAAACAGAGTTACAAAATATTTACATTTGTCAAAATTCATTAAAGTGGACATTCAAGTTAGTATATTTTTTATATTATACCACAATATATTTCTTTTAATAAAATAATTATGAAGAGTAGGTAAGTGGGCAAAGGACCTGAACGCCAGCTTTAGCTATGTTAGAGCTGTAAAATCAAAAAAAGATCAAGTTGCCCCTAATTTAAAAACCAAGAAAATGCATAGAAGTTGAGGAATAGAGATTTTAACTTATTTTAAGAGTGACTTTTCTAACAATTAGAGCTTCCTAAAAATGAAATAAACTTATTTTGAGTTGGCAATTTCTTTCTCAGTGAGGACATTCAAGTACAAGAGGACGATCATTTTTCAGGTATGTTGTAGAAGTGCCTTAGAGATTGAAATTTGCATTAACCAATATTTAAGATGATTCAATAACATCAGAAAATATGCTATATTTATATATGCTCTTTTATGGTAGAGTTCTGTCTATAATGTTTTCTAAAATATCCTTTGAATTAATATTTCAATAGTAGTCTCCAGTGCTGCAAATGTAGGCCAGAAAGTTAGATCTGTGCACAGTCTATTTTTTAAGAAGCTTGTAATCTGGAAGAGAAGATAGACAAAAATGTTGTAGCAAAATGCAGTAAGTTTCATAATAGAGATATCCTCATGCTCTTATATGACATGGAAGCAGTGTCACATTCTTAATATGTCATCTTTTTCTGAAATACTTCAGTATGAATTTCTAACAATGATAATAATTAATTAAGGCATGAATTATTTACAGAGAGATACTAGTTATTCCTAAAATATTTGGAGATTGTTTTAACATGAAGGTATTTCTTAGAATACCTCCAGTAAAGTTCCAAAACGTGTCTTTCAAAGCCTAAATGTGTTTGTACAATCCTGAAAACCTCAAGGAAAAATGTGAATGTTGCTGATTATCCACCATTTAAAGTTTTCTAGGCTTTGGCATTTTTCTGTAAGTATAAATAGTTGACTATGAACTATGC
Source organism: Mesoplodon mirus (assembly GCF_964341445.2). Lineage (NCBI taxonomy): Eukaryota > Metazoa > Chordata > Mammalia > Artiodactyla > Ziphiidae > Mesoplodon > Mesoplodon mirus. The sequence continues at coordinate 201,209,036 of NC_138976.1, read as the reverse complement.
AGAGAGTTGTTTTACCTGAATTTCTTTGAGATCCATCAGATGTGGCCATTAAAATGAGTCAATCTCCTCCATTACAACTACTCACTGTGCAGGCTTCTAGTCAAGCATTGGTGGAGATAGCGCAGCTCAATTTAAATGTAAAATTCAAGGTAATGTAACTAAACAAGTTAGTCCTATCCTTTTCCCCTTACTTTCCCTTAGAGAGTTTTTGAAGTTAGGGATTTGTAAAATGAAAATATTAAACCAAATTTAATAGCAAAATGTCATTGATATCATTAGTGAAACCAAGCCCAGTTTCCATTTACCCCAAAGTATAAATTGCCTATCTGAGAAGCAGTTCAAATTTAAGTCATGTCAGATTGGTGGTCTTTCTGAGTTTCAGTTTGGAACTCTTATTTGAAGTCATTGTTTCATTCAAGAGCATCTCAATATCAATAGCAGGTTTTCTACTTCAGCAAAAGCCTTGATGTACATCAGTGCCATTGGGTCCAGAGGATAGCCTCTTTGTACGTTTTTTTCTCCCAGTCTCACTGCAATGCTAAAGTCACTGATAACACAGAGCACATTTCTAATCCTAACTATATGCCCTAATTTTGGCAGAAATCCACTCCTCCACTTTTATGCAATGTATTAACAACCAGAAATTTAATTGTATTTGTTGAGACTGTAATATCAACGTGAAGCATTCCTTTTTTGAAGCTCAAATTCTTAACACTTGCTTTCCCCTTTGCAAGAAATACTTACTCCTTTACTCCCTTGTCCCCTTAGGCTACCTACGTCATACTTCAGTTAAGAAGACATTTCACAAGGGATGCCTTTCCTCATCCTTCCAGGTGAGAAAGGCTCCCTGTCCCATGGCTCATAGTACCCTGTCTATATTTACTACAATTAGTAATTATTCTTTAGACTGCAGGCTCTAAGAAATATGGACAATGCTTGCTTTTCCACACCTTGTATTACCAGCACCTAATGCAGTGCCTGGGACATAGTAGAAGTTCTATAAATATGTAATGATTGCTGAATGAATGAATGAATGAATGTGTTAGTAACAAGATAAATGTATAAATCGTATTTGTAAAGCACAATACAAAGTAATTTCATTAATATTCACCCACTTATTTGTACCTTTATACCCTTCTCTTCATTTATATATCTTAGAATTACTTTTAATTTTATCAGCAGGGATACAGGATTTAATGATGAAATTTTGATGACATGTATTAGAAATATTTGTGAGTGAGTAAGCACTATGCCATGGTGAGACAGAGAAAAAAACTGAAAGCTATTGCTATATTCTTTTTTTAATTTTTTTTTTTTTTTTCTTTTTGCGGTATGCGGGCCTCTCACTGTTGTGGCCTCTCCCGTTGCGGAGCACAGGCTCCGGATGCACAGGCTCAGAGGCCATGGCTCACGGGCCCAGCCGCTCTGTGGCATATGGGATCCTCCCAGACCGGGGCACGAACCCGTATCCCCTGCATCGGCAGGCGGACTCTCAACCACTGCGCCACGAGGGAGGCCCTATTGCTATATTCTTGACTCAAGTCATACTCAATATTATTTGTTACATATTATATTACACACACAAATGCATTCTCACTGGCATGGTATCACCTACATTATTATAATTTCCATTTCCTTCCCAATCCCTTTAAAGCCCATATCTGACCCTTAGACTTATTAAATTGCATTGTTTTAAACCACTTCTCCAATTTGTCAAGGTCATATTACGGTCATGTTGAATTTTGATCTTGACAAAGTATTAATCAGTCTTATCAACTAAAGAGAACTGTAAATGACTAAATCCACATGCTTTTCTATCATCCTAGACTTGATGAAAATATTAAATAGCCTCTGGGCCAGGATTGACCTCTACATATAAAACTTCTGTCCACTTTGGTTGAGGAGGAACTATAAATGAGTTTCATTGTTCTACCTACTTTGTTTCCAATAAATAGGTCTCTGGTGCTGATCTATTTTTATAAATTTGTGAATGAATTCGATTTGTAACGTTTTTATAATATTAATATTTAATGTCTGATTTCAAGTCGTGGATGAAAAAATGCTAACATCAATGAAAACTACTACTTGCCCAAATAGATTAATAATAGTAAGAACAGTTAAAGTAGATTTTAAATCTACTGTCATGTTTATGTACTTTCCTGAATTGTTCCCACTGTGCCACTTCCTTACTTTCTGAATATGACAGGTTCATGCATGATGTCCTCCTCTAGATGCTGTGCCATTAAGAAATCTCACTGATTATAATAGGTGATCATCTATGATGGATAATAAATATGCTTGTGCATTTTCAATCACAAATCCATGTCTTGCACACTGAAATGATTTTACTTGTTGCTTGATCATGGGGACTTCTTCCTCTGAATAAATAAGACTTGACTTTGCCTCTTTATGCAGTCATCTGCTCACAGTTCTGCCTCTCTCCAGTAGACTGTGTCTCCTTAAAGACAAATGAATATTCATTCATCTTTGATCCCCTTTGCTTAGCATGCATAGTAATTGTTCAACAAATATTTGTTTAATAAGTTAAACACCAGTATGCCGTGAAGTAGGAAAATCTGGAGATGTGAGTGGTCAAGATGGGGGGTGTGATTAAAGGACCCCTCTGAATTCTAAGAACAACATACTTAGGAGGGAATGCATGAATAATCAACGGGGCTGACTACTTGACAACTAGTATGTATTCAACTTTCAAATTCTATATTATAAGCATCCCTGAGTGTAAGTTGAAATGGATAGACAGGAATTTTTATTTTATTTTTTCTAATGAGGAAGCAGTGTAGGTCTCTATTCTCATGGCCTCTGTTGCTTCCTATGAATATTTCTCCAATATCTTGACATAATCATTTTCAGGAAGCCAAGAGAGTCCAAAAGAAAATGACAAACAACAGAAATTGCTTTCATTTTCTAGTGTTTGGAAAAACATAAAAATAGGTTTAAGTTTTTCAAACATACTTAGATTTCATGAGATTTTACTTGGTTTATAATCAATATGATAAGATGCATATATATGTATACAGAATCATCATTCATTTTAAATTGGAAATAATGTGTATCCCCATGGCTGATTTGCAAACTGTCAATAATAAGAACCAAGCTTATGTCCTCCTAAGTCTTTTGTAGCACCATTTTAACACATTTTCTGAAAGTTATTTCACTTCAACCACTCTAGATACTTTCTAAAAAAACAAGAGATGACTTTTTTAAATTTTCCTTTCAAAATGAAAATATTAAAATATGCTACAAATTGGTGCAATAATGGAAGCTACAACTTACCACGTAAGTTTGTTTGTAATTGAGCAAAATATGTTCCAATAATTTTTGCATTGTATTTGCCTTTCTCTCTGTAATTACTAACACTTTTTCTTTCACTATGGAATGTGAATTTTGATTTCTCATCTTCAAATTTGCCTTTAAATACATTTCTACCCTTATTTTTCTTCCATCTGGAAGCTAAGTTTTCAAGAGAAAATTTGTTGCCACAAATATTGAATGACTTCATATTAGGAATAATTCTAATGCAACTACTTTGTATTTGGAAATGTGCCACTGTGTTTAGGAAGGCTAAACACATACTTTTGGGTAAGTTCAAAAAAGATGACTCCAATGATTCAACCAAATATATTTCAAGCATATTGATAAGAAATTTCAAACTAATTGTGTGTGATAGCCATCAATTAAAGACGTAAAATGAATGCCTGCTATTTGAAAACATAGTTAAGCCAAGGAAAAGCTGTGCATAACTAGCATGTTCTGTAAAGATAATTGGCTCACTAACTAAATTCTAACAGCCCATTCACATTTCTAGATTTTAATTGAAGAATGGATGGAAATAGTAAGGTGAGCTCATTGCCCAATACACATAAGCATGTGACAATTTTAATTTCTGCAGAGATGCCTATATTGTATGAAATCTTATTAATATTGTGATGGAATACAGTGAATCATGCTGTGAAAGAAGCACATATTTGTTGTACATGTGTTCACACACACACACAAACACACAGATACACACACATTTCTTTTCTCTCCTCTCTATTCTCATTTCAGTCCCATTTTTCCTCTTCTTAGATAACTGGTATCATGAATTGAATATAAATACTTTGAATCCATGCTTGAACTTTTTACTATATGCAAATGAATCCATGAAAAACACATGACTGCTTTGAGTTTTAAAAATTTATATACATGTCATCATGCCAAATATGTAATCTTAAAAATCATTTATCATGTATATAATTAATTACTTCGAGTGAAGTATTGCATTGCATCTTAAAAATAGTTTATATATGTCTTTTGTAAGCAGCATAAACTGGAATTTTAAAATTTATTTTTATTGTCTCTGTGATCACATGTATGGTGATTATTGATCTATTTCTCCTTTATTTTTCCATGTTTTATCCCTCCCGGTACTAACTTCGTTTAAACACATTTTTCATTCTCTTTTTATGGTCTACCTTTTTATGAATCATATATGAAGTCTTCATTTTTAGTGTTTTCTGAAAAATTTGACATATATGTCTAACTTGAAAAAGTCTAAAACTAATTATCTCATCTTCCTCCTAAGCGGTTCATGGACCCCTCAAATTTTAAATCTGATCTCCAGTATTTCAGTATATTATCTAGTGTTTTAGTTTTACTTTGTACACACACCCATTGGCTATTATTTTTTACACTCAACCGTTATTCAGATTCATTCCAACATTACAAATTTCTTTGCTGGTCACTGTTCAGTGCACCTTCCTACTTCTTTTTATGCTTATTTTCTTTCTTACTGAAAAACATTCTTTGTACAATGGTCTCCAATCTTGCCTAAAACACATGAGAATTATGTGAGAACTTTTTAAAGCTCCCATTATTGAAACACCGCCTAGATCACTTTGGTTAAAAAAAAAAAAATCTCCAAGTATTGGCTTCAGGCATCAGAATAGTTTTTAATGCCTTCAGACAATTCCAATAGCTGCTGCTACTGCTTTAGTCATTTTGTTGTTGTTGTTGTTACAGTTTGTGGGTGGTAATTCCTCTTTGTCTAGGAATGAAAATTTCTTTACTTCTTGTTCTTGAGTAGTTTTTTTAAAATGAAGTGTAGAATTTTAATTTGGACAGCTATATGTGCTCAGTACTTTGAAGATATTATTCTATTGTTTTCCAGCATCTACCTGTTTTCTGATAAGACAACAGCATCTACCTGTTTTCTGATAAGACAACAGATATTTAAAGCCAGCCCTCAAAAACAAGGCTTATTATTTCCAGGGCCCCCTTGAATTTCTTGGTTTCAACTCCTCCTCACTATTCTAATGTTGAATTTGTTTTTTCTCCTTAAATCCTGAGACTGGGGATCCCCCCATTTTTTATAAGCTTGTTCATTTTCTTTTTATGTGCTGCTACATGTAAAAGCAACATATAAAAGAAAACACAAGTATAACAAACTGTGTGTTCAGGTTGGAAGAAAGGATTCTCAATATCAGTTCAGCCTATCCTATTGACTGAAAGCATTTACCTTGTTTCTTTTACAACTAACTTGAATATTATGAGTCTTACATCTAATATACAGTACTCTTCACCCTTCTTGGAACGTCTATGCTCAATAAGGACATTAGTTGATTTGTCACTAATATTGCTTTCCCTACATGTGAGTGCATTCAGAGTTCTATCCTGTCCCATATACATAGCATAATCTTATATTTTGTATCTAACTGGCATCAGTTTTCCTTTTTTTTTTCGATTTACTTTTAAGGTTTACTTTTAGCAAGACTGTACTGAAACACTCTTACACCTTAATAGATCTAATTGTCTGGACTTAAAATAATAGATTTCTCTATCACAGGGGCATTTGTCTGTACAGATACTGATTTCTGTTCTCTGCACATGTTTTCATGTTATATGCCCAGTGTAATATGAAGCGAGTTAATTTATTGTGTTGCATATAGTAAAGAATCCAGCAGAATAATGTTATTTAGGGTTTTTTTTCCCATTATTTCTATGAATAACAACAACATCAACAATAATAGTAATAGAAAAGATAATTTCTACCTATAGCAAGTCTCAGTTTTTTCTTAAATGCAGTAGAAGGCCCTTCACACTCTATTTGTCAGCTTGGCTTCAGGTTTTCCTATTGTTGGCTAGAAGACAGATAAAGGGGATTATGGACAGAACTGAGCCTGGTTTCTGCTAATCTCCAACTTGAATTCTTTCAAGGGTTGCAAAATATGATTCAAGTATTTCACAGGCCTTTATAACCTTTGTCATCTGTCTGGTATATGTGCCATCATGGGTGGATTTGGAACTGACATTTTATATCTCTGATCTCAACTGTATAAATATTTGTTTAGACTGACTATCAACATAGAACACAGACATTCTCTTCTGATGTATGGATGATAGAATAGTCCTTAACTGGGCCCCTAAGGATGGGGCAGGCACAAACTAACAGAGGGCAATGAGGCAAATTTTCAATGAACTCAGATTTTATATTTTCCTTTAGGTAAAAGAGTGGTTGCTTCTATACCAAAAAACTATTTCTTATAATTTGGGTTACATTAAAAATATCTCATATATACAACCATTTATCGGAATCTATAATAGTGACTTGGTTTTCTCAAATACATTATATATGGAGTCCTTTAGACTGGAATTAAATTAATCATGGTGGTATTTTTTTTCTTCTATAGACTTCCCAGCTATTTTCCCCTAGGAAAACTCTCTTAAATAATCAAGAGAAATATTTCAGGCAACATTAGGTAAATCATCACCCTTATTAGATGAATTAATATTCTTGAAGTTATAGCTCATTTCATGGAAATCAGATTAACCTGATGTTATGGGCATTGTCATTTATCAGTAAGTTATTTGTTAATATGCTCAGTATGTGACATAAAATATGTAACTTTAATAAGAGAATGGATCACCTCAAATAATTTAGCAAATCTTGAAAATGATAAGGATTAAAATTGTGGATGTATAAAGGACACAGAAGCTTGGAGAACTTTAAAACCATCTATTTCTCTCCTGTTTCCCTCACACAAGGAAATGAAGGCTGACACTTTAGCATGGTTTGGAAATCCTTCTAAAAAGTATCTGACTTTCTCTTAGAATTAACAAGTAATTTAAAGTTTTAAGAACTGCAGAACTGATCACATGAATTACCGTAATTTAGTCAAGAATTTTTTTGAATATCCACTTTTGACAAACATTGTACATATATATACCAGGTTGTAGAGATGAATAAAATCATCCTTAGTCTCATATAACTGAAAGAAAAATCCCCCAATATTAGTGAATACTGAGGAATTAAGGATGATGCTATGAGAAAATTTTTATAATGTGAAATTTATTAAGTTAAATAAAATATTGTGCTTTTGAGATTAGAATGACTTGGTTTTGTTCTAATGATACTGATGATAGACAGTGGTTGTATTTTGCAGAAGTTTTATGGGAGCAAAATAAAAACTTGATAATGTGATATAAATTTGGTCCCCCAATGCGATTTTTATTGTTATTTCTATTGGTGTTGTTAATGAGAGAAATTTCTGTGAGCTATTAGAAAAAAAAATGTGGATATCAATATCTAATCAAAAAGAAGGACAAAATAATGGATAATTAGAGAATATATATAACCAGTAAATTAAAAATATACTCACATGCTAAGGAAGCACAGTGGTGGAAGTTTTGCTCATCATAAAGCTTTAACAGTGAGTAGAAGGTATCTTGGTGTCTTGTGTGTGGGAAGATATGCTAACAACCAGTGATAGATCCGTTGTAAAATTTGGAACTGTTTCTTTGGTATTAAATTTCACTTAAGACCTGTGCTTCTGGACAGGATGGAGTAATAGGAACTGGATTTACTCTCCTGGCTTAAACTGCTAAAAGTAAAAAAAATATATATATATTAAACAATACTTTTAGACATTGAACAACAAACAGCACAAGACAACGGTTGTACAAAGCTGTTAATTATAATGATAACCCATAAAAACCAGTGGCATAATGTTTTGTGTAATACAGTTAAATGTTGGTGTTTGAACAAGTCCCTGGTCACCTGTGAAAAATAAAGGTGGATTCTCTTTTCATATTTATTAACAAAATGAATTTCATAGGGATGCAGTATTTAAATATGTTAAAATACTACAATTACTAGAGGAAAACATTTTTGTTTTATTTAATAAAAGTTAATTTTTTAAATTTTTTATATTTTTATGTGTTGCATTTATTGCTTTAAGATTATACAAATATGTTTTGATATAATTGAATACATGCAGCATCAACTAGAGTATTCAATACACAGAGTATTCAATGGGTATAGGCTTAGTAGTGGGACCAAATTAGCCCTAGACTAAATTGTTTCACTTGCAGCCTAATAAGGCTTACAAGGAAGCCTCAAAATGATCAAACTATTTCTTAACTACCTCTTTGAGCAAAGTTACAAATATTTTTAAAAAATACAAATACGCTCTGCAACCAGTAAAGTAAAATTCACAGTATCTGACATGCAATCTAGAATTACTAGGGATGCAAAGACGAAGGAAAATATAACCCATAACAAGGAGAAAAATTAATTAATGAAAACAGACTGAAAAATGGTACAATCAGTAAACAAAGACATTCAAACAGTTATTATAACTAATTTTCATAGGTTCAAAAAGTTTAAAGGAAAGCATCAACATCTTAAATAGACATATAGAGGATATAAAAATAACCCAAATTGAGTCCCTAGAGATGAAAAATATAGTTTCTGAGATGAAAAATCAACTGGATGGGATTAAAAGAGATGAGGCAATGCAGAAGCAAAGATTGACCTCCCTGCAAAAGCAAAATTTTGTTATTATAATCTGTCCCACTGAGTAGTCCAAATATAAAGTCTGAAATGCAAAATGCCAGCTTGGTCATCTTTTTCCATTTCAAGTTTGCTTTACCCTTTCTGGTTTGTGCTTCCAAAAATAATTAAAGTATAAAATTATGAAAATTGTATTCAATGGTATTAAAATGAAGCATCTATCCATTTTATGGATTGCCCTGCATAATGCAAATATCTAAAATCTAAATATTATGTGTATATATACATATATGTATGTATACATATATGTATATATATCTCACTAGCAGAATGAAAAGAAAATATGAAAGTACAACACAAGTTGTGGAGGAATAGAGTAAAGGAAAGTAAAATGATAGTATTTTTGTTTTTAGATATAGTTGCCCTACGCAGTGGAAAAATGATATACGGATTAGCATATTTTATTTTCTGAGAAGCATGAATCAATTTAAAAGATGAAAGGGCAGATGAATTTAAAGAATCATTAATTTAAATACATAATCAGTCTTCAATTTTTTTGTTACTGACAACATCCCCTTTAAGATTTTCAAAATGCTGAAAGGTGGGATTCCAAGATTTTTAGTTGCTATAGAAGCAATTATTAGCAAATCCTTTCTTCTAATCTCATTACAGAAAATAGTGCCCTTTGTGCCCAGAGAACTCCCATTAGAACAGATAGCTAGTGGGAAGCAGCCACATAGCACAGGAAGATCAGCTGGGTGCTTTGTGACCACCTAGAGGGGTGGGATAGGGAGGGTGGGAGGGAGGGAGACGCAAGAGGGAAGTGATATGGGAACATGTGTATATGTATAACTGATTCACTTTGTTATAAAGCAGAAACTAACACACCATTGTAAAGCAAGTATACTCCAATAAAGATGTTAAAAAAAAAAAAAGCAACTGCATTTCGGAGCAGCTCAGAACATAGGGTGTACCACTCTGGAGCTATCCTACATTTCCTGTGTCTGATTAAATATTGTGTATATATGCCATGTATTTATATCTCCATCTAAATATACATCTATATCTCCTAAAATACTCTCTCACATATAATGAAGTCACAGTTTCCAGATAGTTGTTCTGGTAGTCATTAGACAAAATATAGTCTCATTTATTTAAAAAATGTGAAATGAGAGAAATGTATGAAAAACTTGATCCATCTTCTGACTGAATTTGTGGTATTGGTACCTTCAGAAGAGGAAATAATTAATTTATTGTAAATTATTTTATTCCTCATTTATTAGAGAGGAAATTTATAAACTGAAACTGTTAGGGCTTAAAGGGTTTTTTTCCAGAAGATAATATCTGAGGTTCTCACCTTACACTGAGCAGTATATCACTAGTAAACAATCAGACAAATATGTACATTATTAAGTTATTTTCTTTTCACCTGGCTTTTTAATACTATCATCTGATATACATCATATTAATTGACACTGCAATTTCTTAGTTGATTTGTATATTTTTTTCTACAAACACTTTGCATTCCAACTTCCACGTATCTGATTTACTCATCCCTGTGATGGTCTTCATCTTCAGACATCTTGCTGTCTGGGCTGTTGAACCCTGTGACAGTAAAAGCACACTCACTAGGGACTAGGAGTTTGAGAAGGACATAGAAAATTGTTTGGAACCTGAAAAAAATGGCTCCAGAATATGAAAACAAATCTGCAAAATTGAGATCAAAACCTGTGTAATTGGGCCTCCCTGGTGGCGCAGTGGTTGAGAGTCCGCCTGCTGATGCAGGGGATACGGGTTCGTGCCCCGGTCTGGGAGGATCCCATATGCCGCGAAGCGGCTGGGCCCGTGAGCCATGGCCGCTGGGCCTGCGCATCTGGAGCCTGTGCTCCGCAACGGGAGAGGCCACAACAGTGAGAGGACCGCATACCGCAAAAAGAAAAAAAAAAAAAAAAAAAACCTGTGTAATTAATATTTTCAACTAATATTACTACAACAGCAATGTTACTCAGCTTTCATATAGTTATCTATAAATTATATTGGATATGTGACTTGGGCACATTTTAATGCATTTGATAACATTTAGGGTAAAGCTTCTAAAAGGGCAATTGCCTAGGACTGAGGAATGTTTAAAAATGGCCCTGCACAGAATGAACTAGAAGTGACTTCAGTGGGAGGCTGAGGCAGAGATGCTGGACCCGGAGAGTGACAGAGCAGGCGTACATTGGAGAGAGCTTTCCTATATAGGAGAGCCAAGAATTTGTTACTTATTGAGGGGGGAGCATGAAGGTAGTGGACCCTATAATGAGAATCCTAGGATTGCTCCTAGATTTCTAACTTGGATAAATGACAGGACGGTACTCTTTGGTGAATACTAAAGGAACAGCAACAGCAGCAAAAGTCTAAGAATGGAACTTTAACATATCACAATGCCACCTTTAAAGTAAATTTGGTATTCTTCTCCTTTTTGAATGAATGAAAATACATTAATGAAAGACACACACGGGCTCCCCTTGTGGCACAGTGGTTGAGAGTCCGTCTGCCGAAGCAGGGGACACGGGTTCGTGCCCCGGTTTGGGAAGATCCCACATGCCGCGGAGCGGCTGGGTCCGTGCGCCATGGCTGCTGAGCCTGCGCATCCGGAGCCTGTGCTCCGCAATGGGAGAGGCCACAGCAGTGAGAAGCCAGCGTACCACAAAAAAAAAAAAAAAAAAAGACACACACATTCACACACCTGCTAATATCTGCTCTTCTGCAATCATGTGTTTTCTGTATAGTGTCTAAATATCTATTCCAGTTGAAGTAGCGCTTAAACACTTCAATATGCCTCTTTTCAGCCAAAAAGCAAAACTGTCTATGACTGTTTCAACATATTTTAAATATATGTATAATCATTGCCAACTTGTCTGCTTTGCAGATTCTAGTTTCCTATACAATATTTAATATCTCCCTTTATTGAAAATGTCATTGCTCAGTATTATGATTGTTTTTCATTTTTATTATATGTCTGAATATTAGAATTATTGATTAATCTCTTTATTAATGGAATAATCTCAGCACAATGTTAAATACACTTCTTCTCTACCATTATTATATGTTATTTTAAAGATTTTCCATACAGTTACTTTAAATGGGATTTTCAGATTTTTCAGGCTTTTTGAAGTCAGTAGGATAGGCTCCAGTGAGTAAAAGAAATGCTGAAGAACAACAATATGAATTAAACAAATTTAAGTAGTTAAGAAAGCACTAATCTAGACATTGAGAAATGTATACTAATATTTACATAGTATGTATATATAAATCAATAGTTTCTAAATGAGATAATCTACTGAACAAAATATCTTAAAATATGAATGAAAAGATGTTGTAAAATCTCTATATGATTAAAGTACAAACATTTTTATAAGCTTGGAATATAAATAATAAGCGCATTTTTGCCTGGGAGACAAGTTGTTATCTGGGAAACCTCAAGACATTTTGTAACTTATCGAAATCACTTTACTATCAATCTTGAGCATTTCTCCTATCAACTCTATAATTAGTATTGGAAATTACCATGATGACTCTATTTCACTATCAGGAACATTGAAGAAACTATTTAAAGTGCTAAACATTGGTTTTAACAAATAAAAAGCAATTCATCTGAAGAAGATGTTACAATGAGCTGAGGAATTAAAAGATCTCAAAGTAGAGAAATTTCACTGACTGCAGTATAAACAACTTGAGGGTAGAGAGTGTCTGTTTTTCCTGTTTGCCCTCCAAATTTGGGAACAGTTTTATATGCACGGTACAGGGTAATAACAAATGTTTAACAAATGAAAAGTACTGAATTCATTACCTTGTGGTACAAATGAGGATTTCTTTTGTACTGTAACTAGAAGATTTTAACTTCAGCATTATGAATTATTAATGTCTTTATCTGATTCCCAGGTCTGTGTCAACCAAACTTATTTGAGTGATAATTAGAGGACTTCATGTTTATCCTATCTTCTAGGATTTCACTTTTGCATATCTGTTAATTCATAATTTTGACATTTTTATAGCACAACCAAAGACTATAAAAACACATAGAGCAAGCACTTGCCAAAGAACTCTAAAAAAAACACATCTCAGATATGAAATTAGATCCATGCTTGGTTATACTTCTAAGTGCTTCATCTAAAGAGAGACGTGCAACACTGCTGCATGAATTCATCACCTAGGGTGACTTTTAAACCTACCAACAGCTGGCCCCTCTATCATATCTGATTTTATTCAATAGTCTAAGTGATAATAATTTTTGGATCAAGAACTTTATTTTACTGGTTGTAAAGGTGGGCACATGCACACGCACACAATCCCCGGTGCTTTTCAAAATTGTGGGACAGAATTAATCATAACTATTGCATTTAAATGCCATTTATCAACTTATTAAAGTGCAAGCATGCAGGGAAAATAAGCTAAAGACAAGACTTTCGTTTTTCAATTTATTTTTTAAAAGTCTTGTAGAAATCTTTATGAAATTAACACAAAATGGTGGTACCAAAAATCTTATTGCTTTGTTTATTCCCTAGTCTGTGGCAATGTAAAGAGTGGAAGTTAAGCCAGAATTTAAGTTAAGGAAAGCTATATTGTATAAAGTTTAGCCAAAATTCTCTAACTTGCCATATTTTTTCAAATAAATAAACTTTCTATTCTCTTCCCTCTCTCCTCATCTCCCTTAAGGTATGTCAACTCTAACCCCGCCCCCCCCATACACACACCTTGTTGCCTCTGATATTATCTCCTCTACTAGAGGCGCTTTTGTACTTATTGCTACACAATAGTTCAACAATAAAATGTGATAAATGCAGGCAAAGGTGTTTCAAGAAAGAAAGTAAATGTCCTTACACATTTTCAACATAGAAAGAAAAAGTTTACAAAACAGCAAAATTAAAAAAAAATAGTTATAGATAAAGTTTGCAGATAATGTTGTCATCCCTCTTAAAAGAAGAGGGATAAGGCACAGAAGAAATGTAGTGTTGGGGACAATGAAAATCAGCAGTTATTGCAATCTATTTATGCTGCATTCAATGGATTTAGAAGACAGAGGCTTGAGTGCTGTCGTTATTACTTGTTTGCCATTTGATGGTGGGCAAAATATTTAATTTCATTGGGTTTCTCTTTCTATGCCTCTAAAATGTGGATTCCCAGGCTAAGAAAATATTTCAAATCTTTTCTAGGTCTAGAAGTCACAGACCTTAGTGTACCCTTTATAAAGGCCACATTTTCACAAAAGATAGCATTCTTGTAAAACACCTTTATAGAAAGAAAAAGCTATATTTAGAAAGCCCACTCAGTGTCCAGGGTTTTCTGAAGTCGTACTGCTGTTTGTAACCAGGTGTAGGCCAGTAGGACAACACATTTGCTTTAATAACTGTCCAGATTTCTTGGAGTTAAAGATAAGTTTTTCATTATTCTAAGTGTTGACCTAAGAAATTATTGAAAATAAGAATTGTTCTAATTTACTTCTTGAATTGCCCAGTTCTTACGTGGCCTGACATGAAAGGCGATTTAAAAGATTGCATTTAAGTTTGGACATATAGCCTTCATCCTGCTGTTTCATCACAGACCTCTTACAAGATAAACACGTGCAACCATTTTGAGTTTCTGAATGGGAGTGCTCCTTATAGTATTTTCCCCTTATAAATTCCTTGCCAACTTACTCCAATTTGAATGCAGGTAGAAATTTATAAATTTCTCCAAGAACTTATTTTTATTTTTATGAATCTTCCAGATTTTGTTTTAATACCGAGGACTTTGTCAAATTCATAGACATTTGATAGAATAAAAAGCAAAAGCATAATTCAGAAAAATCCAAAAACCTCAAATAGAAAATAAGATGCTATGTTGTTAGTAACAGAAATTAGCACAAATAGACTGAAAAACTGACCACCATTGTAAACTGAGCTTTTAACTATGGCAGTCACCAGGAAAAGGAGGGTTACTCCTCTTTTTTTGCCTTCTTTTAACAATCTCGAAAATTAAAGAAAGATTGAAATGACAATAAAAATAATTTATTTCCCAAACCATTTGAGAGTAGTTGCTAACAAAATGCAATGTTTCCCCCAAATCCTCTAGTATTTCCTACAAACATATATCCAAATATAATCATGAAAATAAGGAAATTAACACTGACACATGACCACAGAGCTACTAATCCTCAGACCCCTTTCAAGTTTTGTCAATTATCCCCATCATGTCCTTCATAATAAAAGGATCAGCCCAGTGTCACATGTTGCATCTAGCTGTCCTGTCTCTTTAGTTTTTTAATCTGGAAAATTTTCTCAGGCTTCCCTTGAATCTCATGAACTAGAAAGTTTTAAAGAATATGGATCAGTTATTTTGTAGGATTTAGCTGTTTGTATTTGTCTCATGATTATTCAGGATATGTGTAGTTGGCAGGAATAACACAGTGGTGAAGCTCTGTTCTTCTCACTGCTTCCTATCAAACAATTTTGGCAAACTTTTAACTTGTAACCTTACTGGAATATCATGTTACTCATTTGATTAAGGTGTATCACCCAGTCTTCTCCATTGTAAAGTTATTTTTTCTCCTTCATTATTAATAAATTTTGTGGTAAGGCACTTTGTAATTATGTAAATATCCTGTTCCTCATCAAACATAATTTACTCAGTTTAATTATTTAAATCAGTATGAACTCATAGACTCCTATTTTATTCAATTGACTATAATACATTTCTGCCATTATTTATTTTGAGGCTGAGATTGTTCAAGATTTGTCCAGTGGAAACCCCTTCAGTTTGGCTTCTATATCCTTTGATGTTTCCCAATTATTCTGTGATATCTCCCTTCTTTTTTTTTAACATCTTTATTGGAGTATACTTGTTTTACAATGGTGTGTTAGTTTCTGCTTTATAACAAAGTGAATCACTTATACATGTATCCTCATATCTCTTCCCTCTTGCATCGCTCTCCTTCCCACCCTCCCAATCCCACCACTCTAGGTCACAAAGCACCGAACTGATCTCCCTGTGCTAAGCAGCTGCTTCCCACTAGCTATTTATTTTACGTTTGCTAGTGTATACATGTCCATGCCACTCTCTCACTTTGTCACAGCTTATACTTCCCCCTCCCCATATCCTTAAGTCCATTCTCTAGTAGGTCTGTGTCTTTATTCCCGTCTTACCCCTAGGTTCTTCATGACATTTTTTTTTTAGATTCCATATATATGTGTTAGCATACGGTATTTGTCTTTCTCTTTCTGACTTACTTCACTCTGTATGACAGACTCTAGGTCCAGCCACCTCACTACAAATAACTCAATTTTGCTTCTTTTTATGGCTGATCCCTTACTTCTTGAAACAATAATATGTTCTAGGGTCATCTTATATTTTCCCTGTAGTGGTTCTAGAATCAGCCATTTCTCCAAAGAGCTTTAGTTCCTTCAGTTGGAGAGCTGTATTTAGAAACCAAGATCTGGACACTAGGTGTATTCATTGCTCTTGGGAAGCAGTGGTCCCAGGTACTCTCAATAAGCAGAGCTAGGGGATTTATGTACATATATACATACACACATATGAAAACACATATTCATAACCATTTACACATATTCACAAACACATTCATTAACATATGCATACATATATTCTATGTTTTTTTCTATAATGTCTCTATATTGAAAATCATGTGCTCACATTAACATCCTCCATTCCCTTTCAACACCCTTTCATTCTAGTTTTTGCCCTTTTCATATTTTAACTCCCTCCACAGATATTAAAATAACACTGATTACCATATTCTTAATATCCTTAATTATTTGATCAATCTTCCTGTATTTAAGTAAATTCTTGTAGCTGCCACTTTCCCATCCACACATTTTCTCCACCTGGCACGGGTTAGGACAAGCTGTACAGAGTGGTTGCCAAGGCCACTTCCTCATGTGGATGCCCTTTCACACGAATCAGACTTCAGCAGTCAACTCCAGGCTCCCTTATGCAGACATCCTCTCCCCTTTCTCAGACTCTGAGACCCAATGCCAAGTCATGTGGTTCCTTGAATGCCCACCTCCCCCATGCTGACAAAGTGTTATTTTACCTCACTTAATGGACTAATTTGTTCAAGAAGGGAAGGGATCACAGCACTATAAAGCAGTTATACTCCAATAAAGATATAAAAAAAAGAAGGGAAGGGACAAGGCGGGGATGAAGAAAGGGAGGGGGACAGGGATGAACAGGTATCTTTCCTTTCTAAACAATATTTGAAGAGGTCCTTCATTTAGAAATTGCAAAGACATTATGAAATATCAGCTGAAGAACTGAAACAATGACATATGTTTACACATCTGTATCCCTACATCTATGACACACAATGTACACCTAATTTTATAGCAACCAAAATATAATTTAACAAAACTTATGATGCTTAGCCATACACTTTAATACTCAGCAACTTAAAAAAATGTGCAGTGCCATTTGGCTGTTAACTATCATCCATTTATATGAATGGATTTGTAAAACTCCTAGCCAAGAGTGCTTGGGATAGCGTCTCTACTGGTCCTTACTGGATCTTCTTCTTCTTTTGTCACTCTTTTCAGTCATTTGTTGATTCTCGATTGTATCTCATTGGTGACTTGCATAACCATTGGTAATCATATCTGGGCAAATACCCCAGCTTGGTGTCTCTCAAAGGGCTGACTGAAAACCACCTGCAACAGAATCAACTGTGGTACTAGATAAAATTCAGGTCCACAGGCCCTGTTCTGATTTCCTGCTCAGAAGCTCTTTAGAGAGTAATGAGTATTTGGAAAATACCTTAGCTAATTCTCACACATTAACACTGAAACCATGGTGGAGTTTGCATGTCGACAATTCCTCAAAGTTCACGGTTTAAAACACATAGGTCTCACCAACTACAGTTCTTTTATTTTAGCTTCATCAATTCACATTTGTTATTTAACCAACTTGGAAATTGCCAGATGTGTGAAGAGGCGCCAAAGTAAAATGTATCTATCTTTTGCAAAAATGTCTTCTACCAAATGTCTCTACAAAATGAAATGTAAATACCTTCTAAGATCTTGCTTGGAGGAATCTTACAGATTTTTAAAATCTTCCAGGTTTTAGGGAATAGCAAGTGCAAAGGCCCTGACGTTGGGAAAGCCACTGCAGAAAGAAAATCTGGATGTGTGTGTGAGAGAATAGTAGTAGTAAACGAGCTTGGAGAGTAGGGCAGAAGAAATACTGAATAAAGCATGTGGGACAGGTAAAAAGTTTAATTTTTATTCTAAAGTGATGGGAACAGGTTTTGGAATATAATATGATATGATTCATGGTTTTTTGTGATTATTCTGGCTATTGTATTGGTTATAGACTCTAAGAATTGGGGCAAGAGGGGAGGAAGCAAGGAGGTTGTGGAAGAGGCTGCCTATTGCATTAGATGAGGCAAGCAATGATGGCTTGGAGTAAGTAAAGACGGCAAGAGTAAGGTGAGAGGTAGGTGCATTCAGGATGTATTTTCAAGTTAGACTGGCAAGAATTTCTGATGGACTGGACACAGGAATTGTGGGAAAGTGAGAGTTTAAGGATGAATCTAACATTTTTGGCCTGAGCAACTGGATGAGTTATGGAGCCAGGAAAAACGGGAGTGTAATGGATGGATCAAAGCAAAATATTTAGTTTTATTTGCTAAGTTTGAAATGTCTATTATGCATAGATTGGAGATATTTAGTGGGAAATAGGAATTAGGAGTCTGGAGGTTAGGTGAGTGCTTAGGGCTAGAAGTACGAATTGGGGGATCATAAGTCATCTTCCCATTAAAGTAATGGGACTAGATTAAAACTCATGAGTAGTTAAGGTAGATGGAGAGTGAAGGGGGCCAGGAATGAGCCTTAGGGCATTCTAAAAGACGTTGAGGGATGGGAGGCATCACCAAGGGAGACTGCCAAGGAATGGTGAGTGAGGAGGGGAGAAATCTAGGAGAGGATGGTGTCCTGGTAGCCAGTGAAACAAAATATTCATTCTGGAAATTATGAGGTTCATTTCCCAAAGTTTCTTGAATTGATGATCATTTGAAACTTGGTATTTTAAAAAGAGCTTTAGCAAACAGAAAAGAGAATAATTTTCTATCATGAGTGATTGATTGCAGTAGCATGGGGAATGGAAACGTTGTGAAAAGGGAATCAAGAATCTATGTAAAAGACAATTTTAAACAAAAGTATTCATTTAAAACACAAGTACACAATATTTAGACATTATATTTTGTCTTTGTATCAACAGCAGCTACAGCCTGCTGTAAGTGAAAGATGAAGGATTACAGTTTAATATCAAATCAGGGAAAAAGGTGAAATAGTTGAATTCTTTGTAGATTTTTAATAGATTTCAAACCTCTATTGGTTTTGAATAATGTCATATTTCAAACATAATTTTCTAAATAATCATAACAATTTTAGAATCAGGATAAACCTTATATAACCTTACATAAAACTTATTTAAATGCACATATAGTTCATTTTTATGGGTAAAACTAGGACTCTGGTCTTCTGATTACCAGTACTATTTCTTATTGCAACACACTGTTTAAATGTATAGATGATAGAAAAATGAGCATACCAGTGATCTCTTAAATGTTTTACAAAATATTAAGTAATTAAAATTAGGGGAAATAAAGCTCATGAGGATTAAATTACAGGAAGAGTTTATAAGAGGGCAAACAATTAGGAGATGTATTTCCACACAGATAAATATGAGGTTTTAGTAGAAAATGACCAATACTGCATTTATAAGGTCATGATACTAGCTAAATGAAATAAAGACAACCATCATGTGAATAACATATAATTTTGAAGGTGAATTTTGAATATGGAGACTGATACAGATTAACATCTGATTATAATAAAAATCAGATCGGCAGGGTAACAAGGTCTTCTTCATCCCATCACAGCTTATCAGGAATAAGGGAACCTCTTGATACTTTGGTATATGCCATTTTAGGACAATGAACTTGCTACAAAGTGAACACATGACATAAGAAATAGTTTAGAAACATAAATATGATTCAAGAAATCCATGGATGGTGAAAGATATGTTGGATTATTTCAAAAAGTTAGGGATGACTAGGTTAAGTAACTTCTCTTTTTAATAAAAGAATAACTGTCACATGAAAGATCTCACTATGCCATTGACAAAGATAAAATCCTGGGACGCCATGGCTTCACAGTCTAATAGTCTAGAGATACAATGTCCAGTATAGTGTCCATTAGTCACATGTGGCTATTAAATACTTGAAATGTGGGCAAGTTTGACTTAGGAACTGAAATTTTAATTTTATTGAACTTACATTTAAAAATTTAAAAACACATGTGACTAATGGCTGTAGTTTTTGACAGCACTAAGAACATTTCCATTATCATGGAAAGTTCTATTGACCAGAGCTGACCCATAACCTTTTTACTTAATTTTACATTTATTCCTCTTTGCTAAGAAAATCCTCTCTCTTACTAAAAAACAATATTAACAAGATGGCTAGATATAAGCTCAAGATGCAAAAATCTATTGGATTTCTATAATCCAGGAACAAAGAGAGAGCTTAAAAATTATTTAAAATGGAAAAAAAACTACCTAGGAATAAATCTAAATAAAAATATGCAAGACATTTATGGAGAAAATGAAAGCTTATTGAAAGATATTAAAGAAGTCTTAAATAAATGGAGAGGTACATCTTGTTTATGGATTGAAAAGACTCATCATAATGGTGTAAGTTTTCCCCAACTTAATTTATATAGTCAATACAATTACAATAAAAATACTTAATAGAGGTTTTACAGGATTGCCAATTCTGAAATTTATGTGAATGGTCAAGAACAGCTCAGACACACCTAAAAAATCCATTCATTCCAAAAGGGTCCTGGAAAACTTAATTATTCATAAGAAAACAAAGAAATTGGATAATACAGACAAGTCGATTGTAAGTGCATTAATGGCTTGAATATAAAACAAAGATACACTGGAACTTTCAGAAGAAAATATACTATATCTGGGTAGCATTAAACTAGGGAAGGGCATTTTAAGTAGAACAAGAAGACACTAAGCTAAAAGATAAATTTGATTTCATTAAAATTGAGAGCCGCTATTTATCAAAAGACAACATTAAAAAAGTTAGAAGGTATGAAATAACTTATTTGTGTCATATATAGCTGACCAAAGATTATTTGCTTGTATTTAAAAAACAATACAAATAAGTAAGAAAAAGATAAACAGTAGAAAAATGGACAAAAGATTCTCTGGACTTCACAGAATAGGAAACATAGGCAACTGTTAAACAAATGAAAGGATTCTCAGCCTATCAGTAATTAGAGAAATACAAATTAAAATTGTTATGGACTGAATTGTGTTCCCTAAAATTCGTATGTTGATGCCCCATCTCCCAATGTGGCTGTTTGGAGACAGGGACTTTAAAAACATAATTATGGTTAAATGAGGTCATAATGGTGGGGCCCTAACGGATATGACTGGTGTCCTTGTAAGAAGAGAAAGAGATAAGAGGGATGTATACACACAGAGAAAAGGCCATGTGAGGACATAGCAAGGAAGCAGTGGTCATCTGCAAGTCAAGGACAGAGGCCTCAGGAGGACCCAAAACTGCCAACATCCTGAGCCTGGACTTCCAGCCTCCAGAACTGTGAGAAGATAAATCTCTTGTTTTTTAAGCCACTGAATCTGAGGTATTTTGCTAGGACAACCTGAGCAGACTAATACAAGGAACAAAAGACTAGAATGGCCATTCTAACTGGTGAAGCTATAGAGCAAAAGGGCTGAAAATTGATTCCATAACTTTGGAAAACATTTTGACATGAATTTTTAAAGTTGAATATTTGAATTCCCGACACCTCAGCAATTCTACTCTTAGTATGTCTACTCTTTTACTTATGTTAAATCTTGCACATGTGTACCAGGAAACATTAAAATAAATGTTCATGGAAGTACTGTCCGTAATAGGCCCCAAACAACCCAAATATCATTAATAGAATAAACACATTTTCTTGTATTTATACAATCAAATATTATACAGTAGTACAAATGAATGAACACTAGTTAAAGTAAAGTGGATGAACCTTAGAAACATAATGTTGAGTAAAAAAAGCAAGCACAGAAGACTCAAGTATGATATCAATTTTATAAATCTCAATAATAAGCAAAATCAGATAAAAATTATGTGGATGTTCAACATAAAGCCAAGATCAGAGTGATTTCTTTGGTGAAAGCAGGAAGGTGGGATCAGGGTAGAGAACAGAGAGAAGACTCAGCAGTTTTGATTCTAGTTCTTAGTTTTGGTGGTGTGTTTGCAGGAGTTTTTATTATTTCTCATAACTTACATACAATTAAATATATTCTTTTGTATATTATCTAATAATATTTAAAAAATCAAAATCCATTATATACCAAAGATAACCCCTAGACATTAATTATAGAGAGTCCATTTTGAAACAACATACATAGTTACTCATAAATCTTCTGTAGTTGAAAGCTTTTAGCTATGAAATTCTTCCCCCTTCATAGGAGGACTTTATGTTCCATAATGAAGGAAAATTGTTCCTACTTTAGGACAATTTGCCTTCTTTATTTAAGTGATACTAGTTCTTTGGCTGCCTAGAAATTTTAAAAACAACTGATAACTACATCTACTGCCTGCAAGAGAATAAAGGAAAAGGAGCATAGGAGGCAATCTCATACATTATTGATAAACACATACAAAGACAATATTGGTACAAAGCTATTTCTCCATATAGCAACTCTGAATTTTATTAATGAACACATATATATATATATATATATATCAAACATTAATAAAAGAATAAAATCCAATATGAGTACATTTGCTCTTTTTTTGCAATTAGTTCCAGGATTCTATTTTAGATTATTACTTCATATCTGCGAGAGTTGGGTGTGTGTTTGTGTGTTTGGTTTTATGGAAGTTGCATTGTGCTAAATTTTACATTTCTTTCTAGAATTAAATGGCTTTTGTTATCCCTTGGGAATACTGAAGATAGCAACAACAGATTACTACCTACCGGTGGAAAAGTATAAATAGCAATTTTAGCTGCTAGTGATTCTGAAATTGCCCTTAGCTTTGTCCTTCTAAAAATGCTCCAAGAATTACGTTTTGCAAATCCACAGATTTACTATCCATATTCAAGTCATTTACGTGGACAAAGAATGTAGCCTGCGGTATCAGTACAAAGGATGTTATAGCCATCAAGCCATCAGCCACTGAAGCCAACCCCAATGCTCCACCCTGAGGGCATTCAGGATGGAGAAAACAGGATACTGGTGCTAGATAATTAAAATGCATTTCAAGGGAATGATTTCCATGAGACCAGATTCTTGCATCTCACCATATATAGAAAAGTGCTAAATTTATTAAATTAAGATGTCTAGTTTCTTTACTTAACAGTAATCTTTTGATGTTCCAAATACCTGGGTTTTTTTTGCAAGAACCCCTAAATATCCTGTGCTCTCCCTTACCTCTTCGGAACAGTCCCTCAGAGCTATCTGAGAGGCTGTCTCCTGATTTAAGTCCTCAGTATGTCCTCCAAATAAAACATAATTCTCAACTTTTAGGTTGTGTATTTTTTTTCAGTCAACATTTAATTGTATGGCTCACGTAGGTACTATGCCTAGATGTAATGGGATGAGCTGTAAATTATTAAAACTAGATAAATTCTGTCAGCTCTACCACTAGCTGAGATCAGGCTTTCATCTCTGGATACTTCTGTCATAGACCTTGGTAGATATGGGGTCTGTGTTGGTCTTAAAATTATTCTTAGAATTGTGGGGACTCATTCATTCTTTCAGCAAATTTTATTGCTTATATTCTATGTGTCAGTTACAGTGCTGGGTCTTGAAATATAGAAGTCAACACACGAAAATACAAGGATAAAACACATTTTCTACCATATTAACTCTTTTCATTCATTAATTCATCCCTAAATCATTCAACAGGCATCTTCTTATTGAATACTGATGAGGGGTCAAATGCTATGCTAAACACTGAGTATATAACTGCAAATGAGATGGATAGGCCCTGATTTTGATGTCACTACTATCTTTTGTCCTGCCATATAATGGGACAGCTTCATTATTCCCTTTACCCTAAGTTTTTATCACAAATTGCTAATGAAAATAAAACTGTTAGTGGAGTTTCAACATGCATAGATAAATGAGAACACAGAACTCCCCTTTCGCATGCCCCATTCTTCTCCTTCTAACTGCCTATGTGAACCCACTTTGTGCCAAGACCAAGAATTTGTGCCCCAATAAGAACCAAGCTGATTTCCTCACACTGACTGGGGCTATTGCTCACTTAGAAGACTTGATGCTTAATTTTGATAAGCAACTAGAAGTCCATGGAGACAACCTATAAAAATGATTTGTCTTGGGAGAAAATACTAAAAAGGGTTAATGTGCTGTTCCACATGTCTAACCTCCTGGGATTAAACCACAGGCACCAAGATCACCAAGTGTACTTGGCAACAATGAGCTAAAAATGAAAAAAAAAGCATCATACTGTTATTGTATTCATTTCCCCCAAGGCACTCTCTGATAAACACCACAACCTCTAAGGGAATTGAGAACAGCTTCATTGTGGGGTAGGTTAGATATGCATCTTTTTCCAAGCAGTTATATCATATCCAGCTATCAGCACACCTTACTTAAGATGATTGTAATGTATGAGATTAAATGTTCCTACCTGATTGGAAACCTTCTTGTCCTCAATTCATTGGCTATACTGGATTATTTTTCTTGGGTCAGACCTCCAGAATTCTACCAGAAATCGTTCCTTTGTGGAAACCAGGCCTTCCCAGAAACTCAGGAAACTGAAATGGAGACAGCAAGAGAGAAGGAAATTATTTGGACATATAGACCTCAATTGTTTGGTTTTAAGTAAACGTCCAAGCAAACATCTTCTAAATGGTATAATAACTTTAGGGAAATTCACAGTTTATAAGTTTGTGTACTCATAAACTGAACATATTATGATAAAAGTACAGGTTGCATTTTGTGTCTTCAACTCAAGCAAAGACTTCAAAAAAGTCCCAGTTATCCTTTTTTCATTAAGACACAAAGAGAGGGCAAAAAGGGCAAGTTTCTAAGTCTTTTTCTTTAAAATTTACTTCCTTTCTTCAGCCTTCATCAAGATCTTCAGGAAATTAACTTTACTAAAGTTTTCATAAAATAAACATACGAACCTGCAGAAAACTATTTCACAGAGACCTGTAATGTACAATATCCATCGCATACATGCACCATGAGCTTGTCTTTTCTAGCACTGGCGTACACAAAACTGTGTGTGTGTGTGTGTGTGTGTGCACATGTGTGTCTTTTTTTTGTTATGGAGCCATAGGGAGAAAATAAATCTATTGGCTGCAATTCAGTGATGTAGAAAGATTTAAGGGTAAATGAAAAGGCTACAAGCAATAAAGTGAAGCAATAAAGTCATGAGGTTGTGCTTCCATAATAATAACAATAACAGTCTTCTGTAACCAAGGGAGCAGGCTCCTCAAATTATAGTCACACCTGTTAGACCATCTGCCCATAAATTTCACACTATCATTAATGGAAAACAAATGGCATTGTCTCTCCTTCCCTTTATCCATTGGCTATTCTCATATAAATGATTTTTCTCTTCAAGGTCGTGCTCTTTCTTATCTGTTTAAAAATATTAGGATTTAGGAGGGGTGATACATAATGTGCCATGCCTTGGTACTTGTACCAGTGATGGCCCTGTAAGGAGCACTGGATTGTTAAGAGGCTATAAATTGAAATCCCCTAGAAGCAGAACCTGAGGCAATAATTTCAATGCAAACTGTTTATCTGGAAGGTGCTTCCAGAAGACTCAGAAGTGGAGTGGGAATTGAGAATGGAGGCATGGAAGGAAGCCAAAAGAGGTGCATTACTGAATCAATTACTCCTGCAGGGAACTGCTGCCAGTACTTCAGGGGAGTTCTGTGAAACTCTATAGAATATGTCTCAGAGTTATCCCAAGAATTGGTGAGAAACTTGAAGTACTTATCTTCCAGTCCCCTCTGTCCTTGGTTGAAAGCTACACCCAGATACATTAACTCCTGTACATTTCTGGCCTGCCCTAAGGTGGATAATTGCAGGTGGTAGCATGAGTCTATCAGCATATACTGGAATGATGAGTGCTGGGGAGATATGAGTGGAGCATTGAAACCATCTAATACAGTGGGGGCAGGAGATATTAATTATTGGCTTGCAAGTCCAAATGGGTAACCTTAAATTCCTGGGTTAATGGTTTTACTTTGAGGTATTTAAGCATGATGTATGAGTAAAAATTTCCTCTATTAAATCAAGTTGAAGATCCTAAGTCCCTAATCTTCTGGAAAACTGTGGGGATCTTTTTAACAGATTTTTGAAAAGTAACATGATTAAGATTTCAAACTGACCATTCATTCATTCATTCATTCACTCATTCAACAAACATTTATTGAACACCTAAAGTATGCCATGGGTTAAACTAGGCACCAGTGTTACTGTTACTAAAATCATTATCGTGCCATCTAGAAGTCAATGTATTGTGACACTCAAATAAGAAAATCCATAGTTACCGTAAAAATTATTACAGAGTGATATAGGAATACACGGTAAGACCTTAATTCATGCCGTGGACAGTAGTATATGGGGGATATCAGTAGGGCTTCCTGTAGAAGGCAATTGAAATGGATATGTAACATGAAGGAAGGGTGAATTTTTGAGGAAAAGAGAAGATAAATTCATGTTTGCCAGAAAATGAATGGTTAAGGATCAGTCCAGAAAGGAGTTCCATTCATAATCAGTATAAGAAATGTCACTGGGGCTTCCCTGGTGGTGCAGTGGTTGAGAGTCCGCCTGCCGATGCTGGGGACAAGGGTTCGTGCCCCGGTCCGGGAAGATCCCACATGCCACGGAGCAGCTGGGCCCATGAGCCATGGCTGCTGAGCCTGCGCGTCCGGACCCTGTGCTCTGCAATGGGAGAGGCCACAACAGGGAGAGGCCCGCATACCGCAAAAAAAAAAGAAAAGAAAAGAAAAGAAAAGAAATGCTCACAGGAGTGTAAGAAAAGAAGACAATGGAGAGGGTGGTTGAAGCCAGACCATGAATGGTCCATGTATGTATAGTAAGTGCTATGGTGTATTCTTTGTGTTCCCTTCCAAATTTATACGTTGAAATCTTAATTTCCGGAGGTGATAGTAGTAGTAGGTGGGGCCTTTGGGAAATGATAAAGGTATTAGTGCTCTTATAAAAGAGATGCCACAGAGCTCCTGTAGATCTTCTGCCATGTGAGGTTACAATGAGAAGTCTGTAACTCAAAAGAGGGCCCTCATCTGACCATACTGCCACCCTATTCTTGCACTTGCAGCCCCCAGAACTGTGAGAAAAAAAATGCCTGTTGTTTATGAGCCACCCAACCTGCACCATAATCTTACAGCAGCGCAAAAGGACAAAGAGAGTTTGCATGTGAGATTTTACTCCAAGAAAGATGGGAATCCATTGAAGGATTTTAACTGGTAACTTAGAAGAGAGAAAAGTTTCGTAACACAATCAGGTATTTTTGTAAGAAAAATTTGTTTCATTTTCAGAAAGATCACTCTGGAAATACTGTGACTAGATTTTTGGAGAAGGGTGATGGCAGTCCTGGATATAGAAAGATGAGTTAGTAGTCCATTAACGTAAGTCAAACAAGAAAGTGGATATAGAAAGTGTGAATTTGTGGCTGAGTGTTCTTTTCTTTTAGCACTTGAAAAATGTTATGTCAGTGCTTCTGACTCCAGAGTTTTAGACAAGAAATATGCTGTCATTGGAATTGGTGTTTCTCAATAAGTAATGCATTGTCTCTGCCTGTCCACTTTCGAGATTTTTTTTTGTTTCTACTTTTCAGAAGTTTAATTATGACACCTCTTGGCAAGGATATCTTTGCGTTTTTCCTCTTTGGGTTTGCTCAGATTCTTGAATTTGTGTTTATGTCTTCTAAAAAATTGGGAACTTTTTAGTCATGATTTCTTTGAATACTTTGTCAGTCCTACTTGCTCTCTGTTTTCATTCTGGAACTTTGATGATATGAATGTTAGTGCTTTTGTTACTGTTTACACGTTCTTGAGATCCTGTTCTTTCTCCCGTCTCTACCCCTCAGTCTATTTTTCTCTGTACATGTGGTGGATTGTATTGATCTCTTCTAAGTTCATGATTCTATGCTTTGTAATCTCCACTCAACTTTCGAGCAAAGCTTTTTGATTGTTGTAGTTTTCAGTTCTACTGTTCTCATTTGTTTTTATTGTTGTAACATCTAGTTCTTTGTTTCCATTTGCTATTTTTCCCATTTCTGTCAAGGAACACATAATTGCTAATTGAAGCATTTATGTGACAGCTTATTTAAAATCCTTGTCTGATCATTTCAATAGATGTTTTATCTCAGTGTTGGTGTATGTTTATTGTCTTTCCTCATTTATTCTGTGATTTTCTGGTTCTTAGTGTCATGAGTATTTTTCCATTGTATTCTAAACATTGTGAGTTATTATATGACTCTGCATCCCATTTAATTTTATTATTACTTTTTAGAAGGAAGTCATCCTATTTGAGGTGTAGTATGAGGACTGGGGGGTTACGTATAGATTTCCATTGGGCCCTACTGACGATACCCCAGCAAAAGTGGGCACTTACATTGCCTCACTGCAGACAGATCAAGTAGAAGTTCAGCTATCCTATGGCCCTTCTGACACCTTCCCCCAAAAGTGGGAACATTAATATCATTGTGTTGCCTTTTAGTAGGAGTGGAAGTTCATCTCCCCAGTAGATTTCTTGACACCAGGGGAGGGGAGAAGTGAAGTGTTTGCTGTCCTTCCTCCCACTCCATTCCTTCTTGTTGATGCCGGGTGTGTGTAGAGTGTCAGCTACATGCTGGCCCCAATGAAACCAAGGTAAGAGGAAGAGAACTGCCAACTAGCCCTGCTTGTGCCATCTCATTCTGTCTTACTGCCTCAGGATGGTTATGGGGATTCAGCACCCCAGTGGGTCTCACTGACACCATGTGTTGGGGGTTAGTGGAGTGCCTACTCCCTCCAACCTGTAACATCCTATTCTTATTGATGTCAGGGAGAGACGGAGGCTAAGTCCCACCATTGGACCCCACGACTGTGTGAGGGCAGCCCAGTGTTAACTAGCCTGTCAGGCACCACCTTTTAAAGTCTGTTTGCTAATGGAAAGGGGTGGAGGCTCAGCTCACCACTGGACCACACTGAAACAACCCTGGTGGGTTGTTTCAGAGCGCTGCCTCTTCTGGAGGGTAGGAGTGGGGTGGTGTGGAAGATCAAATCCTAGCTTGGCCCAACTGAAACCACAGGACATAGAGGATGGGTGCAATATTCCACTGGCACTTGGCTCGAGTACTGGGTATATTATTGCCCAAATGGTCTTCTCTCTTTAGCAACCCCTTTCCTCATACTTTGGCTAGGGGGAACAGGGTTTTGTGTTTTTTTCTGAAGCTTTTTTGTCTGTTGTTCTGTTGGTGGTTATTGATTGGGGGTTCCTGTAATACCCTCTCCAGGATGTATGGGAAGTAACAGGAAACACAGGGGGCTCATCACCATATTATTCCTCAAGTCCCAAAGTCCCTAGTTAAGTCTGCCTTCTCATTTCCACCTTTCAGCGTCTTCTTATGTTTGTTTGTTGTTATGTTCAGGGTTTTAGTTTTAAGTGGGAGAACCTGGGAGAAATGGGCTACTTCTTCTTCTTGGAAGCAGAGGTCTGGAGGCCTACTGATGTTAAAAAGTACTGCTGATTGTAAATTAAAATTTGATGATAAACACCTTGCCCTTTAAGAATTATTCTGCTAGATGATGTGGCTTCCCAAAGTTGCTACAATTTGATTTTCATACTTCTAAAAGCCAAGTGTTTTGCTGGAGTTGAAATTTAATGATAAGCAAGAGATGAGGCTAAGATGATCTATGTGGTAACAGATTAAAGTTGGAAACATCAATATACATTCATGTTTAGCTTAATATTGTTTCATATTACCTTAATACACATGGTTATGTAGAGAGATACTTATAGATATGTGCCTATACATGGGTCATGTACACACATATTATCTCTTTGCTCTGTCAGCTGAGAAGATCTAGAAGCAATGACATCCGAGCAGCAATTAGCACACCCCACACCCAGATCCTGCTGTCTAATACCGTTCTCCACTAAAAAGACCTAGTTATCCTTGAAGAAATAGCTGATTCTAGGACTGGGGCAGTAAATATACAAGATTTATAGACAAGACCATCTTATAGTGTCAGAAAGTTCCAAAAAAATATATAGGATGTGGATACCTCAGAGTGGCACAAGAGCCAACTGAAAAGAGTTCACAAGGGTCAGGACTAGAGCAATTTGAGGAACAATGTAACTAAAGTAGAATTAGATTATAACCCAAAGTATAAAATAAAAATCCATGAGTTCTTCTGATATAAATAAATAATTGGATACATAAATAAATGCAGGAGAATAGATAAATCTCCAGTGCAAAGGAATTCCAAATAGTTTATGTAGTACTCCATCTTAAGCATAACTCCCTATTCCTTAGTTGTGGGCTGAGCATACTGACTTCCTTCCAAAAAGTACAGTATGAAAAAGGGAAAACAGTAATCTTAGGATGGAGAAACCTGAAAAACACTACCTCAGCCTTGTGATCAAAGTCGACCTCAGCATTCATAATGCATATTCATACTTTGTACACTTGATGTGATCTGACAGAATAACCCTTCTACTCTGTGGTCTTCCTCCCCAAAACACATAATCCCAATATTATCATGAAAAATGCATCAAACAAATTCTAGTAGTGGGCATCCTACAAAAAACTAACTACTCAAAATTGTCCAGGTCATCCAAGGAAAATATGAGAAGTTATCAAACCCAAGAGGAGCCTAAGGAAACATGGCAACTAAAGGTAATGTGATGTTTTGGATGAAATCCTGGAATAGAAAAAGGACATTAGGTAAAAACTAAGGAACTGGACTAATGGATGGGCTATAATAAATGATAATGTATCAATATTTGTTAATTGATTGTAACAATGTAACATACTAATATAAGTGGATCATCATAGAGGGAAATGGGTATAGTGTATATGGAAACACTTTATACTATCTTCTCAATTTTTCTGTAAAATTAAAACATTTCTAAAAAATAAAGTCTATAAAAACATCGTGTTTCTTGTTTTATGATTATGTGCCTGTATTTCCTAATAAATATGTAAATTTGCTTTACCTTCCTTGATACTGATATTAAAGAAAATACTAAGTAACTCTGAAAGAATTTGTAACTCCAATTCAACAAGCAATAATTCTTGGTATTAACTTTTTGGAAGAACCCACTGAATAAATCAAAGCAAATTGTCTTTAAAGGCTGAATTTCTTTTCAGTGTTTAATCTTTTATACGATTAATGCATACCACAAGCATGATTCTGTTTCAAAGGGCAGCAAACGTTGATTGTAGGCAATGTCTAAAGTACAGTGAAATGTTAATGCCTGATGCTATAACAACTTTAATATATTTAATGTTTTCAAAATGATGAATTGTTATTTCAGTCAATAAAGTATTCACTTTTATACATTTCCTACCCACGTTTTCCCAAAATACCCACAAGAAATGATACTATCTTCTGACATTAGGTTCATCAAGTTATATTAGAGTTTTTGGTAGCTGTGGTTGCCAATGATACTGGAATGTGTGATACCTTTACAAATCCTCTCCATGGCAAAATCTGATCTTCACAAGTAGGTGCCTAAAGCCAAATGACATATAGCTTTGTAGCTAGGTTACCAAGCATTTTACTTAGAGGCACAATAGAATGTAGAAAAGGCCATTTCTCTTTCTGTCTTTTTCTGCTCAAAGGTCACTCACCATCTTACTTTTTATCAGCCATCTCAGAAGTTTTCCACAAATTTAGATTATATAATGTCACTTAAAGTGAATGTAGCTCAACCTTCTGTTTTAGTACAGCTAATCTCACATTATTTTATTGGTGCTAAATATGTAAATCATCAGCAAATTTTTGTACTTAACTTTTCTTTTCATGTGGACCACTTTTTAAACTCTTTATTGAATTTGTTACAATACTCCTTCTGTTTTATGTTTTGGTATTTTGGCTGCGAGGCATGTGGGACCATGGCTCCCCGACTAGGTATTGAACACACACCCCCTGCATTGGAAGGCGAAGTCTTAACCACTGGACCGCCAGGGAAGTACCTGTACTTAACTTATAAAAATATGTAAAATAAGCTATTCAACATATTTTCCCTTAAAAAAAAGCAATTCTTCTTAGGCTGGCCCTGGGCACATATGTGACTTTGCCATTTTTTCCATGGACTATTTTCTTATCTGTTCTACTGTGTCACATTTGTTCTACCTTCTCAAAAAGAAGCATTCAAAAATTCATCTATGCATTCATACATTTATTAAATAAATCTATTGAACTCCTACATACAGCACAGGAAAAAAGGCAGAAAACTAATCTGGGTTGCACAGAAAGTAATGAACTCAGTTAAAATTTTTGGTGAAAACAGGTGTTAATCTACTGGAAATTACGTTTCATTATGGGGACTCACAGACTCAAGGAAAATCAAGACCTAAATAATAATAAAGTAATAAAAGCACTAGCCATTTACTGAGTGCCTGCTTGTACCTGACTCTGAAACTCTAAAATCATTACGGATGTTTTGAGGATTGTCTGATATGATTATAATGTCCATTTTACAGATGAAAATAACAATCAGAGACATTAGGTTACTTGCCTAAAGTGAAGTGGCCCAGAAACTACAGAACTGGAAATTGAACCTTAGATTTCATAATGCCAAAGTCTGTGCTTTTAATCACAATGTGTGTGTGTGTGTGTGCGTGAGAGAGAGAGAGAGAGAGAGAGAGAGAGAGAGAGAATGTGTTTACTAGAGAACTTCTGAGAAATGGCAAGAAAACTGCCAGGTATCCATAAAACAATAATTTAGGAGCTTCTTACTATACAAGTAATTGTTAATCATATGGCTGGATTAAGCATCTCTCACTTTTGAACTAAGAAATGAAAAGCTTCCAGAAGTTGAGTCTAAATTTTACACTTACATAAGATACTTTATACAGAATGCTCAAGTATAATAACTAAAGAGCTCTGAAAATACTGGAAGCATTCATATTAGTATGGTTTCATATTGTGGATAATAGAGGATTTAAGAAATTGGCAGCGGCAACTGCAGACTCATTTGTTATCATTTCTGTGAATAACTGAATAAAATGCGAAAAATGAAAAAAGAATGGCTAGCAATTTTAGGTAGTTTGCTGAATCTCCATACTAGGAAAGATTAAGCAAAAAAAAAAAAAATTCTCGAAGTTTTATTTTGAAAGCACCTACAAGTGTATATGGTCTTTTTATACCAAATAACTTGGAGTTATGAACTGTCAAATAAGTCTTATCTTCTCTGATGATAAAATTGCTGACTTTATTTGAAACTATGAAATGAAAAATGAGGTAATAATCAGAAATTCTTAAGAAAAGGAGTAGAAAAAACAAAATTATAAGAGTTATGTTAAAAATATTTTGAAACAAACATAAAATCCCCATTACTGGTACAGAGCTTTTAAAACTTTATTTTGGTTTTAAGTTTTAATAAATATTTATATGTTTACATAATTAGTTATAAGGAAGACACAATTTTAGGTAAGCTTTCTTCATTCTTTCTTTATTAAGTATTATTCTATTTTGCTCCATCATCTTGTAATTATACTATAGTAACTGTGTAATTTTCTACTAAGTGGATATAATTTCCTAAACTGTTTTCCTACTGTTAACAATTAAAGGTGTTTCTAATTTTTTGTTATTGCAAATGACATGACAATGAGCATCTTTATATAATAATTTTCTGGATTATAAAGTATTTATTGTCATAAGTGTCCAGAATTAGAATTAATGTGTAAAAAGCTCTTAACATTTTTATCTTGCTAGACATTGCCAAATTACTTGTCAAAAGATGGAACCAAATTATATTGCAAAAATCTTTGCCAACAGAAGACATTATATATAATTTTTGATTTTGCTAAATTAATAAGTTGGAAACCTATGTTCCATTTCTTTGAATTCTTTGATAACAGAGTGCTGCTGGAGGCTGGGTGGGCAGCTATGTCCATGAAGGCTCCCCAGAGTTGGAGCGGGGAAGTAGAAAAAGGTAAAAATAATACTAATTGTATTTTCCCTCGATTGTTATCTCTCACTCTCTTCTGCCTCTGTGTAACTTATATCCAGGTAGCTGGAGAAAAATCATGTGGCAGGGCAAATTGGTATTCCAATAAATTAATAATCACCAGCTTCAAATGGATTTTCAAGACTGGAAATATTGCTCTGACCTACAGTACGTTCTTTCTAATTCTCCTTAAGGACTATTTTCTGAGAAGCTTTACCTGCCCTCCTCAAATGTTCCTCCGTCCTCTCTACTTCCTTCATTCTGAGCCGGTGAGGTGCTTCATAACGCATTAAGAACACAGAAGTCAGTAAATAGTCCACTGCCAAGTCCATTAATTCATTAGCATTTGCATTGATCTTTGTGTTCCCTTTTACTACAGGAGTGAAAGTTAAAAGGCCATGTGCACTACAGATAGGATTTCATTTTCTCTCATCTTCTCAAGTACTTCACAGCACTGCATTTTCTACAGCCCATCTACTCCTTATGAATGATTCTTGCCACAATTCAACCTCATTCTAGACTAGTAACTCCAACTTAAAATGTTAAAATCTATACGTGTAACATGAAAGCCTCCCTCCTCCCCTAATCCCTGCATATCTTCTTTAGTCAATTCATGTCTGAACTTTTCAAAATTGTTATCTTCATATATTGTTTCCATTTCCTCACGTCCCATTTACTCCATAATTTACATCCATCTGACTTCTCTCTCCGTAATCTCACTGCCCACTGTCCTGAAATTTTACTTATGAAGGTCACCAGCGATTCCCATGTCAGTATAGCCAATGAATAGTTTTTGTCCTATTTCTAGGCTCTTTCCTTCTTTAAAAAAGAAAAAGAATAAGAAAAACAAAAACCATTTTTTTTCTTCTATGCTTTTACACTCTCATCATCTTCTGTCTTGGTATATTTTACTGGCTTTCTGTGTTTAATCTGATTTCTAATATTCTATTAGTTTCCTTTATCTTCAGTGGAATAAACCAGTATATGAAGGATTATTCTCAACAGTTAGTTCTCATAATAACAGTACTAGTAGCAGCAGTCAATACTCTGTAATGCTTATCATGTGCCAGACACTATTCTAAGACACTGTTTAAATACATATATATAGACACACACACACACATATATATATATATGAAGTTTTCCTCATAGGCCTATGAAATAAGCCTATTATTATATCCGTGTTACAAATGAGAAAACTGAGGAAATGAGAGGCCAAGGTCACATGATCAGTACTTGGTGAAGCTACGCCTGAGTTAATGCTGGAACTTTAGAGTAGACAAGTTAATAATGTCTCACAGATTGGCCCTAAATGTGAGCAACATTTAATTAATGACTTGTGAAATATCAGAAAAAAATGGAACATTTTAAATTGATTGGGAACTACTAAGTCATGTATCAGTAACTAAGAATGACTCTTATTGAATGAAATTATTTTTCATTATTCTTTTGAAAGGAGAATAGTCTTGTGTTAGTGTTTCAGTTTTTTTTATTCACATATTTATTCATTTATTAGCCACACATTTCCTTCTATGTGCCAGTGTCTGCTGCAAGCCTTGGAAGATTCAGTGGTGAGCAAAAAATTACAAAGTCCTTGCTCTTAAGCAATTGTCCAGTGGTGGAGGAAGACAGAGTAAACATGTAAATAAATTTTGTACAGCGACAGAAATACGACTGGACAATGGGACGGAGAGGCACTGAGGAGGCAGGTCTCTTTGGTCAAGATAGTAGTGGTGGCGTTTGAACCGAGACCTTAATGATCAGAGGGAAATTGGTCTGGGTAGAAGGATTAGCCAATCTAAATCTGGGAGAGCAAGAAGTAGAGCTTGTTGCATCTGAGGGACTGAAAAAGACAACTGTGCCTCGAACCCCATGAAGGTCAGGGAAAGATGTAGTAAGTGACCAGAGCACATGGTCCCTGTGAGCCTGGCTAAGTAGTTGAAAATTTAATCTCTTTACAATAGATAGCCTTTAGAGGTTAGAAGCAGTGCAATAATAGCATCTGATTTGTGCTTTTTGAAAGACTACTTTGACTGTTGAGTGTCCTACAAAAGCAAAATACTTGTGTATCTATGAAGTGCAGATAGTAAATTTTAAAAAGCCCAATGAGCTCATAAGCAGTTGGTTTACTAAGTGTAATCATTTATCTTAACTAGACTTCATTAATATAAGCTTGGTGACCTTGGGGTCCTGGGACATATTAGATTAGGGAACCCCAACTATTTTCAAATAGTGTGATTTAAAAAATTCTCGAAATTGTTGGGGTTCAGGAAGATTATTTTATTGCTGGGCCTGGATGGGAAGTTTAGAATAAGAAAATAAAGTATGATGGCTGGCTTCCATCTATTCTCCCTTCCTGTGGGAGAAATGATGGTGGGGTGACTACTTTGCTGTTGACCCAATGCTTAAATTTCAGAGCTAGTTCAATCCAGTAAATATTTGCTGAACAACTATTATATGTTAGGCACCTTGCTGAAACTGGGAATATAGAGAATAATTAATAATAAAAGCAGGTATTACTAACAAGAGACAGGCACTGTGCTAATGCTAAACATGCACCATCTCAAGTTACATTAATTTACACACTAACCATATAGGGTAGATGCATTTATGATACCATTTTCCGGGTGAGAAATCTAATCCCTTTAAGGGGCTTAAGTTACTTCTCCAAGGTTACACAGCTAGTTAGGGGCATAGGCAGTGTTTGGACTCAGGTCTGGTATCAGCACCAATTCTCTTAGCCATTATGCTCTATAAGGACCTTACTTGAGAAGTTCAGGATTATACATATATGGGTACAACCAACCCTAAGACCATCTGGCAAAACTGGCTGCTTGAGAAGTCCTGGATTTATGTAAGATGCTCTTGGAATGGAGAAGATCGTGAAGGAGGGTCCCCAAAACACACTCTCTATACTAAGGGGTAAAAAGAGAGAAAGAATTAGCCTACAGCAGTATGATATTGAGGACCAAGAAACAGTGTTTCTCTCTTTTGTGAATAGTTATTAAATTGTTTCTACTTCAAAATATCAGAAAGAAATCACAGTACTATGGACAGTTTGTGGAGCCACCCTATCTTAGCGTGAATCCTGGCAGGTGTAGAGTTCATAGTATGACCCTGGCACCTAAGTGTAGTTAAGTAAGCTTTCATTTTTCTTTAGCCTTAAAGCAAAGTAGCTTTCTGATAGGTATAGTTTAGGAAAGTCTTCAAAGAAAATATTTAAAGTCCACTATCTCAGAGAAAAGCCATTTTGCAAAAGATCTGTCAGCAAAAGCAAGGCCAAACACACCAATTATTTAGTGAGACTTGTATTGTTATATCATTGCTCATGTTGTTTCATTATGCATTTACCTGGAAGAAGGCTTTTAATGTTCAACAATTCTCAAAGAGATAAAGACCCACACTGACGTGTCAGAAAGAGCTGTGCCCCGGAATTAGATCAGTTTAGGTTTGACAACTTACTAGAATTAGGTAACGTTCTTAATCTTTCTGAGCCTGTTTCCTATCTGCAAATAGGGATAACACTATCTATTAGAGAGGGATGTGGTTAAATTAAATGACACATGTAAATGAAATATATCCTTCCAGACTGAGAACATACCTAGTAAATGTTAAGTGATCTGCAAATATTCTGCTTTCTTGAAATGGATGAAACCTGTTATCATGTTCTTAACCAATGGCCTAAATATCAAGACAATATTTAGTTAAAAGTTATATTTGTTCTTTCACTGTCCATCTGCATTTTAACATATTCTAACATATTCTCCTTGATCAACTGTGTCAATATTAGTAACATTTGTCATTTAAGCTATTATTGTTCATATTTTTAAAATATTTCAATGTGATAAAAGTCATTACTCAAAGGGATGCCTAGCTGGCTTTGTCAAAGATTTATTTTAAGTAAAAATAAAAGACACATTTTTCATTTTCACCAAGTTTTATTGAACAGTGTATTCATTACCTGTATGAACTTTGTGGCCAACCCAATACAGTAGCCAAGACATGGAAACAACCTCAGTGATTTTTGTGGATGAATGGATGAAGAAAATGGGGTGCATACAACCTACTATTATTCAGCCATGATAAAGAAGGAAATCTGGCTATTTGTGACCACATGGGTGGATTTGGGGGGCATTATGCTAAATGAAATGTCAGACAGAGAAAGATAAATACTTTAGGATCTCATATGTGAAATCTAAACTACTGAACTCATGATAGAAAGAATGGAATGATGGTTGCCAGAGCTGGGGGTTGGAGGTGAGGAAAATGAGTGAAGATGATCAAAAGATAAAAACTTCTAGTTATAAGATAAGTGAGTAATGGTGATGTCATGTACAGCTTGGTCGCTACAGTTAACAATACCGTATTTTCTGTTTGAAAGTTGCTAAGAGAGTAGATCTTGAATGTTCTCATCACACAAATAAAATTTGTAATTATGTGAATTAAGGTTAACTAAACTTATTGTGGTAGTCATTTCACACTATATATATATATATATATATATATATATATATATATATATATATATATATATATATATATATATATATATATCTCATCACATTGTACACCTTGGACAGATACAATATTATATATCAATTCAATCTCAATAAAACTGGAAAAATCTCATTTATATTTTAGCATAAATATATCAAATGGGTTTCTTGACAAGATGAATAATAACTATAGATAAAAGGAAATAAGATATTGTTGTTGCTGTTGTTTGCTTTTCCAGAGTGCAAAACACTAAAAAGGGGGGAGGTGAGTATGGGCTTGCAGATGCTGCTTCATGGGCCCTAATGCTATGATACAGACACTTAGTCCAGATCTGAAAGAGAACTTGAGTCATTTCAACAAATCTGCAAAACAGTCATGTTCAAACATGAAGAGATATCAGTAAATTCTTTTTCACACTGCAAGAAATCTGCCTTCAGCTTTCAGCAAAACCTCAGTTTTTGGGTTATGAGGGTCACATTTCTTAAGCAAGCAGTACAATGCTTCCACCAGTGCTTTCTCCCTATGATGAATAAGTTTTCAGTCTCCCCACCAGTGCTCATCCCTTCTCCCCTTAATGTCTTGGCCAAAATTCAACCATCAGCCCAGAAAACTCTTTACCAGTTTCATTGACTGTACGTGACCACGTTATTTCAATCACCTTGGCACATTTATATTACCTACTTCCTAAGGTAGGTATTATATATATGAGATTTTAAATAAAAGAATGCCTGTAAAGTACTTAATGCTCAACTCCTAGCACAATATGAATATTCTGTAACTGCTGACTAGCATTATTATTATATCATTTACATTAAAACTAATCTGTACTTTCTTTCACACACCCATGTTCTTTGTCCCCAACTGGGGTAAAGGAAATAAATGAACATTTATTGATTATCTACAGTGAGAGTATAGAATGCAGTGTAGGCTATAGAATTAGTGGTGTTCAAGACTGAAACTGACCTGGATTTGAATTCCAGACCTCTCACTTACTTAGACTTTACGACGCCTCAGTTCCCTTACTGATAATTAGAGATCATAGACATTTCAGGGACCACGGTAAGGATTAAAAATATTATAATGTTTGGATCCAGAAAGGGCATTCATTACCTCATTTAATGTAAACTCTTAGATAATCTGATTGAGTTTTGAGAATCTGATAACGGCTCTGCATCCTTTTGCTATTTGCTAACTATTCATAGCATTTTGCATAGAATTCCAGGGCTTTGCTAATACGAAAATCAATCAAAGGCTTTAGTTGGCACAAAGAACTCAGAGAAATTGTTATGGGCCAAGAATTAGAATTCTTCTTGAAATACAGACTATCATCCTGGAGAAGAAAGAACAACGTTTTAATGTGGTCAAATTTGGCTCAAAATTATGCACTTCCATAATGATGTTTCTACCAGGTCTTGATTTGACTGGGATTGAAATTTCTGACATTACTGTCCCCATCACAGACTTGAAAACCTGGCAGACAATCAAGTGCAACCTACAGTTAAAGGTCGCTCATCTAAAAAAAAAAATGGGTATGTTACTACCATTGTTACAAGAGCGTTATGAAGATTAAGAAAAAGCACAAATAAACTCTCCTAACACCTGACAGCCAAGTAATCCAGCTTTCAGCTCTTTCAATTCTTTTTCCTTCTTACCTGACTTATTTCCTTCCTTGCTCTGAGTTCTCACTGTGTTTCATGTCCCACAATGCTGAAGTCATTGTAATGCTTTTACTCAGAAATCTCATTTAACATTTAGCATAATAAATAAGAAAGCCTAAGAAGTGATTGAGGTAAACTGCCATTATTACATCATTCTGATAACCTGATTTGTCCAGAAATGTAACTATGTGATTCTCCTTTACTTCTAGTTGCTCACCATTCATGGGCACAAATTGAGTGTATATCAGATATAGTAAATTCCTGCAAAATTCTCTGTGGTGTGATTTGGGGTTCTCTTTGTGTACTACAGCCTTCCTAAAACTAAACTATTATCATTTCTACTCCTCTTCTGTCTGAAAATCCTCAAAACATAATTTCTAATTAATAGTTATACTAATTGGCATTATAGTCATTCTTTTTTGCTTTTTCTCTGATTATAAGTATCTTCTGACGCTTAAGTCAATCAAATGGGTTCTCTACATATGAGGAAGTTCAAAGGGGAAAGTAGGAGGAGTAGGGTAAGAAGACATTCACACGTAGAATTAGTGGAAGCCTTAGCAGTAACAAAGCTAGTGAAATTAGAGCTCATTAATTAGCAGTCAGGAAAATTTCATCATGTGTTGTCATTAATTGGTCAACTAGGGTAATTCGGCTTACAAACAATAGAAAGCAAAGAATGGAAAATCTATTGTTTCTTCCAGCTTCTCCTGCTTGTTATAAGCATAATTTTCTCCTAGTTTATGAAACAATAACAGTTTGGTATTAGAATTTAAATGCCATCAATATAAGATATGGGGATATGTGAAGCCTACTACACTTTCTTCGTAAACTAGTACTATAGCATCATAAATTCCAGTAGAATGATTTAGTTGAAAGATAAAATTCATGCAGAGTACACTATTTGTTTAAACTTCAAAAGAATCAAAAAGGTTTGCTATATCTTGGGACACTCTTCTTTGTAGAATATGTTAGAGCCGGCCTTTTTTGATTAAGAGCTACTGTTCTGTAGAGAACACTTTTTTCATATTCATAATCATCAGGCAAATCAAGGATCTGACTTCCTTAGAATCAGTAAGTGTTTTTTTCCTCACTTCTTAACAAAGAACAGAACAGCTGATAAGAAAAGTAAAATACCTCTTTTTATTGATGTATAGATGATTTACGATATTATATTAGTTTCAGGTGTACAACATAGTGATTCAATATTTTTATAGATTATACTACATTTAATTATTATAAAATGATTGCTATATTTCCCTGTGCTGAACAATAAAATCCCTCTTTTGTTAAAAAAAATAGCAAATGATGGATGTTAGAAAATTAATTTATTTCCCATGAATAATGATCAATAACTATGGGACACTGGCCCATGTAAATTAAGAGGCTTCTTTTTCCATGTGATTCTGAATACAAAATGTATCCATATTCAGGAATCGTTTTCAAAGTGAATTTTTTTTGGTACCTTAATAATCATAATGGGTAGTAAGATCAATTTGTTTTAACACTTATGTAGATCAGTGTTGTATATAAAATGATAAAACGTAGGGTCTTTTCACTTTTTAATTTTAAATCTGTATATGAGACAAAGAAAATGAACTGCTTTCTATCATACTGTAGTTTTTGCTCAACTCCTACGACCAAAATCCTTGAAAGAGAGAATTACCTGTTTGTGTCCTTTCAGAACAACCCCTTTGTACACCAGGGCCATAAAAAAACAATAGCCTTGAGAGACCATTCAAGGAAATCATTGTTATTGATTCATCCCTCAAATAGGACCCAATTGAGCAACAAAATGATGCTGAAGTTTATCGTTTCTTCTCAGTGAATTTGTAACTCTGGGAGATTTAAATGTCTTTTCCTAGATGACATAGGTGGCTTCTATACACATACACAATGGACACATACACACAAATAACATCCTGATATCCATTTTACATCTGTAATTCCACTCTGAATTCTCCCTGCCATTAACCAACTCAAATGCCACATTATTCAACTCCTTTCCCTTGCTGGTTGGATTTGGTTCAGGAAACAGGGAGCAATTTTAATGTCCTCTTTAGTAAACCTACACCCTATTTATGAACTAAGAAGAAATAGTTTTGGTTTCTATTTTCTAATATCTTGAGCCTTTCATATGATTGCATCTCTCCAACTATATAGCTTGCAGAATTAGTATTATGACTAGAGATGCAGAAAAGTTTTGCTGCCTAAAAATGTCTTCTCATCTACTAACTGATGGTTGGCACTCAACTCTCATCCCTTTATCTCGGAATCTCATCCCTTTAGCTTAAATCTTTTTTTCCCATTAAAATTCAAATACTGGTTGTGCTTTAAGATCGTAGTCATTTTTACCTCAGCCTGAATGATCCAAAAGCAAGTTTTGATGATGTGCAAGAGGGAAGAGAACTTGAGGGCATAAGTGTTCTGCAGAGGGTATTAGGGAATAGAGAAGACAGAGCAATAAATAGACTCACAGGGGAAACTCAGAAAGTGGAGCTTGATGAAACAAGCAAACATCACGGTTTTGCTAAGGTCTATTCTAATTAGTTGTTATTTGTGTGTAAAAGTTTGCCTAAAAAGCATAACCTATGAGTGATTTGTGCCCCTGCATATTACGGATGTATAATATAATTCAAACAGTGCAAGGAACACACAGATTACCACATGGCCTCAGCCATGCTCCATTTTGTAGTCTGCCCACTTTGAGCATCAGAAAATGGATTGTAGAAATCTGGTTCATCTTATTTTAAACTTCTCATTCCTCAAATTTGAAATAGTATTTATTTAAAAACTAGGCTCTTTATAAAGGTCGCAAAAACACTATAAAGTATTCATTGAAAAGAACCTAACATTTACTACTGTAGTACATTATGTACAATTTATTGACTATTTCTACTGAATATACATTTATGTATTACATAATCTAACATTTATATTAAGTATAACTATAATATGATTCTTGTGTCAACCTTGACAAAACTGGTGAAATCCTTTGCTACGAAAATATGTCTCAGCCTTATCTTTTTGTTTCAGTATTAGTTGCCACATTTGCCAGCATGATACTTTTCATCCTACTAAACTAATAGGCCACTTAGTTGAATACTGGATAAAATACAAATTGCAGAGAATTCTTCATTTTTGTTTATAATTTTAAAAATTTCAACTAAAAGTGCAAAGCTTTTATCAATTTCTGTAGCTTGCTCTCTTCCTAATCCTACTTGCTTCTTCCATCAATATTTAAGTTTCTGGTTTTAAATAACTGTGACTCTCCTTTAATGTGTTCTCTGTTAAAGGCTTTCTCTCCCTTTAGAATTGTTAGTGGGAGATGTGGTATTTTTGTGGGAAGAAAACTGCATCTTCTCTACTACTCAGCTGTCAGGACTATAGAGCTACATCCTCAGTTGTATAATCAAAAACCTGGCCTTGCATCAACTAGGTGGATTAAAAAGACTATGCAAAAAAGCCAGTTGTTTTAAAACATTATGGCTGGTGATATAAATGGCTACAGCATATTATACCTACACCTGCATGTTTTTAACTTCCAGAAACTAAAAATCACCTCTGCAACATGCAATCAGCCATGAAGAAAGAAAGAAACAAACAAAAACCCAGTATTGAAAATTTTCTGCCTGATACGTGAATGTATTGGCGAACAAGCCTGCTACTTCTAGTATTTACATAAAGACAGTAGTCAAATAACCAATGCACTAAAACAAACAATTCTTCTGTGAGAAAAAAGAATGATGCTACTTAGAGTTGATGGACATGAACTTTAGGAATTTTAGAGCTGAAAATAATCTTGGAGGCCTCCTTTTAGAGATGAGGAATATGAGGTCTATGGTGGTTAAGTGAATTGTCCATTCCAGAGATGGGACTAGGGTCAAAGTTGAGGTCTTCTGCCAGAATGTTGAGCTTACTCTTTGAACTTGTTGGGTGTTTACATATTGCATCAACAGAGCTTATATGTACTGGATTTTCTTCC
This sequence comes from Mesoplodon mirus, assembly GCF_964341445.2. Lineage (NCBI taxonomy): Eukaryota > Metazoa > Chordata > Mammalia > Artiodactyla > Ziphiidae > Mesoplodon > Mesoplodon mirus. The sequence continues at coordinate 201,164,869 of NC_138976.1, read as the reverse complement.
ATTTACTAATTGAAGCAAGTTAGTGCCTTTACAGGTATTGTAGTATAAAATCAGCCCATCCAGCCAAAAATTAGTCAATCTAGGAGTCCCAAAGAGACAATGCTTTGCAGGCTTTTTCTTTGCTTTTCTTTTCTTTTCCACTGGAAATGGGAACTACATAGATAATGCATGTTTGTGTGTATGTATGTATACATATATATATATATATATATATATATATATATATATACACACTTATATCTTGTTCAAATTTAAAAGAATACAATTTTTATAGTCTAATTACGTATTACATAAAAATAAAACATCGTTAATCAAATACATTTGCAGTATTTATTTTTGTAAGTAAATTCCTTTCTTTATATATCTATACAGTTTTAAAGATAATGGGACGACACAGAAATATTATTCATTTTCAAGCTAACACTGATAAATAATGTTTTGTAAGTGCCCTAAATTATGTAAAGGCTAAAAGTTCCATTGTTCTATCTATTCTATGGAAAGTGGTTAATGTTTAGCTATGAAATAATGTATCAATCTCAGGAAACAATTCTTAGGTTAAAAAACTCATTTTCCCTATGATGTCTTTTCACAAAGATTTAATTCAAAGAATTTGCCTTTGTAAGATCTCCATCACTTTTCACCATTGTTCCCATGCATGTTCCTGTTAAGAGTGCCTGATTCTGTTGCTAAGCAACCTTGCAGTCTTGTTGGTTCATGATGGTGAACTAATGATTATTTAAAATATGTCTGTTTGGATAGGGTCTTTTAAAGAATATCGTGATACTTTTGTGTAAGAGGCTGGGTAAGAGGGTTCTTCATTTCAACTTACAGTTCTACAGGAATATAAGTGATAGAATGATGTTTTCCAGAAGAGTTGGAAGAATGCCAAGAGTACACTAAAAAGCACTAGGTCTTACTTCCTCCCGGTATGCTTTTTTTCTAGAAAAGGGTAAAAGTCAGTCAGATGACAAGTCAAGAAATTTACCAAAGGATTTCAAAGAAATAAGAGGAAGATCATTATTCCTTTTATTGACTAGATTAAATTATTATGTTTTTCCTTCTCATCCCAAATTCTTAAGAAAAATTGTCAAGACATATTATGTTGAAAACCAAGTCCCATGTAAGCGAGACATGGGTATTTGAATTTTATCAGGCTTCCAGATAAAACTAAATTGTTGATTAAATCCTCTCCATCCTGCTTGCTCTTGTCCCAGACATCCCTCTCCAGTTCAGGAATATCCTCCTTTAAACAGCTTATTTAACCATATGGGACTGATGCCAGTAGCCTTAATATTTTCTGTACGGTATACTGGGATATATAAGGGGACTACCATCATATCTCTAGCATGTAGTGAGAGTTGGTAAATAGCATTCCCAGTGTGTATCTGGAAAAACAAAAAGGTTGTTCCTTTAAACAATCTTTTTTGGTGATAAAGCAAAGAATCAAAGGTATTTCATTACTAAAGAATCAGAGAATGTCCTAACTCTAAGAGAAGAGCACTTCTAACGTCATCTCAATATCCATCCAATCCAGAAGCAGAGCTGATGGTGCTACCAAGAGACAGAGTCTCCTTGTGGGGACACCACCTTCAAAAGTTTTGGAAGGTACCCCCAAACATCACCAGTTTTCTTTACACCCTTGCTTGTCTCTAGTATTTAAAGATACATCTGATACTTATGGATTCTATTTATATTTTGAGGGTGATCCCTTCTTAGGGATATCATCTCATATGCAAAGTTAAAAGTATTGATCATTTTTCTCTCCTAAACTTAAACTATTATAATTTATGTTTAAGGCAGCCAAGTTTAATAGCTTTATGACTTGGGGCCATAAAGGTGAGTGTTTAAATCTCGGTTCACTGTTCTGTAGGTGGGGTATGGCCACTCCAGGTATCAGTTTTCTTACTTATAAAATAGGGTTTGCAGTGCTTTCTTCACAGAGAAACGATTAAATTTGATATGCTAACATAGTGTCTACCATATAGTGTACATTAAATGTGAGCCCTGTTTCCTATCTCCACTGGGTGTGGCCAACTTCTAGTTTTCTAGGATTTACTAGAAAATTTCATACCTTCTAGGAATATATGGCTTCTGATCATATTCCCTTACCATCTTCATTTTACTAAACTAAAGGCTCTTAATTTTTTTGTAATTCCCACATTCTTATTTCCTATCTCAGCTACTTTTCTGTTAATTATTTAGAATTCAGTTTATTCTAGCAGGCATTAATTGAGGTAAGGGGAATTACAGTAGGTCCTATGGTTACAAATGTAAACAGGATCCCTGTTTTCAGGTACCTTACAGTCCAATGTCAAGAGTAGTAAACAGACAAAAAATTGCAATTTGACCTGATAAATTCTGTGATATTGGTAAGCCTGTGACAACACAAGTGAAATATCTAAATCAGATTAGGGAGGATGGGAGATTAAAGATAAAGGAGCTTGCCATACTTGTAGGCATTTCTCTACAGTTGGCAAACATCTGTACCTGTGTTCAAGGTTTAGCTTGACCAAGACAGCCTTAACATTCCTTTCAGCTTAATAAAACTTTAGACAGGTTTCTTCCTGACTTATAGGCCCTTGACCTCCCCTTATTTAGAAGATTTACTCTAAAAAAGCATGCAAATTCTTTTTTCACCCCTTTGACTCGTAAATCTTCTTCTAGTCATCTTGCCAGATTTACAACCCAGGAATGTCTTTCTCACGGACATGGGAGCCATTTTTCGAAATGTAATCATCAAGAAAGATAGCACCATATTCTCTGTGGGAGGGAAAGAGTCTAACTTCAATAAGTGCTGATTAGCAAACACAGATGGCCTAATCACATTAACCAGTCTCCTCCTAATGTCCTCCAGTACCAGTCCACTAGCTCACTCCAGAATTGATAAACTGTCCCACCTTTTGTTTCAGCAGAGTTTAGTCCAATCTCTCTCTCCAACTGCAATAGTTTTCAATAAACTTTCCCTTGCCTGTTTAAGTCTGTCCTTGAACAGGATGCATCCATGTTTTGTACAAGGGGAAAAAACGGATTTTTGCCCAATAATCTACTCACTGATGCCTGGCACTTGGTCAACTTTTGTAATTGCTGATGTAAATAAGTCCATCATGTCAATGTCTAGGGGGAAATGTTTTCAATGGCTCTAAACACTTTGAGCAGTGATAAATGAAATCTCTGAGTTCACCATCTTCTAACTGGAACTAGAATTATTTTTCCAAAAATATATTTCTTTACACTTATGCACAAAATGAGCCTCTGCCTCAAAGAGACTGTGAGTAGGCTCAAGTATCCACTTGTTCTAATAGCTTTATACTCATTCTTTTGGTATTTCAATTATCTCAAGTGTTCAGAATCATGAATAAAGTTGGGAGCAATTCATGATGATGTTAATCAATTATAAATTACTCAACAAGGGCTCCCCTTATTATACTCTCCATGAAGCTCTCTAGAGGATCAGCTCAGGTACTGGCCTCAGGCACAGTCTAGATTGAGAGAGGCTTTCAAATAATTGATGGTTTTAGCCAAAATTTTGAATTCTAAAAATGGATGGAAATTTGGAAATTCTAAATCAATCATAGCAAATTACAAATTATCATCAAGAAAGACTGCATAATAAAAATTTCTAAAGGTTACTGTAAAAATTAAGCTTAAATTCAAATTTAATTCTAAGGTAAATAAAACTATGTATTCCGTTTTCTTTCTTCATTATAAAATTTATAAAACCAGAATTTTCCTTCTAATGTGCGCATTTGGTGTACTTGCTTTTTATTTCCAAAAAAAGTTTCCCTAACTTAAGGACATATACAACATAAGGTACCTTAGAATTAAGGAAATATGGGAGAATGATTTTGATTACCTCCTCATGCTACATGAAAATTCATTACTTCAAACTTTCTTGAACAGTTTTTTTAAAAGATGCCAGTTACCTAACTCATACAAACACCCATATACATATGTACAACTTTCTTGTTGGGGAACAGACTTATATTAGTGTAAATAAGTGGTCCTTAAAGTTAATGTGTTCATTTTATATAGTTATAATTTAAGATATAGTAGAAATTCGTTTGAACATGATATATACCCTTTTAAAATATATTAGAGACTTATAGAACCACCTCACAGTGACTATATTTGTCAATTATGAGGTTTAGAATATACTTTACTACTTAAATGAGTTGAGTATGATATTTTATCATTATACCTTTGCTTTTATCATATATCGTGGATGTAGAGTCTTTGGTCAGAAACATACCCTCTATATTATAAAAACATCATTATAGATAAATGTAGTATCCTGTTGATATATAATTTAACATGAAACTAGGACAGATTTTCAGCAAAAGAAGGGAGCTGCATATAGTTGGCTTTTACTGGCAGGCCTGTTTCTGCCCAGTAATTACCCAGTCTTTACATACATGTTACAGTTCAGTGCTTTTAAGGAAATCCAGTTTTCTTTGCTCACTGATCTTTTCTTCTCACAAAATACTTAGCAAACACATAGCTATTAGCTCCACAGGAAGTGGGTGTATACATCAGGTATTTTTCACAAGCCCACTTAGCCAAGGTACCAAGTAATTTGACTAGACTCCAAACCAAATCAGTTGAAGAGCTAAGTGTGCAAAAAATCCTGTAACACACTAGATTCCAATGAGCCACAGTTTTATTAACACTGCATCACTTAGCAAACTCAGATGGGGTCTTTGGTCTTTAGGTTGAGTTTCTTTAATTGGCAAATGCTTAAGAGCACACTTTATTGATTGATTGATTGATTGATTAAAGAATCATCTTTTTTAAAATTTATTTATTTTTGGCTGTGTTGGGTCTTCGTTGCTGCACGCGGACTTTCTCTAGTTGCGGGGAGTGGGGGCTACTCTTCGTTGCGGTGCGTGGGCTTCTCATTGAGGTGCCTTCTCTTGTTGCAGAGCACGGGCTCTCGGCACGTGGGCATCACTAGTTGTGGCACACGGGCTCAGTAGTTGTGGTGCATGGGCTTAGTTGCTCCACGGCATGTGGGATCCTCCAGGACCAGGGCTCGAACCTGTGTCCCCCGCATTGACAGGCAGATTCTTAACCACTGTGCCACCAGGGAAGTCCCTAAGAGCCCACTTTAAATGCAGTTACACAATGACATCATGATAAGAAATGCTATAGGAATATAGACATAGAAAAAAAATTATCATCACTCACATATTCCCTGAGCATTTTCTGCTGGAGAATCTGAACTTCATAATGAGGGTACTAATATATTACATGCTTCTGATAGTAAGTTCTTATCACTTGAGAAATATCATTAAACGTTATATCTCTGCAGCTTAATCCTTCTTAACCTGAAATATACCTTTAGAAATAATATTTTAACAGTTTGAGAAAATTCAGCTATTTCATAGCTATTTACCTAAATATTTATGTGAGATAATTATGAAAGCATTCTATTAATAATTTTTTGAAGACATTGTAATAACAATTTAGTCTTAGAATTTTAGAAAAAAAATAAACCAATAAAGGTACTTCTTCTGGTTCAAACTGTACAAATGAATATTCTGAAGCTAAGTAAATTGGGCAAAGTATGTTGCTGTTTCATAAGTTAATGAAAGTAAATTTATTTATTAAATTTTTATTTATTCATATTTTCATGGGTTTATAACACATAAGGTTCATGTGTATAATATTATATTTCGACATTTATATAAACTACAGTGTGTTCACCACCAAAAGTTTAGTTGTCAACTGTCATCATATTGTTGACCCTGGCATTGGGTGTCCAGCACTGTAGCTTGCTGGTCGTTGAATGAAGCTGGGTCTTGGTGTTGAGATGGAGATCTCTGGGAGATTTTCGCCATTTGATATTACATGGAGCTGGGAGGTCTCTTGTGGAACAGTGTCCTGAATTTGGCTCTCCTACCTTAGAGGCACAGCACTTACGCCTGGCTGGAGCATCAAGAGCCTTTCATCCACACAGCTCAGAATAAAAGGGAGAAAAAGTGAATGAAAAAAGCTTCGCTTAGACAGGACGGGTTTAAAGGAGCCGCTGATTCGGGGGCTCTGGCTCACTCAGGCAGAGGGGAGGGAGGGGCACGCAGTGCGGGGTGGGCCTGCGGCGGCAGAGGCTGGCGTGATGTTGCACCAGCCCAAGGTGCTCCGTTCGCTTTCCCGGGGAAGCCATCCCTGGGTCCCGGAACCCCAGCAGTGGCGGGGTGCACAGCCTCCCCGGAAGGCGGGGTGGATAGTGACCTACGCTCGCACACAGGCATTGTGGCTGCGGCAGCAGGAACCCCAGCATCCCATGCCCATCTCCGTTGTCCATGCCTTTAGCCGTGGCTCGCGTCCATCTCTGGAGCTTCTTTAAGCAGCGCTCTTAATGCCCTCTCCTTGTGCACCAGGAAACAAAAGGGCAGAAAAAGTCTCTTGCCTCTTCGGCAGCCCCAGTCCTCTCCCTGCGCTCCGACTGAAACCCGATACCTGAGCCTCAGCTCCCAGCCCCACCCGCCCCGGCGGCCAAGCAGACAAGCCTCTCGGGCTGGTGTGTGACTGAGGGCACCGATCCTCTGTGCCGGAATCTCTCTGCTTTGCCCTCCACACCCCTGTTGCTGTGATCTCCTCCGCTACTCCGAAGCTTTCCCCCTCCGCCACCCGCAGTCTCCGCCTGTGAAGGGGCTTCTAGTGTGTGGAACCTTTCCTCCTTCACGGCTCCCTCCCACTGGTGCAGGTCCCTTCCCTATCCTTTTGTTTCTGTTTATTCTTTTTTCTTTTGCCCTACCCAGGTATGTGGGGAGTTTCTTGCCTTTTGGGGGGTCTGAGGTCTTCTGTCATCGTTCAGTAGGTGTTCTGTAGGAGTTGTTCCACGTGTAGATGAATTTCTGATGTATCTGTGGGGAGGAAGGTGATCTCCGTGTCTTACTCTTCCACCATCTTCCTCCCTGCTGCTGCTTTTTATTTCTTAGCCCTAGACACTTTTTTAAAGGGCTCGCCTGATTAGGTCAGGCCCACACAGGGTAATCTCCCTTTCAACTAACTCAAAGTCAACTGATTTTGCGTCCTTAATTACATCTGCAAAGCCCCTTCATTTTTGCCATATAGCATAACCTAACCACATCACTGATATCCCATCATATTCACAGGCCAGGAGGCCAAGGGGATCCCCTCAAAGCGAGATTATACAGGATATGCACACCAGGAGGGAGGAATCTTAAATTCTGTTTGCCACACTTCCTCTATGATTCATTCCCTTTACCTTCAACTGGCTCTTCAGCTGGTTGACATTCTATGCCTGCTAAGGGACCCAAACCTTCATGCCTAGGGAATACTGGTCCCTGATGGTCCTGCCTGATTAAGGTTACAGGGGTCTTCCATGAACTTTGACCACTGGGCATGGCATCACTAGGAGGTGCCCCAAGTACCCAGGGATTACCCCCACATACATAGCTTCTCACACCACTTGCCTTCCGCTGCCTCACCCACATCAGGATTAATCACAAAGCCCTGTCCCTCCTGAGCCTCTGTGCTTGCTGTTCATTCCACCTGGAATGTCCTACTTCCTGCCTCACCCATCCTCAAGGCTCTGCAGAGCTCCCTGTTACATGGAGCCTCCCTTGCCTTCCCTCTGGCCACCCTACCCACCAGGCTCATCACCAGTGACACAGGTCACCTTCTGCTTGGTTTCAGAGGCCCTTGTTTCCTGCACGTCTCCTGAGAAGGCTCAGTCCAGGCCCAGAAATCCTGGGGCCCAGAGTGGCCCAAACTGCAGAAAATGAAAGAGAGGGGGTGTTCAGGAAATCCTGGCAGTGACTGAGGCAGTCCTTCAAGATGCTGAGGGCAGGAGGCAGAGAAGGAGGGTGTACTATTGCTCAAGACTTCCCCCCATCCTGATGTCCAGTCACCTCCAGAAGTGCTGTGCAATATCCTACCCACACTTGGACTAAAGGGACAAGCTCTGCCCTGCAGGCTGGGTCAGGAACCTCTGGATGTGGACAGAGGGTTTGGAGAAGGATTTGCGGGGTGAAGCAGACCCCCTCCTAGGATCAGGGACTTTCAGAAGCTGAGTCATCAGGCTTCTTGCTCATTTCCAGCTCCTTTCTGGAATAAGAGAGCCCAGGCTCCTCAGACCAGAGCCCCACTTCCACAGGCCACACAATCTATTTTTCTCTAGACACTATATGCCCTCTGCAGGCCCCATGAGGTTGGAGCACAGGCCAGGGGACTCGCATCCGCTTTCCCTGTGCACTGGATGCCCCCTGCAGGCCTTCTGAGGTTGAGAGCCACAATGGGATGGATTAAACAGAACACACATATACACACAAGCACAAAAGTGGGGACACCCTTACCCACTTACATACGTCCATACCCACGCACACATACACAGGCATATAATCAATCACACAGCCAATCACTCGCATCTACCAAGGACACACCACAGACAGTTAAGCATATAATCACAGTACGGACACAAGGAGACATATAGACACACATACACAATTACACACAAACCGTCATGGGCACACAGACACAAAGACACATATGGACACAATCCTTCCTCCCAGAGAAGAGTATTTGTTTGGAATAAATAGGTTAAAAAGCCACCTGGGGAACAGGGTAATATCATGAATGGTGGACTTTATAAAAGAAGGTACCTAAACTGCCTCTCAGTCTAATGGGGCCTGTTGACTAGAGAGCCTTTTGTTTTGCTGGGCACTGGAGTGGTTACAGTTGTGGAACAGTATGGACAAGAGTTGGGGTAGAGCTACTAAAAAGAGAAATTTGGAGTTTGCAAGAGCTTAATCTATATAACTTGTATGAAAGCACATTCTTAGAAGTTGGGCTCCTGAACTCAGAAAGCCAGATTGAACTATCCTCACTGCATCCCAGGACACCCTAAAAAGAGAGAGGCCTCCTGATGCTGGTAATATATGGGAGGTGATGAATGAGAAAAGGGGATGGACCTAACCACCACTGAATGCACCCACTGTGTGTCAGGCACATGGACCACCTCACAAGATACATATTATTCCCATTTTACAGATCCTGTTCCCTCGACTGTCCAGGGTTCTAAAACCGGATTCAAATACAAGACTTTGAGTATAAAAACCCTGTTGTTTCCACTACATTAGTAATGGCAAATGCAAGGAATATACGTTTCCATTCCCTACTCATGTTCCCAACAATGACAGAACGTATATGTTTTCCCCACTGATCCAGATCAGTGATTGGCAAACTATGGCCCAGCCAGCCTGCTGCCTGTTTTTGTAAATAAAACTTTATTGGACTATAGCCATGCCTGTTCATTTACATATTGTCTATGGCTGCTTTGGGGCTACAACAGCAAAGCTGACAAGTGACTACAGAGACAGTATGGCCTGCAAAACCTTATTTCCTAGCTGAACCTTTAACACAAAAGTTTGCTAACCTCTGATCCAAACCCAGCCTCAAACTGGAGTTGGCAAGTCTTATTGCCTTTGGTGCCTTGGCATTGAAGGATGGTCAGATAAATAAATAACTGGGATGGATGGATAGATGGATGGACTGAACCAACAGATGGACAGACATATATGGGTAATATGTCAGAGTTTTGCTCCAAATATGTACCAATGTTCTGCCATTTATAAGCGGTGAAACATGGGGTAAATTAATCTTTCTGGATATTAGTTTCCTCATCTGTAAAATGGGGATAATAATACAATGATCATTATCTAGGGCTCTTTCTATTGCGAGTGAAAAAAACCCAACTTAAAGTAGCTTAAGCAAAAAGTTAAATTTGTCATATCACATAACTAGATTAAGATTTGGTCTACTTCAGCACTGGTTGGACTCAGGGAATCAAATTATGTTATCTCCATCTTTTAACTTGACTTCTCTCTAATTTTTTTTTGTGGCAAGCAGGCCTCTCACTGCTGTGGCCTCTCCCGTTGTGGCGCACAGGCTCCGGACGCCCAGGCTCAGTGGCCAGGGCTCTTGGGCCCAGCTGCTCTGTGGCATGTGGGATCTTCCCAGACCGGGGCACGAACCCGCGTCCCCTGCATCGTCAGGTGGACTCTCAACCACTGCACCACCAGGGAAGCCCCGAATTATCTCTATTTTTTTTTATGTGGAGGCTTCATTCCGGTTATAGACAGGTGATCTTCTAGCAGCAGAAAATATGACCACTGGAAGCCTCAAGTCCACATTTGTATAGTGAGTGATCCAAAACGCAGGGCCTCTTTCTCCTAACATCAAAGCTCATGAAAAGCTTTGAACTGTGCTTGTGACACATACTCAGTTCTTCAATATATTACAGTGCCCAGGGAATGGTGTACTCTGATCAGATCACTACTGTGAACATAGCCACAGAGACCACGTGAAGTGAGAGAGAACTTCCCTAAAGGAAGCAGGAAAAGGAGTATAAAAAAGTGTCTGCATGAACAAAAACATCACTCACAGCATTCTACTTCATATATTTGTCATGAGAAAATGATTTTAGAGCTCTTAGCATGGTGCATGGCACTTAAGTATCAACAAATGTTCATTATTACCGTAACTGATAAATAGATGAATGGATGCATTAAATACACAGCTAATGGTTAAACATACAGATGAATAAATGAAAAGAAAGATGTGAAAACACAGATAAAAGTAAAGATGGGAGAATGGACCAATGAAGAGACAAAGATGGGGAGACATATGGACACATAGATGGACGGATCGATCAATTGATAAATGGATGGATGGATGATGGAAAGATAAGGCAATAAAAAAAGGGGTCACAGTTAAGTTTGTCACATCATATGCTCTAGGGCTGGGAACGGGAAAGGGACAGCACTCTACAATTGGTGACTCCTGAGAGGTCTCCTGCTCTGGTCTCTGTCTCTTGGGTCCCTCTCATCAGGTGGGTTAAACACTTGCTCCCCTCCCTCATCTCTAGTTTCCTTGTGTCCCTGGGAACTAACCAGCCCCTCTCCTCAGAAATCCCCTCTCAATCCCCAGGATAGGGAAGGCATGGCAGAAGGGGGTGTTCTAAGCCAGGTTCCCCTCATGCTATCGATAATTCTCTGACTCAGTTTGGGGCACAGGAAAATAATGGGGGAGAGGGACAGTGCCGGCTGGGCCAGGAGAGTGAAGCCCTAGAGTCCTGAGATGTGAGATATGGGAGCTGGACCTGCTTCCAAAGAACTTTCCCTTTAGCCCTGCTTGTCGAAGAGAGGAGTAGGTCTCAGATGAGGGATGTGTAGTCACTGTGATAGGCCTATGGAGACCTGGGAGGAGATCTTCCCCAGTCTTACCCTGCTACTTGCCATTGTCCTCAGGGAATCTGGGGGACCAGCTGGGTCCCATCTTTCCCACTCCAGTAGTCTTAGGACCACAGAGAAGAGGTGGGAGTTAGGAGAAACCTGGGAAAGAGGGAGCCCTCCCCCCACCATATTGCTCTGACCTCTAACCCAGAACCAAACTCTGACCCCTAGCCTTAAAACTGATGTTCAAATGCCTTCAAGGGGACGACACTGCAAACCTTCCCCTAACAGGGACAATGCAACCCACTTCCCTTGTCCAAAATGTTGAGTGCTGAGGTTCTCAGAGCTAAAGACAAAGAGTGGGAAATGGGGACAGGGAGGCTACTAAGGAGTTATGAAAGGGAGAAAAGGTTCCAGATAGATGGAGACAGTGGGGAGTGCACTCAGTGGAAAGGTATTCTGCTGCCAACTCATGTACTGCAATTCAATGCAGACACTAACTACCCAGAGCTAGGGTTAGACTCCACAGGTTTAAGGGCACAGTCCCAACAAGCCTGCCTCCACTTGAGCTGCCAGTCACAAGTGGGGTCCCCAGGACACCTGCATTTCTGCCTAACTAGCTACAAGTCCAGAGGTCTTCAAACCCCCCTCAGGTCCAATGGTTCACTAGAATGACTCACACAACTCGGAAGTGCTATCCTGACAACTAGTTTTTTATAAAGTACATATATCAGGAACATCCAAATGAAAAGACACACAAGGAGGGTCTCAGTGCAGAGCTCCAATGCTCTCTCCCCATGGAGACACAAAGGGCATGTCACCCTCCCAGTACATCAATATGTTCACCAACCAGGAAGTTCCATGAGCTTTGGTGTACAGAGTTTTTACTGAGATTTCATACATAGGCAGGAATGAATTGTTGGCAACATGACTCGATCTCCTCTGACGGATTGGCTCAAAACCCCAATTCTGCAATGATATGGTTGGTCTTTCTGCTGACCAGGCCTCAGTCCAAGTCACCTCATCTCTTAGCATCAACTCAGGTGTGAGCCGAGGGACTCATAGATAACAAAGACACTCGTATTACTTGAGGTATTCCAAAGATTTAGAGTCTCCCTCTCAGGAACCAGGGACAAAAGCCAAATTGTTTAGTATACAACAGACAGAGCCCTGCATCTGAGTGGAGGGATGTGAATTACTGAAGCCCTGGGGACCAGGCCTCCTCTTCCCGTGCACCAGACTTGACCCAGCTGCAGCAGGGCAGGAGTGTCACTGTGAGTGTGAGTGTAAGTGAGGGTGAGTGTGGTGGAAGCACAGCTTCTCCATGCCCAGACTGCAATGCTTCCCACTGGTATCCGTGGATCTGTCTGTCACCTGTCTGTATGTAGCCCAGGCAGGGGAAGATAGGTATGAGAGGGGAAAAGAGTGTGGAATGGTGGGAAGAGGATAGGTGAATCCATTCTCCACACTTCAGCCCGAGGGAACTTTTATTTCACTCATTTCTGGTCATTCTCTCCCATACCGTCCAGCCACAGGGCTCCCTTCCCCCCTCCCCAGACCAAATAGGGCAGCTATTTCCAACCTCCCACACTGGGTTAATTGCTCTTTCTTGGTTTTGCCAAAGCACCCTCCATGGCCCCCAGCCAGTCAGCTTCATCTATTGTAGTGATCTTATTGTCTCTTTTGATTCCCCTGCCCTGTCCAACCCAGATGACAAGCTCTCTGAGGGCAGAGTCTGTGCCTGTCTTCTCTGCTGTATCCTCATGCCCAAGCACATCACCCGGCACCTAGTAGTCACTCGATAGATATTTGTTGATTAGTGACTGCCGGAACAAAAATCACATGAAAGGAGGTCTCAGCTCAGAGAGGAAGGGCTGTGACCCTCTAACCATGAAGTGACTTGGCCAAGGCCACTCAGCCAACAAGTGTTCCCATAGCCTGGCCTGTCTAGACTGGGCCCTCTCTGGAGCCCTATTCCTCCTCTGCCCAGAATCGTACAAACAGAATGGGGCAGACAAGAAAGGTAATTGTCGGAGCAGAAGCCAGGAAGACAGAGGAGAGGGGATTGGCAAAACAGTACTGGACAGCGTCCCAAAGCTCTTTTCTTGCTGCCTGGTGCTGAGGTCTCCGTCTTCCCAGGGTGCAGCTCTGAAGTCTGACTCCACCCTTATAAAAGAGGGTCCGTGCCCTGCCTCTTTGTAACAAACCCTAACTCCACCTCTTCATTGATAGGCTCTGGCTCCACCTTCTGGACTACCCCTCCTCTGAAGAAATGCCCTGGCTCCACCCCTTCCTGGTAATAGGTAAGCCCCACCCCTAGTGCGTGATGCTGTCTTTGTGACCTAATGCACCAACGTGTTTCCAGGGTGGAGCCAGAGAGGGTGGGCATTTAGGCTGTGCCGAACCCTCAACCCCCATCCGGGTGACCACAATCCCCAAAAATCCTCACGCGGGACCCCAAATATCCCAGCCCCATGACCTCGAAGGCCTTTGGCTCTAACCCCCTAAATGCCCCATGCCCCCAAGAGGCCCTACCACCCAATCCCTTAACGACTAGTGCCTCCCAAATCTTCAGTCCAACCCTGTCCCAATGTGGCAACTGAGTCTTCCCGGGGGCACCTGTCTCATATTATCTGAGAACAAGTCAGACTGGTCCAGAGAATGACAGAGAAGGGGATCCTCCCAAGGATTTGGGGAATCCTTGATCCAATCATGCTGCTCACCAGGAGACGTTGGGAACCCAGGACATGTCGGGATTGAGGAGATACAAGGTGATGCAGGAAGCTGAGGAGGAGGAGGAGGAGGCGTGAGTGGAGGCGGGGTTCTGCGGAGGAGGAACCTAGCCGCTCCCAGTTGGTGGGGAAGGGGCGGGGAGGGCGCGAGTTCTCTGGGACGGGAGAAGCGGGAGGGGAGGGGCCTCTTAGGGGGCGTGGACTGGAGGAACCGCCTCTAAAAACCGCCTGTAAAGCGCCTGTAAACCGCCTCTAACCGCATCTAACCGCCTCTAAAAGGGCGGAGCCTCTAAAGACCGCCTGTAAACCGCCTGTAAACCGCCTCTAACCGCCTCTAAAAGGGCGGAGCCTTCCACGAGAGGGTAGAAGCGTCCAAGGGGCGGTGTCAGTGGAGTCAGCCCCGCCCCGCCCCGCCCTGCTCTGCCTTCTCTTTCCAGGATCTGCAGGGGCTGTTTCTACTTTTTCCCCTGGCTGCACATGTGGTGGAGGGAGCGGAGGCGAAGGGCTTGGGATACCGCGCACCCGCCCAGGGCATGGACGAGGCTAAGTCCGGGAGAACCGGTCGCGGGGAAGCCGGGAGCCCCTGCCCTGCCTCATGCCTGTGTCGGGTCCCCACACAGCTCAGCGCACCCTCAGGAGCAGAAGCTGGAGCTTCTGCGGGGCCTGATGAGCTGTTTGTCAAGCGGACTGGGCACTGCTCTCCAGGGCTCCGGTCGCAACATCCCCCACCGCACCCCTGCTGCCGCTGCCTAGCCAGCTGGTGAGTTAAAGATTTAAACCGAAGCCACCGTCCTGCCCTCCTGATTCTGCCGCCGCTGCTGCCATTCGGGCTGGGAGCCATTCTCCATGCCGGCTGTTTCCATATCGACAGGGCCTCTCTCCCTGATAAGGTGTCCATCCGTGTCCAGGCTCCCATTATTCCTAAGGGCCCCTCATCAGAGTCAGGCCTCCCCTTACTACCAGTGATTGCCTTCCACCACCTAAGCCCCCCGCCCCACCACACACACACTCGTCTCTGTGAGTGGCCTGTATGGAGGGAGCTCAATAATCCTGGCTTTATCTTCCTCCCAGCCTTGTCCCCACGTCCATAAATCCTCACAATCCCAGCACTCTGCTGCCACCTTCCTCCTAGACAGGACTTTGCCTGGTGCCTGAAGCATCTTCTCCTGGGAGTGGATCGAAAATATTTCAAGCCCATAGTTGTAGGAAGTAGGCTGTGAGAGGAGGAAAGGATTCCTAGAAGCTGCCACCCTTGGCCTGCCATAGGGGAATGACTGAGAACTGTTGGAGGTCTTTCCTACAGTTAACACCCCAGCTTCTGGCTCCTTCAGTTGGATCCTGAGTTGAAAGATACTGGGCATCAGGGACTTCCCTGATGGTCCAGTGGATAAGACTCCATGCTCCCACTGCAGGGGGTATGTGTTCTATCCCTGGCTGGGGAATTAAGATACCGCATGCCACGCGGTGCAGCCAAAAGATAAAAATAAAAAGGTACATAGATACTTGGCATCAGCCCCCCGAATTGTAACCTCCCTAGGAGAACCCAAGGGCCACTGCTCCCTACCTTTCCTTTCTGTCTTGTCACCGAGTTGGGCTGAAATCGACTAGCAACTGAAGTGATGAAGGGTCAGGGACTCCTAGTGGGTCTGCTTTCAGTTAGGGACTGGCCCCAGCACCGGGGAGGGCACCACAGAATTAAGTTAAAGGGACAGCACTCTACAATTGGTGTCTCCTGAGAGGTCTCCTCCTCTGGTCTCTGTCTCTTGGATCCCTCTCATCAGGTGTGGGAAACACTTGCTCCCCTCCCTCATCTCTAGTTTCCTTGTGTCCCTGGGAGCTCACCAGCCCCTCTCCTCAGAAATCCCCTCTCAATTCCCAGGATAGGGAAGGCATGGCAGAAGGGGTTGTTCTAAGCCAGGTTCCCCTCATGCTATCGATAATTCTCTGACTCAGTTTGGGGCACAGGAAAATAATGGGGGAGAGGGACAGTACTGGCTGGGCCAGGAGGTTGAAGCCCTAGAGTCCTGAGATGGGTGATATGGAGATGGACCTGCTTTCAAAGAACTTTCCCTCTAGCCCTGCTTGTCGAAGAGAGGAGTAGGTCTCAGATGAGGGATATGCCGTCACTGTGATAGTCCTATGGAGACCTGGGAGGAGATCTTCCCCAGTCTTACCCTGCTACTTGCCATTGTCCTCAGGGAATCTGGGGGACCAGCTGTGTCCTATCTTTCCCACTCCAGTAGACTTAGGACCACAGAGAAGAGGTGGGAGTAAGGAGAAACCTGGGAAAGAGGGAGCCCCCCAACCATATTGCTCTGACCTCTAATCCTGAACCAAGCACTGAGCCCTAGCCTTAAACCTCATGTTCCTGGAGCATTGGGATGAAAAGGGCATGGATCATTGTGATAACAATTTTCATGTAGCATTTTGATGACAAGAGTTCCGGGTCATTGTGTTGTCAGGGGTCATGGAGCGTTGTGATGATGGGGTCATGGAGCGTTGTGATGAGAAAATCATGGAGCATAGGGTTGAAAATATTCATGGAGTATTGTGATGACAGTAGTCATGGAGCATTGTGATGACAAGGGAAAGGAGCATTGTGATGACAAGGTCCTGGAGCATAGTGATGAGAAAACCATGGAGCCTTGTGAAGAAAAGTCTCATGGAGCATTCTGATGAAAATGGGCATGGTACATTTTGATTACAGGGGTCATGGAGCATTGTGATGACAAGGGCATGGAGCATTGTGATGAGAAGGCCATGGAGCATTCTGATGACATGCATCATGGAGCTTTGTGATGACAAATGCATGGAGCATTGTGATTACAGGTCTCTTGGAGCTTTGAGGTGAAAAGGGCATGGATCATTGTGATGAAAAAGACATGAAGCCTTGTCATGACAGTGTTCAAGAAGCATACTGACGACAAGTGTCAGGGAGCATTGTGATGACAAGTGTACTGAGCATTGTGATGACAAAGGTCATGGACCATTGTGATGAGAAGACCATGGATAACTGTGATGACGAGC
Organism: Mesoplodon mirus; assembly: GCF_964341445.2. NCBI lineage: Eukaryota > Metazoa > Chordata > Mammalia > Artiodactyla > Ziphiidae > Mesoplodon > Mesoplodon mirus. Next base: position 201,147,915 of record NC_138976.1, on the reverse strand, counting down.
GTCATGGGGCGTTGTGATGACAAGTGTTTGGGAACATTGTGATCACAAGGGTTTGGAGCATTGTGATGACAGAGGTCATGGAGCATTTTGATTTCATTGTGATGACAATGGCATGAAGCATTATGATGATGAGCATGGTGCACTGTGATGACAGGGTTCATGGAGCATTGAGATGAAAAGGGGCATGGAGCATTGTGATTACAGGGGTCTTGGTGCATTGTGATGGCAAGGGCATGGAGCATTGTGATGAGAAGGCCATGGAGATTTCTGATGACATCCGTCTTGGAGCTTAGTGATGAGAAGGGCATGGAGCATTGTGATTACAGGATTCTTGGAGCATGGTGAATACAAGAGTAATGGAGCCTTGTGATGACAAGGCCATGGAACATTGTGATGACAGGGGTCATGGAGCATTGTGATGACAAGGGCATGGAGCATAGGTTTGACAAGTTTCATGGAGTATTGTGATGACAGTGGGCATGGTGCATTGTGATGACAAGGGCATGGAGCATTGTGATGACAAGATCATGGAGTATTGTGAAGACAGGTGTCAGGGAGCATTGTGATGACATATGTCATGGTCCATTGTGAGGACAATGGCATGTAGCAATGTGATGCCAAGTGTCATGTAGGATTGTGATGACAAAATTAATGGAGCATTGTGATTTCAAGGGCTTGGAGCATTGTGTTGACAAGGGTCATGGAGCATTGTGATGACAAGGGCATGGAGCATTGTGATGACAAGGGCCATTGAGAATTTTGATGACACTTTTGTGAAGCATTGTGATGACAAGCACATGGAGCTTGCTATGATAGCGGTCATGGAGCATTGTGATGACAATTGCATGGAGAATTGTGATGACAAGGGCATGTAACATTGTGATGAGAAATGTCATGGAGCATTGTGATGACAAGGACGTGGAGAATTGTGATGACAATGGACATGGAGCATTGTGTTGATCAGGGCATGGAGCATTGTGATGACAAGACCGTGGAGCATTGTTGTGAGAAGGCCATGGATAATTGTGATGATGAGCATCATGGAGAACTGTAATGACAATGGGCATGGAGCATTGTGATGACAGGGTTCATGGAACATTGTTATGACAGGGGACATGGAGCATTGTGATGACAAGGGTCATGGAGCATTGTGATGCCAATCTTGTGGAGTATTGTGATGACAATGGCATGGAGCATTGTGATGAAAGGGGCATGGAGCATTGTGATGAAAAAGGCATGGAGCCTTTTCATGACAGGTTTCATGGATCATTCTGTGACAAGTGTCAGGGAGCATTGTGATGACAAGTGTATTGAGCATTGTGATGACAAAGGTCATGGAGCATTGTGATGAAAGTCATCATGGAACATTGTGATGACAAGTGTTATGGAACATTGCGATCACAAGCGTTTTGAGCATTGTGATGACAGAAGTCATGGATCATTTTGATTTCAGGGAGCATGGAAAATTGTGATGACAAGGGCATGAAGCAATATGATCCCAAGGTTCAGGGAGGATTGTGATGACAAGCTCATCGAGCATTGCGATGAAAAGGTCATGTAGCATTTTGCTGACAAAGGCATGGAGCATTGTGCTGACAAGGGCCATGGAGCAACGTGATGACCAGCGTCACGGAGCATTTTGTTTACAGGGGTCATGGAGCTTTGGGATGACAAGGGGATGGATCATTGTGATGACAAGTGTCATGGAGCATTTTGATGACAAGAGTCCCGGATCATTGTGTTGTCTGGGGTCATGGAGTGTTGTGATGACAGTGGTCATGGAGCATTGTGATGACAGGGGTCATGGAGCATAGTGATGACAAGGGAATGGAGCATTGTGATGACAAGGTCCTGGAGCATTTTGATGAGAAGACCATGGAGCCTTGTGATGACAAGGCTCATAGAGCATTCTGATGAAAATGGGCATGGAGAATTTTGATTACAGGGGTCATGGAGCATGGTGATGAAAGGGGCATGGAGCATTGTGATGAGAAGGCCATGGAGCATTCTGATGACATTAGTCATGGAACTTTTTGATGACAAGGGCATGGAGCATTGTGATTACAGGGGTCTTGGAGCATTGTGATGAAAATTGTCATGGAGCCTTGTGATGACACGGCCATGGAAAATTGTGATGGCAGTGGTCATGGAGCATTGTTATGACAGGGGTAATGGAGCATCGTGATGACAAGGGCATGGAGCATAGTTCTGAAAATTTTCATGGATTATTGTGCTGAGAGTCAGCATGGAGCATTGTGATGACAAGGGCACGGAACACTGTGATACATGGGTCACGGAGGATTGTAATGAAAAGGGCGTGGAACACTGTGATACATGGGTCACAGAGGATTGTAATGACAAGGGCGTGGAGCATTGTGATGAGCAGGTCATCGAGCACTGTGATGACAAGCGTCATGGAGCTTTGTGATGACAAGGGCATGGAGCAATGTGATGAGAGGGTTCATGGAGCATTGTGATGACAATGGCATGGAGCATTGTGATGCCAAGGGTCATGGAGTTTGTGATGACAAAGATCATGGAGCATTTTGATGAGAAGGTCGTGGTGCAATGTGATGAGAATGGCAGGGAGCATTGTGATGACAGGGTCTTGGAGCAATTTGATGAAAAGTGTCATGGAACATGTTGATGACAGTGGTTATGTAACATTGTGATGGAAAGGGTCATGGAGCCTTTGATGACAGGGGTTATGGAACATTGTGATGTCAGGGGTCATGGAGCATTGTGATGATAAGGGCATGTATCATTCTGATTACAGGTGTCATGGAACATTGAGATGACAGGGGTGAGGGAGTATTGTGATAACTAGTGTTGGAACATTGTGGTATCAGTGGTGAAAGAGCATTTTGATGAGAAGTGCATGGAGCATTGTGATGAAAAGGTTTATGGAGCATTGTGATGACAATGTTGTGGAGCATTGTGATGACTAGCGCATGGCGCATTGTGATGACATGGGTCAAGGAACATTGTGCTGACAAGCGCATGGAGCATTGTGATGACAAGGGTCATGGAGCATTGTACTGACAAAAGAATGGAGCATTGTGATGACAAGGGCCTGAAGCAATGTGATCCCAAGGTTCATGGAGGACTGTGATGACAAGCGCATGGAGCATTGTGATGACAAGGTCATGTAGCATTTTGCTGACAAAGGCATAGAGCATTGTGATGACAAGGGTCATGGAGAACTGTGATGGCAAGCGTCATGGAGCATTGTGATTACAGGGTTCATCGAGCATTGGGATGAGAAGGGCATGGATCATTGTAATGACAAGTGTCATGGAGCATTTTGCTGACAAGAGTCCCGGATCATTGTGTTGTCTGGGGTCATGGAGTGTTGTGATGACAGGTGTTATGGAGCATTGTGATGAGAAGGTCATGGAGAATTTGGCTGAAAGCGTTCATGGAGTATTGTGATGACAGGGGTCATGGAGCTTTGTGATGACAAGGGCATGGAGCATTGTAATTATAGTAGTCTTGGAGAATTGTGATGACAAGGGTCATGGAGCCTTGTGATGACAAGGCCGTGGAACATTCTGATGGCAGGGGTCATGGAGCATTGTTATGACAGTTGTAATGGAGCATTATGAGGACAAGGCCAAGAACCATTGGTCTGAGAAGTTGCATGGATTATTGTGATGAGAGTGGGCATGGAGCACTGTGATGACAAGGTCATGGAGCATTGTGATGACAGGGGTCATGGAACATTGTGATGACAGGGGTGAGAGAGTATTGTGATGACTAGTGGTGGAACATTGTGATATCAGTGGTGAGAGAGCATTTTGATGAGAAGTGCATGGAGCATTGTGATGACGAGATTTATGGAGCATTGCGATGACAAAGTTGTGGAGCATTGTGATGACAAGTGCATGGCGCATTGTGATTACAGGGGTCTTGGAGCATTGTGATGACAAGTGTCATTGAGCCTTCTGATGACAAGGCCTTGGAACATTGTGATGGCAGGGGTCATGGAGCATTGTTATGACAGGGGTAATGGAGCATTGTGATGACAAGGGTTTGGAGCATTGTGATGACAATTGTCTTGGAGCATTGTGATGACAAAGGTCATGAAGCATTGTGATGATTGGAGTCACAGAGCATTGTGATGACAAGGGTATGGAGCAATGTGATGGCATGGGCATGGAGCATTGGTCTGACAAGTTTCATGGATTACAGTGATGACAGTGGGCATGGAGCATTGTGATGAAAAGGGCATGGAGCATGGTGATGAAAAAGTCATGGAGCCTTTTCATGACAGGGTTCAAGGAGCATTCTGACGACAATTGTCAGGTAGCATTGTGATGACAAGTGTATTGAGCATTGTGATGACAAAGGTCATGGAGCATTGTGATGACAAGGTCAAGGAGTATTGTGATGACAGGCATCATGGAGCGTTGTGATGAAAAGTGTTATGGAACATTGTGATCACAAGGGTTTGGAGAATTGTGATGACAAATGTCATGGATCATTTTGATTTCAAGGAGCATGGAGCATTTTGATGACAAGGGCAGGAATCAATGTGATCCTAAGGTTCATGGAGGATTGTTATGACAAGCGCATGGAGCATTGTGATGACAAGGTCATGTAGCATTTTGCTGAGAAAGGCATGGAGCATTATGATGACAAATGTCATGAAGCACTGTGATGACAAGTGTCACGGAGCATTGTGATTACAGGGGTCATGGAGCACTGGGATGACAAGGGCATGGATCATTGTGATGACAAGGGTCATGGAGCATTTTCATGACAAGAATCCGGGATCATTGTGTGGTCAGGGGTCATGTAGCACTGTGTTGACAGTGGTCATGGAACATTGTGATGACAAGGGCATGGATCACTGTGATGAGAAGTGTCATGGAGCATTGTGATGACAAGGATGTGGAGAATTGTGATGACAAAGGATATGGAGCATTGTGATTACCAGGGCATGGAGCATTGTGATGGCAAGACCGTGGAGTTTTGTGATTAGAAGACCATGGATTATTGTGATGAAGAGCGTCAAGGAGCACTGTAATGACACGAGGCATGGAGCATTGTAATGACGGGTGTCATGGAGCATTGTGATGCCAGGGGCCATGGAGAATTGTGATAAAAAGGCTCATGGAACATTCTGATGAAAAGTTTGTGGAGTATTGTGATGACAATGGCATGGAGCATTGTGATGAATACGGCATGAAGCATTGTGATGAAAAAGGGATGGAGCCTTTGCATGACAGTGTTCAAGGAGCATTCTGACGCCAAGTGTCAGGGAGCATTGTGATGACAAGTGTATTGAGCATTGTGATGGCAAAGGTCATGGAGTATTGTGATGACAGGATTCATGGAGTGTTGTAATGACAAGTATTATGGAAAATTGTGATCACAAGGGTTTGAGGCATTGTGATGACAGATGTCATTGATCATTTTGATTTCAAGGAGCATGGAGCATTGTGATGACAAGGCCATGAAGCAATGTGATCCCAAGGTTCATGGAGGATTGTGATGACAAGCGCATGGAGCATAGTGATGACAAGGTCATGTTGCATTTTGCTGACAAAGGCATGGAGAATTGTGATGACAAGGGAATGGAGCATTGTGATGACAATGTCCAGGAGCATTGTGATGATAAGACCATGGAACCTTGTGATTACACGTCTCATGGAGCATTCTAATGAAAAGGGGCATGGAGCATTGTGATTACAGGGGTCTTGGAGCACTGTGATGACAAGGGCATGGAGCATTGTGATGAGAAGGCCATGGAGCCTTCTGATGACATGCGTCATGGAGCTTCGTGATGACAAGTGCATGGAGCTTTGTGATTACAGGGTTCTTGGAACACTGTGATCAAAAGGGCATGGATAATTGTGATGAAAAAGGCATGGAGCCTTGTCATGACACAGTTCAAGGAGCATACTGACGGCAAGTGTCAGTGAGCATCGTGATGACAAGTGTATTGAGCATTGTGATGAAAAAGGTCATGGAGCGTTGTGATGAGAAGACCATGGATAATTGTGATGCCGAGCGTCATGGGGCGTTGTGATGACGAGTGTTTTGGAACATTGTGATCACTAGGGTTTGGAGCATTGTGATGACAGAGGTCATGGAGTATTTTGATTTTATTTTGATGACAATAGCATGAATCATTATGATGATGGGCATGGTGCATTTTGATGACAGGGTTCATGAAGCATTGAGATGAAAAGGGGCATGGAGCATTGTGATTACAAGGGTCTTGGGTCATTGTGATGACAAGGGCCTGGATCATTGTTATGAGAAGGCCATGGAGCATTCTGATGACATCCGTTATGTAGCTTTGTGATGACAAGGGCATGGAACATTTTGATTACACTGGTCTTGGAGCATTGTGATGACAAGGGTCATGGAGCCCTGTGATGACAAAGCCGTGGAACATTGTGGTGGTAGCGGTCATGGAGCATTGTTACAACAGGGTTAATGGAGCATTGTGATGACAAGGGCATGGTGCATTGTGATGACAAGGGCCATTGAGAATTTTGATGACAAGGTCGTGAAGCATTGTGATGACAAGCGCATGGAGCTTACTATGACAGGGGTCATGGTGCATTGCAATGAAAAGTGCATGGAGAATTGTGATGACAATAGCATATAACATTGTGATGAGAAGTGTCATGGAACATTGTGATGACAAGGACGTGGAGAATTGTGATGACAAAGGACATGGAGCATTGTGATGACCAGGGCATGGAGCACTGTGATGACAAGGTCATGTAGCATTTGGGTGACAAAGACATGGAGCATTGTGATGACAAATGTCATGGAGCACTGTGATGACAAGTGTCACAGAGTATTGTAATTACAAGGGTCATGGAGCACTGAGATGACAAGGGCATGGATCATTGTGATGACAAGGGTCATGGAGCATTTTGATGACAAGAGTCCCGTATCATTGTGTTGTCAGGGGTCATGGAGCGTTGTGGTGAGAGTGGTCATGGATCATTTTGATTTCAAGGAGCATGGAGCATTGTGATGACAAGGGCATGAAGCAATGTGATCCCAAGGTTCATGGAGGATTTTGATGACAATGGTATTGGAGTATTATGATGAGAAGCGCATGGAGAATTGTGATGGCAAGGTCATGTAGCATTTTGCTGACAAAGTCATGGAACATTGTGATGACAAGGTTCACGGTGCACTGTGATGACAAGCGATACGGAGCATTGTGATTACAGGGTTCATTGAGCATTGGGATGACAAGGGCATAGATCATTGTAATGACAAGTGTCATGGAGCATTTTAATGACAAGAGTCCCGGATCATTGAGTTGGCAGGGGTCATCGAGCATTTTGATGACACTGGTCACAGAGCATTGTGATGACAGGGGACAAGGAGTATTTTGATGAGAAGGTCATGGAACATTGGGCTGAAAATGTTCATGGAGTATTGGGATGACAGATGTCATGGAGCATTTTGATGACAAGGGAATGGAGCATTGTGATGACAAGGTCATGGAGCATTGTGATGAGAAGAGCATGGAGCCTTGTGATGACAAGTCTCATGGAGCATTCTGATGAAAGGTGCATGGAGAATTGTGATTACAGGGGTCTTGTAACATTGTGATGACAAGGGCATGAAGCATTGTAATCAGAAGGCCATGGAGCATTCTGATGACATGCGTCATGAAGCTTTGTGATGACAAGGGCATGGCTCATTGTTGTTACAGGGGTCTTGGAGAATTGTGATGAAAAGGGCATGGATCATTGTGATGAAAATGGTATGGAGCCTTTTCATGACAGGTTTCAAGGAGCATACTGACGGCAAGTGTCCGGGAACATTGTGATGACAAGTGTATGAAGCATTTTGATGACAAAGTTCATGGAGCATTGTGATGAGAAGACCATGGATAATTTTGATGATGAGCGTCATGGGGCGTGTGATGACAAATGTTATGGAACATTGTGATCACAAGGGTTTGGAGCAATGTGATGAGAGAGGTCATGGAGCATTTTGATTTTATTGTGATGACAATAGCATGAAGCATTATGCTGATGGGCATGGTGCATTGTGATTACAGCGGTCTTGGAGCATTGAGATGATAAGGGTCAAAAAGCCTTGTGATGACAAGGCTGTGGAACATGGTGATGGCAGGGGTCAAGGAGCATTGTGATGATAAGAGCATATAGCACTGTGATGACTGGGGTCATGGAACATTGTGATGACAGGTGTGATGGAATATTGTAATGACTAATGATGGAACAGTGTGATGACATATGTCAGGGTCCATTGTGATGACTAATGTAATGGAGCATTGTGATGACAAGCGGATGGCGCATTGTGATGACATGGGTCATGGAGCATTGTGCTGACAACCGCATGGAGCATTGTGATGACATGTCATGGAGCACTGTGCTGATAAAGGCATGGGGCATTGTGATGAGAAGGGTCAGAGAGCATTGTGATGAAAAGTTCATGGAGCATTGTGGTGACAACGGTCACAGAGCCTTGTGATGAATAGGGCATGGACAATTTTGATGCCAAAGTCATGAAGCATCGTAATGACTGGAAACACGGAGCATTGTGTTTACAGGGGACATGGAGCATTTTGATGACAAGGGCATGAAGCATTGTGATGATAGGGGCATGGAGCATAGGTCTGACAAGTTTCATGGACTATTGCGATGACAGTGGGCACTGCACATTGTGATGACAAGGGCATTGAGCATTGTGATGACAAGGGCATGTTGCATTGTGATGACAAGTTCATGGAATATTGTGAAGACAGGTGTCAGGGAGCATTGTGATGACATATGTCATGGTCCATTGTGATGACAATGGCATGGAGCATTGTGATGCCAAGTGTCATGGAGGATTGTGATGACAAAGGTAATGGAGCATTGTGATGACAAGTGCTTGTAGCATTGTGATGGAAGGGGTCATGGAGCATTGTTATGACAGGGGTAATAGAGCATTGTAATAACAAGGGTTATGGAGCATAGTTCTGATAAATGCATGGAACATTGTGATGACAAGGGTCATTGAGAACTTTGATGACAAGGTCGTGAAGCATTGTGATGACAAGCTCATGGAGATTGCTATGACAGGTGTCATGAAGCATTGCAATGACAAGTGAATGGAGAATTGTGATGACAAATGCATGTAACATTGTGAAGAGAAGTGTCATGGAGCATTGTGATGACAAGGATGTGGAGAATTGTGATGAGAAAGGACATGGAGCACTGTAATGACAAGGGGCCATGGAGCATTCTGATGACAAGGGTCATGGAGCATTCTGATGACAAGCTTGTGGAGTATTGTGATGACAATGGCATGGAGCATTGTGATGAATACGGCATGAAACATTGTAATGAAAAAGGTATGGAGACTTTTCATGACAGGGTTCAAGGAGCATTCTGACACCAAGTGTCAGGGAGCATTGTGATGACAAGTGTAATGAGCATTGTGATGACAAAGGTCATGGAGCATTGTGATGACAAGGGCATGGAGTATTGTGATGACAGGCATCATGGAGCGTTGTGATGACAAGTGTTATGGAACATTGGTATCACAAGGGTTTAGAGCATTGTGATGACAGAGGTCATGGATCATTTTGATTTCAAGGAGCATGGAGCATTGTGATGACAAGGGCATGAAGCAATGTGATCCCAAGGTTCATGGAGGATTGTGATGACAAGTGCATGGAGCATTGTGATGACATGGTCATGTAGCATTTTGCAGACAAAGGCATGGAGCATTGTGATGACAAGGGAATGGAGCATTGTGATGACAATGTCCAGGAGCACTGTGATGATAAGACCATGGGAACTTGTGATTGCAAGTCTCATGGAGCATCCTGATGAAAATGGAGATGGAGCATTGTGATTACAGGGGTCTTGGAGCATTGTGATGAGAAGATCATGGATAATTGTGATGACGAGCGTCATGGGGCATTGTGATGACAATGTTATGGAACATTGTGATCACAAGGGTTTAGAGCATTGTGATGACAGAGGTAATGGAACATTTTGATTTCATTGCGATGACAATAGCATGAAGCATTATGATGATGGGCATGGTGAATTGTGATGACGGTTCATGGAGCATTGAGATGAAAAGGGGCATGGAGCATTGTGATTAAATGGGTCTTGGAGCATTGTGATGACAAGGGCATGGATCATTGTGATGAGAAGGCCATGGAGCATTCTGATGACATCCGTCATGGAGCTTTGTGATGACAAGGTCATGGAGCATTGTGATTACAGGGTTCTTGGAGCATTGTGATGACAAGGGTCATGGAGCCCTGTGATGACAAGGCCGTCGAACATTGTGATGGTAGCGGTCATAGAGCATTCTTATGACAGGGTTAATGGAGCATTGTGATGACAAGGGCATGGATCATTGGTCTGAAAAGTTTCTTGAATTATTGTGATGGGAGTGGGAATGGAGCACTTTGATGACAAGGGCAAGGAGCACTGTGATACATGGGTCGTGGAGGACTGTAATGACAAGGGCATGGAGCATTGTGATGAGACGGGCAGGAAGAATTGTGATGACAGGGTCATGGAGCAATTTGATGAAAAGTGTCATGGAATATTTTGATGACAGTGATTATGGAACATTGTGATGTCAGGGGTCATGGAGCATTGTGATGAAAAAAGTCATGGAGCATTTTGATGACATGGGTTATGGAACATTGTGATGTCAGGGGTCATGGAGCATTGTGAGGATAAGGGAATGTAGCATTGTGATGACAGGGGTCATGGAGTATTGTGATGACAAGGACATGGAGCATTGTGATGACAGGGACATGGAGCATTTGTCTGACAAGTTTCATGGATTATTGTGATGACAGTTGGCATTGCGCATTGTGATGACAAGGTCATGGAGCATTTTGATGACAAGGTCATGGAGTATTGTGAAGAAAGGTGTCAGGGAATATTGTGATGACACATGTTATGGTCCATTGTGATGACAATGGCATGGAGCATTGTGATGCCAAGTGTCATGGAGGATTTTGATGAGAAAGGTAATGGAGCATTGTGATGACAAGGGCTTTGAGCATTGTGATGACAAGGGTCATTGAGCAATGTGATGACAAGGGTATGGAGCATTGTGATGACAAGGGCCATTGAGAATTTTGATGACAAGGTCATGAAGTATTGTGATGACAAGTGCATGGAGCTTGCTATGACAGGTGTCATGGAGCATTGCGATGACAAGTGCATGGAGCATTGTGATGACAAGAGCATGTAACATTTTGATGAGAAGTGTCATGGAGCATTGTGATGACATGGACGTGGATAATTGTGATGACAAGGGTCATGGAGCATGGTGATGTCCAGGGCATGGAGCATTGTGATGGCAGGTCCGTGGAGCATTGTGATGAAAAGACCATGTATAATTTTGATAATGATCGTCATGGAGCACTGTAATGACAAGGGGCATGGAGCATTGTGATGACAGGTGTCATGGAGCATAGTGATGACAGGGATCATGGAGCACTGTGATGCCAATTGTCATGGAGCATTCTGATTACAAGCTTGTGGAGTATTATGATGACAATGGCATGGAGCATTGTGATGAAAAAGGCATGGAGACTTTTCATGACAGGGTTCAAGAAGCATTCTCACGACAAGTGTCAGGGAGCATTGTGATGAAAAGTGTATTGAGCATAGTGATGACAAAGGTCATGGAGCATTGTGATGACAAGGGCATGGAGTATTGTGATGACAGGCCTCATGGAGCGTTGTGATGACAAGTGTTAAGTAACATTGTGATCACAAGCGTTTGGAGCATTGGGATGACAGAGGTCATGGATCATTTTGATTTCAAGGAGCATGGAGCATTGTGATGACAATGGCATGAAGCAATGTGAATCCAAGGTTCATGGAGGGTTGTGATCACAATGGGAATAAAGTATTGTGATGAGAAGCGCATGGAGCATTGTGATGACAAGGTCATGTAGCATTTTGTTGACAAAGGCATGGAGCATTGTGATGACAAGTGTTTTGGAGCACTGTGATGACAAGAGTCATGGAGCATTGCGATTACAGGGGTCATGGACCATTGGGATGACAAGGGCAGGGATCATTGTGATGACAAGGGTCATGGAGCATTTTGATGAAAAGAGTCCCGGATCATTGCATTGTCAGGGGTCATGGAGCGTTGTGATGACTGTGGCCATGGAGCATTGTGATGACAGGGGTAATGCAGCATTGTGATGAGAAGGTCATGGAGCATTGGGCTGAAAATATTCATGGAGTATTGTGATGACAGGTGTTATGGAGCATTGTGATGACAAGGGAGTGGAACATTGTGATGACAAGGTGCTGGAGCATTGTGATGAGAAGACCATGGAGCCTTGTGATGACAAGTCTCATGGAGCATTCTGATGAAAAGGGGCATAACGCATTGTGATTACAGGGGTCTTGGAGCATTGTGATGAGAAAGGTATGGAGCATTTTGATGAGAAGGCCATGGAACATTGTGATGACATGTGTCATGGAGCTTTGTGATGACAAGGGCATGGAGCATTGTGATTACAGGGGTCTTGGAGCATTGTGATGAAAAGGGCATGGATCTTTGTGATGAAAACGGCCTGGAGCCTCTTCATGACATGGTTGAAGGAGCATAGTGATGACAAGTGTCAGGGAGCACTGTGATGAGAAGTGTATTGATAATTGTGATGACAAAGGTCGTGGAGCATTGTGTTGAGAAGTCCGTGGATAATTGTGATGACGAGCGTCATGGGGCGTTGTGATGACAAGTGTTATGGAACATTGTGATCACAGTGATTTGTAGCATTATGATGACAGAGGTCATGGAGCATTTAGATTTCATTGTGATGTCAATTACATGAAGCATTATGTTGACGGGCATACTGCATTGTGATGACAAGGTTCATGGAGCATTGAGATGAAAAGGGGCATGGAGCATTGGATTTACAGGGGTCTTGGAGCATTGTGATGACAAGAGAATGGAGCATTGTGATGAGAAGGCCATGGAGCATTCTGATGACAGGCCTCATGAAGCTTTGTGATGACAAGGGCATGAAGCATTGTGATAAGAGGGGTCTTGGAGCATTGTGATGACAAGGGTCATGGAGACATGAGATGACTAGGCCGTGGAACATTGTGATGGCCGCGGTTATGGAGCATTGTTATGACAGGTGTAATGAAGCATTGTGATGACAGGGGCATGGATCATTGGTCTGAAATGTTTCATGGATTATTGTGATGAGAGTGGGCATAGAGCATTGAGATGACAAGCGTCATGGAGCTTTGTGATGACAAGGGCTTGGAGCAATGTAATGAGAGGGTTCATGGAGCATTGTGATGACAATGACATAGAGCATTGTGATGCCAAGGGTCATGGAGCTTTCTGATGTCAAGGTCATGGAGCATTTTGATGACAAAGGCAGGGTGCATTGTGATGAGAAGGGCAGGGAGCATTGTGATGACAGGGTCATGTGGTAATTTGATGAAAATGGTCATGGAGAATTTTGATGACAGGGATTATGGAACATTGTGATGTCAGGGATCATGGAGCATTGTGACGATAAGGGCATGTAGCATTGTGATGACAGGGGTAATGGAACATTGTGACGACAGGGGTGAGGGAGTATTTTGATGACTAGTGATGGAACATTGTGATATCAGTGGTGAGAGAGCATTTTGATGAGAAGTGCATGGAGCATTGTGATGACAAGGTTGATGGAGCATTGTGATGACAAGGTTGTGGAGCATTGTGATGACAAGCGCATGGCACATTGTGATGACATGTCATGGAGCATTGTGCTGACAAGCACATGGAGCATTGTGCTGACAGCACATGGAGCATTGTGATGACAAGTTTCATGGAGCATTGTGATGAAAAGTTCATGGAGCATTGTAGTAACAAAGGTCACAGAGCCTTGTGATGACGAGGTCATGGACCATTGTGATGACAAACGTCACGAAGCATTGTGATGACTGGAGTCACGGAGCATTGTGATGACAGGGGTCACTGAGCACTGTGACCAAAAGGGCATCGAGCATGATGAGATGGGCATGGAGGATTGTTATGACAATGGGAATGGAGTATTGGTGATAACAAGCACATGGAGCATTGTGATGACGTGGTCATGTAGCATTTTGCTGACAAAGGCATGGAGCATTGTGATGACAAGGACGTGGAGAATTGTGATAAAAAGGGACATGGAGCATTGTGATGACCAGGGCATGTAGCGTTGTGATGGCAAGAACGTGGAGCACTGTGATGAGTAGACCGTGGATAATTGTGATGAAGAGCATCATGGAGCACTGTAATGACAAGGGGCATGGAGCATTGTGATGACAGGGGTCATGGAGCTTTGTGATGACAAGTGTCATGGAGAATTCTGATGACAAGCTTGTGGAGTATTGTGATGACAATGGCATGGAACATTGTGATGAAAAGGGCATGGATCATTGTGATGAAAATGGCATGGAGCCTTTTCATTACAGTGTTCAAGGAGCATTCTGACGACAAGTGTCAGGGAGCATTGTGATGAAAAGTGTATTGAGCATTGTGATGACATAGTTCATGGAGCATTGTGATGACAAGGGCATGGAGTATTGTGATGACACGCATCATGGAGCATTGTGATGACAAGTGTTATGGAACATTGTGATCACATGTGTTTGGAGCATTGTGATGACAGGTCATGGAACATTTTGGTTTCAAGGAGCAAGGAGCATTGTGATTACAAGGGTATGAAGCAATGTGATCCCAAGGTTCAAGGAGGATTGTGATGACATTTGGAATGGAGCATTGTGATGACAAGGTCATGTAGCATTTTGCTGACAAAGTCATGGAGCATTGTGATGACAAGTGTAATGTAGCACAGTGATGACATGCATCACGGAGCATTGTCATTACAGGTTTCATGGAGCATTGTTATGACAACTGCATGGATTATTGTGATGACAATGGTCAAGGAGGATTTGGATGACAGGTGTAATGGAGCATTGTGTTGAGAGGGGTCGTGGAGCATTGTGATGAGAAGGTCATGGAGCATTGGGTGAAAATATTCATGGAATACTGTGATGCCAGTGGTCATGGAGCATTGTGATGACAATGGAATGGAGTATTGTGGTGACAAAGTCCTGGAGCATTGTGATGAGAAGAACTTGGAGCCTTGTGATGACAAGTCTCATGGAGGAATCTGATGAAAAAGGGCATGGAGCATTGTGATTACAGGAGTCTTGGAGCATTGTGATGACAAGGGCATGGAGCATTGTGATGAAAAAGGCATGGAGCCTTGTCATGACAGGGTTCAAGTAGCAATCTGGCGACAAGTGTCAGGGAGCATGTTGGTGACAAGTGTATAGAGCACTGTGATGACAAAGTTCATGGAGCATTGTGATGAGAAGACCATGGGTAATTGTGATGACGAGCGTCATGGGGCTTTGTGATGACAAGTGTTATGGAACATTGTGATCACAAGGGTTTGGAGCATTGTGATGATGGAGGTCATGTATCATTTTGATTTCAAGGAGCATGGAACATTGTGATGACAAGGGGATGAAACAATGTGATCCCAAGGTACATGGAGGATTGTGATGTCAATGGGAATGGAGTATTGTGATGACAAGTGCATGGAGCATTGTGATGACAATGTCATGTAGCATTTTGCTGACAAAGACATGGAGCATTGTGTTGACAAGGGTCATGGAGCACTGTGATGACAAGGGTCAAGGAGCATTGTGATTACAGGGTTCATGGACCAATTGGATGAAAAGGGCATGGATTATTGTGATGACAAGGGTCATGGAGCATTATGCTGACATGGGCATGGAGCATTGTGATGACAAGGGTCATGGAGCATTGTGCTGAAAAAGGAATGGAGCATTGTGATGACATGGCTAAAGGAGCTTTGTGATGAAAAGTTCATGGAGCATTGTGGTGACAAATGTCAGAGAGCCTTGTGATGACGAGGGCATGGACCATTGTGATGACAAGAGTCATGAAGCATTGTGATGACTCGAGTCACGGAACATTGTGATGACAGCGGTCATGGAGAATTGTGACGACAAGGACATGGAGTATTGTGATGACAAGGACATTGAGTATTGTGAAGACAGGTGTCAGGAACATTGTGATGACATATGTCATGCTCCATTGTGATGACAATGGAATGGAGCATTGTGATGCCAAGTGTCATGGAGGATTGTGATGACAAAAGTTTTGGAGCATTGTGATGAGAAGAATGTGGAGTATTGTGATGACAATGGCATGGAGCATTGTGATGAAAAGGGCATGGAGCATTGTGATGAAAAAGGCATGGAGACTTTTCATGATATGTTTCAAGGAGCATTTTGACGACAAGTGTCAGGGAGCATTGTGATGACATGTGTATTGAGCCTTGTGATGACAAAGTTCATGGAGCATTCTGATGACATGTGTCATGGAGCTTTGTGATGAAAAGGGTCATGGGGAAGTGTTATGACAAGGCCATGGAATATTGTGATGCCAGGGGTCATGGAGCATTGTTATGACAGGGGCAATGGAGCATTGTGATGACAAGGGCATGGAACATTGGTCTGAAAAGTTTCATGGATTATTGTGATGAGAGTGGTCATGGAGCACTGTGATGACAAGGGCACGGAACACTGTGATACATGGGTCATGGAGCATTGTAATGAGAAGGGCATGAAGCATTGTGATGAGAAGTGCATCAAGCATTGTGATGACAAGCGTCATGGAGCTTTGTGATGAAAAGGGCATGGAGCAATGTGATAAGAGGGTTCCTGGAGCATTGTGATGACAATGGCATGGAGCACTGTGATGCCAAGGGTCATGGAGGTTTGTGATGACAAAGGTCATGGAGCATTTTGATGACAAGTGTGTGGTGCACTGTGATGAGAAGGACAGGGAGCATTGTGATGACAGGGTCATGGAGCAATTTGATGAAAAGGGTCATGGAATATTTTGATGACAAGTGTCATGGAATATTGTGATGTCAGGAGTGATGGAGCATTGTGATGATAAGGGCATGTAGCATTGTGATGACTGGGGTCATGGAGCTTTGTGATCACAAGGGCATGGAACATTGTCATTAGAGGGGTCTTGGAGCATTGTGATGAAAATGGCATGGATCATTGTGATGAAATAACACGGAGCCTGGTCATGACAGGTTTCAAGGAGCATACTGACGACAAGTGTCAGGGAGCATTGTGATGGCAAGTGTATTGAGCATTGTGATGACAAAGGCATGGAGAATTGTGATGAGAATACCATGGCTAATTGTGATGAGGAGCATCATGGGGCGTTGTGATGACAAGTGTTATGGAACAATGTGATCACAAGGGTTTGGAGCATTATGATGACAGAGGTCTTGGTGCATTTTGATTTCACTCTGATGGCAATAGCATGAAGCATTATGATGAAGGGCATGGTGCATTGTGATGACAGGGTTCATGGAGCATTGAGATGAAAAGCGGCATGGAGCTTTGTGATTACAGGGGTCTTGCAGCATTGTGATGACAAGGGCATGGAACATTGTGATGAGAAAGCCATGGAGCATACTGATGACATGCGTCATGGAGCTTTGTGATGATAAGGGCATGGAGCATTGTGATAAGAGGGGTCTTGGAGCATTGTGATGACAAGGGTCATGGAGCCTTGTGATGACAAGGCCATGGAACATTGTGATGTCAGGGGTCATGGAGCATAAGTCTGAAATGTTTCATGGATTATTATGATGAGCGTGGACATGGAGCATTGTGATTAAAAGGCCCCGGAACACTGTGATACATGGGTCATGGAGGATTGTAATGACAAAGCCATGGAGTATTTTGATGAGAAGGGCATCGAGCATTGTGATGACAAGCGTCATGGAGCATTGTGATGCCAAGGGTCATGGAGCTTTGTGATGACAAAGGTTATGGAGCATTTTGAAGACAAGGGTGTTGTACATTGTGATGAGAAGGTCAGGAAGCATTGTGATGACAGGATCAAGGAGCAATGTGATGAAAAGTGTCCAGGAATATTTTGATGACAGAGGTTATGGAACATTGTGATGTCAGGGGTCATGGAGCATTGTGAGGATAAGGGCATGTAGCATTGTGATGACAGGGGTCATGGAACATTGTGATGACAGGGGTGAGGGATTATAGTTATGACTAGTGATGGAACCTTGTGATATCAGTTGTGAGAGAGCATTTTGATGAGAAGTGAATGGAGCATTGTGATGACAAGTTTTATGGAGCATTGTGATGACAATGTTGTAGAGCATTGTGTTGACAAGCGCATGGCTTATTGTGATGACATGGGTCATGGAGCATATTGCTGACATGGGCATGGAGCATTGTGATGACAAGGGTCATGGAGCATTGTGCTGACCAAGGAATGGAGCATTGTGATGGCAAGGGTCAAGGAGCTTTGTGATGAAACGTTCATGGAGCATTGTGGTGACAAATGTCAGAGAGCCTTGTGATGACGAGGGCATGGACCATTGTGATGACAAGAGTCATGAAGCATTGTGATGGCTCGAGTCACGGAACGTTGTGATGACAGCGGTCATGGAGCATTGTGATGACAAGGGCATGGAGTATTGTGATGACAAGGTCATGGAGTATTGTGAAGACAGGTGTCAGGGAGCATTGTGATGACATATGTCATGCTCCATTGTGATGACAATGGAATGGAGCATTGTGATGCCAAGTGTCATGGAGGATTGTGATGACAAAGGTTATGGAGCATTGTGATGACAAGCTTGTGGAGTATTGTGATGACAATGGCATGGAGCATTGTGATGAAAAGGGCATGGAGCATTGTGATGAAAAAGGCATGGAGACTTTTCATGATAGGTTTCAAGGAGCAATTTGACGACAAGTGTCAGGGAGCATTGTGATGACATGTGTATTGAGCCTTGTGATGACAAAGTTCATGGAGCATTGTGATGAGAAGTGCATGGAGTATTGTGATGAAAGGAATCATGGAGCGTTTTGATGACAAGTGTTATGGAAAATTGTGATCACAAGGGTTTGGAGCATTGTGATGACAAAGGTCATGGATCATTTTGATTTGAAGGAGCATGGAGCATTATGATGACAAGGGCATGAAGTAATGTGATGCCAATGTTCATGGAGGATTGTGGATGACAATGGTAAAGAAGTGTTGTGATGACAAGTGTTATGGAACAATGTGATCACAAGGGTTTGGAGCATTATGATGACAGAGGTCTTGGTGCATTTTGATTTCACTCTGATGGCAATTGCATGAAGCATTATGATGAAGGGCATGGTGCATTGTGATGACAGGGTTCATGGAGCATTGAGATGAAAAGCGGCATGGAGCTTTGTGATTACAGGGGTCTTGCAGCATTGTGATGACAAGGGCATGGAACATTGTGATGAGAAAGCCATGGAGCATACTGATGACATGCGTCATGGAGCTTTGTGATGATAAGGGCATGGAGCATTGTGATAAGAGGGGTCTTGGAGCATTGTGATGACAAGGGTCATGGAGCCTTGTGATGACAGGGCCGTGGAACATTGTGATGTCAGGGGTCATGGAGCATAAGTCTGAAATGTTTCATGGATTATTATGATGAGCGTGGACATGGAGTATTGTGATGAAAAGGCCCCGGAACACTGTGATACATGGGTCGTGGAGGATTGTAATGACAAAGCCATGGAGTATTTTGATGAGAAGGGCATCGAGCATTGTGATGACAAGCGTCATGGAGCATTGTGATGCCAAGGGTCATGGAGCTTTGTGATGACAAAGGTTATGGAGCATTTTGATGACAAGGGCGTTGTGCATTGAGATGAGAAGGTCAGGAAGCATTGTGATGACAGGATCAAGGAGCAATGTGATGAAAAGTGTCCAGGAATATTTTGATGACAGAGGTTATGGAACATTGTGATGTCATGGGTCATGGAGCATTGTGAGGATAAGGGCATGTATCATTGTGATGACAGGGGTCATGGAACATTGTGATGACAGGGGTGAGGGATTATTGTGATGACCAGTGATGGAACCTTGTGATATCAGTTGTGAGAGAGCATTTTGATGAGAAGTGAATGGAGCATTGTGATGACAAGTTTTATGGAGCATTGTGATGACAATGTTGTAGAGCATTGTGTTGACAAGCGCATGGCTTATTGTGATGACATGGGTCATGGAGCATTTTGCTGACATGGGCATGGAGCATTGTGATGACAAGGGTCATGGAGCATTGTGCTGACCAAGGAATGGAGCAATGTGATGTCATGGGTCAAGGAGCTTTGTGATGAAACGTTCATGTAGAATAGTGGTGACAAATGTCAGAGAGCCTTGTGATGACGAGGGCATGGACCATTGTGATGACAAGAGTCATGAAGCATTGTGATGACTGGAGTCACGGAACATTGTGATGACAGCGGTCATGGAGCATTGTGATGACAAGGGCATGGAGTATTGTGATGACAAGGTCATGGAGTATTGTGAAGACAGGTGTCAGGGAGCATTGTGATGACATATGTCATGCTCCATTGTGATGACAATGGAATGGAGCATTGTGATGCCAAGTGTCATGGAGGATTGTGATGACAAAGGTTATGGAGCATTGTGATGACAAGCTTGTGGAGTATTGTGATGACAATGGCATGGAGCATTGTGATGAAAAGGGCATGGAGCATTGTGATGAAAAAGGCATGGAGACTTTTCATGATAGGTTTCAAGGAGCATTTTGACGACAAGTGTCAGGGAGCATTGTGATGACATGTGTATTGAGCCTTGTGATGACAAAGTTCATGGAGCATTGTGATGACAAGTGCATGGAGTATTGTGAAGAAAGGAATCATGGAGAGTTTTGATGACAAGTGTTATGGAAAATTGTGATCACAAGGGTTTGGAGCATTGTGATGACAAGTGCATGGAGTATTGTGATGAAAGGAATCATGGAGCGTTTTGATGACAAGTGTTATGGAAAATTGTGATCACAAGGGTTTGGAGCATTGTGATGACAGAGGTCATGGATCATTTTGATTTCAAGGAGCATGGAGCATTGTGATGACAAGGGCATGAAGAAATGTGATGCCAATGTTCATGGAGGATTGTGGATGACAATGGTAAAGAAGTGTTGTGATGACAAGCGCATGGAGCATTGTGATGACAAGTCATGTAGCATTTTGCTGACATAGGCATGGAGCATTGTGATGACAAGTGTCATGGTCCACTGCGATGACAATTGTCAGAGAGCGTTGTGATTAGAGGGGTTATGGAACATTGTGATGACAAATGTCATGGAGCATTGTGATGAGAAGACCATGGATAATTGTGATGATGAGCGTCATGGGGCGTTGTGAGGACAAGTGATATGGAACCTTTTGATCACAAGGGTTTGGAGCATTGTGATGACAGAGGTCATGGAGCATGTTGATTTCATTGTGATGACAATAGCATGAAGCATTATGATGATGGGCATGGTGCATTGTGATGACAGGGTTCATGGAGCATTGAGATGACAAGGGCATGGAGCATTGTGATGAGAAAGCCATGGAGCATTCTGATGACATGTGTCATGGAGCTTTGTGATGACAAGGGTCATGGGGAAGTGTTTTGACAAGGCCATGGAATATTGTGATGCCAGGGCTCATGGAGCATTGTTATGACAGGGGCAATGGAGCATTGTGATGACTAGGGCATGGAGTATTGTGATGACAAAATCATGGAGTATTGTGAAGACAGGTGTCAGGGAGCATTGTGATGACATATGTCATGCTCCATTGTGATGACAATGGAATGGAGCATTGTGATGCCAAGTGTCATGGAGGATTGTGATGACAAATGTTATGGAGCATTGTGATGACAAGCTTGTGGAATATTGTGATGACAATGGCATGGAACTTTGTGATGAAAAGGGCATGGAGCATTGTGATGAAAAAGGCATGGAGACTTTTCATGATAGGTTTCAAGGAGCATTTTGATGACAACTGTCAGGGAGCATTGTGATGACATGTGTATTGAGCCTTGTGATGACAGAGTTCATGGAGCATTGTGATGACAAGTGCATGGAGTATTGTGATGAAAGGAATCATGGAGCGTTTTGATGACAAGTGTTATGGAAAATTGTGATCACAAGGGTTTGGAGCATTGTGATGACAGAGGTCATGGATCATTTGGATTTGAAGGAGCATGGAGCATTGTGATGACAAGGGCATGAAGTAATGTGATGCCAATGTTCATGGAGGATTGTGGATGACAATGGTAAAGAAGTATTGTGATGACAGGCGCATGGAGCTTTGTGATGACAAGTCATGTAGCATTTTGCTGACATAGGCATGGAGCATTGTGATGACAAGGGTCATGGTCCACTGCGATGACAATTGTCAGAGAGCGTTGTGATTAGAGGGGTTATGGAACATTGTGATGACAAATGTCATGGAGCATTGTGATGAGAAGACCATGGATAATTGTGATGATGAGCGTCATGGGGCGTTGTGAGGACAAGTGATATGGAACATTTTGATCACAAGGGTTTGGAGCATTGTGATGACAGAGGTCATGGAGCATGTTGATTTCATTGTGATGACAATAGCATGAAGCATTATGATGATGGGCATGGTGCATTGTGATGACAGGGTTCATGGAGCATTGAGATGACAAGGGCATGGAGCATTGTGATGAGAAAGCCATGGAGCATTCTGATGACATGTGTCATGGAGCTTTGTGATGACAAGAGTCATGGGGAAGTGTTATGACATGGCCATGGAATATTGTGATGCCAGGGGTCATGGAGCATTGTTATGACAGGGACAATGGAGCATTGTGATGACAAGGGCATGGAACATTGGTCTGAAAAGTTTCATGGATTATTGTGATGAGAGTGGGCATGGAGCACTGTGATGACAAGGGCACGGAACACTGTGATACATGGGTCATGGAGCATTGTAATGAGAAGGGCATGAAGCATTGTGATGAGAAGTGCATCAAGCATTGTGATGACAAGCGTCATGGAGCTTTGTGATGAAAAGGGCATGGAGCAATGTGATAAGAGGGTTCCTGGAGCATTGTGATGACAATGGCATGGAGCACTGTGATGCCAAGGGTCATGGAGGATTGTGATGACAAAGGTCATGGAGCATTTTGATGACAAGTGTGTGGTGCACTGTGATGAGGAGGGCAGGGAGCATTGTGATGACAGGGTCATGGAGCAATTTGATGAAAAGGGTCATGGAATATTTTGATGACAAATGTCATGGAACATTGTGATGTCAGGAGTGATGGAGCATTGTGATGATAAGGGCATGTAGCATTGTGATGACTGGGGTCATGGAGCTTTGTGATCACAAGGGCATGGAGCATTGTCATTAGAGGGGTCTAGGAGCATTGTGATGAAAAGGGCATGGATCATTGTGATGAAATAACACGGAGCCTTGTCATGACAGGGTTCAAGGAGCATACTGACGACAAGTGTCAGGGAGCATTGTGATGGCAAGTGTATTGAGCATTGTGATGACAAAGGCATGGAGCATTGTGATGAGAAGACCATGGATAATTGTGATGAGGAGCATCATGGGGCGTTGTGATGACAAGTGTTATGGAACAATGTGATCACAAGGGTTTGGAGCATTATGATGACAGAGGTCTTGGTGCATTTTGATTTCACTCTGATGGCAATAGCATGAAGCATTATGATGAAGGGCATGGTGCATTGTGATGACAGGGTTCATGTAGCATTGAGATGAAAACCGGCATGGAACATTGTGATTACAGTGGTCTTGAAGCATTGTGATGACAAAGGCATGGAGCATTGTGATGAGAAAGCCATGGAGCATACTGATGACATGCGTCATGGAGCTTTGTGATGATAAGGGCATGGAGCATTGTGATAACAGGGGTCTTGGAGCATTGTGATGACAAGGGTCGTGGAGCCTTGTGATGACAAGGCCGTGGAATATTGTGATGTCATGGGTCATGGAGCATAAGTCTGAAATGTTTCATGGATTATTATGATGAGCGTGGACATGGAGCATTGTGATGAAAAGGCCCCGGAACACTGTGATACATGGGTCATGGAGGATTGTAATGACAAAGCCATGGAGTATTTTGATGAGAAGGGCATCGAGCATTGTGATGACAAGCGTCATGGAGCATTGAGATGCCAAGGGTCATGGAGCTTTGTGATGACAAAGGTTATGGAGCATTTTGATGACAAGGGCGTTGTGCATTGTGATGAGAAGGGCAGGAAGCATTGTGATGACAGGATCAAGGAGCAATTTGAGGAAAAGTGTCCAGGAATATTTTGATGACAGAGGTTATGGAACATTGTGATGTCAGGGGTCATGGAGCATTGTGAGGATAAGGGCATGTAGCATTGTGATGAAAGGTGTCATAGAACATTGTGATGACAGGGGTGAGGGATTATTGTGATGACTAGTGATGGAACCTTGTGATATAAGTTGTGAGAGAGCATTTTGAAGAGAAGTGAATGGAACATTGTGATGACAAGTTTTATACAGCATTGTGTTGACAAGCGCATGGCTTATTGTGATGACATGGGTCATGGAGCATTTTGCTGACATGGGCATGGAGCATTGTGATGACAAGGTCATGGAGTATTGTGAAGACAGGTGTCAGGGAGCATTGTGATGACATATGTCATGCTCCATTGTGATGACAATGGAATGGAGCATTGTGATGCCAAGTGTCATGGAGGATTGTGATGACAAAGGTTATGGAGCATTGTGATGACAAGCTTGTGGAGTATTGTGATGACAATGGCATGGAGCACTGTGATGAAAAGGGCATGGAGCATTGTGATGAAAATGGCATGGAGACTTTTCATGATAGGTTTCAAGGAGCATTTTGACGACAAGTGTCAGGGAGCATTGTGATGACATGTGTATTGAGCCTTGTGATGACAGAGTTCATGGAGCATTGTGATGACAAGTGCATGGAGTATTGTGATGAAAGGAATCATGGAGCGTTTTGATGACAAGTGTTATGGAAAATTGTGATCACAAGGGTTTGGAGCATTGTGATGACAGAGGTCATGGATCATTTTGATTTCAAGGAGCATGGAGCATTGTGATGACAAGGGCATGAAGTAATGTGATGCCATTGTTCATGGAGGATTGTGGATGATAATGGTAAAGAAGTATTTTGATGACAAGCACATGGAGCATTGTGATGACATGTCATGTAGCATTTTGCTGACATAGGCATGGAGCATTGTGATGACAAGGGTCATGGTCCACTGCGATGACAATTGTCAGAGAGCATTGTGATTAGAGGGGTTATGGAACATTGTGATGACAAATGTCATGGAGCATTGTGATGAGAAGACCATGGATAATTGTGATGATGAGCGTCATGGGGCGTTGTGAGGACAAGTGATATGGAACCTTTTGATCACAAGGGTTTGGAGCATTGTGATGACAGAGGTCATGGAGCATGTTGATTTCATTGTGATGACAATAGCATGAAGCATTATGATGATGGGCATGGTGCATTGTGATGACAGGGTTCATGGAGCATTGAGATGACAAGGGCATGGAGCATTGTGATGAGAAAGCCATGGAGCATTCTGATGACATGTGTCATGGAGCTTTGTGATGACAAGGGTCATGGGGAAGTGTTATGACAAGGCCATGGAATATTGTGATGCCAGGGGTCATGGAGCATTGTTATGACAGGGGCAATGGAGCATTGTGATGACAAGGGCATGGAACATTGGTCTGAAAAGTTTCATGGATTATTGTGATGAGAGTGGGCATGGAGCACTGTGATGACAAGGGCACGGAACACTGTGATACATGGTTCATGGAGCATTGTAATGAGAAGGACATGAAGCTTTGTGATGAGAAGTGCATCAAGCATTGTAATGACAAGCGTCATGGAGCTTTGTGATGAAAAGGGCATGGAGCAATGTGATAAGAGGGTTCCTGGAGCATTGTGATGACAATGGCATGGAGCACTGTGATGCCAAGGGTCATGGAGGTTTGTGATGACAAAGGTCATGGAGCATTTTGATGACAAGTGTGTGGTGCACTGTGATGAGAAGGGCAGGGAGCATTGTGATGACAGGGTCATGAAGCAATTTGATGAAAAGGGTCATGGAATATTTTGATGACAAGTGTCATGGAACATTGTGATGTCAGGAGTGATGGAGCATTGTGATGATAAGGGCATGTAGCATTGTGATGACAGGGGTCATGGAGCTTTGTGATCACAAGGGCATGGAGCAATGTCATTACAGGGGTCTTGGAGCATTGTGATGAAAAGGGCATGGATCATTGTGATGAAATAACACAGAGCCTTGTCATGACAGGTTTCAAGGAGCATACTGACGACAAGTGTCAGGGAGCATTGTGATGACAAGTGTATTGAGCATTGTGATGACAAAGGCATGGAGCATTGTGATGAGAAGACCATGGATAATTGTGATGAGGAGCATCATGGGGCGTTGTGATGACAAGTGTTATGGAACAATGTGATCACAAGGGTTTGGAGCATTATGATGACAGAGGTCTTGGGGCATTTTGATTTCATTCTGATGGCAATAGCATGAAGCATTATGATGAAGGGCATGGTGCATTGTGATGACAGGGTTCATGGAGCATTGAGATGAAAAGCGGCATGGAGCTTTGTGATTACAGGGGTCTTGAAGCATTGTGATGATAAAGGCATGGAGCATTGTGATGAGAAAGCCATGGAGCATACTGATGACATGCGTCATGGAGCTTTGTGATGATAAGGGCATGGAGCATTGTGATAACAGGGGACTTGGAGCATTGTGATGACAAGTGTCATGGAGCCTTGTGATGACAGGGCCGTGGAACATTGTGATGTCAGGGGTCATGGAGCATAAGTCTGAAATGTTTCATGGATTATTATGATGAGCGTGGACATGGAGCATTGTGATGAAAAGGCCCCGGAACACTGTGATACATGGGTCATGGAGGATTGTAATGACAAATCCATGGAGTATTTTGATGAGAAGGGCATCGAGCATTGTGATGACAAGCGTCATGGAGCATTGTGATGCCAAGTGTCATGGAGCTTTGTGATGACAAAGGTTATGGAGCATTTTGATGACAAGGGCGTTGTACATTGTGATGAGAAGGTCAGGAAACGTTGTGATGACAGGATCAAGGAGCAATGTGATGAAAAGTGTCCAGGAATATTTTGATGACAGAGGTTATGGAACATTGTGATGTCATGGGTCATGGAGCATTGTGAGGATAAGGGCATGTAGCATTGTGATGACAGGGGTCATGGAACATTGTGATGACAAGGGTGAGGGATTATTGTGATGACTAGTGATGGATCCTTGTGATATCAGTTGTGAGAGAGCATTTTGATGAGAAGTGAATGGAGCATTGTGATGACAAGTTTTATGGAGCATTGTAATGACAATATTGTAGAGCATTGTGTTGACAAGCGCATGGCTTATTGTGATGACATGGGTCATGGAGCATTTTGCTGACATGGGCATGGAGCATTGTGATGACAAGGGTCATGGAGCATTGTGCTGACCAAGGAATGGAGCATTGTGATGGCATGGGTCAAGGAGCTTTGTGATGAAAGGTTCATGGAGCATTGTGGTGACAAATGTCAGAGAGCCTTGTGATGACGAGGGCATGGACCATTGTGATGACAAGAGTCATGAAGCATTGTGATGACTGGAGTCACGGAACATTGTGATGACAGCGGTCATGGAGCATTGTGATGACAAGGGCATGGAGTATTGTGATGACAAGGTCATGGAGTATTGTGAAGACAGGTGTCAGGGAGCATTGTAATGACATATGTCATGCTCCATTGTGATGACAATGGAAGGGAGCATTGTGATGCCAAGTGTCATGGAGGATTGTGATGAAAAACGTTATGGAGCATTGTGATGACAAGCTTGTGGAGTATTGTGATGACAATGGCATGGAGCATTGTGATGAAAAGGGCATGGAGCATTGTGATGAAAAAGGCATGGAGACTTTTCATGATAGGTTTCAAGGAGCATTTTGACGACAAGTGTCAGGGAGCATTGTGATGACATGTGTATTGAGCCTTGTGATGACAAAGTTCATGGAGCATTGTGATGACAAGTGCACGGAGTATTGTGATGAAAGGAATCATGGAGCGTTTTGATGACAAGTGTTATGGAAAATTGTGATCACAAGGGTTTGGAGCATTGTGATGACAGAGGTCATGGATCATTTTGATTTCAAGGAGCATGGAGCATTGTGATGACAAGGGCATGAAGAAATGTGATGCCAATGTTCATGGAGGATTGTGGATGACAATGGTAAAGAAGTGTTGTGATGACAAGCGCATGGAGCATTGTGATGACAAGTCATGTAGCATTTTGCTGACATAGGCATGGAGCATTGTGATGACAAGGGTCATGGTCCACTGCGATGACAATTGTCAGAGAGCGTTGTGATTAGAGGGGTTATGGAACATTGTGATGACAAATGTCATGGAGCATTGTGATGAGAAGACCATGGATAATTGTGATGATGAGCGTCATGGGGCGTTGTGAGGACAAGTGATATGGAACCTTTTGATCACAAGGGTTTGGAGCATTGTGATGACAGAGGTCATGGAGCATGTTGATTTCATTGTGATGACAATAGCATGAAGCATTATGATGATGGGCATGGTGCATTGTGATGACAGGGTTCATGGAGCATTGAGATGACAAGGGCATGGAGCATTGTGATGAGAAAGCCATGGAGCATTCTGATGACATGTGTCATGGAGCTTTGTGATGACAAGGGTCATGGGGAAGTGTTTTGACAAGGCCATGGAATATTGTGATGCCAGGGCTCATGGAGCATTGTTATGACAGGGGCAATGGAGCATTGTGATGACTAGGGCATGGAGTATTGTGATGACAAAATCATGGAGTATTGTGAAGACAGGTGTCAGGGAGCATTGTGATGACATATGTCATGCTCCATTGTGATGACAATGGAATGGAGCATTGTGATGCCAAGTGTCATGGAGGATTGTGATGACAAATGTTATGGAGCATTGTGATGACAAGCTTGTGGAATATTGTGATGACAATGGCATGGAACATTGTGATGAAAAGGGCATGGAGCATTGTGATGAAAAAGGCATGGAGACTTTTCATGATAGGTTTCAAGGAGCATTTTGATGACAACTGTCAGGGAGCATTGTGATGACATGTGTATTGAGCCTTGTGATGACAGAGTTCATGGAGCATTGTGATGACAAGTGCATGGAGTATTGTGATGAAAGGAATCATGGAGCGTTTTGATGACAAGTGTTATGGAAAATTGTGATCACAAGGGTTTGGAGCATTGTGATGACAGAGGTCATGGATCATTTGGATTTGAAGGAGCATGGAGCATTGTGATGACAAGGGCATGAAGTAATGTGATGCCAATGTTCATGGAGGATTGTGGATGACAATGGTAAAGAAGTATTGTGATGACAGGCGCATGGAGCTTTGTGATGACAAGTCATGTAGCATTTTGCTGACATAGGCATGGAGCATTGTGATGACAAGGGTCATGGTCCACTGCGATGACAATTGTCAGAGAGCGTTGTGATTAGAGGGGTTATGGAACATTGTGATGACAAATGTCATGGAGCATTGTGATGAGAAGACCATGGATAATTGTGATGATGAGCGTCATGGGGCGTTGTGAGGACAAGTGATATGGAACATTTTGATCACAAGGGTTTGGAGCATTGTGATGACAGAGGTCATGGAGCATGTTGATTTCATTGTGATGACAATAGCATGAAGCATTATGATGATGGGCATGGTGCATTGTGATGACAGGGTTCATGGAGCATTGAGATGACAAGGGCATGGAGCATTGTGATGAGAAAGCCATGGAGCATTCTGATGACATGTGTCATGGAGCTTTGTGATGACAAGAGTCATGGGGAAGTGTTATGACATGGCCATGGAATATTGTGATGCCAGGGGTCATGGAGCATTGTTATGACAGGGACAATGGAGCATTGTGATGACAAGGGCATGAAACATTGGTCTGAAAAGTTTCATGGATTATTGTGATGAGAGTGGGCATGGAGCACTGTGATGACAAGGGCACGGAACACTGTGATACATGGGTCATGGAGCATTGTAATGAGAAGGGCATGAAGCATTGTGATGAGAAGTGCATCAAGCATTGTGATGACAAGCGTCATGGAGCTTTGTGATGAAAAGGGCATGGAGCAATGTGATAAGAGGGTTCCTGGAGCATTGTGATGACAATGGCATGGAGCACTGTGATGCCAAGGGTCATGGAGGATTGTGATGACAAAGGTCATGGAGCATTTTGATGACAAGTGTGTGGTGCACTGTGATGAGGAGGGCAGGGAGCATTGTGATGACAGGGTCATGGAGCAATTTGATGAAAAGGGTCATGGAATATTTTGATGACAAATGTCATGGAACATTGTGATGTCAGGAGTGATGGAGCATTGTGATGATAAGGGCATGTAGCATTGTGATGACTGGGGTCATGGAGCTTTGTGATCACAAGGGCATGGAGCATTGTCATTAGAGGGGTCTAGGAGCATTGTGATGAAAAGGGCATGGATCATTGTGATGAAATAACACGGAGCCTTGTCATGACAGGGTTCAAGGAGCATACTGACGACAAGTGTCAGGGAGCATTGTGATGGCAAGTGTATTGAGCATTGTGATGACAAAGGCATGGAGCATTGTGATGAGAAGACCATGGATAATTGTGATGAGGAGCATCATGGGGCGTTGTGATGACAAGTGTTATGGAACAATGTGATCACAAGGGTTTGGAGCATTATGATGACAGAGGTCTTGGTGCATTTTGATTTCACTCTGATGGCAATAGCATGAAGCATTATGATGAAGGGCATGGTGCATTGTGATGACAGGGTTCATGTAGCATTGAGATGAAAACCGGCATGGAACATTGTGATTACAGTGGTCTTGAAGCATTGTGATGACAAAGGCATGGAGCATTGTGATGAGAAAGCCATGGAGCATACTGATGACATGCGTCATGGAGCTTTGTGATGATAAGGGCATGGAGCATTGTGATAACAGGGGTCTTGGAGCATTGTGATGACAAGGGTCGTGGAGCCTTGTGATGACAAGGCCGTGGAATATTGTGATGTCATGGGTCATGGAGCATAAGTCTGAAATGTTTCATGGATTATTATGATGAGCGTGGACATGGAGCATTGTGATGAAAAGGCCCCGGAACACTGTGATACATGGGTCATGGAGGATTGTAATGACAAAGCCATGGAGTATTTTGATGAGAAGGGCATCGAGCATTGTGATGACAAGCGTCATGGAGCATTGTGATGCCAAGGGTCATGGAGCTTTGTGATGACAAAGGTTATGGAGCATTTTGATGACAAGGGCGTTGTGCATTGTGATGAGAAGGGCAGGAAGCATTGTGATGACAGGATCAAGGAGCAATTTGAGGAAAAGTGTCCAGGAATATTTTGATGACAGAGGTTATGGAACATTGTGATGTCAGGGGTCATGGAGCATTGTGAGGATAAGGGCATGTAGCATTGTGATGAAAGGTGTCATAGAACATTGTGATGACAGGGGTGAGGGATTATTGTGATGACTAGTGATGGAACCTTGTGATATAAGTTGTGAGAGAGCATTTTGAAGAGAAGTGAATGGAACATTGTGATGACAAGTTTTATACAGCATTGTGTTGACAAGCGCATGGCTTATTGTGATGACATGGGTCATGGAGCATTTTGCTGACATGGGCATGGAGCATTGTGATGACAAGGTCATGGAGTATTGTGAAGACAGGTGTCAGGGAGCATTGTGATGACATATGTCATGCTCCATTGTGATGACAATGGAATGGAGCATTGTGATGCCAAGTGTCATGGAGGATTGTGATGACAAAGGTTATGGAGCATTGTGATGACAAGCTTGTGGAGTATTGTGATGACAATGGCATGGAGCACTGTGATGAAAAGGGCATGGAGCATTGTGATGAAAATGGCATGGAGACTTTTCATGATAGGTTTCAAGGAGCATTTTGACGACAAGTGTCAGGGAGCATTGTGATGACATGTGTATTGAGCCTTGTGATGACAGAGTTCATGGAGCATTGTGATGACAAGTGCATGGAGTATTGTGATGAAAGGAATCATGGAGCGTTTTGATGACAAGTGTTATGGAAAATTGTGATCACAAGGGTTTGGAGCATTGTGATGACAGAGGTCATGGATCATTTTGATTTCAAGGAGCATGGAGCATTGTGATGACAAGGGCATGAAGTAATGTGATGCCATTGTTCATGGAGGATTGTGGATGATAATGGTAAAGAAGTATTTTGATGACAAGCACATGGAGCATTGTGATGACATGTCATGTAGCATTTTGCTGACATAGGCATGGAGCATTGTGATGACAAGGGTCATGGTCCACTGCGATGACAATTGTCAGAGAGCATTGTGATTAGAGGGGTTATGGAACATTGTGATGACAAATGTCATGGAGCATTGTGATGAGAAGACCATGGATAATTGTGATGATGAGCGTCATGGGGCGTTGTGAGGACAAGTGATATGGAACCTTTTGATCACAAGGGTTTGGAGCATTGTGATGACAGAGGTCATGGAGCATGTTGATTTCATTGTGATGACAATAGCATGAAGCATTATGATGATGGGCATGGTGCATTGTGATGACAGGGTTCATGGAGCATTGAGATGACAAGGGCATGGAGCATTGTGATGAGAAAGCCATGGAGCATTCTGATGACATGTGTCATGGAGCTTTGTGATGACAAGGGTCATGGGGAAGTGTTATGACAAGGCCATGGAATATTGTGATGCCAGGGGTCATGGAGCATTGTTATGACAGGGGCAATGGAGCATTGTGATGACAAGGGCATGGAACATTGGTCTGAAAAGTTTCATGGATTATTGTGATGAGAGTGGGCATGGAGCACTGTGATGACAAGGGCACGGAACACTGTGATACATGGTTCATGGAGCATTGTAATGAGAAGGACATGAAGCTTTGTGATGAGAAGTGCATCAAGCATTGTAATGACAAGCGTCATGGAGCTTTGTGATGAAAAGGGCATGGAGCAATGTGATAAGAGGGTTCCTGGAGCATTGTGATGACAATGGCATGGAGCACTGTGATGCCAAGGGTCATGGAGGTTTGTGATGACAAAGGTCATGGAGCATTTTGATGACAAGTGTGTGGTGCACTGTGATGAGAAGGGCAGGGAGCATTGTGATGACAGGGTCATGAAGCAATTTGATGAAAAGGGTCATGGAATATTTTGATGACAAGTGTCATGGAACATTGTGATGTCAGGAGTGATGGAGCATTGTGATGATAAGGGCATGTAGCATTGTGATGACAGGGGTCATGGAGCTTTGTGATCACAAGGGCATGGAGCAATGTCATTACAGGGGTCTTGGAGCATTGTGATGAAAAGGGCATGGATCATTGTGATGAAATAACACAGAGCCTTGTCATGACAGGTTTCAAGGAGCATACTGACGACAAGTGTCAGGGAGCATTGTGATGACAAGTGTATTGAGCATTGTGATGACAAAGGCATGGAGCATTGTGATGAGAAGACCATGGATAATTGTGATGAGGAGCATCATGGGGCGTTGTGATGACAAGTGTTATGGAACAATGTGATCACAAGGGTTTGGAGCATTATGATGACAGAGGTCTTGGTGCATTTTGATTTCATTCTGATGGCAATAGCATGAAGCATTATGATGAAGGGCATGGTGCATTGTGATGACAGGGTTCATGGAGCATTGAGATGAAAAGCGGCATGGAGCTTTGTGATTACAGGGGTCTTGAAGCATTGTGATGATAAAGGCATGGAGCATTGTGATGAGAAAGCCATGGAGCATACTGATGACATGCGTCATGGAGCTTTGTGATGATAAGGGCATGGAGCATTGTGATAACAGGGGACTTGGAGCATTGTGATGACAAGTGTCATGGAGCCTTGTGATGACAGGGCCGTGGAACATTGTGATGTCAGGGGTCATGGAGCATAAGTCTGAAATGTTTCATGGATTATTATGATGAGCGTGGACATGGAGCATTGTGATGAAAAGGCCCCGGAACACTGTGATACATGGGTCATGGAGGATTGTAATGACAAATCCATGGAGTATTTTGATGAGAAGGGCATCGAGCATTGTGATGACAAGCGTCATGGAGCATTGTGATGCCAAGTGTCATGGAGCTTTGTGATGACAAAGGTTATGGAGCATTTTGATGACAAGGGCGTTGTACATTGTGATGAGAAGGTCAGGAAACGTTGTGATGACAGGATCAAGGAGCAATGTGATGAAAAGTGTCCAGGAATATTTTGATGACAGAGGTTATGGAACATTGTGATGTCATGGGTCATGGAGCATTGTGAGGATAAGGGCATGTAGCATTGTGATGACAGGGGTCATGGAACATTGTGATGACAAGGGTGAGGGATTATTGTGATGACTAGTGATGGATCCTTGTGATATCAGTTGTGAGAGAGCATTTTGATGAGAAGTGAATGGAGCATTGTGATGACAAGTTTTATGGAGCATTGTAATGACAATATTGTAGAGCATTGTGTTGACAAGCGCATGGCTTATTGTGATGACATGGGTCATGGAGCATTTTGCTGACATGGGCATGGAGCATTGTGATGACAAGGGTCATGGAGCATTGTGCTGACCAAGGAATGGAGCATTGTGATGGCATGGGTCAAGGAGCTTTGTGATGAAAGGTTCATGGAGCATTGTGGTGACAAATGTCAGAGAGCCTTGTGATGACGAGGGCATGGACCATTGTGATGACAAGAGTCATGAAGCATTGTGATGACTGGAGTCACGGAACATTGTGATGACAGCGGTCATGGAGCATTGTGATGACAAGGGCATGGAGTATTGTGATGACAAGGTCATGGAGTATTGTGAAGACAGGTGTCAGGGAGCATTGTAATGACATATGTCATGCTCCATTGTGATGACAATGGAAGGGAGCATTGTGATGCCAAGTGTCATGGAGGATTGTGATGAAAAACGTTATGGAGCATTGTGATGACAAGCTTGTGGAGTATTGTGATGACAATGGCATGGAGCATTGTGATGAAAAGGGCATGGAGCATTGTGATGAAAAAGGCATGGAGACTTTTCATGATAGGTTTCAAGGAGCATTTGGACGACAAGTGTCAGGGAGCATTGTGATGACATGTGTATTGAGCCTTGTGATGACAAAGTTCATGGAGCATTGTGATGACAAGTGCACGGAGTATTGTGATGAAAGGAATCATGGAGCGTTTTGATGACAAGTGTTATGGAAAATTGTGATCACAAGGGTTTGGAGCATTGTGATGACAGAGGTCATGGATCATTTTGATTTCAAGGAGCATGGAGCATTGTGATGAGAAGGGCATGAAGAAATGTGATGCCAATGTTCATGGAGGATTGTGGATGACAATGGTAAAGAAGTATTGGGATGACAAGCGCATGGAGCATTGTGATGACAAGTCATGTAGCATTTTGCTGACATAGGCATGGAGCATTGTGATGACAAGGGTCATGGTCCACTGCGATGACAATTGTCAGAGAGTGTTGTGATTAGAGGGGTTATGGAACATTGTGATGACAAATGTCATGGAGCATTGTGATGAGAAGACCATGGATAATTGTGATGATGAGCGTCATGGGGCGTTGTGAGGACAAGTGATATGGAACCTTTTGATCACAAGGGTTTGGAGCATTGTGATGACAGAGGTCATGGAGCATGTTGATTTCATTGTGATGACAATAGCATGAAGCATTATGATGATGGGCATGGTGCATTGTGATGACAGGGTTCATGGAGCATTGAGATGACAAGGGCATGGAGCATTGTGATGAGAAAGCCATGGAGCATTCTGATGACATGTGTCATGGAGCTTTGTGATGACAAGGGTCATGGGGAAGTGTTATGACAAGGCCATGGAATATTGTGATGCCAGGGCTCATGGAGCATTGTTATGACAGGGGCAATGGAGCATTGTGATGACTAGGGCATGGAGTATTGTGATGACAAAGTCATGGAGTATTGTGAAGACAGGTGTCAGGGAGCATTGTGATGACATATGTCATGCTCCATTGTGATGACAATGGAATGGAGCATTGTGATGCCAAGTGTCATGGAGGATTGTGATGACAAATGTTATGGAGCATTGTGATGACAAGCTTGTGGAATATTGTGATGACAATGGCATGGAACATTGTGATGAAAAGGGCATGGAGCATTGTGATGAAAAAGGCATGGAGACTTTTCATGATAGGTTTCAAGGAGCATTTTGATGACAACTGTCAGGGAGCATTGTGATGACATGTGTATTGAGCCTTGTGATGACAGAGTTCATGGAGCATTGTGATGACAAGTGCATGGAGTATTGTGATGAAAGGAATCATGGAGCGTTTTGATGACAAGTGTTATGGAAAATTGTGATCACAAGGGTTTGGAGCATTGTGATGACAGAAGTCATGGATCATTCTGATTTGAAGGAGCATGGAGCATTGTGATGACAAGGGCATGAAGTAATGTGATGCCAATGTTCATGGAGGATTGTGGATGACAATGGTAAAGAAGTATTGTGCTGACAAGCGCATGGAGCTTTGTGATGACAAGTCATGTAGCATTTTGCTGACATAGGCATGGAGCATTGTGATGACAAGGGTCATGGTCCACTGCGATGACAATTGTCAGAGAGCGTTGTGATTAGAGGGGTTATGGAACATTGTGATGACAAATGTCATGGAGCATTGTGATGAGAAGACCATGGATAATTGTGATGATGAGCGTCATGGGGCGTTGTGAGGACAAGTGATATGGAACATTTTGATCACAAGGGTTTGGAGCATTGTGATGACAGAGGTCATGGAGCTTGTTGATTTCATTGTGATGACAATAGCATGAAGCATTATGATGATGGGCATGGTGCATTGTGATGACAGGGTTCATGGAGCATTGAGATGACAAGGGCATGGAGCATTGTGATGAGAAAGCCATGGAGCATTCTGATGACATGTGTCATGGAGCTTTGTGATGACAAGAGTCATGGGGAAGTGTTATGACATGGCCATGGAATATTGTGATGCCAGGGGTCATGGAGCATTGTTATGACAGGGACAATGGAGCATTGTGATGACAAGGGCATGGAACATTGGTCTGAAAAGTTTCATGGATTATTGTGATGAGAGTGGGCATGGAGCACTGTGATGACAAGGGCACGGAACACTGTGATACATGGGTCATGGAGCATTGTAATGAGAAGGGCATGAAGCATTGTGATGAGAAGTGCATCAAGCAATGTGATGACAAGCGTCATGGAGCTTTGTGATGAAAAGGGCATGGAGCAATGTGATAAGAGGGTTCCTGGAGCATTGTGATGACAATGGCATGGAGCACTGTGATGCCAAGGGTCATGGAGGATTGTGATGACAAAGGTCATGGAGCATTTTGATGACAAGTGTGTGGTGCACTGTGATGAGGAGGGCAGGGAGCATTGTGATGACAGGGTCATGGAGCAATTTGATGAAAAGGGTCATGGAATATTTTGATGACAAGTGTCATGGAACATTGTGATGTCAGGAGTGATGGAGCATTGTGATGATAAGGGCATGTAGCATTGTGATGACAGGGGTCATGGAGCTTTGCGATCACAAGGGCATGGAGCATTGTCATTACAGGGGTCTTGGAGTATTGTGATGAAAATGGCATGGATCATTGTGATGAAATAACACGGAGTCTTGTCATGACAGGGTTCAAGGAGCATACTGACGACAAGTGTCAGGGAGAATTGTGATGACAAGTGTATTGAGCATTGTGATGACAAAGGCATGGAGCATTGTGATGAGAAGACCATGGATAATTTTGATGAGGAGCATCATGGGGCGTTGTGATGACAAGTGTTATGGAACAATGTGATCACAAGGGTTTGGAGCATTATGATGACAGAGGTCTTGGTGCATTTTGATTTCACTCTGATGGCAATAGCATGAAGCATTATGATGAAGGGCATGGTGCATTGTGATGACAGGGTTCATGGAGCATTGAGATGAAAAGCGGCATGGAGCTTTGTGATTACAGGGGTCTTGAAGCATTGTGATGACAAGGGCATGGAGCATTGTGATGAGAAAGCCATGGAGCATACTGATGACATGCGTCATGGAGCTTTGTGATGATAAGGGCATGGAGCATTGTGATAACAGGGGTCTTGGAGCATTGTGATGACAAGGGTCATGGAGCCTTGTGATGACAAGGCCGTGGAACATTGTGATGTCAGGGGTCATGGAGCATAAGTCTGAAATGTTTCATGGATTATTATGATGAGCGTGGACATGGAGAATTGTGATGAAAAGGCCCCGGAACACTGTGATACATGGGTCATGGAGGATTGTAATGACAAAGCCATGGAGTATTTTGATGAGAAGGGCATCGAGCATTGTGATGACAAGCGTCATGGAGCATTGTGATGCCAAGGGTCATGGAGCTTTGTGATGACAAAGGTTATGGAGCATTTTGATGACAAGGGCGTTGTGCATTGAGATGAGAAGGTCAGGAAGCATTGTGATGACAGGATCAAGGAGCAATTTGATGAAAAGTGTCCAGGAATATTTTGATGACAGAGGTTATGGAACATTGTGATGTCATGGGTCATGGAGCATTGTGAGGATAAGGGCATGTAGCATTGTGATGACAGGGGTCATGGAACATTGTGATGACAGGGGTGAGGGATTATATTTATGACTAGTGATGGAGCCTTGTGATATCAGTTGTGAGAGAGCATTTTGATGAGAAGTGAATGGAGCATTGTGATGACAAGTTTTATGGAGCATTGTGATGACAATGTTGTAGAGCATTGTGTTGACAAGCGCATGGCTTATTGTGATGACATGGGTCATGGAGCATTTTGCTGACATGGGCATGGAGCATTGTGATGACAAGGGTCATGGAGCATTGTGCTGACCAAGGAATGGAGCATTTTGATGTCATGGGTCAAGGAGCTTTGTGATGAAACGTTCATGTAGAATAGTGGTGACAAATGTCAGAGAGCCTTGTGATGACGAGGGCATGGACCATTGTGATGACAAGGGTCATGAAGCATTGTGATGACTCGAGTCACGGAACATTGTGATGACAGCGGTCATGGAGCATTGTGATGACAAGGGCATGGAGTATTGTGATGACAAGGTCATGGAGTATTGTGAAGACAGGTGTCAGGGAGCATTGTGATGACATATGTCATGCTCCATTGTGATGACAATGGAATGGAGCATTGTGATGCCAAGTGTCATGGAGGATTGTGATGACAAAGGTTATGGAGCATTGTGATGAGAAGCTTGTGGAGTATTGTGATGAAAATGGCATGGAGCATTGTGATGAAAAGGGCATGGAGCATTGTGATGAAAAAGGCATGGAGACTTTTCATGATAGGTTTCAAGGAGCATTTTGACGACAAGTGTCAGGGAGCATTGTGATGACATGTGTATTGAGCCTTGTGATGACAAAGTTCATGGAGCATTGTGATGACAAGTGCATGGAGTATTGTGATGAAAGGAATCATGGAGCGTTTTGATGACAAGTGTTATGGAAAATTGTGATCACAAGGGTTTGGAGCATTGTGATGACAGAGGTCATGGATCATTTTGATTTCAAGGAGCATGGAGCATTGTGATGATAAGGGCATGAAGTAATGTGATGCCAATGTTCATGGAGGATTGTGGATGACAATTGTAAAGATGTATTGTGATGACAAGCACATGGAGAATTGTGATGACATGTCATGTAGCATTTTGCTGACATAGGCATGGAGCATTGTGATGACAAGGGTCATGGTCCACTGCGATGACAATTGTCAGAGAGCATTGTGATTAGAGGGGTTATGGAACATTGTGATGACAAATGTCATGGAGCATTGTGATGAGAAGACCATGGATAATTGTGATGATGAGCGTCATGGGGCGTTGTGAGGACAAGTGATATGGAACCTTTTGATCACAAGGGTTTGGAGCATTGTGATGACAGAGGTCATGGAGCATGTTGATTTCATTGTGATGACAATAGCATGAAGCATTATGATGATGGGCATGGTGCATTGTGATGACAGGGTTCATGGAGCATTGAGATGACAAGGGCATGGAGCATTGTGATGAGAAAGCCATGGAGCATTCTGATGACATGTGTCATGGAGCTTTGTGATGACAAGGGTCATGGGGAAGTGTTATGACAAGGCCATGGAATATTGTGATGCCAGGGCTCATGGAGCATTGTTATGACAGGGGCAATGGAGCATTGTGATGACTAGGGCATGGAGTATAGTGATGACAAGGTCATGGAAAATTGTGAAGACAGGTGTCAGGGAGCATTGTGATGACATATGTCATGCTCCATTGTGATGACAATGGAATGGAGCATTGTGATGCCAAGTGTCATGGAGGATTGTGATGACAAATGTTATGGAGCATTGTGATGACAAGCTTGTGGAATATTGTGATGACAATGGCATGGAACATTGTGATGAAAAGGGCATGGAGCATTGTGATGAAAAAGGCATGGAGACTTTTCATGATAGGTTTCAAGGAGCATTTTGATGACAACTGTCAGGGAGCATTGTGATGACATGTGTATTGAGCCTTGTGATGACAGAGTTCATGGAGCATTGTGATGACAAGTGCATGGAGTATTGTGATGAAAGGAATCATGGAGCGTTTTGATGACAAGTGTTATGGAAAATTGTGATCACAAGGGTTTGGAGCATTGTGATGACAGAAGTCATGGATCATTCTGATTTGAAGGAGCATGGAGCATTGTGATGACAAGGGCATGAAGTAATGTGATGCCAATGTTCATGGAGGATTGTGGATGACAATGGTAAAGAAGTATTGTGCTGACAAGCGCATGGAGCTTTGTGATGACAAGTCATGTAGCATTTTGCTGACATAGGCATGGAGCATTGTGATGACAAGGGTCATGGTCCACTGCGATGACAATTGTCAGAGAGCGTTGTGATTAGAGGGGTTATGGAACATTGTGATGACAAATGTCATGGAGCATTGTGATGAGAAGACCATGGATAATTGTGATGATGAGCGTCATGGGGCGTTGTGAGGACAAGTGATATGGAACATTTTGATCACAAGGGTTTGGAGCATTGTGATGACAGAGGTCATGGAGCTTGTTGATTTCATTGTGATGACAATAGCATGAAGCATTATGATGATGGGCATGGTGCATTGTGATGACAGGGTTCATGGAGCATTGAGATGACAAGGGCATGGAGCATTGTGATGAGAAAGCCATGGAGCATTCTGATGACATGTGTCATGGAGCTTTGTGATGACAAGAGTCATGGGGAAGTGTTATGACATGGCCATGGAATATTGTGATGCCAGGGGTCATGGAGCATTGTTATGACAGGGACAATGGAGCATTGTGATGACAAGGGCATGGAACATTGGTCTGAAAAGTTTCATGGATTATTGTGATGAGAGTGGGCATGGAGCACTGTGATGACAAGGGCACGGAACACTGTGATACATGGGTCATGGAGCATTGTAATGAGAAGGGCATGAAGCATTGTGATGAGAAGTGCATCAAGCAATGTGATGACAAGCGTCATGGAGCTTTGTGATGAAAAGGGCATGGAGCAATGTGATAAGAGGGTTCC
Source organism: Mesoplodon mirus (assembly GCF_964341445.2). Lineage (NCBI taxonomy): Eukaryota > Metazoa > Chordata > Mammalia > Artiodactyla > Ziphiidae > Mesoplodon > Mesoplodon mirus. The sequence goes on along the minus strand of NC_138976.1, from coordinate 201,106,288 downwards.
TGGAGCATTGTGATGACAATGGCATGGAGCACTGTGATGCCAAGGGTCATGGAGGATTGTGATGACAAAGGTCATGGAGCATTTTGATGACAAGTGTGTGGTGCACTGTGATGAGGAGGGCAGGGAGCATTGTGATGACAGGGTCATGGAGCAATTTGATGAAAAGGGTCATGGAATATTTTGATGACAAGTGTCATGGAACATTGTGATGTCAGGAGTGATGGAGCATTGTGATGATAAGGGCATGTAGCATTGTGATGACAGGGGTCATGGAGCTTTGCGATCACAAGGGCATGGAGCATTGTCATTACAGGGGTCTTGGAGTATTGTGATGAAAATGGCATGGATCATTGTGATGAAATAACACGGAGTCTTGTCATGACAGGGTTCAAGGAGCATACTGACGACAAGTGTCAGGGAGAATTGTGATGACAAGTGTATTGAGCATTGTGATGACAAAGGCATGGAGCATTGTGATGAGAAGACCATGGATAATTGTGATGAGGAGCATCATGGGGCGTTGTGATGACAAGTGTTATGGAACAATGTGATCACAAGGGTTTGGAGCATTATGATGACAGAGGTCTTGGTGCATTTTGATTTCACTCTGATGGCAATAGCATGAAGCATTATGATGAAGGGCATGGTGCATTGTGATGACAGGGTTCATGGAGCATTGAGATGAAAAGCGGCATGGAGCTTTGTGATTACAGGGGTCTTGAAGCATTGTGATGACAAAGGCATGGAGCATTGTGATGAGAAAGCCATGGAGCATACTGATGACATGCATCATGGAGCTTTGTGATGATAAGGGCATGGAGCATTGTGATAACAGGGGTCTTGGAGCATTGTGATGACAAGGGTCAAGGAGCCTTGTGATGACAGGGCCGTGGAACATTGTGATGTCAGGGGTCATGGAGCATAAGTCTGAAATGTTTCATGGATTATTATGATGAGCGTGGACATGGAGCATTGTGATGAAAAGGCCCCGGAACACTGTGATACATGGGTCATGGAGGATTGTAATGACAAAGCCATGGAGTATTTTGATGAGAAGGGCATCGAGCATTGTGATGACAAGCGTCATGGAGCATTGTGATGCCAAGGGTCATGGAGCTTTGTGATGACAAAGGTTATGGAGCATTTTGATGACAAGGGCGTTGTGCATTGTGATGAGAAGGGCAGGAAACATTGTGATGACAGGATCAAGGAGCAATGTGATGAAAAGTGTCCAGGAATATTTTGATGACAGAGGTTATGGAACATTGTGATGTCAGGGGTCATGGAGCATTGTGAGGATAAGGGCATGTAGCATTGTGATGACAGGGGTCATGGAACATTGTGATGACAGGGGTGAGGGATTATTGTGATGACTAGTGATGGAACCTTGTGATATCAGTTGTGAGAGAGCATTTTGATGAGAAGTGAATGGAGCATTGTGATGACAAGTTTTATGGAGCATTGTGATGACAATGTTGTAGAGCATTGTGTTGACAAGCGCATGGCTTATTGTGATGACATGGGTCATGGAGCATTTTGCTGACATGGGCATGGAGCATTGTGATGACAAGGGTCATGGAGCATTGTGCTGACCAAGGAATGGAGCATTGTAATTGCATGGGTCAAGGAGCTTTGTGATGAAAAGTTCATGGAGCATTGTGGTGACATATGTCAGAGAGCCTTGTGATGACGAGGGCATGGACCATTGTGATGACAAGAGTCATGAAGCATTGTGATGACTGGAGTCACGGAACATTGTGATGACAGCGGTCATGGAGCATTGTGATGACAAGGGCATGGAGTATTGTGATGACAAGGTCATGGAGTATTGTGAAGACAGGTGTCAGGGAGCATTGTGATGACATATGTCATGCTCCATTGTGATGCCAATGGAATGGAGCATTGTGATGCCAAGTGTCATGGAGGATTGTGATGACAAAGTTATGGAGCATTGTGATGACAAGCTTGTGGAGTATTGTGATGACAATGGCATGGAGCATTGTGATGAAAAGGGCATGGAGCATTGTGATGAAAAAGGCATGGAGACTTTTCATGATAGGTTTCAAGGAGCATTTTGACGACAAGTGTCAGGGAGCATTGTGATGACGTGTATTGAGCCTTGTGATGACAAAGTTCATGGAGCATTGTGATGAGAAGTGCATGGAGTATTGTGATGAAAGGAATCATGGAGCGTTTTGATGACAAGTGTTATGGAAAATTGTGATCACAAGGGTTTGGAGCATTGTGATGACAGAGGTCATGGATCATTTTGATTTCAAGGAGCATGGAGCATTGTGATGACAAGGGCATGAAGAAATGTGATGCCAATGTTCATGGAGGATTGTGGATGACAATGGTAAAGAAGTATTGTGATGACAAGCGCATGGAGCATTGTGATGACAAGTCATGTAGCATTTTGCTGATATAGGCATGGAGCATTGTGATGACAAGGGTCATGGTCCACTGCGATGACAATTGTCAGAGAGCATTGTGATTAGAGGGGTTATGGAACATTGTGATGACAGATGTCATGGAGCATTGTGATGAGAAGACCATGGATAATTGTGATGATGAGCGTCATGGGGCGTTGTGAGGACAAGTGATATGGAACCTTTTGATCACAAGGGTTTGGAGCATTGTGATGACAGAGGTCATGGAGCATGTTGATTTCATTGTGATGACAATAGCATGAAGCATTATGATGATGGGCATGGTGCATTGTGATGACAGGGTTCATGGAGCATTGAGATGACAAGGGCATGGAGCATTGTGATGAGAAAGCCATGGAGCATTCTGATGACATGTGTCATGGAGCTTTGTGATGACAAGGGTCATGGGGAAGTGTTATGACAAGGCCATGGAATATTGTGATGCCAGGGTTCATGGAGCATTTTTATGACAGGGGCAATGGAGCATTGTGATGACAAGGGCATGGAACATTGGTCTGAAAATTTTCATGGATTATTGTGATGAGAGTGGGCATGGAGCACTGTGATGACAAGGGCACGGAACAGTGTGATACATGGGTCATGGAGCATTGTAATGAGAAGGGCATGAAGCATTGTGATGAGAAGTGCATCGAGCATTGTGATGACAAGCGTCATGGAGCTTTGTGATGAAAAGGGCATGGAGCAATGTGATAAGAGGGTTCCTGGAGCATTGTGATGACAATGGCATGGAGCACTGTGATGCCAAGGGTCATGGAGGTTTGTGATGACAAAGGTCATGGAGCATTTTGATGACAAGTGTGTGGTGCACTGTGATGAGAAGGGCAGGGAGCATTGTGATGACAGGGTCATGGAGCAATTTGATGAAAAGGGTCATGGAATATTTTGATGACAAGTGTCATGGAACATTGTGATGTCAGGAGTGATGGAGCATTGTGATGATAAGGGCATGTAGCATTGTGATGACTGGGGTCATGGAGCTTTGTGATCACAAGGGCATGGAGCATTGTCATTAGAGGGGTCTTGGGGCATTGTGATGAAAAGGGCATGGATTATTGTGATGAAATAACACGGAGCCTTGTCATGACAGGGTTCAAGGAGCATACTGACGACAAGTGTCAGGGAGCATTGTGATGGCAAGTGTATTGAGCATTGTGATGACAAAGGCATGGAGCATTGTGATGAGAAGACCATGGATAATTGTGATGAGGAGCATCATGGGGCGTTGTGATGACAAGTGTTATGGAACAATGTGATCACAAGGGTTTGGAGCATTATGATGACAGAGGTCTTGGTGCATTTTGATTTCACTCTGATGGCAATAGCATGAAGCATTATGATGAAGGGCATGGTGCATTGTGATGACAGGGTTCATGGAGCATTGAGATGAAAAGCGGCATGGAGCTTTGTGATTACAGGGGTCTTGAAGCATTTTGATGACAAAGGCATGGAGCATTGTGATGAGAAAGCCATGGAGCATACAGATGACATGCATCATGGAGCTTTGTGATGATAAGGGCATGGAGCATTGTGATAACAGGGGTCTTGGAGCATTGTGATGACAAGGGTCAAGGAGCCTTGTGATGACAGGGCCGTGGAACATTGTGATGTCAGGGGTCATGGAGCATAAGTCTGAAATGTTTCATGGATTATTATGATGAGCGTGGACATGGAGCATTGTGATGAAAAGGCCCCGGAACACTATGATACATGGGTCATGGAGGATTGTAATGACAAAGCCATGGAGTATTTTGATGAGAAGGGCATCGAGCATTGTGATGACAAGCGTCATGGAGCATTGTGATGCCAAGGGTCATGGAGCTTTGTGATGACAAAGGTTATGGAGCATTTTGATGACAAGGGCGTTGTGCATTGTGATGAGAAGGGCAGGAAACATTGTGATGACAGGATCAAGGAGCAATTTGAGGAAAAGTGTCCAGGAATATTTTGATGACAGAGGTTATGGAACATAGTGATGTCAGGGGTCATGGAGCATTGTGAGGATAAGGGCATGTAGCATTGTGATGACAGGGGTCATGGAACATTGTGATGACAGGGGTGAGGGATTATTGTGATGACTAGTGATGGAACCTTGTGATATCAGTTGTGAGAGAGCATTTTGATGAGAAGTGAATGGAGCATTGTGATGACAAGTTTTATGGAGCATTGTGATGACAATGTTGTAGAGCATTGTGTTGACAAGCGCATGGCTTATTGTGATGACATGGGACATGGAGCATTTTGCTGACATGGGCATGGAGCATTGTGATGACAAGGGTCATGGAGCATTGTGCTGACCAAGGAATGGAGCATTGTAATTGCATGGGTCAAGGAGCTTTGTGATGAAAAGTTCATGGAGCATTGTGGTGACATATGTCAGAGAGCCTTGTGATGACGAGGGCATGGACCATTGTGATGACAAGAGTCATGAAGCATTGTGATGACTGGAGTCACGGAACATTGTGATGACAGCGGTCATGGAGCATTGTGATGACAAGGGCATGGAGTATTGTGATGACAAGGTCATGGAGTATTGTGAAGACAGGTGTCAGGGAGCATTGTGATGACATATGTCATGCTCCATTGTGATGCCAATGGAATGGAGCATTGTGATGCCAAGTGTCATGGAGGATTGTGATGACAAAGGTTATGGAGCATTGTGATGCCAAGTGTCATGGAGGATTGTGATGACAAAAGTTATGGAGCATTGTGATGACAAGCTTGTGGAGTATTGTGATGACAATGGCATGGAGCATTGTGATGAAAAGGGCATGGAGCATTGTGATGAAAAAGGCATGGAGACTTTTCATGATAGGTTTCAAGGAGCATTTTGACGACAAGTGTCAGGGAGCATTGTGATGACGTGTATTGAGCCTTGTGATGACAAAGTTCATGGAGCATTGTGATGAGAAGTGCATGGAGTATTGTGATGAAAGGAATCATGGAGCGTTTTGATGACAAGTGTTATGGAAAATTGTGATCACAAGGGTTTGGAGCATTGTGATGACAGAGGTCATGGATCATTTTGATTTCAAGGAGCATGGAGCATTATGATGACAAGGGCATGAAGAAATGTGATGCCAATGTTCATGGAGGATTGTGGATGACAATGGTAAAGAAGTATTGTGATGACAAGCGCATGGAGCATTGTGATGACAAGTCATGTAGCATTTTGCTGATATAGGCATGGAGCATTGTGATGACAAGGGTCATGGTCCACTGCGATGACAATTGTCAGAGATCATTGTGATTAGAGGGGTTATGGAACATTGTGATGACAGATGTCATGGAGCATTGTGATGAGAAGACCATGGATAATTGTGATGATGAGCGTCATGGGGCGTTGTGAGGACAAGTGATATGGAACCTTTTGATCACAAGGGTTTGGAGCATTGTGATGACAGAGGTCATGGAGCATGTTGATTTCATTGTGATGACAATAGCATGAAGCATTATGATGATGGGCATGGTGCATTGTGATGACAGGGTTCATGGAGCATTGAGATGACAAGGGCATGGAGCATTGTGATGAGAAAGCCATGGAGCATTCTGATGACATGTGTCATGGAGCTTTGTGATGACAAGGGTCATGGGGAAGTGTTATGACAAGGCCATGGAATATTGTGATGCCAGGGGTCATGGAGCATTGTTATGACAGGGGCAATGGAGCATTGTGATGACAAGGGCATGGAACATTGGTCTGAAAATTTTCATGGATTTTTGTGATGAGAGTGGGCATGGAGCACTGTGATGACAAGGGCACGGAACACTGTGATACATGGTTCATGGAGCATTGTAATGAGAAGGGCATGAAGCATTGTGATGAGAAGTGCATCGAGCATTGTGATGACAAGCGTCATGGAGCTTTGTGATGAAAAGGGCATGGAGCAATGTGATAAGAGGGTTCCTGGAGCATTGTGATGACAATGGCATGGAGCACTGTGATGCCAAGGGTCATGGAGGTTTGTGATGACAAAGGTCATGGAGCATTTTGATGACAAGTGTGTGGTGCACTGTGATGAGAAGGGCAGGGAGCATTGTGATGACAGGGTCATGGAGCAATTTGATGAAAAGGGTCATGGAATATTTTGATGACAAGTGTCATGGAACATTGTGATGTCAGGAGTGATGGAACATTGTGATGATAAGGGCATGTAGCATTGTGATGACTGGGGTCATGGAGCTTTGTGATCACAAGGGCATGGAGCATTGTCATTAGAGGGGTCTTGGGGCATTGTGATGAAAAGGGCATGGATTATTGTGATGAAATAACACGGAGCCTTGTCATGACAGGGTTCAAGGAGCATACTGACGACAAGTGTCAGGGAGCATTGTGATGGCAAGTGTATTGAGCATTGTGATGACAAAGGCATGGAGCATTGTGATGAGAAGACCATGGATAATTGTGATGAGGAGCATCATGGGGCGTTGTGATGACAAGTGTTATGGAACAATGTGATCACAAGGGTTTGGAGCATTATGATGACAGAGGTCTTGGTGCATTTTGATTTCACTCTGATGGCAATAGCATGAAGCATTATGATGAAGGGCATGGTGCACTGTGATGACAGGGTTCATGGAGCATTGAGATGAAAAGCGGCATGGAGCTTTGTGATTACAGGGGTCTTGAAGCATTGTGATGACAAGGGCATGGAGCATTGTGATGAGAAAGCCATGGAGCATACTGATGACATGCGTCATGGAGCTTTGTGATGATCAGTGCATGGAGCATTGTGATAACAGGGGTCTTGGAGCATTGTGATGACAAGGGTCATGGAGCCTTGTGATCACAAGGCCGTGGAACATTGTGATGTCAGGGGTCATGGAGCATAAGTCTGAAATGTTTCATGGATTATTATGATGAGCGTGGACATGGAGCATTGTGATGAAAAGGCCCCGGAACACTGTGATACATGGGTCATGGAGGATTGTAATGACAAAGCCATGGAGTATTTTGATGAGAAGGGCATCGAGCATTGTGATGACAAGCGTCATGGAGCATTGTGATGCCAAGGGTCATGGACCTTTGTGATGACAAAGGTTATGGAGCATTTTGATGACAGGGGCGTTGTGCATTGTGATGAGAAGGGCAGGAAGCATTGTGATGACAGGATCAAGGAGCAATTTGAGGAAAAGTGTCCAGGAATATTTTGATGACAGAGGTTATGGAACATTGTGATGTCAGGGGTCATGGAGCATTGTGAGGATAAGGGCATGTAGCATTGTGATGACAGGGGTCATGGAACATTGTGATGACAGGGGTGAGGGATTATTGTGATGACTAGTGATGGAACCTTGTGATATCAGTTGTGAGAGAGCATTTTGATGAGAAGTGAATGGAGCATTGTGATGACAAGATTTATGGAGCATTGTGATGACAATATTGTAGAGCACTGTGTTGACAAGCGCATGGCTTATTGTGATGACATGGGTCATGGAACATTTTGCTGACATGGGCATGGAGCATTGTGATGACAAGGGTCATGAAGCATTGTGATGACTGGAGTCACGGAACATTGTGATGACAGCGGTCATGGAGCATTGTGATGACAAGGACATGGAGTTTTGTGATGACTAGGTCATGGAGTATTGTGAAGACAGGTGTCAGGGAGCATTTTGATGACATATGTCATGCTCCATTGTGATGCCAATGGAATGGAGCATTGTGATGCCAAGTGTCATGGAGGATTGTGATGACAAAGGTTATGGAGCATTGTGATGACAAGCTTGTGGAGTATTGTGATGACAATGGCATGGAGCATTGTGATGAAAAGGGCATGGAGCATTGTGATGAAAAAGGCATGGAGACATTTCATGATAGGTTTCAAGGAGCATTTTGACGACAAGTGTCAGGGAGCATTGTGATGACGTGTATTGAGCCTTGTGATGACAAAGTTCATGGAGCATTGTGATGAGAAGTGCATGGAGTATTGTGATGAAAGGAATCATGGAGCGTTTTGATGACAAGTGTTATGGAAAATTGTGATCACAAGGGTTTGGAGCATTGTGATGACAGAGGTCATGGATCATTTTGATTTCAAGGAGCATGGAGCATTGTGATGATAAGGGCATGAAGAAATGTGATGCCAATGTTCATGGAGGATTGTGGATGACAATTGTAAATAAGTATTGTGATGACAAGCACATGGAGCATTGTGATGACATGTTATGTAGCGTTTTGCTGACATAGGCATGGAGCATTGTGATGACAAGGGTCATGGTACACTGCGATGACAATTGTCAGAGAGCATTGTGATTAGAGGGGTTATGGAACATTGTGATGACAAATGTCATGGAGCATTGTGATGAGAAGACCATGGATAATTGTGATGATGAGCGTCATGGGGCGTTGTGAGGACAAGTGATATGGAACATTTTGATCACAAGGGTTTGGAGCATTGTGATGACAGAGGTCATGGAGCATGTTGATTTCATTGTGATGACAATAGCATGAAGCATTATGATGATGGGCATGGTGCATTGTGATGACAGGGTTCATGGAGCATTGAGATGACAAGGGCATGGAGCATTGTGATGAGAAAGCCATGGAGCATTCTGATGACATGTGTCATGGAGCTTTGTGATGACAAGAGTCATGGGGAAGTGTTATGACATGGCCATGGAATATTGTGATGCCAGGGGTCATGGAGCATTGTTATGACAGGGACAATGGAGCATTGTGATGACAAGGGCATGGAACATTGGTCTGAAAAGTTTCATGGATTATTGTGATGAGAGTGGGCATGGAGCACTGTGATGACAAGGGCACGGAACACTGTGATACATGGGTCATGGAGCATTGTAATGAGAAGGGCATGAAGCATTGTGATGAGAAGTGCATCAAGCAATGTGATGACAAGCGTCATGGAGCTTTGTGATGAAAAGGGCATGGAGCAATGTGATAAGAGGGTTCCTGGAGCATTGTGATGACAATGGCATGGAGCACTGTGATGCCAAGGGTCATGGAGGATTGTGATGACAAAGGTCATGGAGCATTTTGATGACAAGTGTGTGGTGCACTGTGATGAGGAGGGCAGGGAGCATTGTGATGACAGGGTCATGGAGCAATTTGATGAAAAGGGTCATGGAATATTTTGATGACAAGTGTCATGGAACATTGTGATGTCAGGAGTGATGGAGCATTGTGATGATAAGGGCATGTAGCATTGTGATGACAGGGGTCATGGAGCTTTGCGATCACAAGGGCATGGAGCATTGTCATTACAGGGGTCTTGGAGTATTGTGATGAAAATGGCATGGATCATTGTGATGAAATAACACGGAGTCTTGTCATGACAGGGTTCAAGGAGCATACTGACGACAAGTGTCAGGGAGAATTGTGATGACAAGTGTATTGAGCATTGTGATGACAAAGGCATGGAGCATTGTGATGAGAAGACCATGGATAATTTTGATGAGGAGCATCATGGGGCGTTGTGATGACAAGTGTTATGGAACAATGTGATCACAAGGGTTTGGAGCATTATGATGACAGAGGTCTTGGTGCATTTTGATTTCACTCTGATGGCAATAGCATGAAGCATTATGATGAAGGGCATGGTGCATTGTGATGACAGGGTTCATGGAGCATTGAGATGAAAAGCGGCATGGAGCTTTGTGATTACAGGGGTCTTGAAGCATTGTGATGACAAGGGCATGGAGCATTGTGATGAGAAAGCCATGGAGCATACTGATGACATGCGTCATGGAGATTTGTGATGATAAGGGCATGGAGCATTGTGATAACAGGGGTCTTGGAGCATTGTGATGACAAGGGTCATGGAGCCTTGTGATGACAAGGCCGTGGAACATTGTGATGTCAGGGGTCATGGAGCATAAGTCTGAAATGTTTCATGGATTATTATGATGAGCGTGGACATGGAGAATTGTGATGAAAAGGCCCCGGAACACTGTGATACATGGGTCATGGAGGATTGTAATGACAAAGCCATGGAGTATTTTGATGAGAAGGGCATCGAGCATTGTGATGACAAGCGTCATGGAGCATTGTGATGCCAAGGGTCATGGAGCTTTGTGATGACAAAGGTTATGGAGCATTTTGATGACAAGGGCGTTGTGCATTGAGATGAGAAGGTCAGGAAGCATTGTGATGACAGGATCAAGGAGCAATTTGATGAAAAGTGTCCAGGAATATTTTGATGACAGAGGTTATGGAACATTGTGATGTCATGGGTCATGGAGCATTGTGAGGATAAGGGCATGTAGCATTGTGATGACAGGGGTCATGGAACATTGTGATGACAGGGGTGAGGGATTATTGTGATGACCAGTGATGGAACCTTGTGATATCAGTTGTGAGAGAGCATTTTGATGAGAAGTGAATGGAGCATTGTGATGACAAGTTTTATGGAGCATTGTGATGACAATGTTGTAGAGCATTGTGTTGACAAGCGCATGGCTTATTGTGATGACATGGGTCATGGAGCATTTTGCTGACATGGGCATGGAGCATTGTGATGACAAGGGTCATGGAGCATTGTGCTGACCAAGGAATGGAGCAATGTGATGTCATGGGTCAAGGAGCTTTGTGATGAAACGTTCATGTAGAATAGTGGTGACAAATGTCAGAGAGCCTTGTGATGACGAGGGCATGGACCATTGTGATGACAAGAGTCATGAAGCATTGTGATGACTGGAGTCACGGAACATTGTGATGACAGCGGTCATGGAGCATTGTGATGACAAGGGCATGGAGTATTGTGATGACAAGGTCATGGAGTATTGTGAAGACAGGTGTCAGGGAGCATTGTGATGACATATGTCATGCTCCATTGTGATGACAATGGAATGGAGCATTGTGATGCCAAGTGTCATGGAGGATTGTGATGACAAAGGTTATGGAGCATTGTGATGACAAGCTTGTGGAGTATTGTGATGACAATGGCATGGAGCATTGTGATGAAAAGGGCATGGAGCATTGTGATGAAAAAGGCATGGAGACTTTTCATGATAGGTTTCAAGGAGCATTTTGACGACAAGTGTCAGGGAGCATTGTGATGACATGTGTATTGAGCCTTGTGATGACAAAGTTCATGGAGCATTGTGATGACAAGTGCATGGAGTATTGTGATGAAAGGAATCATGGAGAGTTTTGATGACAAGTGTTATGGAAAATTGTGATCACAAGGGTTTGGAGCATTGTGATGACAAGTGCATGGAGTATTGTGATGAAAGGAATCATGGAGCGTTTTGATGACAAGTGTTATGGAAAATTGTGATCACAAGGGTTTGGAGCATTGTGATGACAGAGGTCATGGATCATTTTGATTTCAAGGAGCATGGAGCATTGTGATGACAAGGGCATGAAGAAATGTGATGCCAATGTTCATGGAGGATTGTGGATGACAATGGTAAAGAAGTGTTGTGATGACAAGCGCATGGAGCATTGTGATGACAAGTCATGTAGCATTTTGCTGACATAGGCATGGAGCATTGTGATGACAAGGGTCATGGTCCACTGCGATGACAATTGTCAGAGAGCGTTGTGATTAGAGGGGTTATGGAACATTGTGATGACAAATGTCATGGAGCATTGTGATGAGAAGACCATGGATAATTGTGATGATGAGCGTCATGGGGCGTTGTGAGGACAAGTGATATGGAACCTTTTGATCACAAGGGTTTGGAGCATTGTGATGACAGAGGTCATGGAGCATGTTGATTTCATTGTGATGACAATAGCATGAAGCATTATGATGATGGGCATGGTGCATTGTGATGACAGGGTTCATGGAGCATTGAGATGACAAGGGCATGGAGCATTGTGATGAGAAAGCCATGGAGCATTCTGATGACATGTGTCATGGAGCTTTGTGATGACAAGGGTCATGGGGAAGTGTTTTGACAAGGCCATGGAATATTGTGATGCCAGGGCTCATGGAGCATTGTTATGACAGGGGCAATGGAGCATTGTGATGACTAGGGCATGGAGTATTGTGATGACAAAATCATGGAGTATTGTGAAGACAGGTGTCAGGGAGCATTGTGATGACATATGTCATGCTCCATTGTGATGACAATGGAATGGAGCATTGTGATGCCAAGTGTCATGGAGGATTGTGATGACAAATGTTATGGAGCATTGTGATGACAAGCTTGTGGAATATTGTGATGACAATGGCATGGAACATTGTGATGAAAAGGGCATGGAGCATTGTGATGAAAAAGGCATGGAGACTTTTCATGATAGGTTTCAAGGAGCATTTTGATGACAACTGTCAGGGAGCATTGTGATGACATGTGTATTGAGCCTTGTGATGACAGAGTTCATGGAGCATTGTGATGACAAGTGCATGGAGTATTGTGATGAAAGGAATCATGGAGCGTTTTGATGACAAGTGTTATGGAAAATTGTGATCACAAGGGTTTGGAGCATTGTGATGACAGAGGTCATGGATCATTTGGATGTGAAGGAGCATGGAGCATTGTGATGACAAGGGCATGAAGTAATGTGATGCCAATGTTCATGGAGGATTGTGGATGACAATGGTAAAGAAGTATTGTGATGACAGGCGCATGGAGCTTTGTGATGACAAGTCATGTAGCATTTTGCTGACATAGGCATGGAGCATTGTGATGACAAGGGTCATGGTCCACTGCGATGACAATTGTCAGAGAGCGTTGTGATTAGAGGGGTTATGGAACATTGTGATGACAAATGTCATGGAGCATTGTGATGAGAAGACCATGGATAATTGTGATGATGAGCGTCATGGGGCGTTGTGAGGACAAGTGATATGGAACATTTTGATCACAAGGGTTTGGAGCATTGTGATGACAGAGGTCATGGAGCATGTTGATTTCATTGTGATGACAATAGCATGAAGCATTATGATGATGGGCATGGTGCATTGTGATGACAGGGTTCATGGAGCATTGAGATGACAAGGGCATGGAGCATTGTGATGAGAAAGCCATGGAGCATTCTGATGACATGTGTCATGGAGCTTTGTGATGACAAGAGTCATGGGGAAGTGTTATGACATGGCCATGGAATATTGTGATGCCAGGGGTCATGGAGCATTGTTATGACAGGGACAATGGAGCATTGTGATGACAAGGGCATGGAACATTGGTCTGAAAAGTTTCATGGATTATTGTGATGAGAGTGGGCATGGAGCACTGTGATGACAAGGGCACGGAACACTGTGATACATGGGTCATGGAGCATTGTAATGAGAAGGGCATGAAGCATTGTGATGAGAAGTGCATCAAGCATTGTGATGACAAGCGTCATGGAGCTTTGTGATGAAAAGGGCATGGAGCAATGTGATAAGAGGGTTCCTGGAGCATTGTGATGACAATGGCATGGAGCACTGTGATGCCAAGGGTCATGGAGGATTGTGATGACAAAGGTCATGGAGCATTTTGATGACAAGTGTGTGGTGCACTGTGATGAGGAGGGCAGGGAGCATTGTGATGACAGGGTCATGGAGCAATTTGATGAAAAGGGTCATGGAATATTTTGATGACAAATGTCATGGAACATTGTGATGTCAGGAGTGATGGAGCATTGTGATGATAAGGGCATGTAGCATTGTGATGACTGGGGTCATGGAGCTTTGTGATCACAAGGGCATGGAGCATTGTCATTAGAGGGGTCTAGGAGCATTGTGATGAAAAGGGCATGGATCATTGTGATGAAATAACACGGAGCCTTGTCATGACAGGGTTCAAGGAGCATACTGACGACAAGTGTCAGGGAGCATTGTGATGGCAAGTGTATTGAGCATTGTGATGACAAAGGCATGGAGCATTGTGATGAGAAGACCATGGATAATTGTGATGAGGAGCATCATGGGGCGTTGTGATGACAAGTGTTATGGAACAATGTGATCACAAGGGTTTGGAGCATTATGATGACAGAGGTCTTGGTGCATTTTGATTTCACTCTGATGGCAATAGCATGAAGCATTATGATGAAGGGCATGGTGCATTGTGATGACAGGGTTCATGTAGCATTGAGATGAAAACCGGCATGGAACATTGTGATTACAGTGGTCTTGAAGCATTGTGATGACAAAGGCATGGAGCATTGTGATGAGAAAGCCATGGAGCATACTGATGACATGCGTCATGGAGCTTTGTGATGATAAGGGCATGGAGCATTGTGATAACAGGGGTCTTGGAGCATTGTGATGACAAGGGTCGTGGAGCCTTGTGATGACAAGGCCGTGGAATATTGTGATGTCATGGGTCATGGAGCATAAGTCTGAAATGTTTCATGGATTATTATGATGAGCGTGGACATGGAGCATTGTGATGAAAAGGCCCCGGAACACTGTGATACATGGGTCATGGAGGATTGTAATGACAAAGCCATGGAGTATTTTGATGAGAAGGGCATCGAGCATTGTGATGACAAGCGTCATGGAGCATTGTGATGCCAAGGGTCATGGAGCTTTGTGATGACAAAGGTTATGGAGCATTTTGATGACAAGGGCGTTGTGCATTGTGATGAGAAGGGCAGGAAGCATTGTGATGACAGGATCAAGGAGCAATTTGAGGAAAAGTGTCCAGGAATATTTTGATGACAGAGGTTATGGAACTTTGTGATGTCAGGGGTCATGGAGCATTGTGAGGATAAGGGCATGTAGCATTGTGATGAAAGGTGTCATAGAACATTGTGATGACAGGGGTGAGGGCTTATTGTGATGACTAGTGATGGAACCTTGTGATATAAGTTGTGAGAGAGCATTTTGAAGAGAAGTGAATGGAGCATTGTGATGACAAGTTTTATAGAGCATTGTGTTGACAAGCGCATGGCTTATTGTGATGACATGGGTCATGGAGCATTTTGCTGACATGGGCATGGAGCATTGTGATGACAAGGTCATGGAGTATTGTGAAGACAGGTGTCAGGGAGCATTGTGATGACATATGTCATGCTCCATTGTGATGACAATGGAATGGAGCATTGTGATGCCAAGTGTCATGGAGGATTGTGATGACAAAGGTTATGGAGCATTGTGATGACAAGCTTGTGGAGTATTGTGATGACAATGGCATGGAGCATTGTGATGAAAAGGGGATGGAGCATTGTGATGAAAAAGGCATGGAGACTTTTCATGATAGGTTTCAAGGAGCATTTTGACGACAAGTGTCAGGGAGCATTGTGATGACATGTGTATTGAGCCTTGTGATGACAGAGTTCATGGAGCATTGTGATGACAAGTGCATGGAGTATTGTGATGAAAGGAATCATGGAGCGTTTTGATGACAAGTGTTATGGAAAATTGTGATCACAAGGGTTTGGAGCATTGTGATGACAGAGGTCATGGATCATTTTGATTTCAAGGAGCATGGAGCATTGTGATGACAAGGGCATGAAGTAATGTGATGCCATTGTTCATGGAGGATTGTGGATGATAATGGTAAAGAAGTATTTTGATGACAAGCACATGGAGCATTGTGATGACATGTCATGTAGCATTTTGCTGACATAGGCATGGAGCATTGTGATGACAAGGGTCATGGTCCACTGCGATGACAATTGTCAGAGAGCATTGTGATTAGAGGGGTTATGGAACATTGTGATGACAAATGTCATGGAGCATTGTGATGAGAAGACCATGGATAATTGTGATGATGAGCGTCATGGGGCGTTGTGAGGACAAGTGATATGGAACCTTTTGATCACAAGGGTTTGGAGCATTGTGATGACAGAGGTCATGGAGCATGTTGATTTCATTGTGATGACAATAGCATGAAGCATTATGATGATGGGCATGGTGCATTGTGATGACAGGGTTCATGGAGCATTGAGATGACAAGGGCATGGAGCATTGTGATGAGAAAGCCATGGAGCATTCTGATGACATGTGTCATGGAGCTTTGTGATGACAAGGGTCATGGGGAAGTGTTATGACAAGGCCATGGAATATTGTGATGCCAGGGGTCATGGAGCATTGTTATGACAGGGGCAATGGAGCATTGTGATGACAAGGGCATGGAACATTGGTCTGAAAAGTTTCATGGATTATTGTGATGAGAGTGGGCATGGAGCACTGTGATGACAAGGGCACGGAACACTGTGATACATGGGTCATGGAGCATTGTAATGAGAAGGGCATGAAGCATTGTGATGAGAAGTGCATCAAGCATTGTAATGACAAGCGTCATGGAGCTTTGTGATGAAAAGGGCATGGAGCAATGTGATAAGAGGGTTCCTGGAGCATTGTGATGACAATGGCATGGAGCACTGTGATGCCAAGGGTCATGGAGGTTTGTGATGACAAAGGTCATGGAGCATTTTGATGACAAGTGTGTGGTGCACTGTGATGAGAAGGGCAGGGAGCATTGTGATGACAGGGTCATGAAGCAATTTGATGAAAAGGGTCATGGAATATTTTGATGACAAGTGTCATGGAACATTGTGATGTCAGGAGTGATGGAGCATTGTGATGATAAGGGCATGTAGCATTGTGATGACAGGGGTCATGGAGCTTTGTGATCACAAGGGCATGGAGCAATGTCATTACAGGGGTCTTGGAGCATTGTGATGAAAAGGGCATGGATCATTGTGATGAAATAACACAGAGCCTTGTCATGACAGGTTTCAAGGAGCATACTGACGACAAGTGTCAGGGAGCATTGTGATGACAAGTGTATTGAGCATTGTGATGACAAAGGCATGGAGCATTGTGATGAGAAGACCATGGATAATTGTGATGAGGAGCATCATGGGGCGTTGTGATGACAAGTGTTATGGAACAATGTGATCACAAGGGTTTGGAGCATTATGATGACAGAGGTCTTGGTGCATTTTGATTTCATTCTGATGGCAATAGCATGAAGCATTATGATGAAGGGCATGGTGCATTGTGATGACAGGGTTCATGGAGCATTGAGATGAAAAGCGGCATGGAGCTTTGTGATTACAGGGGTCTTGAAGCATTGTGATGATAAAGGCATGGAGCATTGTGATGAGAAAGCCATGGAGCATACTGATGACATGCGTCATGGAGCTTTGTGATGATAAGGGCATGGAGCATTGTGATAACAGGGGACTTGGAGCATTGTGATGACAAGTGTCATGGAGCCTTGTGATGACAGGGCCGTGGAACATTGTGATGTCAGGGGTCATGGAGCATAAGTCTGAAATGTTTCATGGATTATTATGATGAGCGTGGACATGGAGCATTGTGATGAAAAGGCCCCGGAACACTGTGATACATGGGTCATGGAGGATTGTAATGACAAATCCATGGAGTATTTTGATGAGAAGGGCATCGAGCATTGTGATGACAAGCGTCATGGAGCATTGTGATGCCAAGGGTCATGGAGCTTTGTGATGACAAAGGTTATGGAGCATTTTGATGACAAGGGCGTTGTACATTGTGATGAGAAGGTCAGGAAGCGTTGTGATGACAGGATCAAGGAGCAATGTGATGAAAAGTGTCCAGGAATATTTTGATGACAGAGGTTATGGAACATTGTGATGTCATGGGTCATGGAGCATTGTGAGGATAAGGGCATGTAGCATTGTGATGACAGGGGTCATGGAACATTGTGATGACAAGGGTGAGGGATTATTGTGATGACTAGTGATGGATCCTTGTGATATCAGTTGTGAGAGAGCATTTTGATGAGAAGTGAATGGAGCATTGTGATGACAAGTTTTATGGAGCATTGTAATGACAATATTGTAGAGCATTGTGTTGACAAGCGCATGGCTTATTGTGATGACATGGGTCATGGAGCATTTTGCTGACATGGGCATGGAGCATTGTGATGACAAGGGTCATGGAGCATTGTGCTGACCAAGGAATGGAGCATTGTGATGGCATGGGTCAAGGAGCTTTGTGATGAAAGGTTCATGGAGCATTGTGGTGACAAATGTCAGAGAGCCTTGTGATGACGAGGGCATGGACCATTGTGATGACAAGAGTCATGAAGCATTGTGATGACTGGAGTCACGGAACATTGTGATGACAGCGGTCATGGAGCATTGTGATGACAAGGGCATGGAGTATTGTGAAGACAAGGTCATGGAGTATTGTGAAGACAGGTGTCAGGGAGCATTGTAATGACATATGTCATGCTCCATTGTGATGACAATGGAAGGGAGCATTGTGATGCCAAGTGTCATGGAGGATTGTGATGAAAAACTTTATGGAGCATTGTGATGACAAGCTTGTGGAGTATTGTGATGACAATGGCATGGAGCATTGTGATGAAAAGGGCATGGAGCATTGTGATGAAAAAGGCATGGAGACTTTTCATGATAGGTTTCAAGGAGCATTTTGACGACAAGTGTCAGGGAGCATTGTGATGACATGTGTATTGAGCCTTGTGATGACAAAGTTCATGGAGCATTGTGATGACAAGTGCACGGAGTATTGTGATGAAAGGAATCATGGAGCGTTTTGATGACAAGTGTTATGGAAAATTGTGATCACAAGGGTTTGGAGCATTGTGATGACAGAGGTCATGGATCATTTTGATTTCAAGGAGCATGGAGCATTGTGATGAGAAGGGCATGAAGAAATGTGATGCCAATGTTCATGGAGGATTGTGGATGACAATGGTAAAGAAGTATTGTGATGACAAGCGCATGGAGCATTGTGATGACAAGTCATGTAGCATTTTGCTGACATAGGCATGGAGCATTGTGATGACAAGGGTCATGGTCCACTGCGATGACAATTGTCAGAGAGCGTTGTGATTAGAGGGGTTATGGAACATTGTGATGACAAATGTCATGGAGCATTGTGATGAGAAGACCATGGATAATTGTGATGATGAGCGTCATGGGGCGTTGTGAGGACAAGTGATATGGAACCTTTTGATCACAAGGGTTTGGAGCATTGTGATGACAGAGGTCATGGAGCATGTTGATTTCATTGTGATGACAATAGCATGAAGCATTATGATGATGGGCATGGTGCATTGTGATGACAGGGTTCATGGAGCATTGAGATGACAAGGGCATGGAGCATTGTGATGAGAAAGCCATGGAGCATTCTGATGACATGTGTCATGGATCTTTGTGATGACAAGGGTCATGGGGAAGTGTTATGACAAGGCCATGGAATATTGTGATGCCAGGGCTCATGGAGCATTGTTATGACAGGGGCAATGGAGCATTGTGATGACTAGGGCATGGAGTATTGTGATGACAAAGTCATGGAGTATTGTGAAGACAGGTGTCAGGGAGCATTGTGATGACATATGTCATGCTCCATTGTGATGACAATGGAATGGAGCATTGTGATGCCAAGTGTCATGGAGGATTGTGATGACAAATGTTATGGAGCATTGTGATGACAAGCTTGTGGAATATTGTGATGACAATGGCATGGAACATTGTGATGAAAAGGGCATGGAGCATTGTGATGAAAAAGGCATGGAGACTTTTCATGATAGGTTTCAAGGAGCATTTTGATGACAACTGTCAGGGAGCATTGTGATGACATGTGTATTGAGCCTTGTGATGACAGAGTTCATGGAGCATTGTGATGACAAGTGCATGGAGTATTGTGATGAAAGGAATCATGGAGCGTTTTGATGACAAGTGTTGTGGAAAATTGTGATCACAAGGGTTTGGAGCATTGTGATGACAGAGGTCATGGATCATTCTGATTTGAAGGAGCATGGAGCATTGTGATGACAAGGGCATGAAGTAATGTGATGCCAATGTTCATGGAGGATTGTGGATGACAATGGTAAAGAAGTATTGTGCTGACAAGCGCATGGAGCTTTGTGATGACAAGTCATGTAGCATTTTGCTGACATAGGCATGGAGCATTGTGATGACAAGGGTCATGGTCCACTGCGATGACAATTGTCAGAGAGCGTTGTGATTAGAGGGGTTATGGAACATTGTGATGACAAATGTCATGGAGCATTGTGATGAGAAGACCATGGATAATTGTGATGATGAGCGTCATGGGGCGTTGTGAGGACAAGTGATATGGAACATTTTGATCACAAGGGTATGGAGCATTGTGATGACAGAGGTCATGGAGCTTGTTGATTTCATTGTGATGACAATAGCATGAAGCTTTATGATGATGGGCATGGTGCATTGTGATGACAGGGTTCATGGAGCATTGAGATGACAAGGGCATGGAGCATTGTGATGAGAAAGCCATGGAGCATTCTGATGACATGTGTCATGGAGCTTTGTGATGACAAGAGTCATGGGGAAGTGTTATGACATGGCCATGGAATATTGTGATGCCAGGGGTCATGGAGCATTGTTATGACAGGGACAATGGAGCATTGTGATGACAAGGGCATGGAACATTTGTCTGAAAAGTTTCATGGATTATTGTGATGAGAGTGGGCATGGAGCACTGTGATGACAAGGGCACGGAACACTGTGATACATGGGTCATGGAGCATTGTAATGAGAAGGGCATGAAGCATTGTGATGAGAAGTGCATCAAGCAATGTGATGACAAGCGTCATGGAGCTTTGTGATGAAAAGGGCATGGAGCAATGTGATAAGAGGGTTCCTGGAGCATTGTGATGACAATGGCATGGAGCACTGTGATGCCAAGGGTCATGGAGGATTGTGATGACAAAGGTCATGGAGCATTTTGATGACAAGTGTGTGGTGCACTGTGATGAGGAGGGCAGGGAGCATTGTGATGACAGGGTCATGGAGCAATTTGATGAAAAGGGTCATGGAATATTTTGATGACAAGTGTCATGGAACATTGTGATGTCAGGAGTGATGGAGCATTGTGATGATAAGGGCATGTAGCATTGTGATGACAGGGGTCATGGAGCTTTGCGATCACAAGGGCATGGAGCATTGTCATTACAGGGGTCTTGGAGTATTGTGATGAAAATGGCATGGATCATTGTGATGAAATAACACGGAGTCTTGTCATGACAGGGTTCAAGGAGCATACTGACGACAAGTGTCAGGGAGAATTGTGATGACAAGTGTATTGAGCATTGTGATGACAAAGGCATGGAGCATTGTGATGAGAAGACCATGGATAATTTTGATGAGGAGCATCATGGGGCGTTGTGATGACAAGTGTTATGGAACAATGTGATCACAAGGGTTTGGAGCATTATGATGACAGAGGTCTTGGTGCATTTTGATTTCACTCTGATGGCAATAGCATGAAGCATTATGATGAAGGGCATGGTGCATTGTGATGACAGGGTTCATGGAGCATTGAGATGAAAAGCGGCATGGAGCTTTGTGATTACAGGGGTCTTGAAGCATTGTGATGACAAGGGCATGGAGCATTGTGATGAGAAAGCCATGGAGCATACTGATGACATGCGTCATGGAGATTTGTGATGATAAGGGCATCGAGCATTGTGATTACAGGGGTCTTGAAGCATTGTGATGACAAGGGCATGGAGCATTGTGATGAGAAAGCCATGGAGCATACTGATGACATGCGTCATGGAGATTTGTGATGATAAGGGCATGGAGCATTGTGATAACAGGGGTCTTGGAGCATTGTGATGACAAGGGTCATGGAGCCTTGTGATGACAAGGCCGTGGAACATTGTGATGTCAGGGGTCATGGAGCATAAGTCTGAAATGTTTCATGGATTATTATGATGAGCGTGGACATGGAGAATTGTGATGAAAAGGCCCCGGAACACTGTGATACATGGGTCATGGAGGATTGTAATGACAAAGCCATGGAGTATTTTGATGAGAAGGGCATCGAGCATTGTGATGACAAGCGTCATGGAGCATTGTGATGCCAAGGGTCATGGAGCTTTGTGATGACAAAGGTTATGGAGCATTTTGATGACAAGGGCGTTGTGCATTGAGATGAGAAGGTCAGGAAGCATTGTGATGACAGGATCAAGGAGCAATTTGATGAAAAGTGTCCAGGAATATTTTGATGACAGAGGTTATGGAACATTGTGATGTCATGGGTCATGGAGCATTGTGAGGATAAGGGCATGTAGCATTGTGATGACAGGGGTCATGGAACATTGTGATGACAGGGGTGAGGGATTATATTTATGACTAGTGATGGAACCTTGTGATATCAGTTGTGAGAGAGCATTTTGATGAGAAGTGAATGGAGCATTGTGATGACAAGTTTTATGGAGCATTGTGATGACAATGTTGTAGAGCATTGTGTTGACAAGCGCATGGCTTATTGTGATGACATGGGTCATGGAGCATTTTGCTGACATGGGCATGGAGCATTGTGATGACAAGGGTCATGGAGCATTGTGCTGACCAAGGAATGGAGCATTTTGATGTCATGGGTCAAGGAGCTTTGTGATGAAACGTTCATGGAGCATTGTGGTGACAAATGTCAGAGAGCCTTGTGATGACGAGGGCATGGACCATTGTGATGACAAGGGTCATGAAGCATTGTGATGACTCGAGTCACGGAACATTGTGATGACAGCGGTCATGGAGCATTGTGATGACAAGGGCATGGAGTATTGTGATGACAAGGTCATGGAGTATTGTGAAGACAGGTGTCAGGGAGCATTGTGATGACATATGTCATGCTCCATTGTGATGACAATGGAATGGAGCATTGTGATGCCAAGTGTCATGGAGGATTGTGATGACAAAGGTTATGGAGCATTGTGATGACAAGCTTGTGGAGTATTGTGATGACAATGGCATGGAGCATTGTGATGAAAAGGGCATGGAGCATTGTGATGAAAAAGGCATGGAGACTTTTCATGATAGGTTTCAAGGAGCATTTTGACGACAAGTGTCAGGGAGCATTGTGATGACATGTGTATTGAGCCTTGTGATGACAAAGTTCATGGAGCATTGTGATGACAAGTGCATGGAGTATTGTGATGAAAGGAATCATGGAGCGTTTTGATGACAAGTGTTATGGAAAATTGTGATCACAAGGGTTTGGAGCATTGTGATGACAGAGGTCATGGATCATTTTGATTTCAAGGAGCATGGAGCATTGTGATGATAAGGGCATGAAGTAATGTGATGCCAATGTTCATGGAGGATTGTGGATGACAATTGTAAAGATGTATTGTGATGACAAGCACATGGAGAATTGTGATGACATGTCATGTAGCATTTTGCTGACATAGGCATGGAGCATTGTGATGACAAGGGTCATGGTCCACTGCGATGACAATTGTCAGAGAGCATTGTGATTAGAGGGGTTATGGAACATTGTGATGACAAATGTCATGGAGCATTGTGATGAGAAGACCATGGATAATTGTGATGATGAGCGTCATGGGGCGTTGTGAGGACAAGTGATATGGAACCTTTTGATCACAAGGGTTTGGAGCATTGTGATGACAGAGGTCATGGAGCATGTTGATTTCATTGTGATGACAATAGCATGAAGCATTATGATGATGGGCATGGTGCATTGTGATGACAGGGTTCATGGAGCATTGAGATGACAAGGGCATGGAGCATTGTGATGAGAAAGCCATGGAGCATTCTGATGACATGTGTCATGGAGCTTTGTGATGACAAGGGTCATGGGGAAGTGTTATGACAAGGCCATGGAATATTGTGATGCCAGGGCTCATGGAGCATTGTTATGACAGGGGCAATGGAGCATTGTGATGACTAGGGCATGGAGTATTGTGATGACAAAGTCATGGAGTATTGTGAAGACAGGTGTCAGGGAGCATTGTGATGACATATGTCATGCTCCATTGTGATGACAATGGAATGGAGCATTGTGATGCCAAGTGTCATGGAGGATTGTGATGACAAATGTTATGGAGCATTGTGATGACAAGCTTGTGGAATATTGTGATGACAATGGCATGGAACATTGTGATGAAAAGGGCATGGAGCATTGTGATGAAAAAGGCATGGAGACTTTTCATGATAGGTTTCAAGGAGCATTTTGATGACAACTGTCAGGGAGCATTGTGATGACATGTGTATTGAGCCTTGTGATGACAGAGTTCATGGAGCATTGTGATGACAAGTGCATGGAGTATTGTGATGAAAGGAATCATGGAGCGTTTTGATGACAAGTGTTATGGAAAATTGTGATCACAAGGGTTTGGAGCATTGTGATGACAGAGGTCATGGATCATTCTGATTTGAAGGAGCATGGAGCATTGTGATGACAAGGGCATGAAGTAATGTGATGCCAATGTTCATGGAGGATTGTGGATGACAATGGTAAAGAAGTATTGTGCTGACAAGCGCATGGAGCTTTGTGATGACAAGTCATGTAGCATTTTGCTGACATAGGCATGGAGCATTGTGATGACAAGGGTCATGGTCCACTGCGATGACAATTGTCAGAGAGCGTTGTGATTAGAGGGGTTATGGAACATTGTGATGACAAATGTCATGGAGCATTGTGATGAGAAGACCATGGATAATTGTGATGATGAGCGTCATGGGGCGTTGTGAGGACAAGTGATATGGAACATTTTGATCACAAGGGTTTGGAGCATTGTGATGACAGAGGTCATGGAGCTTGTTGATTTCATTGTGATGACAATAGCATGAAGCATTATGATGATGGGCATGGTGCATTGTGATGACAGGGTTCATGGAGCATTGAGATGACAAGGGCATGGAGCATTGTGATGAGAAAGCCATGGAGCATTCTGATGACATGTGTCATGGAGCTTTGTGATGACAAGAGTCATGGGGAAGTGTTATGACATGGCCATGGAATATTTTGATGCCAGGGGTCATGGAGCATTGTTATGACAGGGACAATGGAGCATTGTGATGACAAGGGCATGGAACATTGGTCTGAAAAGTTTCATGGATTATTGTGATGAGAGTGGGCATGGAGCACTGTGATGACAAGGGCACGGAACACTGTGATACATGGGTCATGGAGCATTGTAATGAGAAGGGCATGAAGCATTGTGATGAGAAGTGCATCAAGCAATGTGATGACAAGCGTCATGGAGCTTTGTGATGAAAAGGGCATGGAGCAATGTGATAAGAGGGTTCCTGGAGCATTGTGATGACAATGGCATGGAGCACTGTGATGCCAAGGGTCATGGAGGTTTGTGATGACAAAGGTCATGGAGCATTTTGATGACAAGTGTGTGGTGCACTGTGATGAGGAGGGCAGGGAGCATTGTGATGACAGGGTCATGGAGCAATTTGATGAAAAGGGTCATGGAATATTTTGATGACAAGTGTCATGGAACATTGTGATGTCAGGAGTGATGGAGCATTGTGATGATAAGGGCATGTAGCATTGTGATGACAGGGGTCATGGAGCTTTGCGATCACAAGGGCGTGGAGCATTGTCATTAGAGGGGTCTTGGAGTATTGTGATGAAAATGGCATGGATCATTGTGATGAAATAACACGGAGTCTTGTCATGACAGGGTTCAAGGAGCATACTGACGACAAGTGTCAGGGAGAATTGTGATGACAAGTGTATTGAGCATTGTGATGACAAAGGCATGGAGCATTGTGATGAGAAGACCATGGATAATTGTGATGAGGAGCATCATGGGGCGTTGTGATGACAAGTGTTATGGAACAATGTGATCACAAGGGTTTGGATCATTATGATGACAGAGGTCTTGGTGCATTTTGATTTCACTCTGATGGCAATAGCATGAAGCATTATGATGAAGGGCATGGTGCATTGTGATGACAGGGTTCATGGAGCATTGAGATGAAAAGCGGCATGGAGCTTTGTGATTACAGGGGTCTTGAAGCATTGTGATGACAAAGGCATGGAGCATTGTGATGAGAAAGCCATGGAGCATACTGATGACATGCATCATGGAGCTTTGTGATGATAAGGGCATGGAGCATTGTGATAACAGGGGTCTTGGAGCATTGTGATGACAAGGGTCAAGGAGCCTTGTGATGACAGGGCCGTGGAACATTGTGATGTCTGGGGTCATGGAGCATAAGTCTGAAATGTTTCATGGATTATTATGATGAGCGTGGACATGGAGCATTGTGATGAAAAGGCCCCGGAACACTGTGATACATGGGTCATGGAGGATTGTAATGACAAAGCCATGGAGTATTTTGATGAGAAGGGCATCGAGCATTGTGATGACAAGCGTCATGGAGCATTGTGATGCCAAGGGTCATGGAGCTTTGTGATGACAAAGGTTATGGAGCATTTTGATGACAAGGGCGTTGTGCATTGTGATGATAAGGGTAGGAAGCATTGTGATGACAGGATCAAGGAGCAATGTGATGAAAAGTGTCCAGGAATATTTTGATGACAGAGGTTATGGAACATTGTGATGTCAGGGGTCATGGAGCATTGTGAGGATAAGGGCATGTAGCATTGTGATGACAGGGGTCATGGAACATTGTGATGACAGGGGTGAGGGATTATTGTGATGACTAGTGATGGAACCTTGTGATATCAGTTGTGAGAGAGCATTTTGATGAGAAGTGAATGGAGCATTGTGATGACAAGTTTTATGGAGCATTGTGATGACAATGTTGTAGAGCATTGTGTTGACAAGCGCATGGCTTATTGTGATGACATGGGACATGGAGCATTTTGCTGACATGGGCATGGAGCATTGTGATGACAAGGGTCATGGAGCATTGTGCTGACCAAGGAATGGAGCATTGTAATGGCATGGGTCAAGGAGCTTTGTGATGAAAAGTTCATGGAGCATTGTGGTGACATATGTCAGAAAGCCTTGTGATGACGAGGGCATGGACCATTGTGATGACAAGAGTCATGAAGCATTGTGATGACTGGAGTCACGGAACATTGTGATGACAGCGGTCATGGAGCATTGTGATGACAAGGGCATGGAGTATTGTGATGACAAGGGCATGGAGTATTGTGAAGACAGGTGTCAGGGAGCATTGTGATGACATATGTCATGCTCCATTGTGATGCCAATGGAATGGAGCATTGTGATGCCAAGTGTCATGGAGGATTGTGATGACAAAGTTATGGAGCATTGTGATGACAAGCTTGTGGAGTATTGTGATGACAATGGCATGGAGCATTGTGATGAAAAGGGCATGGAGCATTGTGATGAAAAAGGCATGGAGACTTTTCATGATAGGTTTCAAGGAGCATTTTGACGACAAGTGTCAGGGAGCATTGTGATGACGTGTATTGAGCCTTGTGATGACAAAGTTCATGGAGCATTGTGATGAGAAGTGCATGGAGTATTGTGATGAAAGGAATCATGGAGCGTTTTGATGACAAGTGTTATGGAAAATTGTGATCACAAGGGTTTGGAGCATTGTGATGACAGAGGTCATGGATCATTTTGATTTCAAGGAGCATGGAGCATTGTGATGACAAGGGCATGAAGAAATGTGATGCCAATGTTCATGGAGGATTGTGGATGACAATGGTAAAGAAGTATTGTGATGACAAGCGCATGGAGCATTGTGATGACAAGTCATGTAGCATTTTGCTGATATAGGCATGGAGCATTGTGATAACAAGGGTCATGGTCCACTGCGATGACAATTGTCAGAGAGCATTGTGATTAGAGGGGTTATGGAACATTGTGATGACAGATGTCATGGAGCATTGTGATGAGAAGACCATGGATAATTGTGATGATGAGCGTCATGGGGCGTTGTGAGGACAAGTGATATGGAACCTTTTGATCACAAGGGTTTGGAGCATTGTGATGACAGAGGTCATGGAGCATGTTGATTTCATTGTGATGACAATAGCATGAAGCATTATGATGATGGGCATGGTGCATTGTGATGACAGGGTTCATGGAGCATTGAGATGACAAGGGCATGGAGCATTGTGATGAGAAAGCCATGGAGCATTCTGATGACATGTGTCATGGAGCTTTGTGATGACAAGGGTCATGGGGAAGTGTTATGACAAGGCCATGGAATATTGTGATGCCAGGGATCATGGAGCATTTTTATGACAGGGGCAATGGAGCATTGTGATGACAAGGGCATGGAACATTGGTCTGAAAATTTTCATGGATTATTGTGATGAGAGTGGGCATGGAGCACTGTGATGACAAGGGCACGGAACACTGTGATACATGGGTCATGGAGCATTGTAATGAGAAGGGCATGAAGCATTGTGATGAGAAGTGCATCGAGCATTGTGATGACAAGCGTCATGGAGCTTTGTGATGAAAAG
This sequence comes from Mesoplodon mirus, assembly GCF_964341445.2. Taxonomy (NCBI): domain Eukaryota; kingdom Metazoa; phylum Chordata; class Mammalia; order Artiodactyla; family Ziphiidae; genus Mesoplodon; species Mesoplodon mirus. Next base: position 201,077,820 of record NC_138976.1, on the reverse strand, counting down.
GGCATGGAGCAATGTGATAAGAGGGTTCCTGGAGCATTGTGATGACAATGGCATGGAGCACTGTGATGCCAAGGGTCATGGAGGTTTGTGATGACAAAGGTCATGGAGCATTTTGATGACAAGTGTGTGGTGCACTGTGATGAGGAGGGCAGGGAGCATTGTGATGACAGGGTCATGGAGCAATTTGATGAAAAGGGTCATGGAATATTTTGATGACAAGTGTCATGGAACATTGTGATGTCAGGAGTGATGGAGCATTGTGATGATAAGGGCATGTAGCATTGTGATGACTGGGGTCATGGAGCTTTGTGATCACAAGGGCATGGAGCATTGTCATTAGAGGGGTCTTGGGGCATTGTGATGAAAAGGGCATGGATTATTGTGATGAAATAACACGGAGCCTTGTCATGACAGGGTTCAAGGAGCATACTGACGACAAGTGTCAGGGAGCATTGTGATGGCAAGTGTATTGAGCATTGTGATGACAAAGGCATGGAGCATTGTGATGAGAAGACCATGGATAATTGTGATGAGGAGCATCATGGGGCGTTGTGATGACAAGTGTTATGGAACAATGTGATCACAAGGGTTTGGAGCATTATGATGACAGAGGTCTTGGTGCATTTTGATTTCACTCTGATGGCAATAGCATGAAGCATTATGATGAAGGGCATGGTGCATTGTGATGACAGGGTTCATGGAGCATTGAGATGAAAAGCGGCATGGAGCTTTGTGATTACAGGGGTCTTGAAGCATTGTGATGACAAGGGCATGAAGCATTGTGATGAGAAAGCCATGGAGCATACAGATGACATGCATCATGGAGCTTTGTGATGATAAGGGCATGGAGCATTGTGATAACAGGGGTCTTGGAGCATTGTGATGACAAGGGTCAAGGAGCCTTGTGATGACAGGGCCGTGGAACATTGTGATGTCAGGGGTCATGGAGCATAAGTCTGAAATGTTTCATGGATTATTATGATGAGCGTGGACATGGAGCATTGTGATGAAAAGGCCCCGGAACACTGTGATACATGGGTCATGGAGGATTGTAATGACAAAGCCATGGAGTATTTTGATGAGAAGGGCATCGAGCATTGTGATGACAAGCGTCATGGAGCATTGTGATGCCAAGGGTCATGGAGCTTTGTGATGACAAAGGTTATGGAGCATTTTGATGACAAGGGCGTTGTGCATTGTGATGAGAAGGGCAGGAAACATTGTGATGACAGGATCAAGGAGCAATTTGAGGAAAAGTGTCCAGGAATATTTTGATGACAGAGGTTATGGAACATTGTGATGTCAGGGGTCATGGAGCATTGTGAGGATAAGGGCATGTAGCATTGTGATGACAGGGGTCATGGAACATTGTGATGACAGGGGTGAGGGATTATTGTGATGACTAGTGATGGAACCTTGTGATATCAGTTGTGAGAGAGCATTTTGATGAGAAGTGAATGGAGCATTGTGATGACAAGTTTTATGGAGCATTGTGATGACAATGTTGTAGAGCATTGTGTTGACAAGCACATGGCTTATTGTGATGACATGGGACATGGAGCATTTTGCTGACATGGGCATGGAGCATTGTGATGACAAGGGTCATGGAGCATTGTGCTGACCAAGGAATGGAGCATTGTAATTGCATGGGTCAAGGAGCTTTGTGATGAAAAGTTCATGGAGAATTGTGGTGACATATGTCAGAGAGCCTTGTGATGACGAGGGCATGGACCATTGTGATGACAAGAGTCATGAAGCATTGTGATGACTGGAGTCACGGAACATTGTGATGACAGCGGTCATGGAGCATTGTGATGACAAGGGCATGGAGTATTGTGATGACAAGGTCATGGAGTATTGTGAAGACAGGTGTCAGGGAGCATTGTGATGACATATGTCATGCTCCATTGTGATGCCAATGGAATGGAGCATTGTGATGCCAAGTGTCATGGAGGATTGTGATGACAAAGGTTATGGAGCATTGTGATGCCAAGTGTCATGGAGGATTGTGATGACAAAAGTTATGGAGCATTGTGATGACAAGCTTGTGGAGTATTGTGATGACAATGGCATGGAGCATTGTGATGAAAAGGGCATGGAGCATTGTGATGAAAAAGGCATGGAGACTTTTCATGATAGGTTTCAAGGAGCATTTTGACGACAAGTGTCAGGGAGCATTGTGATGACGTGTATTGAGCCTTGTGATGACAAATTTCATGGAGCATTGTGATGAGAAGTGCATGGAGTATTGTGATGAAAGGAATCATGGAGCGTTTTGATGACAAGTGTTATGGAAAATTGTGATCACAAGGGTTTGGAGCATTGTGATGACAGAGGTCATGGATCATTTTGATTTCAAGGAGCATGGAGCATTGTGATGACAAGGGCATGAAGAAATGTGATGCCAATGTTCATGGAGGATTGTGGATGACAATGGTAAAGAAGTATTGTGATGACAAGCGCATGGAGCATTGTGATGACAAGTCATGTAGCATTTTGCTGATATAGGCATGGAGCATTGTGATGACAAGGGTCATGGTCCACTGCGATGACAATTGTCAGAGATCATTGTGATTAGAGGGGTTATGGAACATTGTGATGACAGATGTCATGGAGCATTGTGATGAGAAGACCATGGATAATTGTGATGATGAGCGTCATGGGGCGTTGTGAGGACAAGTGATATGGAACCTTTTGATCACAAGGGTTTGGAGCATTGTGATGACAGAGGTCATGGAGCATGTTGATTTCATTGTGATGACAATAGCATGAAGCATTATGATGATGGGCATGGTGCATTGTGATGACAGGGTTCATGGAGCATTGAGATGACAAGGGCATGGAGCATTGTGATGAGAAAGCCATGGAGCATTCTGATGACATGTGTCATGGAGCTTTGTGATGACAAGGGTCATGGGGAAGTGTTATGACAAGGCCATGGAATATTGTGATGCCAGGGTTCATGGAGCATTTTTATGACAGGGGCAATGGAGCATTGTGATGACAAGGGCATGGAACATTGGTCTGAAAATTTTCATGGATTATTGTGATGAGAGTGGGCATGGAGCACTGTGATGACAAGGGCACGGAACACTGTGATACATGGGTCATGTAGCATTGTAATGAGAAGGGCATGAAGCATTGTGATGAGAAGTGCATCGAGCATTGTGATGACAAGCGTCATGGAGCTTTGTGATGAAAAGGGCATGGAGCAATGTGATAAGAGGGTTCCTGGAGCATTGTGATGACAATGGCATGGAGCACTGTGATGCCAAGGGTCATGGAGGTTTGTGATGACAAAGGTCATGGAGCATTTTGATGACAAGTGTGTGGTGCACTGTGATGAGAAGGGCAGGGAGCATTGTGATGACAGGGTCATGGAGCAATTTGATGAAAAGGGTCATGGAATATTTTGATGACAAGTGTCATGGAACATTGTGATGTCAGGAGTGATGGAGCATTGTGATGATAAGGGCATGTAGCATTGTGATGACTGGGGTCATGGAGCTTTGTGATCACAAGGGCATGGAGCATTGTCATTAGAGGGGTCTTGGGGCATTGTGATGAAAAGGGCATGGATTATTGTGATGAAATAACACGGAGCCTTGTCATGACAGGGTTCAAGGAGCATACTGACGACAAGTGTCAGGGAGCATTGTGATGGCAAGTGTATTGAGCATTGTGATGACAAAGGCATGGAGCATTGTGATGAGAAGACCATGGATAATTGTGATGAGGAGCATCATGGGGCGTTGTGATGACAAGTGTTATGGAACAATGTGATCACAAGGGTTTGGAGCATTATGATGACAGAGGTCTTGGTGCATTTTGATTTCACTCTGATGGCAATAGCATGAAGCATTATGATGAAGGGCATGGTGCACTGTGATGACAGGGTTCATGGAGCATTGAGATGAAAAGCGGCATGGAGCTTTGTGATTACAGGGGTCTTGAAGCATTGTGATGACAAGGGCATGGAGCATTGTGATGAGAAAGCCATGGAGCATACTGATGACATGCGTCATGGAGCTTTGTGATGATCAGTGCATGGAGCATTGTGATAACAGGGGTCTTGGAGCATTGTGATGACAAGGGTCATGGAGCCTTGTGATCACAAGGCCGTGGAACATTGTGATGTCAGGGGTCATGGAGCATAAGTCTGAAATGTTTCATGGATTATTATGATGAGCGTGGACATGGAGCATTGTGATGAAAAGGCCCCGGAACACTGTGATACATGGGTCATGGAGGATTGTAATGACAAAGCCATGGAGTATTTTGATGAGAAGGGCATCGAGCATTGTGATGACAAGCGTCATGGAGCATTGTGATGCCAAGGGTCATGGAGCTTTGTGATGACAAAGGTTATGGAGCATTTTGATGACAGGGGCGTTGTGCATTGTGATGAGAAGGTCAGGAAGCATTGTGATGACAGGATCAAGGAGCAATTTGAGGAAAAGTGTCCAGGAATATTTTGATGACAGAGGTTATGGAACATTGTGATGTCAGGGGTCATGGAGCATTGTGAGGATAAGGGCATGTAGCATTGTGATGACAGGGGTCATGGAACATTGTGATGACAGGGGTGAGGGATTATTGTGATGACTAGTGATGGAACCTTGTGATATCAGTTGTGAGAGAGCATTTTGATGAGAAGTGAATGGAGCATTGTGATGACAAGATTTATGGAGCATTGTGATGACAATGTTGTAGAGCACTGTGTTGACAAGCGCATGGCTTATTGTGATGACATGGGTCATGGAGCATTTTGCTGACATGGGCATGGAGCTTTGTGATGACAAGGGTCATGGAGCATTGTGCTGACAAAGGAATGGAGCATTGTGATGGCATGGGTCAAGGAGCTTTGTGATGAAACGTTCATGGAGCATTGTGGTGACAAATGTCAGAGAGCCTTGTGATGACGAGGGCATGGACCATTGTGATGACAAGAGTCATGAAGCATTGTGATGACTGGAGTCACGGAACATTGTGATGACAGCGGTCATGGAGCATTGTGATGACAAGGACATGGAGTTTTGTGATGACTAGGTCATGGAATATTGTGAAGACAGGTGTCAGGGAGCATTTTGATGACATATGTCATGCTCCATTGTGATGCCAATGGAATGGAGCATTGTGATGCCAAGTGTCATGGAGGATTGTGCTGACAAAAGTTATGGAGCATTGTGATGACAAGCTTGTGGAGTATTGTGATGACAATGGCATGGAGCAGTGTGATGAAAAGGGCATGGAGCATTGTGATGAAAAAGGCATGGAGACTTTTCATGATAGGTTTCAAGGAGCATTTTGACGACAAGTGTCAGGGAGCATTGTGATGACATGTGTATTGAGCCTTGTGATGACAAAGTTCATGGAGCATTGTGATGAGAAGTGCATGGAGTATTGTGATGAAAGGAATCATGGAGCGTTTTGATGACAAGTGTTATGGAAAATTGTGATCACAAGGGTTTGGAGCATTGTGATGACAAGTGCATGGTGTATTGTGATGAAAGGAATCATGGAGTGTTTTGATGACAAGTGTTATGGAAAATTGTGATCACAAGGGTTTGGAGCATTGTGATGACAGAGGTCATGGATCATTTTGATTTCAAGGAGCATGGAACATTGTGATGACAAGGGCATGAAGAAATGTGATGCCAATGTTCATGGAGGATTGTGGATGACAATGGTAAAGAAGTGTTGTGATGACAAGCGCATGGAGCATTGTGATGACAAGTCATGTAGCATTTTGCTGACATAGGCATGGAGCATTGTGATGACAAGGGTCATGGTCCACTGCGATGACAATTGTCAGAGAGCATTGTGATTAGAGGGGTTATGGAACATTGTGATGACAAATGTCATGGAGCATTGTGATGAGAAGACCATGGATAATTGTGATGATGAGCGTCAAGGGGCGTTGTGAGGACAAGTGATATGGAACATTTTGATCACAAGGGTTTGGAGCATTGTGATGACGGAGGTCATGGAGCATGTTGATTTCACTGTGATGACAATAGCTTTAAGCATTATGATGATGGGCATGGTGCATTGTGATGACAGGGTTCATGGAGCATTGAGATGACAAGGGCATGGAGCATTGTGATGAGAAAGCCATGGAGCATTCTGATGACATGTGTCATGGAGCTTTGTGATGACAAGGGTCATGGGGAAGTGTTATGACAAGGCCATGGAATATTGTGATGCCAGGGGTCATGGAGCATTGTTATGACAGGGGCAATGGAGCATTGTGATGACAAGGGCATGGAACATTGGTCTGAAAAGTTTCATGGATTATTGTGATGAGAGTGGGCATGGAGCACTGTGATGACAAGGGCACGGAACACTGTGATACATGGGTCATGGAGCATTGTAATGAGAAGGGCATGAAGCATTGTGATGAGAAGTGCATCAAGCATTGTGATGACAAGCGTCATGGAGCTTTGTGATGAAAAGGGCATGGAGCAATGTGATAAGAGGGTTCCTGGAGCATTGTGATGACAATGGCATGGAGCACTGTGATGCCAAGGATCATGGAGGTTTGTGATGACAAAGGTCATGGAGCATTTTGATGACAAGTGTGTGGTGCACTGTGATGAGAAGGGCAGGGAGCATTGTGATGACAGGGTCATGGAGCAATTTGATGAAAAGTGTCGTGGAATATTTTGATGACAAGTGTCATGGAACATTGTGATGTCAGGAGTGATGGAGCATTGTGATGATAAGGGCATGTAGCATTGTGATGACAGGGGTCATGGAGCTTTGTGATCACAAGGGCATGGAGCATTGTCATTAGAGGGGTCTTGGAGCATTGTGATGAAAAGGGCATGGATCATTGTGATGAAATAACACGGAGCCTTGTCATGACAGAGTTCAAGGAGCATACTGACGACAAGTGTCAGGGAGCATTGTGATGACAAGTGTATTGAGCATTGTGATGACAAAGGCATGGAGCATTGTGATGAGAAGACCATGGATAATTGTGATGAGGAGCATCATGGGGCGTTGTGATGACAAGTGTTATGGAACAATGTGATCACAAGGGTTTGGATCATTATGATGACAGAGGTCTTGGTGCATTTTGATTTCACTCTGATGGCAATAGCATGAAGCATTATGATGAAGGGCATGGTGCATTGTGATGACAGGGTTCATGGAGCATTGAGATGAAAAGCGGCATGGAGCTTTGTGATTACAGGGGTCTTGAAGCATTGTGATGACAAGGGCATGGAGCATTGTGATGAGAAAGCCATGGACCATACTGATGACATGCGTCATGGAGCTTTGTGATGATAAGGGCATGGAGCATTGTGATAACAGGGGTCTTGGTGCATTGTGATGACAAGTGTCATGGAGGCTTGTGATGACAAGGCCGTGGAACATTGTGATGTCTGGGGTCATGGAGCATAAGTCTGAAATGTTTCATGGATTATTATGATGAGCGTGGACATGGAGCATTGTGATGAAAAGGCCCCGGAACACTGTGATACATGGGTCATGGAGGATTGTAATGACAAAGCCATGGAGTATTTTGATGAGAAGGGCATCGAGCATTGTGATGACAAGCGTCATGGAGCATTGTGATGCCAAGGGTCATGGAGCTTTGTGATGACAAAGGTTATGGAGCATTTTGATGACAAGGGCGTTGTGCATTGTGATGATAAGGGTAGGAAGCATTGTGATGACAGGATCAAGGAGCAATTTGAGGAAAAGTGTCCAGGAATATTTTGATGACAGAGGTTATGGAACATTGTGATGTCAGGGGTCATGGAGCATTGTGAGGATAAGGGCATGTAGCATTGTGATGACAGGGGTCATGGAACATTGTGATGACAGGGGTGAGGGATTATTGTGATGACTAGTGATGGAACCTTGTTATATCAGTTGTGAGAGAGCATTTTGATGAGAAGTGAATGGAGCATTGTGATGACAAGTTTTATAGAGCATTGTGATGACAATATTGTAGAGCACTGTGTTGACAAGCGCATGGCTTATTGTGATGACATGGGTCATGGAGCAATTTGCTGACATGGGCATGGAGCATTGTGATGACAAGGGTCATTGGGCATTGTGCTGACAAAGGAATGGAACATTGTGATTGCATGGGTCAAGGAGCTTTGTGATGAAACGTTCATGGAGCATTGTGATGACAAATGTCAGAGAGCCTTGTGATGACGAGGGCATGGACCATTGTGATGACAAGAGTCATGAAGCATTGTGATGACTGGAGTCACGGAACATTGTGATGACAGCGGTCATGGAGCATTTTGATGACAAGTGCATGGAGTATTTTGATGACAAGGTCATGGAGTATTGTGAAGACAGGTGTCAGGGAGCATTGTGATGACATATGTCATGCTCCATTGTGATGACAATGGAATGGAGCATTGTGATGCCAAGTGTCATGGAGGATTGTGATGACAAAGGTTATGGAGCATTGTGATGACAAGCTTGTGGAGTATTGTGATGACAATGGCATGGAGCATTGTGATGAAAAGGGCATGGAGCATTGTGATGAAAAAGGCATGGAGACTTTTCATGATAGGTTTCAAGGAGCATTTTGACGACAAGTGTCAGGGAGCATTGTGATGACATGTGTATTGAGCCTTGTGATGAAAAAGTTCATGGAGCATTGTGATGACAAGTGCATGGAGTATTGTGATGAAAGGAATCATAGAGCGTTTTGATGACAAGTGTTATGGAAAATTGTGATCACAAGGGTTTGGAGCATTGTGATGACAGAGGTCATGGATCATTTTGATTTGAAGGAGCATGGAGCATTGTGATGACAAGGGCATGAAGTAATGTGATGCCAATGTTCATGGAGGATTGTGAATGACACTGGTAAAGAAGTATTGTGATGACAAGCGCATGGAGCATTGTGATGACAAGTCATGTAGCATTTTGCTGCCATAGGCATGGAGCATTGTGATGACAAGGGTCATGGTCCGCTGCGATGACAATTGTCAGAGAGCATTGTGATTAGAGGGGTTATGGAACATTGTGATGACAAATGTCATGGAGCATTGTGATGAGAAGACCATGGATAATTGTGATGATGAGCGTCATGGGGCGTTGTGAGGACAAGTGATATGGAACATTTTGATCACAAGGGTTTGGAGCATTGTGATGACAGAGGTCATGGAGCATGTTGATTTCATTGTGATGACAATAGCATGAAGCATTATGATGATGGGCATGGTGCATTGTGATGACAGGGTTCATGGAGCATTGAGATGACAAGGACATGGAGCATTGTGATGAGAAAGCCATGGAGCATTCTGATGACATGTGTCATGGAGCTTTGTGATGACAAGGGTCATGGGGAAGTGTTATGACAAGGCCATGGAATATTGTGATGCCAGGGGTCATGGAGCATTGTTATGACAGGGGCAATGGAGCATTGTGATGACAAGGGCATGGAACATTGGTCTGAAAATTTTCATGGATTATTGTGATGAGAGTGGGCATGGAGCACTGTGATGACAAGGGCACGGAACACTGTGATACATGGGTCATGGAGCATTGTAATGAGAAGGGCATGAAGCATTGTGATGAGAAGTGCATCAAGCATTGTGATGACAAGCGTCATGGAGCTTTGTGATGAAAAGGGCATGGAGCAATGTGATAAGAGGGTTCCTGGAGCATTGTGATGACAATGGCATGGAGCACTGTGATGCCAAGGGTCATGGAGGTTTGTGATGACAAAGGTCATGGAGCATTTTGATGACAAGTGTGTGGTGCACTGTGATGAGAAGGGCAGGGAGCATTGTGATGACAGGGTCATGGAGCAATTTGATGAAAAGGGTCATGGAATATTTTGATGACAAGTGTCATGGAACATTATGATGTCAGGAGTGATGGAGCATTGTGATGATAAGGACATGTAGCATTGTGATGACAGGGGTCATGGAGCTTTGTGATCACAAGGGCATGGAGCATTGTCATTAGAGGGGTCTTGGGGCATTGTGATGAAAAGGGCATGGATCATTGTGATGAAATAACACGGAGCCTTGTCATGACAGGGTTCAAGGAGCATACTGACGACAAGTGTCAGGGAGCATTGTGATGACAAGTGTATTGAGCATTGTGATGACAAAGGCATGGAGCACTGTGATGAGAAGACCATGGATAATTGTGATGAGGAGCATCATGGGGCGTTGTGATGACAAGTGTTATGGAACAATTTGATCACAAGGGTTTGGAGCATTATGATGACAGAGGTCTTGGTGCATTTTGATTTCACTCTGATGGCAATAGCATGAAGCATTATGATGAAGGGCATGGTGCATTGTGATGACAGGGTTCATGGAGCATTGAGATGAAAAGCGGCATGGAGCTTTGTGATTACAGGGGTCTTGAAGCATTGTGATGACAAGGGCATGGAGCATTGTGATGAGAAAGCCATGGACCATACTGATGACATGCGTCATGGAGCTTTGTGATGATAAGGGCATGGAGCATTGTGATAACAGGGGTCTTGGAGCATTGTGATGACAAGGGTCATGGAGCCTTGTGATGACAAGGCTGTGGAACATTGTGATGTCAGGGGTCATGGAGCATAAGTCTGAAATGTTTCATGTATTATTATGATGAGCGTGGACATGGAACATTGTGATGAAAAGCCCACGGAACACTGTGATACATGGGTCATGGAGGATTGTAATGACAAAGCCATGGAGTATTTTGATGAGAAGGGCATCGAGCATTGTGATGACAAGCGTCATGGAGCATTGTGATGCCAAGGGTCATGGAGCTTTGTGATGACAAAGGTTATGGAGCATTTTGATGACATGGGCGTTGTGCATTGTGATGAGAAGGGCAGGAAGCATTGTGATGACAGGATCAAGGAGCAATTTGAGGAAAAGTGTCCAAGAATATTTTGATGACAGAGGTTATGGAACATTGTGATGTCATGGGTCATGGAGCATTGTGAGGATAAGGGCATGTAGCATTGTGATGACAGGGTTCATGGAACATTGTGATGACAGGGGTGAGGGATTATTGTGATGACTAGTGATGGAACCTTGTGATATCAGTTGTGAGAGAGCATTTTGATGAGAAGTGAATGGAGCATTGTGATGACAAGATTTATGGAGCATTGTGATGACAATGTTGTAGAGCACTGTGTTGACAAGCGCATGGCTTATTGTGATGACATGGGTCATGGAGCATTTTGCTGACATGGGCATGGAGCATTGTGATGACAAGGGTCATGGAGCATTGTGCTGACAAAGGAATGGAGCATTGTGATTGCACGGGTCAAGGAGCTTTGTGATGAAACGTTCATGGAGCATTGTGGTGACAAATGTCAGAGAGCCTTGTGATGACGAGGGCATGGACCATTGTGATGACAAGAGTCATGAAGCATTGTGATGACTGGAGTCACGGAACATTGTGATGACAGCGGTCATGGAGCATTGTGATGACAAGGGCATGGAGTTTTGTGATGACTAGGTCATGGAGTATTGTGAAGACAGGTGTCAGGGAGCATTTTGATGACATATGTCATGCTCCATTGTGATGCCAATGGAATGGAGCATTGTGATGCCAATTGTCATGGAGGATTGTGATGACAAAGGTTATGGAGCATTGTGATGACAAGCTTGTGGAGTATTGTGATGACAATGGCATGGAGCATTGTGATGAAAAGGGCATGGAGCATTGTGATGAAAAAGGCATGGAGACTTTTCATGATAGGTTTCAAGGAGCATTTTGACGACAAGTGTCAGGGAGCATTGTGATGACATGTGTATTGAGCCTTGTGATGACAAAGTTCATGGAGCATTGTGATGAGAAGTGCATGGAGTATTGTGATGAAAGGAATCATGGAGCGTTTTGATGACAAGTGTTATGGAAAATTGTGATCACAAGGGTTTGGAGCATTGTGATGACAGAGGTCATGGATCATTTTGATTTGAAGGAGCATGGAGCATTGTGATGACAAGGGCATGAAGTAATGTGATGCCAATGTTCATGGAGGATTGTGAATGACAATGGTAAAGAAGTATTGTGATGACAAGCGCATGGAGCATTGTGATGACAAGTCATGTAGCATTTTGCTGACATAGGCATGGAGCATTGTGATGACAAGGGTCATGGTACACTGCGATGACAATTGTCAGAGAGCATTGTGATTAGAGGGGTTATGGAACATTGTGATGACAAATGTCATGGAGCATTGTGATGAGAAGACCATGGATAATTGTGATGATGAGCGTCATGGGGCGTTGTGAGGACAAGTGATATGGAACATTTTGATCACAAGGGTTTGGAGCATTGTGATGACGGAGGTCATGGAGCATGTTGATTTCACTGTGATGACAATAGCATGAAGCATTATGATGATGGGCATGGTGCATTGTGATGACAGGGTTCATGGAGCATTGAGATGACAAGGGCATGGAGCATTGTGATGAGAAAGCCATGGAGCATTCTGATGACATGTGTCATGGAGCTTTGTGATGACAAGGGTCATGGGGAAGTGTTATGACAAGGCCATGGAATATTGTGATGCCAGGGTCATGGAACAGTGTGATGACAAGGGAATGGAGTATGGTGATGACATATTCCTGCAGCATTGTGATGAGAAGGTCATTGAGCATTGGGCTGAATATATTCATGGAGTGTTGTGATGACAAGGGTCATGGAGTATTGTGATGACAAGGGCCATTGAGAATTTTGATGACAAGGTCTGTAGCATTGTGATGACAAGTGCATGGTACTTGCAATGACAGGGGTTATGGAGCATTGCAATGACAATTTCATGGAGAATTGTGATGACAAGAGCATGTAACATTGTGATAAGAAGAGTCATGGAGCATTGTGATGACAAGGACGTGGAGAATTGTGAGGACAAGGGACATGGAGCATTGTGATGACCAGGGCATGGAGCATTTTGATGGAAAGACCGTGGAGCATTGTGATGAGAAGGCCATGGATAATAGTGATGACGAACATTATGGAGCACTGTAATAACAAGGGGCATGGATCATTGTGATTACATGGGTCTTGGAGCATTGTGATGACAAGGGTCATGGAGCCTTGTGATGACAAGGGCATGGGACATTCTGATGAGAAGGCCATGGAGCATTCTGATGACATGCGTCATTGAGCTTTTTGTGACAGGGGCATGGAGCATTGTGATTAGAGGGGTCTTAGAGCATTGTGATGACAAGCGTCATGGAGCCACGTGATAAGGCTGTGGAACTTTGCTATGCAGGGGTCATGGAGCATTGTTATGACAGGGGAAATGGAGCATTGTGAGGACAAGGGCATGGAGCATTGGTCTGAAACTTTCATGGGTTGTTGTGATGAGAGTGGGCGTGGAGCAATGTGATGACAAGGGCACGGAACCCTGTGATACATGGGTCACGGAGGATTGTAATGACAAGGTGGTGGAGCATTATGATGCGAAGGGCATTGAATATTGTGATGACAAGCGTCATGGAGCTTTGTGATGACAAGGGCATGGAGCAATGGGATGAGAGGGTTCATGGAGCATTGTGATGACAATGAAATGGAGCATTGTGATGCCAAGGGTCAAGGAACTGTGTGATGACAAAGGTCATGGAGCATTTTGATGACAAGGGCGTGGTGCATTGTGATGAGAAGAGCAGGGTGCATTGTGATGACATGGTCTTGGAGCAATTTGATGAAAAGGGTCATGGATCATTTTGATGACAGGGCTTATGGAACATTGTGATGTCAGAGGTCATGGAGCATTGTGATAATAAGGGCATGTAGCACTGTGATGACAGGGGTCATTGGACATTTTGATGAGAGGGGTGAGGGAGTATTGTGATGACTAGTTATGGAACATTGTGATATCAGTGGTGAGAGAGCATTTTGATGGGAAGTGCATGGAGCATTATGATGCCAAGGTTTATGGAGCATTGTGATGACAAGGATGTGGAGGAATGTGATGACAAGCGCATGGCTCATTGTGATGATATGGGTCATGGAGCATGGTGCTGACAAGCACATGGAGCATTGTGATGACAAGGGTCATGGAGCATTGTGATGAAAAGTTCATGGATCATTGTGGTGACAATGGTCACAGAGCCTTGTGATGACGAGGGCATGGACCATTGTGACGAAAAATGTCATGAAGCATTGTGAAGACTTGAGCCATGGAGCATTGTGATGACAGGGGTCATGGAGAATTGTGATGACAAGGGCATGGAGAATTGTGATGACAGCGTCTTGGAGCAATTGTCTGACAAGTTTCATGAATTCTTGTGGAGACAGTGGGCATGGTGCATTGTGATGACAAGGGAATGGAGAATTGTGATGACAAGGTCATGGAGTATTGTGAAGACAGGTGTCAGGGAGAATTGTGATGACATATGACATGGTCCATTGTGATGACAATGGCATGGAGCCTTGTGATGTCAAGTATCATGGAGGATTGTGATGACAAAGATAATGGAGCAATGTGATGACAAGGGCTTGGAGCATTGTGATGAGAAGACCATGGATAATTGTGATGATGAGCCTCATGGGGCATTGTGATAACAAGTGTTATAGAACATTGTGATCACAAGGGTTTGGTGCCTTGTGATGACAGAGGTCATGGAGCATTTTAATTTCATTGTGATGACAATAGCATGAAGCATTATGATGATGGGCATGGTGCATTATGATGACAGGGTTCATGGAGCATTGAGATGCAAAGGGGCATGGAGCATTGTGATTACAGGGGTCTTGGGGCATTTTGATGACAAGGGCATGGAGCATTGTGTTGAGAAGACCATGGGGCATTCTGATGACATGCGTCATGGAGCTTTGTGATGAAAACGGCATGGAGCATTGTGATGCCAAGGGTCATGGAGCCTTGTGATGAGAAGGTCATGGAGCATTGGACTAAAAATATTCATGGAGTATTGTGATGACATTGGTCTTGGAGCATTGTGATGAGAAAGTCAAAGAGAATTGGGCTGACAATGTTCATGGAGTATTGTGATGACAGGGATCATGGAGCTTTGTGATGACAAGGGAATGGAGTATGGTGATGACAAGTTCCTGGAGCATTGTGAGGAGAACACCATGGAGCTTTTTCATGACAAGTCTCATGGAGCATTCTGATGAACAGGGGCATGGGACATTGTGATTACAGGCGTCTTGGAGCATTGTGATGACAAGGGCATGGAGCATTGTGATGAGAAGGCCATGGAGCACTCTGATGACATGCCTCTTGGAGCTTTGTGATGACAAGGGCATGGAACATTGTCATTACTACAGGGGTCTTGGAGCATTGTGAAGAAAATGGCATGGATCATTGTGATGAAAAAGGCATGGAGCCTTGTCATGACAGTGTTCAAGGAGCATACTGATGGCAAGTGTCATGGAGCATTGTGCTGACAAAGGCTTGGAGCATTGTGATGACAAGGGTCACAGAGAGTTGTGATGAAAAGTTCATGGAGCATTGTGGCGACACAGGTCACATAGCCATGTGATGACGAGGGCATGGACCATTGTGATGACAAATGTCATGAAGCATTGTGATGACAGGAGTCACGGAGCATTGTGATGACAGGCGTCATGGAGCATTGTGATGACAAGGGCATGGAGCATTGTGATGATAGGGGCATGGAGCATTGGTCTTACACCTTTCATGGATTATTGTGATGACAGTGGGCATGGCACATTGTGATGACAAGGGCATGGAGCATTGTGAAGACAAGGTAATAGAGTTTTGTGAAGACAGGTGTCAGGGAGCATTGTGATGACATATGTCATGGTCCATTGTGATGACAATGGCATGGAGCATTGTGATGGAAAAGGCATGGAGCCTTTTCATGACAGGGTTCAAGGAGCATTCTGACATGTGTATTGAGTATTGTGATGACAATGGCATGGTGCATTGTGATGCCAAGTATCATGGAGGATTCTGATGACAAAGGTAATGGAGCAATGTGATGACAAGGTCTTGGAGCATTGTGATGAGAAGAGCATGGATAATTGTGATGATGAGCGTCATGGGGCGTTATGATAACAAGTGTTTTGGAACATTGTGATCACAAGGCTTTGGAGCCTTGTGATGACAGAGGTCATGGAGCATTTTGATTTCATTGTGATGACAATAGCATGAAGCATTATGATGATGGGCATGGTGCATTGTGATGACAGGGTTCATGGAACATTGAGATGCAAAGGGGCATGGAGCCTTGTGATTACAGGGGTCTTGGGGCATTGCGATGACAAGGGCATGGAGCATTGTGTTGAGAAGCCCTTGGAGCATTCTGATGACATGCGTCATGGAGCTTTGTGATGAAAACGGCATGGAGCATTGTGATGGTAAGGGTCATGGAGCCATGTGATGACAAGGCCTTGGAACATTGTGATGGCAGTGGTAATGGAGCATTGTGAGGACAAGTGCATGGAGCATTGGTGTGAAAAGTTTCATGGATTATTGGGATGAGAGTGGGAATGGAGCATTGTGGTGACAAGGGCATGGAACACTGTGATACATGGTTCATGGTGGATTGTAATGACAAGGGCATGGAGCATTGTGATGAGAACGGCATCGAGCATTGTGATGAGAAGCGTCATGGAGCTTTGTGATGAAAAGGGCATGGAGCAGTGCGTGAGTGTTCATGGAGCATTGTGATGACAATGGCATGGAGCATTGTGATGAGTGGAATCATGGAGCATTGCGATGACAGGGGTCATGGAGCATTGTGATGACAAGGGCAAGGAACATTGTGATGACAGGGGCATGGAGCAATTTGATGAAAAGTGTCATGGAACATTTTGATGACAGGGGTTATGGAACATTGTGATGTCAGGGGTCATGGAGCATTGTGATGAAAAGGGTCATGGAGCATTTAGATGATAGGTGTTATGGAACATTGTGATGTCAGGGGCCATGGAGCACTGTGATGACTGGGGTCATGGAACATTGTGATGACAGGGGTGAGGGAGTATTGTGATGACTAGTGATGGAACATTGTGATATCAGTGGTGAGATAGCACTTTGATGGGAAGTGCATGGAGCATTGTGAGGACAAGCTTTATGGAGCATTGTGATGACAATGTTGTGGAGCATTTTGATGACAAGCGCATGGTACATTGTGATGACATGGGTCATGGAGCATTTTGCTGACAAGCGCATGGAGCATTGTGATGACAAGGGTCATGGAGCATTGTGCTGATAAAGGCATGGCACATTGTGATGACAAGGGTCACAGAGAATTGTGATGAAAAATTCATGGAGCATTGTGGTGACAAAGGTAACAGAGCCTTGGGATGACGAGGGTATGGACCATTGTGATGACAACGTTCATGAAGTATTGTGATGAGTGGAATCATGGAGCATTGCGATGACATGGGTCAAGGAGCATTGGGATGACAAGGGCAAGGAGCATTGTGTTGACATGGGCATGGAGCATTGGTCTGACAAGTTTCATGGATTATTGCAATGACATTGGGCATGGCGAATTTTGATGACAAGGGCATGGAGCATTGTTATGACAAGGTCATGGATGATTGTGATGGCAAAGGTAATGGAGCATTGTGATGACAAGGGCCTGGAGCATTGTGATGAAAAGGGTCAGGGAGCATTGTGATGACAAGGGCATGGAGCATTGCGATGAAAAGGTCCATTGAGAATTTTGATGACAAGTTCTTGAAGCATTGTGATGATATGCGTATGGGGCTTTTATGACAGGGTCATGGAGCATTGCGATGACAAGTGCATGGAGAATTGTGAGGACAAGAGCATGTAACATTTTGATGAGAAGTGTCTTGGAGCATTGTGATGACAGGGACGTAGAGAATTGTGATGCAAAGGGACATGGTGCATTGTGATGACCAGGGCATGGACCGTAGTGATGGCAAGACCGTGGAGCACTGTGATGAGAAGACCCCGGATAATTGTGATGACGAGCGTCATGGAGCACTGTAATGACAAGGGGCATGGAGCATTGTGATGACAGGTGTCATGGAGCATTGTCATGACATGGGTCATGGAGCATTGTGATGACAAGTGTCATGGAACATTCTGATGACAAGCTTGTGGAGTATTGTGATGACAGTGGCATGGAGCATTGTGATGAAAAAGGCATGGAGCCTTTTCATGACAGTGTTCAAGGAGCATTCTGATGACAAGTGTCAGAGAGCATTGTGATGACAATGTATTGAACATTGTGATGACAAAGGTCATGGAGCATTGTGATGACAAGGTCATGGATTATTGTGATGATAGGCATCATGGAGCGTTGTGATGACAAGTGTTATGGAACATTGTGATCACAGGGTTTGGAGCATTGTGATGACAGAGGTCATGGAGCATTTTGATTTCATGGAGAATGGAGCATTGTGATGACAAGGACATGAAGCAAAGTGATCCCAAGGTTCTTGGAGGATTGTGATGACAATGGGAATGGAGTATTGGTGATAACAAGCTCATGGAGCATTCTGATGACAAGCTCGTGGAGATTTGTGATGACAATGGCATGGAGCATTGTGGTGAAAAGGGCAAGAAGCATTGTGATGAAAAGGGCAAGGAGCCTTTTCATGACAGGATTCAAGGAGCATTCTGACGACAAGAATCAGGGAGCATTGTGATGACATGTGTATTGAGTATTGTGATGAAAAAGGGCATGGAGCATTGTGATGACAAGGGCATGGATTATTGTGATGACAGGCCTAATGGAGCGTTGTGATGACAAGTGTTATGGAACATTGTGATCACAAGGGTTTGGAGCATTGTGATGACAGAGGTCATGGATCATTTTGATTTCAAGGAGCATGGAGCATTGTGATGTCAAGGGCATGAAGCAATGTGATCCCAAGGTTCATGGAGGATTGTGATGACAATGGGAATTGAGTATTGGTGATAACAAGCTCATGGAGCATTGTGATGACAAGGTCATGTAGCATTTTGCTGACAAAGGCATGGAGCATTGTGATGACAAGCGTCATGGTGCACTGTGATGAAAAGCATCACGGAGCATTGTGATTACAGGGGTCATGGAGCATTGGGATGACAAGGGCATGGATCATTGTGATGACAATTGTCATGGAGCATTTTGATGACAAGAGTCCCGGATCATTTTGTTGTCAGGGTCATGGAGCATTGTGATGACTGTGGTCATGGAGCACTGTGATGACAGTGGTCCTGGAGCATTGTGATGAGAAGGTCAAAGAGAATTGGGCTGAAAATGTTCATGGAGTATTGTGATGACATGGGTCATGGAACATTGTGATGACAAGGGAATGGAGTATGGTGATGACAAGGTCCTGGAGCATTGTGATGAGAACACCATGGAGCTTTGTGATGACAAGTCTCATGGAGCATTCTGATGAAAAGAGGCATGGATCATTGTGATTACAGGTGTCTTGGAGCATTGTGATGACAAGGGCATGGAGCATTGTGATGAGAAGGCCATGGAGCACTCTGATGACTTGCCTCATGGAGCTTTGTGATGACAAGGGCATAGAGCATTGTCATTACAGGGGTCTTGGGGCATTGTGAAGAAAATGGCATGGATCATTGTGATGAAAAAGGCATGGAGCCTTTTCATGACATGGTTCAAAGAGGATACTGATGGCAAGTGTCATGGAGCATTGTGCTGACAAAGGCTTGGAGCATTGTGATGACAAGTGTCAGAGAGAATTGTGATGAAATGTTCATAGAGCATTGTGGTGACACAGGTCACATAGCCATGTGATGACGAGGGCATGGACCATTGTGATAACAAATGTCATTAAGCTTTGTGATGACTGGAGTCACGGAGCATTGTGATGACAGGCGTCATGGAGCATTGTGATGACAAGGGCATGGAGCATTGTGAGGACAGGGGAATGGAACATTGGTCTTACACGTTTCATGGATTATTGTGATGACAGTGGGCATGGCGCATTGTGATGACAAGGGCATGGAGCATTTTGATGACAAGGTCATAGAGTATTGTGAAGACAGGTGTCAGGGAGCATTGTGATGACATATGTCATGGTCCACTGTGATGGCAATGGCATGGAGCATTGTGATGCCAAGTGTCATGGAGGAATGTGATGACAAAGGTCATGGAGCATTGTGATGACAAGTGTCATGGAGCATTGTGATGACAAGGGTCATGGAGCATTGTGATGACAAGAGCCATTGAGAATTTTGATGACAAGGTCGTGTAGCATTGTGATGACAAGTGCATGGTGCTTGCAATGACAGGGGTCATGGAGCATTGCAATGACAATTTCATGGAGAATTGTGATGACAAGAGCATGTAACATTGTGATAAGAAGAGTCATGGAACATTGTGATGACAAGGACGTGGAGAATTGTGAGGACAAGGGACATGGAGCATTGTGATGACCAGGGCATGGAGCATTTTGATGGAAAGACCGTGGAGCATTGTGATGAGAAGGCCATGGATAATAGTGATGACGAGCATTATGGAGCACTGTAATAACAAGGGGCATGGATCATTGTGATTACATGGGTCTTGGAGCATTGTGATGACAAGGGTCATGGAGCCTTGTGATGACAAGGGCATGGGACATTCTGATGAGAAGGCCATGGAGCATTCTGATGACATGCGTCATTGAGCTTTGTGTGACAGGGGCATTGAGCATTGTGATTAGAGGGGTCTTAGAGCATTGTGATGACAAGCGTCATGGAGCCACGTGATAAGGCTGTGGAACTTTGCTATGGCAGGGGTCATGGAGCATTGTTATGACAGGGGAAATGGAGCATTGTGAGGACAAGGGCATGGAGCATTGGTCTGAAACTTTCATGGATTGTTGTGATGAGAGTGGGCGTGGAGCAATGTGATGACAAGGGCACGGAACCCTGTGATACATGGGCCATGGAGGATTGTAATGACAAGGTGGTGGAGCATTGTGATGCGAAGGG
This sequence comes from Mesoplodon mirus, assembly GCF_964341445.2. Lineage (NCBI taxonomy): Eukaryota > Metazoa > Chordata > Mammalia > Artiodactyla > Ziphiidae > Mesoplodon > Mesoplodon mirus. Next base: position 201,056,963 of record NC_138976.1, on the reverse strand, counting down.
CATTGAATATTGTGATGACAAGCATCATGGAGCTTTGTGATGACAAGGGCATGGAGCAATGGGATGAGAGGGTTCATGGAGCATTGTGATGACAATGACATGGAGCATTGTGATGCCAAGGGTCAAGGAACTGTGTGATGACAAAGGTCATGGAGCATTTTGATGACAAGGGCGTGATGCATTGTGATGAGAAGAGCAGGGTGCATTGTGATGACATGGTCTTGGAGCAATTTGATGAAAAGGGTCATGGATCATTTTGATGACAGGGCTTATGGAACATTGTGATGTCAGAGGTCATGGAGAATTGTGATGACAGGGGTCATGGAGAATTGTGATGACAAGTGCATGGAGAATTGTTATGACAGCGTCTTGGAGCAATTGTCTGACAAGTTTCATGTTTTCTTGTGGAGACAGTGGGCAAGGTGCATTGTGATGACAAGGGAATGGAGAATTGTGATGACAAGGTCATGGAGTATTGTGAAGACAGGTGTCAGGGAGAATTGTGATGACATATGACATGGTCCATTGTGATGACAATGGCATGGAGCCTTGTGATGTCAAGTATCATGGAGGATTGTGATGACAAAGATAATGGAGCAATGTGATGACAAGGGCTTGGAGCATTGTGATGAGAAGACCATGGATAATTGTGATGATGAGCCTCATGGGGCATTGTGATAACAAGTGTTATAGAACATTGTGATCACAAGGGTTTGGAGCCTTGTGATGACAGAGGTCATGGAGCATTTTCATTTCATTGTGATGACAATAGCATGAAGCATTATGATGATGGGCATGGTGCATTATGATGACAGGGTTCATGGAGCATTGAGATGCAAAGGGGCATGGAGCATTGTGATTACAGGGGTCTTGGGGCATTTTGATGACAAGGGCATGGAGCATTGTGTTGAGAAGACCATGGGGCATTCTGATGACATGCGTCATGGAGCTTTGTGATGAAAACGGCATGGAGCATTGTGATGCCAAGGGTCATGGAGCCATGTGATGACAAGGCCTTGGAACATTGTGATGGCAGTGGTAATGGAGCATTGTGAGGACAAGTGCATGGAGCATTGGTGTGAAAAGTTTCATGGATTATTGGGATGAGAGTGGGAATGGAGCATTGTGGTGACAAGGGCATGGAACACTGTGATACATGGTTCATGGTGGATTGTAATGACAAGGGCATGGAGCATTGTGATGAGAAGGGCATCGAGCATTGTGATGAGAAGCGTCATGGAGCTTTGTGATGAAAAGGGCATGGAGCAGTGCGTGAGTGTTCATGGAGCATTGTGATGACAATGGCATGGAGCATTGTGATGAGTGGAATCATGGAGCATTGCGATGACAGGGGTCATGGAGCATTGTGATGACAAGGGCAAGGAACATTGTGATGACAGGGGCATGGAGCAATTTGATGAAAAGTGTCATGGAACATTTTGATGACAGGGGTTATGGAACATTGTGATGTCAGGGGTCATGGAGCATTGTGATGAAAAGGGTCATGGAGCATTTAGATGATAGGTGTTATGGAACATTGTGATGTCAGGGGCCATGGAGCACTGTGATGACTGGGGTCATGGAACATTGTGATGACAGGGGTGAGGGAGTATTGTGATGACTAGTGATGGAACATTGTGATATCAGTGGTGAGATAGCACTTTGATGGGAAGTGCATGGAGCATTGTGAGGACAAGCTTTATGGAGCATTGTGATGACAATGTTGTGGAGCATTTTGATGACAAGCGCATGGTACATTGTGATGACATGGGTCATGGAGCATTTTGCTGACAAGCGCATGGACCATTGTGATGATAAATTTCATGAAGTATTGTGATGAGTGGAATCATGGAGCATTGCGATGACAGGGGTCAAGGAGCATTGGGATGACAAGGGCAAGGAGCATTGTGTTGACATGGGCATGGAGCATTGGTCTGACAAGTTTCATGGATTATTGCAATGACATTGGGCATGGCGAATTTTGATGACAAGGGCATGGAGCATTGTTATGACAAGGTCATGGATGATTGTGATGGCAAAGGTAATGGAGCATTGTGATGACAAGGGCCTGGAGCATTGTGATGAAAAGGGTCAGGGAGCATTGTGATGACAAGGGCATGGAGCATTGCGATGTAAAGGTCCATTGAGAATTTTGATGACAAGTTCTTGAAGCATTGTGATGACATGCACATGGAGCTTTCTATGACAGGGTCATGGAGCATTGCGATGACAAGTGCATGGAGAATTGTGAGGACAAGAGCATGTAACATTTTGATGAGAAGTGTCTTGGAGCATTGTGATGACAGGGACGTGGAGAATTGTGATGTAAAGGGACATGGTGCATTGTGATGACCAGTGCATGGAGCGTAGTGATGGCAAGACCGTGGAGCACTGTGATGAGAAGACCCCGGATAATTGTGATGACGAGCGTCATGGAGCACTGTAATGACAAGGGGCATGGAGCATTGTGATGACAGGTGTCATGGAGCATTGTCATGACATGGGTCATGGAGCATTGTGATGACAAGTGTCATGGAACATTCCGATGACAAGCTTGGGAGTATTGTGATGACAATGGCATGGAGCATTGTGATGAAAAAGGCATGGAGCCTTTTCATGACAGTGTTCAAGGAGCATTCTGATGACAAGTGTCCGAGAGCATTGTGATGACAATGTATTGAGCATTGTGATGACAAAGGTCATGGAGCATTTTGATGACAAGTTCATGGATTATTTTGATGATAGACATCATGGAGCATTGTGATGACAAGTGTTATGGAACATTGTGATCACAGGGTTTGGAGCATTGTGATGACAGAGGTCATGGATCATTTTGATTTCATGGAGAATGGAGCATTGTGATGACAAGGGCATGAAGCAAAGTGATCCCAAAGTTCTTGGAGGATTGTGATGACAATGGGAATGGAGTATTGGTGATAACAAGCTCATGGAACATTCTGATGACGAGCTCGTAGAGATTTGTGATGACAATGGCATGGAGCATTGTGGTGAAAAGGGCAAGAAGCATTGTGATGAAAAGGGCAAGGAGCCTTTTCATGACAGGATTCAAGGAGCATTCTGACGACATGTATCAGGGAGCATTGTGATGACATGTGTATTGATTATTGTGATGAAAAAGGGCATGGAGCATTGTGATGACAAGGGCATGGATTATTCTGATGACAGGCCTAATGGAGCGTTGTGATGACAAGTGTTATGGAACATTGTGATCACAAGGGTTTGGAGCATTGTGATGACAGAGGTCATGGAGCATTTTGATTTCATTGTGATGAGAATAGCATGAAGCATTATGATGATGGGCATGGTGCATTTTGATGACAGGGTTCATGGAACATTGAGATGAAAAGGGGCATGGAGCTTTGTGATTACAGTGGTCTTGGGGCATTGTGATGACAAGGGCACGGAGCATTGTGTTGAGAAGGCCATGGAGCATTCTGATGACATGCGTCATGGAGCTTTGTGATGAAAACTGCATGGAGCATTGTGATGACAAGGGTCATGGAGCCTTGTGATGACAAGGCCTTGGAATATTTTGATGGCAGGGGTAATGGAGCATTGTTATGACAGGGGTAATGGAGCACTGTGAGGACAAGTGCATGGAACATTGGTGTGAAAAGTTTCATGGATTATTGGGATGAGAGTCGGCATGGAGCATTGTGGTGACAAGGGCACGGAACACTGTGATACATGGTTCATGGTGGATTGTAATGACAAGGGCTTGGAGCATTTTGATGAGATGTGCATCGAGCATTGTGATGAGAAGCGTCATGGAGCTTTGTGATGAAAAGGGCATGGAGCATGACGTGAGTGTTCATGAAGCTTTGTGATGACAATGGCATTGTGCATTGTGATGAGTGGATTCATGGAGCATTGCGATGACTGGGGTCATGGAGCATTGTGATGACAAGGGCAAGGAACATTGTGATGACAGGGGCATGGAGCAATTTGATGAAAAGTGTCATGGAATATTTTGATGACAGGGGTTATGGAACATTGTGATGTCAGGGATCATGGAGCATTGTGATGAAAAGGGTCATGGAGCATTTTGATGACAGGTCTTATGGAACATTGTGATGTCAGGGGTCATGGAGCATTGTGATGATAAGGTCATGTAGCATTGTGATTACATGGGTCATGGAACATTGTGATGACAGGGGTGAGGGAGTATTGTGATGACTAGTGATGGAACATTGTGATATCAGTGGTGAGAGAGCATTTTGATGGGAAGTGCATGGAGCATTTTGAGGACAAGTTTTATAGAGCATTGTGGTGACAATGTTGTGGAGCATTGTGATGACAATCGCATGGTACATTGTGATGACATGGGTCATGGAGCATTGTGCTGACAAGTGCATGGAGCATTGTGATGACAAGGGTCATGGAGCATTGTGCTGACAAAGGCATGGAGCATTGTGATGGCAAGTGTCACAGAGACTTGGGTGACGAGAGCATGGACTATTCTAATGACAAATTTCATGAAGCATTGTGATGAGTGGAATCATGGAGCATTGCGTTTACAGGGGTCATGGAGCATTTTTTACAAGGGCAAAGAGCATTGTGACGACAGGGGAATGGAGCATTGGTCTGACAAGTTTCATTGATTATTGCAATGATATTGCACATGGCACATTTTGATGACAAGGACATGGAGCATTGTGATGACAAGGGTCATGGAGCATTGTCCTGACAACGGCATGGAGAAATTTGATGAGAAGGTCTTGGAGCATTGTGATGACATGGGTCATGGAGCATTGTGATGACAAGGGCATGGAGCATTGTGATGACAAGGGCCATTGAGAATTTTGATGACAAGGTCGTCAAGCATTGTGATGACAAGCGAATGGAGCTTGCTATGACAGGGATCATGGAGCATTGCGATGACAAGTGCATGGAGAATTGTGATGACAAGAGCATGTAACATTGTGATGAGAATTGTCATGGAGCATTGTGATGACAAGGAGGAGGAGAATTGTGATGACAAAGTACATGGAGCATTGTGATGACCAGGGCATGGAGCATTGTGATGGAAAGACCGTGGAGCATTGTGATGAGAAGACCGTAGATAATTGTGATGATGAGCGTCATGGAGCACTTTAATGACAAGGGGCATGGAGCATTGTGATGAGAGGTGTCATGGAGCATTGTGATGAAAAGGGCATGGATCAGGGCCTCCCTGGTGGCGCAGTGGTTGAGAGTCCGCCTGCCGATGCAGGGGATGCGGGTTCGTGCCCCGGTCTGGGAGGATCCCATATGCCGTGGAGCGGCTGGGCCCGTGAGCCATGGCCGCTGGGCCTGCGCGTCCGGAGCCTGTGCTCCGCAACGGGAGAGGCCACAACAGTGAGAGGCCCGCATACCGCCAAAAAAAAAAAAAAAAAAAAAAAAAAAAAAAAAAAGGGCATGGATCATTGTGATGAAAAAGGCATGGAGCCTTTTCATGACAGGGTTCAAGTTGCATGCTGACGACAAGTGTCAGGGAGCATTGTGATGACAAGTGTGTTGAGCTTTGTGATGACAAAGGTCATTGAGCCTTGTGATGAGAAGCCCATGGTTAATTGTGATGATGAGCATCATGGGGCATTGTGATGACAAGTGTTATGGAACATTGTGATCACAAGGGTTTGTAACATTGTAATGACAGAGGTCATGGAGCATTTTTATTTCATTGTGATGACAATAGCGTGAAGCATTATGATGATGGGCATGGTGCATTGTGATGACAGGGTTCATGAAGCATTGAGATGAAAAGGGGCATGGAGCCACGTGATGAAAAGGCTGTGGAACATTGCAGTGGCAGGTGTCATGGAGCATTGTGATGACAATGGCATGGAGCATTGTGATGCCAATGGTCATGGAGCTTTGTGATGACAAACGTCATGGAGCATTTTGTTGACAAGGGCGTGGTGCATTGTGATGAGAAGGGCAGGGAGCATTGTGATAACAGGGTCATGGAGCAAATTGATGAAAACTGTCATGGAACATTTTGATGACAGTGTTTATGGAACATTATGATGTCAGGGATCATGGAGCATTGTGATGAAAAGGGTCATGGAGCATTTTGATAACAGGGGTTATTGAACATTGTGAAGTCAGGGATCGTGGAGTATTGTGATGATAAGGGCATGTAGCATTGTGAAGACGGGGTCATGGAACATTGTGATGACAGGGGCGAGGGAGTATTTTGATGACTAGTGATGGAACGTTTTGACATCAGTTGTGAGATTGCATTTTGATGAGAAGTGAATGGATCATCGTGATGACAAGGTTTATGGAGCATTGTGATGACAAGGTTGTGGAACATTGTGATGACAAACGCAAGGCGCATTTTGATGACATGGGTCGTGGAGCATTGTGGTGACAAGCGCATGGAGCATTGTGATGACAGGGGTCACAGAGCATTGTGATGAAAAGTTCATGGACCATTGTGATGACAAAGGTCATGAAGCATTGTGATGACTGGAGTCACGGAGCATTGTGATGACAGGGGTCATGGAGAGTTGTGATGAAAACGGCATGGAGCATTGTGATTAAAGGGGCATGGAGCATTGGTCTGACAAGTTTCGTGGATTATTGTGATGACAGTGGGCATGGTGCATTGTGATGACAATGGTCATGGAGCATTGTGATGGCAAGGGTCATGGAGCATTGTCCTGACAACGGCATGGAGAAATTTGATGAGAAGGTCTTGGAGCATTGTGATGACATGGGTCATGGAGCATTGTGATGACAAGGGCATGGAGCATTATGATGACAAGGGCCATTGAGAATTTTGATGACAAGGTCGTCAAGCATTGTGATGACAAGTGCATGGACCTTGCTATGACAGGGGTCATGGAGCATTGCGATGACAAGTGCATGGAGAATTGCGATGACAAGAGCATGTAACATTGTGAAGAGAAGTGTCATGGAGCATTGTGATGACAAGGACGTGGAGAATTGTGAGGACAAGGGACATGGAGCATTGTGATGACCAAGGCATGGAGCATTTTGATGGAAAGACCGTGGAGCATTTTGAAGAGAAGACCATGGATAATTGTGATGACGAGCATTATGGATTACTTTAATGACAAGAGGCATGTATCATGGTGATTACAGGGTTCTTGGGGCTTTGTGATCACAAGGGTCATGGAGCCCTGTGATGACAAGGGCATGGAGCATTCTGATGAAGTGTGTCATTGAGAATTGTGTAACCAGGGCATGGTGCATTGTGATTAATGGGGTCATGGAGCATCATGATGACAAGGGTCATGAAGGCACGTGATGAAAAGGCTGTGGAACACTGCAATGGCAGGTGTCATGGAGCATTGTGATGACAGGGGTAATGGAGCATTGTGATGGCAAAGGCATGGAGCATTGGTCTGAAAAGTTTTGTGGATTTTTGTGATGAGAGTGCGCATGGAGCATTGTGATGACAAGGGCACGGAACACTGTGATACATGGGTCATGGAGGATTGTAATGAAAAGGGCGTGGAGCATTGTGATGAGAAGGGCATCGAACATTGTGATGACAAGCGTCATGCAACTTTGTGATGACAAGGGCATGGAGCAATGGGATGAGAGGGTTCATGGAGCATTGTGATGACAAATGTCATGAAGCATTGTGATGACTGGAGTCATGGAGCATTGTGATGACAAGGGCATAGAGCATTGGTCTTACAAGTTTCATGGATTGTTGTGATGACAGTGGGCATGGCGCATTCTGATGACAAGGGCATGGAGCATTGTGATGACAAGGTCATAGAGTATTGTGAAGACAGGTGTCAGGGAGCATTGTGATGACATATGTCATGGTCCATTGTGATGACAATGGCATGGAGCATTGTGATGTCAAGTGTCATGGAGGATTGTGATGACAAAGGTCATGGAGCATTTTGATGACAAGGGTCATGTAGCATTGTGATGACAAGGTCCATGGATCATTGTGATGGCAAGGGCCATTGAGAATTTTGATGACAATGTCGTGAAATATTGTGATGACAAGTGCATGGTGCTTGCAATGACAGGGGTCATGGAGCATTGTGATGACAAGTGCATGGATAATTGTGATGACAAGAGCATGTAACATTGTGATGAGAAGTGTCATGGAGCATTGTGATGACAAGGACGTGGAGAATTGTGATGACAAAGGACACGGAGCATTGTGATGACCAGGATATGGAGCATTGTGATGGAAAGACCGTGGAACATTGTGAAGAGAAGATCATGGATAATTGTGATGACGAGCATTATGGAGCACTTTAATGACAAGGGGCATGGATCATTGTGATTACAGGGGTCTTGGAGCATTGTGATGACAAGGGTCATGGAGCCTTGTGATGACAAGGGCATGCAGCATTCTGATGAGAAGGCCATGGAGCATTCTGATGACATGCGTCATGGAGGTTTGTGTGACAAGGGCATGGAGCATTGTGATTACAGGTGTCTTGGAGCATTGTGATGACAAGGGTCATGGAGCCCCGTGATGAAAAGGCTGTGGAACTTTGCAATGGCAGGTGTCATGGAGCATTGTTATGACAGGGGTAATGGAGCATTGTGATGACAAGGGCATGGAGCATTGGTCTGAAAAGATTCATGGATTGTTGTGATGAGATTGGGCATGGAGCATTGTGATGACAAGGGCACGGAACACTGTGATACATGGGTCATGGAGTATTGTAATGACAAGGGGGTGGAGCATTGTGATGAGAAGGGCATCGAACATTGTGATGACAAGCGTCATGGAGCATTGTGATGACAAGGGTCATGGAGCATTGTGATGAAATGTTCATGGAGCATTGTGGTGACAAAGGTCACAGAGCCTTGTGATTACGAGGGCATGGACCATTGTGATGAAATAGGTCATGAAGCATTGTAATGACTGGAGTCACGGAGCATTGTGATGACAGGGGTCATGGAGCATCGTGATGCCGATTATCATGGAGGATTGTGATGACAAAGTTAATGGAGAAATGTGATGACAAGTGCTTGGAGCATTGTGATGACAAGGGCATGGAGTATTGTGATGACCAGGGCCACTGAGAATTTTGATGACAAGTCGTGATGCATTGTGATGACAAGCGCATGGAGCTTGCTATGACAGGGGCCATGGAGCATTGTGATGACAAGTGCATGGAGAATTGTGAAGACAAGAGCATGTAACATTGTGATGAGAATTGTCATGGAGCATTGTGATGACAAGGAGGAGGAGAATTGTGATGACAAAGTACATGGAGCATTGTGATGACCAGTGCATGGAGCATTGTGATGGAAAGACCGTGGAGCATTGTGATGAGAAGACCGTAGATAATTGTGATGATGAGCGTCATGGAGCACTTTAATGACAAGGGGCATGGAGCATTGTGATGAGAGGTTTCATGGAGCATTGTGATGAAAAGGGCATGGATCATTGTGATGAAAAAGGCATGGAGCCTTTTCATGACAGGGTTCAAGTTGCATGCTGACGACAAGTGTCAGGGAGCATTGTGATGACAAGTGTGTTGAGCTTTGTGATGACAAAGGTCACGGAGCATTGTGATGAGAAGCCCATGGTTAATTGTGATGATGAGCATCATGGGGCATTGTGATGACAAGTGTTATGGAACATTGTGATCACAAGGGTTTGTAGCATTGTAATGACAGAGGTCATGGAGCATTTTTATTTCATTGTGATGACAATAGCGTGAAGCATTATGATGATGGGCATGGTGCATTGTGATGACAGGGTTCATGAAGCATTGAGATGAAAAGGGGCATGGAGCCACGTGATGAAAAGGCTGTGGAACATTGCAATGGCAGGTGTCATGGAGCATTGCGATGACAATGGCATGGAGCATTGTGATGCCAATGGTCATGGAGCTTTGTGATGACAAACGTCATGGAGCATTTTGTTGACAAGGGCGTGGTGCATTGTGATGAGAAGGGCAGGGAGCATTGTGATGACAGGGACATGGAGCAAATTGATGAAAACTGTCATGGAACATTTTGATGACAGTGTTTATGGAACATTATGATGTCAGGGGTCATGGAGCATTGTGATGAAAAGGGTCATGGAGCATTTTGATAACAGGGGTTATTGAACATTGTGAAGTCAGGGATCGTGGAGTATTGTGATGATAAGGGCATGTAGCATTGTGATGACGGGGTCATGGAACATTGTGATGACAGGGGCGAGGGAGTATTTTGATGACTAGTGATGGAACGTTTTGATATCAGTTGTGAGATTGCATTTTGATGAGAAGTGAATGGATCATCGTGATGACAAGGTTTATGGAGCATTGTGATGACAAGGTTGTGGAGCATTGTGATGACAAACGCAAGGCGCATTTTGATGACATGGGTCGTGGAGGATTGTGGTGACAAGCGCATGGAGCATTGTGATGACAGGGGTCACAGAGCATTGTGATGAAAAGTTCATGGACCATTGTGATGACAAAGGTCATGAAGCATTGTGATGACTGGAGTCACGGAGCATTGTGATGACAGGGGTCATGGAGAGTTGTGATGAAAACGGCATGGAGCATTGTGATTAAAGGGGCATGGAGCATAGGTCTGACAAGTTTCATGGATTATTGTGATGACAGTGGGCATGGTGCATTGTGATGACAAGGGCATGGAGCATTGTGATGACAAGGTCATGGAGTATTTTGAAGACAGGTGTCAGGGAGCATTGTGATGACATATGTAATGGTCCATTGTGATGAAAATGGCATGGTGCATTGTGATGCCAAGTGTCATGGAGGATTGTGATGACAAAGGTAATGGAGCATTGTGATCACAAGGGTCAGGGAGCACTGTGATTACAAGGGCATGGATCATTCTGATGACAATGGCCATTGAGAATTTTGATGACAAAGTCGTGAAGCATTGTGATGGCAAGCGCATGGAGCGTGCTATGACAGGTGTCATGGAGCATTGTGATGACAAGTGCATGGAGAATTGGGAAGACAAGAGCATGTAACATTGTGATGAGAAATGTCATGGAGCATTGTGATGACAAGGACGTGGAGAATTGTGATGATAAAAGACATGGAGCATTGTGATGAAAAGTTCATGGAGCATTGTGGTTACAATGGTCACCGAGCCTTGTGATGACGAGGTCATGGACCATTGTGATGACAAAGGTCATGAAGCAATGTGATGACTGAAGTCACGGAGCATTGTGAAGACAGGTGTCATGGAGCATTGTGATGACAAGGGCATGGAGCATTGTGATGACAAGGGCATGAAGCAATGTGATCCCAAGGTTCATGGAGGATTGTGATGACAATGGGAATTGAGTATTGGTGATAACAAGCTCATGGAGCATTGTGATGACAAGGTCATGTAGCATTTTTATGACAAAGGCATGGAGCATTGTGATGACAAGGGTCATGGAGCACTGTGAGGACAAGCGTCACAGAGCATTTTGATTACAGGGGTCATGGAGCATTGGGATAACAAGGGCATGGATCATTGTGATGACAAGTGTCATGGAGCATTTTGATGACAAGAGTCCCGGATCATTTTGTTGTCAGGGTCATGGAGCATTGTGATGACTGTGTTCATGGAGCATTGTTATGTCAGTGGTCATGGAGCATTGTGATGAGAAGGTCAAAGAAAATTGGGCTGCAAACGTTCATGGAGTATTGTGATGACAGGGGTCATGGAACATTGTGATGACAAGGGAATGGAGTATGGTGATGACAAAGTCCTGGAGCATTGTGATGAGAACACCATGGAGCTTTGTGATGACAAGTCTCATGGAGCATTCTGATGAAAAGGGGCATGGAGCATTGTGATTACAGGTGTCTTGGAGCATTGTGATGACAAGGGCATGGAGCATTGTGATGAGAAGGCCATGGAGCACTGTGATCACATGCCTCATGGAGCTTTGTGATGACAAGGGCATAGAGCATTGTCATTACAGGGGTCTTGGAGCATTGTGAAGAAAATGGCATGGATCATTTTGATGAAAAAGCCATGGAGCCTTGTCATGACAGGGTTCAAGGAGCATACTGATGGCAAGTGTCATGGAGCATTGTGCTGACAAAGGCTTGGAGCATTGTGATGACAAGGGTCACAGAGAATTGTGATGAAAAGTTCATGGAGCATTGTGGTGACACAGGTCACATAGCCATGTGATGACGAGGGCATGGACCATTGTGATGACAAATGTCATGAAGCATTGTGATGACTGGAGTCATGAAGCATTGTGATGACAAGTGCATGGAGCATTGTGATGACAGGGGCATGGAGCATTGGTCTTACAAGTTTCATGGATTGTTGTGATGACAGTGGGCATGGTGCATTGTGATGTCAAGGGCATGGAGCATCGTGATGCCAAGGTCATAGAGTATTGTGAAGACAGGTGTCAGGGAGCATTGTGATGACATATGTCATGGTCCATTGTGATGACAATGGCATGGAGCACTGTGATGTCAAGTGTCATGGAGGATTGTGATGACAAAGGTCATGGAGCATTTTGATGACAAGGGTCATGTAGCATTATGATGACAAGGGCCATTGAGAATTTTGATGAAAATGTCGTGAAATATTGTGATGACAAGTGCATGGTGCTTGCAATGACAGGGGTCATGGAGGATTGTGATGACAAGTGCATGGAAAATTGTGATGAAAAGAGCATGTAACATTGTGATGAGAAGTGTCATGGAGCATTGTGATGACAAGGACATGGAGCATTGTGATGAAAAGGGCATGGAGCATTGTGATGAAAAGGCATGGAGCCTTTTCATGAATGGGTTCTGACGACAAGTGTCAGGGAGCATTGTGATGACAAGTGTATTCAGCACTGTGATGAAAAGGATCATGGAGCATTTTGATGACAAGGGCATGTGATATTGTGATGACAGGCAACATGGAGTGTTGTGATGACAACTGTTATGGAACATTGTGATCACAAGGTTTTGGAGCATTGTGATGACAGATGTCATGGATCATTTTGATTTCATGGAGCATACAGCATTGTGAAGACAAGGACATGAAGCACAGTGATCTCAAGGTTCATGGAGGATTGTGATGACAATGGGAATGGAGTATTGTGATGACAAGAGCATGGAGCATTATGATGACATGGTCATGTAGCATTTTGCTGACAGAGGCATGGAGCATTGTGATGACAGTGGTCGTGGAGCATTCTGATGAAAAGCTCCTGGAGTTTTGTGATGACAATGGCATGGAGCATTGTGATGAAAAGGGCATGGAGCATTTTGATGAAAAAGGCATGGAGCATTGTGATGACATGTGTATTGAGCATTGTGATGACAAAGGTCATGGAGCATTGTGATGACAAGGTCATGGAGTATTGTGAGGACACGCATCATGGAGCTTTGTGATGACAAGTGTTATGGCTCATTGTGATCACAAGGGTTTGAGGCATTGTGATGACAGAGGTCATGGAACATTTTGATTTCAAGGAGCATGGAGCATTGTGATGACATGGACATGAAGCAATATGGTCCCAAGTTTCATGGGGGATTGTGATGATAATGGGAAGGGAGTATTGTGATGACAAGCGCATGGAGAATTGTGATGAGAAGGTCATGTAGCATTTTGCTGACAAAGGCATGGAGCATTGTGATGACAAGTGTCATGGAGAACTGTGGTGAGAAGCGTCACGGAGCATTGTTATTACAGGTGTCATGGAGCATTGGGATGACAAGAGCATGGATCATTTTGATGACCATGTTCATGGAGAATTTTGATGACAAGAGTCCCGGATCATTGAGTTGTCATGTGTCATGGAGCTTTGTGATGACAGGGGTCATGGAGCATTGTGATGAGAAGGTCATGGAGCATTGGGATGAAAATATTCATGGAGTATTTTGATGACAGGGGTCATGGAGTATTGTGATTACAAGGGAATGGAGCATTGTGATGACAAAGGTCATGGAGCATTGTGATGACAAGGGCATGGAGCCTTGTGAGGATAATAGCCATTGAGAATTTTGACATCAAATTCATGGAGCATTTTAATGACAAGCGCATGGAGCTTGCTATGACAGCGGTCATGGAGCATTGCGATGACAAATGCATGGAGAATTTTGATGACAAGAGCATGTAACATTGTGATGAGAAGTGTCATGGAGCATTGTGATGACAAGGAGGTGGAGAATTTTGATGACAAGGGACATGGAGCATTGTGATGACCAGGGCATGTAGCATTGTGATGGCAAGACCGTGGAGCATTGTGATGAGAAGTCCATGGATAATTGTGATGACGAGCGTCATGGAGCACTGTAATGACAAGGAGCATGGAGCATTGTGATGACAGGTGTCACGGACCATTGTGATGACAGGGGTCATGGTCCATTGAGATGACAATATTCATGGAACATTCTGATGACAAGCTTGTGGAGTATTGTAATGACAATGGCATGGATCATTTGATGAAAAGGGCATGGATCCTTGTGATGAAAAAGGCAAGGAGCCTTTTCATGACACGGTTCAAGGACCATTGTGACGACAAGTCTCAGGGAGCATTGTGATGACAAGCGTATTGAGCATTATGATGACAAACGTCATGGAGCATTGTGATGACAAGGGAATGGAATATTGTGATGAAAGGCATCATGGAGCATTGTGACGACAAGTGTTATGGCACATTGTGATCACAAGAGTTTGGAGCATTGTGATGACAGAGGTCATGGATCATTTTGATTTCATGGAGCATGGAGCATTGTGATGACAAGGGCATGAAGCAATGTGATCCCAGATTCATGGAGGATTGTGATGACAATGGGAATGGAGTATTGTGATGACAAGCGCATGGAGCATTGTGATGACAAGGTCATGTAGCATTTTGCTGACAAAGGCATGGAGCATTGTGATGACAAGCGTCATCTAGCACTGTGATGACAAGCGTAATGGAACATTGTGATTACAGGGGTTATGGAGCATTGGGATGTCAAGGGCATGGGTCAGTGTGAAGTCAAGTGTCATGGAGCATTTTGATGAAAAGACTCCTGGATCATTTCGTTGGCAGGGTTCATGGAGTGTTCTGATGACAGTGGTCATTGAGCATTGTGATGAGAAGGTCATGGAGCATTGGACTGAAAATATTCATGGAGAATTGTGATGACAGGGGTTATGGAGCATTGTGATGACCAGGGAATGGAGAATTGTGATGACAAGGTCCTGGAGCATTGTGAGGAGAAGACTATGGAGCCTTGTGATGACAAGTCTCATGGAGCATTCTGATGAAAAGGGGCATGGAGCATTGTGATTACAGGGGTTGTGGAGCATTGTGATGACAAGGGAATGGAGCATTGTGATGAGAAGGCCATGGAACATTCTGATGACATGAGTCAAGCAGCTTTGTGATGACAAGGGCATGGAGCATTGTGATTACAGGGGTCATGGAGCACTGTGATGAAAAGGGCATGGATCATTGTGATGAAAAAATGCATAGAGCCTTGTCATGACAGGGTTCAAGGAGCATACTGCTGACAAGTGTCAAGGAGCATTGTGATGGCAAGGGTATTGAGCATTATGATGACAAATATCATGGAGCATTGTGATTAGAAGACCATGGATAATTGTGATGACAAGCGTCATGGGGCTTTGTGATGACAAGTGTTATGGAACATTGTGATCACAAGGGTTTGGAGCATTGTGATGACAGAGGTCATGGAGCGTTTTGATTTCATTGTGATGACAATAGCATGAAGCATTATGATAATGGGCATGGTGCATTTTGATGACAGGGTCCATGGAGCTTTGAGATGAAAAGGGGCATGGAGCATTGTGATTACAGGGGTCTTGGGGCATTGTGATGACAATGACATGGAGTATTGTGATGAGAAGTCCATGGACCACTCTGATGACATGCCTCATGGAGCTTTGTGATGACAAAGGCATGGAGCATTGTTATAACAGGTATCTTGAAGAATTGTGATGACAATGGCATGGAGCATCGTGGTGACAAGCGTCATGAAAATTTGTGATGACAATAGTCATGGAGCATTTTGATGACAAGGGTGTGGTTCTTTGTGATGAGAAGGGCAGTAGAGCATTGTGATGAAATAAGTCAGGGAGCCTTTTGATGACAAGGGTGTGGTGCATTGTAATGAGAAGGGCAGGGAGCATTGTGATGACAGGGTCATGGAGCAATTTGATGAAAAGGGTCATGACACATTTGGATGACAGGGGGTATGGAACATTGTGATATCAGTGGTCATGGAGCATTGTGATTAAAAGGGTCATGGGTCATTTTGTTGACAGGGTTTATGGAAAATAATGATGTCAGGAGTCATGGAGCATTGTGATGATAAGGGCATGTAGCAGTGTGATGACAGGGTCATGGAACATTTTGATGACAGGGGTGAGGGAATATTGTGATGACTAGTTATGGAACATTGTGATATCAGTGGTGAGAGAGCATTTTGATGAGAAGTTCATGGAGAATTGTTATGACAAAGTTTATGGAGCATTGTGATGACAAGGGTCATGGAGAATTCTGTTGACAAGCTTGTGGAGTATTGTGATGAGAATTGCATGGAGCATTGAGATGAAAAGAGCATGGAGAATTGTGATGAAAAAGGCATGGAGCCTTTTCATGACAGGGTTCAAAGAGCATTCTGACGACAATTGTCAGGGAACATTGTGATGACAAGGGAATGGAGCATTGCGATGAGAAGGTCCTGAAGCATTGTGATGAGAAAACCATGGAGCCTTGTGATGACAAGTCTCATGGAGCATTCTGATGAAAAGGGGCATGGAGCATTGTGATTACAGGGGGCTTGGAGCATTGTGATGACAAGGTCATGGAACATTGTGAGGAGAAGGCCATGGAGCATTCTGATGACATGCATCATGGAGCTTTGTGATAACAAGGGCATGGAGCATTGTGATTACAGGGCTCTTGGAGCATCGTTATGACAATGGTCATGGAGTCTTGTGATGACAAGGCCGTGGAACATTGTGATGGCAGGGGACATGGAGCATTGTTATGACAGGGGTAATGGAGCATTTTGATGACAAGGGCATGGAGCATTGGTGTGAAAAGTTTCATGGATTATTTTGATGAGAGTGGGCATGGAGCATTGTGATGACAAGGGCCGGAACAATGTGATAAATGGGTCATAGAGGATTGTAATGACAAGGGCATGGAGCATTGTGATGAGAAGGGCATCGAGCATTGTGATGACAAGCCTCATGGAGCTTTGTGATGACAAGGGCATGGAGCAATGTGATGAGAGGGTTCATGGAGCATTGTGATGAAAATGGCATGGAGCATTGTGATGCTAAGGGTCATGGAGCTTTGTGATGACAAATGTCATGGAGCATTTTGATGTCAAGGGCGTGGTGCATTGTGATGAGACGGGCAGGGATCATTGTGAAGACAGGGTCATGGAGCAATTTGATGAAAAATCATGGAACATTTTTTTTTTCTTTTCTTTTTTTTTTTTTTTTTGCGGTATGCGGGCCTGTCACCACTGTGGCCTCTCCCGTTGTGGAGCACAGGCTCCGGACGTGCAGGCCCAGCAGCCATTGCTCACAGGCCCAGCCACTCCGCGGCATGTGGGATCCTCCCGGACCGGGGCACGAACCCGTGTCCCCTGCATCGGCAGGCGGACTCTCAACCACTGCGCCACCAGGGAAGCCCTCATGGAACATTTTGATGACAGGGGTTATGGAACATTGTGATGTCAGGTGTCATGGAGCATTGTGATGATAAGGGCATGTAGCATTCTGATGACAGGGGTCATGGAACTTTGTGATGACAGGGGTGAGGGTGTATTGTGATAAGCAGTGATGGAACATTGTGATATCAGTGGTGAGAGAGCATCTTGATGAGAAGTGCATGGAGCATTGTGATGACAAGCTTTATGGAGTATTGTCATGACAAGGTTGTGAAGCATTGTGATGAAAAGTGCATGGCGAATTGTGATGGCATATTTCATGGAGCATTGTCCTGACAAGCGAATGGAGCATTGTGATGACAAGGGTCATGGAGCATTGTGATGACAACGGCATGGAACATTGTGCTGACAAGCGAATGGAGAATTGTGATGACATGGGTGACGGAGCATTGTGATAACAAGGGCATGGAGCATTGTGATGAAAAGGGCCATTGAGTACTTTGATGATAAGGTCGTCAAGCATTGTGATGACAAGCGCATGGAGCTTGCTATGACAGGGGTCATGGAGCATTGCGATGACAAGTTCATGGAGAATTGTGATGACAAGAGCATGAAACATTGTGATGAGAAGTGTCATGGAGCATTGTGATGACAAGGACGTGGAGAATTGTGAGGACAAGGGACATGGCACATTGTGATGACCAGGGCATGGAGCATTTTGATGGAAAGACCGTGGAGCATTGTAATGAGAAGTCCATGGATAATTGTGATGACGAGCATTATGGAGCACTTTAATGACAAGGGGCATGTATGATTGTGATTACAGGGGTCTTGGAGCATTGTGATGACAAGTGTCATGGAGCCTTGTGATGACAAAAGCATGGAGCATTCTGATGAGAAGGCCATGGAGCATTCTGATGACATGCGTCATTGAGCTTTGTGTGACCAGGGCATGGTGAATTGTGATTACAGGGGTCATGGAGCATCATGATGACAAGGGTCATGGAGCCATGTGATGAAAAGGCTGTGGAACATTGCAATGGCAGGTGTCATGGAGCATTGTGATGACAGGGGTAATGGAGCATTGTGATGACAAAGGCATGGAGCATTGGTCTGAAATGTTTCATGGATTATTGTGATGAGAGTGGGCATGGAGCATTGTGATGACAAGGGCACGGAATACTGTGATACATGGGTCATGGAGGATTGTAATGACAAGGGAATGGAGCATTGTGATGAGAAGGGCATCAAACATTGTGATGACAAGCGTCATGGAACTTTGTGATTACAAGAGCATGGAGCAATGTGATGAGAGGGTTCATGGAGCATTGTGATGACAATGACATGGAGCATTGTGATGCCAAGGGTCAAGGAACAGTGTGACGACAAAGGTCATGGAGCATTTTGATGACAAGTGCATGGTGCGTTGTGATGAGAATGGCAGGGAGCATTGTGATGACAAGGGCATGAAGCAATGTGATCCCAAGGTTCATGGAGGATTGTGATGACAATGGGAATGGAGTATTGGTGATAACAAGGTCATGGAGCATTGTGATGACAAGGTCATGTAGCATTTTGCTGACAAAGGCATGGAGCATTGTGATGACAAGGGTCATGTAGCACTGTGATGACAAGCGTCACGGAGCATTTTGATTACCTGGGTCATGGAGCATTGGGATAACAAGGGCATGGATCTCTGTGATGACAAGTGTCATGGAGCATTTTGATGACAAGAGCCCTGGATCATTATGTTTTCATGGTCATGGAGCATTGTGATGACAGTGGTCATGGAGCATTGTGATGAGATGGTCATGGAGCATTTGGCTGAAAATATTCATGGAGTATTGTGATGGCAGTGGTCATGGAGCATTGTGATGAGAAGGTCAAAAGAATTGGGCTGAAAATGTTCATGGAGTATTGTGATGACAGGGGTCATGGAACATTGGGATGACAAGGGAGTGGAGTATGGTGATGACAAGTTCCTGGAGCATTGTGATGAGAACACCATGGAGCTTTGTGATGACAAGTCTCATGGAGCATTCTGATGAAAAGGGGCATGGAACATTGTCATTACAGGTGTCTTGGAGCATTGTGATGACAAGGGCATGGAGCATTGAGATGAGAAGGACATTGAGAACTCTGATGACATGCCTCATGGAGCATTGTGATGACAAGGGCATGGAGCATTGTCATTACAGGGGTCTTGGAGTATTGTGAAGAAAATGGCATGGATCATTGTGATGAAAAAGGCATGGAGCCTTGTCATGACAGGTTTCAAGGAGGATACTGATGGCAAGTGTCATGGAGCATTGTGCTGACAAAGGCTTGGAGCATTGTGATAACAAGGGTAACAGAACATTGTGATGCAAAGTTCATGGAGCATTGTGGTGACAAAGGTCACATAGCCATGTGATGACGAGGTCATGGACCATTGTGATGACAAATATCATGCATCATTGTGATGACTGGATTCACGGAGCTTTGTGATGAGAGGCGTCATGGAGCATTGTGATGACAGGGGCAAGGAGCATTGGTCTTACAAGTTTCATGGATTGTTGTGATGACAGTGGTCATGGCGCATTGTGATGACAAGGGCATGGAGCATGGTGATGACAAGGTTATAAATTATTGTGAAGACAGGTGTCAGGGAGCATTGTGATGACATATGTCATGGTCCATTGTGATGACAATGGCATAGAGCATTGTGATGCCCAGTGTCATGGAGGATTGTGATGAAAAAGGTAATGGAGCATTGTGATGACAAGGGCCATTGAGAATTTTGATGAAAATGTCGTGAAATATTTTGATGACAAGTGCATGGTGCTTGCAACGACAGGGGTCATGGAGCATTGTGATGACAAGTGCATGGATAATTGTGATGAAAAGAGCATGTAACATTGTGATGAGAAGTGTCATGGAGCATTGTGATGACAAGAACGTGGAGAATTGTGATGACAAAGGACATGGAACATTGCGATGATCAGGATATGGAGCATTGTGATGGAAAGACCATGGGGCATTGTGAAGATAAGACCATGGATTATTGTGATGACGAGCATTATGGAGCACTTTAATGACAAGGGGCATGGATCATTGTGATTACAGGGGTTTTTGAGCCTTGTGATGACAAGGGTCATGGAGCCTTGTGATGACAAGGGCATGGAGCATTCTGATGAGAAGGCCATGGAGCATTCTGATGACACACGTCATCGAGCTTTGTGTGACAAGGGCATGGAACATTGTGATTACAGGGGTCTTTGAGCATTGTGATGACAAGTGTCATTGAGCCACGTGATGAAAAGGCTGTGGAACATTGCAATGGCATGTGTCATGGAGCATTGTGATGACAATGACATGGAGAATTGTGATGCCAAGGGTCAAGAAACTGTGTGATGACAAAGGTCATGGAACATTTTGATGACAAGGGTGTTGTTCATTGTGATGAGAAGGGCAGGGAGCATTGAGATGACAGCGACTTGGAGCAATTTGATGTAAAGGGTCATGGATCATTTTGATGACAGGGGTTATGGAACATTGTGATGTCAGAAGTCATGGAGCATTGTGATGAAATGTGTCATGGAGCACGTTGATGACAGGGGTTATGGAACAGTGTGATGTCAGAGGTCATGGAGCATTGTGATGAAATGGGTCATGGAGCATGTTGATGACAGGTGTTATGGAACATTGTGATGTCAGAAGTCATGGAGCATTGTGATGATAAGGGCATGTAGCACTCTGATTACGGGTCATGGGACATTGTGATGAGAGGGGTGAGGGAGTATTGTGATGACTAGTTATGGAACATTGTGATATCAGTGGTGAGAGACCATTTTGATGGGAAGTGCATGGAGCATTGTGATGACAAGTTTTATGAAGCATTGTGATGACAAGTTTGTGGAAGAATGTGATGACAAGCACATGGCACATTGTGATGATATGGGTCATGGAGCATGGTGCTGACAAGCGCATGGAGCATTGTGATGACAAGGGTCATGGAGCATTGTGATGAAATGTTCATGGAGCATTGTGCTGACAAAGGTCACAGAGCCTTGTGATGACGAGGGCATGGACCGTTGTGATGAAAAAGGTCATGAAGCATTGTGATGACTGGAGTCACAGATCATTGTGATGACAGGGGTCATGGAGCATTGTGATGCCGATTATCATGGAGGATTGTGATGACAAAGTTAATGGAACAATGTGATGACAAGGGCTTGGAGCATTGTGATGACAAGGGCATGGAGAATTGTGATTAAAGGGGCATGGATCATTGGTCTGACAAGTTTCATGGATTATTGTGATGACAGTGGGCATGGTGCATTGTGATGACAAGGGCATGGAGCATTGTGATGACAAGGTCATGGAGTATTTTGAAGACAGTTGTCAGGGAGCATTGTGATGACATAGGTCATGGTCCATTGTGATGAAAATGGCATGGTGCATTGTGATGACAGGGGTCATGGAGCATCATGATGCCGATTATCATGGAGGATTGTGATGACAAAGGTAATGGAGCATTGTGATGACAAGGGTCAGGGAGCATTGTGATTACAAGGGCATGGATCATTGTGATAACAATGGCCATTGAGAATTTTGATGACAAATTCGTGAGGCTTTGTGATGACAAGTGCATGGAGCGTGCTATGACAGGTGTCATGGAGCATTGTGATGACAAGTGCATGGAGAATTGGGATGACAAGAGCATGTAACATTGTGATAAAAAGTGTTATGGAGCATGTGATGACAAGGACGTGGAGAATTGTGATGACAAGGGACATGGAGCATTGTGATGAAAAGTTCATAGAGCATTGTGGTTACAATGGTCACAGAGCCTTGTGATGACGAGGGCATGGACCATTGTGATGACAAAGGTCATGAAGCAATGTGTTGACTGAAGTCATGGAGCATTGTGATGACAAGGGCAAGGATCATTGTGATGACAAGGGCATGGATCATTTGTCTGAATGTTTCATGGATTATGGTGATGACAGTGGGCATGGCACATTGTGATGACAAGGGCATCGACCATTGTGATGACAAGGTCATGGAGTATTGTGAAGACAGGTGTCTGGAAGCATTGTGATGACATATGTCGTGGTCCATTCTAATGACAATGGCATGGAGCATCGTGATGTCAGGGGTCATGGAGCATTGTGATGAGAAGGTCATGAAGCATTGGGCTACAAATGTTCATGGAGTATTGTGATGACAGGTTTCATGGAGCATTTTGATGACAAGGGAATGGAGCATTGTGGTGACAAGGGCAAGTAGCATTGTGATGGGAAGTCCATGGAGCATTCTGATGACATGCGTCATCGAGCTTTGTGATGACAAGGGCATGGAGCTTTGTGATGTAAAGAGCATGGAGCATTGTGATGAGAAGGGCATGGAGCATTCTGATGACATGCATCATGGAGTTTTGTGATGACAAGGGCATGGAGCATTGTGATTAAAGGGGTCTTGGAGAATTGTGATGACAAGGGCATGGATCATTGTGATTAGAGTGGTCTTGGAGCATTGTGATGACAAGGGTCATGGAGCCTTGTTATGACAAGGCCGTGGAACATTGTGATGGTGGGGGTCATGGAGCATTGTTATGACAGGTGTAATGGAGCATTGTGATGATAAGGGCATAGAGCATTGGTATGAAAAGTTTCGTGAATTTTTCTGATGAGAGTGGGCATGGAGCATTATGATTACAAGGGCACGGAACACTGTGATACATGGGTCATGGAGGACTGTAATGAGAAGGACATGGAACATTGTGATGAGAAGGGCATCGAGCATTGTGATGACATGTGTCATGGAGCTTTGTGATGACAACGGCATGGACCAATGTGATGAGAGGGTTCATGGAGCATTGTGATGACAATGGCATGGAGCATTTTGATGCCAACGGTCATGGAGCATTGTGATGAAAATGTCATGGAACATTTTGATGACAAGGCGTGTTGCATTGTGATGAGAATTTCAGGGAGCATTGTGATGACAGGGTCATGGAGCAATTAGATGAAAAGTGTCATGGAACATTGTGATGTCAGGGGTCACGGAGCATTGTGATGAAAAGGGTCATGCAGCATTTTGATGACAGGTGTTATGGAACATTGTGATGTCAGTGGTCATGGAGCATTGTGATGATAAGGGCATGTAGCATTGTGATGACAGGGGTCATAGATCATTGTGATGACAGGGGTTAGGGAGTATTGTGATGACTAGTGATGGAACATTGTGATATCAGTTGTGAGAGATCATTTTGATGAGAAGTGCATGGAGCATTGTGATGACAAGTTTTAAGGAGCATTGTGCTGACAAAGTTGTGGAGCATTGTGTTGACAAGCGCATGGCACATTTTGATGACGTGTCATGGAGCATTGTGCTGACAAGCGCATGGAGCATTGGGATGACAAGGGTCATGGAGCATTGTGCTGACAAATGCATGGAGCATTTTGATGACAAGTGTCACGGAGGATTGTGATGAAAAGTTCATGGAGCATTGGGGTGACCATGGTCACAGAGACTTGTGATGACGAGGGCATGGACCATTGTGATGACAAAGGTCATAAAGCATTGTGATGACTGAAGTCATGGAGCATTGTGACGACAGGTTTCATGGAGCACTGTGATGACAGTGGTCAGGGAGCATTGTGCTGAGAAGGTCATGGAGCATTGAGCTGAAAATATTCATGTAGTATTGTAATGAAAGAGGTCATGGATCATTGTGATGACAAGGGAATGGAGCGTTGTGATAACAAGGTCTTGGAGCATTGTGATGGGAAGACCATGGAGCCTTGTGATGAGAAGTCTCGTGGAGCATTCTGATGAAAAGGGGCATGGAGCATTGTGATTACAGAGGTCTTGGAGCATTGTGATGACAAGGGCATGGAGCACTGTGATGTGAAGGACATGGAGCATTCTGATGACATGCGTCACGGAGATTTGTGATGAAAAGGGCATGGAGCATTGTGATTACATGGGTCTTGCAGCATTGTGATGAAAAGGGCATGGATCATTGTGATGAAAAAGGCATGGAGCCTTGTCATGACAGGGTTCAAGGAGCATACTGATGGCAAGTGTCAGGGAGCATTGGGATGACAAGGGCGTGGTGCATTGTGATGACAAGGGCAGGGAGCATTGTGATGACAAGGTCATGGAGTATTGTGAAGACAGATGTCAGGGAGAATTTTGATGACATATGTCATGGTCCATTGTGATGACAATGGCATTGAGCATTGTGATGCGAAGTGCCATGGAGGAATGTGATGACAACGGTAATGGAGCATTGTGGTGACAAGGGCTTGGAGCATTGTAATGACAAGGGCATGGAGCATTGTGATGATAAGTGCCATTGAGAATTTTGATGACAAGGTCGTGAAACTTTGTGATGACAAGTGCATGGAGCTTGCTATGACAGGTGTCATGGAGCATTACAATGACAATTGCATGGAGAATTGTGATGCCAAGAGCATGTAATATTTTGATGGGCAGTGTCATGGACCATTGTGATGACCAGGACATGGAGAATTGTGATGACAAAGGATATGGAGCTTTGTGATGACCAGGGCATGGAGCATTGTGATGGCAAGACCGTGGAACATTGTGATGAGAAGACCGTGGATATGTGTGATGACGCCATCATGGAGCACTGTAATTACAAGGGTCATGGAGCATTGTGATGACAGGTGTCAGGGAGCCTGGTGATGACAGGCGTCATGACACGATGTGATGACAAGTGTTATGGAACTTCGTGATCAGAAAGTTTTGGAGCATTGTGATGACAGAGGTCATAGAACATTTTGAGTTCATGGAGCATGGAGCTTTGTTATGAAAAGGGCATGGAGCATTGTGCTGACAAGGTTCAGGGTGGATTGTGATGACAATGTTAATGGAATATTCTGATGACAAGTGCATGGAGCATTGTGATGACAAGGTCATGTAGCACTTTGCTGATAAAGGCATGGAGCATTGTGATGACAAGGGTCATGGAGCACTGTGATGACAAGCGTCAGGAAGCATTGTGCTTACAGGGGTCATGGAGCATTGGGATGACAAGGGCATGGATCATTGTGATGACAAGCGTCATGGAGCATTTTGATGACAAAAGTCCCGGATCATTCTGTTGTCATGGGTCATGGAGCGTTGTTATGACAGTGGTCATGGAGCATTGTGATGACAGGAATCATGGAACACTGTGATGAGAAGGTCATGGAGCATTGGGCTGAAAATATTCATGGAGTATTGTGATGACAGGGGTCATGGAGCATTGTGATGACCGGGGAATGGAGCATTGTGAAGACAAGTTCCTGGAGCATTGTGATGAGAAGACCATGGAGCCATTTGATGACAAGTCTCATGGAGCATTCTGATGAAAAGAGCCATGGAGCACTGTGATTACAGGGCTCTTGGAGCATTGTGATGACAAGGGCATGGAGCATTGTGATGGGAAGGCCATGGGACATTCTGATGACATGCGGCATGGAGGTTTGTGATGACAGGGGCATGGAGCATTGTGATTACAGGGGTATTGGAGCATTGTGATGAAATGTGCATGGATCATTGTGATGAAAAAGCCATGGAGCCTTGTGATAACAGGGTTCAAGGAACATACTGACGGCAAGTGTCAGGGAGCATTGTGATGACAAGTGTATTGAGCATTGTGATGACAAAGTTCATGGAGCATTGTGATGAGAAGACCAGGGATAATTGTGATGATGAGCATCATGGGGGGTTGTGATGACAAGTGTTATGGAACATTGTGATCACAAGGGTTTGGAGCATTGTGATGACAGAGGTCATGGAGCATTTTGATTTCATTGTGATGACAATAGCATGAAGCATTATAATAATGGGCATGGTGCATTGTAATGACAGGGTTGATGGAGCATTGAGATGAAAAGGGGCATGGAGCATTGTGATTACAGGGGTCTTGGAGCATTGTAATGGCAAGGGCATGGAGCATTGTGATTACAGGGTTCTTGGATCATTGTGATGACAAGGTTCATGGAGGCTTGTGATGACAAGGCCGTGGAACACTGAGATGACAGTGGTCATGGAGCATTGTTATGACAGGTAATGGAGCATTGTGATGAGAAGGGCATGGAGCATTGATATGAAAAATTTCATGTATTATTGTGATTAGAGTGGGCATGGAATATTGTGATGAAAAGGGCATGGAACTCTGTGATACATGGGACATGGAGGATTGTAATGACAAGGGCATCGAGCATTGTGATGAGAAGGGCACCGAGCATTGTGATGACGAGCATCAGGAGCTTTGTGATGACAAGGGCATGGAGCAATGTGATGAGAGGATTCATGTTGCCTTGTGATGACAATGGCATTAAGCACTGTGATGCCAAGGGTCATGGAGCTTTTGATGACAAAGGTCATGGAACATTGTGATGACAAGGGCATGGTGCACTGTGATGAGAAGGGCAGGGAACATTGTGATGACAGGGTCATGGAGCAATTTGATGAAAAGTGCCTTGGAACATTTTGATGACAGGGATTATGGAACATTGTGATGTCAGGGGTGATGGAGCATTGTGATGAAAAGGGTCATGGAGCATTGTGATGATAAGGGCATGTAGCATTTTGATGACAGTGTTCATGGAACATTGTGAGGAAATGTGTGAGGGACTATTGTGATGACTTGTGATTGAACATTGTGATATCAGTGGTGAGAGAGCATTTTGATGAGAAGTGCATGGAGCATTGTGATGACAATGTTGTGGAGTACTGTGATGACAAGCGCATGGTTCATTGTGATGACGTGTCATGGAGCATTGTGCTGACAAGCACATGGAGCATTGTGATGACAAGTGTCATGGAGCATTGTGCTGAGAAAGGCATGGAGTATTGTGATGACAAGTTTCATGGAGCATTGTGATGAAAAGTTCATGGATCATTGTTGTGACAAAGGTCACAGAGCCTTCTGATGACGTGGGCATGGGCCATTGTGATGACAAAGGTCAGGAAGCATTATGATGACTGGAGGCACGGAGCATTTTGATGACAAGGGCATGGAGCATTTTGATGACAGGGGCATGGATCATTGGTCTGACAATTTTCATGGATTATCGTGATGACAGTGGGCATGGCTCATTGTGATGCCAAGGTCATGGAGTATTGTGAAGACTGGTGACAGGGAGCCTTATGATGGCATATGTCATGGTCCATTTTGATGACAATGGCATGGAGCATTGTGATGCCAAGTGTCATGGAGGATTGTGATGACAAAGGTAATTTAGCACTGTGTTGACAAGGGCTTTGAGCATTGTGATGACATGGGTCATGGAGCATTGTGATGACAAGGGCATGGAGCATTGTGATGACAAGGACCAATGAGAATTTTGATGACAAGTTCCTGAAGCATTGTGATGACAAGGACCAATGAGAATTTTGATGACAATTTCCTGAAGCATTGTGATGACACGCACATGGTGCTTGCTATGACAGGGGTCATGGAGCATTGCGATGACAAGTGCATGGAGAATTGTGATGACAAGAGCATGTAACATTGTGATGAGAAGTGTCATGGAGCATTGTGATGACAAAGACGTGGAGAATTGTGATGACAAGGGATATGGAGCATTTTGTTGACGAGGGTATGCAGCATTGTGATGGCAAGGCCATGGATCATTGTGATGAGAATTTCATGAAGCATTGGGATTAAAATGTTCATGGAGTATTGTTATGACAAGAGTCCTGGAACTTTGATTTGTTCAGGATTCATGGAGCGTTGTGATGACAGTGGTCATGGAGCATTGTGATGACAGGTGTCATGGGGCATTGTGATGAGAAGGTCATGGAGCATTGGGCTGAAAATGTTCATGTAGCATTGTGTTGACAGGGGAATGGAGCATTGTGATAGACAAGTTCCTGGAGCATTGTGATGAGAAGACCATGGAGCACTCTGATGACAAGTCTCATGGAGCATTCTGATGAAAAGGGGCATGGAGCATTGTGATTACAGGGGTCTTGGAGCATTGTGATGACAAGGGCATGGAGCATTGTGATGAGAAGGCCATGGAGCATTCTGATGACATGCATCAAGGAGTTTTGTGATGACAAGGGTATTGAGCATTGTGATTACAGTGGTCTTGGAGCATTGTGATGAAATTGGCATGGATCATTGTGATGAAAAAGCCATGGAGACTTGTCATGACAGGGTTCAAGGGGCATACTGACGACAAGTTTCCGGGAGCATTGTGATGACAGGTGTATTGAGCATTGTGATGACAAAGGTCACGGAGCATTGTGATGAGAAGACCATGGATAATTGTGATGACGAACGTCATTGGGCATTGTGATGACAAGTGTTATGGAACATTGTGATCACAAGGGTTTGGAGCATTGTGATGACAGAGGTCATGGAGCATTTTGATTTCATTGTGATGACAATAGCATGAAGCATTATGATGATGGGCATGGTGCATTGTGATGACAGGGTTCATGGAGCATTGCGATGAAAAGGGGCATGGAACATTGTGATTACAGGGGTCTTGGAGCACTGTGATGACAAGGGCATGGTGCATTGTGATGAGAAGTCCATGGAACATTCTGATGATATGCGTCATGGAGCTTTGTGATGACAAGGGCATGGAGTATTGTAATTACAGGGGTCTTGGAGCATTGTGATGACAAGGGTCATGGAGCCTTGTGATGCCAATGCCATGGAACATTGTGATGGCAGGTGTCATGGAGCATTGTTATGACAGAGTTAATTGAGCATTGTGATGACATGTACATGGAGCATTGGTCTGAAATATTTTACAGATTATTGTAATGAAATTGGGTATGGAGCATTCTGATGACAAGGGCACTGAACACTGTGATACATGGGTCATGGTGGATTGTAATGACAAGGGCATGGAGCATTGTGATGCCAAGTGTCATGGAGGTTTGTGATGACAAATCTAAAGGAGCATTGTTATGACAAGTGCACGGAGCATTGTGATGACAAGGATTATTGAGAATTCTCATGAAAATTTCGTGAAGCATTGTGATGACAAGCGTATGAAGCTTGCTATGACAGGGGTTATGGAGCATTGTGATGACAAGTGCATGGAGAATTTTGATGACAAGACCATGTAACATTGTGATGAGAACTGTCATGGAGCATTGTGAAGACAAGGACAAGGAGAACTGTGATGACAATGGACATGGAGCATTTTGCTGACAAAGGCGTTGAGCATTGTGATGACAAGGGTCATGGAGCACTCTGATGACAAGGGAATGGAGCATTGTGATGACAAAGTCCTGGAGCTTTGTGATGAGAAGCCCATGGAGCCTTGCTATGACAAGTCTCATGGAGCATTCTGATGAAAAGGGGCAGGGAACATTGTGATTACAGGGCTCTTGGAGCATTGTGATGACAAGGGCATGGTGCATTGTGATGAGAAGGGCAGGGAGCATTGTGATAACAGAGTCATGGAGCAATTTGATGAAAAGGGTCATGGGACATTTTGATGACAGGTGTTATGGAACACTGTGATGTCAGGGGTCATGAAGCATTGTGATGAAACGTGTCATGGAGCATTTTGATGACAGGTGTTGTGGAACATTGTGATGTCAGGCTTCATGGAGTATTGTGATTACAAGGACATGTAGCATTGTGATGATGGGGTCATGGAACATTGTGATGACAGGGGTGAGGGAGTATTGTGATGACTAGTGATGGAACATTGTGATATCAGTGGTGAGAGAGCATTTTGATGAGAAGTGCATGGAGCATTGTGACGACAATGTTTATGGAGCATTGTGCTGACAAGCGCTTTGTGCTTTGTGATGACATGGTTCATGGAGCATTGTGCTGACAAGCGCATGGAGCATTGTCATGACAAGGGTCATGGAGCATAGTGCTGACAAAGGCGTGGAGCATTGTGATGACAAGGGTCACAGAGAATTGTTGTGAAAAGTTCATGGAGCATTGTGGTGACAAAGGTCACAGAGCCTTGTCATGATGCGGGCATGGACCACTGTGATGACAAAGGTCATGAAGCATTTTGATGACTGGAGTCACGGAGCATTGTGATGACAGGTGTCATGGAGCATTGTGATGACAAGGGCATGGAGCATTGTGATGATGGGGCATGGAGCTTTGGTCTGACAAGTTTTATGGATTATTGTGATGACAATGGGCATGGCACACTGTAATGACAAGGGCATGGAGCATTGTGATGACAAGGTCATGGAGTATTGTGAAGAAAGGTGACAGGGAGCATTGTGATGATATATGTCATGGTCCATTGTGATGACAATGGCATGGAGCATTGTAATGCCAAGTGTCATGGAGGATTGTGATGACAAAGGTAATGGAGCATTGTGATGACAGGTGTTATGGAGCATTGTGATGCCAGGGGTCATGGATCATTGTGATGACAAAGGTCATGGAGCATTGTGATGAAAAGGGCATGGAGTATTGTGATGACAGTCATCATGGAGCGTTGTGATGACAAGTGTTATGGAACATTGTGATCACAAGGATTTGGAGCATTGTGATGAGAGAGGTCATGGATCATTTTGCTTTCAAGGAGCATAGAGCATTGTAATGACAAGGGCAGGAATCAATGTGATCCCAGGGTTCATGGATGATTGTGATGACAAGCGCATGGAGCATTGTGATAACAAGGTCATCTAGCATTTTGCTGACAAAGTCATGGAGCATTGTGATGACAAGGGTCATGGAACACTGTGATGACAAGTGTCACGGAGCATTGTGATGACAAGAGTCCCGTATCATTGTGTTGTCAGGGGTCATGGAGCGTTGTGATGACAGCGATCATGGATCATTGTGATGACAAGTGTTATGGAACATTGTGATCACAAGGGTTTGGAGCATTGTGATGATAGAAGTCATGGAGCATTATGATTTCATTGTGGTGACAATAGTATGAAGCATTATGATGATGGGCATGGTGCATTGTGATGACAGGGTTCATGGAGCATTGAGATAAAAAGTGGCATGGAGCATTGTGATTACAGGGGTCTGGGAGCATTGTGATGACAAGGGATTGGAGGATTGTGAGTAGAAGGCCATGGAGCATTCTGATGACATGCGTCATGGAGCTTTGTGATGACAAGGACATGGAGCATTGTGATTCCAGTGGTCTTGCAGCATTGTGATGAAAAGGGCATGGATCATTGTGATGAAAAAGGCATGGAGCCTTGTCATGACAGTGTTCAAGGAGCATACTGACAGCATGTGTCAGGGAGCATTGTGATGACAACTGTATTGAGCATTATAATGACAACGTTCATGGAGCCTTGTGATGAGAAGACCATGGATAATTGTGATGACAAGCGTCATGGGGTGTTGTGATGACAAGTGTTATGGAACATTGTGATCTCAAGGATTTGGAGCATTGTGATGACAGAGGTCATGGAGCATTTTGATTCCATTTTGATGACAATAGCATGAAGCATTATGATAATGGGCATGGTGCATTGTGATGATAGGGTTCATGGAGCATTGAGATGAAAAGGAGCATGGAGCATTGTGATTACAGGGGTCTGGGAGCATTGTGATGACAATGGCATGGAGCATTGTGATGAGAAGTCCATGGAGCATTCTGATGACATGTGTCATGGAGATTTGTGATGACAAGGGAATGGAGAATTTTGATTACAGGGATCTTGTAGCATTGTGATAACAAGGGTCATGGAGCCTTGTGATGACACGGCCTTGGAACATTGTGATGGCAGGGCTCATGGAGCATTGTTATGACAGGGGTAATGGATCATTGTGATGACAAGGGCATGGAGCATTGGTCTGAAATGTTCCATGGATTATTGTGATGAGAGTGGGCAATGAGCATTGTGATGACAAGGGCACAGAACCCTGTGATTCATGGTCATGGAGGATTGTAATGACAAGGGCATGGAGCCTTGTGAGGTGAAAGTGCTCATGATGATGGTGCCCATGTTGGTAGTTCCATTGGTGACAGTGCTCACAGTGATAGTGACCATGGTAAGATTGCAGATGATGGCCATGCCATTGGTGACATTGCCCATGATGACAGTGCCCATGGAGAACAGTGCCCACGGTGACATTTCCTATGGAGACACTTCTCATGTTGACATTGCACATGGTGTCAGGGCTCATGGTGACAGCCTGCATTGTGCCGGTGCCGAAGGTGACAGTGCTAATGGTGACAGTGTCCATGGTGACAGTGACCAACGTGAGAGTGCTCACGGTGATAGTGCCCATGGTGACAGGGCTCATGGGGACAGTCCGCATTGTGTCAATGCCCATGGTGACAGTGCTCATAGTGAAAGTGCTCA
Organism: Mesoplodon mirus; assembly: GCF_964341445.2. Lineage (NCBI taxonomy): Eukaryota > Metazoa > Chordata > Mammalia > Artiodactyla > Ziphiidae > Mesoplodon > Mesoplodon mirus. The sequence goes on along the minus strand of NC_138976.1, from coordinate 201,024,105 downwards.
TGGTAATACTGCTCACTGTGACAGTGCCCAATGTGAAATTTCCCATGGTGACCGTACTCATCGAGATAATGCCCATTGTGGCAATTCTCATAATGATAGTTCTCATGGTGACAAAGGTCATGGTGCAAGTGCCCTGGGTGGAAGTGCTCATGGTGACAGTGCTGATGGTGGTAGATCCCATGGTGAGAGTACCGATGGGGTAGTGCACAAGGTGAGAGTGCCCATTGTAACCATGCTCATGGTGATAGTGCAAACGGTGATAGTGCCCATTGTGACATTGCCAATGGAGACCATCCTCACTGTGACAGTGCTCATGGTTACAGTGCTCATGCTGGAAATGCTCATGGTGACATTGCTCATTGTGGCAGTGCTAAAGGGGCAGTGCCGATGATGACAGTGCTTATGGTGATAGTGTTCACAGTGTCTGAGCTCAAGGTTATAGTGCCATTGGTGACAGTGCACATGGTGATAGTTCTCACAGTGACAGTGCCTATTGTGACAATACTCATGGTGACAGTTCCCATGGTGACCATTCTCACATTGATAGTGCGCCTGGTGACAGTTCGCTTGGTGAAAATTCTCCTGATGACAGTGCCCATGTTGGTAGTAACATTGGTGACAGTGCTCACAGTGATAGTGACCATGGCAAAATTGCAGATGATGGCCGTGACTTGGTGACATTGCCCATGATGACAGTCCTCATGATGACAGTTCTCACGGTGATAGTGTCCATAGTGACAGTGCACATTGTTGTAATGCACATGGTGGCAGTGAAAAATGGTGAAGGAGCCCATGGTGACAGTGCTCATGGTGACAGTGCACACGGTGAGAGGGCTCATGGTTGCATTACACATTGTGACAGTGCTCACATTTGCACTGCCCATTGTAACCGTGCTCACCATGATAGTATCCATGGTGACAGTGATCACAGTGATAGTGCCGATGGTTACAGTGTTCACAGTGATAGTGCCCATGGTTAAGTTGCCCGTGGTGACAGTGCTCACGGTAATAGTGAGCATAGTGAGAGTGCACTTGTTGACCGTGCCCATGCTGACAGTACACATGGTGATAATTCTCAAGTTGGTAGTGCCCATGGTGGCAGTGCCCATGGGCACCACCCTCAAGGTGATAGTGCTCACTGTGACAGGGCCCATTGGGACAGTGCAAACTGTGACTTTGCCTATCCGAGAGTGTGATCACAGTGACAAAGCCCATGGTGACAGTGACCACGGTTACATTTCTAATGCTGATAGTACCCATAGTGACAATACCCATGGTGACAGTACTCATGGTGATAATGCTCAAGGTGATAGTGCCCATGGGGATAGTGCCCATGGTGAGAGTCCTCACGGTGATAGTGCCAATGCTGATAGTTCCCATTCTGAATGTGCTCATGACGACAGTGCCTATGTTGGCAATTCCAGTGGTGACAGTGCTCACGGTGATACTGACGGTGGTAACAGTTCACATGGTGGCCGTGCCCTTGGTGACAGTGCCCATGATGACAGTACTCATGGTGACAGTGCTCACGGTGATAGTGCCCATGGTGAGAGTGCACATGGTGGGAGTGCACATGCTGGCAGTGAAAAATGGTGACAATGCTCAAGTTGATAGTGCACACGGAGAAAACCCATGCTGACAGTACTCACAGTGACACTGCTCATGGTTGCAGTACCCATGGTGACAGTGCTCACTGTGACAGTACCCACGGTATGAGTGCCCATGGTGACAGTGCTCATGGTGACACTGCCCATGATGAGAGTGCCCATTGTGACAGTGCCCATGGTGACATTGCATATGGTGACATTGCTCACGGAGACAGTACACATGGTGACACTGACCACAGTGAGAATGCTCTCGGTGATAGTGCCCATGTCGACAGCACTCATGGTGACAGTCCCCATTGTGCCATTGCCCATGGTGACAGTGACCACGGTGAGACGTCTCATGGTTATAGTGCTCACGGTAATAGTGCTCATGGTGAAAGTGCCAATAGTGACAATAAGCAGGGTGACAGTACTCATGGTTAAAATACCCATGGTGGCAGTTCTTATAGTGAGAGTGCTCGTGGTGGAACTGCCCAGGCTGACAGTGCTCATTGTAGCAGTGCTCATGGTGACAGTGACGATGATGCCAGTGCTTATGGTGATGGTGTTCACAGTGGCTATGCTTATGGAGATAGTGCTCACGGTGACAGTGCCTATGATGACAGTGCCCAGGGTGACAGTGCTCATGGGGAAACTGCCCATGATAACATTAAAAATGGTGATAGTGCCCCTGGTGACAGTGCCCATGGTGATAGTGCCTTGGGTGACAGTGCTCATGGTGAAATTGCCCATCCTGACAATGCTCATGATGATATTGCCCTTCGAGAGAGTACCCATATTGACAGTGCCCATGGTGATGTGCTCATGTTGACAGTGCTCACAGTCATAGTGACCATGGTGACATTGCCCATGGTGGAAGTGCCCACCGTGACCTTGCCCACAGTGACAGTGACCACGCTGAGAGTTCTCATGGTGATAGTGCCCATGGTGACAGTGCACATGGTCATACTGCCAATGGTTACATTACTCATGGTGACAGTGCTCATGGTTGCAGTACCCATGGTGACAGTGCTAAAAATGACAATGCCAATGGTGGCAGTGCGCATGGTGACAGTGCCAACAGAGACATTCCGTATGGTGACACTTCTCACGGTGGCATTGCCCATGGTGACAGGGATCAATATGACAGTCCACATTGTGCCATTGCCGAAGGTGACAGTGCTCACGGTGACAGTGTCCATGGTGACAGTGACCAAGGTGAGAGTGCTCACAGTGATAGTGCCCATGGTGACAGGGCTCATGATACAGTACTCATTGTGCCAGTGCCCACGGTGAGAGTACTCACAGTGAAAGTGCTCATGGTAATACTGCTCATGGTGACAGTGCCCAAGGTGAAATTACCAATGGTGACAGTACTCATTGAGAAAGTGCCCATGGTGGAAATTCTCATAATGACAGTTCTCATGATGACAGTGCCCATGTTGGTATTTCCATTGATGACAGTGCTCACAGTGATAGTGACCATGGCAAGGTTGCAGTTGGTGGCCATGGAATTGGAGACATTGCCCATGATGACAGTACTCATGGTGACAGTGTTCATGGTGATAGTGTCCATAGTGAGAGTGCACATTGTTGTAATGCACATGGTGGCAGTGAAAAATGGTGACAGAGCCCATGGTGATAGTGTTCATGGTGACAGTGCACATGGTGACTGGGCTCATGGTTGCATTACACATTGTGACAGTGCTCACAGTTAGAGTGCCCATTATAACCGGGCTCACCATGATAGTGTCCATGGTGACAGTGATCACTGTGATAGTGCCAATGGTAATAGTGCTCACAGTGATAGTGCCCATGCTTAAGTTGCTCATGGTGACAGTGCTAACGGTCATAGTGAGCACAGTGATAGTGCACTTGTTGACCATGCCCATGCTGACAGTACATATGGTGATAATTCTCAAGTTGGTAGTGCCCATGGTGGCAGTGCCCATGGACACCACCCTCAATGTGATAGTGCTCACTGTGACAGGGCCCATGGGGACAGTGCAAACTGTGACTTTGCCTATCAAGACTGTGCTCACAGTGACAAATTCCATCGTGACAGTGACGACGGTGACAGTTCTAATGCTGCAAGTACCCATAGTGACAATACCCATGGTGACAGTACTCATGGTGATAATTCTCAAGGTGATAGTGCCCATGGCGATAGTGCCCATGGTGAGAGTCCTCACGGTGATAGTGTCCATGGTGATAGTTCCCATTCTGAAAGTGCTCATGACAACAGGGCCTATGTTGGTAATTCCCATGGTGTCAGTGCTCACAGTGATACTGATGATGGTAACAGTTCACATGGTGGCCGTGCCCTTGGTGACAGTGCCCATGAAGACAGTACTCATTGTGACAGTGCTCACGGTGATAGTGACCATGGTGAGAGTGCACATGGTGGGAGTCCACATGGTTACAGTGAAAAATGGTAACAGAGCTCAACGTGACAGTGCACACAGTGAAAACCCATGCTGACAGTACTCACAGTGACACTGCTCATGGTTGCAGTACCCATGGTGACAGAGCTCACAGTGACAGTGCCCACGGTATGAGTGCCCATGGTGACAGTGCTCATGGTGACACTGCCCATGATGATAGTGCCCATGGTGACATTGCATATGGTGACAGTTCTCACGGAGACAGTGCACATGGTGACACTGACCACAGTGAGAGTGCTCATGGTGATAGTGCCCATGGGGACAACACTCATGGTGACGGTCCCCATTTTGCCATTGCCCATCGTGACAGTGCCCATGGTGACAGTGACCATGGTGAGAAGTCTCACGGTGATAGTGCTCATGGTAATAGTGCTCATGGTGACAGTTTCAATGGTGACAATAACCAGGGTTACAGTACTCATGGTGAAAATACACATGGTGGAAGTTCTCATAGTGAGAGTGCTCATGGTCGAAGTGCCCATGCTGACAGTGCTCATTGTGGCAGTGCTCATGGTGACAGTGCCATTGATGCCAGTGCTTATGGTGATGGTGTTCACAGTGGCGGTGCTCATGGAGATAGTGCTCACGGTGACAGTGCCTATGATGACATTGCCCAGGGTGACAGTGCTCACGTGGAAACTGCCCATGATAATATTAACCATGATGATAGTGCCCATGGAGACAGTGCCCACGATGACATTGCTTATGGTGACAGTGTCTTTGGTGACAATGCTCATGGTGAAATTGCCCATGCTGACAATGCTCATGGTGACAATGCCCTTCGACAGAGTACCCATATTGACAGTGCCCATGGTGACGTGCTCATGTTGACAGTGCTCCAGTGATAGTGCCCATGGTGACATTGCCCATAGGAAGTGCCAACAGTGACAGTGCCCACGCTGAGAGTTCTCATGGTGATAATGCCCAGGGTGGCAGTGCACATGGTGATACTGCAAATGGCGACAGTGCTCATGGTTGCAATACCCATGGTGACAGTGCTAAAAATAACAGCGCCAATGGTGGCAGTGCCCATGGTGACAGTGCCCACGGTGACATTGGCTATGGTGACAGTTCTCACGGTGACATTTCCCATGGTGACAGGCCACAATGTGACAGTCCGCATTGTGCCAGTGCCGAAGGTGACAGTGCTCAAAGTGACAGTGTCCATGGTGACAGTGACCAAGGTGAGAGTGCTCACGGTGATAGTGCCCATGGTGACAGGGCTCATGGTGACAGTTCGCATTGTGCCAGTGCCCATGGTGACAATTCTCACAGTGAAAGTGCTCATGGTAATACTGCTCATGGTGACAGTGCCCACGGTGAAATTACCCATGGTGACAGTACTCATCGAGAAAGTGCCCATGGTGGCAATTCTCATAATGAAACTTTTCATGGTGACAGTGCTCATGGTAGCAGTGCCCAAGGAGGCAGTGCTCGTGGTGACAGTGCTCATGGTGACAGTGCTCATGGTGGCAGTCCCATGGTGAGAGTAACGATGGGGTAGTGCACAAGGTGACAGTGCCTATGGTAACCATGCTCACGGTGATAGTGCACACAGTGATAGTGCCCATTGTGACATTGCCCATGGAGACCCTCCTCATTGTGACAGTACTCATGATTACAGTGCTCATCGTGGAAGTTCCCATGGTGACAGTGCTCATTGTGGCACTGCTCATGGGGACAGTGCCGATGATGAGAGTGCTTATGGTGAGAGTGTACACAGTGTCTGTGCTCAAGGTGATAGTGCTCATGGTGGCAGTGCCCATAGTGACACTGCACATGCTGGCAATAACCACGATGATAGACCCATGTTGAGAGTGCCCTAGATCACAGTGCAATGTTGAGAGAGCTCACAGTGACAGTGAAAAGGTGACAGTGCCACCGGAGGCAATCGTCATAGAGACAATACTCATCGTGACAGTGCTCATGGTGACAACGCCAATGATGACACAGCCCATGGTGACAGTGCTCATGAGGAAAGTGCCAATGATAACATTAAGCACGGTGATAGTGCCCCTGGTGACAGTGCCCATGGTGACATTGCTCATGGAAATATTGCCTTTGTTGACAGTACTCATGGTGAAATTGCCCATGCTGACAATGCTCACGGTGACATTGCCATTGGAGAGAGTACACATGTTGAGAGTTCGCATGGTGACGTGCTCATGTTTACAGTGCTCACAGTGCTAGTTCCCATGGTGACAATGCCCATGGTGGAATTGCTCACAATATCAGTGCCAACAGTGACAGTGCTCATGCACACAGTTCTCATGGTGACAGTGCCCATGGTGACAGTGCCCATGTTTGCAGTACCCATGATGACAGTGCTCAAAATGGCATTTCCCATGGTGACATTGCCAATGGTGACATTGCCTGTGGTTACACTTTTCAAGGTGACATTGCCCATGGTGACAGGGCTCATGGTGACAGTCCACATTGTGCCAGTGCCCATGGTGACAGTGCTCACAGTGAAAGTGCTCGTGGTAATATTGTTTACGGTGAGAGTGCCAAAGGTAAAAATACCCATGGTGACAGTACTGATCGAGAAATTGCCCATGGTTACAATTCTCATAGTAACAGTTTTCATGGTGACAGTGCTCATCGTGGCAGTGCCCTTGGAGTCAATGTTCGTGGTGTCAGTGCTCATGGTGAAAGTGCTCATGGTGGCAGTTCGCATGATGAGAGTACCGATGGGCCATTGCACATGGTGACATTGCCCATGGAAAACGTGCCCATGGTGATATGACCCAAGGTGACAGTTATCACGCCAGTTGTGCTGATGCTGATAATGCTCCCGGTGATAGTGCCCATGGTTATGGTGCCCATGGTGACAGTGTTCAGAGTAATAGTGAGCATAGTGATAGTGTACTTGGTGAGTGTGCCCATGGTGACAGTGCCCAAGATGAGAATACACATGGTTATACAGCTCAATGTGATAGTGCCCTTGTGGACAGTGCGCATGGTGACAGTTCTCACGGTGACAGTGCCTATGATGAAAATGCTCATGGTGACATTGCCCATGGTGACCGTTCTCACGTTCATAGTGCCCATGGTGACAGTTCATATGGTGAAAGTGCTCATGATGACAGTGCCCATGTTGGTAGTTCCATTGGTGACAGTGCTCACAGTGATAGTGACCATGGTAAGATTGCAGATGGTGGCTGTGCCATTGCCCATGATGACAGTACTCATGGAGACAGTGCTCATGGTGAGAGTGTGCAAGGTGACAGTGCACATGGTTGTAATGCACATGGTGGCACTGAAAAATAGTTATAGTGCCCATGGTGACAGTGCTCATGCTGACAGTGCACAAGGTGACAACCCATGCTGACAGTGCTCACGGTGACTGGGCTCATGGTTGCATTACCCATTGTGACAGTGCTCACAGTTACAATGCTCATGTTAACTGTGCTCACCATGATAGTGTCTATGGTGACAGTGATCACAGTGATAGTGCCGATGGTGATAGTGCTCACGGTAAGAGTGAGAACAGTGATAGTGCACTTCTTGACCATGCCCAAGCTGAGAGTACGCATGGTGATAATTCTCAAGTTGGTAGTGCCCATGGTGGCAGTGCACATGGACACCACCGTCAAAGTGATAGCACTGACTGTGACAGGGCCAATGAGGACAGTGCAAACCTTGACTTTGCTTATCGTGACAGTGCTCACAGTGACAAATTCCATTGTAACAGTGACCACGGTGACTGTTCTAATGCTGATAGTGCCCATAGTGACAATACCCATGGTGACATTACTAATGGTGATAATTCTCAAGGTGGTAGTGCCCATGGTCACAGTTCCCATGGTGAGAGTCCTCACGGTGATAGTGCCCATGGTGACAGATCCCATTCTGAAAGTGCTCATGATGACAGTGCCTATGTTGGTAATTCCCATGGTGACACTTCTCACAGAGATACTGACGATGGTAAAAGTTCACATGTTGGCCGTGCCCTTGGTGACAGTGCCCATGAAGACAGTACTTATGGTGACAGTTTTCTCGGTTATAGTGCCCATGGTGAGAGTGCACATGGTGGTAGTGCACATGGTGGTACTGAAAAATGGTGACAGGGCTCATGGTGACAGTGCTCACGGAAAAAACCCATGCTGAACGTACTCACAGAGACACTGCAAATGGTGACAGTACACATGGTGACAGTGCTCACAGTGACAGTGCCCACTGAATGAGTGCCCATGTTGACAGTGCCCATGTTGACGTGCTCATATTGACAGTGCTCACAGTGATAGTGCCCATGGTGACATTGCACATGGTGGATGTGCCCACGGTGCCCTTGCCAACAGTGACAGTGCCCACGCTGACAGTTCTCATTGTGATAGTGCCCATGGTGACAGTGCTCATGGTGATACTCGCAATGGTGACAGTGCTCATGGTGACAGTGCTCATGGTTGCAGTACCGTTGGTGACAGTGCTCAAAATGACAGTGACAGTGGTGGCAGTGTTCATGGTGACAGTGCCCACGATGACATTGCCTATGGTGACACTTCTCACGGTGACATTGCCCATGGTGACAGGGCTCATTGTGATGTGCTCATGTTGAGAGTGCTCACAGTGATAGTGCCCATGGTGACATTGCCCATGGTGGAATTGCTCACAATGCCATTTCCCACAGTGACAGTGCTCACGCTGAGAGTTGTCATGGTGATAGTGCCCATGGTGACAGTGCCCATGGTGATACTGCCAATGGTGAGAGTACTCATTGTGTCAGTACTCATGGTGGCAGTACCCATGGTGACAGTCCTCAAAATGGCATTTCCCATGGTGACATTGCCCATGGTGACATTGCCTATGGTGACACTTCTCACGGTGACATTTCCCATGGTGACATGGCTCATGGTGACACTCCGCATTGTGACAGTGCCCATGGTGACAGTGCTCACAGTGAAAGTGCTCATGGTAATACTGTTTACGTTGAGAGTGCCCAAGGTGAAAATACCCATGGTGAGAGTACTCTTCGAGAAATTGCCCATGGTTACATTTCTCATAGTAACAGTTCTCATGGTGAGAGTGCTCATGGTTGCAGTGCCCTCGGTGGCAGGGCTCGTGGTGTCAGTGCTCATGGTGACAGTGCTCATGGTGGCAGTTCCCATGGTGAGAGTACCAATGGGGCATTGCACATCATGACAGTGCCCATGTCAACTGTGCTCACTGTGATATGACCCATGGTGACAGTTATCACGCCTGTTGTGCCGATGCTGATAATGATCCCGGGGATAGTGCCCATGGTTACGGTGCCCATGGTGACAGTGTTCAGAGTAATAGTGAGCATATGATAGTGTACTTGGTGAGTGTGCCCATGGTGACTGTGCCCAAGATGACAGTACACATGGTGATACAGCTCAATGTGATAGTGCCCTTGTGGACAGTGCGCCTGGTGATAGATCTCACGGTGACATTGCCTATGATGACAATGCTCATGGTGACAGTGCCCATGGTGACCGTTCTCACGTTCATAGTGCCCATGGTGACAGTTCGTATGGTGAAAGTGCTCATGATGACAGTGCCCATGTTGGTAGTTCCATTGGTGACAGTGCTCACAGTGATAGTGACCATGGTAAGATTGCAGATGGTGGCTGTGCCATTGCCCATGATGACAGTACTCATGGTGACAGTGCTCATGGTGAGAGTGTCCAAGGTGACAGTGAACATGGTTTTAAAGCATATAGTGGCACTGAAAAATAGTTATAGTGCCCATGGTGACAGTGCTCATGCTGACAGTGCACAAGGTGACAACCCATGCTGACAGTGCTCACGGTGACTGGGCTCAAGTTTGCATTACCCACTGTGATAGTGCTCACAGTTACAATGCTCATGTTAACTGTGCTCACCATGATAGTGTCTATGGTGACAGTGATCACAGTGATAGTTCCGATGGTGATAGTGCTCACGGTGATAGTGCCCATGATTAAGATTCCCATGGTGACAGTGCTCACGGTCATAGTGAGCATAGTGATAGTGCACTTGTTGACCATGACCACGTTGAGAGTACAAATGGTGATAATTCTCAAGTTGGTAGTGTCCATGGTGGCAGTGCCCATGGACACCACCGTCAAAGTGATAGTGCTCACTGTGACAGGGCCCAAGGGGACAGTGCAAACCGTGACTTTGCCTATCGTGACAGTGCTCACAGTGACAAAATCCATCGTGACAGTGACCACGGTAACAGTTCTAATGCTGGTAGTGCACATAGTGACAATACCCATTGTGACAGTACTCATGGTGATAATTCTCAAGGTGTTAGTGCCCATGGCGATCATTCCCATGGTGAGAGTCCTCACGGTGATAGTGCCCATGGTGACAGTTCCCATTCTGAATGTGCTCATGATGACAGTTCCTATGTTGGTAATTCCCATGGTGACACTTCTCACAGTGATACTGACAATGGTTAGAGTTCACATGTTGGCCGTGCCCTTGGTGACAGTGCCCCTGAAGACAGTACTTATGGTGACAGTGTTCTCGGTGATAGTGCCCATGGTGAGAGTGCACATGGTTGTAGTGCACATGGTGGCACTGAAAAATGGTGACAGTGCTCATGGTGACAGTGCTCATGGTAAAAACCCATGCTGACAGTACTCACAGAGACACTGCTCATGGTGGCAGTACCCATGGTGACCGTGCTCACAGTGACAGCGCCCACTGTATGAGTGCCCATGTTGACAGTGCTCATGGTGACAGTGCTCATGGTTGCAGTACCCATGGTTACAGTGCTCAAAATGACAGTGACAGTGGTGGCAGTGACCATGGTGACAGTGCCTATGGTGACATTGCCTATAGGGACATTTCTCACGGTGACATTGCTCATGGTGATAGTGCTCATGTAGACGTGCTCATATTGACAGTGCTCACAGTGATATTGCCCATGGTGACATTGCCCATGGTGGAATTGCACACAATGCCAGTTTCCACAGTGACAGTGCTCACGCTGAGAGTTGTCATGGTGATAGTTCCCATGGTGACAGTGCACATGGTCATACTGCCAATGGTTACAGTACTCATGGTGACAGTACTCATGGTTGCAGTACCCATGGTGACACTGCTAAAAAATGGCAGTTCCCATGGTGACATTTCCCATGGTGACATTGCCTATGGTGACACTTCTCACGGTGACATTTCCCATGGTAACATGGATCATGGTGACACAACGCATTGTGCCAGTGCCCATGGTGACACTGCTCACAGTGAAAGTGCTAATGGTAATAGTGTTTACGTTGAGAGTGCCCAAGGTCAAAATACACATGGTGACATTACTCATTGAGAAATTGCCCATGGTTACAATTCTCATAGCAACAGTTATGGTGACAGTGCTCATGGTGGTACTGCCCTGGGTGGCACTGCTCGTGGTGTCAGTGCTCATGGTGACAGTGATCATGGTGGCAGTTCCCATGGTGAGAGTAACGATGGGGCAGTGCACATGGTGACAGTGCCCATGGTAACCGTGCTTACGGTGATATGACCCATGGTTACAGTTATCATGCTTGTGGTACCGATGCTGATAATGCTCCCGGAGATAGTGCCCATGGTTAAGGTGCCCAAGGTGACAGTGTTCAGAGTAATAGTGAGCATAGTGATAGTGTACTTGGTGACCGTGCCCATGGTGACAGTGCCTATGGTGACAGTACACATGGTGATACTTCATGTGATAGTGCCCTTGTTGACCCTGTGCATGGTGACAGTTCTCACGGTGACAGTGCCTATGGTGACAATGCTCATGGTGACAGTGCCCAGGGTGACCGTTCTCACGTTCATCGTGCCCATGGTGACAGTTCGTATGGTGAAAGTGCTCATGATGACAGTGCCCATGTTGGTAGTTCCATTGGTGACAGTGCTCACAGTGATACTGACCATGGTAAGATTGCAGATGGTGGCTGTGCCATTGCCCATGATGACAGTACTCATGGTGACAGTGCTCTTGGTGAGAGTGTCCAAGGTGACAGTGCACATGGTTTTAATGCACATGGTGGAAATGAAAAATAGTTATAGTGCCCATGGTGACAGTGCTCATGTTGACAGTGCACAATGTGACAAGCCATGCTGGCAGTGCTCACGGTGACTGGGCTCATGGTTGCATTACCCATTGTGACAGTGCTCACAGTTACAATGCTCATGTTAACTATGCTCACCATGATAGTGTCCATGGTGATAGTTATCACAGTGATAGTGCCGATGGTGATAGTGCTCATGGTGATAGTGCCCATGGTTAAGTTGCCCATGGTGACAGTGCTCACGGTCATAGTGAGCATAGTGGTAGTGCACTTGTTGACCATGACCATGCTGAGAGTACAAATAGGGATAATTCTCAAGATGGTTGTGTCCATGGTGGCAGTGCCCATGGACACCACCGTCAAAGTCATAGTGCTCACTGTGACAGGGCCCAAGGGGACAGTGCAAACCGTGACTTTGCCTATCGTGACAGTGCTCACAGTGACAAATTCCATCGTGATAGTGACCACGGTAACAGTTCTAATGCTGATAGTGCCCATAATGACAATACCCATGGTGACAGTACTCATGGTGATAATTCTCAAGGTGTTAGTGGCCATGGCGATCATTCCCATGGTGAGAGTCCTCACGGTGATAGTGTCCATGGTGACAGTTCCCATTTTCAGTATGCTCATGATGACAGTTCCTATGTTGTTAATTCCCATGGTGACACTTCTCACAGTGATACTGACAATGGTTACAGTTCATATGTTGGCCTTGCCCTTGGAGACAGTGCCCATGAAGACAGTACTTATGGTGACAGTGTTCTCGGTGATAGTGCCCATGGTGAGAGTGCACATGGTGGTAGTGCACATGGTGGCACTGAAAAATGGTGACAGTGCTCATGGTGACAGTGCTCACGGTAAAAACCCATGCTGACCGTACTCACAGAGACAATGCTCATGGTGGCAGTACCCATGGTGACCGTGCTCACAGTGACAACGCCCACTGTATGAGTGCCCATGATGACAGTGCTCATGGTGACAGTGCTCATGGTTGCAGTACCCATGGTTACAGTGCTCAAAACGACAGTGACATTGGTGGCAGTGACCATGGTGACATTGCCTATGGTGACATTGCCTATAGTGACACTTCTCATGGTGACATTGCTCATGGTGACAGGGCTCATGTTGACGTGCTCATATTGACAGTGCTCACAGCGATAATGTCCATGGTGACATTGCCCATGGTGGAATTGCACACAATGCCATTTCCCACAGTGACAGTGCTCACGCTGAGAGTTGTCATGGTGATAGTGCCCATGGTGAGAGTGCACATGGTCATACTGCCAATGGTTAAATTACTCATGGTGACAGTACTCATGGTTTCAGTACCCATGGTGACAGTGCTCAAAATGGCAATTCCCATCGTGACATTGCCCATGGTGACATTGCCTATGGTGACACTTCTCATGGTGACATTTCCCATGGTGACATGGCTCATGGTGACACACCACATTGTGCCAGTGCCCATGGTGACAGTGTTCACAGTGAAAGTGCTCATGGTAATACTGTTTACTTTGAGAGTGCCCAAGGTGAAAATACACATGGTGACATTACTCATTGAGAAATTGCCCATGGATACAATTCTCATAGTAACAGTTATGGTGACAGTGCTCATGGTGGCACTGCCCTGGGTGGCATTGCTCGTGGTGTCAGTGCTCATGGTGACAGTGCTCATGGTGGCAGTTCCCATGGTGAGAGTACCGATGGGGCAGTGCACATGGTGACAGTGCCCATGGTAACCGTGCTTACGGTGATATGACCCATGGTTACAGTTATCATGATTGTGGTACCGATTCTGATAATGCTCCCGGAGATAGTGCCCATGGTTAAGGTGCCCATGGTGACAGTGTTCAGAGTAGTAGTGAGCATAGTGATAGTGTACTTGGTGAACGTGCCCATGGTGACAGTGCCTATGGTGACAGTACACATGGTGATACTTCTCCTTGTGATAGTGCCCTTGTTGACCCTGCGCATGGTGACAGTTCTCACGGTTACAGTGCCTATGGTGACAATGCTCATGGTGACAGTGCCCAGGGTGACCGTTCTCACGTTCATCGTGCCCATGGTAACAGTTCGTATGGTGAAAGTGCTCATGATGACAGTGCCCATGTTGGTAGTTCCATTGGTGAGAGTGTTCACAGTGATACTGACCATGGTAAGATTGCAGATGGTGGCTGTGCCATTGCCCATGATGACAGTACTCATGGTGACAGTGCTCATGGTGATAGTGTGCAAGGTGACAGTGCACATGGTTGTAATGCACATGGTGGCACTGAAAAATAGTTATAGTGCCCATGGTGACAGTGCTCATGCTGACAGTGCACAAGGTGACAACCCATGCTGACAGTGCTCACGGTGACTGGGCTCATGGTTGCATTACCCATTGTGACAGTGCTCACTGTTACAATGCTCATGTTAACTGTGCTCACCATGATAGTGTCCATGGTGATAGTGATCACAGTGATAGTGCCGATGGTGATAGTGCTCATGGTGATAGTGCCCATGGTTAAGTTGCCCATGGTGACAGTGCTCACGGTCATAGTGAGCATAGTGGTAGTGCTCTTGTTGACCATCACCACGCTGAGAGTACAAATAGTGATAATTCTCAAGTTGGTTGTGTCCATGGTGGCAGTGCCCATGGAAACCACCGTCAAAGTCATAGTGCTCACTGTGACAGGGCCCAAGGGGACAGTGCAAACCGTGACTTTGCCTATCGTGACAGTGCTCACAGTGACAAATTCCTTCGTGACAGTGACCACCGTAACAGTTCTAATGCTGATAGTGCCCATAATGACAATACCCATGGTGAGAGTACTCATGGTGATAATTCTCAAGGTGTTAGTGCCCATGGCGATCATTCCCATGGTGAGAGTCCTCATGGTGATAATGTCCATGGTGACAGTTCCCATTTTGAATGTGCTCATGATGACAGTGCCTATGTTGTTAATTCCCATGGTGACACTTCTCACAGTGATACTGACAATGATTACAGTTCACAGGTTTGCCGTGCCCTTGGTGACAGTGCCCATGAAGACAGTACTTATGGTGACAGTGTTCTTGGTGATAGTGCCCATGGTGAGAGTGCACATGGTGGTAGTGCACATGGTGGCACTGAAAAATGGTGACAGTGCTCATGGTGACAGTGATCACGGTAAAAACCCATGCTGACAGTACTCACAGAGACACTGCTCATGGTGGCAGTACCCATGGTGACCGTGCTCACAGTGACAGCGCCCACTGTATGAGTGCCCATGTTGACAGTGCTCATGGTGACAGGGCTCATGGTTGCAGTACCCTTGGTGACAGTGCTCAAAATGACAGTGACAGTGGTGGCAGTGACCATGGTGACAGTGCCTACAGTGACATTGCCTATAGTGACACTTCTCACGGTGACAATGCTCATGGTGACAGGGCTCATGTAGACGTGCTCATATTGACAGTGCTCACAGTGATAGTGCCCATGGTGACATTGCCCATGGTGGAATTGCACACAATGCCAGTTCCCACAGTGACAGTGCTCACGCTGAGAGTTGTCATGGTGATATTGCCCATGGTGACAGTGCACATGGTCATACTGCCAATGGTTAAATTACTCATGGTGACAGTACTCATGTTTGCAGTACCCATGGTGACAGTGCTAAAAAATGGCAGTTCCCATGGTGACATTGCCTATGGTGACACATCTCACGGTGACATTTCCCATGGTGACATGGCTCATGGTGACACACCACATTGTGCCTGTGCCCATGGTGACAGTGCTCACAGTGAAAGTGCTCATGGTAATAGTGTTTACGTTGAGAGTGCCCAAGGTCAAAATACACATGGTGACATTACTCATTGAGAAATTGCCCATGGTTACTATTCTCATAGCAATAGTTATGGTGACATTGCTCATGGTGGTACTGCCCTGGGTGGCACTGCTCGTGGTGTCAGTGCTCATGGTGACAGTGCTCATGGTGGCAGTTCCCATGGTGAGAGTACCAATGGGGCAGTGCACATGGTGACAGTGCCCATGGTAACCATGCTTACGGTGATATGACCCATGGTTACAGTTATCATGATTGTGGTACCGATGCTGATAATGCTCCCGGAGATAGTGCCCATGGTTAAGGTGCCCATGGTGACAGTGTTCAGAGTAATAGTGATCATAGTGATAGTGTACTTGGTGACCGTGCCCATGGTGACAGTGCCTATGGTGACAGTACACATGGTGATACTTCTCCATGTGATAGTGCCCTTGTTGACCCTGCGCATGGTGACAGTTCTCATGGTGACACTGCCTATGGTGACAATGCTCATGGTGACAGTGCCCAGGGTGACCGTTCTCACGTTCATCGTGCCCATGGTGACAGTTCGTATGGTGAAAGTGCTCATGATGACAGTGCCCATGTTGGTAGTTCCATTGGTGACAGTGCTCACAGTGATAGTGACCATGGTAAGATTGCAGATGGTGGCTGTGCCATTGCCCATGATGACAGTACTCATGGTGACAGTGCTCATGGTGATAGTGTGCAAGGTGACAGTGCACATGGTTGTAATGCACATGGTGGCACTGAAAAATAGTTATAGTGCCCATGGTGACAGTGCTCATGCTGACAGTGCACAAGGTGACAACCCATGCTGACAGTGCTCACGGTGACTGGGCTCATGGTTGCATTACCCATTGTGACAGTGCTCACAGTTACAATGCTCATGTTAACTGTGCTCACCATGATAGTGTCCAAGATGATAGTGATCACAGTGATTGTGCCGATGGTGATAGTGCTCATGGTGATAGTGCCCATGGTTAAGTTGCCCATGGTGACAGTGCTCGCGGTCATAGTGATCATAGTGATAGTGCACTTGTTGACCATGACCACGCTGAGAGTACAAATTTTGATAATTCTCAAGTTGGTAGTGTCCATGGTTGCAGTGCCCATGGACACCACTGTCAAAGTGATAGTGCTCACTGTGACAGGGTCCAAGGGGACAGTACACACCATGACTTTGCCTATCGTGACAGTGCTCACAGTGACAAATTCCATCGTGACAGTGACCACGGTAACAGTTCTAATGCTGATAGTGCCCATAGTGACAATACCCATGGTGACAGTACTCATGGTGATAATTCTCAAGTTGGTAGTGCCCATGGCGATCATTCCCATGGTGAGAGTCCTCACGGTGATAGTGCCCATGATGACAGTTCCCATTCTGAAAGTGCTTATGATGACAGTGCCTATGTTGTTAATTCCCATGGTGACACTTCTCACAGTGATACTGACAATTGTTACGGTTCACATGTTGGCCGTGCCCTTGGTGACAGTGCCCATGAAGACAGTACTTATAGTGACAGTGTTCTAGGTGATAGTGCCCATGGTGAGAGTGCACATGGTGGTAGTGCACATGGTGGCAATGATAAATGGTGACAGGACTCATGGTGACAGTGCGCAGGGTGACCGTTCTCACGTTCATCGTGCCCATGGTGACAGTTCGTATGGTGAAAGTGCTCATGATGACAGTGCCCATGTTGGTAGTTCCATTGGTGACAGGCCTCACAGTGATACTGAACATGGTAAGATTGCAGATGGTGGCTGTGCCATTGCCCATGATGACAGTACTCATGGTGACAGTGCTCATGGTGAGAGTGTGCAAGGTGACAGTGCACATGGTTGTAATGCACATGGTGGCACTGAAAAATAGTTATAGTGCCCATGGTGACAGTGCTCATGCTGACAGTGCACAAGGTGACAACCCATGCTGACAGTGCACACGGTGACTGGGCTCATGGTTGCATTACCCATTGTGACAGTGCTCACTGTTACAATGCTCATGTTAACTGTGCTCACCATGATAGTGTCCATGGTGATAGTGATCACAGTGATAGTGCCGATGTTGATAGTGCTCATGGTGATAGTGCCCATGGTTAAGTTGCCCATGGTGACAGTGCTCACGGTCATAGTGAGCATAGTGGTAGTGCACTTGTTGACCATGACCACGCTGAGAGTACAAATTTTGATAATTCTCACGTTGGTAGTGTCCATGGTGGCAGTGCCCATGGACACCACCCTCAAAGTGATAGTGCTCACTGAGACAGGGCCCAAGGGGACAGTGCAAACCGTGACTTTGCCTATCGTGACAGTGCTCACAGTGACAAATTCCATCGTGACAGTGACCACGTTGACAGTTCTAATGCTGATAGTGCCCATGGCGATAATTCCCATGGTGAGAGTCCTCACGGTGATAGTGCCTATGGTGACATTTCCCATTCTGAAAGTGCTCATGATGACAGTGCCTATGTTGTTAATTCCCATGGTGACACTTCTCACAGTGATACTGACAATGGTTACAGTTCACATGTTGGCCGTGCCCTTGGTGACAGTGCCCATGAAGACAGTACTTATGGTGACAGTGTTCTCGGTGATAGTGCCCATGGTGAGAGTGCACATGGTGGTAGTGCACATGGTGGCACTGAAAAATAGTGACAGGGCTCACGGTGACAGTGCTCACGGTAAAAACCCATGCTGACAGTACTCACAGAGACACTGCTCATGGTGGCAGTACCCATGGTGAAAGTGCTCACAGTTACAGTGCCCACTGTAGGAGTGCCCATGGTGACATTGCTCATGGTGACACTGACCACGGTGACATTGCCTATGGTGACAGTGCTCATGGTGACAGTGCCCATGTTGACACTGACCACAGTGAGAATGCTCACGGTGATAGTGCCAATGGTGACAGCACTCATGTTGACAGCCCCCATTGGGCAAGGTGCCATGGTGACAGTGACCATGGTGAGAGATCTCACGGTGATAGCGCTCACGGTAATAGTCCTCATGGTGAGAGTGCAAATGGTGACAATACACAGGGTGACAGTACTCATGGTGAAAATACCCATGGTAGCAGTTCTCATAGTGACAGTGCTCATGGGGGATGTGCCCATGCTGACAGTGCTCATTGTGGCAGTGCTCATGGTGACAGTACCGATGAGGCCAGTGATTATGGTGATGGTGTTCACAGTGGCTGTGCTCATGGAGATAGTGCTCACGGTGACTGTGCCCATGATGACAGTGCCCAGGGTGACAGTGCTCACGGGGAAATTGCCAATGATAACATTAACCATGGTGATAGTGCCCCTGGTGACATGGCCCACAGTGACATTGCTCATGGTGAGAGTGCCATTGGTGACAGTGCTTATGGTGAAGTTGCCCATCCTGACAATGCTCATGGTGACATTGCCCTTCGAGATAGTACCCATGTTGACAGTGCCCATGGTGACGTGCTCATGTTGACAGTGCTCACAGTGATAGTGCCCATGGTGACATCGCCAAGAGTGACAGTGCCCATGCTGACAGTTCTCATTGTGATAGTGCCCATGGTGACAGTGCACATGGTGATACTTGCAATGGTGACAGTACTCATGGTGACAGCGCTCATGGTTGCAGTACCCATGGTGACAGTGCTCAAAATGACAGTGACAGTGGTGGCAGGTACCATGGTGACAGTGCCCACGATGACATTTCCTATAGTGACACTTCTCACGGTGACATTGCCAATGGTGACAGGGCTCTGGTTGACGTTCTTATATTGACAGTGCTCACAGTGATAGTGCCCATGGTAAGATTGCATATGGTGGCTGTGCCATTGCCCATGATGAGAGTACTCATGGTGACAGTGCTCATGGTGAGAGTGTGCAAGGTGACAGTGCACATGGTTGTAATGCACATGGTGGCACTGAAAAATAGTTATAGTGCCCATGGTGACAGTGCTCATGCTGACAGTGCACAAGGTGACAACCCATGCTGACAGTGCTCACGGTGACTGGGCTCATGGTTGCATTACCCATTGTGACAGTGCTCACAGTTACAATGCTCATGTTAACTGTGCTCACCATGATATTGTCCAAGGTGATGGTGATCACAGTGATTGTGCCGATGGTGATAGTGCTCATGGTGATAGTGCCCATGGTTTAGTTGCCCATGGTGACAGTGCTCACGGTCATAGTGAGCATAGTGGTAGTGCACTTGTTGACCATGACCACGCTGAGAGTACAAATAGGGATAATTCTCAAGTTGGTTGTGTCCATGGTGGCAGTGCCCATGGACACCACCGTCAAAATGATAGTGCTCACTGTGACAGGGCCCAAGGGGACAGTGCAAACCGTGACTTTGCCTATCGTGACAGTGCTCAGAGTGACAAATTCCTTCGTGACAGTGACCACCGTAACAGTTCTAATGCTGATAGTGCCCATAATGACAATACCCTTGGTGACAGTACTCATGGTGATAATTCTCAAGGTGTTAGTGCCCATGGCGATCATTCCCATGGTGAGAGTCCTCATGGTGATAGTGTCCATGGTGACAGTTCCCATTTTGAATGTGCTCATGATGACAGTGCCTATGTTGTTAATTCCCATGGTGACACTTCTCACAGTGATACTGACAATGGTTACAGTTCACAGGTTGGCCGTGCCCTTGGTGACAGTGCCCATGAAGACAGTACTTATGGTGACAGTGTTCTTGGTGATAGTGCCCATGGTGAGAGTGCACATGGTGGTAGTGCACATGGTGGCACTGAAAAATGGTGACAGTGCTCATGGTGACAGTGCTCACGGTAAAAACCCATGCTGACAGTACTCACAGAGACACTGCTCATGGTGGCACTACCCATGGTGACCGTGCTCACAGTGACAGCGCCCACTGTATGAGTGCTCATGATGACAGTGCTCATGGTGACAGTGCTCATGGTTGCAGTACCCATGGTTACAGTGCTCAAAATGACAGCGACAGTGGTGGCAGTGACCATGGTGACATTGCCTATGGTGACATTGCCTATAGTGACACTTCTCATGGTGACATTGCTCATGGTGACAGCGCACATGTAGACGTGCTCATATTGACAGTGCTCACAGTGATAGTGCCCATGGTGACATTGCCCATGGTGGAATTGCACACAATGCCAGTTCCCACAGTGACAGTCCTCACGCTGAGACTTGTCATGGTGATATTGCCCATGGTGACAGTGCACATGGTGTTACTGCCAATGGTTAAATTACTCATGGTGACAGTACTCATGTTTGCAGTACCCATGGTGACATTGCCTATGGTGACACATCTCACGGTGACATTTCCCATGGTGACATGGCTCATGGTGACACACCACATTGTGCCAGTGCCCATGGTGACAGTGCTCACAGTGAAAGTGTTCATGGTAATAGTGTTTACGTTGAGAGTGCCCAAGGTCAAAATACACATGGTGACATTACTCATTGAGAAATTGCCCATGGTTACTATTCTCATAGCAACAGTTATGGTGACATTGCTCATGGTGGTACTGCCCTGGGTGGCACTGCTCGTGGTGTCAGTGCTCATGGTGACAGTGCTCATGGTGGCAGTTCCCATGGTGACAGTACCAATGGGGCAGTGCACATGGTGACAGTGCACATGGTAACCGTGCTTACGGTGATATGACCCATGGTTACAGTTATCATGATTGTGGTACCGATGCTGATAATGCTCCCGGAGATAGTGCCCATGGTTAAGGTGCACATGGTGACCGTGTTGAGAGTAATAGTGATCATAGTGATAGTGTACTTGGTGACCGTGCCCATGGTGACAGTACACATGGTGATAGTTCTCCATGTGATAGTGCCCTTTTTGTCCCTGCGCATGGTGACAGTTCTCACGTTGGCACTGCCTATGGTGACAATGCTCATGGTGACAGTGCCCAGGGTGACCATTCTCATGTTCATCGTGCCCATGGTGACAGTTCGTATGGTGAAAGTGCTCATGATGACAGTGCCCATGTTGGTAGTTCCATTGGTGTCAGTGCTCACAGTGATAGTGACCATGGTAAGATTGCAGACGGTGGCTGTGCCATTGCCCATGATGACAGTACTCATGGTGACAGTGCTCAGGGTGATAGTGTGCAAGGTGACAGTGCACATGGTTGTAATGCACATGGTGGCACTGAAAAATAGTTATAGTGCCCATGGTGACAGTGCTCATGCTGACAGTGCACAAGGTGACAACCCATGCTGACAGTGCTCACGGTGACTGGGCTCATGGTTGCATTACCCATTGTGACAGTGCTCACTGTTACAATGCTCATGTTAACTGTGCTCACCATGATAGTGTCCAAGATGATAGTGATCACAGTGATTGTGCCGATGGTGATAGTGCTCATGGTGATAGTGCCCATGGTTAAGATGCCCATGGTGACAGTGCTCGCGGTCATAGTGATCATAGTGGTAGTGCACTTGTTGACCATGACCACGCTGAGAGTACAAATTTTGATAATTCTCAAGTTGGTAGTGTCCATGGTGGCACTGCCCATGGACACCACCCTCAAAGTGATAGTGCTCACTGAGACAGGGCCCAAGTGGACAGTGCAAACCGTGACTTTGCCTATCGTGACAGTGCTCACAGTGACAAATTCCATCGTGACAGTGACCACGTTGACAGTTCTAATGCTGATAGTGCCCATGGCGATAATTCCCATGGTGAGAGTCCTCACGGTGATAGTGCCTATGGTGACATTTCCCATTCTGAAAGTGCTCATGATGACAGTGCCTATGTTGTTAATTCCCATGGTGACACTTCTCACAGTGATACTGACAATGGTTACAGTTCACATGTTGGCCGTGCCCTTGGTGACAGTGCCCATGAAGACAGTACTTATGGTGACAGTGTTCTCGGTGATAGTGCCCATGGTGAGAGTGCACATGGTGGTAGTGCACATGGTGGCACTGAAAAATGGTGACAGTGCTCATGGTGACAGTGCTCACGGTAAAAACCCATGCTGACAGTACTCACAGAGACACTGCTCATGGTGGCACTACCAATGGTGACCGTGCTCACAGTGACAGCGCCCACTGTATGAGTGCTCATGATGACAGTGCTCATGGTGACAGTGCTCATGGTTGCAGTACCCATGGTTACAGTGCTCAAAATGACAGTGACAGTGGTGGCAGTGACCATGGTGACATTGCCTATGGTGACATTGCCTATAGTGACACTTCTCATGGTGACATTGCTCATGGTGACAGCGCACATGTAGACGTGCTCATATTGACAGTGCTCACAGTGATAGTGCCCATGGTGACATTGCCCATGGTGGAATTGCACACAATGCCAGTTCCCACAGTGACAGTGCTCACGCTGAGAGTTGTCATGGTGATATTGCCCATGGTGACAGTGCACATGGTCATACTGCCAATGGTTAAATTACTCATGGTGACAGTACTCATGTTTGCAGTACCCATGGTGACAGTGCTAAAAAATGGCAGTTCCCATGGTGACATTGCCTATGGTGACACATCTCACGGTGACATTTCCCATGGTGACATGGCTCATGGTGACACACCACATTGTGCCTGTGCCCATGGTGACAGTGCTCACAGTGAAAGTGCTCATGGTAATAGTGTTTACGTGGAGAGTGCCCAAGGTCAAAATACACATGGTGACATTACTCATTGAGAAATTGCCCATGGTTACTATTCTCATAGCAACAGTTATGGTGACATTGCTCATGGTGGTACTGCCCTGGGTGGCACTGCTCGTGGTGTCAGTGCTCATGGTGACAGTGCTCATGGTGGCAGTTCCCATGGTGAGAGTACCAATGGGGCAGTGCACATGGTGACAGTGCCCATGGTAACCATGCTTACGGTGATATGACCCATGGTTACAGTTATCATGATTGTGGTACCGATGCTGATAATGCTCCCGGAGATAGTGCCCATGGTTAAGGTGCCCATGCTGACAGTCTTCAGAGTAATAGTGATCATAGTGATAGTGTACTTGGTGACCGTGCCCATGGTGACAGTGCCTATGGTGACAGTACACATGGTGATACTTCTCCATGTGATAGTGCCCTTGTTGACCCTGCGCATGGTGACAGTTCTCATGGTGACACTGCCTATGGTGACAATGCTCATGGTGACAGTGCCCAGGGTGACCGTTCTCACGTTCATCGTGCCCATGGTGACAGTTCGTATGGTGAAAGTGCTCATGATGACAGTGCCCATGTTGGTAGTTCCATTGGTGACAGTGCTCACAGTGATAGTGACCATGGTAAGATTGCAGATGGTGGCTGTGCCATTGCCCATGATGACAGTACTCATGGTGACAGTGCTCATGGTGATAGTGTGCAAGGTGACAGTGCACATGGTTGTAATGCACATGGTGGCACTGAAAAATAGTTATAGTGCCCATGGTGACAGTGCTCATGCTGACAGTGCACAAGGTGACAACCCATGCTGACAGTGCTCACGGTGACTGGGCTCATGGTTGCATTACCCATTGTGACAGTGCTCACTGTTACAATGCTCATGTTAACTGTGCTCACCATGATAGTGTCCATGGTGATAGTGATCACAGTGATAGTGCCGATGGTGATAGTGCTCATGGTGATAGTGCCCATGGTTAAGTTGCCCATGGTGACAGTGCTCACGGTCATAGTGAGCATAGTGGTAGTGCTCTTGTTGACCATCACCACGCTGAGAGTACAAATAGTGATAATTCTCAAGTTGGTTGTGTCCATGGTGGCAGTGCCCATGGAAACCACCGTCAAAGTCATAGTGCTCACTGTGACAGGGCCCAAGGGGACAGTGCAAACCGTGACTTTGCCTATCGTGACAGTGCTCACAGTGACAAATTCCTTCGTGACAGTGACCACCGTAACAGTTCTAATGCTGATAGTGCCCATAATGACAATACCCATGGTGAGAGTACTCATGGTGATAATTCTCAAGGTGTTAGTGCCCATGGCGATCATTCCCATGGTGAGAGTCCTCATGGTGATAATGTCCATGGTGACAGTTCCCATTTTGAATGTGCTCATGATGACAGTGCCTATGTTGTTAATTCCCATGGTGACACTTCTCACAGTGATACTGACAATGATTACAGTTCACAGGTTTGCCGTGCCCTTGGTGACAGTGCCCATGAAGACAGTACTTATGGTGACAGTGTTCTTGGTGATAGTGCCCATGGTGAGAGTGCACATGGTGGTAGTGCACATGGTGGCACTGAAAAATGGTGACAGTGCTCATGGTGACAGTGATCACGGTAAAAACCCATGCTGACAGTACTCACAGAGACACTGCTCATGGTGGCAGTACCCATGGTGACCGTGCTCACAGTGACAGCGCCCACTGTATGAGTGCCCATGTTGACAGTGCTCATGGTGACAGGGCTCATGGTTGCAGTACCCTTGGAGACAGTGCTCAAAATGACAGTGACAGTGGTGGCAGTGACCATAGTGACAGTGCCTACGGTGACATTGCCTATAGTGACACTTCTCATGGTGACATTTCTCATGGTGACAGGGCTCATGTAGACGTGCTCATATTGACAGTGCTCGCAGTGATAGTGCCCATGGTGACATTGCCCATGGTGGAATTGCACACAATGCCAGTTCCCACAGTGACAGTGCTCACGCTGAGAGTTGTCATGGTGATATTGCCCATGGTGACAGTGCACATGGTCATACTGCCAATGGTTAAATTACTCATGGTGACAGTACTCATGTTTGCAGTACCCATGGTGACAGTGCTAAAAAATGGCAGTTCCCATGGTGACATTGCCTATGGTGACACATCTCACGGTGACATTTCCCATGGTGACATGGCTCATGGTGACACACCACATTTTGCCTGTGCCCATGGTGACAGTGCTCACAGTGAAAGTGCTCATGGTAATAGTGTTTACGTTGAGAGTGCCCAAGGTCAAAATACACATGGTGACATTACTCATTGAGAAATTGCCCATGGTTACTATTCTCATAGCAACAGTTATGGTGACATTGCTCATGGTGGTACTGCCCTGGGTGGCACTGCTCGTGGTGTCAGTGCTCATGGTGACAGTGCTCATGGTGGCAGTTCCCATGGTGAGAGTACCAATGGGGCAGTGCACATGGTGACAGTGCCCATGGTAACCATGCTTACGGTGATATGACCCATGGTTACAGTTATCATGATTGTGGTACCGATGCTGATAATGCTCCCGGAGATAGTGCCCATGGTTAAGGTGCCCATGGTGACAGTGTTCAGAGTAATAGTGATCATAGTGATAGTGTACTTGGTGACCGTGCCCATGGTGACAGTGCCTATGGTGACAGTACACATGGTGATACTTCTCCATGTGATAGTGCCCTTGTTGACCCTGCGCATGGTGACAGTTCTCATGGTGACACTGCCTATGGTGACAATGCTCATGGTGACAGTGCCCAGGGTGACCGTTCTCACGTTCATCGTGCCCATGGTGACAGTTCGTATGGTGAAAGTGCTCATGATGACAGTGCCCATGTTGGTAGTTCCATTGGTGACAGTGCTCACAGTGATAGTGACCATGGTAAGATTGCAGATGGTGGCTGTGCCATTGCCCATGATGACAGTACTCATGGTGACAGTGCTCATGGTGAGAGTGTGCAAGGTGACAGTGCACATGGTTGTAATGCACATGGTGGCACTGAAAAATAGTTATAGTGCCCATGGTGACAGTGCTCATGCTGACAGTGCACAAGGTGACAACCCATGCTGACAGTGCTCACGGTGACTGGGCTCATGGTTGCATTACCCATTGTGACAGTGCTCACAGTTACAATGCTCATGTTAACTGTGCTCACCATGATAGTGTCCAAGATGATAGTGATCACAGTGATTGTGCCGATGGTGATAGTGCTCATGGTGATAGTGCCCATGGTTAAGTTGCCCATGGTGACAGTGCTCGCGGTCATAGTGATCATAGTGATAGTGCACTTGTTGACCATGACCACGCTGAGAGTACAAATTTTGATAATTCTCAAGTTGGTAGTGTCCATGGTTGCAGTGCCCATGGACACCACCGTCAAAGTGATAGTGCTCACTGTGACAGGGTCCAAGGGGACAGTACACACCATGACTTTGCCTATCGTGACAGTGCTCACAGTGACAAATTCCATCGTGACAGTGACCACGGTAACAGTTCTAATGCTGATAGTGCCCATAGTGACAATACCCATGGTGACAGTACTCATGGTGATAATTCTCAAGTTGGTAGTGCCCATGGCGATCATTCCCATGGTGAGAGTCCTCACGGTGATAGTGCCCATGATGACAGTTCCCATTCTGAAAGTGCTTATGATGACAGTGCCTATGTTGTTAATTCCCATGGTGACACTTCTCACAGTGATACTGACAATTGTTACGGTTCACATGTTGGCCGTGCCCTTGGTGACAGTGCCCATGAAGACAGTACTTATGGTGACAGTGTTCTAGGTGATAGTGCCCATGGTGAGAGTGCACATGGTGGTAGTGCACATGGTGGCAATGATAAATGGTGACAGGACTCATGGTGACAGTGCCCAGGGTGACCGTTCTCACGTTCATCGTGCCCATGGTGACAGTTCGTATGGTGAAAGTGCTCATGATGACAGTGCCCATGTTGGTAGTTCCATTGGTGACAGGGCTCACAGTGATACTGAACATGGTAAGATTGCAGATGGTGGCTGTGCCATTGCCCATGATGACAGTACTCATGGTGACAGTGCTCATGGTGAGAGTGTGCAAGGTGACAGTGCACATGGTTGTAATGCACATGGTGGCACTGAAAAATAGTTATAGTGCCCATGGTGACAGTGCTCATGCTGACAGTGCACAAGGTGACAACCCATGCTGACAGTGCACACGGTGACTGGGCTCATGGTTGCATTACCCATTGTGACAGTGCTCACAGTTACAATGCTCATGTTAACTGTGCTCACCATGATAGTGTCCATGGTGATAGTGATCACAGTGATAGTGCCGATGTTGATAGTGCTCATGGTGATAGTGCCCATGGTTAAGTTGCCCATGGTGACAGTGCTCACGGTCATAGTGAGCATAGTGGTAGTGCACTTGTTGACCATGACCACGCTGAGAGTACAAATTTTGATAATTCTCACGTTGGTAGTGTCCATGGTGGCAGTGCCCATGGACACCACCCTCAAAGTGATAGTGCTCACTGAGACAGGGCCCAAGGGGACAGTGCAAACCGTGATTTTGCCTATCGTGACAGTGCTCACAGTGACAAATTCCATCGTGACAGTGACCACGTTGACAGTTCTAATGCTGATAGTGCCCATGGCGATAATTCCCATGGTGAGAGTCCTCACGGTGATAGTGCCTATGGTGACATTTCCCATTCTGAAAGTGCTCATGATGACAGTGCCTATGTTGTTAATTCCCATGGTGACACTTCTCACAGTGATACTGACAATGGTTACAGTTCACATGTTGGCCGTGCCCTTGGTGACAGTGCCCATGAAGACAGTACTTATGGTGACAGTGTTCTCGGTGATAGTGCCCATGGTGAGAGTGCACATGGTGGTAGTGCACATGGTGGCACTGAAAAATAGTGACAGGGCTCACGGTGACAGTGCTCACGGTAAAAACCCATGCTGACAGTACTCACAGAGACACTGCTCATGGTGGCAGTACCCATGGTGAAAGTGCTCACAGTTACAGTGCCCACTGTAGGAGTGCCCATGGTGACATTGCTCATGGTGACACTGACCACGGTGACATTGCCTATGGTGACAGTGCTCATGGTGACAGTGCCCATGTTGACACTGACCACAGTGAGAATGCTCACGGTGATAGTGCCAATGGTGACAGCACTCATGTTGACAGCCCCCATTGGGCAAGGTGCCATGGTGACAGTGACCATGGTGAGAGATCTCACGGTGATAGCGCTCACGGTAATAGTCCTCATGGTGAGAGTGCAAATGGTGACAATACACAGGGTGACAGTACTCATGGTGAAAATACCCATGGTAGCAGTTCTCATAGTGACAGTGCTCATGGGGGATGTGCCCATGCTGACAGTGCTCATTGTGGCAGTGCTCATGGTGACAGTACCGATGAGGCCAGTGATTATGGTGATGGTGTTCACAGTGGCTGTGCTCATGGAGATAGTGCTCACGGTGACCGTGCCCATGATGACAGTGCCCAGGGTGACAGTGCTCACGGGGAAATTGCCAATGATAACATTAACCATGGTGATAGTGCCCCTGGTGACATGGCCCACAGTGACATTGCTCATGGTGAGAGTGCCATTGGTGACAGTGCTTATGGTGAAGTTGCCCATCCTGACAATGCTCATGGTGACATTGCCCTTCGAGATAGTACCCATGTTGACAGTGCCCATGGTGACGTGCTCATGTTGACAGTGCTCACAGTGATAGTGCCCATGGTGACATCGCCAAGAGTGACAGTGCCCATGCTGACAGTTCTCATTGTGATAGTGCCCATGGTGACAGTGCACATGGTGATACTTGCAATGGTGACAGTACTCATGGTGACAGCGCTCATGGTTGCAGTACCCATGGTGACAGTGCTCAAAATGACAGTGACAGTGGTGGCAGGTACCATGGTGACAGTGCCCACGATGACATTTCCTATAGTGACACTTCTCACGGTGACATTGCCAATGGTGACAGGGCTCTGGTTGACGTGCTTATATTGACAGTGCTCACAGTGATAGTGCCCATGGTAAGATTGCATATGGTGGCTGTGCCATTGCCCATGATGAGAGTACTCATGGTGACAGTGCTCATGGTGAGAGTGTGCAAGGTGACAGTGCACATGGTTGTAATGCACATGGTGGCACTGAAAAACAGTTATAGTGCCCATGGTGACAGTGCTCATGCTGACAGTGCACAAGGTGACAACCCATGCTGACAGTGCTCACGGTGGCTGGGCTCATGGTTGCATTACCCATTGTGACAGTGCTCACAGTTACAATGCTCATGTTAACTGTGCTCACCATGATATTGTCCAAGGTGATGGTGATCACAGTGATTGTGCCGATGGTGATAGTGCTCATGGTGATAGTGCCCATGGTTTAGTTGCCCATGGTGACAGTGCTCACGGTCATAGTGAGCATAGTGGTAGTGCACTTGTTGACCATGACCACGCTGAGAGTACAAATAGGGATAATTCTCAAGTTGGTTGTGTCCATGGTGGCAGTGCCCATGGACACCACCGTCAAAATGATAGTGCTCACTGTGACAGGGCCCAAGGGGACAGTGCAAACCGTGACTTTGCCTATCGTGACAGTGCTCAGAGTGACAAATTCCTTCGTGACAGTGACCACCGTAACAGTTCTAATGCTGATAGTGCCCATAATGACAATACCCATGGTGACAGTACTCATGGTGATAATTCTCAAGGTGTTAGTGCCCATGGCGATCATTCCCATGGTGAGAGTCCTCATGGTGATAGTGTCCATGGTGACAGTTCCCATTTTGAATGTGCTCATGATGACAGTGCCTATGTTGTTAATTCCCATGGTGACACTTCTCACAGTGATACTGACAATGGTTACAGTTCACAGGTTGGCCGTGCCCTTGGTGACAGTGCCCATGAAGACAGTACTTATGGTGACAGTGTTCTTGGTGATAGTGCCCATGGTGAGAGTGCACATGGTGGTAGTGCACATGGTGGCACTGAAAAATGGTGACAGTGCTCATGGTGACAGTGATCACGGTAAAAACCCATGCTGACAGTACTCACAGAGACACTGCTCATGGTGGCAGTACCCATGGTGACCGTGCTCACAGTGACAGCGCCCACTGTATGAGTGCCCATGTTGACAGTGCTCATGGTGACAGGGCTCATGGTTGCAGTACCCTTGGTGACAGTGCTCAAAATGACAGTGACAGTGGTGGCAGTGACCATGGTGACAGTGCCTACGGTGACATTGCCTATAGTGACACATCTCATGGTGACATTTCTCATGGTGACAGGGCTCATGTAGACGTGCTCATATTGACAGTGCTCACAGTGATAGTGCCCATGGTGACATTGCCCATGGTGGAATTGCACACAATGCCAGTTCCCACAGTGACAGTTCTCACGCTGAGACTTGTCATAGTGATATTGCCCATGGTGACAGTGCACATGGTCTTACTGCCAATGGTTAAATTACTCATGGTGACAGTACTCATGTTTGCAGTACCCATGGTGACATTGCCTATGGTGACACATCTCACGGTGACATTTCCCATGGTGACATAGCTCATGGTGACACACCACATTGTGCCAGTGCCCATGGTGACAGTGCTCACAGTGAAAGTGTTCATGGTAATAGTGTTTACGTTGAGAGTGCCCAAGGTCAAAATACACATGGTGACATTACTCATTGAGAAATTGCCCATGGTTACTATTCTCATAGCAACAGTTATGGTGACATTGCTCATGGTGGTACTGCCCTGGGTGGCACTGCTCGTGGTGTCAGTGCTCATGGTGACAGTGCTCATGGTGGCAGTTCCCATGGTGACAGTACCAATGGGGCAGTGCACATGGTGACAGTGCACATGGTAACCGTGCTTACGGTGATATGACCCATGGTTACAGTTATCATGATTGTGGTACCGATGCTGATAATGCTCCCGGAGATAGTGCCCATGGTTAAGGTGCACATGGTGACCGTGTTGAGAGTAATAGTGATCATAGTGATAGTGTACTTGGTGACCGTGCCCATGGTGACAGTACACATGGTGATAGTTCTCCATGTGATAGTGCCCTTTTTGTCCCTGCGCATGGTGACAGTTCTCACGTTGGCACTGCCTATGGTGACAATGCTCATGGTGACAGTGCCCAGGGTGACCATTCTCATGTTCATCGTGCCCATGGTGACAGTTCGTATGGTGAAAGTGCTCATGATGACAGTGCCCATGTTGGTAGTTCCATTGGTGTCAGTGCTCACAGTGATAGTGACCATGGTAAGATTGCAGACGGTGGCTGTGCCATTGCCCATGATGACAGTACTCATGGTGACAGTGCTCAGGGTGATAGTGTGCAAGGTGACAGTGCACATGGTTGTAATGCACATGGTGGCACTGAAAAATAGTTATACTGCCCATGGTGACAGTGCTCATGCTGACAGTGCACAAGGTGACAACCCATGCTGACAGTGCTCACGGTGACTGGGCTCATGGTTGCATTACCCATTGTGACAGTGCTCACTGTTACAATGCTCATGTTAACTGTGCTCACCATGATAGTGTCCAAGATGATAGTGATCACAGTGATTGTGCCGATGGTGATAGTGCTCATGGTGATAGTGCCCATGGTTAAGTTGCCCATGGTGACAGTGCTCGCGGTCATAGTGATCATAGTGGTAGTGCACTTGTTGACCATGACCACGCTGAGAGTACAAATTTTGATAATTCTCAAGTTGGTAGTGTCCATGGTGGCACTGCCCATGGACACCACCCTCAAAGTGATAGTGCTCACTGAGACAGGGCCCAAGTGGACAGTGCAAACCGTGACTTTGCCTATCGTGACAGTGCTCACAGTGACAAATTTCATCGTGACAGTGACCACGTTGACAGTTTTAATGCTGATAGTGCCCATGGCGATAATTCCCATGGTGAGAGTCCTCACGGTGATAGTGCCTATGGTGACATTTCCCATTCTGAAAGTGCTCATGATGACAGTGCCTATGTTGTTAATTCCCATGGTGACACTTCTCACAGTGATACTGACAATGGTTACAGTTCACAGGTTGGCCGTGCCCTTGGTGACAGTGCCCATGAAGACAGTACTTATGGTGACAGTGTTCTCGGTGATAGTGCCCATGGTGAGAGTGCACATGGTGGTAGTGCACATGGTGGCACTGAAAAATGGTGACAGTGCTCATGGTGACAGTGCTCACGGTAAAAACCCATGCTGACAGTACTCACAGAGACACTGCTCATGGTGGCACTACCCATGGTGACCGTGCTCACAGTGACAGCGCCCACTGTATGAGTGCTCATGATGACAGTGCTCATGGTGACAGTGCTCATGGTTGCAGTACCCATGGTTACAGTGCTCAAAATGACAGTGACAGTGGTGGCAGTGACCATGGTGACATTGCCTATGGTGACATTGCCTATAGTGACACTTCTCATGGTGACATTGCTCATGGTGACAGCGCACATGTAGACGTGCTCATATTGACAGTGCTCACAGCGGTAATGTCCATGGTGACATTGCCCATGGTGGAATTGCACACAACGCCATTTCCCACAGTGACAGTGCTCACGCTGAGAGTTGTCATGGTGATAGTGCCCATGGTGACAGTGCACATGGTCCTACTGCCAATGGTTAAATTACTCATGGTGACAGTACTCATGGTTGCAGTACCCATGGTGACAGTGCTCAAAATGGCAGTTCCCATGGTGACATTGCCCATGGTGACATTGCCTATGGTGACACTTCTCACGGTGACATTTCCCATGGTGACATGTCTCATGGTGACACACAACATTGTGCCAGTGCCCATGGTGACAGTGTTCACAGTGAAAGTGCTCATGGTAATACTGTTTACGTTGAGAGTTCCCAAGGTCAAAATACACATGGTGACATTACTCATTGAGAAATTGCCCATGCTTATAATTCTCATAGCAACAGTTATGGTGACAGTGCTCATGGTGGCACTGCCCTGGGTGGCAGTGCTCGTGGTGTCAGTGGTCATGCTGGCAGTTCCCATGGTGAGAGTACCGATGGGGCAGTGCAC
Source organism: Mesoplodon mirus (assembly GCF_964341445.2). Lineage (NCBI taxonomy): Eukaryota > Metazoa > Chordata > Mammalia > Artiodactyla > Ziphiidae > Mesoplodon > Mesoplodon mirus. The sequence continues at coordinate 200,990,572 of NC_138976.1, read as the reverse complement.
ATGGTGACAGTGCCCATGGTAACCGTGCTTACGGTGATATGACCCATGGTTACAGTTATCATGATTGTGGTACCGATGCTGATAATGCTCCCAGAGATAGTGCCCATGGTTAAGGTGCCCATGGTGACAGTGTTCAGAGTAATAGTGATCATAGTGATAGTGTACTTGGTGACTGTGCCCATGGTGACAGTGCCTATGGTGACAGTACACATGGTGGTACTTCTCCATGTGATAGTGCCCTTGTTGACCCTGCGCATGGTGACAGTTCTCACGGTGACAGTGCCTATGGTGACAATGCTCATGGTGACAGTGCCCAGGGTGACCATTCTCACGTTCATCGTGCCCATGGTGACAGTTCGTATGGTGAAAGTGCTCATGATGACAGTGCCCATGTTGGTAGTTCCATTGGTGACAGTGCTCACAGTGATAGTGACCATGGTAAGATTGCAGATGGTGGCTGTGCCATTGCCCATGATGACAGTACTCATGGTGACAGTGCTCATGGTGATAGTGTGCAAGGTGACAGTGCACATGGTTGTAATGCACATGGTGGCAATGAAAAATAGTTATAGTGCCCATGGTGACAGTGCTCATGGTGACAGTGCACAAGTTGACAACCCATGCTGACAGTGCTCACGGTGACTGGGCTCATGGTTGCATTACCCAATGTGACAGTGCTCACTGTTACAATGGTCATGTTAACTGTGCTCACCATGATAGTGTCCATGGTGATAGTGATCACAGTGATAGTGCCGATGGTGATAGTGCTCATGGTGATAGTGCCCATGGTTAAGTTGCCCATGGTGACAGTGCTCACGGTCATAGTGAGCATAGTGGTAGTGCACTTGTTGACCATGACCACCCTGAGAGTACAAATAGTGATAATTCTCAAGTTGGTTGTGTCCATGGTGGCAGTGCCCATGGACACCACCATCAAAGTGATAGTGCTCACTGTGACAGGGCCCAAGGGGACAGAGCAAACCGTGACTTTGCCTATCGTGACAGTGCTCACAGTGACAAATTCCATCATGACAGTGACCACCGTAACATTTCTAATGCTGATAGTGCCCATAATGACAATACCCATGGTGACACTACTCATGGTGATAATTCTCAAGGTGTTAGTGCCCATGGCGATCATTCCCATGGTGAGAGTCCTCATGGTGATAGTGTCCATGTTGACAGTTCCCATTTTGAATGTGCTCATGATGACAGTGCCTATGTTGTTAATTCCCATGGTGACACTTCTCACAGTGATACTGAAAATGGTTACAGTTCACCTGTTGGCCGTGCCCTTGGTGACAGTGCCCATGAAGACAGTACTTATGGTGACAGTGTTCTCGGTGATAGTGCCCATGGTGAGAGTGCACATGGTTGTAGTGCACATGGTGGCACTGAAAAATGGTGACAGTGCTCATGGTGACAGTGATCACGGTAAAAACCCATGCTGACAGTACTCACAGGGACACTGCTCATGGTGGCAGTACCCATGGTGACCGTGCTCACAGTGACAGCACCCACTGTATGAGTGCCCATGTTGACAGTGCTCATGGTGACAGGGCTCATTGTTGCAGTACCCATGGTTACAGTGCTCAAAATGACAGTGACAGTGGTGGCAGTGACCATGGTGACAGTGCCTACGGTGACATTGCCTATAGTGACACTTCTCACGGTGACAATGCTCATGGTGACAGGGCTCATGTAGACGTGCTCATATTGACAGTGCTCACAGTGATAGTGCCCATGGTGACATTGCCCATGGTGGAATTGCACACAATGCCAGTTCCCACAGTGACAGTGCTCACGCTGAGAGTTGTCATGGTGATATTGCCCATGGTGACAGTGCACATGGTCATACTGCCAATGGTGACAGTACTCATGTTTGCAGTACCCATGGTGACAGTGCTAAAAAATGGCAGTTCCCATGGTGATATTGCCTATGGTGACACATCTCACGGTGACATTTCCCATGGTGACATGGCTCATGGTGACACACCACATTGTGCCTGTGCCCATGGTGACAGTGCTCACAGTGAAAGTGCTCATGGTAATAGTGTTTACGTTGAGAGTGCCCAAGGTCAAAATACACATGGTGACATTACTCATTGAGAAATTGCCCATGGTTACAATTCTCATAGCAACAGTTATGGTGACAGTGCTCATGGTGGTACTGCCCTGGGTGGCACTGCTCGTGGTGTCAGTGCTCATGGTGACAGTGCTCATGGTGGCAGTTCCCATGGTGAGAGTACCAATGGGGCAGTGCACATGGTGACAGTGCCCATGGTAACCATGCTTACGGTGATATGACCCATGGTTACAGTTATCATGATTGTGGTACCGATGCTGATAATGCTCCCGGAGATAGTGCCCATGGTTAAGGTGCCCATGGTGACAGTGTTCAGAGTAATAGTGATCATAGTGATAGTGTACTTGGTGACCGTGCCCATGGTGACAGTGCCTATGGTGACAGTACACATGGTGATACTTCTCCATGTGATAGTGCCCTTGTTGACCCTGCGCATGGTGACAGTTCTCATGGTGACACTGCCTATGGTGACAATGCTCATGGTGACAGTGCCCAGGGTGACCGTTCTCACGTTCATCGTGCCCATGGTGACAGTTCGTATGGTGAAAGTGCTCATGATGACAGTGCCCATGTTGGTAGTTCCATTGGTGACAGTGCTCACAGTGATAGTGACCATGGTAAGATTGCAGATGGTGGCTGTGCCATTGCCCATGATGACAGTACTCATGGTGACAGTGCTCATGGTGATAGTGTGCAAGGTGACAGTGCACATGGTTGTAATGCACATGGTGGCACTGAAAAATAGTTATAGTGCCCATGGTGACAGTGCTCATGCTGACAGTGCACAAGGTGACAACCCATGCTGACAGTGCTCACGGTGACTGGGCTCATGGTTGCATTACCCATTGTGACAGTGCTCACAGTTACAATGCTCATGTTAACTGTGCTCACCATGATAGTGTCCAAGATGATAGTGATCACAGTGATTGTGCCGATGGTGATAGTGCTCATGGTGATAGTGCCCATGGTTAAGTTGCCCATGGTGACAGTGCTCGCGGTCATAGTGATCATAGTGATAGTGCACTTGTTGACCATGACCACGCTGAGAGTACAAATTTTGATAATTCTCAAGTTGGTAGTGTCCATGGTTGCAGTGCCCATGGACACCACCGTCAAAGTGATAGTGCTCACTGTGACAGGGTCCAAGGGGACAGTACACACCATGACTTTGCCTATCGTGACAGTGCTCACAGTGACAAATTCCATCGTGACAGTGACCACGGTAACAGTTCTAATGCTGATAGTGCCCATAGTGACAATACCCATGGTGACAGTACTCATGGTGATAATTCTCAAGTTGGTAGTGCCCATGGCGATCATTCCCATGGTGAGAGTCCTCACGGTGATAGTGCCCATGATGACAGTTCCCATTCTGAAAGTGCTTATGATGACAGTGCCTATGTTGTTAATTCCCATGGTGACACTTCTCACAGTGATACTGACAATTGTTACGGTTCACATGTTGGCCGTGCCCTTGGTGACAGTGCCCATGAAGACAGTACTTATGGTGACAGTGTTCTCGGTGATAGTGCCCATGGTGAGAGTGCACATGGTGGTAGTGAACATGGTGGCACTGAAAAATGGTGACAGTGCTCATGGTGACAGTGCTCACGGTAAAAACCCATGCTGACAGTACTCACAGAGACACTGCTCATGGTGGCACTACCCATGGTGACCGTGCTCACAGTGACAGCGCCCACTGTATGAGTGCTCATGATGACTGTGCTCATGGTGACAGTGCTCATGGTTGCAGTACCCATGGTTACAGTGCTCAAAATGACAGTGACAGTGGTGGCAGTGACCATGGTGACATTGCCTATGGTGACATTGCCTATAGTGACACTTCTCATGGTGACGTTGCTCATGGTGACAGCGCACATGTAGACGTGCTCATATTGACAGTGCTCACAGCGGTAATGTCCATGGTGACATTGCCCATGGTGGAATTGCACACAATGCCATTTCCCACAGTGACAGTGCTCACGCTGAGAGTTGTCATGGTGATAGTGCCCATGGTGACAGTGCACATGGTCCTACTGCCAATGGTTAAATTACTCATGGTGACAGTACTCATGGTTGCAGTACCCATGGTGACAGTGCTCAAAATGGCAGTTCCCATGGTGACATTGCCCATGGTGACATTGCCTATGGTGACACTTCTCACGGTGACATTTCCCATGGTGACATGGCTCATGGTGACACACAACATTGTGCCAGTGCCCATGGTGACAGTGTTCACAGTGAAAGTGCTCATGGTAATACTGTTTACGTTGAGAGTTCCCAAGGTCAAAATACACATGGTGACATTACTCATTGAGAAATTGCCCATGGTTATAATTCTCATAGCAACAGTTATGGTGACAGTGCTCATGGTGGCACTGCCCTGGGTGGCAGTGCTCGTGGTGTCAGTGCTCATGCTGGCAGTTCCCATGGTGAGAGTACCGATGGGGCAGTGCACATGGTGACAGTGCCCATGGTAACCGTGCTTACGGTGATATGACCCATGGTTACAGTTATCATGATTGTGGTACCGATGCTGATAATGCTCCCAGAGATAGTGCCCATGGTTAAGGTGCCCATGGTGACAGTGTTCAGAGTAATAGTGATCATAGTGATAGTGTACTTGGTGACTGTGCCCATGGTGACAGTGCCTATGGTGACAGTACACATGGTGGTACTTCTCCATGTGATAGTGCCCTTGTTGACCCTGCGCATGGTGACAGTTCTCACGGTGACAGTGCCTATGGTGACAATGCTCATGGTGACAGTGCCCAGGGTGACCATTCTCACGTTCATCGTGCCCATGGTGACAGTTCGTATGGTGAAAGTGCTCATGATGACAGTGCCCATGTTGGTAGTTCCATTGGTGACAGTGCTCACAGTGATAGTGACCATGGTAAGATTGCAGATGGTGGCTGTGCCATTGCCCATGATGACAGTACTCATGGTGACAGTGCTCATGGTGATAGTGTGCAAGGTGACAGTGCACATGGTTGTAATGCACATGGTGGCACTGAAAAATAGTTATAGTGCCCATGGTGACAGTGCTCATGCTGACAGTGCACAAGTTGACAACCCATGCTGACAGTGCTCACGGTGACTGGGCTCATGGTTGCATTACCCAATGTGACAGTGCTCACTGTTACAATGGTCATGTTAACTGTGCTCACCATGATAGTGTCCATGGTGATAGTGATCACAGTGATAGTGCCGATGGTGATAGTGCTCATGGTGATAGTGCCCATGGTTAAGTTGCCCATGGTGACAGTGCTCACGGTCATAGTGAGCATAGTGGTAGTGCACTTGTTGACCATGACCACCCTGAGAGTACAAATAGTGATAATTCTCAAGTTGGTTGTGTCCATGGTGGCAGTGCCCATGGACACCACCGTCAAAGTGATAGTGCTCACTGTGACAGGGCCCAAGGGGACAGAGCAAACCGTGACTTTGCCTATCGTGACAGTGCTCACAGTGACAAATTCCATCATGACAGTGACCACCGTAACATTTCTAATGCTGATAGTGCCCATAATGACAATACCCATGGTGACACTACTCATGGTGATAATTCTCAAGGTGTTAGTGCCCATGGCGATCATTCCCATGGTGAGAGTCCTCATGGTGATAGTGTCCATGTTGACAGTTCCCATTTTGAATGTGCTCATGATGACAGTGCCTATGTTGTTAATTCCCATGGTGACACTTCTCACAGTGATACTGAAAATGGTTACAGTTCACCTGTTGGCCGTGCCCTTGGTGACAGTGCCCATGAAGACAGTACTTATGGTGACAGTGTTCTCGGTGATAGTGCCCATGGTGAGAGTGCACATGGTTGTAGTGCACATGGTGGCACTGAAAAATGGTGACAGTGCTCATGGTGACAGTGATCACGGTAAAAACCCATGCTGACAGTACTCACAGGGACACTGCTCATGGTGGCAGTACCCATGGTGACCGTGCTCACAGTGACAGCGCCCACTGTATGAGTGCCCATGTTGACAGTGCTCATGGTGACAGGGCTCATTGTTGCAGTACCCATGGTTACAGTGCTCAAAATGACAGTGACAGTGGTGGCAGTGACCATGGTGACAGTGCCTACGGTGACATTGCCTATAGTGACACTTCTCACGGTGACATTGCTCATGGTGACAGGGCTCATGAAGATGTGATCATATTGACAGTGCTTGCAGGGATAGTGCCCATGGTGACATTGCCCATGGTGGAATTGCACACAATGCCAGTTCCCCCAGTGACAGTGCTCACGCTGAGAGTTGTCATGGTGATAGTGCCCATGGTGACAGTGCACATGGTCATACTGCCAATGGTGACAGTACTCATGGTTGCAGTACCCATGGTGACAGTGCTAAAAAATGGCATTTTCCATGGTGACATTGCCCATGGTGACATTGCCTATGGTGACACTTCTCACGGTGACATTTCCCATGGTGACATGGCTCACGGTGACACACCGCATTGTGCCAGTGCCCATGGTGACAGTGCTCACAGTGAAAGTGCTCATGGTAATACTGTTTACGTTGAGAGTGCCCAAGGTCAAAATACACATGGTGACATTACTCATTGAGAAATTGCCCATGGTTACAATTCTCATAGCAACAGTTATGGTGACAGTGCTCATGGTGGTACTGCCCTGGGTGGCACTGCTCGTGGTGTCAGTGCTCATGGTGACAGTGCTCATGTTGGCAGTTCCCATGGTGAGAGTACCGATGGGGCAGTGCACATGGTGACAGTGCCCATGGTAACCGTGCTTACGGTGATATGACCCATGGTTACAGTTATCATGCTTGTGGTACCGATGCTGATAATGCTCCCGGAGATAGTGCCCATGGTTAAGGTGCCCATGGTGACAGTGTTCAGAGTAATAGTGATCATAGTGATAGTGTACTTGGTGACCGTGCCCATGGTGACAGTGCCTATGGTGACAGTACACATGGTGATACTTCTCCATGTGATAGTGCCCTTGTGGACCCTGAGCATGGTGACAGTTCTAACGGTGACAGTGCCTATGGTGACAATGCTCATGGTGACAGTGCCCATGGAGACCGTCCTCACGTTCATCGTGCCCATGGTGACAGTTCGTATGGTGAAAGTGCTCATGATGACAGTGCCCATGTTGTTAGTTCCATTGGTGACAGTGCTCACAGTGATAGTGACCATGGTAAGATTGCAGATGGTGGCTGTGCCATTGCCCATGATGACAGTACTCATGGTGACAGTGCTCATGGTGATAGTGTGCAAGGTGACAGTGCACATGGTTGTAATGCACATGGTGGCACTGAAAAATAGTTATAGTGCCCATGGTGACAGTGCTCATGCTGACAGTGCACAAGGTGACAACCCATGCTGACAGTGCTCACGGTGACTGGGCTCATGGTTGCATTACCCATTGTGACAGTGCTCACTGTTACAATGCTCATGTTAACTGTGCTCACCATGATAGTGTCCATGGTGATAGTGATCACAGTGATAGTGCCGATGGTGATAGTGCTCATGGTGATAGTGCCCATGGTTAAGTTGCCCATGGTGACAGTGCTCACGGTCATAGTGAGCATAGTGGTAGTGCTCTTGTTGACCATCACCACGCTGAGAGTACAAATAGTGATAATTCTCAAGTTGGTTGTGTCCATGGTGGCAGTGCCCATGGAAACCACCGTCAAAGTCATAGTGCTCACTGTGACAGGGCCCAAGGGGACAGTGCAAACCGTGACTTTGCCTATCGTGACAGTGCTCACAGTGACAAATTCCTTCGTGACAGTGACCACCGTAACAGTTCTAATGCTGATAGTGCCCATAATGACAATACCCATGGTGAGAGTACTCATGGTGATAATTCTCAAGGTGTTAGTGCCCATGGCGATCATTCCCATGGTGAGAGTCCTCATGGTGATAATGTCCATGGTGACAGTTCCCATTTTGAATGTGCTCATGATGACAGTGCCTATGTTGTTAATTCCCATGGTGACACTTCTCACAGTGATACTGACAATGATTACAGTTCACAGGTTTGCCGTGCCCTTGGTGACAGTGCCCATGAAGACAGTACTTATGGTGACAGTGTTCTTGGTGATAGTGCCCATGGTGAGAGTGCACATGGTGGTAGTGCACATGGTGGCACTGAAAAATGGTGACAGTGCTCATGGTGACAGTGATCACGGTAAAAACCCATGCTGACAGTACTCACAGAGACACTGCTCATGGTGGCAGTACCCATGGTGACCGTGCTCACAGTGACAGCGCCCACTGTATGAGTGCCCATGTTGACAGTGCTCATGGTGACAGGGCTCATGGTTGCAGTACCCTTGGTGACAGTGCTCAAAATGACAGTGACAGTGGTGGCAGTGACCATGGTGACAGTGCCTACGGTGACATTGCCTATAGTGACACTTCTCACGGTGACAATGCTCATGGTGACAGGGCTCATGTAGACGTGCTCATATTGACAGTGCTCACAGTGATAGTGCCCATGGTGACATTGCCCATGGTGGAATTGCACACAATGCCAGTTCCCACAGTGACAGTGCTCACGCTGAGAGTTGTCATGGTGATATTGCCCATGGTGACAGTGCACATGGTCATACTGCCAATGGTGACAGTACTCATGTTTGCAGTACCCATGGTGACAGTGCTAAAAAATGGCAGTTCCCATGGTGACATTGCCTATGGTGACACATCTCACGGTGACATTTCCCATGGTGACATGGCTCATGGTGACACACCACATTGTGCCTGTGCCCATGGTGACAGTGCTCACAGTGAAAGTGCTCATGGTAATAGTGTTTACGTTGAGAGTGCCCAAGGTCAAAATACACATGGTGACATTACTCATTGAGAAATTGCCCATGGTTACAATTCTCATAGCAACAGTTATGGTGACAGTGCTCATGGTGGTACTGCCCTGGGTGGCACTGCTCGTGGTGTCAGTGCTCATGGTGACAGTGCTCATGGTGGCAGTTCCCATGGTGAGAGTACCAATGGGGCAGTGCACATGGTGACAGTGCCCATGGTAACCATGCTTACGGTGATATGACCCATGGTTACAGTTATCATGATTGTGGTACCGATGCTGATAATGCTCCCGGAGATAGTGCCCATGGTTAAGGTGCCCATGGTGACAGTGTTCAGAGTAATAGTGATCATAGTGATAGTGTACTTGGTGACCGTGCCCATGGTGACAGTGCCTATGGTGACAGTACACATGGTGATACTTCTCCATGTGATAGTGCCCTTGTTGACCCTGCGCATGGTGACAGTTCTCATGGTGACACTGCCTATGGTGACAATGCTCATGGTGACAGTGCCCAGGGTGACCGTTCTCACGTTCATCGTGCCCATGGTGACAGTTCGTATGGTGAAAGTGCTCATGATGACAGTGCCCATGTTGGTAGTTCCATTGGTGACAGTGCTCACAGTGATAGTGACCATGGTAAGATTGCAGATGGTGGCTGTGCCATTGCCCATGATGACAGTACTCATGGTGACAGTGCTCATGGTGATAGTGTGCAAGGTGACAGTGCACATGGTTGTAATGCACATGGTGGCACTGAAAAATAGTTATAGTGCCCATGGTGACAGTGCTCATGCTGACAGTGCACAAGGTGACAACCCATGCTGACAGTGCTCACGGTGACTGGGCTCATGGTTGCATTACCCATTGTGACAGTGCTCACAGTTACAATGCTCATGTTAACTGTGCTCACCATGATAGTGTCCAAGATGATAGTGATCACAGTGATTGTGCCGATGGTGATAGTGCTCATGGTGATAGTGCCCATGGTTAAGTTGCCCATGGTGACAGTGCTCGCGGTCATAGTGATCATAGTGATAGTGCACTTGTTGACCATGACCACGCTGAGAGTACAAATTTTGATAATTCTCAAGTTGGTAGTGTCCATGGTTGCAGTGCCCATGGACACCACCGTCAAAGTGATAGTGCTCACTGTGACAGGGTCCAAGGGGACAGTACACACCATGACTTTGCCTATCGTGACAGTGCTCACAGTGACAAATTCCATCGTGACAGTGACCACGGTAACAGTTCTAATGCTGATAGTGCCCATAGTGACAATACCCATGGTGACAGTACTCATGGTGATAATTCTCAAGTTGGTAGTGCCCATGGCGATCATTCCCATGGTGAGAGTCCTCACGGTGATAGTGCCCATGATGACAGTTCCCATTCTGAAAGTGCTTATGATGACAGTGCCTATGTTGTTAATTCCCATGGTGACACTTCTCACAGTGATACTGACAATTGTTACGGTTCACATGTTGGCCGTGCCCTTGGTGACAGTGCCCATGAAGACAGTACTTATGGTGACAGTGTTCTCGGTGATAGTGCCCATGGTGAGAGTGCACATGGTGGTAGTGAACATGGTGGCACTGAAAAATGGTGACAGTGCTCATGGTGACAGTGCTCACGGTAAAAACCCATGCTGACAGTACTCACAGAGACACTGCTCATGGTGGCACTACCCATGGTGACCGTGCTCACAGTGACAGCGCCCACTGTATGAGTGCTCATGATGACTGTGCTCATGGTGACAGTGCTCATGGTTGCAGTACCCATGGTTACAGTGCTCAAAATGACAGTGACAGTGGTGGCAGTGACCATGGTGACATTGCCTATGGTGACATTGCCTATAGTGACACTTCTCATGGTGACATTGCTCATGGTGACAGCGCACATGTAGACGTGCTCATATTGACAGTGCTCACAGCGGTAATGTCCATGGTGACATTGCCCATGGTGGAATTGCACACAATGCCATTTCCCACAGTGACAGTGCTCACGCTGAGAGTTGTCATGGTGATAGTGCCCATGGTGACAGTGCACATGGTCCTACTGCCAATGGTTAAATTACTCATGGTGACAGTACTCATGGTTGCAGTACCCATGGTGACAGTGCTCAAAATGGCAGTTCCCATGGTGACATTGCCCATGGTGACATTGCCTATGGTGACACTTCTCACGGTGACATTTCCCATGGTGACATGGCTCATGGTGACACACAACATTGTGCCAGTGCCCATGGTGACAGTGTTCACAGTGAAAGTGCTCATGGTAATACTGTTTACGTTGAGAGTTCCCAAGGTCAAAATACACATGGTGACATTACTCATTGAGAAATTGCCCATGGTTATAATTCTCATAGCAACAGTTATGGTGACAGTGCTCATGGTGGCACTGCCCTGGGTGGCAGTGCTCGTGGTGTCAGTGCTCATGCTGGCAGTTCCCATGGTGAGAGTACCGATGGGGCAGTGCACATGGTGACAGTGCCCATGGTAACCGTGCTTACGGTGATATGACCCATGGTTACAGTTATCATGATTGTGGTACCGATGCTGATAATGCTCCCAGAGATAGTGCCCATGGTTAAGGTGCCCATGGTGACAGTGTTCAGAGTAATAGTGATCATAGTGATAGTGTACTTGGTGACTGTGCCCATGGTGACAGTGCCTATGGTGACAGTACACATGGTGGTACTTCTCCATGTGATAGTGCCCTTGTTGACCCTGCGCATGGTGACAGTTCTCACGGTGACAGTGCCTATGGTGACAATGCTCATGGTGACAGTGCCCAGGGTGACCATTCTCACGTTCATCGTGCCCATGGTGACAGTTCGTATGGTGAAAGTGCTCATGATGACTGTGCCCATGTTGGTAGTTCCATTGGTGACAGTGCTCACAGTGATAGTGACCATGGTAAGATTGCAGATGGTGGCTGTGCCATTGCCCATGATGACAGTACTCATGGTGACAGTGCTCATGGTGATAGTGTGCAAGGTGACAGTGCACATGGTTGTAATGCACATGGTGGCACTGAAAAATAGTTATAGTGCCCATGGTGACAGTGCTCATGCTGACAGTGCACAAGTTGACAACCCATGCTGACAGTGCTCACGGTGACTGGGCTCATGGTTGCATTACCCAATGTGACAGTGCTCACTGTTACAATGGTCATGTTAACTGTGCTCACCATGATAGTGTCCATGGTGATAGTGATCACAGTGATAGTGCCGATGGTGATAGTGCTCATGGTGATAGTGCCCATGGTTAAGTTGCCCATGGTGACAGTGCTCACGGTCATAGTGAGCATAGTGGTAGTGCACTTGTTGACCATGACCACCCTGAGAGTACAAATAGTGATAATTCTCAAGTTGGTTGTGTCCATGGTGGCAGTGCCCATGGACACCACCGTCAAAGTGATAGTGCTCACTGTGACAGGGCCCAAGGGGACAGAGCAAACCGTGACTTTGCCTATCGTGACAGTGCTCACAGTGACAAATTCCATCATGACAGTGACCACCGTAACATTTCTAATGCTGATAGTGCCCATAATGACAATACCCATGGTGACACTACTCATGGTGATAATTCTCAAGGTGTTAGTGCCCATGGCGATCATTCCCATGGTGAGAGTCCTCATGGTGATAGTGTCCATGTTGACAGTTCCCATTTTGAATGTGCTCATGATGACAGTGCCTATGTTGTTAATTCCCATGGTGACACTTCTCACAGTGATACTGAAAATGGTTACAGTTCACCTGTTGGCCGTGCCCTTGGTGACAGTGCCCATGAAGACAGTACTTATGGTGACAGTGTTCTCGGTGATAGTGCCCATGGTGAGAGTGCACATGGTTGTAGTGCACATGGTGGCACTGAAAAATGGTGACAGTGCTCATGGTGACAGTGATCACGGTAAAAACCCATGCTGACAGTACTCACAGGGACACTGCTCATGGTGGCAGTACCCATGGTGACCGTGCTCACAGTGACAGCGCCCACTGTATGAGTGCCCATGTTGACAGTGCTCATGGTGACAGGGCTCATTGTTGCAGTACCCATGGTTACAGTGCTCAAAATGACAGTGACAGTGGTGGCAGTGACCATGGTGACAGTGCCTACGGTGACATTGCCTATAGTGACACTTCTCACGGTGACATTGCTCATGGTGACAGGGCTCATGAAGATGTGATCATATTGACAGTGCTTGCAGGGATAGTGCCCATGGTGACATTGCCCATGGTGGAATTGCACACAATGCCAGTTCCCCCAGTGACAGTGCTCACGCTGAGAGTTGTCATGGTGATAGTGCCCATGGTGACAGTGCACATGGTCATACTGCCAATGGTGACAGTACTCATGGTTGCAGTACCCATGGTGACAGTGCTAAAAAATGGCATTTTCCATGGTGACATTGCCCATGGTGACATTGCCTATGGTGACACTTCTCACGGTGACATTTCCCATGGTGACATGGCTCACGGTGACACACCGCATTGTGCCAGTGCCCATGGTGACAGTGCTCACAGTGAAAGTGCTCATGGTAATACTGTTTACGTTGAGAGTGCCCAAGGTCAAAATACACATGGTGACATTACTCATTGAGAAATTGCCCATGGTTACAATTCTCATAGCAACAGTTATGGTGACAGTGCTCATGGTGGTACTGCCCTGGGTGGCACTGCTCGTGGTGTCAGTGCTCATGGTGACAGTGCTCATGTTGGCAGTTCCCATGGTGAGAGTACCGATGGGGCAGTGCACATGGTGACAGTGCCCATGGTAACCGTGCTTACGGTGATATGACCCATGGTTACAGTTATCATGCTTGTGGTACCGATGCTGATAATGCTCCCGGAGATAGTGCCCATGGTTAAGGTGCCCATGGTGACAGTGTTCAGAGTAATAGTGATCATAGTGATAGTGTACTTGGTGACCGTGCCCATGGTGACAGTGCCTATGGTGACAGTACACATGGTGATACTTCTCCATGTGATAGTGCCCTTGTGGACCCTGAGCATGGTGACAGTTCTAACGGTGACAGTGCCTATGGTGACAATGCTCATGGTGACAGTGCCCATGGAGACCGTCCTCACGTTCATCGTGCCCATGGTGACAGTTCGTATGGTGAAAGTGCTCATGATGACAGTGCCCATGTTGTTAGTTCCATTGGTGACAGTGCTCACAGTGATAGTGACCATGGTAAGATTGCAGATGGTGGCTGTGCCATTGCCCATGATGACAGTACTCATGGTGACAGTGCTCATGGTGATAGTGTGCAAGGTGACAGTGCACATGGTTGTAATGCACATGGTGGCACTGAAAAATAGTTATAGTGCCCATGGTGACAGTGCTCATGCTGACAGTGCACAAGGTGACAACCCATGCTGACAGTGCTCACGGTGACTGGGCTCATGGTTGCATTACCCATTGTGACAGTGCTCACTGTTACAATGCTCATGTTAACTGTGCTCACCATGATAGTGTCCATGGTGATAGTGATCACAGTGATAGTGCCGATGGTGATAGTGCTCATGGTGATAGTGCCCATGGTTAAGTTGCCCATGGTGACAGTGCTCACGGTCATAGTGAGCATAGTGGTAGTGCTCTTGTTGACCATCACCACGCTGAGAGTACAAATAGTGATAATTCTCAAGTTGGTTGTGTCCATGGTGGCAGTGCCCATGGAAACCACCGTCAAAGTCATAGTGCTCACTGTGACAGGGCCCAAGGGGACAGTGCAAACCGTGACTTTGCCTATCGTGACAGTGCTCACAGTGACAAATTCCTTCGTGACAGTGACCACCGTAACAGTTCTAATGCTGATAGTGCCCATAATGACAATACCCATGGTGAGAGTACTCATGGTGATAATTCTCAAGGTGTTAGTGCCCATGGCGATCATTCCCATGGTGAGAGTCCTCATGGTGATAATGTCCATGGTGACAGTTCCCATTTTGAATGTGCTCATGATGACAGTGCCTATGTTGTTAATTCCCATGGTGACACTTCTCACAGTGATACTGACAATGATTACAGTTCACAGGTTTGCCGTGCCCTTGGTGACAGTGCCCATGAAGACAGTACTTATGGTGACAGTGTTCTTGGTGATAGTGCCCATGGTGAGAGTGCACATGGTGGTAGTGCACATGGTGGCACTGAAAAATGGTGACAGTGCTCATGGTGACAGTGATCACGGTAAAAACCCATGCTGACAGTACTCACAGAGACACTGCTCATGGTGGCAGTACCCATGGTGACCGTGCTCACAGTGACAGCGCCCACTGTATGAGTGCCCATGTTGACAGTGCTCATGGTGACAGGGCTCATGGTTGCAGTACCCTTGGTGACAGTGCTCAAAATGACAGTGACAGTGGTGGCAGTGACCATGGTGACAGTGCCTACGGTGACATTGCCTATAGTGACACTTCTCATGGTGACATTTCTCATGGTGACAGGGCTCATGTAGACGTGCTCATATTGACAGTGCTCACAGTGGTAGTGCCCATGGTGACATTGCCCATGGTGGAATTGCACACAATGCCAGTTCCCACAGTGACAGTGCTCACGCTGAGAGTTGTCATGGTGATATTGCCCATGGTGACAGTGCACATGGTCATACTGCCAATGGTTAAATTACTCATGGTGACAGTACTCATGTTT
The DNA here is from genome assembly GCF_964341445.2 of Mesoplodon mirus. NCBI lineage: Eukaryota > Metazoa > Chordata > Mammalia > Artiodactyla > Ziphiidae > Mesoplodon > Mesoplodon mirus. The sequence continues at coordinate 200,975,025 of NC_138976.1, read as the reverse complement.
GCAGTACCCATGGTGACAGTGCTAAAAAATGGCAGTTCCCATGGTGACATTGCCTATGGTGACACATCTCACGGTGACATTTCCCATGGTGACATGGCTCATGGTGACACACCACATTGTGCCTGTGCCCATGGTGACAGTGCTCACAGTGAAAGTGCTCATGGTAATAGTGTTTACGTTGAGAGTGCCCAAGGTCAAAATACACATGGTGACATTACTCATTGAGAAATTGCCCATGGTTACTATTCTCATAGCAACAGTTATGGTGACATTGCTCATGGTGGTACTGCCCTGGGTGGCACTGCTCGTGGTGTCAGTGCTCATGGTGACAGTGCTCATGGTGGCAGTTCCCATGGTGAGAGTACCAATGGGGCAGTGCACATGGTGACAGTGCCCATGGTAACCATGCTTACGGTGATATGACCCATGGTTACAGTTATCATGATTGTGGTACCGATGCTGATAATGCTCCCGGAGATAGTGCCCATGGTTAAGGTGCCCATGGTGACAGTGTTCAGAGTAATAGTGATCATAGTGATAGTGTACTTGGTGACCGTGCCCATGGTGACAGTGCCTATGGTGACAGTACACATGGTGATACTTCTCCATGTGATAGTGCCCTTGTTGACCCTGCGCATGGTGACAGTTCTCATGGTGACACTGCCTATGGTGACAATGCTCATGGTGACAGTGCCCAGGGTGACCGTTCTCACGTTCATCGTGCCCATGGTGACAGTTCGTATGGTGAAAGTGCTCATGATGACAGTGCCCATGTTGGTAGTTCCATTGGTGACAGTGCTCACAGTGATAGTGACCATGGTAAGATTGCAGATGGTGGCTGTGCCATTGCCCATGATGACAGTACTCATGGTGACAGTGCTCATGGTGATAGTGTGCAAGGTGACAGTGCACATGGTTGTAATGCACATGGTGGCACTGAAAAATAGTTATAGTGCCCATGGTGACAGTGCTCATGCTGACAGTGCACAAGGTGACAACCCATGCTGACAGTGCTCACGGTGACTGGGCTCATGGTTGCATTACCCATTGTGACAGTGCTCACAGTTACAATGCTCATGTTAACTGTGCTCACCATGATAGTGTCCAAGATGATAGTGATCACAGTGATTGTGCCGATGGTGATAGTGCTCATGGTGATAGTGCCCATGGTTAAGTTGCCCATGGTGACAGTGCTCGCGGTCATAGTGATCATAGTGATAGTGCACTTGTTGACCATGACCACGCTGAGAGTACAAATTTTGATAATTCTCAAGTTGGTAGTGTCCATGGTTGCAGTGCCCATGGACACCACCGTCAAAGTGATAGTGCTCACTGTGACAGGGTCCAAGGGGACAGTACACACCATGACTTTGCCTATCGTGACAGTGCTCACAGTGACAAATTCCATCGTGACAGTGACCACGGTAACAGTTCTAATGCTGATAGTGCCCATAGTGACAATACCCATGGTGACAGTACTCATGGTGATAATTCTCAAGTTGGTAGTGCCCATGGCGATCATTCCCATGGTGAGAGTCCTCACGGTGATAGTGCCCATGATGACAGTTCCCATTCTGAAAGTGCTTATGATGACAGTGCCTATGTCGTTAATTCCCATGGTGACACTTCTCACAGTGATACTGACAATTGTTACGGTTCACATGTTGGCCGTGCCCTTGGTGACAGTGCCCATGAAGACAGTACTTATAGTGACAGTGTTCTAGGTGATAGTGCCCATGGTGAGAGTGCACATGGTGGTAGTGCACATGGTGGCAATGATAAATGGTGACAGGACTCATGGTGACAGTGCCCAGGGTGACCGTTCTCACGTTCATCGTGCCCATGGTGACAGTTCGTATGGTGAAAGTGCTCATGATGACAGTGCCCATGTTGGTAGTTCCATTGGTGACAGGGCTCACAGTGATACTGAACATGGTAAGATTGCAGATGGTGGCTGTGCCATTGCCCATGATGACAGTACTCATGGTGACAGTGCTCATGGTGAGAGTGTGCAAGGTGACAGTGCACATGGTTGTAATGCACATGGTTGCACTGAAAAATAGTTATAGTGCCCATGGTGACAGTGCTCATGCTGACAGTGCACAAGGTGACAACCCATGCTGACAGTGCACACGGTGACTGGGCTCATGGTTGCATTACCCATTGTGACAGTGCTCACAGTTACAATGCTCATGTTAACTGTGCTCACCATGATAGTGTCCATGGTGATAGTGATCACAGTGATAGTGCCGATGTTGATAGTGCTCATGGTGATAGTGCCCATGGTTAAGTTGCCCATGGTGACAGTGCTCACGGTCATAGTGAGCATAGTGGTAGTGCACTTGTTGACCATGACCACGCTGAGAGTACAAATTTTGATAATTCTCACGTTGGTAGTGTCCATGGTGGCAGTGCCCATGGACACCACCCTCAAAGTGATTGTGCTCACTGAGACAGGGCCCAAGGGGACAGTGCAAACCGTGATTTTGCCTATCGTGACAGTGCTCACAGTGACAAATTCCATCCTGACAGTGACCACGTTGACAGTTCTAATGCTGATAGTGCCCATGGCGATAATTCCCATGGTGAGAGTCCTCACGGTGATAGTGCCTATGGTGACATTTCCCATTCTGAAAGTGCTCATGATGACAGTGCCTATGTTGTTAATTCCCATGGTGACACTTCTCACAGTGATACTGACAATGGTTACAGTTCACATGTTGGCCGTGCCCTTGGTGACAGTGCCCATGAAGACAGTACTTATGGTGACAGTGTTCTCGGTGATAGTGCCCATGGTGAGAGTGCACATGGTGGTAGTGCACATGGTGGCACTGAAAAATAGTGACAGGGCTCACGGTGACAGTGCTCACGGTAAAAACCCATGCTGACAGTACTCACAGAGACACTGCTCATGGTGGCAGTACCCATGGTGAAAGTGCTCACAGTTACAGTGCCCACTGTAGGAGTGCCCATGGTGACATTGCTCATGGTGACACTGACCACGGTGACATTGCCTATGGTGACAGTGCTCATGGTGACAGTGCCCATATTGACACTGACCACAGTGAGAATGCTCACGGTGATAGTGCCAATGGTGACAGCACTCATGTTGACAGCCCCCATTGGGCAAGGTGCCATGGTGACAGTGACCATGGTGAGAGATCTCACGGTGATAGCGCTCACGGTAATAGTCCTCATGGTGAGTGTGCAAATGGTGACAATACACAGGGTGACAGTACTCATGGTGAAAATACCCATGGTAGCAGTTCTCATAGTGACAGTGCTCATGGGGGATGTGCCCATGCTGACAGTGCTCATTGTGGCAGTGCTCATGGTGACAGTACCGATGAGGCCAGTGATTATGGTGATGGTGTTCACAGTGGCTGTGCTCATGGAGATAGTGCTCACGGTGACCGTGCCCATGATGACAGTGCCCAGGGTGACAGTGCTCACGGGGAAATTGCCAATGATAACATTAACCATGGTGATAGTGCCCCTGGTGACATGGCCCACAGTGACATTGCTCATGGTGAGAGTGCCATTGGTGACAGTGCTTATGGTGAAGTTGCCCATCCTGACAATGCTCATGGTGACATTGCCCTTCGAGATAGTACCCATGTTGACAGTGCCCATGGTGACGTGCTCATGTTGACAGTGCTCATAGTGATAGTGCCCATGGTGACATCGCCAAGAGTGACAGTGCCCATGCTGACAGTTCTCATTGTGATAGTGCCCATGGTGACAGTGCACATGGTGATACTTGCAATGGTGACAGTACTCATGGTGACAGCGCTCATGGTTGCAGTACCCATGGTGACAGTACTCAAAATGACAGTGACAGTGGTGGCAGTGACCATGGTGACAGTGCCCACGATGACATTTCCTATAGTGACACTTCTCACGGTGACATTGCCAATGGTGACAGGGCTCTGGTTGACGTGCTTATATTGACAGTGCTCACAGTGATAGTGCCCATGGTAAGATTGCATATGGTGGCTGTGCCATTGCCCATGATGAGAGTACTCATGGTGACAGTGCTCATGGTGAGAGTGTGCAAGGTGACAGTGCACATGGTTGTAATGCACATGGTGGCACTGAAAAATAGTTATAGTGCCCATGGTGACAGTGCTCATGCTGACAGTGCACAAGGTGACAACCCATGCTGACAGTGCTCACGGTGACTGGGCTCATGGTTGCATTACCCATTGTGACACTGCTCACTGTTACAATGCTCATGTTAACTATGCTCACCATGATAGTGTCCATGGTGATAGTGATCACAGTGATAGTGCCGATGGTGATAGTGATCATGGTGATAGTGCCCATGGTTAAGTTGCCCATGGTGACAGTGCTCACGGTCATAGTGAGCATAGTGGTAGTGCACTTGTTGACCATGACCACGCTGAGAGTACAAATAGGGATAATTCTCAAGTTGGTTGTGTCCATGGTGGCAGTGCCCATGGACACCACCGTCAAAGTCATAGTGCTCACTGTGACAGGGCCCAAGGGGACAGTGCAAACCGTGACTTTGCCTATCGTGACAGTGCTCACAGTGACAAATTCCATCGTGATAGTGACCACCATAACAGTTCTAATGATGATAGTGCCCATAATGACAATAGCCATGGTGACAGTACTCATGGTGATAAATCTCAAGGTGTTATTGCCCATGACGATCATTCCCATGGTGAGAGTCCTCACAGTGATAGTGTCCATGGTGACAGTTCCCATTTTCAATATGCTCATTATGACAGTTCCTATGCTGGTATTTCCCATGGTGACACTTCTCACAGTGATACTGACAATGGTTACAGTTCACATGTTGGCCGTGCCCTTGGTGACAGTGCCCATGAAGACAGTACTTATGGTGACAGTGTTCTCGGTGATAGTGCCCATGGTGAGAGTGCACATGGTGGTAGTGCACATGGTGGCACTGAAAAATGGTGACAGTGCTCATGGTGACAGTGCTCACGGTAAAAACCCATGCTGACAGTACTCACAGAGACACTGCTCATGGTGGCACTACCCATGGTGACTGTGCTCACAGTGACAGCGCCCACTGTATGAGTGCTCATGATGACAGTGCTCATGGTGACAGTGCTCATGGTTGCAGTACCCATGGTTACAGTGCTCAAAATGACAGTGACAGTGGTGGCAGTGACCATGGTGACATTGCCTATGGTGACATTGCCTATAGTGACACTTCTCATGGTGACATTGCTCATGGTGACAGCGCACATGTAGACGTGCTCATATTGACAGTGCTCACAGCGGTAATGTCCATGGTGACATTGCCCATGGTGGAATTGCACACAATGCCATTTCCCACAGTGACAGTGCTCACGCTGAGAGTTGTCATGGTGATAGTGCCCATGGTGACAGTGCACATGGTCCTACTGCCAATGGTTAAATTACTCATGGTGACAGTACTCATGGTTGCAGTACCCATGGTGACAGTGCTCAAAATGGCATTTCCCATGGTGACATGGCCCATGGTGACATTGCCTATGGTGACACTTCTCACGGTGACATTTCCCATGGTGACATGGCTCATGGTGACACACAACATTGTGCCAGTGCCCATGGTGACAGTGTTCACAGTGAAAGTGCTCATGGTAATACTGTTTACGTTGAGAGTTCCCAAGGTCAAAATACACATGGTGACATTACTCATTGAGAAATTGCCCATGGTTATAATTCTCATAGCAACAGTTATGGTGACAGTGCTCATGGTGGCACTGCCCTGGGTGGCAGTGCTCGTGGTGTCAGTGCTCATGCTGGCAGTTCCCATGGTGAGAGTACCGATGGGGCAGTGCACATGGTGACAGTGCCCATGGTAACCGTGCTTACGGTGATATGACCCATGGTTACAGTTATCATGATTGTGGTACCGATGCTGATAATGCTCCCAGAGATAGTGCCCATGGTTAAGGTGCCCATGGTGACAGTGTTCAGAGTAATAGTGATCATAGTGATAGTGTACTTGGTGACTGTGCCCATGGTGACAGTGCCTATGGTGACAGTACACATGGTGGTACTTCTCCATGTGATAGTGCCCTTGTTGACCCTGCGCATGGTGACAGTTCTCACGGTGACAGTGCCTATGGTGACAATGCTCATGGTGACAGTGCCCAGGGTGACCATTCTCACGTTCATCGTGCCCATGGTGACAGTTCGTATGGTGAAAGTGCTCATGATGACAGTGCCCATGTTGGTAGTTCCATTGCTGACAGTGCTCACAGTGATAGTGACCATGGTAAGATTGCAGATGGTGGCTGTGCCATTGCCCATGATGACAGTACTCATGGTGACAGTGCTCATGGTGATAGTGTGCAAGGTGACAGTGCACATGGTTGTAATGCACATGGTGGCACTGAAAAATAGTTATAGTGCCCATGGTGACAGTGCTCATGCTGACAGTGCACAAGTTGACAACCCATGCTGACAGTGCTCATGGTGACTGGGCTCATGGTTGCATTACCCATTGTGACAGTGCTCACTGTTACAATGCTCATGTTAACTGTGCTCACCATGATAGTGTCCATGGTGATAGTGATCACAGTGATAGTGCCGATGGTGATAGTGCTCATGGTGATAGTGCCCATGGTTAAGTTGCCCATGGTGACAGTGCTCACGGTCATAGTGAGCATAGTGGTAGTGCACTTGTTGACCATGACCACCCTGAGAGTACAAATAGTGATAATTCTCAAGTTGGTTGTGTCCATGGTGGCAGTGCCCATGGACACCACCGTCAAAGTGATAGTGCTCACTGTGACAGGGCCCAAGGGGACAGAGCAAACCGTGACTTTGCCTATCGTGACAGTGCTCACAGTGACAAATTCCATCATGACAGTGACCACCGTAACATTTCTAATGCTGATAGTGCCCATAATGACAATACCCATGGTGACACTACTCATGGTGATAATTCTCAAGGTGTTAGTGCCCATGGCGATCATTCCCATGGTGAGAGTCCTCATGGTGATAGTGTCCATGTTGACAGTTCCATTTTGAATGTGCTCATGATGACAGTGCCTATGTTGTTAATTCCCATGGTGACACTTCTCACAGTGATACTGAAAATGGTTACAGTTCACCTGTTGGCCGTGCCCTTGGTGACAGTGCCCATGAAGACAGTACTTATGGTGACAGTGTTCTCGGTGATAGTGCCCATGGTGAGAGTGCACATGGTTGTAGTGCACATGGTGGCACTGAAAAATGGTGACAGTGCTCATGGTGACAGTGATCACGGTAAAAACCCATGCTGACAGTACTCACAGGGACACTGCTCATGGTGGCAGTACCCATGGTGACCGTGCTCACAGTGACAGCGCCCACTGTATGAGTGCCCATGTTGACAGTGCTCATGGTGACAGGGCTCATTGTTGCAGTACCCATGGTTACAGTGCTCAAAATGACAGTGACAGTGGTGGCAGTGACCATGGTGACAGTGCCTACGGTGACATTGCCTATAGTGACACTTCTCACGGTGACATTGCTCATGGTGACAGGGCTCATGAAGATGTGATCATATTGACAGTGCTTGCAGGGATAGTGCCCATGGTGACATTGCCCATGGTGGAATTGCACACAATGCCAGTTCCCCCAGTGACAGTGCTCACGCTGAGAGTTGTCATGGTGATAGTGCCCATGGTGACAGTGCACATGGTCATACTGCCAATGGTGACAGTACTCATGGTTGCAGTACCCATGGTGACAGTGCTAAAAAATGGCATTTTCCATGGTGACATTGCCCATGGTGACATTGCCTATGGTGACACTTCTCACGGTGACATTTCCCATGGTGACATGGCTCACGGTGACACACCGCATTGTGCCAGTGCCCATGGTGACAGTGCTCACAGTGAAAGTGCTCATGGTAATACTGTTTACGTTGAGAGTGCCCAAGGTCAAAATACACATGGTGACATTACTCATTGAGAAATTGCCCATGGTTACAATTCTCATAGCAACAGTTATGGTGACAGTGCTCATGGTGGTACTGCCCTGGGTGGCACTGCTCGTGGTGTCAGTGCTCATGGTGACAGTGCTCATGTTGGCAGTTCCCATGGTGAGAGTACCGATGGGGCAGTGCACATGGTGACAGTGCCCATGGTAACCGTGCTTACGGTGATATGACCCATGGTTACAGTTATCATGCTTGTGGTACCGATGCTGATAATGCTCCCGGAGATAGTGCCCATGGTTAAGGTGCCCATGGTGACAGTGTTCAGAGTAATAGTGATCATAGTGATAGTGTACTTGGTGACCGTGCCCATGGTGACAGTGCCTATGGTGACAGTACACATGGTGATACTTCTCCATGTGATAGTGCCCTTGTGGACCCTGAGCATGGTGACAGTTCTAACGGTGACAGTGCCTATGGTGACAATGCTCATGGTGACAGTGCCCATGGAGACCGTCCTCACGTTCATCGTGCCCATGGTGACAGTTCGTATGGTGAAAGTGCTCATGATGACAGTGCCCATGTTGTTAGTTCCATTGGTGACAGTGCTCACAGTGATAGTGACCATGGTAAGATTGCAGATGGTGGCTGTGCCATTGCCCATGATGACAGTACTCATGGTGACAGTGCTCATGGTGATAGTGTGCAAGGTGACAGTGCACATGGTTGTAATGCACATGGTGGCACTGAAAAATAGTTATAGTGCCCATGGTGACAGTGCTCATGCTGACAGTGCACAAGGTGACAACCCATGCTGACAGTGCTCACGGTGACTGGGCTCATGGTTGCATTACCCATTGTGACAGTGCTCACTGTTACAATGCTCATGTTAACTGTGCTCACCATGATAGTGTCCATGGTGATAGTGATCACAGTGATAGTGCCGATGGTGATAGTGCTCATGGTGATAGTGCCCATGGTTAAGTTGCCCATGGTGACAGTGCTCACGGTCATAGTGAGCATAGTGGTAGTGCTCTTGTTGACCATCACCACGCTGAGAGTACAAATAGTGATAATTCTCAAGTTGGTTGTGTCCATGGTGGCAGTGCCCATGGAAACCACCGTCAAAGTGATAGTGCTCACTGTGACAGGGCCCAAGGGGACAGTGCAAACCGTGACTTTGCCTATCGTGACAGTGCTCACAGTGACAAATTCCTTCGTGACAGTGACCACCGTAACAGTTCTAATGCTGATAGTGCCCATAATGACAATACCCATGGTGACAGTACTCATGGTGATAATTCTCAAGGTGTTAGTGCCCATGGCGATCATTCCCATGGTGAGAGTCCTCATGGTGATAATGTCCATGGTGACAGTTCCCATTTTGAATGTGCTCATGATGACAGTGCCTATGTTGTTAATTCCCATGGTGACACTTCTCACAGTGATACTGACAATGATTACAGTTCACAGGTTTGCCGTGCCCTTGGTGACAGTGCCCATGAAGACAGTACTTATGGTGACAGTGTTCTTGGTGATAGTGCCCATGGTGAGAGTGCACATGGTGGTAGTGCACATGGTGGCACTGAAAAATGGTGACAGTGCTCATGGTGACAGTGATCACGGTAAAAACCCATGCTGACAGTACTCACAGAGACACTGCTCATGGTGGCAGTACCCATGGTGACCGTGCTCACAGTGACAGCGCCCACTGTATGAGTGCCCATGTTGACAGTGCTCATGGTGACAGGGCTCATGGTTGCAGTACCCTTGGTGACAGTGCTCAAAATGACAGTGACAGTGGTGGCAGTGACCATGGTGACAGTGCCTACGGTGACATTGCCTATAGTGACACTTCTCATGGTGACATTTCTCATGGTGACAGGGCTCATGTAGACGTGCTCATATTGACAGTGCTCACAGTGATAGTGCCCATGGTGACATTGCCCATGGTGGAATTGCACACAATGCCAGTTCCCACAGTGACAGTGCTCACGCTGAGAGTTGTCATGGTGATATTGCCCATGGTGACAGTGCACATGGTCATACTGCCAATGGTTAAATTACTCATGGTGACAGTACTCATGTTTGCAGTACCCATGGTGACAGTGCTAAAAAATGGCAGTTCCCATGGTGACATTGCCTATGGTGACACATCTCACGGTGACATTTCCCATGGTGACATGGCTCATGGTGACACACCACATTGTGCCTGTGCCCATGGTGACAGTGCTCACAGTGAAAGTGCTCATGGTAATAGTGTTTATGTTGAGAGTGCCCAAGGTCAAAATACACATGGTGACATTACTCATTGAGAAATTGCCCATGGTTACTATTCTCATAGCAACAGTTATGGTGACATTGCTCATGGTGGTACTGCCCTGGGTGGCACTGCTCGTGGTGTTAGTGCTCATGGTGACAGTGCTCATGGTGGCAGTTCCCATGGTGAGAGTACCAATGGGGCAGTGCACATGGTGACAGTGCCCATGGTAACCATGCTTACGGTGATATGACCCATGGTTACAGTTATCATGATTGTGGTACCGATGCTGATAATGCTCCCGGAGATAGTGCCCATGGTTAAGGTGCCCATGGTGACAGTGTTCAGAGTAATAGTGATCATAGTGATAGTGTACTTGGTGACCGTGCCCATGGTGACAGTGCCTATGGTGACAGTACACATGGTGATACTTCTCCATGTGATAGTGCCCTTGTTGACCCTGCGCATGGTGACAGTTCTCATGGTGACACTGCCTATGGTGACAATGCTCATGGTGACAGTGCCCAGGGTGACCGTTCTCACGTTCATCGTGCCCATGGTGACAGTTCGTATGGTGAAAGTGCTCATGATGACAGTGCCCATGTTGTTAGTTCCATTGGTGACAGTGCTCACAGTGATAGTGACCATGGTAAGATTGCAGATGGTGGCTGTGCCATTGCCCATGATGACAGTACTCATGGTGACAGTGCTCATGGTGATAGTGTGCAAGGTGACAGTGCACATGGTTGTAATGCACATGGTGGCACTGAAAAATAGTTATAGTGCCCATGGTGACAGTGCTCATGCTGACAGTGCACAAGGTGACAACCCATGCTGACAGTGCTCACGGTGACTGGGCTCATGGTTGCATTACCCATTGTGACAGTGCTCACTGTTACAATGCTCATGTTAACTATGCTCACCATGATAGTGTCCATGGTGTTAGTGATCACAGTGATAGTGCCGATGGTGATAGTGCTCATGGTGATAGTGCCCATGGTTAAGTTGCCCATGGTGACAGTGCTCACGGTCATAGTGAGCATAGTGGTAGTGCTCTTGTTGACCATCACCATGCTGAGAGTACAAATAGTGATAATTCTCAAGTTGGTTGTGTCCATGGTGGCAGTGCCCATGGAAACCACCGTCAAAGTCATAGTGCTCACTGTGACAGGGCCCAAGGGGACAGTGCAAACCGTGACTTTGCCTATCGTGACAGTGCTCACAGTGACAAATTCCTTCGTGATAGTGACCACCGTAACAGTTCTAATGCTGATAGTGCCCATAATGACAATACCCATGGTGAGAGTACTCATGGTGATAATTCTCAAGGTGTTAGTGCCCATGGCAATCATTCCCATGGTGAGAGTCCTCATGGTGATAATGTCCATGGTGACAGTTCCCATTTTGAATGTGCTCATGATGACAGTGCCTATGTTGTTAATTCCCATGGTGACACTTCTCACAGTGATACTGACAATGATTACAGTTCACAGGTTTGCCGTGCCCTTGGTGACAGTGCCCATGAAGACAGTACTTATGGTGACAGTGTTCTTGGTGATAGTGCCCATGGTGAGAGTGCACATGGTGGTAGTGCACATGGTGGCACTGAAAAATGGTGACAGTGCTCATGGTGACAGTGATCACGGTAAAAACCCATGCTGACAGTACTCACAGAGACACTGCTCATGGTGGCAGTACCCATGGTGACCGTGCTCACAGTGACAGCGCCCACTGTATGAGTGCCCATGTTGACAGTGCTCATGGTGACAGGGCTCATGGTTGCAGTACCCTTGGTGACAGTGCTCAAAATGACAGTGACAGTGGTGGCAGTGACCATAGTGACAGTGCCTACGGTGACATTGCCTATAGTGACACTTCTCATGGTGACATTTCTCATGGTGACAGGGCTCATGTAGACGTGCTCATATTGACAGTGCTCACAGTGATAGTGCCCATGGTGACATTGCCCATGGTGGAATTGCACACAATGCCAGTTCCCACAGTGACAGTGCTCACGCTGAGAGTTGTCATGGTGATATTGCCCATGGTGACAGTGCACATGGTCATACTGCCAATGGTTAAATTACTCATGGTGACAGTACTCATGTTTGCAGTACCCATGGTGACAGTGCTAAAAAATGGCAGTTCCCATGGTGACATTGCCTATGGTGACACATCTCACGGTGACATTTCCCATGGTGACATGGCTCATGGTGACACACCACATTGTGCCTGTGCCCATGGTGACAGTGCTCACAGTGAAAGTGCTCATGGTAATAGTGTTTACGTTGAGAGTGCCCAAGGTCAAAATACACATGGTGACATTACTCATTGAGAAATTGCCCATGGTTACTATTCTCATAGCAACAGTTATGGTGACATTGCTCATGGTGGTACTGCCCTGGGTGGCACTGCTCGTGGTGTCAGTGCTCATGGTGACAGTGCTCATGGTGGCAGTTCCCATGGTGAGAGTACCAATGGGGCAGTGCACATGGTGACAGTGCCCATGGTAACCATGCTTACGGTGATATGACCCATGGTTACAGTTATCATGATTGTGGTACCGATGCTGATAATGCTCCCGGAGATAGTGCCCATGGTTAAGGTGCCCATGGTGACAGTGTTCAGAGTAATAGTGATCATAGTGATAGTGTACTTGGTGACCGTGCCCATGGTGACAGTGCCTATGGTGACAGTACACATGGTGATACTTCTCCATGTGATAGTGCCCTTGTTGACCCTGCGCAAGGTGACAGTTCTCATGGTGACACTGCCTATGGTGACAATGCTCATGGTGACAGTGCCCAGGGTGACCGTTCTCACGTTCATCGTGCCCATGGTGACAGTTCGTATGGTGAAAGTGCTCATGATGACAGTGCCCATGTTGGTAGTTCCATTGGTGACAGTGCTCACAGTGATAGTGACCATGGTAAGATTGCAGATGGTGGCTGTGCCATTGCCCATGATGACAGTACTCATGGTGACAGTGCCCATGGTGATAGTGTGCAAGGTGACAGTGCACATGGTTGTAATGCACATGGTGGCACTGAAAAATAGTTATAGTGCCCATGGTGACAGTGCTCATGCTGACAGTGCACAAGGTGACAACCCATGCTGACAGTGCTCACGGTGACTGGGCTCATGGTTGCATTACCCATTGTGACAGTGCTCACAGTTACAATGCTCATGTTAACTGTGCTCACCATGATAGTGTCCAAGATGATAGTGATCACAGTGATTGTGCCGATGGTGATAGTGCTCATGGTGATAGTGCCCATGGTTAAGTTGCCCATGGTGACAGTGCTCGCGGTCATAGTGATCATAGTGATAGTGCACTTGTTGACCATGACCACGCTGAGAGTACAAATTTTGATAATTCTCAAGTTGGTAGTGTCCATGGTGGCAGTGCCCATGGACACCACCGTCAAAGTGATAGTGCTCACTGTGACAGGGTCCAAGGGGACAGTACACACCATGACTTTGCCTATCGTGACAGTGCTCACAGTGACAAATTCCATCGTGACAGTGACCACGGTAACAGTTCTAATGCTGATAGTGCCCATAGTGACAATACCCATGGTGACAGTACTCATGGTGATAATTCTCAAGTTGGTAGTGCCCATGGCGATCATTCCCATGGTGAGAGTCCTCACGGTGATAGTGCCCATGATGACAGTTCCCATTCTGAAAGTGCTTATGATGACAGTGCCTATGTTGTTAATTCCCATGGTGACACTTCTCACAGTGATACTGACAATTGTTACAGTTCACATGTTGGCCGTGCCCTTGGTGACAGTGCCCATGAAGACAGTACTTATGGTGACAGTGTTCTAGGTGATAGTGCCCATGGTGAGAGTGCACATGGTGGTAGTGCACATGGTGGCAATGATAAATTGTGACAGGACTCATGGTGACATTGCCCAGGGTGACCGTTCTCACGTTCATCGTGCCCATGGTGACAGTTCGTATGGTGAAAGTGCTCATGATGACAGTGCCCATGTTGGTAGTTCCATTGGTGACAGGGCTCACAGTGATACTGAACATGGTAAGATTGCAGATGGTGGCTGTGCCATTGCCCATGATGACAGTACTCATGGTGACAGTGCTCATGGTGAGAGTGTGCAAGGTGACAGTGCACATGGTTGTAATGCACATGGTGGCACTGAAAAATAGTTATAGTGCCCATGGTGACAGTGCTCATGCTGACAGTGCACAAGGTGACAACCCATGCTGACAGTGCTCACGGTGACTGGGCTCATGGTTGCATTACCCATTGTGACAGTGCTCACAGTTACAATGCTCATGTTAACTGTGCTCACCATGATAGTGTCCATGGTGATAGTGATCACAGTGATAGTGCCGATGTTGATAGTGCTCATGGTGATAGTGCCCATGGTTAAGTTGCCCATGGTGACAGTGCTCACGGTCATAGTGAGCATAGTGGTAGTGCACTTGTTGACCATGACCACGCTGAGAGTACAAATTTTGATAATTCTCACGTTGGTAGTGTCCATGGTGGCAGTGCCCATGGACACCACCCTCAAAGTGATAGTGCTCACTGAGACAGGTCCCAAGGGGACAGTGCAAACCGTGACTTTGCCTATCGTGACAGTGCTCACAGTGACAAATTCCATCGTGACAGTGACCACGTTGACAGTTCTAATGCTGATAGTGCCCATGGCGATAATTCGCATGGTGAGAGTCCTCACGGTGATAGTGCCTATGGTGACATTTCCCATTCTGAAAGTGCTCATGATGACAGTGCCTATGTTGTTAATTCCCATGGTGACACTTCTCACAGTGATACTGACAATGGTTACAGTTCACATGTTGGCCGTGCCCTTGGTGACAGTGCCCATGAAGACAGTACTTATGGTGACAGTGTTCTCGGTGATAGTGCCCATGGTGAGAGTGCACATGGTGGTAGTGCACATGGTGGCACTGAAAAATAGTGACAGGGCTCACGGTGACAGTGCTCACGGTAAAAACCCATGCTGACAGTACTCACAGAGACACTGCTCATGGTGGCAGTACCCATGGTGAAAGTGCTCACAGTTACAGTGCCCACTGTAGGAGTGCCCATGGTGACATTGCTCATGGTGACACTGACCACGGTGACATTGCCTATGGTGACAGTGCTCATGGTGACAGTGCCCATGTTGACACTGACCACAGTGAGAATGCTCACGGTGATAGTGCCAATGGTGACAGCACTCATGTTGACAGCCCCCATTGGGCAAGGTGCCATGGTGACAGTGACCATGGTGAGAGATCTCACGGTGATTGTGCTCACGGTAATAGTCCTCATGGTGAGAGTGCAAATGGTGACAATACACAGGGTGACAGTACTCATGGTGAAAATACCCATGGTAGCAGTTCTAATAGTGACAGTGCTCATGGGGGATGTGCCCATGCTGACAGTGCTCATTGTGGCAGTGCTCATGGTGACAGTACCGATGAGGCCAGTGATTATGGTGATGGTGTTCACAGTGTCTGTGCTCATGGAGATAGTGCTCACGGTGACCGTGCCCATGATGACAGTGCCCAGGGTGACAGTGCTCACGGGGAAATTGCCAATGATAACATTAACCATGGTGATAGTGCCCCTGGTGACATGGCCCACAGTGACATTGCTCATGGTGAGAGTGCCATTGGTGACAGTGCTTATGGTGAAGTTGCCCATCCTGACAATGCTCATGGTGACATTGCCCTTCGAGATAGTACCCATGTTGACAGTGCCCATGGTGACGTGCTCATGTTGACAGTGCTCACAGTGATAGTGCCCATGGTGACATCGCCAAGAGTGACAGTGCCCATGCTGACAGTTCTCATTGTGATAGTGCCCATGGTGACAGTGCACATGGTGATACTTGCAATGGTGACAGTACTCATGGTGACAGCGCTCATGGTTGCAGTACCCATGGTGACAGTGCATAAAATGACAGTGACAGTGGTGGCAGTGACCATGGTGACAGTGCCCACGATGACATTTCCTATAGTGACACTTCTCACGGTGACATTGCCAATGGTGACAGGGCTCTGTTTGACGTGCTTATATTGACAGTGCTCACAGTGATAGTGCCCATGGTAAGATTGCATATGGTTGGTGTGCCATTGCCCATGATGAGAGTATTCATGGTGACAGTGCTCATGGTGAGAGTGTGCAAGGTGAGAGTGCACATGGTTGTAATGCACATGGTGGCACTGAAAAATAGTTATAGTGCCCATGGTGACAGTGCTCATGCTGACAGTGCAGAAGGTGACAACCCATGCTGACAGTGCTCACGGTGACTGGGCTCATGGTTGCATTACCCATTGTGACAGTGCTCACTGTTACAATGCTCATGTTAACTATGCTCACCATGATAGTGTCCATGGTGATAGTTATCACAGTGATAGTGCCGATGGTGATAGTGATCATGGTGATAGTGCCCATGGTTAAGTTGCCCATGGTGACAGTGCTCACGGTCATAGTGAGCATAGTGGTAGTGCACTTGTTGACCATGACCACGCTGAGAGTACAAATAGGGATAATTCTCAAGTAGGTTGTGTCCATGGTGGCAGTGCCCATGGACACCACCGTCAAAGTCATAGTGCTCACTGTGACAGGGCCCAAGGGGACAGTGCAAACCGTGACTTTGCCTATCGTGACAGTGCTCACAGTGACAAATTCCATCGTGATAGTGACCACCATAACAGTTCTAATGATGATAGTGCCCATAATGACAATAGCCATGGTGACAGTACTCATGGTGATAAATCTCAAGGTGTTAGTGCCCATGACGATCATTCCCATGGTGAGAGTCCTCACAGTGATAGTGTCCATGGTGACAGTTCCCATTTTCAATATGCTCATTATGACAGTTCCTATGCTGGTATTTCCCATGGTGACACTTCTCACAGTGATACTGACAATGGTTACAGTTCACATGTTGGCCGTGCCCTTGCTGACAGTGCCCATGAAGACAGTACTTATGGTGACAGTGTTCTCGGTGATAGTGCCCATGGTGAGAGTGCACATGGTGGTAGTGCACATGGTGGCACTGAAAAATGGTGACAGTGCTCATGGTGACAGTGCTCACGGTAAAATCCCATGCTGACAGTACTCACAGAGACACTGCTCATGGTGGCACTACCCATGGTGACCGTGCTCACAGTGACAGCGCCCACTGTATGAGTGCTCATGATGACAGTGCTCATGGTGACAGTGCTCATGGTTGTAGTACCCATGGTTACAGTGCTCAAAATGACAGTGACAGTGGTGGCAGTGACCATGGTGACATTGCCTATGGTGACATTGCCTATAGTGACACTTCTCATGGTGACATTGCTCATGGTGACAGCGCACATGTAGACGTGCTCATATTGACAGTGCTCACAGCGGTAATGTCCATGGTGACATTGCCCATGGTGGAATTGCACACAATGCCATTTCCCACAGTGACAGTGCTCACGCTGAGAGTTGTCATGGTGATAGTGCCCATGGTGACAGTGCACATGGTCCTACTGCCAATGGTTAAATTACTCATGGTGACAGTACTCATGGTTGCAGTACCCATGGTGACAGTGCTCAAAATGGCAGTTCCCATGGTGACATTGCCCATGGTGACATTGCCTATGGTGACACTTCTCATGGTGACATTTCCCATGGTGACATGGCTCATGGTGACACACAACATTGTGCCAGTGCCCATGGTGACAGTGTTCACAGTGAAAGTGCTCATGGTAATACTGTTTACGTTGAGAGTTCCCAAGGTCAAAATACACATGGTGACATTACTCATTGAGAAATTGCCCATGGTTATAATTCTCATAGCAACAGTTATGGTGACAGTGCTCATGGTGGCACTGCCCTGGGTGGCAGTGCTCGTGGTGTCAGTGGTCATGCTGGCAGTTCCCATGGTGAGAGTACCGATGGGGCAGTGCACATGGTGACAGTGCCCATGGTAACCGTGCTTACGGTGATATGACCCATGGTTACAGTTATCATGATTGTGGTACCGATGCTGATAATGCTCCCAGAGATAGTGCCCATGGTTAAGGTGCCCATGGTGACAGTGTTCAGAGTAATAGTGATCATAGTGATAGTGTACTTGGTGACTGTGCCCATGGTGACAGTGCCTATGGTGACAGTACACATGGTGGTACTTCTCCATGTGATAGTGCCCTTGTTGACCCTGCGCATGGTGACAGTTCTCACGGTGACAGTGCCTATGGTGACAATGCTCATGGTGACAGTGCCCAGGGTGACCATTCTCACGTTCATCGTGCCCATGGTGACAGTTCGTATGGTGAAAGTGCTCATGATGACAGTGCCCATGTTGGTAGTTCCATTGGTGACAGTGCTCACAGTGATAGTGACCATGGTAAGATTGCAGATGGTGGCTGTGCCATTGCCCATGATGACAGTACTCATGGTGACAGTGCTCATGGTGATAGTGTGCAAGGTGACAGTGCACATGGTTGTAATGCACATGGTGGCACTGAAAAATAGTTATAGTGCCCATGGTGACAGTGCTCATGGTGACAGTGCACAAGTTGACAACCCATGCTGACAGTGCTCACGGTGACTGGGCTCATGGTTGCATTACCCAATGTGACAGTGCTCACTGTTACAATGGTCATGTTAACTGTGCTCACCATGATAGTGTCCATGGTGATAGTGATCACAGTGATAGTGCCGATGGTGATAGTGCTCATGGTGATAGTGCCCATGGTTAAGTTGCCCATGGTGACAGTGCTCACGGTCATAGTGAGCATAGTGGTAGTGCACTTGTTGACCATGACCACCCTGAGAGTACAAATAGTGATAATTCTCAAGTTGGTTGTGTCCATGGTGGCAGTGCCCATGGACACCACCGTCAAAGTGATAGTGCTCACTGTGACAGGGCCCAAGGGGACAGAGCAAACCGTGACTTTGCCTATCGTGACAGTGCTCACAGTGACAAATTCCATCATGACAGTGACCACCGTAACATTTCTAATGCTGATAGTGCCCATAATGACAATACCCATGGTGACACTACTCATGGTGATAATTCTCAAGGTGTTAGTGCCCATGGCGATCATTCCCATGGTGAGAGTCCTCATGGTGATAGTGTCCATGTTGACAGTTCCCATTTTGAATGTGCTCATGATGACAGTGCCTATGTTGTTAATTCCCATGGTGACACTTCTCACAGTGATACTGAAAATGGTTACAGTTCACCTGTTGGCCGTGCCCTTGGTGACAGTGCCCATGAAGACAGTACTTATGGTGACAGTGTTCTCGGTGATAGTGCCCATGGTGAGAGTGCACATGGTTGTAGTGCACATGGTGGCACTGAAAAATGGTGACAGTGCTCATGGTGACAGTGATCACGGTAAAAACCCATGCTGACAGTACTCACAGGGACACTGCTCATGGTGGCAGTACCCATGGTGACCGTGCTCACAGTGACAGCACCCACTGTATGAGTGCCCATGTTGACAGTGCTCATGGTGACAGGGCTCATTGTTGCAGTACCCATGGTTACAGTGCTCAAAATGACAGTGACAGTGGTGGCAGTGACCATGGTGACAGTGCCTACGGTGACATTGCCTATAGTGACACTTCTCACGGTGACAATGCTCATGGTGACAGGGCTCATGAAGATGTGATCATATTGACAGTGCTTGCAGGGATAGTGCCCATGGTGACATTGCCCATGGTGGAATTGCACACAATGCCAGTTCCCCCAGTGACAGTGCTCACGCTGAGAGTTGTCATGGTGATAGTGCCCATGGTGACAGTGCACATGGTCATACTGCCAATGGTGACAGTACTCATGGTTGCAGTACCCATGGTGACAGTGCTAAAAAATGGCATTTTCCATGGTGACATTGCCCATGGTGACATTGCCTATGGTGACACTTCTCACGGTGACATTTCCCATGGTGACATGGCTCACGGTGACACACCGCATTGTGCCAGTGCCCATGGTGACAGTGCTCACAGTGAAAGTGCTCATGGTAATACTGTTTACGTTGAGAGTGCCCAAGGTCAAAATACACATGGTGACATTACTCATTGAGAAATTGCCCATGGTTACAATTCTCATAGCAACAGTTATGGTGACAGTGCTCATGGCGGTACTGCCCTGGGTGGCACTGCTCGTGGTGTCAGTGCTCATGGTGACAGTGCTCATGTTGGCAGTTCCCATGGTGAGAGTACCGATGGGGCAGTGCACATGGTGACAGTGCCCATGGTAACCGTGCTTACGGTGATATGACCCATGGTTACAGTTATCATGCTTGTGGTACCGATGCTGATAATGCTCCCGGAGATAGTGCCCATGGTTAAGGTGCCCATGGTGACAGTGTTCAGAGTAATAGTGATCATAGTGATAGTGTACTTGGTGACCGTGCCCATGGTGACAGTGCCTATGGTGACAGTACACATGGTGATACTTCTCCATGTGATAGTGCCCTTGTGGACCCTGAGCATGGTGACAGTTCTAACGGTGACAGTGCCTATGGTGACAATGCTCATGGTGACAGTGCCCATGGAGACCGTCCTCACGTTCATCGTGCCCATGGTGACAGTTCGTATGGTGAAAGTGCTCATGATGACAGTGCCCATGTTGTTAGTTCCATTGGTGACAGTGCTCACAGTGATAGTGACCATGGTAAGATTGCAGATGGTGGCTGTGCCATTGCCCATGATGACAGTACTCATGGTGACAGTGCTCATGGTGATAGTGTGCAAGGTGACAGTGCACATGGTTGTAATGCACATGGTGGCACTGAAAAATAGTTATAGTGCCCATGGTGACAGTGCTCATGCTGACAGTGCACAAGGTGACAACCCATGCTGACAGTGCTCACGGTGACTGGGCTCATGGTTGCATTACCCATTGTGACAGTGCTCACTGTTACAATGCTCATGTTAACTGTGCTCACCATGATAGTGTCCATGGTGATAGTGATCACAGTGATAGTGCCGATGGTGATAGTGCTCATGGTGATAGTGCCCATGGTTAAGTTGCCCATGGTGACAGTGCTCACGGTCATAGTGAGCATAGTGGTAGTGCTCTTGTTGACCATCACCACGCTGAGAGTACAAATAGTGATAATTCTCAAGTTGGTTGTGTCCATGGTGGCAGTGCCCATGGAAACCACCGTCAAAGTCATAGTGCTCACTGTGACAGGGCCCAAGGGGACAGTGCAAACCGTGACTTTGCCTATCGTGACAGTGCTCACAGTGACAAATTCCTTCGTGACAGTGACCACCGTAACAGTTCTAATGCTGATAGTGCCCATAATGACAATACCCATGGTGAGAGTACTCATGGTGATAATTCTCAAGGTGTTAGTGCCCATGGCGATCATTCCCATGGTGAGAGTCTTCATGGTGATAATGTCCATGGTGACAGTTCCCATTTTGAATGTGCTCATGATGACAGTGCCTATGTTGTTAATTCCCATGGTGACACTTCTCACAGTGATACTGACAATGGTTACAGTTCACTTGTTGGCCGTGTCCTTGGTGACAGTGCCCATGAAGACAGTACTTATGGTGACAGTGTTCTCGGTGATAGTGCCCATGGTGAGAGTGCACATGGTTGTAGTGCACATGGTGGCACTGAAAAATGGTGACAGTGCTCATGGTGACAGTGATCACGGTAAAAACCCATGCTGAGAGTACTCACAGAGACACTGCTCATGGTGGCAGTACCCATGGTGACCGTGCTCACAGTGGCAGCGCCCACTGTATGAGTGCCCATGTTGACAGTGCTCATGGTGACAGGGCTCATTGTTGCAGTACCCATGGTTACAGTGCTCAAAATGACAGTGACAGTGGTGGCAGTGACCATGGTGACAGTGCCTACGGTGACATTGCCTATAGTGACACTTCTCACGGTGACATTGCTCATGGTGACAGGGCTCATGTAGATGTGATCATATTGACAGTGCTTGCAGGGATAGTGCCCATGGTGACATTGCCCATGGTGGAATTGCACACAATGCCAGTACTCACAGTGACAGTGCTCACGCTGAGATTTGTCATGGTGATAGTGCCCATGGTGACATTACACATGGTCATACTGCCAATGGTGACAGTACTCATGGTGACAGTACTCATGGTTGCAGTACCCATGGTGACAGTGCTAAAAATGACATTTCCCATGGTGACATTGCCCATGGTGACATTGCCTATGGTGACACTTCTCATGGTGACATTTCCCATGGTGACATGGCTCACGGTGACACACCGCATTGTGCCAGTGCCCAAGGTGACAGTGCTCACAGTGAAAGTGCTCATGGTAATACTGTTTACGTAGAGAGTGCCCAAGGTCAAAATACACATGGTGACATTACTCATTGAGAAATTGCCCATGGTTACAATTCTCATAGCAACAGTTATGGTGACATTGCTCATGGTGGTACTGCCCTGGGTGGCACTGCTCGTGGTGTCAGTGCTCATGGTGACAGTGCTCATGGTGGCAGTTCCCATGGTGAGAGTACCGATGGGGCAGTGCACATGGTGACAGTGCCCATGGTAACCGTGCTTACGGTGATATGACCCATGGTTACAGTTATCATGATTGTGGTACCGATGCTGATAATGCTCCCGGAGATAGTGCCCATGGTTAATGTGCCCATGGTGACAGTGTTCAGAGTAATAGTGATCATAGTGATAGTGTACTTGGTGACCGTGCCCATGGTGACAGTGCCTATGGTGACAGTACACATGGTGGTACTTCTCCATGTGATAGTGCCCTTGGGGACCCTGAGCATGGTGACAGTTCTAACGGTGACAGTGCCTATGGTGACAATGCTCATGGTGACAGTGCCCATGGTGACCGTCCTCACGTTCATAGTGCCCATGGTGACAGTTCGTATGGTGAAAGTGCTCATGATTTGAGTGCCCATGTTGGTAGTTCCATTGGTGACTGTGCTCACAGTGATAGTGACCATGGTAAGATTGCAGATGGTGGCTGTGCCATTGCCCATGATGAGAGTACTCATGGTGACAGTGCTCATGGTGAGAGTGTGCAAGGTGACAGTGCACATGGTTGTAATGCACATGGTGGCACTGAAAAATAGTTATAGTGCCCATGGTGACAGTGCTCATGCTGACAGTGCACAAGGTGACAACCCATGCTGACAGTGCTCACGGTGACTGGGCTCATGGTTGCATTACCCATTGTGACAGTGCTCACTGTTACAATGCTCATGTTAACTACGCTCACCATGATAGTGTCCATGGTGATAGTGATCACAGTGATAGTGCCGATGGTGATAATGCTCATGGTGATAGTGCCCATGGTTAAGTTGCCCATGGTGACAGTGCTCACGGTCATAGTGAGCATAGTGGTAGTGCACTTGTTGACCATGACCACGCTGAGAGTACAAATGGTGATAATTCTCAAGTTGGTAGTGTCCATGGTGGCAGTGCCCATGGACACCACCATCAAAGTGATAGTGCTCACTGAGACAGGGCCCAAGGGGACAGTGCAAACCGTGACTTTGCCTATCTTGACAGTGCTCACAGTGACAAATTCCATCGTGACAGTGACCACATTGACAGTTCTAATGCTGATAATGCCCATGGCGATAATTCCCATGGTGAGAGTCCTCACGGTGATAGTGCCTATGGTGACATTTCCCATTCTGAAAGTGCTCATGATGACAGTGCCTATGTTGTTAATTCCCATGGTGACACTTCTAACAGTGATACTGACAATGGTTACAGTTCACATGTTGGCCGTGCCCTTGGTGACAGTGCCCATGAAGACAGTACTTATGGTGACAGTGTTCTCGGTGATAGTGCCCATGGTGAGAGTGCACATGATGGTAGTGCACATGGTGGCACTGAAAAATAGTGACAGGGCTCACGGTGACAGTGCTCACGGTAAAAACCCATGCTGACAGTACTCACAGAGACACTGCTCATGGTGGCAGTAAGCATGGTGACAGTGCTCACAGTGACAGTGTCCACTGTATGAGTGCCCATGTTGACAGTGCTCATGGTGACACTGACCACGGTGACATTGCCTATGGTGACAGTGCTCATGGTGACAGTGCCCATGGTGACACTGACCACAGTGAGAATGCTCACAGTGATAGTGCCAATGGTGACAGCACTCATGTTGACAGCCCCCATTGGGCAAGGTGCCATGGTGACAGTGACCATGGTGAGAGATCTCACGGTGATAGCGCTCACGGTAATTGTCCTCATGGTGACAGTGCAAATGGTGACAAAACACAGGGTGAAAGTACTCATGGTGAAAATACCCATGGTAGCAGTTCTCATAGTGACAGTGCTCATGGGGGATGTGCCCATGCTGACAGTGCTCATTGTGGCAGTGCTCATGGTGACAGTACCGATGAGGCCAGTGATTATGGTGATGGTGTTCACAGTGGCTGTGCTCATGGAGATAGTGCTCACGGTGACCGTGCCCATGATGACAGTGCCCAGGGTGACAGTGCTCACGGGGAAATTGCCAATGATAACATTAACCATGGTGATAGTGCCCCTGGTGACATGGCCCACAGTGACATTGCTCATGGTGATAGTGCCATTGCTGACAGTGCTTATGGTGAAGTTGCCCATCCTGACAATGCTCATGGTGACATTGCCCTTCGAGATAGTACCCATGTTGACAGTGCCCATGGTGACGTGCTCATGTTGACAGTGCTCACAGTGATAGTGCCCATGGTGACATCGCCAAGAGTGACAGTGCCCATGCTGACAGTTCTCATTGTGATAGTGCCCATGGTGACAGTGCACATGGTGATACTTGCAATGGTGACAGTGCTCATGGTGACAGCGCTCATGGTTGCAGTACCCATGGTGACAGTGCTCAAAATGACAGTGACAGTGGTGGCAGTGACCATGGTGAGAGTGCCCACGGTGACATTGCCTATAGTGACACTTCTCACAGTGACATTGCCCATGGTGACAGGGCTCATGTTGACGTGCTCATATTGACAGTGCTCACAGCGATAATGTCCATGGTGACATTGCCCATGGTGGAATTGCACACAATGCCATTTCCCACAGTGACAGTTCTCACGCTGAGAGTTGTCATGGTGATAGTGCCCATGGTGACAGTGCACATGGTCATACTGCCAATGGTAAAATTACACATGGTGACAGTACTCATGGTTGCAGTACCCATGGTGCCAGTGCTCAAAATGGCAGTTCCCATGGTGACATTGCCCATGGTGACATTGCCTATGGTGACACTTCTCACGGTGACATTTCCCATGGTGACATGGCTCATGGTGACACACCACATTGTGCCAGTGCCCATGGTGACAGTGTTCACAGTGAAAGTGCTCATGGTAATACTGTTTACGTTGAGAGTGCCCAAGGTCAAAATACACATGGTGACATTTCTCATTGAGAAAGTGCCCATCGTTACAATTCTCATAGCAACAGTTATGGTGACAGTGCTCATGGTTGCAGTGCCCTCGATGGCAGTGCTCGTGGTGTCAGTGCTCATGGTGACAGTGCTCATGGTGGCAGTTCCCATGGTGAGAGTACCGATGGGGCAGTGCACATGGTGACAGTGCCCATGGTAACCGTGCTTACGGTGATATGACCCATGGTTACAGTTATCATGATTGTGGTCCCGATGCTGATAATGCTCCCGGAGATAGTGCCCATGGTTAAGGTGCCCATGGTGACAGTGTTCAGAGTAGTAGTGATCATAGTGATAGTGTACTTGGTGACCGTGCCCATGGTGACAGTGCCTATGGTGACAGTACACATGGTGATACTTCTCCATGTGATAGTGCCCTTGTTGACCCTGCGCATGGTGACAGTTCTCACGGTGACAGTGCCTATGGTGACAATGCTCATGGTGACAGTGCCCAGGGTGACCGTTCTCACGTTCATCGTGCCCATGGTGACAGTTCGTATGGTGAAAGTGCTCATGATGACAGTGCCCATGTTGTTAGTTCCATTGGTGACAGTGCTCACAGTGATAGTGCCCATGGTAAGATTGCAGATGGTGGCTGTGCCATTGCCCATGATGACAGTACTCATGGTGACAGTGCTCCTGGTGAGAGTGTGCAAGGTGACAGTGCACATGGTTGTAATGCACATGGTGGCACTGAAAAATAGTTATAGTGCCCATGGTGACAGTGCTCATGCTGACAGTGCACAAGGTGACAACCCATGCTGACAGTGCTCACGGTGACTGGGCTCATGGTTGCATTACCCATTGTGACAGTGCTCACAGTTACAATGCTCATGTTAACTGTGCTCACTCTGATAGTGTCTATGGTGACAGTGATCACAGTGATAGTGCCGATGGTGATAGTGTTAGGGTGATAGTGCCCATGATTAAGGTGCCCATGGTGACAGTGCTCACGGTCATAGTGAGCATAGTGAGAGTGCACTTGATGACCGTGACCACGTTGAGAGTACAAATGGTGATAATTCTCAAGTTGGTAGTGTCCATGGTGGCAGTGCCCATGGACACCACCATCAAAGTGATATTGCTCACTGTGACAGGGCCCAAGGGGACAGTGCAAACCGTGACTTTGCCTATCGTGACAGTGCTCACAGTGACAAATTCCATCGTGACAGTGACCACGTTGACAGTTCTAATGCTGATAGTGCCCATGGCGATAATTCCCATGGTGAGAGTCCTCACGGTGATAGTGCCTATGGTGACATTTCCCATTCTAAAAGTGCTCATGATGACAGTGCCTATGTTGTTAATTCCCATGGTGACACTTCTAACAGTGATACTGACAATGGTTACAGTTCACATGTTGGCCGTGCCCTTGGTGACAGTGCCCAAGAAGACAGTACTTATGGTGACCGTGTTCTCAGTGATAGTGCCCATGGTGAGAGTGCAAATGGTGGTAGTGCACATGGTGGCACTGAAAAATAGTGACAGGGCTCATGGTGAGAGTGCTCACGGTAAATACCCATGCTGACAGTACTCACAGAGACACTGCTCATGGTGGCAGTACCCATGGTGACAGTGCTCACAGTGACAGTGCCCACTGTAGGAGTGCCCATATTGACAGTGCTCATGGTGACACAGACCACGGTGACATTGCCTATGGTGACAGAGCTCATGGTGACAGTGCCCATGGTGACACTGACCACAGTGAGAATGCCCACGGTTATAGTGACAATGGTGACAGCACTCATGGTGACAGCCCCCATTGTGCAAGGTGCTATGGTGACAGTGACCATGGTGAGAGATCTCACGGTGATAGCACTCACGGTAATAGTCCTCATGGTGAGGGTGCAAATGGTGACAATACACAGGGTGACAGTACTCATGGTGAAAATACCCATGGTAGCAGTTCTCATAGTGACAGTGCTCATGGGGGATGTGCCCATGCTGACAGTGCTCACTGTGGCAGTGCTCATGGTGACAGTACCGATGAGGCCAGTGATTATGGTGATGGTGTTCACAGTGGCTGTGCTCATGGAGATAGTGCTCACGGTGACCGTGCCCATGATGACAGTGCCCAGGGTGACAGTGCTCATGGGGAAATTGCCAATAATAACATTAACCATGGTGATAGTGCCCCTGGTGACATGGCCCACAGTGACATTGCACATGGTGATAGTGCCTTTGGTGACAGTGCTCATGGTGACATTGCCCTTCGAGATAGTACCCATGTTGACAGTGCCCATGGTGACGTGCTCATGTTGACAGTGCTCACAGTGATAGTGCCCATGGTGACATCGCCAAGAGTGACAGTGCCCATGCTGACAGTTCTCATTGTGATAGTGCCCATGGTGACAGTGCACATGGTGATACTTGCAATGGTGACAGTGCTCATGGTGACAGCGCTCATGGTTGCAGTACCCATGGTGACAGTGCTCATAATGACAGTGACAGTGGTGGCAGTGACCATGGTGACAGTGTCCACGGTGACATTGCCTATAGTGACACTTCTCACAGTGACATTGCCCATGGTGACAGGGCTCATGTTGACGTGCTCATATTGACAGTGCTCACAGCGATAATGTCCATGGTGACATTGCCCATGGTGGAATTGCACACAATGCCATTTCCCACAGTGACAGTGCTCACGCTGAGAGTTGTCATGGTGATAGTGCCCATGGTGACAGTGCACATGGTCATACTGCCAATGGTTAAATTACTCATGGTGACAGTACTCATGGTTGCAGTACCCATGGTGACAGTGCTCAAAATGGCAATTCCCATGGTGACATTGCCCATGGTGACATTGCCTATGGTGACACTTCTCATGGTGACATTTCCCATGGTGACATGGCTCATGGTGACACACCACATTGTGCCAGTGCCCATGGTGACAGTGTTCACAGTGAATGTGCTCATGGTAATACTGTTTACTTTGAGAGTGCCCAAGGTGAAAATACACATGGTGACATTACTCATTGAGAAATTGCCCATGGTTACAATTCTCATAGCAACAGTTATGGTGACAGTGCTCATGGTGGCACTGCCCTGGGTGGCATGGCTCGTGGTGTCAGTGCTCATGGTGACAGTGCTCATGGTGGCAGTTCCCATGGTGAGAGTACCGATGGGGCAGTGCACATGGTGACAGTGCCCATGGTAACCGTGCTTACGGTGATATGACCCATGGTTACAGTTATCATGATTGTGGTACCGATTCTGATAATGCTCCCGGAGATAGTGCCCATGGTTAAGGTGCCCATGGTGACAGTGTTCAGAGTAGTAGTGAGCATAGTGATAGTGTACTTGGTGAACGTGCCCATGGTGACAGTGCCTATGGTGACAGTACACATGGTGATACTTCTCCTTGTGATAGTGCCCTTGTTGACCCTGCGCATGGTGACAGTTCTCACGGTTACAGTGCCTATGGTGACAATGCTCATGGTGACAGTGCCCAGGGTGACCGTGCTCACGTTCATCGTGCCCATGGTGACAGTTCGTATGGTGAAAGTGCTCATGATGACAGTGCCCATGTTGGTAGTTCCATTGGTGACAGGGCTCACAGTGATACTGAACATGGTAAGATTGCAGATGGTGGCTGTGACATTGCCCATGATGACAGTACTCATGGTGACCGTGCTCATGGTGATATTGTGCAAGGTGACAGTGCACATGGTTGTAATGCACATGGTGGCACTGAAAAATAGTTATAGTTCCCATGGTGACAGTGCTCATGCTGACAGTGCACAAGGTGACAACCCATGCTGACAGTGCACACGGTGACTGGGCTCATGGTTGCATTACCCATTGTGACAGTGCTCACTATTACAATGCTCATGTTAACTGTGCTCACCATGATAGTGTCCATGGTGATAGTGATCACAGTGATAGTGCCGATGTTGATAGTGCTCATGGTGATAGTGCCCATGGTTAAGTTGCCCATGGTGACAGTGCTCACGGTCATAGTGAGCATAGTGGTAGTGCACTTGTTGACAATGACCACGCTGAGAGTACAAATGGTGATAATTCTCAAGTTGGTAGTGTCCATGGTGGCAGTGCCCATGGACACCACCATCAAAGTGATAGTGCTCACTGAGTCAGGGCCCAAGGGGACAGTGCAAACCGTGACTTTGCCTATCTTGACAGTGCTCACAGTGACAAATTCCATCGTGACAGTGACCACGTTGACAGTTCTAATGCTGATAGTGCCCATGGCGATAATTCCCATGGTGAGAGTCCTCACGGTGATAGTGCCTATGGTGACATTTCCCATTCTGAAAGTGCTCATGATGACAGTGCCTATGTTGTTAATTCCCATGGTGACACTTCTCACAGTGATACTGACAATGGTTACAGTTCACATGTTGGCCGTGCCCTTGGAGACAGTGCCCATGAAGACAGTACTTATGGTGACAGTGTTCTCGGTGATAGTGCCCATGGTGAGAGTGCCCATGGTGGTAGTGCACACGGTGGCACTGAAAAATGGTGACAGTGCTCATGGTGAGAGTGCTCACGGTAAAAACCCATGCTGACAGTACTCACAGAGACACTGCTCATGGTGGCAGTACCCATGGTGACATTGCTCATAGAGACAGTGCCCTCTGTATGAGTGCCCATGTTGACAGGGCTCATGGTGACACTGACCACGGTGACAGTGCTCATGGTGACAGTGCCCATGGTGACACTGACCACAGTGAGAATGCTCACGGTGATAGTGCCAATGGTGACAGCACTCATGTTGACAGCCCCCATTGGGCAAGGTGCCATGGTGACAGTGACCATGGTGAGAGATCTCACGGTGATAGCGCTCACGGTAATAGTCCTCATGGTGAGAGTGCAAATGGTGACAATACACAGGGTGACATTACTCATGGTGAAAATACCCATGGTAGAAGTTCTCATAGTGACAGTGCTCATGGGGGATGTGCCCATGCTGACAGTGCTCATTGTGGCAGTGCTCATGGTGACAGTACCGATGAGGCCAGTGATTATGGTGATGGTGTTCACAGTGGCTGTGCTCATGGAGATAGTGCTCACGGTGACCGTGCCCATGATGACAGTGCCCAGGGTGACAGTGCTCACGGTGAAATTGCCAATGATAACATTAACCATGGTGATAGTGCCCCTGGTGACATGGCCCACAGTGACATTGCTCATGGTGAGAGTGCCATTGTTGACAGTGCTTATGGTGAAGTTGCCCATCCTGAAAATGCTCATGGTAACATTGCCCTTCGAGATAGTACCCATGTTGACAGTGCCCATGGTGACGTGCTCATGTTGACAGTGCTCACAGTGATAGTGCCCATGGTGACATCGCCAAGAGTGACAGTGCCCATGCTGACAGTTCTCATTGTGATAGTGCCCATGATGACAGTGCACATGGTGATACTTGCAATGGTGACAGTGCTCATGGTGACAGAGCTCATGGTTGCAGTACCCATGGTGACAGTGCTCAAAATTACAGTGACAGTGGTGGCAGTGACCATGGTGACAGTGCCCACAGTGACATTGCCTATAGTGACACTTCTCACGGTGATATTGCCAATGGTGACAGGGCTCTGGTTGACGTGCATATATTGACAGTGCTCACAGTGATAGTGCCCATGGTAAGATTGCAGATGGTGGCTGTGCCATTGCCCATGATGACAGTACTCATGGTGACAGTGCTCATGGTGAGAGTGTGCAAGGTGACAGTGCACATGGTTGTAATGCACATGGTGGCACTGAAAAATAGTTATAGTGCCCATGGTGACAGTGCTCATGCTGACAGTGCACAAGGTGACAACCCATGCTGACAGTGCTCACGGTGACTGGGCTCATGGTTGCATTACCCATTGTGACAGTGCTCACAGTTACAATGCTCATGTTAACTGTGCTCACTCTGATAGTGTCCATGGTGATAGTGATCACAGTGATAGTGCCGATGTTGATAGTGCTCATGGTGATAGTGCCCATGGTTAAGTTGCCCATGGTGACAGTGCTCACGGTCATAGTGAGCATAGTGGTAGTGCACTTGTTGACAATGACCACGCTGAGAGTACAAATGGTGATAATTCTCAAGTTGGTAGTGTCCATGGTGGCAGTGCCCATGGACACCACCATCAAAGTGATAGTGCTCACTGAGTCAGGGCCCAAGGGGACAGTGCAAACCGTGACTTTGCCTATCTTGACAGTGCTCACAGTGACAAATTCCATCGTGACAGTGACCACGTTGACAGTTCTAATGCTGATAGTGCCCATGGCGATAATTCCCATGGTGAGAGTCCTCACGGTGATAGTGCCTATGGTGACATTTCCCATTCTGAAAGTGCTCATGATGACAGTGCCTATGTTGTTAATTCCCATGGTGACACTTCTCACAGTGATACTGACAATGGTTACAGTTCACATGTTGGCCGTGCCCTTGGAGACAGTGCCCATGAAGACAGTACTTATGGTGACAGTGTTCTCGGTGATAGTGCCCATGGTGAGAGTGCCCATGGTGGTAGTGCACACGGTGGCACTGAAAAATGGTGACAGTGCTCATGGTGAGAGTGCTCACGGTAAAAACCCATGCTGACAGTACTCACAGAGACACTGCTCATGGTGGCAGTACCCATGGTGACATTGCTCATAGAGACAGTGCCCTCTGTATGAGTGCCCATGTTGACAGGGCTCATGGTGACACTGACCACGGTGACAGTGCTCATGGTGACAGTGCCCATGGTGACACTGACCACAGTGAGAATGCTCACGGTGATAGTGCCAATGGTGACAGCACTCATGTTGACAGCCCCCATTGGGCAAGGTGCCATGGTGACAGTGACCATGGTGAGAGATCTCACGGTGATAGCGCTCACGGTAATAGTCCTCATGGTGAGAGTGCAAATGGTGACAATACACAGGGTGACATTACTCATGGTGAAAATACCCATGGTAGAAGTTCTCATAGTGACAGTGCTCATGGGGGATGTGCCCATGCTGACAGTGCTCATTGTGGCAGTGCTCATGGTGACAGTACCGATGAGGCCAGTGATTATGGTGATGGTGTTCACAGTGGCTGTGCTCATGGAGATAGTGCTCACGGTGACCGTGCCCATGATGACAGTGCCCAGGGTGACAGTGCTCACGGTGAAATTGCCAATGATAACATTAACCATGGTGATAGTGCCCCTGGTGACATGGCCCACAGTGACATTGCTCATGGTGAGAGTGCCATTGTTGACAGTGCTTATGGTGAAGTTGCCCATCCTGAAAATGCTCATGGTAACATTGCCCTTCGAGATAGTACCCATGTTGACAGTGCCCATGGTGACGTGCTCATGTTGACAGTGCTCACAGTGATAGTGCCCATGGTGACATCGCCAAGAGTGACAGTGCCCATGCTGACAGTTCTCATTGTGATAGTGCCCATGATGACAGTGCACATGGTGATACTTGCAATGGTGACAGTGCTCATGGTGACAGAGCTCATGGTTGCAGTACCCATGGTGACAGTGCTCAAAATTACAGTGACAGTGGTGGCAGTGACCATGGTGACAGTGCCCACAGTGACATTGCCTATAGTGACACTTCTCACGGTGATATTGCCAATGGTGACAGGGCTCTGGTTGACGTGCATATATTGACAGTGCTCACAGTGATAGTGCCCATGGTAAGATTGCAGATGGTGGCTGTGCCATTGCCCATGATGACAGTACTCATGGTGACAGTGCTCATGGTGAGAGTGTGCAAGGTGACAGTGCACATGGTTGTAATGCACATGGTGGCACTGAAAAATAGTTATAGTGCCCATGGTGACAGTGCTCATGCTGACAGTGCACAAGGTGACAACCCATGCTGACAGTGCTCACGGTGACTGGGCTCATGGTTGCATTACCCATTGTGACAGTGCTCACAGTTACAATGCTCATGTTAACTGTGCTCACTCTGATAGTGTCTATGGTGACAGTGATCACAGTGATAGTGCCGATGGTGATAGTGTTAGGGTGATAGTGCCCATGATTAAGGTGCCCATGGTGACAGTGCTCACGGTCATAGTGAGCATAGTGAGAGTGCACTTGATGACCGTGACCACGTTGAGAGTACAAATGGTGATAATTCTCAAGTTGGTAGTGTCCATGGTGGCAGTGCCCATGGACACCACCATCAAAGTGATATTGCTCACTGTGACAGGGCCCAAGGGGACAGTGCAAACCGTGACTTTGCCTATCGTGACAGTGCTCACAGTGACAAATTCCATCGTGACAGTGACCACGTTGACAGTTCTAATGCTGATAGTGCCCATGGCGATAATTCCCATGGTGAGAGTCCTCACGGTGATAGTGCCTATTGTGACATTTCCCATTCTAAAAGTGCTCATGATGACAGTGCCTATGTTGTTAATTCCCATGGTGACACTTCTAACAGTGATACTGACAATGGTTACAGTTCACATGTTGGCCGTGCCCTTGGTGACAGTGCCCAAGAAGACAGTACTTATGGTGACCGTGTTCTCAGTGATAGTGCCCATGGTGAGAGTGCAAATGGTGGTAGTGCACATGGTGGCACTGAAAAATAGTGACAGGGCTCATGGTGAGAGTGCTCACGGTAAATACCCATGCTGACAGTACTCACAGAGACACTGCTCATGGTGGCAGTACCCATGGTGACAGTGCTCACAGTGACAGTGCCCACTGTAGGAGTGCCCATATTGACAGTGCTCATGGTGACACAGACCACGGTGACATTGCCTATGGTGACAGAGCTCATGGTGACAGTGCCCATGGTGACACTGACCACAGTGAGAATGCCCACGGTTATAGTGACAATGGTGACAGCACTCATGGTGACAGCCCCCATTGTGCAAGGTGCTATGGTGACAGTGACCATGGTGAGAGATCTCACGGTGATAGCACTCACGGTAATAGTCCTCATGGTGAGGGTGCAAATGGTGACAATACACAGGGTGACAGTACTCATGGTGAAAATACCCATGGTAGCAGTTCTCATAGTGACAGTGCTCATGGGGGATGTGCCCATGCTGACAGTGCTCACTGTGGCAGTGCTCATGGTGACAGTACCGATGAGGCCAGTGATTATGGTGATGGTGTTCACAGTGGCTGTGCTCATGGAGATAGTGCTCACGGTGACCGTGCCCATGATGACAGTGCCCAGGGTGACAGTGCTCATGGGGAAATTGCCAATAATAACATTAACCATGGTGATAGTGCCCCTGGTGACATGGCCCACAGTGACATTGCACATGGTGATAGTGCCTTTGGTGACAGTGCTCATGGTGACATTGCCCTTCGAGATAGTACCCATGTTGACAGTGCCCATGGTGACGTGCTCATGTTGACAGTGCTCACAGTGATAGTGCCCATGGTGACATCGCCAAGAGTGACAGTGCCCATGCTGACAGTTCTCATTGTGATAGTGCCCATGGTGACAGTGCCCATGGTGATACTTGCAATGGTGACAGTGCTCATGGTGACAGCGCTCATGGTTGCAGTACCCATGGTGACAGTGCTCATAATGACAGTGACAGTGGTGGCAGTGACCATGGTGACAGTGTCCACGGTGACATTGCCTATAGTGACACTTCTCACAGTGACATTGCCCATGGTGACAGGGCTCATGTTGACGTGCTCATATTGACAGTGCTCACAGCGATAATGTCCATGGTGACATTGCCCATGGTGGAATTGCACACAATGCCATTTCCCACAGTGACAGTGCTCACGCTGAGAGTTGTCATGGTGATAGTGCCCATGGTGACAGTGCACATGGTCATACTGCCAATGGTTAAATTACTCATGGTGACAGTACTCATGGTTGCAGTACCCATGGTGACAGTGCTCAAAATGGCAATTCCCATGGTGACATTGCCCATGGTGACATTGCCTATGGTGACACTTCTCATGGTGACATTTCCCATGGTGACATGGCTCATAGTGACACACCACATTGTGCCAGTGCCCATGGTGACAGTGTTCACAGTGAAAGTGCTCATGGTAATACTGTTTACTTTGAGAGTGCCCAAGGTGAAAATACACATGGTGACATTACTCATTGAGAAATTGCCCATGGTTACAATTCTCATAGCAACAGTTATGGTGACAGTGCTCATGGTGGCACTGCCCTGGGTGGCATGGCTCGTGGTGTCAGTGCTCATGGTGACAGTGCTCATGGTGGCAGTTCCCATGGTGAGAGTACCGATGGGGCAGTGCACATGGTGACAGTGCCCATGGTAACCGTGCTTACGGTGATATGACCCATGGTTACAGTTATCATGATTGTGGTACCGATTCTGATAATGCTCCCGGAGATAGTGCCCATGGTTAAGGTGCCCATGGTGACAGTGTTCAGAGTAGTAGTGAGCATAGTGATAGTGTACTTGGTGAACGTGCCCATGGTGACAGTGCCTATGGTGACAGTACACATGGTGATACTTCTCCTTGTGATAGTGCCCTTGTTGACCCTGCGCATGGTGACAGTTCTCACGGTTACAGTGCCTATGGTGACAATGCTCATGGTGACAGTGCCCAGGGTGACCGTGCTCACGTTCATCGTGCCCATGGTGACAGTTCGTATGGTGAAAGTGCTCATGATGACAGTGCCCATGTTGGTAGTTCCATTGGTGACAGGGCTCACAGTGATACTGAACATGGTAAGATTGCAGATGGTGGCTGTGCCATTGCCCATGATGACAGTACTCATGGTGACCGTGCTCATGGTGATAGTGTGCAAGGTGACAGTGCACATGGTTGTAATGCACATGGTGGCACTGAAAAATAGTTATAGTGCCCATGGTGACAGTGCTCATGCTGACAGTGCACAAGGTGACAACCCATGCTGACAGTGCACACGGTGACTGGGCTCATGGTTGCATTACCCATTGTGACAGTGCTCACTGTTACAATGCTCATGTTAACTGTGCTCACCATGATAGTGTCCATGGTGATAGTGATCACAGTGATAGTGCCGATGTTGATAGTGCTCATGGTGATAGTGCCCATGGTTAAGTTGCCCATGGTGACAGTGCTCACGGTCATAGTGAGCATAGTGGTAGTGCACTTGTTGACAATGACCACGCTGAGAGTACAAATGGTGATAATTCTCAAGTTGGTAGTGTCCATGGTGGCAGTGCCCATGGACACCACCATCAAAGTGATAGTGCTCACTGTGACAGGGCCCAAGGGGACAGTGCAAACCGTGACTTTGCCTATCTTGACAGTGCTCACAGTGACAAATTCCATCGTGACAGTGACCACGTTGACAGTTCTAATGCTGATAGTGCCCATGGCGATAATTCCCATGGTGAGAGTCCTCACGGTGATAGTGCCTATGGTGACATTTCCCATTCTGAAAGTGCTCATGATGACAGTGCCTATGTTGTTAATTCCCATGGTGACACTTCTCACAGTGATACTGACAATGGTTACAGTTCACATGTTGGCCGTGCCCTTGGAGACAGTGCCCATGAAGACAGTACTTATGGTGACAGTGTTCTCGGTGATAGTGCCCATGGTGAGAGTGCACATGGTGGTAGTGCACACGGTGGCACTGAAAAATAGTGACAGTGCTCATGGTGAGAGTGCTCACGGTAAAAACCCATGCTGACAGTACTCACAGAGACACTGCTCATGGTGGCAGTACCCATGGTGACATTGCTCATAGAGACAGTGCCCTCTGTATGAGTGCCCATGTTGACAGGGCTCATGGTGACACTGACCACGGTGACAGTGCTCATGGTGACAGTGCCCATGGTGACACTGACCACAGTGAGAATGCTCACGGTGATAGTGCCAATGGTGACAGCACTCATGTTGACAGCCCCCATTGGGCAAGGTGCCATGGTGACAGTGACCATGGTGAGAGATCTCACGGTGATAGCGCTCACGGTAATAGTCCTCATGGTGAGAGTGCAAATGGTGACAATACACAGGGTGACATTACTCATGGTGAAAATACCCATGGTAGAAGTTCTCATAGTGACAGTGCTCATGGGGGATGTGCCCATGCTGACAGTGCTCATTGTGGCAGTGCTCATGGTGACAGTACCGATGAGGCCAGTGATTATGGTGATGGTGTTCACAGTGGCTGTGCTCATGGAGATAGTGCTCACGGTGACCGTGCCCATGATGACAGTGCCCAGGGTGACAGTGCTCACGGTGAAATTGCCAATGATAACATTAACCATGGTGATAGTGCCCCTGGTGACATGGCCCACAGTGACATTGCTCATGGTGAGAGTGCCATTGTTGACAGTGCTTATGGTGAAGTTGCCCATCCTGAAAATGCTCATGGTAACATTGCCCTTCGAGATAGTACCCATGTTGACAGTGCCCATGGTGACGTGCTCATGTTGACAGTGCTCACAGTGATAGTGCCCATGGTGACATCGCCAAGAGTGACAGTGCCCATGCTGACAGTTCTCATTGTGATAGTGCCCATGATGACAGTGCACATGGTGATACTTGCAATGGTGACAGTGCTCATGGTGACAGAGCTCATGGTTGCAGTACCCATGGTGACAGTGCTCAAAATTACAGTGACAGTGGTGGCAGTGACCATGGTGACAGTGCCCACAGTGACATTGCCTATAGTGACACTTCTCACGGTGATATTGCCAATGGTGACAGGGCTCTGGTTGACGTGCTTATATTGACAGTGCTCACAGTGATAGTGCCCATGGTAAGATTGCAGATGGTGGCTGTGCCATTGCCCATGATGACAGTACTCATGGTGACAGTGCTCATGGTGAGAGTGTGCAAGGTGACAGTGCACATGGTTGTAATGCACATGGTGGCACTGAAAAATAGTTATAGTGCCCATGGTGACAGTGCTCATGCTGACAGTGCACAAGGTGACAACCCATGCTGACAGTGCTCACGGTGACTGGGCTCATGGTTGCATTACCCATTGTGACAGTGCTCACTGTTACAATGCTCATGTTAACTACGCTCAACATGATAGTGTCCATGGTGATAGTGATCACAGTGATAGTGCCGATGGTGATAATGCTCATGGTGATAGTGCCCATGGTTAAGTTGCCCATGGTGACAGTGCTCACGGTCATAGTGAGCATAGTGGTAGTGCACTTGTTGACCATGACCACGCTGAGAGTACAAATGGTGATAATTCTCAAGTTGGTAGTGTCCATGGTGGCAGTGCCCATGGACACCACCATCAAAGTGATAGTGCTCACTGAGACAGGGCCCAAGGGGACAGTGCAAACCGTGACTTTGCCTATCTTCACAGTGCTCACAGTGACAAATTCCATCGTGACAGTGACCACATTGACAGTTCTAATGCTGATAATGCCCATGGCGATAATTCCCATGGTGAGAG
This sequence comes from Mesoplodon mirus, assembly GCF_964341445.2. Lineage (NCBI taxonomy): Eukaryota > Metazoa > Chordata > Mammalia > Artiodactyla > Ziphiidae > Mesoplodon > Mesoplodon mirus. The sequence goes on along the minus strand of NC_138976.1, from coordinate 200,936,159 downwards.
TCCTCACGGTGATAGTGCCTATGGTGACATTTCCCATTCTGAAAGTGCTCATGATGACAGTGCCTATGTTGTTAATTCCCATGGTGACACTTCTAACAGTGATACTGACAATGGTTATAGTTCACATGTTGGCCGTGCCCTTGGTGACAGTGCCCATGAAGACAGTACTTATGGTGACAGTGTTCTCGGTGATAGTGCCCATGGTGAGAGTGCACATGATGGTAGTGCACATGGTGGCACTGAAAAATAGTGACAGGGCTCACGGTGACAGTGCTCACGGTAAAAACCCATGCTGACAGTACTCACAGAGACACTGCTCATGGTGGCAGTACCCATGGTGACAGTGCTCACAGTGACAGTGTCCACTGTATGAGTGCCCATGTTGACAGTGCTCATGGTGACACTGACCACGGTGACATTGCCTATGGTGACAGTGCTCATGGTGACAGTGCCCATGTTGACACTGACCACAGTGAGAATGCTCACGGTGATAGTGCCAATGGTGACAGCACTCATGTTGACAGCCCCCATTGGGCAAGGTGCCATGGTGACAGTGACCATGGTGAGAGATCTCACGGTGATAGCGCTCACGGTAATAGTCCTCATGGTGACAGTGCAAATGGTGACAAAACACAGGGTGAAAGTACTCATGGTGAAAATACCCATGGTAGCAGTTCTCATAGTGACAGTGCTCATGGGGGATGTGCCCATGCTGACAGTGCTCATTGTGGCAGTGCTCATGGTGACAGTACCGATGAGGCCAGTGATTATGGTGATGGTGTTCACAGTGGCTGTGCTCATGGAGATAGTGCTCACGGTGACCGTGCCCATGATGACAGTGCCCAGGGTGACAGTGCTCACGGGGAAATTGCCAATGATAACATTAACCATGGTGATAGTGCCCCTGGTGACATGGCCCACAGTGACATTGCTCATGGTGATAGTGCCATTGCTGACAGTGCTTATGGTGAAGTTGCCCATCCTGACAATGCTCATGGTGACATTGCCCTTCGAGATATTACCCATGTTGACAGTGCCCATGGTGACGTGCTCATGTTGACAGTGCTCACAGTGATAGTGCCCATGGTGACATCGCCAAGAGTGACAGTGCCCATGCTGACAGTTCTCATTGTGATAGTGCCCATGGTGACAGTGCACATGGTGATACTTGCAATGGTGACAGTGCTCATGGTGACAGCGCTCATGGTTGCAGTACCCATGGTGACAGTGCTCAAAATGACAGTGACAGTGGTGGCAGTGACCATGGTGACAGTGCCCACGGTGACATTGCCTATAGTGACACTTCTCACAGTGACATTGCCCATGGTGACAGGGCTCATGTTGACGTGCTCATATTGACAGTGCTCACAGCGATAATGTCCATGGTGACATTGCCCATGGTGGAATTGCACACAATGCCATTTCCCACAGTGACAGTTCTCACGCTGAGAGTTGTCATGGTGATAGTGCCCATGGTGACAGTGCACATGGTCATACTGCCAATGGTAAAATTACACATGGTGACAGTACTCATGGTTGCAGTACCCATGGTGCCAGTGCTCAAAATGGCAGTTCCCATGGTGACATTGCCCATGGTGACATTGCCTATGGTGACACTTCTCACGGTGACATTTCCCATGGTGACATGGCTCATGGTGACACACCACATTGTGCCACTGCCCATGGTGACAGTGTTCACAGTGAAAGTGCTCATGGTAATACTGTTTACGTTGAGAGTGCCCAAGGTCAAAATACACATGGTGACATTTCTCATTGAGAAAGTGCCCATCGTTACAATTCTCATAGCAACAGTTATGGTGACAGTGCTCATGGTTGCAGTGCCCTCGATGGCAGTGCTCGTGGTGTCAGTGCTCATGGTGACAGTGCTCATGGTGGCAGTTCCCATGGTGAGAGTACCGATGGGGCAGTGCACATGGTGACAGTGCCCATGGTAACCGTGCTTACGGTGATATGACCCATGGTTACAGTTATCATGATTGTGGTCCCGATGCTGATAATGCTCCCGGAGATAGTGCCCATGGTTAAGGTGCCCATGGTGACAGTGTTCAGAGTAGTAGTGATCATAGTGATAGTGTACTTGGTGACCGTGCCCATGGTGACAGTGCCTATGGTGACAGTACACATGGTGATACTTCTCCATGTGATAGTGCCCTTGTTGACCCTGCGCATGGTGACAGTTCTCACGGTGACAGTGCCTATGGTGACAATGCTCATGGTGACAGTGCCCAGGGTGATCGTTCTCACGTTCATCGTGCCCATGGTGACAGTTCGTATGGTGAAAGTGCTCATGATGACAGTGCCCATGTTGGTAGTTCCATTGGTGACAGTGCTCACAGTGATAGTGACCATGGTAAGATTGCAGATGGTGGCTGTGCCATTGCCCATGATGACAGTACTCATGGTGACAGTGCTCATGGTGAGAGTGTGCAAGGTGACAGTGCACATGGTTGTAATGCACATGGTGGCACTGAAAAATAGTTATAGTGCCCATGGTGACAGTGCTCATGCTGACAGTGCACAAGGTGACAACCCATGCTGACAGTACTCACTGTGACTGGGCTCATGGTTCCATTACCCATTGTGACAGTGCTCACTGTTACAATGCTCATGTTAACTGTGCTCACCATGATAGTGTCCATGGTGATAGTGATCACAGTGATAGTGCCGATGGTGATAGTGCTCATGGTGATAGTGCCCATGGTTAAGTTGCCCATGGTGACAGTGCTCACGGTCATAGTGAGCATAGTGGTAGTGCACTTGTTGACCATGACCACGCTGAGAGTACAAATAGTGATAATTCTCAAGTTGGTTGTGTCCATGGTGGCAGTGCCCATGGACACCACCATCAAAGTGATAGTGCTCACTGTGACAGGGCCCAAGGGTACATAGCAAACCGTGACTTTGCCTATCATGACAGTGTTCACAGTGACAAATTCCATCGTGACAGCGACCACCGTAACAGTTCTAATGCTGATAGTGCCCATAATGACAATACCCATGGTGACACTACTCATGGTGATAATTCTCAAGGTGTTAGTGCCAATGGCGAACATTCCCATCGTGAGAGTCGTCATGGTGATAGTGTCCATGTTGACAGTTCCCATTTTGAATGTGCTCATGATGACAGTGCCTATGTTGTTAATTCCCATGGTGACACTTCTCACAGTGATACTGACAATGGTTACAGTTCACCTGTTGGCCGTGCCCTTGGTGACAGTGCCCATGAAGACAGTACGTATGGTGACAGTGTTCTCGGTGATAGTGCCCATAGTGAGAGTGCACATGGTTGTAGTGCACATGGTGGCACTGAAAAATGGTGACAGTGCTCATGGTGACAGTGATCACGGTAAAAACCCATGCTGACAGTACTCACAAAGACACTGCTCATGGTGGCAGTACCCTTGTTGACCGTGCTCACAGTGACAGTGCCCACTGTATGAGTGCCCATGTTGACAGTGCTCATGGTGCCAGGGCTCATGGTTGCAGTACCCATGGTTACAGTGCTCAAAATGACAGTGACAGTGGTGGCAGTGACCATGGTGACAGTGCCTACGGTGACATTGCCTATAGTGACACTTCTCACGGTGACATTTCTCATGGTGACAGGGCTCATGTAGATGTGATCATATTGACAGTGCTTTCAGGGATAGTGCCCATGGTGACATTGCCCATGGTGGAATTGCACACAATGCCAGTTTCCACAGTGACAGTGCTCACGCTGAGAGTTGTCATGGTGATAGTGCCCATGGTGAGAGTGCACATGGTCATACTGCCAATGGTGACAGTACTCATGGTTGCAGTACCCATGGTGACAGTGCTAAAAAATGGCATTTCCCATGGTGACATTGCCCATGGTGATATTGCCTATGGTGACACTTCTCACGGTGACATTTCCCATGGTGACATGGCTTACGGTGACACACCGCATTGTGCCAGTGCCCATGGTGACAGTGCTCACAGTGAAAGTGCTCATGGTAATACTGTTTACGTTGAGAGTGCCCCAGGTCAAAATACACATGGTGACATTACTCATTGAGAAATTGCCCATGGTTACAATTCTCATAGCAACAGTTATGGTGACAGTGCTCATGGTGGTACTGCACTGGGTGGCACTGCTCCTGGTGTCAGTGCTCATGGTGACAGTGCTCATGGTGGCAGTTCCCATGGTGAGAGTACCGATGGGGCAGTGCACATGGTGACAGTGCCCATGGTAACCGTGCTTACTGTGATATGACCCATGGTTACAGTTATCATGCTTGTGGTACCGATGCTGATAATGCTCCCGGAGATAGTGCCCATGGTTAAGGTGCCCATGGTGACAGTGTTCAGAGTAATAGTGATCATAGTGATAGTGTACTTGGTGACCGTGCCCATGGTGACAGTGCCTATGGTGACAGTACACATGGTGATACTTCTCCATGTGATAGTGCCCTTGTGGACCCTGAGCATGGTGACAGTTCTAACAGTGACAGTGCCTATGGTGACAATGCTCATGGTGACAGTGCCCACGGTGACCGTCCTCACGTTCATAGTGCCCATGGTGACAGTTCATATGGTGAAAGTGCTCATGATTTGAATGCCCATGTTGGTAGTTCCATTGGTGACTGTGCTCACAGTGATAGTGACCATGGTAAGATTGCAGATGGTGGCTGTGCCATTGCCCATGATGAGAGTACTCATGGTGACAGTGCTCATGGTGATAGTGTCCAAGGTGACAGTGCACATGGTTTTAATGCACATGGTGGCACTGAAAAATAGTTATAGTGCCCATGGTGACAGTGCTCATGCTGACAGTGCACAAGGTGACAACCCATGCTGACAGTGCACACGGTGACTGGGCTCATGGTTGCATTACCCATTGTGACAGTGCTCACAGTTACAATGCTCATGTTAACTGTGCTCACTCTGATAGTTTCTATGGTGACAGTGATCACAGTGATAGTGCCGATGGTGATAGTGCTAGGGTGATAGTGCCCATGATTAAGGTGCCCATGGTGACAGTGCTCACGGTCATAGTGAACATAGTGAGAGTGCACTTGTTGACCGTGACCACGTTGAGAGTACAAATGGTGATAATTCTCAAGTTGGTAGTGTCCATGGTGGCAGTGCCCATGGACACCACCATCAAAGTGATATTGCTCACTGTGACAGGGCCCAAGGGGACAGTGCAAACCGTGACTTTGCCTATCGTGACAGTGCTCACAGTGACAAATTCCATCGTGACAGTGACCACGTTGACAGTTCTAATGCTGATAGTGCCCATGGCGATCATTCCCATGGTGAGAGTCCTCATGGTGATAGTGTCCATGGTGACAGTTCCCATTTTGAATATGCTCATGATGACAGTGCCTATGTTGTTAATTCCCATGGTGACACTTCTCACAGTGATACTGACAATGGTTAAAGGTCACAGGTTGGCCGTGCCCTTGGTGACAGTGCCCATGAAGACAGTACTTATGGTGACAGTGTTCTTGGTGATAGTGCCCATGGTGAGAGTGCACATGGTGGTAGTGCACATGGTGGCACTGAAAAATTGTGACAGTGCTCATGGTGACAGTGATCATGGTAAAAACCCATGCTGACAGTACTCGCAGAGACACTGCTCATGGTGGCAGTACCCATGTTGACCGTGCTCACAGTGACAGCGCCCACTGTATGAGTGCCCATGTTGACAGTGCTCATGGTGACAGGGCTCAAGGTTGCAGTACCCTTGGTGACAGTGCTCAAAATGACAGTGACAGTGGTGGCAGTGACCATGGTGACAGTGCCTATGGTGACATTGCCTATAGTGACACTTCTCATGTTGACATTTCTCATGGTGACAGGGCTCATGTAGACGTGCTCATATTGACAGTGCTCACAGTGATAGTGCCCATAGTGACAATACCCATGGTGACAGTACTCATGGTGATAATTCTCAAGGTGGTAGTGCCCATGGCGATCATTCCCATGGTGAGAGTCCTCACGGTGATAGTGCCCATGATGACAGTTCCCATTCTGAAAGTTCTCATGATGACAGTGCCTATGTTGTTAATTCCCATGGTGACACTTCTCACAGTGATACTGACAATTGTTACAGTTCACATGTTGGCTGTGCCCTTGGTGACAGTGCCCATGAAGACAGTACTTATGGTGACAGTGTTCTAGGTGATAGTGCCAATGGTGAGAGTGCACATGGTGGTAGTGCACATGGTGGCAATAATAAATGGTGAAAGGACTCATGGAGACAGTGCCCAGGGTGACCGTTCTCACGTTCATCGTGCCCATGGTGACAGTTTGTATGGTGAAAGTGCTCATGATGACAGTGCCCATGTTGGTAGTTACATTGGTGACAGTGCTCACAGTGATCTGACCATGGTAAGATTGCAGATGGTGGCTGTGCCATTGTCCATGATGACAGTACTCATGGTGACAGTGCTCATGGTGATAGTGTACAAGGTGACAGTGCACATGGTTGTAATGCACATGGTGGCACTGAAAAATAGTTATAGTGCCCATGGTGACAGTGCTCATGCTGACAGTGCACAAGGTGACACCCCATGCTGACAGTGCTCACGGTGACTGGGCTCATGGTTGCATTACCCATTGTGACAGTGCTCACTGTTACAATGCTCATGTTAACTGTGCTCACCATGATAGTGTCCATGGTGATAGTGATCACAGTGATAGTGCAGATGTTGATAGTGCTCATGGTGATAGTGCCCATGGTTAAGTTGCCCATGGTGACAGTGCTCACGGTCATAGTGAGCATAGTGGTAGTGCACTTGTTGACCATGACCACGCTGAGAGTACAAATAGTGATAATTCTCAAGTTCGTTGTGTCCATGGTGGCAGTGCCCATGGACACCACCATCAAAGTGATATTGCTCACTGTGACAGGGCCCAAGGGGACAGTGCAAACCGTGACTTTGCCTATCTTGACAGTGCTCACAGTGACAAATTCCATCGTGACAGTGACCACGTTGAGAGTTCTAATGCTGATAGTGCCCATGGCGATAATTCCCATGGTGAAAGTCCTCACGGTGATAGTGCCTATGGTGACATTTCCCATTCTGAAAGTGCTCATGATGACAGTGCCTATGTTGTTAATTCCCATGCTGACACTTCTCACAGTGATACTGACAATGGTTACAGTTCACATGTTGGCCGTGCCCTTGGAGACAGTGCCCATGAAGACAGTACTTATGGTGACAGTGTTCTCGGTGATAGTGCCCATGGTGAGAGTGCACATGGTGGTAGTGCACATGGTGGCACAGAAAAATAGTGACAGGGCTCACGGTGACAGTGCTCACGGTAAAAACCCATGCTGACAGTACTCACAGAGACACTGCTCATGGTGGCAGTACCCATGGTGACAGTGCTCATAGTGACAGTGCCCACTGTAGGAGTGCCCATGGTGACATTGCTCATGGTGACACTGACCACGGTGACATTGCCTATGGTGACAGTGCTCATGGTGACAGTGCCCATGTTGACACTGGCCACAGTGAGAATGCTCACGGTGATAGTGCCAATGGTGACAGCACTCATGGTGACAGCCCCCATTGGGCAAGGTGCCATGGTGACAGTGACCATGGTGAGAGATCTCACGGTGATAGCGCTCACGGTAATAGTCCTCATGGTGACAGTGCAAATGGTGACAAAACACAGGGTGAAAGTACTCATGGTGAAAATACCCATGGTAGCAGTTCTCATAGTGACAGTGCTCATGGGGGATGTGCCCATGCTGACAGTGCTCATTGTGGCAGTGCTCATGGTGACAGTACCGATGAGGCCAGTGATTATGGTGATGGTGTTCACAGTGGCTGTGCTCATGGAGATAGTGCTCACGGTGACCGTGCCCATGATGACAGTGCCCAGGGTGACAGTGCTCACGGGGAAATTGCCAATGATAACATTAACCATGGTGATAGTGCCCCTGGTGACATGGCCCACAGTGACATTGCTCATGGTGAGAGTGCCATTGGTGACAGTGCTTATGGTGAAGTTGCCCATCCTGACAATGCTCATGGTGACATTGCCCTTCGAGATAGTACCCATGTTGACAGTGCCCATGGTGACGTGCTCATGTTGACAGTGCTCACAGTGATAGTGCCCATGGTGACATCGCCAAGAGTGACAGTGCCCATGCTGACAGTTCTCATTGTGATAGTGCCCATGGTGACAGTGCACATGGTGATACTTGCAATGGTGACAGTGCTCATGGTGACAGCGCTCATGGTTGCAGTACCCATGGTGACAGTGCTCAAAGTGACAGTGGTGGCAGTGACCATGGTGACAGTGCCCACGGTGACATTGCCTATAGTGACACTTCTCACAGTGACATTGCCCATGGTGACAGGGCTCATGTTGACGTGCTCATATTGACAGTGCTCACAGCGATAATGTCCATGGTGACATTGCCCATGGTGGAATTGCACACAATGCCATTCCCCACAGTGACAGTGCTCACGCTGAAAGTTGTCATGGTGATAGTGCCCATGGTGACAGTGCACATGGTCATACTGCCAATGGTAAAATTACACATGGTGACAGTACTCATGGTTGCAGTACCCATGGTGCCAGTGCTCAAAATGGCAGTTCCCATGGTGACATTGCCCATGGTGACATTGCCTATGGTGACACTTCTCACGGTGACATTTCCCATGGTGACATGGCTCATGGTGACACACCACATTGTGCCAGTGCCCATGGTGACAGTGTTCACAGTGAAAGTGCTCATGGTAATACTGTTTACGTTGAGAGTGCCCAAGGTCAAAATACACATGGTGACATTTCTCATTGAGAAATTGCCCATGGTTACAATTCTCATAGCATCAGTTATGGTGATAGTGCTCATGGTGGCACTGCCCTGGTTGGCAGTGCTCGTGGTGTCAGTGCTCATGGTGACAGTGCTCATGGTGGCAGTTCCCATGGTGAGAGTACCGATGGGGCAGTGCACATGGTGACAGTGCCCATGGTAACCGTGCTTACGGTGATATGACCCATGGTTACAGTTATCATGATTGTGGTACCGATGCTGATAATGCTCCCGGAGATTGTTCCCATCGTTAAGGTGCCCATGGTGACAGTGTTCAGAGTAATAGTGATCATAGTGATAGTGTACTTGGTGACTGTGCCCATGGTGACTGTGCCTATGGTGACAGTACACATGGTGATACTTCTCCATGTGATAGTGCCCTTGTTGACCCTGCGCATGGTGACAGTTCTCACGGTGACACTGCCTATATTGACATGGCTCATGGTGACAGTGCCCAGGGTGAACGTTCTCACGTTCATCGTGCCCATGGTGACAGTTCGTATGGTGAAAGTGCTCATGATGACAGTGCCCATGTTGGTAGTTCCATTGGTGACAGTGCTCACAGTGATAGTGACCATGGTAAGATTGCAGATGGTGGCTGTGCCATTGCCCATGATGAGAGTACTCATGGTGACAGTGCTCATGGTGAGAGTGTGCAAGGTTACAGCGCACATGGTTGTAATGCACATGGTGGCACTGAAAAATAGTTATAGTGCCCATGGTGACAGTGCTCATGCTGACAGTGCACAAGGTGTCAACCCATGCTGACAGTGCTCACGGTGACTGGGCTCATGGTTGCATTACCCATTGTGACAGTGCTCACTGTTACAATGCTCATGTTAACTGTGCTCACCATGATAGTGTCCATGGTGATAGTGATCACAGTGATAGTGCCGATGGTGATAGTGCTCATGGTGATAGTGCCCATGGTTAAGTTGCCCATGGTGACAGTGCTCACGGTCATAGTGAGCATAGTGGTAGTGCACTTGTTGACCATCACCACGCTGAGAGTACAAATAGTGATAATTCTCACGTTGGTTGTGTCCATGGTGGCAGTGCCCATGGACACCACCGTCAAAGTGATAGTGCTCACTGTGACAGGGCCCAAGGGGACAGTGCAAACCGTGACTTTGCCTATCGTGACAGTGCTCACAGTGACAAATTCCTTCGTGACAGTGACCACCGTAACAGTTCTAATGCTGATAGTGCCCATAATGACAATACCCATGGTGACAGTACTCATGGTGATAATTCTCAAGGTGTTAGTGCCCATGGCGATCATTCCCATGGTGAGAGTCCTCATGGTGATAGTGTCCATGGTGACAGTTCCCATTTTGAATGTGCTCATGATGACAGTGCCTATGTTGTTAATTCCGATGGTGACACTTCTCACGGTGATACTGACAATGGTTAAAGTTCACAGGTTGGCCGTGCCCTTGGTGACAGTGCCCATGAAGACAGTACTTATGGTGACAGTGTTCTTGGTGATAGTGCCCATGGTGAGAGTGCTCATTGTGGCAGTGCTCATGGTGACCGTACCGATGAGGCCAGTGATTATGGTGATGGTGTTCATAGTGGCTGTGCTCATGGAGATAGTGCTCACGGTGACCGTGCCCATGATGACAGTGCCCAGGGTGACAGTGCTCACGGGGAATGTGCCAATGATAACATTAACCATGGTGATAGTGCCCCTGGTGACACGGCCCACATTGACATTGCTCATGGTGATAGTGCCTTTGGTGACAGTGCTCATGGTGAAATTGCCCATCCTGACAATGCTCATGGTGACATTGCCCTTCGAGATAGTACCCATGTTGACAGTGCCCATGTTGACCTGCTCACGTTGACAGTGCTCACAATGATAGTGCCCATGGTGACATTGCCCATGGTGGATGTGCCCACGGTGCCCTTGCCAACAGTGACAGTGCCCACGCTGACAGTTCTCATTGTGGTAGTGTCCATGGTGACAGTGCCCATGGTGAAACTCGCAATGGTGACAGTGCTCATGGTGACAGTGGTCATGGTTGCAGTGCCCTTGGTGACAGTGCTCAAAATGACAGTGACAGTGGTGGAATTGATCATGGTGACAGTGCCCACGATGACATTGCCTATGGTGACACTTCTCACGGTGACATTGCCCATGGTGACAGGGCTTATGGTGACGTGCTCATGTTGAGAGTGCTCACAGTGATAGTGCCCATGGTGACATTGCCCATGGTGGAATTGCTCACAATGCCAGTGCCCACAGTGACAGTGCTCACGCTGAGAGTTGTCATGGTGATAGTGCCCATGGTGACAGTGCCCATGTTGATACTGCCAATGGTGACAGTACTCATGGTGGCAGTACCCATGGTGACAGTGCTCAAAATGGCATGTCCCATGGTGACATTGCCCATGGTGACATTGCCTATGGTGACACTTCTCACGGTGACATTTCCCATGGTACCATGGCTCATGGTGACACTCCGCATTGTGACAGTGCCCATAGTGACAGTGCTCACAGTGAAAGTGCTCATGGTAATTCTGTTTACGCTGAGAGTGCCCAAGGTGAAAATACCCATGGTGTGAGTACTCATCGAGAAATTGCCCATGGTTAAATTACTCATAGTAACAGTTCTCATGGTGACAGTGCTCATGGTTGCAGTGCCCTCGGTGGCAGTGCTCGTGGTGTCAGTGCTCATGGTGACAGTGCTCATGGTAGCAATTCCCATGGTGAGAGTACCAATGGGGCATTGCACATCGTGACAGTGCCCATGGCAACCGTGCTCACGGTGATATGACCCATGGTGACAGTTATCACGCCTGTTGTGCCAATGCTGATAATGCTCCCGGTGATAGTGCCCATGGTTACGGTGCCCATGGTGACAGTGTTCAGAGTAGTAATGAGCATAGTGATAGTGTACTTGGTGAGTGTGCCCATGGTGACTGTGCCCAAGATGACAGTACACATGGTGATACAGCTCAATGTGATAGTGCCCTTGTGGACAGTGCGCCTTGTGATAGTTCTCACGGTGACATTGCCTATGATGACAATGCTCATGGTGACAGTGCCCATGGTGACCGTTCTCACGTTCATAGTGCCCATGGTGACAGTTCGTATGGTGAAAGTGCTCATGATGACAGTGCCCATGTTGGTAGTTCCATTGGTGACAGTGCTCACAGTGATAGTGACCATGGTAAGATTGCAGATGGTGGCTGTGCCATTGCCCATGATGACAGTACTCATGGTGATAGTGCTCATGTTGAGAGTGTGCAAGGTGACAGTGCACATGGTTGTAATGCACATGGTGGCACTGAAAAATAGTTATAGTGCCCATGGTGACAGTGCTCATGCTGACAGTGCACAAGGTGACAACCCATGCTGACAGTGCTCACGGTGACTGGGCTCATGGTTGCATTACCCATTGTGACAGTGCTCACAGTTACAATTTTCACGTTAACTGTGCTCACTCTGATAGTGTCTATGGTGAGAGTGATCACAGTGATAGTGCCGATGGTGATAGTGCTAGGGTGATAGTGCCCATGATTAAGGTGCCCATGGTGACAGTGCTCATGGTCATAGTGAGCATAGTGATAGTGCACTTGTTGACCATGACCACGCTGAGAGTACAAATTTTGATAATTCACAAGTTGGTAGTGTCCATGGTGGCAGGGCCCATGGACACCACCGTCAAAGTGATAGTGCTCACTGTGACAGGACCCAAGGGGACAGTGCACACTCTGACTTTGCCTATCGTGACAGTGCTCACAGTGACAAATTCCATCGTGACAGTGACCACGGTAACAGTTCTAATGCTGATAGTGCCCATAGTGACAATACCCATGGTGACAGTCCTCATGGTGATAATTCTCAAGGTGGTAGTGCCCATGGCGATCATTCCCATGGTGAGAGTCCTCACGGTGATAGTGCCCATGGTGACAGTTCCCATTCTGAAAGTGCTCATGATGACAGTGCCTATGTTGGTAATTCCCATGGTGACACTTCTCACAGTGATACTGACAATGGTTGCAGTTCACATGTTGGCCGCGCCCTTGGTGACAGTGCCCATGAAGACAGTACTTATGGTGACATTGTTCTCGGTGATAGTGCCCATGGTGAGAGTGCACATGGTGGTAGTGGTCATGGTGGCAATGAAAAATGGTGACAGGGCTCATGGTGACAGTGCTCACGGTAAAAACCCATGCTGACAGTACTCACAGAGACACTGCTCATAGTGGCAGTACCCACGGTGACACTTCTCACAGTGACAGTGCCCACTGTATGAGTGCCCATGTTGACAGTGCTCATGGTGACACTGACCACGGTGACAGTGCTCATGGTGACAGTGCCCATGGTGACACTGACCACAGTGAGAATGCTCACGGTGATAGTGCCAATGGTGACAGCACTCATGTTGACAGCCCCCATTGTGCAAGGTGCCATGGTGGCAGTTACCATGGTGAGAGATCTCACGGTGATAGCGCTCACGGTAATAGTCCTCATGGTGACAGTGCAAATGGTGACAATACACAGGGTGACAGTACTCATGGCGGAAATACCCATGGTAGCAGTTCTCATAGTGACAGTTCTCATGGGGGAAGTGCCCATGCTGAGAGTGCTCATTGTGGCAGTGCTCATGGTGACCGTACCGATGAGGCCAGTGATTATGGTGATGGTGTTCACAGTGGCTGTGCTCATGGAGATAGTGCTCACGGTGACCGTGCCCATGATGACAGTGCCCAGGGTGACAGTGCTCACGGGGAAAGTGCCAATGATAACATTAACCATGGTGATAGTGCCCCTGGTGACACGGCCCACAGTGACATTGCTCAAAGTGATAGTGCCTTTGGTGACAGTGCTGATGGTGAAATTGCCCATTCTGACAATGCTCATGGTAACATTGCCCTTCAAGATAGTACCCATGATGACAGTGCCCATGGTGACGTGCTCATGTTGACAGTGCTCACAGTGATAGTGCCCATGGTGACATTGCCCATGGTGGAAGTGCCCACGGTGCCCTTGCCAACAGTGACAGTGCCCACGCTGACAGTTCTCATTGTGATAGTGCCCATGATGACAGTGCTCATGGTGATACTCACAATGGTGACAGTGCTCATGGTTGCAGTACCCTTGGTGACAGTGCTCAAAATGACAGTGACAGTGGTGGCAGTGATCATGGTGACAGTGCCCACGATGACATTGCCTATGGTGACACTTCTCACGGTGACATTGCCCATGGTGACAGGGCTCATGGTGATGTGCTCATGTTGAGAGTGCTCACAGTGATAGTGCCCATGGTGACATTGCCCATGGTGGAATTGCTCACGATGCCAGTGCCCACAGTGAGAGTGCTCATGCTGAGAGTTGTCATGGTGATAGTGCCCATGGTGACAGGGCCCAAGGTGATACTGCCAATGGTGACGGTACTCATGGTGGCAGTACCCATGGTGACAGTGCTCAAAATGGCATGTCCCATGGTGACATTGCCCATGGTGACATTGCCTATGGTGACACTTCTCACGGTGACATTTCCCATGGTGACATGGCTCATGGTGACACTCCACATTGTGACAGTGCCCATGGTGACAGTGCTCACAGTGAAAGTGCTCATGGTAATACTGTTTACGTTGAGAGTGCCCAAGGTGAAAATACCCATGGTGAGAGTACTCTTCGAGAAATTGCCCATGGTTACATTTCTCATAGTAACAGTTCTCATGGTGACAGTGCTCATGGTTGCAGTGCCCTCGGTGGCAGTGCTCGTGGTGTCAGTGCTCATGGTGACAGTGCTCATGGTGGCAGTTCCCATGGTGAGAGTACGAATGGGGCATTGCACATCGTGACAGTGCCCATGGCAACCGTGCTCACGGTGATATGACCCATGGTGACAGTTATCACGCCTGTTGTGCCAATGCTGATAATGCTCCCGGTGATAGTGCCCATGGTTACGGTGCCCATGTTGACAGTGTTCAGAGTAATAGTGAGCATAGTGATAGTGTACTTGGTGAGTGTGCCCATGGTGACTGTGCCCAAGATGACAGTACACATGGTGATACAGCTCAATGTGATAGTGCCCTTGTGGACAGTGCGCCTGGTGATATTTCTCACGGTGACATTGCCTATGATGACAATGCTCATGGTGACAGTGCCCATGGTAACCGTTCTCACGTTCATAGTGCCCATGGTGACAGTTCGTATGGTGAAAGTGCTCATGATGACAGTGCCCATGTTGGTAGTTCCATTGGTGACAGTGCTCACAGTGGTAGTGACCATGGTAAGATTGCAGATTGTGGCTGTGCCATTGCCCATGATGACAGTACTCATGGTGACAGTGCTCATGGTGAGAGTGTGCAAGGTGACAGAGCACATGGTTGTAATGCATATGGTGGCACTGAAAAATAGTTATAGTGCCCATGGTGACAGTGCTCATGCTGACAGTGAACAAGGTGACAACCCATGCTGACAGTGCTCACGGTGACTGGGCTCATGGTTGCATTACCCATTGTGACAGTGCTCACTGTTACAATGGTCATGTTAACTGTGCTCACCATGATAGTGTCCATGGTGATAGTGATCACAGTGATAGTGCCGATGGTGATAGTGCTCATGGTGATAGTGCCCATGGTTAAGTTGCCCATGGTGACAGTGCTCACGGTCATAGTGAGAATAGTGGTAGTGCACTTGTTGACCATGACCACGCTGAGAGTACAAATAGTGATAATTCTCAAGTTGGTAGTGTCCATGGTGGCAGTGCCCATGGACACCACCGTCAAAGTGATAGTGCTCACTGTGACAGGGTCCAAGGGGACAGTACACAACATGACTTTCCCTATTGTGACAGTGCTCACAGTGACAAATTCCATCGTGACAGTGTCCCCGGTAACAGTTCTAATGCTGATAGTGCCCATAGTGACAATACCCATGGTGACAGTACTCATGGTGATAATTCTCAAGGTGGTAGTGCCCCTGGCGCTCATTCCCATGGTGAGAGTCCTCACGGTGATAGTGCCCATGGTGACAGTTCCCATTCTGAAAGTGCTCATGATGACAGTGACTATGTTGGTAATTAGCATGGTGACACTTCTCACAGTGATACTGACAATGGTTACAGTTCACATGTTGGCCGTGCCCTTGGTGACAGTGCCCCTGAAGACAGTACATATGGTGACAGTGTTCTCGGTGATAGTGCCCATGGTGAGAGTGCACATGGTGGTAGTGCTCATGGTGGCAATGAAAAATGGTGACAGGGCTCATGGTGACAGTGCTCATGGTAAAAACCCATGCTGACAGTACTAACAGAGACACTGCTCATAGTGGCAGTACACACGGTGACACTTCTCACAGTGACAGTGCCCACTGTATGAGTGCCCATGTTGACAGTGCTCATGGTGACACTGACCACGGTGACAGTGCTCATGGTGACAGTGCCCATGGTGACACTGACCACAGTGAGAATGCTCACGGAGATAGTGCCAATGGTGACAGCACTCATGTTGACAGCCCCCATTGTGCAAGGTGCCATGGTGGCAGTGACCATGGTGAGAGATCTCACGGTGATAGCGCTCACGGTAATAGTCCTCATGGTGACAGTGCAAATGGTGACAATACAGAGGGTGTCAGTACTCATGGCGGAAATACCCATGGTAGCAGTTCTCATAGTGACAGTGCTCATGGGGGAAGTGCCCATGCTGACAGTGCTCATTGTGGCAGTGCTCATGGTGACCGTACCGATGAGGCCAGTGATTATGGTGATGGTGTTCACAGTGGCTGTGCTCATGGAGATAGTGCTCTCAGTGACCGTGCCCATGATGACAGTGCCCAGGATGACAGTGCTCACGGGGAAAGTGCCAATGATAATATTAACCATGGTGATAGTGCCCCTGGTGACACGGCCCACAGTGACATTGCTCATGGTGATAGTGCCTTTGGTGACAGTGCTCATGGTGAAATTGCCCATCCTGACAATGCTCATGGTGACATTGCCCTTCGAGATAGTACCCATGTTGACAGTGCCCATGGTGACGTGCTCATGTTGACAGTGCTCACAGTGATAGTGCCCATGGTGACATTGCCCATGGTGGATGTGCCCACGGAGCCCTTGCCAACAGTGACAGTGCCCACGCTGACCGTTCTCATTGTGATAGTGCCCATGGTGACAGTGCACATCGTGATACTCGCAATGGTGACAGTGCTCATGGTGACAGTGCTCATGGTTGCAGTACCCTTGGTGACAGTGCTCAAAATGACAGTGACAGTGGTGGCAGTGATCAAGGTGACAGTGCCCACGATGACATTGCCTATGGTGACACTTCTCACGGTGACATTGCCCATGGTGACAGGGCTCATGGTGACGTGGTCATGTTGAGAGTGCTCACAGTGATAGTGCCCATGGTGACATTGCCCATGGTGGAATTGCTCACGATGCCAGTGCCCGAAGTGACAGTGCTCATGCTGAGAGTTGTCATGGTGACAGTTCCCATGGTGACAGTGACCACGGTGATACTGCCAATGGTGACAGTACTCATGGTGGCAGTACTCATGGTAGCAGTACCCATGGTGACAGTCCTCAAAATGGCATTTCCCATGGTGACATTTCCCATGGTGACATTGCCTATGGTGACACTTCTCACGGTGACATTTCCCATGGTGACATGGCTCATGGTGACACTCCACATTGTGACAGTGCCCATGGTGACAGTGCTCACAGTGAAAGTGCTCATGGTAATACTGTTTACGTTGAGAGTGCCCAAGGTGAAAATACCCATGGTGAGAGTACTCATCGAGAAATTGCCCATGGAAACATTTCTCATAGTAACAGTTCTCATGGTGACAGTGCTCATGGTTGCAGGGCCCGTGGTGGCAGGGCTCGTGGTGTCAGTGCTCATGGTGACAGTGCTCATGGTGGCAGTTCCCATGGTGAGAGTACCAATGGGGCATTGCACATCGTGACAGTGCCCATGGCAACCGTGCTCACGGTGATATGACCCATGGTGACAGTTATCACGCCTGTTGTGCCGATGCTGATAATGCTCCCGGTGATAGTGGCCATGGTTATGGTGCCCATGGTGACAGTGTTCAGAGTAGTAATGAGCATAGTGATAGTGTTCTTGGTGAGTGTGCCCATGGTGACTGTGCCCAAGATGACAGTACACATGGTGATACAGCTCAATGTGATAGTGCCCTTGTGGACAGTGCGCCTGGTGATAGATCTCACGGTGACATTGCCTATGATGACAATGCTTATGGTGACAGTGCCCATGGTGACCGTTCTCACGTTCATAGTGCCCATGGTGACAGTTCGTATGGTGAAAGTGCTCATGATGACAGTGCCCATGTTGGTAGTTCCATTGGTGACAGTGCTCACAGTGATAGTGACCATAGTAAGATTGCAGATGGTGGCTGTGCCATTGCCCATGATGACAGTACTCATGGTGACAGTGCTCATGGTGAGAGTGTGCAAGGTGACAGTGCACATGGTTGTAATGCACATGGTGGCACTGAAAAATAGTTATACTGCCCATGGTGACAGTGCTCATGCTGACAGTGCACAAGGTGACAACCCATGCTGACAGTGCTCACGGTGACTGGGCTCATGGTTGCATTACCCATTGTGACAGTGCTCACAGTTACAATGCTCATGTTAACTGTGCTCACCATGATATTGTCCAAGGTGATAGTGATCACAGTGATTGTGCCGATGGTGATAGTGCTCATGGTGATAGTGCCCATGGTTTAGTTGCCCATGGTGACAGTGCTCACAGTCATAGTGATCATAGTGATAGTGCACTTGTTGACCATGACCACGCTGAGAGTACAAATTTTGATAATTCTCAAGTTGGTAGTGTCCATGGTTGCAGTGCCCATGGACACCACTGTCAAAGTGATAGTGCTCACTGTGACAGGGCCCAAGGGGACAGTGCACACCGTGACTTTGCCTATCGTGACAGTGCTCACAGTGACAAATTCCATCGTGACAGTGACCACGGTAACAGTTCTAATGCTGATAGTGCCCATAGTGACAATACCCATGGTGACAGTACACATGGGGAAAATTCTCAAGGTGGTAGTGCCCCTTGCGCTCATTCCCATGGTGAGAGTCCTCATGGTGATAGTGCCCATGGTGACAGTTCCCATTCTGAAAGTGCTCATGATGACAGTGCCTATGTTGTTAATTCCCATGGTGACACTTCTCACAGTGATACTGACAATGGTTACATTTCACATGTTGGCCTTGCCCTTGGTGACAGTGCCCATGAAGACAGTACTTATGGTGACAGTGTCCTCGGTGATAGTGCCCATGGTGAGAGTGCACATGGTGGTAGTGCTCATGGTGGCAATGAAAAATGGTGACAGGGCTCATGGTGACAGTGCTCACGGTAAAAACCCATGCTGACAGTACTCACAGAGACACTGCTCATGGTGGCAGTACCCACGGTGACACTTTTCACAGTGACAGTGCCCACTGTAGGAGTGCCCATGTTGACAGTGCTCATGGTGACACTGACCATGGTGACATTGCCTATGGTGACAGAGCTCATTGTGACAGTGCCCATGGTGACACTGACCACAGTGAGAATGCTCACGGTGATAGTGCCAATGGTGACAGCACTCATGTTGACAGCCCCCATTGTGCAAGGTGCCATGGTGACAGTGACCATGGTGAGAGATCTCACGGTGATAGCGCTCACGGTAATAGTCCTCATGGTGACAGTGCAAATGGTGACAATACACAGGGTGACAGTACTCATGGCGGAAATACCCATGGTAGCAGTTCTCATAGTGACAGTGCTCATGGGGGAACTGCCCATGCTGACAGTGCTCATTGTGGCAGTGCTCATGGTGACAGTACCGATGAGGCCAGTGATTATGGTGATGGTGTTCACAGTGGCTGTGCTCATGGAGATAGTGCTCACGGTGACCGTGCCCATGATGACAGTGCCCAGGGTGACAGTGCTCACGGGGAAAGTGCCAATGATAACATTAACCATGGTGATAGTGCCCCTGGTGACACGGCCCACATTGACATTGCTCATGGTGATAGTGCCTTTGGTGAGAGTGCTCATGGTGAAATTGCCCATCCTGACAATGCTCATGGTGACATTGCCCTTCGAGATAGTACCCATGTTGACAGTGCCCATGGTGACGTGCTCACGTTGACAGTGCTCACAGTGATAGTGCCCATGGTGACATTGCCCATGGTGGATGTGCCCACGGTGCCCTTGCCAACTGTGACAGTGCCCACGCTGACAGTTCTCATTGTGATAGTGCCCATGGTGACAGTGCACATGGTGAAACTCGCAATGGTGACAGTGCTCATGGTGACAGTGGTCATGGTTGCAGTGCCCTTGGTGACAGTGCTCAAAATGACAGTGACAGTGGTGGAAGTGATCATGGTGACAGTGCCCACGATGACATTGCCTATGGTGACACTTCTCACGGTGACATTGCCCATGGTGACAGGGCTTATGGTGACGTGCTCATGTTGAGAGTGCTCACAGAGATAGTGCCCATGGTGACATTGCCCATGGTGGAATTGCTCACAATGCCAGTGCCCACAGTGACAGTGCTCACGCTGAGAGTTGTCATGGTGATAGTGCCCATGGTGACAGTGCCCATGTTGATACTGCCAATGGTGACAGTACTCATGGTGGCAGTACCCATGGTGACAGTGCTCAAAATGGCATGTCCCATGGTGACATTGCCCATGGTGACATTGCCTATGGTGACACTTCTCACGGTGACATTTCCCATGGTACCATGGCTCATGGTGACACTCCGCATTGTGACAGTGCCCATAGTGACAGTGCTCACAGTGCAAGTGCTCATGGTAATTCTGTTTACGCTGAGAGTGCCCAAGGTGAAAATACCCATGGTGAGAGTACTCATCGAGAAATTGCCCATGGTTAAATTTCTCATAGTAACAGTTCTCATGGTGACAGTGCTCATGGTTGCAGTGCCCACGGTGGCAGTGCTCGTGGTGTCAGTGCTCATGGTGACAGTGCTCATGGTAGCAATTCCCATGGTGACAGTTATCACGCCTGTTGTGCCAATGCTGATAATGCTCCCGGTGATAGTGCCCATGGTTACGGTGCCCATGGTGACAGTGTTCAGAGTAGTAATGAGCATAGTGATAGTGTACTTGGTGAGTGTGCCCATGGTGACTGTGCCCAAGATGACAGTACACATGGTGATACAGCTCAATGTGATAGTGCCCTTGTGGACAGTGCACCTGGTGATAGATCTCACGGTGACATTGCCTATGATGACAATGCTCATGGTGACAGTGCCCATGGTGACCGTTCTCACGTTCATAGTGCCCATGGTGACAGTTCGTATGGTGAAAGTGCTCATGATGACAGTGCCCATGTTGGTAGTTCCATTGGTGACAGTGCTCACAGTGATAGTGACCATGGTAAGATTGCAGATGGTGGCTGTGCCATTGCCCATGATGACAGTACTCATGGTGACAGTGCTCATGTTGAGAGTGTGCAAGGTGACAGTGCACATGGTTGTAATGCACATGGTGGCACTGAAAAATAGTTATAGTGCCCATGGTGACAGTGCTCATGCTGACAGTGCACAAGGTGACAACCCATGCTGACAGTGCTCACGGTGACTGGGCTCATGGTTGCATTACCCATTGTGACAGTGCTCACAGTTACAATGCTCACGTTAACTGTGCTCACTCTGATAGTGTCTATGGTGACAGTGATCACAGTGATAGTGCCGATGGTGATAGTGCTAGGGTGATAGTGCCCATGATTAAGGTGCCCATGGTGACAGTGCTCATGGTCATAGTGAGCATAGTGATAGTGCACTTGTTGACCATGACCACGCTGAGAGTACAAATTTTGATAATTCGCAAGTTGGTAGTGTCCATGGTGGCAGGGCCCATGGACACCACCGTCAAAGTGATAGTGCTCACTGTGACAGGGCCCAAGGGGACAGTGCACACTCTGACTTTGCCTATCGTGACATTGCTCACAGTGACAAATTCCATCGTGACAGTGACCACGGTAACATTTCTAATGCTGATAGTGCCCATAGTGACAATACCCATGGTGACAGTCCAAATGGTGATAATTCTCAAGGTGGTAGTGCCCATGGCGATCATTCCCATGGTGAGAGTCCTCACGGTGATAGTGCCCATGGTGACAGTTCCCATTCTGAAAGTGCTCATGATGACAGTGCCTATGTTGGTAATTCCCATGGTGACACTACTCACAGTGATACTGACAATGGTTGCAGTTCACATGTTGGCCGCGCCCTTGGTGACAGTGCCCATGAAGACAGTACTTATGGTGACATTGTTCTCGGTGATAGTGCCCATGGTGAGAGTGCACATGGTGGTAGTGCTCATGGTGGCAATGAAAAATGGTGATAGGGCTCATGGTGACAGTGCTCATGGTAAAAACCCATGCTGACAGTACTCACAGAGACACTGCTCATAGTGGCAGTACCCACGGTGACACTTCTCACAGTTACAGTGCCCACTGTAGGAGTGCCCATGTTGACAGTGCTCATGGTGACACTGACCACGGTGACAGTGCTCATGGTGACAGTGCCCATGGTGACACTGACCACAGTGAGAATGCTCACGGTGATAGTGCCAATGGTGACAGCACTCATGTTGACAGCCCCCATTGTGCAAGGTGCCATGGTGGCAGTGACCATGGTGAGAGATCTCACGGTGATAGCGCTCACGGTAATAGCCCTCATGGTGACAGTGCAAATGGTGACAATACACAGGGTGACAGTACTCATGGCGGAAATACCCATGGTAGCAGTTCTCATAGTGACAGTGCTCATGGGGGAAGTGCCCATGCTGATAGTGCTCATTGTGGCAGTGCTCATGGTGACCGTACCGATGAGGCCAGTGATTATGGTGATGGTGTTCACAGTGGCTGTGCTCATGGAGATAGTGCTCACGGTGACCGTGCCCATGATGACAGTGCCCAGGGTGACAGTGCTCACGGGGAAAGTGCCAATGATAACATTAACCATGGTGATAGTGCCCCTGGTGACACGGCCCACATTGACATTGCTCATGGTGATAGTGCCTTTGGTGACAGTGCTCATGGTGAAATTGCCCATTCTGACAATGCTCATGGTGACATTGCCCTTCAAGATAGTACCCATGTTGACAGTGCCCATGGTGACGTGCTCATGTTGACAGTGCTCACAGTGATAGTGCCCATGGTGACATTGCCCATGGTGGAAGTGCCCACGGTGCCCTTGCCAACAGTGACAGTGCCCACGCTGACAGTTCTCATTGTGATAGTGCCCATGATGACAGTGCTCATGGTGATACTCGCAATGGTGACAGTGCTCATGGTGACAGTGCTCATTGTTGCAGTACCCTTGGTGACAGTGCTCAAAATTACAGTGACAGTGGTGGCAGTGATCATGGTGACAGTGCCCACGATGACATTGCCTATGGTGACACTTCTCACGGTGACATTGCCCATGGTGACAGGGCTCATGGTGATGTGCTCATGTTGAGAGTGCTCACAGTGATAGTGCCCATGGTGACATTGCCCATGGTGGAATTGCTCACGATGCCAGTGCCCACAGTGAGAGTGCTCATGCTGAGAGTTGTCATGGTGATAGTGCCCAAGGTGACAGGGCCCAAGGTGATACTGCCAATGGTGACAGTACTCATGGTGTCAGTACCCATGGTGAGAGTGCTCAAAATGGCATGTCCCATGGTGACATTGCCCATGGTGACATTGCCTATGGTGACACTTCTCACGGTGACATTTCCCATGGTGACATGGCTCATGGTGACACTCCACATTGTGACAGTGCCCATGGTGACAGTGCTCACAGTGAAAGTGCTCATGGTAATACTGTTTACGTTGAGAGTGCCCAAGGTGAAAATACCCATGGTGAGAGTACTCTTCGAGAAATTGCCCATGGTTACATTTCTCATAGTAACAGTTCTCATGGTGACAGTGCTCATGGTTGCAGTGCCCTCGGTGGCAGTGCTCGTGGTGTCAGTGCTCATGGTGACAGTGCTCATGGTGGCAGTTCCCATGGTGAGAGTACCAATGGGGCATTGCACATCGTGACAGTGCCCATGGCAACCGTGCTCACGGTGATATGACCCATGGTGACAGTTATCACGCCTGTTGTGCCAATGCTGATAATGCTCCCGGTGATAGTGCCCATGGTTACGGTGCCCATGTTGACAGTGTTCAGAGTAGTAATGAGCATAGTGATAGTGTACTTGGTGAGTGTGCCTATGGTGACTGTGCCCAAGATGACAGTACACATGGTGATACAGCTCAATGTGATAGTGCCCTTGTGGACAGTGCGCCTTGTGATATATCTCACGGTGACATTGCCTATGATGACAATGCTCATGGTGACAGTGCCCATGGTGACCGTTCTCACGTTCATAGTGCCCATGGTGACAGTTCGTATGGTGAAAGTGCTCATGATGACAGTGCCCATGTTGGTAGTTCCATTGGTGACAGTGCTCACAGTGGTAGTGACCATGGTAAGATTGCAGATTGTGGCTGTGCCATTGCCCATGATGACAGTACTCATGGTGACAGTGCTCATGGTGAGAGTGTGCAAGGTGACAGAGCACATGGTTGTAATGCATATGGTGGCACTGAAAAACCGTTATAGTGCCCATGGTGACAGTGCTCATGCTGACAGTGCACAAGGTGACAACCCATGCTGACAGTGCTCACGGTGACTGGGCTCATGGTTGCATTACCCATTGTGACAGTGCTCACTGTTACAATGCTCATGTTAACTGTGCTCACCATGATAGTGTCCATGGTGATAGTGATCACAGTGATAGTGCCGATGGTGATAGTGCTCATGGTGATAGTGCCCATGGTTAAGTTGCCCATGGTGACAGTGCTCACGGTCATAGTGAGAATAGTGGTAGTGCACTTGTTGACCATGACCACGCTGAGAGTCCAACTAGTGATAATTCTCAAGTTGGTAGTGACCATGGTGGCAGTGCCCATGGACACCACCGTCAAAGTGATAGTGCTCACTGTGACAGGGTCCAAGGGGACAGTACACAACATGACTTTCCCTATTGTGACAGTGCTCACAGTGACAAATTCCATCGTGAGAGTGACCACGGTAACAGTTCTAATGCTGATAGTGCCCATAGTGACAATACCCATGGTGACAGTACTCATGGTGATAATTCTCAAGGTGGTAGTGCCCCTGGCGCTCATTCCCATGGTGAGAGTCCTCACGGTGATAGTGCCCATGGTGACAGTTCCCATTCTGAAAGTGCTCATGATGACAGTGCCTATGTTGGTAATTCCCATGGTGACACTTCTCACAGTGATACTGACAATGGTTACAGTTCACATGTTGGCCGTGCCCTTGGTGACATTGCCCCTGAAGACAGTACTTATGGTGACAGTGTTCTCGGTGATAGTGCCCATGGTGAGAGTGCACATGGTGGCAATGAAAAATGGTGACAGTGCTCATGGTGACAGTGCTCACGGTAAAAACCCATGCTGACAGTACTCACAGAGACACTGCTCATGGTGGCAGTACCCATGGTGACAGTGCTCATAGTGACAGTGCCCACTGTATGAGTGCCCATGTTGAGAGTGCTCATGGTGACACTGACCACGGTGACAGTGCTCATGGTGACAGTGCCCATGGTGACACTGACCACAGTGAGAATGCTAACGGTGATATTGCCAATGGTGACAGCACTCATGTTGACAGCCCCCATTGTGCAAGGTGCCATGGTGGCAGTGACCATGGTGAGAGATCTCACGGTGATAGCGCTCACGGTAATAGTCCTCATGGTGACAGTGCAAATGGTGACAATACACAGGGTGACAGTACTCATGGCGGAAATACCCATGGTAGCAGTTCTCATAGTGACAGTGCTCATGGGGGAAGTGCCCATGCTGACAGTGCTCATTGTGGCAGTGCTCATGGTGACAGTACCGATGAGGCCAGTGATTATGGTGATGGTGTTCACAGTGGCTGTGCTCATGGAGATAGTGCTCATGGTGACCGTGCCCATGATGACAGTGCCCAGGGTGACAGTGCTCACGGGGATAGTGCCAATGATAACATTAACCATGGTGATAGTGCCCCTGGTGACACGGCCCACAGTGACATTGCTCATGGTGTAGTGCCTTTGGTGACAGTGCTCATGGTGAAATTGCCCATCCTGACAATGCTCATGGTGACATTGCCCTTCGAGATAGTACCCATGTTGACAGTGCCCATGGTGACGTGCTCATGTTGACAGTGCTCACAGTGATAGTGCCCATGGTGACATTGCCCATGGTGGAAGTGCCCACGGTGCCCTTGCCAACAGTGACAGTGCCCACGCTGACAGTTCTCATTGTGATAGTGCCCATGGTGACAGTGCACATGGTGATACTCGCAATGGTGACAGTGATCATGGTGACAGTGCTCATGGTTGCAGTACCCTTGCTTACAGTGCTCAAAATGACAGTGACAGTGGTGGCAATGATCATGGTGACACTGCCCACGATGACATTGCCTATGGTGACACTTCTCACGGTGACATTGCCCATGGTGACAGGGCTCATGGTGACGTGCTCATGTTGAGAGTGCTCACAGTGATAGTGCCCATGGTGACATTGCCCATGGTGGAATTGCTCACGATGCCAGTGCCCAAAGTGACAGTGCTCATGCTGAGCGTTGTCATGGTGACAGTGCCCATGGTGACAGTGACCATGGTGATACTGCCAATGGTGACAGTACTCATGGTGGCAGTACTCATGGTAGCAGTACCCATGGTGACAGTCCTCAAAATGGCATTTCCCATGGTGACATTGCCCATGGTGACATTGCCTATGGTGACACTTCTCACGGTGACATTTCCCATGTTGACATGGCTCATGGTGACACTCCACATTGTGACAGTGCCCATGGTGACAGTGCTCACAGTGAAAGTGCTCATGGTAATACTGTTTACGTTGAGAGTGCCCAAGGTGAAAATACCCATGGTGAGAGTACTCATCGAGAAATTGCCCATGGAAACATTTCTCATAGTAACAGTTCTCATGGTGACAGTGCTCATGGTTGCAGTGCCCTCGGTGGCAGGGCTCGTGGTGTCAGTGCTCATGGTGACAGTGCTCATGGTGGCAGTTCCCATGGTGAGAGTACCAATGGGGCATTGCACATCGTGACAGTGCCCATGGCAACCGTGCTCACGGTGATATGACCCATGGTGACAGTTATCACGCCTGTTGTGCCGATGCTGATAATGCTCCCGGTGATAGTGCCCATGGTTACGGTGCCCATGGTGACAGTGTTCAGAGTAGTAATGAGCATAGTGATAGTGTACTTGGTGAGTGTGCCCATGGTGACTGTGCCCAAGATGACAGTACACATGGTGATACAGCTCAATGTGATAGTGCCCTTGTGGACAGTGCGCCTGGTGATAGATCTCACGGTGACATTGCCTATGATGACAATGCTTATGGTGACAGTGCCCATGGTGACCGTTCTCACGTTCATAGTGCCCATGGTGACAGTTCGTATGGTGAAAGTGCTCATGATGACAGTGCCCATGTTGGTAGTTCCATTGGTGACAGTGCTCACAGTGATAGTGACCATAGTAAGATTGCAGATGGTGGCTGTGCCATTGCCCATGATGACAGTACTCATGGTGACAGTGCTCATGGTGAGAGTGTGCAAGGTGACAGTGCACATGGTTGTAATGCACATGGTGGCACTGAAAAATAGTTATAGTGCCCATGGTGACAGTGCTCATGCTGACAGTGCACAAGGTGGAAACCCATGCTGACAGTGCTCACGGTGACTGGGCTCATGGTTGCATTACCCATTGTGACAGTGCTCACAGTTACAATGCTCATGTTAACTGTGCTCACCATGATATTGTCCAAGGTGATAGTGATCACAGTGATTGTGCCGATGGTGATAGTGCTCATGGTGATAGTGCCCATGGTTTAGTTGCCCATGGTGACAGTGCTCACGGTCATAGTGATCATAGTGATAGTGCACTTGTTGACCATGGCCACGCTGAGAGTACAAATTTTGATAATTCTCAAGTTGGTAGTGTCCATGGTTGCAGTGCCCATGGACACCACTGTCAAAGTGATAGTGCTCACTGTGACAGGGCCCAAGGGGACAGTGCACACCGTGACTTTGCCTATCGTGACAGTGCTCACAGTGACAAATTCCATCGTGACAGTGACCACGGTAAGAGTTCTAATGCTGATAGTGCCCATAGTGACAATACCCATGGTGACAGTACACATGGCGAAAATTCTCAAGGTGGTAGTGCCCATGGCGATCATTCCCATGGTGAGAGTCCTCATGGTGATAGTGCCCATGGTGACAGTTCCCATTCTGAAAGTGCTCATGATGACAGTGCCTATGTTGTTAATTCCCATGGTGACACTTCTCACAGTGATACTGACAATGGTTACATTTCACATGTTGGCCTTGCCCTTGGTGACAGTGCCCATGAAGACAGTACTTATGGTGACAGTGTCCTCGGTGATAGTGCCCATGGTGAGAGTGCACATGGTGGTAGTGCTCATGGTGGCAATGAAAAATGGTGACAGGGCTCATGGTGACAGTGCTCACGGTAAAAACCCATGCTGACAGTACTCACAGAGACACTGCTCATGGTGGCAGTACCCACGGTGACACTTTTCACAGTGACAGTGCCCACTGTAGGAGTGCCCATGTTAACAGTGCTCATGGTGACACTGACCATGGTGACATTGCCTATGGTGACAGAGCTCATGGTGACAGTGCCCATGGTGACACTGACCACAGTGAGAATGCTCACGGTGATAGTGCCAATGGTGACAGCACTCATGTTGACAGCCCCCATTGTGCAAGGTGCCATGGTGACAGTGACCATGGTGAGAGATCTCACGGTGATAGCGCTCACGGTAATAGTCCTCATGGTGACAGTGCAAATGGTGACAATACACAGGGTGACAGTACTCATGGCGGAAATACCCATGGTAGCAGTTCTCATAGTGACAGTGCTCATGGGGGAAGTGCCCATGCTGACAGTGCTCATTGTGGCAGTGCTCATGGTGACAGTACCGATGAGGCCAGTGATTATGGTGATGGTGTTCACAGTGGCTGTGCTCATGGAGATAGTGCTCACGGTGACCGTGCCCATGATGACAGTGCCCAGGGTGACAGTGCTCACGGGGAAAGTGCCAATGATAACATTAACCATGGTGATAGTGCCCCTGGTGACACGGCCCACATTGACATTGCTCATGGTGATAGTGCCTTTGGTGAGAGTGCTCATGGTGAAATTGCCCATCCTGACAATGCTCATGGTGACATTGCCCTTCGAGATAGTACCCATGTTGACAGTGCCCATGGTGACGTGCTCACGTTGACAGTGCTCACAGTGATAGTGCCCATGGTGACATTGCCCATGGTGGATGTGCCCACGGTGCCCTTGCCAACAGTGACAGTGCCCACGCTGACAGTTCTCATTGTGATAGTGCCCATGGTGACAGTGCACATGGTGAAACTCGCAATGGTGACAGTGCTCATGGTGACAGTGGTCATGGTTGCAGTGCCCTTGGTGACAGTGCTCAAAATGACAGTGACAGTGGTGGAAGTGATCATGGTGACAGTGCCCACGATGACATTGCCTATGGTGACACTTCTCACGGTGACATTGCCCATGGTGACAGGGCTTATGGTGACGTGCTCATGTTGAGAGTGCTCACAGTGATAGTGCCCATGGTGACATTGCCCATGGTGGAATTGCTCACAATGCCAGTGCCCACAGTGACAGTGCTCACGCTGAGAGTTGTCATGGTGATAGTGCCCATGGTGAGAGTGCCCATGGTGATACTGCCAATGGTGACACTTCTCACGGTGGCAGTACCCATGGTACCATGGCTCATGGTGACACTCCGCATTGTGACAGTGCCCATAGTGACAGTGCTCACAGTGCAAGTGCTCATGGTAATTCTGTTTGCGCTGAGAGTGCCCAAGTTGAAAATACCCATGGTGAGAGTACTCATCGAGAAATTGCCCATGGTTAAATTTCTCATAGTAACAGTTCTCATGGTGACAGTGCTCATGGTTGCAGTGCCCACGGTGGCAGTGCTCGTGGTGTCAGTGCTCATGGTTACAGTGCTCATGGTAGCAATTCCCATGGTGACAGTTATCACGCCTGTTGTGCCAATGCTGATAATGCTCCCGGTGATAGTGCCCATGGTTACGGTGCCCATGGTGACAGTGTTCAGAGTAGTAATGAGCATAGTGATAGTGTACTTGGTGAGTGTGCCCATGGTGACTGTGCCCAAGATGACAGTACACATGGTGATACAGCTCAATGTGATAGTGCCCTTGTGGACAGTGCGCCTGGTGATAGATCTCACGGTGACATTGCCTATGATGACAATGCTCATGGTGACAGTGCCCATGGTGACCGTTCTCACGTTCATAGTGCCCATGGTGACAGTTCGTATGGTGAAAGTGCTCATGATGACAGTGCCCATGTTGGTAGTTCCATTGGTGACAGTGCTCACAGTGATAGTGACCATGGTAAGATTGCAGATGGTGGCTGTGCCATTGCCCATGATGACAGTACTCATGGTGACAGTGCTCATGTTGAGAGTGTGCAAGGTGACAGTGCACATGGTTGTAATGCACATGGTGGCACTGAAAAATAGTTATAGTGCCCATGGTGACAGTGCTCATGCTGACAGTGCACAAGGTGACAACCCATGCTGACAGTGCTCACGGTGACTGGGCTCATGGTTGCATTACCCATTGTGACAGTGCTCACAGTTACAATGCTCATGTTAACTGTGCTCACCATGATATTGTCCAAGGTGATAGTGATCACAGTGATTGTGCCGATGGTGATAGTGCTCATGGTGATAGTGCCCATGGTTTAGTTGCCCATGGTGACAGTGCTCACGGTCATAGTGATCATAGTGATAGTGCACTTGTTGACCATGACCACGCTGAGAGTACAAATTTTGATAATTCTCAAGTTGGTAGTGTCCATGGTGGCACTGCCCATGGACACCACCCTCAAAGTGATAGTGCTCACTGTGACAGGGCCCAAGGGGACAGTGCAAACCGTGACTTTGCCTATCTTGACAGTGCTCACAGTGACAAATTCCATCGTGACAGTGACCACATTGACAGTTCTAATGCTGATAATGCCCATGGCGATAATTCCCATGGTGAGAGTCCTCACGGTGATAGTGCCTATGGTGACATTTCCCATTCTGAAAGTGCTCATGATGACAGTGCCTATGTTGTTAATTCCCATGGTGACACTTCTAACAGTGATACTGACAATGGTTACAGTTCACATGTTGGCCGTGCCCTTGGTGACAGTGCCCATGAAGACAGTACTTATGGTGACAGTGTTCTCGGTGATAGTGCCCATGGTGAGAGTGCACATGATGGTAGTGCACATGGTGGCACTGAAAAATAGTGACAGGGCTCACGGTGACAGTGCTCACGGTAAAAACCCAGGCTGACAGTACTCACAGAGACACTGCTCATGGTGGCAGTACCCATGGTGACAGTGCTCACAGTGACAGTGTCCACTGTATGAGTGCCCATGTTGACAGTGCTCATGGTGACACTGACCACGGTGACATTGCCTATGGTGACAGTGCTCATGGTGACAGTGCCCATGGTGACACTGACCACAGTGAGAATGCTCACAGTGATAGTGCCAATGGTGACAGCACTCATGTTGACAGCCCCCATTGGGCAAGGTGCCATGGTGACAGTGACCATGGTGAGAGATCTCACGGTGATAGCGCTCACGGTAATAGTCCTCATGGTGACAGTGCAAATGGTGACAAAACACAGGGTGAAAGTACTCATGGTGAAAATACCCATGGTAGCAGTTCTCATAGTGACAGTGCTCATGGGGGATGTGCCCATGCTGACAGTGCTCATTGTGGCAGTGCTCATGGTGACAGTACCGATGAGGCCAGTGATTATGGTGATGGTGTTCACAGTGGCTGTGCTCATGGAGATAGTGCTCACGGTGACCGTGCCCATGATGACAGTGCCCAGGGTGACAGTGCTCACGGGGAAATTGCCAATGATAACATTAACCATGGTGATAGTGCCCCTGGTGACATGGCCCACAGTGACATTGCTCATGGTGATAGTGCCATTGCTGACAGTGCTTATGGTGAAGTTGCCCATCCTGACAATGCTCATGGTGACATTGCCCTTCGAGATATTACCCATGTTGACAGTGCCCATGGTGACGTGCTCATGTTGACAGTGCTCACAGTGATAGTGCCCATGGTGACATCGCCAAGAGTGACAGTGCCCATGCTGACAGTTCTCATTGTGAGAGTGCCCATGGTGACAGTGCACATGGTGATACTTGCAATGGTGACAGTGCTCATGGTGACAGCGCTCATGGTTGCAGTACCCATGGTGACAGTGCTCAAAATGACAGTGACAGTGGTGGCAGTGACCATGGTGACAGTGCCCACGGTGACATTGCCTATAGTGACACTTCTCACAGTGACATTGCCCATGGTGACAGGGCTCATGTTGACGTGCTCATATTGACAGTGCTCACAGCGATAATGTCCATGGTGACATTGCCCATGGTGGAATTGCACACAATGCCATTTCCCACAGTGACAGTTCTCACGCTGAGAGTTGTCATGGTGATAGTGCCCATGGTGACAGTGCACATGGTCATACTGCCAATGGTAAAATTACACATGGTGACAGTACTCATGGTTGCAGTACCCATGGTGCCAGTGCTCAAAATGGCAGTTCCCATGGTGACATTGCCCATGGTGACATTGCCTATGGTGACACTTCTCACGGTGACATTTCCCATGGTGACATGGCTCATGGTGACACACCACATTGTGCCACTGCCCATGGTGACAGTGTTCACAGTGAAAGTGCTCATGGTAATACTGTTTACGTTGAGAGTGCCCAAGGTCAAAATACACATGGTGACATTTCTCATTGAGAAAGTGCCCATCGTTACAATTCTCATAGCAACAGTTATGGTGACAGTGCTCATGGTTGCAGTGCCCTCGATGGCAGTGCTCGTGGTGTCAGTGCTCATGGTGACAGTGCTCATGGTGGCAGTTCCCATGGTGAGAGTACCGATGGGGCAGTGCACATGGTGACAGTGCCCATGGTAACCGTGCTTACGGTGATATGACCCATGGTTACAGTTATCATGATTGTGGTCCCGATGCTGATAATGCTCCCGGAGATAGTGCCCATGGTTAAGGTGCCCATGGTGACAGTGTTCAGAGTAGTAGTGATCATAGTGATAGTGTACTTGGTGACCGTGCCCATGGTGACAGTGCCTATGGTGACAGTACACATGGTGATACTTCTCCATGTGATAGTGCCCTTGTTGACCCTGCGCATGGTGACAGTTCTCACGGTGACAGTGCCTATGGTGACAATGCTCATGGTGACAGTGCCCAGGGTGACCGTTCTCACGTTCATCGTGCCCATGGTGACAGTTCGTATGGTGAAAGTGCTCATGATGACAGTGCCCATGTTGGTAGTTCCATTGGTGACAGTGCTCACAGTGATAGTGACCATGGTAAGATTGCAGATGGTGGCTGTGCCATTGCCCATGATGACAGTACTCATGGTGACAGTGCTCATGGTGATAGTGTGCAAGGTGACAGTGCACATGGTTGTAATGCACATGGTGGCACTGAAAAATAGTTATAGTGCCCATGGTGACAGTGCTCATGCTGACAGTGCACAAGGTGACAACCCATGCTGACAGTACTCACTGTGACTGGGCTCATGGTTCCATTACCCATTGTGACAGTGCTCACTGTTACAATGCTCATGTTAACTGTGCTCACCATGATAGTGTCCATGGTGATAGTGATCACAGTGATAGTGCCGATGGTGATAGTGCTCATGGTGATAGTGCCCATGGTTAAGTTGCCCATGGTGACAGTGCTCACGGTCATAGTGAGCATAGTGGTAGTGCACTTGTTGACCATGACCACGCTGAGAGTACAAATAGTGATAATTCTCAAGTTGGTTGTGTCCATGGTGGCAGTGCCCATGGACACCACCATCAAAGTGATAGTGCTCACTGTGACAGGGCCCAAGGGTACATAGCAAACCGTGACTTTGCCTATCATGACAGTGTTCACAGTGACAAATTCCATCGTGACAGCGACCACCGTAACAGTTCTAATGCTGATAGTGCCCATAATGACAATACCCATGGTGACACTACTCATGGTGATAATTCTCAAGGTGTTAGTGCCAATGGCGAATATTCCCATGGTGAGAGTCGTCATGGTGATAGTGTCCATGTTGACAGTTCCCATTTTGAATGTGCTCATGATGACAGTGCCTATGTTGTTAATTCCCATGGTGACACTTCTCACAGTGATACTGACAATGGTTACAGTTCACCTGTTGGCCGTGCCCTTGGTGACAGTGCCCATGAAGACAGTACGTATGGTGACAGTGTTCTCGGTGATAGTGCCCATAGTGAGAGTGCACATGGTTGTAGTGCACATGGTGGCACTGAAAAATGGTGACAGTGCTCATGGTGACAGTGATCACGGTAAAAACCCATGCTGACAGTACTCACAAAGACACTGCTCATGGTGGCAGTACCCTTGTTGACCGTGCTCACAGTGACAGTGCCCACTGTATGAGTGCCCATGTTGACAGTGCTCATGGTGCCAGGGCTCATGGTTGCAGTACCCATGGTTACAGTGCTCAAAATGACAGTGACAGTGGTGGCAGTGACCATGGTGACAGTGCCTACGGTGACATTGCCTATAGTGACACTTCTCACGGTGACATTTCTCATGGTGACAGGGCTCATGTAGATGTGATCATATTGACAGTGCTTTCAGGGATAGTGCCCATGGTGACATTGCCCATGGTGGAATTGCACACAATGCCAGTTTCCACAGTGACAGTGCTCACGCTGAGTGTTGTCATGGTGATAGTGCCCATGGTGAGAGTGCACATGGTCATACTGCCAATGGTGACAGTACTCATGGTTGCAGTACCCATGGTGACAGTGCTAAAAAATGGCATTTCCCATGGTGACATTGCCCATGGTGATATTGCCTATGGTGACACTTCTCACGGTGACATTTCCCATGGTGACATGGCTTACGGTGACACACCGCATTGTGCCAGTGCCCATGGTGACAGTGCTCACAGTGAAAGTGCTCATGGTAATACTGTTTACGTTGAGAGTGCCCCAGGTCAAAATACACATGGTGACATTACTCATTGAGAAATTGCCCATGGTTACAATTCTCATAGCAACAGTTATGGTGACAGTGCTCATGGTGGTACTGCACTGGGTGGCACTGCTCCTGGTGTCAGTGCTCATGGTGACAGTGCTCATGGTGGCAGTTCCCATGGTGAGAGTACCGATGGGGCAGTGCACATGGTGACAGTGCCCATGGTAACCGTGCTTACTGTGATATGACCCATGGTTACAGTTATCATGCTTGTGGTACCGATGCTGATAATGCTCCCGGAGATAGTGCCCATGGTTAAGGTGCCCATGGTGACAGTGTTCAGAGTAATAGTGATCATAGTGATAGTGTACTTGGTGACCGTGCCCATGGTGACAGTGCCTATGGTGACAGTACACATGGTGATACTTCTCCATGTGATAGTGCCCTTGTGGACCCTGAGCATGGTGACAGTTCTAACAGTGACAGTGCCTATGGTGACAATGCTCATGGTGACAGTGCCCACGGTGACCGTCCTCACGTTCATAGTGCCCATGGTGACAGTTCATATGGTGAAAGTGCTCATGATTTGAATGCCCATGTTGGTAGTTCCATTGGTGACTGTGCTCACAGTGATAGTGACCATGGTAAGATTGCAGATGGTGGCTGTGCCATTGCCCATGATGAGAGTACTCATGGTGACAGTGCTCATGGTGATAGTGTCCAAGGTGACAGTGCACATGGTTTTAATGCACATGGTGGCACTGAAAAATAGTTATAGTGCCCATGGTGACAGTGCTCATGCTGACAGTGCACAAGGTGACAACCCATGCTGACAGTGCACACGGTGACTGGGCTCATGGTTGCATTACCCATTGTGACAGTGCTCACAGTTACAATGCTCATGTTAACTGTGCTCACTCTGATAGTTTCTATGGTGACAGTGATCACAGTGATAGTGCCGATGGTGATAGTGCTAGGGTGATAGTGCCCATGATTAAGGTGCCCATGGTGACAGTGCTCACGGTCATAGTGAACATAGTGAGAGTGCACTTGTTGACCGTGACCACGTTGAGAGTACAAATGGTGATAATTCTCAAGTTGGTAGTGTCCATGGTGGCAGTGCCCATGGACACCACCATCAAAGTGATATTGCTCACTGTGACAGGGCCCAAGGGGACAGTGCAAACCGTGACTTTGCCTATCGTGACAGTGCTCACAGTGACAAATTCCATCGTGACAGTGACCACGTTGACAGTTCTAATGCTGATAGTGCCCATGGCGATCATTCCCATGGTGAGAGTCCTCATGGTGATAGTGTCCATGGTGACAGTTCCCATTTTGAATATGCTCATGATGACAGTGCCTATGTTGTTAATTCCCATGGTGACACTTCTCACAGTGATACTGACAATGGTTAAAGGTCACAGGTTGGCCGTGCCCTTGGTGACAGTGCCCATGAAGACAGTACTTATGGTGACAGTGTTCTTGGTGATAGTGCCCATGGTGAGAGTGCACATGGTGGTAGTGCACATGGTGGCACTGAAAAATTGTGACAGTGCTCATGGTGACAGTGATCATGGTAAAAACCCATGCTGACAGTACTCGCAGAGACACTGCTCATGGTGGCAGTACCCATGTTGACCGTGCTCACAGTGACAGCGCCCACTGTATGAGTGCCCATGTTGACAGTGCTCATGGTGACAGGGCTCAAGGTTGCAGTACCCTTGGTGACAGTGCTCAAAATGACAGTGACAGTGGTGGCAGTGACCATGGTGACAGTGCCTATGGTGACATTGCCTATAGTGACACTTCTCATGTTGACATTTCTCATGGTGACAGGGCTCATGTAGACGTGCTCATATTGACAGTGCTCACAGTGATAGTGCCCATAGTGACAATACCCATGGTGACAGTACTCATGGTGATAATTCTCAAGGTGGTAGTGCCCATGGCGATCATTCCCATGGTGAGAGTCCTCACGGTGATAGTGCCCATGATGACAGTTCCCATTCTGAAAGTTCTCATGATGACAGTGCCTATGTTGTTAATTCCCATGGTGACACTTCTCACAGTGATACTGACAATTGTTACAGTTCACATGTTGGCTGTGCCCTTGGTGACAGTGCCCATGAAGACAGTACTTATGGTGACAGTGTTCTAGGTGATAGTGCCAATGGTGAGAGTGCACATGGTGGTAGTGCACATGGTGGCAATAATAAATGGTGAAAGGACTCATGGAGACAGTGCCCAGGGTGACCGTTCTCACGTTCATCGTGCCCATGGTGACAGTTTGTATGGTGAAAGTGCTCATGATGACAGTGCCCATGTTGGTAGTTACATTGGTGACAGTGCTCACAGTGATCTGACCATGGTAAGATTGCAGATGGTGGCTGTGCCATTGTCCATGATGACAGTACTCATGGTGACAGTGCTCATGGTGATAGTGTACAAGGTGACAGTGCACATGGTTGTAATGCACATGGTGGCACTGAAAAATAGTTATAGTGCCCATGGTGACAGTGCTCATGCTGACAGTGCACAAGGTGACACCCCATGCTGACAGTGCTCACGGTGACTGGGCTCATGGTTGCATTACCCATTGTGACAGTGCTCACTGTTACAATGCTCATGTTAACTGTGCTCACCATGATAGTGTCCATGGTGATAGTGATCACAGTGATAGTGCAGATGTTGATAGTGCTCATGGTGATAGTGCCCATGGTTAAGTTGCCCATGGTGACAGTGCTCACGGTCATAGTGAGCATAGTGGTAGTGCACTTGTTGACCATGACCACGCTGAGAGTACAAATAGTGATAATTCTCAAGTTCGTTGTGTCCATGGTGGCAGTGCCCATGGACACCACCATCAAAGTGATATTGCTCACTGTGACAGGGCCCAAGGGGACAGTGCAAACCGTGACTTTGCCTATCTTGACAGTGCTCACAGTGACAAATTCCATCGTGACAGTGACCACGTTGAGAGTTCTAATGCTGATAGTGCCCATGGCGATAATTCCCATGGTGAAAGTCCTCACGGTGATAGTGCCTATGGTGACATTTCCCATTCTGAAAGTGCTCATGATGACAGTGCCTATGTTGTTAATTCCCATGCTGACACTTCTCACAGTGATACTGACAATGGTTACAGTTCACATGTTGGCCGTGCCCTTGGAGACAGTGCCCATGAAGACAGTACTTATGGTGACAGTGTTCTCGGTGATAGTGCCCATGGTGAGAGTGCACATGGTGGTAGTGCACATGGTGGCACAGAAAAATAGTGACAGGGCTCACGGTGACAGTGCTCACGGTAAAAACCCATGCTGACAGTACTCACAGAGACACTGCTCATGGTGGCAGTACCCATGGTGACAGTGCTCATAGTGACAGTGCCCACTGTAGGAGTGCCCATGGTGACATTGCTCATGGTGACACTGACCACGGTGACATTGCCTATGGTGACAGTGCTCATGGTGACAGTGCCCATGTTGACACTGGCCACAGTGAGAATGCTCACGGTGATAGTGCCAATGGTGACAGCACTCATGGTGACAGCCCCCATTGGGCAAGGTGCCATGGTGACAGTGACCATGGTGAGAGATCTCACGGTGATAGCGCTCACGGTAATAGTCCTCATGGTGACAGTGCAAATGGTGACAAAACACAGGGTGAAAGTACTCATGGTGAAAATACCCATGGTAGCAGTTCTCATAGTGACAGTGCTCATGGGGGATGTGCCCATGCTGACAGTGCTCATTGTGGCAGTGCTCATGGTGACAGTACCGATGAGGCCAGTGATTATGGTGATGGTGTTCACAGTGGCTGTGCTCATGGAGATAGTGCTCACGGTGACCGTGCCCATGATGACAGTGCCCAGGGTGACAGTGCTCACGGGGAAATTGCCAATGATAACATTAACCATGGTGATAGTGCCCCTGGTGACATGGCCCACAGTGACATTGCTCATGGTGAGAGTGCCATTGGTGACAGTGCTTATGGTGAAGTTGCCCATCCTGACAATGCTCATGGTGACATTGCCCTTCGAGATAGTACCCATGTTGACAGTGCCCATGGTGACGTGCTCATGTTGACAGTGCTCACAGTGATAGTGCCCATGGTGACATCGCCAAGAGTGACAGTGCCCATGCTGACAGTTCTCATTGTGATAGTGCCCATGGTGACAGTGCACATGGTGATACTTGCAATGGTGACAGTGCTCATGGTGACAGCGCTCATGGTTGCAGTACCCATGGTGACAGTGCTCAATGTGACAGTGGTGGCAGTGACCATGGTGACAGTGCCCACGGTGACATTGCCTATAGTGACACTTCTCACAGTGACATTGCCCATGGTGACAGGGCTCATGTTGACGTGCTCATATTGACAGTGCTCACAGCGATAATGTCCATGGTGACATTGCCCATGGTGGAATTGCACACAATGCCATTCCCCACAGTGACAGTGCTCACGCTGAAAGTTGTCATGGTGATAGTGCCCATGGTGACAGTGCACATGGTCATACTGCCAATGGTAAAATTACACATGGTGACAGTACTCATGGTTGCAGTACCCATGGTGCCAGTGCTCAAAATGGCAGTTCCCATGGTGACATTGCCCATGGTGACATTGCCTATGGTGACACTTCTCACGGTGACATTTCCCATGGTGACATGGCTCATGGTGACACACCACATTGTGCCAGTGCCCATGGTGACAGTGTTCACAGTGAAAGTGCTCATGGTAATACTGTTTACGTTGAGAGTGCCCAAGGTCAAAATACACATGGTGACATTTCTCATTGAGAAATTGCCCATGGTTACAATTCTCATAGCATCAGTTATGGTGATAGTGCTCATGGTGGCACTGCCCTGGTTGGCAGTGCTCGTGGTGTCAGTGCTCATGGTGACAGTGCTCATGGTGGCAGTTCCCATGGTGAGAGTACCGATGGGGCAGTGCACATGGTGACAGTGCCCATGGTAACCGTGCTTACGGTGATATGACCCATGGTTACAGTTATCATGATTGTGGTACCGATGCTGATAATGCTCCCGGAGATTGTTCCCATCGTTAAGGTGCCCATGGTGACAGTGTTCAGAGTAATAGTGATCATAGTGATAGTGTACTTGGTGACTGTGCCCATGGTGACTGTGCCTATGGTGACAGTACACATGGTGATACTTCTCCATGTGATAGTGCCCTTGTTGACCCTGCGCATGGTGACAGTTCTCACGGTGACACTGCCTATATTGACATGGCTCATGGTGACAGTGCCCAGGGTGAACGTTCTCACGTTCATCGTGCCCATGGTGACAGTTCGTATGGTGAAAGTGCTCATGATGACAGTGCCCATGTTGGTAGTTCCATTGGTGACAGTGCTCACAGTGATAGTGACCATGGTAAGATTGCAGATGGTGGCTGTGCCATTGCCCATGATGACAGTACTCATGGTGACAGTGCTCATGGTGAGAGTGTGCAAGGTGACAGCGCACATGGTTGTAATGCACATGGTGGCACTGAAAAATAGTTATAGTGCCCATGGTGACAGTGCTCATGCTGACAGTGCACAAGGTGTCAACCCATGCTGACAGTGCTCACGGTGACTGGGCTCATGGTTGCATTACCCATTGTGACAGTGCTCACTGTTACAATGCTCATGTTAACTGTGCTCACCATGATAGTGTCCATGGTGATAGTGATCACAGTGATAGTGCCGATGGTGATAGTGCTCATGGTGATAGTGCCCATGGTTAAGTTGCCCATGGTGACAGTGCTCACGGTCATAGTGAGCATAGTGGTAGTGCACTTGTTGACCATCACCACGCTGAGAGTACAAATAGTGATAATTCTCACGTTGGTTGTGTCCATGGTGGCAGTGCCCATGGACACCACCGTCAAAGTGATAGTGCTCACTGTGACAGGGCCCAAGGGGACAGTGCAAACCGTGACTTTGCCTATCGTGACAGTGCTCACAGTGACAAATTCCTTCGTGACAGTGACCACCGTAACAGTTCTAATGCTGATAGTGCCCATAATGACAATACCCATGGTGACAGTACTCATGGTGATAATTCTCAAGGTGTTAGTGCCCATGGCGATCATTCCCATGGTGAGAGTCCTCATGGTGATAGTGTCCATGGTGACAGTTCCCATTTTGAATGTGCTCATGATGACAGTGCCTATGTTGTTAATTCCCATGGTGACACTTCTCACGGTGATACTGACAATGGTTAAAGTTCACAGGTTGGCCGTGCCCTTGGTGACAGTGCCCATGAAGACAGTACTTATGGTGACAGTGTTCTTGGTGATAGTGCCCATGGTGAGAGTGCTCATTGTGGCAGTGCTCATGGTGACCGTACCGATGAGGCCAGTGATTATGGTGATGGTGTTCATAGTGGCTGTGCTCATGGAGATAGTGCTCACGGTGACCGTGCCCATGATGACAGTGCCCAGGGTGACAGTGCTCACGGGGAATGTGCCAATGATAACATTAACCATGGTGATAGTGCCCCTGGTGACACGGCCCACATTGACATTGCTCATGGTGATAGTGCCTTTGGTGACAGTGCTCATGGTGAAATTGCCCATCCTGACAATGCTCATGGTGACATTGCCCTTCGAGATAGTACCCATGTTGACAGTGCCCATGTTGACCTGCTCACGTTGACAGTGCTCACAATGATAGTGCCCATGGTGACATTGCCCATGGTGGATGTGCCCACGGTGCCCTTGCCAACAGTGACAGTGCCCACGCTGACAGTTCTCATTGTGGTAGTGTCCATGGTGACAGTGCCCATGGTGAAACTCGCAATGGTGACAGTGCTCATGGTGACAGTGGTCATGGTTGCAGTGCCCTTGGTGACAGTGCTCAAAATGACAGTGACAGTGGTGGAATTGATCATGGTGACAGTGCCCACGATGACATTGCCTATGGTGACACTTCTCACGGTGACATTGCCCATGGTGACAGGGCTTATGGTGACGTGCTCATGTTGAGAGTGCTCACAGTGATAGTGCCCATGGTGACATTGCCCATGGTGGAATTGCTCACAATGCCAGTGCCCACAGTGACAGTGCTCACGCTGAGAGTTGTCATGGTGATAGTGCCCATGGTGACAGTGCCCATGTTGATACTGCCAATGGTGACAGTACTCATGGTGGCAGTACCCATGGTGACAGTGCTCAAAATGGCATGTCCCATGGTGACATTGCCCATGGTGACATTGCCTATGGTGACACTTCTCACGGTGACATTTCCCATGGTACCATGGCTCATGGTGACACTCCGCATTGTGACAGTGCCCATAGTGACAGTGCTCACAGTGAAAGTGCTCATGGTAATTCTGTTTACGCTGAGAGTGCCCAAGGTGAAAATACCCATGGTGTGAGTACTCATCGAGAAATTGCCCATGGTTAAATTACTCATAGTAACAGTTCTCATGGTGACAGTGCTCATGGTTGCAGTGCCCTCGGTGGCAGTGCTCGTGGTGTCAGTGCTCATGGTGACAGTGCTCATGGTAGCAATTCCCATGGTGAGAGTACCAATGGGGCATTGCACATCGTGACAGTGCCCATGGCAACCGTGCTCACGGTGATATGACCCATGGTGACAGTTATCACGCCTGTTGTGCCAATGCTGATAATGCTCCCGGTGATAGTGCCCATGGTTACGGTGCCCATGGTGACAGTGTTCAGAGTAGTAATGAGCATAGTGATAGTGTACTTGGTGAGTGTGCCCATGGTGACTGTGCCCAAGATGACAGTACACATGGTGATACAGCTCAATGTGATAGTGCCCTTGTGGACAGTGCGCCTTGTGATAGTTCTCACGGTGACATTGCCTATGATGACAATGCTCATGGTGACAGTGCCCATGGTGACCGTTCTCACGTTCATAGTGCCCATGGTGACAGTTCGTATGGTGAAAGTGCTCATGATGACAGTGCCCATGTTGGTAGTTCCATTGGTGACAGTGCTCACAGTGATAGTGACCATGGTAAGATTGCAGATGGTGGCTGTGCCATTGCCCATGATGACAGTACTCATGGTGATAGTGCTCATGTTGAGAGTGTGCAAGGTGACAGTGCACATGGTTGTAATGCACATGGTGGCACTGAAAAATAGTTATAGTGCCCATGGTGACAGTGCTCATGCTGACAGTGCACAAGGTGACAACCCATGCTGACAGTGCTCACGGTGACTGGGCTCATGGTTGCATTACCCATTGTGACAGTGCTCACAGTTACAATTTTCACGTTAACTGTGCTCACTCTGATAGTGTCTATGGTGACAGTGATCACAGTGATAGTGCCGATGGTGATAGTGCTAGGGTGATAGTGCCCATGATTAAGGTGCCCATGGTGACAGTGCTCATGGTCATAGTGAGCATAGTGATAGTGCACTTGTTGACCATGACCACGCTGAGAGTACAAATTTTGATAATTCGCAAGTTGGTAGTGTCCATGGTGGCAGGGCCCATGGACACCACCGTCAAAGTGATAGTGCTCACTGTGACAGGACCCA
Organism: Mesoplodon mirus; assembly: GCF_964341445.2. Taxonomy (NCBI): domain Eukaryota; kingdom Metazoa; phylum Chordata; class Mammalia; order Artiodactyla; family Ziphiidae; genus Mesoplodon; species Mesoplodon mirus. The sequence goes on along the minus strand of NC_138976.1, from coordinate 200,892,646 downwards.
AGGGGACAGTGCACACTCTGACTTTGCCTATCGTGACAGTGCTCACAGTGACAAATTCCATCGTGACAGTGACCACGGTAACAGTTCTAATGCTGATAGTGCCCATAGTGACAATACCCATGGTGACAGTCCTCATGGTGATAATTCTCAAGGTGGTAGTGCCCATGGCGATCATTCCCATGGTGAGAGTCCTCACGGTGATAGTGCCCATGGTGACAGTTCCCATTCTGAAAGTGCTCATGATGACAGTGCCTATGTTGGTAATTCCCATGGTGACACTTCTCACAGTGATACTGACAATGGTTGCAGTTCACATGTTGGCCGCGCCCTTGGTGACAGTGCCCATGAAGACAGTACTTATGGTGACATTGTTCTCGGTGATAGTGCCCATGGTGAGAGTGCACATGGTGGTAGTGCTCATGGTGGCAATGAAAAATGGTGACAGGGCTCATGGTGACAGTGCTCACGGTAAAAACCCATGCTGACAGTACTCACAGAGACACTGCTCATAGTGGCAGTACCCACGGTGACACTTCTCACAGTGATAGTGCCCACTGTATGAGTGCCCATGTTGACAGTGCTCATGGTGACACTGACCACGGTGACAGTGCTCATGGTGACAGTGCCCATGGTGACACTGACCACAGTGAGAATGCTCACGGTGATAGTGCCAATGGTGACAGCACTCATGTTGACAGCCCCCATTGTGCAAGGTGCCATGGTGGCAGTTACCATGGTGAGAGATCTCACGGTGATAGCGCTCACGGTAATAGTCCTCATGGTGACAGTGCAAATGGTGACAATACACAGGGTGACAGTACTCATGGCGGAAATACCCATGGTAGCAGTTCTCATAGTGACAGTTCTCATGGGGGAAGTGCCCATGCTGAGAGTGCTCATTGTGGCAGTGCTCATGGTGACCGTACCGATGAGGCCAGTGATTATGGTGATGGTGTTCACAGTGGCTGTGCTCATGGAGATAGTGCTCACAGTGACCGTGCCCATGATGACAGTGCCCAGGGTGACAGTGCTCACGGGGAAAGTGCCAATGATAACATTAACCATGGTGATAGTGCCCCTGGTGACACGGCCCACAGTGACATTGCTCAAAGTGATAGTGCCTTTGGTGACAGTGCTCATGGTGAAATTGCCCATTCTGACAATGCTCATGGTAACATTGCCCTTCAAGATAGTACCCATGATGACAGTGCCCATGGTGACGTGCTCATGTTGACAGTGCTCACAGTGATAGTGCCCATGGTGACATTGCCCATGGTGGAAGTGCCCACGGTGCCCTTGCCAACAGTGACAGTGCCCACGCTGACAGTTCTCATTGTGATAGTGCCCATGATGACAGTGCTCATGGTGATACTCACAATGGTGACAGTGCTCATGGTTGCAGTACCCTTGGTGACAGTGCTCAAAATGACAGTGACAGTGGTGGCAGTGATCATGGTGACAGTGCCCACGATGACATTGCCTATGGTGACACTTCTCACGGTGACATTGCCCATGGTGACAGGGCTCATGGTGATGTGCTCATGTTGAGAGTGCTCACAGTGATAGTGCCCATGGTGACATTGCCCATGGTGGAATTGCTCACGATGCCAGTGCCCACAGTGAGAGTGCTCATGCTGAGAGTTGTCATGGTGATAGTGCCCATGGTGACAGGGCCCAAGGTGATACTGCCAATGGTGACGGTACTCATGGTGGCAGTACCCATGGTGACAGTGCTCAAAATGGCATGTCCCATGGTGACATTGCCCATGGTGACATTGCCTATGGTGACACTTCTCACGGTGACATTTCCCATGGTGACATGGCTCATGGTGACACTCCACATTGTGACAGTGCCCATGGTGACAGTGCTCACAGTGAAAGTGCTCATGGTAATACTGTTTACGTTGAGAGTGCCCAAGGTGAAAATACCCATGGTGAGAGTACTCTTCGAGAAATTGCCCATGGTTACATTTCTCATAGTAACAGTTCTCATGGTGACAGTGCTCATGGTTGCAGTGCCCTCGGTGGCAGTGCTCGTGGTGTCAGTGCTCATGGTGACAGTGTTCATGGTGGCAGTTCCCATGGTGAGAGTACGAATGGGGCATTGCCCATCGTGACAGTGCCCATGGCAACCGTGCTCACGGTGATATGACCCATGGTGACAGTTATCACGCCTGTTGTGCCAATGCTGATAATGCTCCCGGTGATAGTGCCCATGGTTACGGTGCCCATGTTGACAGTGTTCAGAGTAATAGTGAGCATAGTGATAGTGTACTTGGTGAGTGTGCCCATGGTGACTGTGCCCAAGATGACAGTACACATGGTGATACAGCTCAATGTGATAGTGCCCTTGTGGACAGTGCGCCTGGTGATATTTCTCACGGTGACATTGCCTATGATGACAATGCTCATGGTGACAGTGCCCATGGTAACCGTTCTCACGTTCATAGTGCCCATGGTGACAGTTCGTATGGTGAAAGTGCTCATGATGACAGTGCCCATGTTGGTAGTTCCATTGGTGACAGTGCTCACAGTGGTAGTGACCATGGTAAGATTGCAGATTGTGGCTGTGCCATTGCCCATGATGACAGTACTCATGGTGACAGTGCTCATGGTGAGAGTGTGCAAGGTGACAGAGCACATGGTTGTAATGCATATGGTGGCACTGAAAAATAGTTATAGTGCCCATGGTGACAGTGCTCATGCTGACAGTGAACAAGGTGACAACCCATGCTGACAGTGCTCACGGTGACTGGGCTCATGGTTGCATTACCCATTGTGACAGTGCTCACTGTTACAATGCTCATGTTAACTGTGCTCACCATGATAGTGTCCATGGTGATAGTGATCACAGTGATAGTGCCGATGGTGATAGTGCTCATGGTGATAGTGCCCATGGTTAAGTTGCCCATGGTGACAGTGCTCACGGTCATAGTGAGAATAGTGGTAGTGCACTTGTTGACCATGACCACGCTGAGAGTACAAATAGTGATAATTCTCAAGTTGGTAGTGTCCATGGTGGCAGTGCCCATGGACACCACCGTCAAAGTGATAGTGCTCACTGTGACAGGGTCCAAGGGGACAGTACACAACATGACTTTCCCTATTGTGCCAGTGCTCACAGTGACAAATTCCATCGTGACAGTGTCCCCGGTAACAGTTCTAATGCTGATAGTGCCCATAGTGACAATACCCATGGTGACAGTACTCATGGTGATAATTCTCAAGGTGGTAGTGCCCCTGGCGCTCATTCCCATGGTGAGAGTCCTCACGGTGATAGTGCCCATGGTGACAGTTCCCATTCTGAAAGTGCTCATGATGACAGTGACTATGTTGGTAATTAGCATGGTGACACTTCTCACAGTGATACTGACAATGGTTACAGTTCACATGTTGGCCGTGCCCTTGGTGACAGTGCCCCTGAAGACAGTACATATGGTGACAGTGTTCTCGGTGATAGTGCCCATGGTGAGAGTGCACATGGTGGTAGTGCTCATGGTGGCAATGAAAAATGGTGACAGGGCTCATGGTGACAGTGCTCACGGTAAAAACCCATGCTGACAGTACTAACAGAGACACTGCTCATAGTGGCAGTACACACGGTGACACTTCTCACAGTGACAGTGCCCACTGTATGAGTGCCCATGTTGACAGTGCTCATGGTGACACTGACCACGGTGACAGTGCTCATGGTGACAGTGCCCATGGTGACACTGACCACAGTGAGAATGCTCACGGAGATAGTGCCAATGGTGACAGCACTCATGTTGACAGCCCCCATTGTGCAAGGTGCCATGGTGGCAGTGACCATGGTGAGAGATCTCACGGTGATAGCGCTCACGGTAATAGTCCTCATGGTGACAGTGCAAATGGTGACAATACAGAGGGTGTCAGTACTCATGGCGGAAATACCCATGGTAGCAGTTCTCATAGTGACAGTGCTCATGGGGGAAGTGCCCATGCTGACAGTGCTCATTGTGGCAGTGCTCATGGTGACCGTACCGATGAGGCCAGTGATTATGGTGATGGTGTTCACAGTGGCTGTGCTCATGGAGATAGTGCTCACAGTGACCGTGCCCATGATGACAGTGCCCAGGTTGACAGTGCTCACGGGGAAAGTGCCAATGATAATATTAACCATGGTGATAGTGCCCCTGGTGACACGGCCCACAGTGACATTGCTCATGGTGATAGTGCCTTTGGTGACAGTGCTCATGGTGAAATTGCCCATCCTGACAATGCTCATGGTGACATTGCCCTTCGAGATAGTACCCATGTTGACAGTGCCCATGGTGACGTGCTCATGTTGACAGTGCTCACAGTGATAGTGCCCATGGTGACATTGCCCATGGTGGATGTGCCCACGGAGCCCTTGCCAACAGTGACAGTGCCCACGCTGACCGTTCTCATTGTGATAGTGCCCATGGTGACAGTGCACATCGTGATACTCGCAATGGTGACAGTGCTCATGGTGACAGTGCTCATGGTTGCAGTACCCTTGGTGACAGTGCTCAAAATGACAGTGACAGTGGTGGCAGTGATCAAGGTGACAGTGCCCACGATGACATTGCCTATGGTGACACTTCTCACGGTGACATTGCCCATGGTGACAGGGCTCATGGTGACGTGGTCATGTTGAGAGTGCTCACAGTGATAGTGCCCATGGTGACATTGCCCATGGTGGAATTGCTCACGATGCCAGTGCCCGAAGTGACAGTGCTCATGCTGAGAGTTGTCATGGTGACAGTTCCCATGGTGACAGTGACCACGGTGATACTGCCAATGGTGACAGTACTCATGGTGGCAGTACTCATGGTAGCAGTACCCATGGTGACAGTCCTCAAAATGGCATTTCCCATGGTGACATTTCCCATGGTGACATTGCCTATGGTGACACTTCTCACGGTGACATTTCCCATGGTGACATGGCTCATGGTGACACTCCACATTGTGACAGTGCCCATGGTGACAGTGCTCACAGTGAAAGTGCTCATGGTAATACTGTTTACGTTGAGAGTGCCCAAGGTGAAAATACCCATGGTGAGAGTACTCTTCGAGAAATTGCCCATGGTTACATTTCTCATAGTAACAGTTCTCATGGTGACAGTGCTCATGGTTGCAGTGCCCTCGGTGGCAGTGCTCGTGGTGTCAGTGCTCATGGTGACAGTGCTCATGGTGGCAGTTCCCATGGTGAGAGTACCAAAGGGGCATTGCACATCTTGACAGTGCCCATGGCAACCGTGCTCACGGTGATATGACCCATGGTGACAGTTATCACGCCTGTTGTGCCGATGCTGATAATGCTCCCGGTGATAGTGGCCATGGTTATGGTGCCCATGGTGACAGTGTTCAGAGTAGTAATGAGCATAGTGATAGTGTTCTTGGTGAGTGTGCCCATGGTGACTGTGCCCAAGATGACAGTACACATGGTGATACAGCTCAATGTGATAGTGCCCTTGTGGACAGTGCGCCTGGTGATAGATCTCACGGTGACATTGCCTATGATGACAATGCTTATGGTGACAGTGCCCATGGTGACCGTTCTCACGTTCATAGTGCCCATGGTGACAGTTCGTATGGTGAAAGTGCTCATGATGACAGTGCCCATGTTGGTAGTTCCATTGGTGACAGTGCTCACAGTGATAGTGACCATAGTAAGATTGCAGATGGTGGCTGTGCCATTGCCCATGATGACAGTACTCATGGTGACAGTGCTCATGGTGAGAGTGTGCAAGGTGACAGTGCACATGGTTGTAATGCACATGGTGGCACTGAAAAATAGTTATACTGCCCATGGTGACAGTGCTCATGCTGACAGTGCACAAGGTGACAACCCATGCTGACAGTGCTCACGGTGACTGGGCTCATGGTTGCATTACCCATTGTGACAGTGCTCACAGTTACAATGCTCATGTTAACTGTGCTCACCATGATATTGTCCAAGGTGATAGTGATCACAGTGATTGTGCCGATGGTGATAGTGCTCATGGTGATAGTGCCCTTGGTTTAGTTGCCCATGGTGACAGTGCTCACGGTCATAGTGATCATAGTGATAGTGCACTTGTTGACCATGACCACGCTGAGAGTACAAATTTTGATAATTCTCAAGTTGGTAGTGTCCATGGTTGCAGTGCCCATGGACACCACTGTCAAAGTGATAGTGCTCACTGTGACAGGGCCCAAGGGGACAGTGCACACCGTGACTTTGCCTATCGTGACAGTGCTCACAGTGACAAATTCCATCGTGACAGTGACCACGGTAACAGTTCTAATGCTGATAGTGCCCATAGTGACAATACCCATGGTGACAGTACACATGGCGAAAATTCTCAAGGTGGTAGTGCCCATGGCGATCATTCCCATGGTGAGAGTCCTCATGGTGATAGTGCCCATGGTGACAGTTCCCATTCTGAAAGTGCTCATGATGACAGTGCCTATGTTGTTAATTCCCATGGTGACACTTCTCACAGTGATACTGACAATGGTTACATTTCACATGTTGGCCTTGCCCTTGGTGACAGTGCCCATGAAGACAGTACTTATGGTGACAGTGTCCTCGGTGATAGTGCCCATGGTGAGAGTGCACATGGTGGTAGTGCTCATGGTGGCAATGAAAAATGGTGACAGGGCTCATGGTGACAGTGCTCACGGTAAAAACCCATGCTGACAGTACTCACAGAGACACTGCTCATGGTGGCAGTACCCACGGTGACACTTTTCACAGTGACAGTGCCCACTGTAGGAGTGCCCATGTTGACAGTGCTCATGGTGACACTGACCATGGTGACATTGCCTATGGTGACAGAGCTCATTGTGACAGTGCCCATGGTGACACTGACCACAGTGAGAATGCTCACGGTGATAGTGCCAATGGTGACAGCACTCATGTTGACAGCCCCCATTGTGCAAGGTGCCATGGTGACAGTGACCATGGTGAGAGATCTCACGGTGATAGCGCTCACGGTAATAGTCCTCATGGTGACAGTGCAAATGGTGACAATACACAGGGTGACAGTACTCATGGCGGAAATACCCATGGTAGCAGTTCTCATAGTGACAGTGCTCATGGGGGAACTGCCCATGCTGACAGTGCTCATTGTGGCAGTGCTCATGGTGACAGTACCGATGAGGCCAGTGATTATGGTGATGGTGTTCACAGTGGCTGTGCTCATGGAGATAGTGCTCACGGTGACCGTGCCCATGATGACAGTGCCCAGGGTGACAGTGCTCACGGGGAAAGTGCCAATGATAACATTAACCATGGTGATAGTGCCCCTGGTGACACGGCCCACATTGACATTGCTCATGGTGATAGTGCCTTTGGTGAGAGTGCTCATGGTGAAATTGCCCATCCTGACAATGCTCATGGTGACATTGCCCTTCGAGATAGTACCCATGTTGACAGTGCCCATGGTGACGTGCTCACGTTGACAGTGCTCACAGTGATAGTGCCCATGGTGACATTGCCCATGGTGGATGTGCCCACGGTGCCCTTGCCAACTGTGACAGTGCCCACGCTGACAGTTCTCATTGTGATAGTGCCCATGGTGACAGTGCACATGGTGAAACTCGCAATGGTGACAGTGCTCATGGTGACAGTGGTCATGGTTGCAGTGCCCTTGGTGACAGTGCTCAAAATGACAGTGACAGTGGTGGAAGTGATCATGGTGACAGTGCCCACGATGACATTGCCTATGGTGACACTTCTCACGGTGACATTGCCCATGGTGACAGGGCTTATGGTGACGTGCTCATGTTGAGAGTGCTCACAGAGATAGTGCCCATGGTGACATTGCCCATGGTGGAATTGCTCACAATGCCAGTGCCCACAGTGACAGTGCTCACGCTGAGAGTTGTCATGGTGATAGTGCCCATGGTGACAGTGCCCATGGTGATACTGCCAATGGTGACAGTACTCATGGTGGCAGTACCCATGGTGACAGTGCTCAAAATGGCATGTCCCATGGTGACATTGCCCATGGTGACATTGCCTATGGTGACACTTCTCACGGTGACATTTCCCATGGTACCATGGCTCATGGTGACACTCCGCATTGTGACAGTGCCCATAGTGACAGTGCTCACAGTGCAAGTGCTCATGGTAATTCTGTTTACGCTGAGAGTGCCCAAGGTGAAAATACCCATGGTGAGAGTACTCATCGAGAAATTGCCCATGGTTAAATTTCTCATAGTAACAGTTCTCATGGTGACAGTGCTCATGGTTGCAGTGCCCACGGTGGCAGTGCTCGTGGTGTCAGTGCTCATGGTGACAGTGCTCATGGTAGCAATTCCCATGGTGACAGTTATCACGCCTGTTGTGCCAATGCTGATAATGCTCCCGGTGATAGTGCCCATGGTTACGGTGCCCATGGTGACAGTGTTCAGAGTAGTAATGAGCATAGTGATAGTGTACTTGGTGAGTGTGCTCATGGTGACTGTGCCCAAGATGACAGTACACATGGTGATACAGCTCAATGTGATAGTGCTCTTGTGGACAGTGCGCCTGGTGATAGATCTCACGGTGACATTGCCTATGATGACAATGCTCATGGTGACAGTGCCCATGGTGACCGTTCTCACGTTCATAGTGCCCATGGTGACAGTTCGTATGGTGAAAGTGCTCATGATGACAGTGCCCATGTTGGTAGTTCCATTGGTGACAGTGCTCACAGTGATAGTGACCATGGTAAGATTGCAGATGGTGGCTGTGCCATTGCCCATGATGACAGTACTCATGGTGACAGTGCTCATGTTGAGAGTGTGCAAGGTGACAGTGCACATGGTTGTAATGCACATGGTGGCACTGAAAAATAGTTATAGTGCCCATGGTGACAGTGCTCATGCTGACAGTGCACAAGGTGACAACCCATGCTGACAGTGCTCACGGTGACTGGGCTCATGGTTGCATTACCCATTGTGACAGTGCTCACAGTTACAATGCTCACGTTAACTGTGCTCACTCTGATAGTGTCTATGGTGACAGTGATCACAGTGATAGTGCCGATGGTGATAGTGCTAGGGTGATAGTGCCCATGATTAAGGTGCCCATGGTGACAGTGCTCATGGTCATAGTGAGCATAGTGATAGTGCACTTGTTGACCATGACCACGCTGAGAGTACAAATTTTGATAATTCGCAAGTTGGTAGTGTCCATGGTGGCAGGGCCCATGGACACCACCGTCAAAGTGATAGTGCTCACTGTGACAGGGCCCAAGGGGACAGTGCACACTCTGACTTTGCCTATCGTGACATTGCTCACAGTGACAAATTCCATCGTGACAGTGACCACGGTAACATTTCTAATGCTGATAGTGCCCATAGTGACAATACCCATGGTGACAGTCCAAATGGTGATAATTCTCAAGGTGGTAGTGCCCATGGCGATCATTCCCATGGTGAGAGTCCTCACGGTGATAGTGCCCATGGTGACAGTTCCCATTCTGAAAGTGCTCATGATGACAGTGCCTATGTTGGTAATTCCCATGGTGACACTACTCACAGTGATACTGACAATGGTTGCAGTTCACATGTTGGCCGCGCCCTTGGTGACAGTGCCCATGAAGACAGTACTTATGGTGACAGTGTTCTCGGTGATAGTGCCCATGGTGAGAGTGCACATGGTGGTAGTGCTCATGGTGGCAATGAAAAATGGTGATAGGGCTCATGGTGACAGTGCTCATGGTAAAAACCCATGCTGACAGTACTCACAGAGACACTGCTCATAGTGGCAGTACCCACGGTGACACTTCTCACAGTGACAGTGCCCACTGTAGGAGTGCCCATGTTGAGAGTGCTCATGGTGACACTGACCACGGTGACAGTGCTCATGGTGACAGTGCCCATGGTGACACTGACCACAGTGAGAATGCTCACGGTGATAGTGCCAATGGTGACAGCACTCATGTTGACAGCCCCCATTGTGCAAGGTGCCATGGTGGCAGTGACCATGGTGAGAGATCTCACGGTGATAGCGCTCACGGTAATAGCCCTCATGGTGACAGTGCAAATGGTGACAATACACAGGGTGACAGTACTCATGGCGGAAATACCCATGGTAGCAGTTCTCATAGTGACAGTGCTCATGGGGGAAGTGCCCATGCTGATAGTGCTCATTGTGGCAGTGCTCATGGTGACCGTACCGATGAGGCCAGTGATTATGGTGATGGTGTTCACAGTGGCTGTGCTCATGGAGATAGTGCTCACGGTGACCGTGCCCATGATGACAGTGCCCAGGGTGACAGTGCTCACGGGGAAAGTGCCAATGATAACATTAACCATGGTGATAGTGCCCCTGGTGACACGGCCCACATTGACATTGCTCATGGTGATAGTGCCTTTGGTGACAGTGCTCATGGTGAAATTGCCCATTCTGACAATGCTCATGGTGACATTGCCCTTCAAGATAGTACCCATGTTGACAGTGCCCATGGTGACGTGCTCATGTTGACAGTGCTCACAGTGATAGTGCCCATGGTGACATTGCCCATGGTGGAAGTGCCCACGGTGCCCTTGCCAACAGTGACAGTGCCCACGCTGACAGTTCTCATTGTGATAGTGCCCATGATGACAGTGCTCATGGTGATACTCGCAATGGTGACAGTGCTCATGGTGACAGTGCTCATTGTTGCAGTACCCTTGGTGACAGTGCTCAAAATTACAGTGACAGTGGTGGCAGTGATCATGGTGACAGTGCCCACGATGACATTGCCTATGGTGACACTTCTCACGGTGACATTGCCCATGGTGACAGGGCTCATGGTGATGTGCTCATGTTGAGAGTGCTCACAGTGATAGTGCCCATGGTGACATTGCCCATGGTGGAATTGCTCACGATGCCAGTGCCCACAGTGAGAGTGCTCATGCTGAGAGTTGTCATGGTGATAGTGCCCAAGGTGACAGGTCCCAAGGTGATACTGCCAATGGTGACAGTACTCATGGTGGCAGTACCCATGGTGACAGTGCTCAAAATGGCATGTCCCATGGTGACATTGCCCATGGTGACATTGCCTATGGTGACACTTCTCACGGTGACATTTCCCATGGTGACATGGCTCATGGTGACACTCCACATTGTGACAGTGCCCATGGTGACAGTGCTCACAGTGAAAGTGCTCATGGTAATACTGTTTACGTTGAGAGTGCCCAAGGTGAAAATACCCATGGTGAGAGTACTCTTCGAGAAATTGCCCATGGTTACATTTCTCATAGTAACAGTTCTCATGGTGACAGTGCTCATGGTTGCAGTGCCCTCGGTGGCAGTGCTCGTGGTGTCAGTGCTCATGGTGACAGTGCTCATGGTGGCAGTTCCCATGGTGAGAGTACCAATGGGGCATTGCACATCGTGACAGTGCCCATGGCAACCGTGCTCACGGTGATATGACCCATGGTGACAGTTATCACGCCTGTTGTGCCAATGCTGATAATGCTCCCGGTGATAGTGCCCATGGTTACGGTGCCCATGTTGACAGTGTTCAGAGTAGTAATGAGCATAGTGATAGTGTACTTGGTGAGTGTGCCTATGGTGACTGTGCCCAAGATGACAGTACACATGGTGATACAGCTCAATGTGATAGTGCCCTTGTGGACAGTGCGCCTTGTGATATATCTCACGGTGACATTGCCTATGATGACAATGCTCATGGTGACAGTGCCCATGGTGACCGTTCTCACGTTCATAGTGCCCATGGTGACATTTCGTATGGTGAAAGTGCTCATGATGACAGTGCCCATGTTGGTAGTTCCATTGGTGACAGTGCTCACAGTGGTAGTGACCATGGTAAGATTGCAGATTGTGGCTGTGCCATTGCCCATGATGACAGTACTCATGGTGACAGTGCTCATGGTGAGAGTGTGCAAGGTGACAGAGCACATGGTTGTAATGCATATGGTGGCACTGAAAAACCGTTATAGTGCCCATGGTGACAGTGCTCATGCTGACAGTGCACAAGGTGACAACCCATGCTGACAGTGCTCACGGTGACTGGGCTCATGGTTGCATTACCCATTGTGACAGTGCTCACTGTTACAATGCTCATGTTAACTGTGCTCACCATGATAGTGTCCATGGTGATAGTGATCACAGTGATAGTGCCGATGGTGATAGTGCTCATGGTGATAGTGCCCATGGTTAAGTTGCCCATGGTGACAGTGCTCACGGTCATAGTGAGAATAGTGGTAGTGCACTTGTTGACCATGACCACGCTGAGAGTCCAACTAGTGATAATTCTCAAATTGGTAGTGACCATGGTGGCAGTGCCCATGGACACCACCGTCAAAGTGATAGTGCTCACTGTGACAGGGTCCAAGGGGACAGTACACAACATGACTTTCCCTATTGTGACAGTGCTCACAGTGACAAATTCCATCGTGAGAGTGACCACGGTAACAGTTCTAATGCTGATAGTGCCCATAGTGACAATACCCATGGTGACAGTACTCATGGTGATAATTCTCAAGGTGGTAGTGCCCCTGGCGCTCATTCCCATGGTGAGAGTCCTCACGGTGATAGTGCCCATGGTGACAGTTCCCATTCTGAAAGTGCTCATGATGACAGTGCCTATGTTGGTAATTCCCATGGTGACACTTCTCACAGTGATACTGACAATGGTTACAGTTCACATGTTGGCCGTGCCCTTGGTGACATTGCCCCTTAAAACAGTACTTATGGTGACAGTGTTCTCGGTGATAGTGCCCATGGTGAGAGTGCACATGGTGGCAATGAAAAATGGTGACAGTGCTCATGGTGACAGTGCTCACGGTAAAAACCCATGCTGACAGTACTCACAGAGACACTGCTCATGGTGGCAGTACCCATGGTGACAGTGCTCATAGTGACAGTGCCCACTGTATGAGTGCCCATGTTGAGAGTGCTCATGGTGACACTGACCACGGTGACAGTGCTCATGGTGACAGTGCCCATGGTGACACTGACCACAGTGAGAATGCTAACGGTGATAGTGCCAATGGTGACAGCACTCATGTTGACAGCCCCCATTGTGCAAGGTGCCATGGTGGCAGTGACCATGGTGAGAGATCTCACGGTGATAGCGCTCACGGTAATAGTCCTCATGGTGACAGTGCAAATGGTGACAATACACAGGGTGACAGTACTCATGGCGGAAATACCCATGGTAGCAGTTCTCATAGTGACAGTGCTCATGGGGGAAGTGCCCATGCTGACAGTGCTCATTGTGGCAGTGCTCATGGTGACAGTACCGATGAGGCCAGTGATTATGGTGATGGTGTTCACAGTGGCTGTGCTCATGGAGATAGTGCTCATGGTGACCGTGCCCATGATGACAGTGCCCAGGGTGACAGTGCTCACGGGGATAGTGCCAATGATAACATTAACCATGGTGATAGTGCCCCTGGTGACACGGCCCACAGTGACATTGCTCATGGTGTAGTGCCTTTGGTGAGAGTGCTCATGGTGAAATTGCCCATCCTGACAATGCTCATGGTGACATTGCCCTTCGAGATAGTACCCATGTTGACAGTGCCCATGGTGACGTGCTCATGTTGACAGTGCTCACAGTGATAGTGCCCATGGTGACATTGCCCATGGTGGAAGTGCCCACAGTGCCCTTGCCAACAGTGACAGTGCCCACGCTGACAGTTCTCATTGTGATAGTGCCCATGGTGACAGTGCACATGGTGATACTCGCAATGGTGACAGTGATCATGGTGACAGTGCTCATGGTTGCAGTACCCTTGCTTACAGTGCTCAAAATGACAGTGACAGTGGTGGCAATGATCATGGTGACACTGCCCACGATGACATTGCCTATGGTGACACTTCTCACGGTGACATTGCCCATGGTGACAGGGCTCATGGTGACGTGCTCATGTTGAGAGTGCTCACAGTGATAGTGCCCATGGTGACATTGCCCATGGTGGAATTGCTCACGATGCCAGTGCCCAAAGTGACAGTGCTCATGCTGAGCGTTGTCATGGTGACAGTGCCCATGGTGACAGTGACCATGGTGATACTGCCAATGGTGACAGTACTCATGGTGGCAGTACTCATGGTAGCAGTACCCATGGTGACAGTCCTCAAAATGGCATTTCCCATGGTGACATTGCCCATGGTGACATTGCCTATGGTGACACTTCTCACGGTGACATTTCCCATGTTGACATGGCTCATGGTGACACTCCACATTGTGACAGTGCCCATGGTGACAGTGCTCACAGTGAAAGTGCTCATGGTAATACTGTTTACGTTGAGAGTGCCCAAGGTGAAAATACCCATGGTGAGAGTACTCATCGAGAAATTGCCCATGGAAACATTTCTCATAGTAACAGTTCTCATGGTGACAGTGCTCATGGTTGCAGTGCCCTCGGTGGCAGGGCTCGTGGTGTCAGTGCTCATGGTGACAGTGCTCATGGTGGCAGTTCCCATGGTGAGAGTACCAATGGGGCATTGCACATCGTGACAGTGCCCATGGCAACCGTGCTCACGGTGATATGACCCATGGTGACAGTTATCACGCCTGTTGTGCCGATGCTGAAAATGCTCCCGGTGATAGTGCCCATGGTTACGGTGCCCATGGTGACAGTGTTCAGAGTAGTAATGAGCATAGTGATAGTGTACTTGGTGAGTGTGCCCATGGTGACTGTGCCCAAGATGACAGTACACATGGTGATACAGCTCAATGTGATAGTGCCCTTGTGGACAGTGCGCCTGGTGATAGATCTCACGGTGACATTGCCTATGATGACAATGCTTATGGTGACAGTGCCCATGGTGACCGTTCTCACGTTCATAGTGCCCATGGTGACAGTTCGTATGGTGAAAGTGCTCATGATGACAGTGCCCATGTTGGTAGTTCCATTGGTGACAGTGCTCACAGTGATAGTGACCATAGTAAGATTGCAGATGGTGGCTGTGCCATTGCCCATGATGACAGTACTCATGGTGACAGTGCTCATGGTGAGAGTGTGCAAGGTGACAGTGCACATGGTTGTAATGCACATGGTGGCACTGAAAAATAGTTATAGTGCCCATGGTGACAGTGCTCATGCTGACAGTGCACAAGGTGGAAACCCATGCTGACAGTGCTCACGGTGACTGGGCTCATGGTTGCATTACCCATTGTGACAGTGCTCACAGTTACAATGCTCATGTTAACTGTGCTCACCATGATATTGTCCAAGGTGATAGTGATCACAGTGATTGTGCCGATGGTGATAGTGCTCATGGTGATAGTGCCCATGGTTTAGTTGCCCATGGTGACAGTGCTCACGGTCATAGTGATCATAGTGATAGTGCACTTGTTGACCATGGCCACGCTGAGAGTACAAATTTTGATAATTCTCAAGTTGGTAGTGTCCATGGTTGCAGTGCCCATGGACACCACTGTCAAAGTGATAGTGCTCACTGTGACAGGGCCCAAGGGGACAGTGCACACCGTGACTTTGCCTATCGTGACAGTGCTCACAGTGACAAATTCCATCGTGACAGTGACCACGGTAAGAGTTCTAATGCTGATAGTGCCCATAGTGACAATACCCATGGTGACAGTACACATGGCGAAAATTCTCAAGGTGGTAGTGCCCATGGCGATCATTCCCATGGTGAGAGTCCTCATGGTGATAGTGCCCATGGTGACAGTTCCCATTCTGAAAGTGCTCATGATGACAGTGCCTATGTTGTTAATTCCCATGGTGACACTTCTCACAGTGATACTGACAATGGTTACATTTCACATGTTGGCCTTGCCCTTGGTGACAGTGCCCATGAAGACAGTACTTATGGTGACAGTGTCCTCGGTGATAGTGCCCATGGTGAGAGTGCACATGGTGGTAGTGCTCATGGTGGCAATGAAAAATGGTGACAGGGCTCATGGTGACAGTGCTCACGGTAAAAACCCATGCTGACAGTACTCACAGAGACACTGCTCATGGTGGCAGTACCCACGGTGACACTTTTCACAGTGACAGTGCCCACTGTAGGAGTGCCCATGTTAACAGTGCTCATGGTGACACTGACCATGGTGACATTGCCTATGGTGACAGAGCTCATGGTGACAGTGCCCATGGTGACACTGACCACAGTGAGAATGCTCACGGTGATAGTGCCAATGGTGACAGCACTCATGTTGACAGCCCCCATTGTGCAAGGTGCCATGGTGACAGTGACCATGGTGAGAGATCTCACGGTGATAGCGCTCACGGTAATAGTCCTCATGGTGACAGTGCAAATGGTGACAATACACAGGGTGACAGTACTCATGGCGGAAATACCCATGGTAGCAGTTCTCATAGTGACAGTGCTCATGGGGGAAGTGCCCATGCTGACAGTGCTCATTGTGGCAGTGCTCATGGTGACAGTACCGATGAGGCCAGTGATTATGGTGATGGTGTTCACAGTGGCTGTGCTCATGGAGATAGTGCTCACGGTGACCGTGCCCATGATGACAGTGCCCAGGGTGACAGTGCTCACGGGGAAAGTGCCAATGATAACATTAACCATGGTGATAGTGCCCCTGGTGACACGGCCCACATTGACATTGCTCATGGTGATAGTGCCTTTGGTGAGAGTGCTCATGGTGAAATTGACCATCCTGACAATGCTCATGGTGACATTGCCCTTCGAGATAGTACCCATGTTGACAGTGCCCATGGTGACGTGCTCACGTTGACAGTGCTCACAGTGATAGTGCCCATGGTGACATTGCCCATGGTGGATGTGCCCACGGTGCCCTTGCCAACAGTGACAGTGCCCACGCTGACAGTTCTCATTGTGATAGTGCCCATGGTGACAGTGCACATGGTGAAACTCGCAATGGTGACAGTGCTCATGGTGACAGTGGTCATGGTTGCAGTGCCCTTGGTGACAGTGCTCAAAATGACAGTGACAGTGGTGGAAGTGATCATGGTGACAGTGCCCACGATGACATTGCCTATGGTGACACTTCTCACGGTGACATTGCCCATGGTGACAGGGCTTATGGTGACGTGCTCATGTTGAGAGTGCTCACAGTGATAGTGCCCATGGTGACATTGCCCATGGTGGAATTGCTCACAATGCCAGTGCCCACAGTGACAGTGCTCACGCTGAGAGTTGTCATGGTGATAGTGCCCATGGTGAGAGTGCCCATGGTGATACTGCCAATGGTGACACTTCTCACGGTGGCAGTACCCATGGTACCATGGCTCATGGTGACACTCCGCATTGTGACAGTGCCCATAGTGACAGTGCTCACAGTGCAAGTGCTCATGGTAATTCTGTTTGCGCTGAGAGTGCCCAAGTTGAAAATACCCATGGTGAGAGTACTCATCGAGAAATTGCCCATGGTTAAATTTCTCATAGTAACAGTTCTCATGGTGACAGTGCTCATGGTTGCAGTGCCCACGGTGGCAGTGCTCGTGGTGTCAGTGCTCATGGTGACAGTGCTCATGGTAGCAATTCCCATGGTGACAGTTATCACGCCTGTTGTGCCAATGCTGATAATGCTCCCGGTGATAGTGCCCATGGTTACGGTGCCCATGGTGACAGTGTTCAGAGTAGTAATGAGCATAGTGATAGTGTACTTGGTGAGTGTGCCCATGGTGACTGTGCCCAAGATGACAGTACACATGGTGATACAGCTCAATGTGATAGTGCCCTTGTGGACAGTGCGCCTGGTGATAGATCTCACGGTGACATTGCCTATGATGACAATGCTCATGGTGACAGTGCCCATGGTGACCGTTCTCACGTTCATAGTGCCCATGGTGACAGTTCGTATGGTGAAAGTGCTCATGATGACAGTGCCCATGTTGGTAGTTCCATTGGTGACAGTGCTCACAGTGATAGTGACCATGGTAAGATTGCAGATGGTGGCTGTGCCATTGCCCATGATGACAGTACTCATGGTGACAGTGCTCATGTTGAGAGTGTGCAAGGTGACAGTGCACATGGTTGTAATGCACATGGTGGCACTGAAAAATAGTTATAGTGCCCATGGTGACAGTGCTCATGCTGACAGTGCACAAGGTGACAACCCATGCTGACAGTGCTCACGGTGACTGGGCTCATGGTTGCATTACCCATTGTGACAGTGCTCACAGTTACAATGCTCATGTTAACTGTGCTCACCATGATATTGTCCAAGGTGATAGTGATCACAGTGATTGTGCCGATGGTGATAGTGCTCATGGTGATAGTGCCCATGGTTTAGTTGCCCATGGTGACAGTGCTCACGGTCATAGTGATCATAGTGATAGTGCACTTGTTGACCATGACCACGCTGAGAGTACAAATTTTGATAATTCTCAAGTTGGTAGTGTCCATGGTGGCACTGCCCATGGACACCACCCTCAAAGTGATAGTGCTCACTGTGACAGGGCCCAAGGGGACAGTGCAAACCGTGACTTTGCCTATCTTGACAGTGCTCACAGTGACAAATTCCATCGTGACAGTGACCACATTGACAGTTCTAATGCTGATAATGCCCATGGCGATAATTCCCATGGTGAGAGTCCTCACGGTGATAGTGCCTATGGTGACATTTCCCATTCTGAAAGTGCTCATGATGACAGTGCCTATGTTGTTAATTCCCATGGTGACACTTCTAACAGTGATACTGACAATGGTTACAGTTCACATGTTGGCCGTGCCCTTGGTGACAGTGCCCATGAAGACAGTACTTATGGTGACAGTGTTCTCGGTGATAGTGCCCATGGTGAGAGTGCACATGATGGTAGTGCACATGGTGGCACTGAAAAATAGTGACAGGGCTCACGGTGACAGTGCTCACGGTAAAAACCCAGGCTGACAGTACTCACAGAGACACTGCTCATGGTGGCAGTACCCATGGTGACAGTGCTCACAGTGACAGTGTCCACTGTATGAGTGCCCATGTTGACAGTGCTCATGGTGACACTGACCACGGTGACATTGCCTATGGTGACAGTGCTCATGGTGACAGTGCCCATGGTGACACTGACCACAGTGAGAATGCTCACAGTGATAGTGCCAATGGTGAGAGCACTCATGTTGACAGCCCCCATTGGGCAAGGTGCCATGGTGACAGTGACCATGGTGAGAGATCTCACGGTGATAGCGCTCACGGTAATAGTCCTCATGGTGACAGTGCAAATGGTGACAAAACACAGGGTGAAAGTACTCATGGTGAAAATACCCATGGTAGCAGTTCTCATAGTGACAGTGCTCATGGGGGATGTGCCCATGCTGACAGTGCTCATTGTGGCAGTGCTCATGGTGACAGTACCGATGAGGCCAGTGATTATGGTGATGGTGTTCACAGTGGCTGTGCTCATGGAGATAGTGCTCACGGTGACCGTGCCCATGATGACAGTGCCCAGGGTGACAGTGCTCACGGGGAAATTGCCAATGATAACATTAACCATGGTGATAGTGCCCCTGGTGACATGGCCCACAGTGACATTGCTCATGGTGATAGTGCCATTGCTGACAGTGCTTATGGTGAAGTTGCCCATCCTGACAATGCTCATGGTGACATTGCCCTTCGAGATATTACCCATGTTGACAGTGCCCATGGTGACGTGCTCATGTTGACAGTGCTCACAGTGATAGTGCCCATGGTGACATCGCCAAGAGTGACAGTGCCCATGCTGACAGTTCTCATTGTGATAGTGCCCATGGTGACAGTGCACATGGTGATACTTGCAATGGTGACAGTGCTCATGGTGACAGCGCTCATGGTTGCAGTACCCATGGTGACAGTGCTCAAAATGACAGTGACAGTGGTGGCAGTGACCATGGTGACAGTGCCCACGGTGACATTGCCTATAGTGACACTTCTCACAGTGACATTGCCCATGGTGACAGGGCTCATGTTGACGTGCTCATATTGACAGTGCTCACAGCGATAATGTCCATGGTGACATTGCCCATGGTGGAATTGCACACAATGCCATTTCCCACAGTGACAGTTCTCACGCTGAGAGTTGTCATGGTGATAGTGCCCATGGTGACAGTGCACATGGTCATACTGCCAATGGTAAAATTACACATGGTGACAGTACTCATGGTTGCAGTACCCATGGTGCCAGTGCTCAAAATGGCAGTTCCCATGGTGACATTGCCCATGGTGACATTGCCTATGGTGACACTTCTCACGGTGACATTTCCCATGGTGACATGGCTCATGGTGACACACCACATTGTGCCAGTGCCCATGGTGACAGTGTTCACAGTGAAAGTGCTCATGGTAATACTGTTTACGTTGAGAGTGCCCAAGGTCAAAATACACATGGTGACATTTCTCATTGAGAAAGTGCCCATGGTTACAATTCTCATAGCAACAGTTATGGTGACAGTGCTCATGGTTGCAGTGCCCTCGGTGGCAGTGCTCATGGTGTCACTGCTCATGGTGACAGTGCTCATGGTGGCAGTTCCCATGGTGAAAGTACCAATGGGGCAGTGCACATGGTGACAGTGCCCATGGTAACCGTGCTTACGGTGATATGACCCATGGTAACAGTTATCATGATTGTGGTCCCGATGCTGATAATGCTCCCGGAGATAGTGCCCATGGTTAAGGTGCCCATGGTGACAGTGTTCAGAGTAGTAGTGAGCATAGTGATAGTGTACTTGGTGACCGTGCCCATGGTGACAGTGCCTATGGTGACAGTACACATGGTGATACTTCTCCTTGTGATAGTGCCCTTGTTGACCCTGCGCATGGTGACAGTTCTCACGGTGACAGTGCCTATGGTGACAATGCTCATGGTGACAGTGCCCAGGGTGACCGTTCTCACGTTCTTCGTGCCCATGGTGACAGTTCGTATGGTGAAAGTGCTCATGATGACAGTGCCCATGTTGGTAGTTCCATTGGTGACAGTGCTCACAGTTATAGTGACCATGGTAAGATTGCAGATGGTGGCTGTGCCATTGCCCATGATGACAATACTCATGGTGACAGTGCTCATGGTGATAGTGTGCAAGGTGACAGTGCACATGGTTGTAATGCACATGGTGGCACTGAAAAATAGTTATAGTGCCCATGGTGACAGTGCTCATGCTGACAGTGCACAAGGTGACAACCCATGCTGACAGTGCTCACGGTGACTGGGCTCATGGTTGCATTACCCATTGTGACAGTGCTCACACTTACAATGCTCATGTTAACTGTGCTCACTCTGATAGTGTCTATGGTGACAGTGATCACAGTGATAGTGACGATGGTGATAGTGTTAGGGTGATAGTGCCCATGATTAAGGTGCCCATGGTGACAGTGCTCACGGTCATAGTGAGCATAGTGAGAGTGCACTTGTTGACCGTGACCACGTTGAGAGTACAAATGGTGATAATTCTCAAGTTGGTAGTGTCCATGGTGGCAGTGCCCATGGACACCACCATCAAAGTGATATTGCTCACTGTGACAGGGCCCAAGGGGACAGTGCAAACCGTGACTTTGCCTATCGTGACAGTGCTCACAGTGACAAATTCCATCGTGACAGTGACCACGTTGACAGTTCTAATGCTGATAGTGCCCATGGCGATAATTCCCATGGTGAGAGTCCTCACGGTTATAGTGCCTATGGTGACATTTCCCATTCTAAAAGTGCTCATGATGACAGTGCCTATGTTGTTAATTCCCATGGTGACACTTCTAACAGTGATACTGACAATGGTTACAGTTCACATGTTGGCCGTGCCCTTGGTGACAGTGCCCAAGAAGACAGTACTTATGGTGACCGTGTTCTCAGTGATAGTGCCCATGGTGAGAGTGCAAATGGTGGTAGTGCACATGGTGGCACTGAAAAATAGTGACAGGGCTCATGGTGAGAGTGCTCACGGTAAATACCCATGCTGACAGTACTCACAGAGACACTGCTCATGGTGGCAGTACCCATGGTGACAGTGCTCACAGTGACAGTGTCCACTGTATGAGTGCCCATGTTGACAGTGCTCATGGTGACACTGACCACGGTGACATTGCCTATGGTGACAGAGCTCATGGTGACAGTGCCCATGGTGACACTGACCACGGTGACATTGCCTATGGTGACAGAGCTCATGGTGACAGTGCCCATGGTGACACTGACCACAGTGAGAATGCCCACGTTTATAGTGCCAATGGTGACAGCACTCATGGTGACAGCCCCCATTGTGCAAGGTGCTATGGTGACAGTGACCATGGTGAGAGATCTCACGGTGATAGCACTCACGGTAATAGTCCTCATGGTGAGGGTGCAAATGGTGACAATACACAGGGTGACAGTACTCATGGTGAAACTACCCATGGTAGCAGTTCTCATAGTGACAGTGCTCATGGGGGATGTGCCCATGCTGACAGTGCTCACTGTGGCAGTGCTCATGGTGACAGTACCGATGAGGCCAGTGATTATGGTGATGGTGTTCACAGTGGCTGTGCTCATGGAGATAGTGCTCACGGTGACCGTGCCCATGATGACAGTGCCCAGGGTGACAGTGCTCATGGGGAAATTGCCAATAATAACATTAACCATGGTGATAGTGCCCCTGGTGACATGGCCCACAGTGACATTGCACATGGTGATAGTGCCTTTGGTGACAGTGCTCATGGTGAAGTTGCCCATCCTGACAATGCTCATGGTGACATTGCCCTTCAAGATAGTACCCATGTTGACAGTGCCCATGGTGACGTGCTCATGTTGACAGTGCTCACAGTGATAGTGCCCATGGTGACATCGCCAAGAGTGACAGTGCCCATGCTGACAGTTCTCATTGTGATAGTGCCCATGGTGACAGTGCACATGGTGATACTTGCAATGGTGACAGTGCTCATGGTGACAGCGCTCATGGTTGCAGTACCCATGGTGACAGTGCTCATAATGACAGTGACAGTGGTGGCAGTGACCATGGTGACAGTGTCCACGGTGACATTGCCTATAGTGACACTTCTCACAGTGACATTGCCCATGGTGACAGGGCTCATGTTGACGTGCTCATATTGACAGTGCTCACAGCGATAATGTCCATGGTGACATTGCCCATGGTGGAATTGCACACAATGCCATTTCCCACAGTGACAGTGCTCACGCTGAGAGTTGTCATGGTGATAGTGCCCATGGTGAGAGTGCACATGGTCATACTGCCAATGGTTAAATTACTCATGGTGACAGTACTCATGGTTGCAGTACCCATGGTGACAGTGCTCAAAATGGCAATTCCCATGGTGACATTGCCCATGGTGACATTGCCTATGGTGACACTTCTCATGGTGACATTTCCCATGGTGACATGGCTCATGGTGACACACCACATTGTGCCAGTGCCCATGGTGACAGTGTTCACAGTGAAAGTGCTCATGGTAATACTGTTTACTTTGAGAGTGCCCAAGGTGAAAATACACATGGTGACATTACTCATTGAGAAATTGCCCATGGTTACAATTCTCATAGCAACAGTTATGGTGACAGTGCTCATGGTGGCACTGCCCTGGGTGGCATTGCTCGTGGTGTCAGTGCTCATGGTGACAGTGCTCATGGTGGCAGTTCCCATGGTGAGAGTACCGATGGGGCAGTGCACATGGTGACAGTGCCCATGGTAACCGTGCTTACGGTGATATGACCCATGGTTACAGTTATCATGATTGTGGTACCGATTCTGATAATGCTCCCGGAGATAGTGCCCATGGTTAAGGTGCCCATGGTGACAGTGTTCAGAGTAGTAGTGAGCATAGTGATAGTGTACTTGGTGACCGTGCCCATGGTGACAGTGCCTATGGTGACAGTACACATGGTGATACTTCTCCTTGTGATAGTGCCCTTGTTGACCCTGCGCATGGTGACAGTTCTCACGGTTACAGTGCCTATGGTGACAATGCTCATGGTGACAGTGCCCAGGGTGACCGTTCTCACGTTCATCGTGCCCATGGTGACAGTTCGTATGGTGAAAGTGCTCATGATGACAGTGCCCATGTTGGTAGTTCCATTGGTGACAGGGCTCACAGTGATACTGAACATGGTAAGATTGCAGATGGTGGCTGTGCCATTGCCCATGATGACAGTACTCATGGTGACCGTGCTCATGGTGATAGTGTGCAAGGTGACAGTGCACATGGTTGTAATGCACATGGTGGCACTGAAAAATAGTTATAGTGCCCATGGTGACAGTGCTCATGCTGACAGTGCACAAGGTGACAACCCATGCTGACAGTGCACACGGTGACTGGGCTCATGGTTGCATTACCCATTGTGACAGTGCTCACTGTTACAATGCTCATGTTAACTGTGCTCACCATGATAGTGTCCATGGTGATAGTGATCACAGTGATAGTGCCGATGTTGATAGTGCTCATGGTGATAGTGCCCATGGTTACGTTGCCCATGGTGACAGTGCTCACGGTCATAGTGAGCATAGTGGTAGTGCACTTGTTGACAATGACCACGCTGAGAGTACAAATGGTGATAATTCTCAAGTTGGTAGTGTCCATGGTGGCAGTGCCCATGGACACCACCATCAAAGTGATAGTGCTCACTGAGTCAGGGCCCAAGGGGACAGTGCAAACCGTGACTTTGCCTATCTTGACAGTGCTCACAGTGACAAATTCCATCGTGACAGTGACCACGTTGACAGTTCTAATGCTGATAGTGCCCATGGCGATAATTCCCATGGTGAGAGTCCTCACGGTGATAGTGCCTATGGTGACATTTCCCATTCTGAAAGTGCTCATGATGACAGTGCCTATGTTGTTAATTCCCATGGTGACACTTCTCACAGTGATACTGACAATGGTTACAGTTCACATGTTGGCCGTGCCCTTGGAGACAGTTCCCATGAAGACAGTACTTATGGTGACAGTGTTCTCGGTGATAGTGCCCATGGTGAGAGTGCACATGGTGGTAGTGCACACGGTGGCACTGAAAAATAGTGACAGGGCTCATGGTGACAGTGCTCACGGTAAAAACCCATGCTGCCAGTACTCACAGAGACACTGCTCATGGTGGCAGTACCCATGGTGAAAGTGCTCACAGTTACAGTGCCCACTGTAGGAGTGCCCATGGTGACATTGCTCATGGTGACACTGACCACGGTGACATTGCCTATGGTGACAGTGCTCATGGTGACAGTGCCCATGTTGACACTGACCACAGTGAGAATGCTCACGGTGATAGTGCCAATGGTGACAGCACTCATGTTGACAGCCCCCATTGGGCAAGGTGCCATGGTGACAGTGACCATGGTGAGAGATCTCACGGTGATAGCGCTCACGGTAATAGTCCTCATGGTGAGAGTGCAAATGGTGACAATACACAGGGTGACATTACTCATGGTGAAAATACCCATGGTAGAAGTTCTCATAGTGACAGTGCTCATGGGGGATGTGCCCATGCTGACAGTGCTCATTGTGGCAGTGCTCATGGTGACAGTACCGATGAGGCCAGTGATTATGGTGATGGTGTTCACAGTGGCTGTGCTCATGGAGATAGTGCTCACGGTGACCGTGCCCATGATGACAGTGCCCAGGGTGACAGTGCTCACGGTGAAATTGCCAATGATAACATTAACCATGGTGATAGTGCCCCTGGTGACATGGCCCACAGTGACATTGCTCATGGTGAGAGTGCCATTGTTGACAGTGCTTATGGTGAATTTGCCCATCCTGAAAATGCTCATGGTAACATTGCCCTTCGAGATAGTACCCATGTTGACAGTGCCCATGGTGACGTGCTCATGTTGACAGTGCTCACAGTGATAGTGCCCATGGTGACATCGCCAAGAGTGACAGTGCCCATGCTGACAGTTCTCATTGTGATAGTGCCCATGATGACAGTGCACATGGTGATACTTGCAATGGTGACAGTGCTCATGGTGACAGAGCTCATGGTTGCAGTACCCATGGTGACAGTGCTCAAAATTACAGTGACAGTGGTGGCAGTGACCATGGTGACAGTGCCCACAGTGACATTGCCTATAGTGACACTTCTCACGGTGATATTGCCAATGGTGACAGGGCTCTGGTTGACGTGCATATATTGACAGTGCTCACAGTGATAGTGCCCATGGTAAGATTGCAGATGGTGGCTGTGCCATTGCCCATGATGACAGTACTCATGGTGACAGTGCTCATGGTGAGAGTGTGCAAGGTGACAGTGCACATGGTTGTAATGCACATGGTGGCACTGAAAAATAGTTATAGTGCCCATGGTGACAGTGCTCATGCTGACAGTGCACAAGGTGACAACCCATGCTGACAGTGCTCACGGTGACTGGGCTCATGGTTGCATTACCCATTGTGACAGTGCTCACAGTTACAATGCTCATGTTAACTGTGCTCACTCTGATAGTGTCTATGGTGACAGTGATCACAGTGATAGTGCCGATGGTGATAGTGTTAGGGTGATAGTGCCCATGATTAAGGTGCCCATGGTGACAGTGCTCACGGTCATAGTGAGCATAGTGAGAGTGCACTTGATGACCGTGACCACGTTGAGAGTACAAATGGTGATAATTCTCAAGTTGGTAGTGTCCATGGTGGCAGTGCCCATGGACACCACCATCAAAGTGATATTGCTCACTGTGACAGGGCCCAAGGGGACAGTGCAAACCGTGACTTTGCCTATCGTGACAGTGCTCACAGTGACAAATTCCATCGTGACAGTGACCACGTTGACAGTTCTAATGCTGATAGTGCCCATGGCGATAATTCCCATGGTGAGAGTCCTCACGGTGATAGTGCCTATTGTGACATTTCCCATTCTAAAAGTGCTCATGATGACAGTGCCTATGTTGTTAATTCCCATGGTGACACTTCTAACAGTGATACTGACAATGGTTACAGTTCACATGTTGGCCGTGCCCTTGGTGACAGTGCCCAAGAAGACAGTACTTATGGTGACCGTGTTCTCAGTGATAGTGCCCATGGTGAGAGTGCAAATGGTGGTAGTGCACATGGTGGCACTGAAAAATAGTGACAGGGCTCATGGTGAGAGTGCTCACGGTAAATACCCATGCTGACAGTACTCACAGAGACACTGCTCATGGTGGCAGTACCCATGGTGACAGTGCTCACAGTGACAGTGCCCACTGTAGGAGTGCCCATATTGACAGTGCTCATGGTGATACAGACCACGGTGACATTTCCTATGGTGACAGAGCTCATGGTGACAGTGCCCATGGTGACACTGACCACAGTGAGAATGCCCACGGTTATAGTGACAATGGTGACAGCACTCATGGTGACAGCCCCCATTGTGCAAGGTGCTATGGTGACAGTGACCATGGTGAGAGATCTCACGGTGATAGCACTCACGGTAATAGTCCTCATGGTGACAGTGCAAATGGTGACAAAACACAGGGTGAAAGTACTCATGGTGAAAATACCCATGGTAGCAGTTCTCATAGTGACAGTGCTCATGGGGGATGTGCCCATGCTGACAGTGCTCACTGTGGCAGTGCTCATGGTGACAGTACCGATGAGGCCAGTGATTATGGTGATGGTGTTCACAGTGGCTGTGCTCATGGAGATAGTGCTCACGGTGACCGTGCCCATGATGACAGTGCCCAGGGTGACAGTGCTCATGGGGAAATTGCCAATAATAACATTAACCATGGTGATAGTGCCCCTGGTGACATGGCCCACAGTGACATTGCACATGGTGATAGTGCCTTTGGTGACAGTGCTCATGGTGACATTGCCCTTCGAGATAGTACCCATGTTGACAGTGCCCATGGTGACGTGCTCATGTTGACAGTGCTCACAGTGATAGTGCCCATGGTGACATCGCCAAGAGTGACAGTGCCCATGCTGACAGTTCTCATTGTGATAGTGCCCATGGTGACAGTGCCCATGGTGATACTTGCAATGGTGACAGTGCTCATGGTGACAGCGCTCATGGTTGCAGTACCCATGGTGACAGTGCTCATAATGACAGTGACAGTGGTGGCAGTGACCATGGTGACAGTGTCCACGGTGACATTGCCTATAGTGACACTTCTCACAGTGACATTGCCCATGGTGACAGGGCTCATGTTGACGTGCTCATATTGACAGTGCTCACAGCGATAATGTCCATGGTGACATTGCCCATGGTGGAATTGCACACAATGCCATTTCCCACAGTGACAGTGCTCACGCTGAGAGTTGTCATGGTGATAGTGCCCATGGTGACAGTGCACATGGTCATACTGCCAATGGTTAAATTACTCATGGTGACAGTACTCATGGTTGCAGTACCCATGGTGACAGTGCTCAAAATGGCAATTCCCATGGTGACATTGCCCATGGTGACATTGCCTATGGTGACACTTCTCATGGTGACATTTCCCATGGTGACATGGCTCATGGTGACACACCACATTGTGCCAGTGCCCATGGTGACAGTGTTCACAGTGAAAGTGCTCATGGTAATACTGTTTACTTTGAGAGTGCCCAAGGTGAAAATACACATGGTGACATTACTCATTGAGAAATTGCCCATGGTTACAATTCTCATAGCAACAGTTATGGTGACAGTGCTCATGGTGGCACTGCCCTGGGTGGCATGGCTCGTGGTGTCAGTGCTCATGGTGACAGTGCTCATGGTGGCAGTTCCCATGGTGAGAGTACCGATGGGGCAGTGCACATGGTGACAGTGCCCATGGTAACCGTGCTTACGGTCATATGACCCATGGTTACAGTTATCATGATTGTGGTACCGATTCTGATAATGCTCCCGGAGATAGTGCCCATGGTTAAGGTGCCCATGGTGACAGTGTTCAGAGTAGTAGTGAGCATAGTGATAGTGTACTTGGTGAACGTGCCCATGGTGACAGTGCCTATGGTGACAGTACACATGGTGATACTTCTCCTTGTGATAGTGCCCTTGTTGACCCTGCGCATGGTGACAGTTCTCACGGTTACAGTGCCTATGGTGACAATGCTCATGGTGACAGTGCCCAGGGTGACCGTGCTCACGTTCATCGTGCCCATGGTGACAGTTCGTATGGTGAAAGTGCTCATGATGACAGTGCCCATGTTGGTAGTTCCATTGGTGACAGGGCTCACAGTGATACTGAACATGGTAAGATTGCAGATGGTGGCTGTGCCATTGCCAATGATGACAGTACTCATGGTGACCGTGCTCATGGTGATAGTGTGCAAGGTGACAGTGCACATGGTTGTAATGCACATGGTGGCACTGAAAAATAGTTATAGTGCCCATGGTGACAGTGCTCATGCTGACAGTGCACAAGGTGACAACCCATGCTGACAGTGCACACGGTGACTGGGCTCATGGTTGCATTACCCATTGTGACAGTGCTCACTGTTACAATGCTCATGTTAACTGTGCTCACCATGATAGTGTCCATGGTGATAGTGATCACAGTGATAGTGCCGATGTTGATAGTGCTCATGGTGATAGTGCCCATGGTTAAGTTGCCCATGGTGACAGTGCTCACGGTCATAGTGAGCATAGTGGTAGTGCACTTGTTGACAATGACCACGCTGAGAGTACAAATGGTGATAATTCTCAAGTTGGTAGTGTCCATGGTGGCAGTGCCCATGGACACCACCATCAAAGTGATAGTGCTCACTGTGACAGGGCCCAAGGGGACAGTGCAAACCGTGACTTTGCCTATCTTGACAGTGCTCACAGTGACAAATTCCATCGTGACAGTGACCACGTTGACAGTTCTAATGCTGATAGTGCCCATGGCGATAATTCCCATGGTGAGAGTCCTCACGGTGATAGTGCCTATGGTGACATTTCCCATTCTGAAAGTGCTCATGATGACAGTGCCTATGTTGTTAATTCCCATGGTGACAATTCTCACAGTGATACTGACAATGGTTACAGTTCACATGTTGGCCGTGCCCTTGGAGACAGTGCCCATGAAGACAGTACTTATGGTGACAGTGTTCTCGGTGATAGTGCCCATGGTGAGAGTGCACATGGTGGTAGTGCACACGGTGGCACTGAAAAATGGTGACAGTGCTCATGGTGAGAGTGCTCACGGTAAAAACCCATGCTGACAGTACTCACAGAGACACTGCTCATGGTGGCAGTACCCATGGTGACATTGCTCATAGAGACAGTGCCCTCTGTATGAGTGCCCATGTTGACAGGGCTCATGGTGACACTGACCACGGTGACAGTGCTCATGGTGACAGTGCCCATGGTGACACTGACCACAGTGAGAATGCTCACGGTGATAGTGCCAATGGTGACAGCACTCATGTTGACAGCCCCCATTGGGCAAGGTGCCATGGTGACAGTGACCATGGTGAGAGATCTCACGGTGATAGCGCTCACGGTAATAGTCCTCATGGTGAGAGTGCAAATGGTGACAATACACAGGGTGACATTACTCATGGTGAAAATACCCATGGTAGAAGTTCTCATAGTGACAGTGCTCATGGGGGATGTGCCCATGCTGACAGTGCTCATTGTGGCAGTGCTCATGGTGACAGTACCGATGAGGCCAGTGATTATGGTGATGGTGTTCACAGTGGCTGTGCTCATGGAGATAGTGCTCACGGTGACCGTGCCCATGATGACAGTGCCCAGGGTGACAGTGCTCACGGTGAAATTGCCAATGATAACATTAACCATGGTGATAGTGCCCCTGGTGACATGGCCCACAGTGACATTGCTCATGGTGAGAGTGCCATTGTTGACAGTGCTTATGGTGAAGTTGCCCATCCTGAAAATGCTCATGGTAACATTGCCCTTCGAGATAGTACCCATGTTGACAGTGCCCATGGTGACGTGCTCATGTTGACAGTGCTCACAGTGATAGTGCCCATGGTGACATCGCCAAGAGTGACAGTGCCCATGCTGACAGTTCTCATTGTGATAGTGCCCATGATGACAGTGCACATGGTGATACTTGCAATGGTGACAGTGCTCATGGTGACAGAGCTCATGGTTGCAGTACCCATGGTGACAGTGCTCAAAATTACAGTGACAGTGGTGGCAGTGACCATGGTGACAGTGCCCACAGTGACATTGCCTATAGTGACACTTTTCACGGTGATATTGCCAATGGTGACAGGGCTCTGGTTGACGTGCTTATATTGACAGTGCTCACAGTGATAGTGCCCATGGTAAGATTGCAGATGGTGGCTGTGCCATTGCCCATGATGACAGTACTCATGGTGACAGTGCTCATGGTGAGAGTGTGCAAGGTGACAGTGCACATGGTTGTAATGCACATGGTGGCACTGAAAAATAGTTATAGTGCCCATGGTGACAGTGCTCATGCTGACAGTGCACAAGGTGACAACCCATGCTGACAGTGCTCACGGTGACTGGGCTCATGGTTGCATTACCCATTGTGACAGTGCTCACTGTTACAATGCTCATGTTAACTACGCTCACCATGATAGTGTCCATGGTGATAGTGATCACAGTGATAGTGCCGATGGTGATAATGCTCATGGTGATAGTGCCCATGGTTAAGTTGCCCATGGTGACAGTGCTCACGGTCATAGTGAGCATAGTGGTAGTGCACTTGTTGACCATGACCACGCTGAGAGTACAAATGGTGATAATTCTCAAGTTGGTAGTGTCCATGGTGGCAGTGCCCATGGACACCACCATCAAAGTGATAGTGCTCACTGAGACAGGGCCCAAGGGGACAGTGCAAACCGTGACTTTGCCTATCTTGACAGTGCTCACAGTGACAAATTCCATCGTGACAGTGACCACATTGACATTTCTAATGCTGATAATGCCCATGGCGATAATTCCCATGGTGAGAGTCCTCACGGTGATAGTGCCTATGGTGACATTTCCCATTCTGAAAGTGCTCATGATGACAGTGCCTATGTTGTTAATTCCCATGGTGACACTTCTAACAGTGATACTGACAATGGTTACAGTTCACATGTTGGCCGTGCCCTTGGTGACAGTGCCCATGAAGACAGTACTTATGGTGACAGTGTTCTCGGTGATAGTGCCCATGGTGAGAGTGCACATGATGGTAGTGCACATGGTGGCACTGAAAAATAGTGACAGGGCTCACGGTGACAGTGCTCACGGTAAAAACCCATGCTGACAGTACTCACAGAGACACTGCTCATGGTGGCAGTACCCATGGTGACAGTGCTCACAGTGACAGTGTCCACTGTATGAGTGCCCATGTTGACAGTGCTCATGGTGACACTGACCACGGTGACATTGCCTATGGTGACAGTGCTCATGGTGACAGTGCCCATGGTGACACTGACCACAGTGAGAATGCTCACAGTGATAGTGCCAATGGTGACAGCACTCATGTTGACAGCCCCCATTGGGCAAGGTGCCATGGTGACAGTGACCATGGTGAGAGATCTCACGGTGATAGCGCTCACGGTAATAGTCCTCATGGTGACAGTGCAAATGGTGACAAAACACAGGGTGAAAGTACTCATGGTGAAAATACCCATGGTAGCAGTTCTCATAGTGACAGTGCTCATGGGGGATGTGCCCATGCTGACAGTGCTCATTGTGGCAGTGCTCATGGTGACAGTACCGATGAGGCCAGTGATTATGGTGATGGTGTTCACAGTGGCTGTGCTCATGGAGATAGTGCTCACGGTGACCGTGCCCATGATGACAGTGCCCAGGGTGACAGTGCTCACGGGGAAATTGCCAATGATAACATTAACCATGGTGATAGTGCCCCTGGTGACATGGCCCACAGTGACATTGCTCATGGTGATAGTGCCATTGCTGACAGTGCTTATGGTGAAGTTGCCCATCCTGACAATGCTCATGGTGACATTGCCCTTCGAGATATTACCCATGTTGACAGTGCCCATGGTGACGTGCTCATGTTGACAGTGCTCACAGTGATAGTGCCCATGGTGACATCGCCAAGAGTGACAGTGCCCATGCTGACAGTTCTCATTGTGATAGTGCCCATGGTGACAGTGCACATGGTGATACTTGCAATGGTGACAGTGCTCATGGTGACAGCGCTCATGGTTGCAGTACCCATGGTGACAGTGCTCAAAATGACAGTGACTGTGGTGGCAGTGACCATGGTGACAGTGCCCACGGTGACATTGCCTATAGTGACACTTCTCACAGTGACATTGCCCATGGTGACAGGGCTCATGTTGACGTGCTCATATTGACAGTGCTCACAGCGATAATGTCCATGGTGACATTGCCCATGGTGGAATTGCACACAATGCCATTTCCCACAGTGACAGTTCTCACGCTGAGAGTTGTCATGGTGATAGTGCCCATGGTGACAGTGCACATGGTCATACTGCCAATGGTAAAATTACACATGGTGACAGTACTCATGGTTGCAGTACCCATGGTGCCAGTGCTCAAAATGGCAGTTCCCATGGTGACATTGCCCATGGTGACATTGCCTATGGTGACACTTCTCACGGTGACATTTCTCATGGTGACATGGCTCATGGTGACACACCACATTGTGCCACTGCCCATGGTGACAGTGTTCACAGTGAAAGTGCTCATGGTAATACTGTTTACGTTGAGAGTGCCCAAGGTCAAAATACACATGGTGACATTTCTCATTGAGAAAGTGCCCATCGTTACAATTCTCATAGCAACAGTTATGGTGACAGTGCTCATGGTGGCACTGCCCTGGGTGGCATGGCTCGTGGTGTCAGTGCTCATGGTGACAGTGCTCATGGTGGCAGTTCCCATGGTGAGAGTACCGATGGGGCAGTGCACATGGTGACAGTGCCCATGGTAACCGTGCTTACGGTGATATGACCCATGGTTACAGTTATCATGATTGTGGTCCCGATGCTGATAATGCTCCCGGAGATAGTGCCCATGGTTAAGGTGCCCATGGTGACAGTGTTCAGAGTAGTAGTGATCATAGTGATAGTGTACTTGGTGACCGTGCCCATGGTGACAGTGCCTATGGTGACAGTACACATGGTGATACTTCTCCATGTGATAGTGCCCTTGTTGACCCTGCGCATGGTGACAGTTCTCACGGTGACAGTGCCTATGGTGACAATGCTCATGGTGACAGTGCCCAGGGTGACCGTTCTCACGTTCATCGTGCCCATGGTGACAGTTCGTATGGTGAAAGTGCTCATGATGACAGTGCCCATGTTGGTAGTTCCATTGGTGACAGTGCTCACAGTGATAGTGACCATGGTAAGATTGCAGATGGTGGCTGTGCCATTGCCCATGATGACAGTACTCATGGTGACAGTGCTCATGGTGATAGTGTGCAAGGTGACAGTGCACATGGTTGTAATGCACATGGTGGCACTGAAAAATAGTTATAGTGCCCATGGTGACAGTGCTCATGCTGACAGTGCACAAGGTGACAACCCATGCTGACAGTACTCACTGTGACTGGGCTCATGGTTCCATTACCCATTGTGACAGTGCTCACTGTTACAATGCTCATGTTAACTGTGCTCACCATGATAGTGTCCATGGTGATAGTGATCACAGTGATAGTGCCGATGGTGATAGTGCTCATGGTGATAGTGCCCATGGTTAAGTTGCCCATGGTGACAGTGCTCACGGTCATAGTGAGCATAGTGGTAGTGCACTTGTTGACCATGACCACGCTGAGAGTACAAATAGTGATAATTCTCAAGTTGGTTGTGTCCATGGTGGCAGTGCCCATGGACACCACCATCAAAGTGATAGTGCTCACTGTGACAGGGCCCAAGGGTACAGAGCAAACCGTGACTTTGCCTATCATGACAGTGTTCACAGTGACAAATTCCATCGTGACAGCGACCACCGTAACAGTTCTAATGCTGATAGTGCCCATAATGACAATACCCATGGTGACACTACTCATGGTGATAATTCTCAAGGTGTTAGTGCCAATGGCGAACATTCCCATGGTGAGAGTCGTCATGGTGATAGTGTCCATGTTGACAGTTCCCATTTTGAATGTGCTCATGATGACAGTGCGTATGTTGTTAATTCCCATGGTGACACTTCTCACAGTGATACTGACAATGGTTACAGTTCACCTGTTGGCCGTGCCCTTGGTGACAGTGCCCATGAAGACAGTACGTATGGTGACAGTGTTCTCGGTGATAGTGCCCATAGTGAGAGTGCACATGGTTGTAGTGCACATGGTGGCACTGAAAAATGGTGACAGTGCTCATGGTGACAGTGATCACGGTAAAAACCCATGCTGACAGCACTCACAAAGACACTGCTCATGGTGGCAGTACCCTTGTTGACCGTGCTCACAGTGACAGTGCCCACTGTATGAGTGCCCATGTTGACAGTGCTCATGGTGCCAGGGCTCATGGTTGCAGTACCCATGGTTACAGTGCTCAAAATGACAGTGACAGTGGTGGCAGTGACCATGGTGACAGTGCCTACGGTGACATTGCCTATAGTGACACTTCTCACGGTGACATTTCTCATGGTGACAGGGCTCATGTAGATGTGATCATATTGACAGTGCTTTCAGGGATAGTGCCCATGGTGACATTGCCCATGGTGGAATTGCACACAATGCCATTTCCCACAGTGACAGTTCTCACTCTGAGAGTTGTCATGGTGATAGTGCCCATGGTGAGAGTGCACATGGTCATACTGCCAATGGTGACAGTACTCATGGTTGCAGTACCCATGGTGACAGTGCTAAAAAATGGCATTTCCCATGGTGACATTGCCCATGGTGACATTGCCTATGGTGACACTTCTCACGGTGACATTTCCCATGGTGACATGGCTTACGGTGACACACCGCATTGTGCCAGTGCCCATGGTGACAGTGCTCACAGTGAAAGTGCTCATGGTAATACTGTTTACGTTGAGAGTGCCCCAGGTCAAAATACACATGGTGACATTACTCATTGAGAAATTGCCCATGGTTACAATTCTCATAGCAACAGTTATGGTGACAGTGCTCATGGTGGTACTGCACTGGGTGGCACTGCTCCTGGTGTCAGTGCTCATGGTGACAGTGCTCATGGTGGCAGTTCCCATGGTGAGAGTACCGATGGGGCAGTGCACATGGTGACAGTGCCCATGGTAACCGTGCTTACTGTGATATGACCCATGGTTACAGTTATCATGCTTGTGGTACCGATGCTGATAATGCTCCCGGAGATAGTGCCCATGGTTAAGGTGCCCATGGTGACAGTGTTCAGAGTAATAGTGATCATAGTGATAGTGTACTTGGTGACCGTGCCCATGGTGACAGTGCCTATGGTGACAGTACACATGGTGATACTTCTCCATGTGATAGTGCCCTTGTGGACCCTGAGCATGGTGACAGTTCTAACAGTGACAGTGCCTATGGTGACAATGCTCATGGTGACAGTGCCCACGGTGACCGTCCTCACGTTCATAGTGCCCATGGTGACAGTTCATATGGTGAAAGTGCTCATGATTTGAATGCCCATGTTGGTAGTTCCATTGGTGACTGTGCTCACAGTGATAGTGACCATGGTAAGATTGCAGATGGTGGCTGTGCCATTGCCCATGATGAGAGTACTCATGGTGACAGTGCTCATGGTGATAGTGTCCAAGGTGACAGTGCACATGGTTTTAATGCACATGGTGGCACTGAAAAATAGTTATAGTGCCCATGGTGACAGTGCTCATGCTGACAGTGCACAAGGTGACAACCCATGCTGACAGTGCACACGGTGACTGGGCTCATGGTTGCATTACCCATTGTGACAGTGCTCACAGTTACAATGCTCATGTTAACTGTGCTCACTCTGATAGTTTCTATGGTGACAGTGATCACAGTGATAGTGCCGATGGTGATAGTGCTAGGGTGATAGTGCCCATGATTAAGGTGCCCATGGTGACAGTGCTCACGGTCATAGTGAACATAGTGAGAGTGCACTTGTTGACCGTGACCACGTTGAGAGTACAAATGGTGATAATTCTCAAGTTGGTAGTGTCCATGGTGGCAGTGCCCATGGACACCACCATCAAAGTGATATTGCTCACTGTGACAGGGCCCAAGGGGACAGTGCAAACCGTGACTTTGCCTATCGTGACAGTGCTCACAGTGACAAATTCCATCGTGACAGTGACCACGTTGACAGTTCTAATGCTGATAGTGCCCATGGCGATCATTCCCATGGTGAGAGTCCTCATGGTGATAGTGTCCATGGTGACAGTTCCCATTTTGAATATGCTCATGATGACAGTGCCTATGTTGTTAATTCCCATGGTGACACTTCTCACAGTGATACTGACAATGGTTAAAGGTCACAGGTTGGCCGTGCCCTTGGTGACAGTGCCCATGAAGACAGTACTTATGGTGACAGTGTTCTTGGTGATAGTGCCCATGGTGAGAGTGCACATGGTGGTAGTGCACAT
The DNA here is from genome assembly GCF_964341445.2 of Mesoplodon mirus. Lineage (NCBI taxonomy): Eukaryota > Metazoa > Chordata > Mammalia > Artiodactyla > Ziphiidae > Mesoplodon > Mesoplodon mirus. The sequence continues at coordinate 200,855,461 of NC_138976.1, read as the reverse complement.
GGTGGCACTGAAAAATTGTGACAGTGCTCATGGTGACAGTGATCATGGTAAAAACCCATGCTGACAGTACTCGCAGAGACACTGCTCATGGTGGCAGTACCCATGTTGACCGTGCTCACAGTGACAGCGCCCACTGTATGAGTGCCCATGTTGACAGTGCTCATGGTGACAGGGCTCAAGGTTGCAGTACCCTTGGTGACAGTGCTCAAAATGACAGTGACAGTGGTGGCAGTGACCATGGTGACAGTGCCTATGGTGACATTGCCTATAGTGACACTTCTCATGTTGACATTTCTCATGGTGACAGGGCTCATGTAGACGTGCTCATATTGACAGTGCTCACAGTGATAGTGCCCATAGTGACAATACCCATGGTGACAGTACTCATGGTGATAATTCTCAAGGTGGTAGTGCCCATGGCGATCATTCCCATGGTGAGAGTCCTCACGGTGATAGTGCCCATGATGACAGTTCCCATTCTGAAAGTTCTCATGATGACAGTGCCTATGTTGTTAATTCCCATGGTGACACTTCTCACAGTGATACTGACAATTGTTACAGTTCACATGTTGGCTGTGCCCTTGGTGACAGTGCCCATGAAGACAGTACTTATGGTGACAGTGTTCTAGGTGATAGTGCCAATGGTGAGAGTGCACATGGTGGTAGTGCACATGGTGGCAATAATAAATGGTGAAAGGACTCATGGAGACAGTGCCCAGGGTGACCGTTCTCACGTTCATCGTGCCCATGGTGACAGTTTGTATGGTGAAAGTGCTCATGATGACAGTGCCCATGTTGGTAGTTACATTGGTGACAGTGCTCACAGTGATCTGACCATGGTAAGATTGCAGATGGTGGCTGTGCCATTGTCCATGATGACAGTACTCATGGTGACAGTGCTCATGGTGATAGTGTACAAGGTGACAGTGCACATGGTTGTAATGCACATGGTGGCACTGAAAAATAGTTATAGTGCCCATGGTGACAGTGCTCATGCTGACAGTGCACAAGGTGACACCCCATGCTGACAGTGCTCACGGTGACTGGGCTCATGGTTGCATTACCCATTGTGACAGTGCTCACTGTTACAATGCTCATGTTAACTGTGCTCACCATGATAGTGTCCATGGTGATAGTGATCACAGTGATAGTGCAGATGTTGATAGTGCTCATGGTGATAGTGCCCATGGTTAAGTTGCCCATGGTGACAGTGCTCACGGTCATAGTGAGCATAGTGGTAGTGCACTTGTTGACCATGACCACGCTGAGAGTACAAATAGTGATAATTCTCAAGTTCGTTGTGTCCATGGTGGCAGTGCCCATGGACACCACCATCAAAGTGATATTGCTCACTGTGACAGGGCCCAAGGGGACAGTGCAAACCGTGACTTTGCCTATCTTGACAGTGCTCACAGTGACAAATTCCATCGTGACAGTGACCACGTTGAGAGTTCTAATGCTGATAGTGCCCATGGCGATAATTCCCATGGTGAAAGTCCTCACGGTGATAGTGCCTATGGTGACATTTCCCATTCTGAAAGTGCTCATGATGACAGTGCCTATGTTGTTAATTCCCATGCTGACACTTCTCACAGTGATACTGACAATGGTTACAGTTCACATGTTGGCCGTGCCCTTGGAGACAGTGCCCATGAAGACAGTACTTATGGTGACAGTGTTCTCGGTGATAGTGCCCATGGTGAGAGTGCACATGGTGGTAGTGCACATGGTGGCACAGAAAAATAGTGACAGGGCTCACGGTGACAGTGCTCACGGTAAAAACCCATGCTGACAGTACTCACAGAGACACTGCTCATGGTGGCAGTACCCATGGTGACAGTGCTCATAGTGACAGTGCCCACTGTAGGAGTGCCCATGGTGACATTGCTCATGGTGACACTGACCACGGTGACATTGCCTATGGTGACAGTGCTCATGGTGACAGTGCCCATGTTGACACTGGCCACAGTGAGAATGCTCACGGTGATAGTGCCAATGGTGACAGCACTCATGTTGACAGCCCCCATTGGGCAAGGTGCCATGGTGACAGTGACCATGGTGAGAGATCTCACGGTGATAGCGCTCACGGTAATAGTCCTCATGGTGACAGTGCAAATGGTGACAAAACACAGGGTGAAAGTACTCATGGTGAAAATACCCATGGTAGCAGTTCTCATAGTGACAGTGCTCATGGGGGATGTGCCCATGCTGACAGTGCTCATTGTGGCAGTGCTCATGGTGACAGTACCGATGAGGCCAGTGATTATGGTGATGGTGTTCACAGTGGCTGTGCTCATGGAGATAGTGCTCACGGTGACCGTGCCCATGATGACAGTGCCCAGGGTGACAGTGCTCACGGGGAAATTGCCAATGATAACATTAACCATGGTGATAGTGCCCCTGGTGACATGGCCCACAGTGACATTGCTCATGGTGAGAGTGCCATTGGTGACAGTGCTTATGGTGAAGTTGCCCATCCTGACAATGCTCATGGTGACATTGCCCTTCGAGATAGTACCCATGTTGACAGTGCCCATGGTGACGTGCTCATGTTGACAGTGCTCACAGTGATAGTGCCCATGGTGACATCGCCAAGAGTGACAGTGCCCATGCTGACAGTTCTCATTGTGATAGTGCCCATGGTGACAGTGCACATGGTGATACTTGCAATGGTGACAGTGCTCATGGTGACAGCGCTCATGGTTGCAGTACCCATGGTGACAGTGCTCAAAGTGACAGTGGTGGCAGTGACCATGGTGACAGTGCCCACGGTGACATTGCCTATAGTGACACTTCTCACAGTGACATTGCCCATGGTGACAGGGCTCATGTTGACGTGCTCATATTGACAGTGCTCACAGCGATAATGTCCATGGTGACATTGCCCATGGTGGAATTGCACACAATGCCATTCCCCACAGTGACAGTGCTCACGCTGAAAGTTGTCATGGTGATAGTGCCCATGGTGACAGTGCACATGGTCATACTGCCAATGGTAAAATTACACATGGTGACAGTACTCATGGTTGCAGTACCCATGGTGCCAGTGCTCAAAATGGCAGTTCCCATGGTGACATTGCCCATGGTGACATTGCCTATGGTGACACTTCTCACGGTGACATTTCCCATGGTGACATGGCTCATGGTGACACACCACATTGTGCCAGTGCCCATGGTGACAGTGTTCACAGTGAAAGTGCTCATGGTAATACTGTTTACGTTGAGAGTGCCCAAGGTCAAAATACACATGGTGACATTTCTCATTGAGAAATTGCCCATGGTTACAATTCTCATAGCATCAGTTATGGTGATAGTGCTCATGGTGGCACTGCCCTGGTTGGCAGTGCTCGTGGTGTCAGTGCTCATGGTGACAGTGCTCATGGTGGCAGTTCCCATGGTGAGAGTACCGATGGGGCAGTGCACATGGTGACAGTGCCCATGGTAACCGTGCTTACGGTGATATGACCCATGGTTACAGTTATCATGATTGTGGTACCGATGCTGATAATGCTCCCGGAGATTGTTCCCATCGTTAAGGTGCCCATGGTGACAGTGTTCAGAGTAATAGTGATCATAGTGATAGTGTACTTGGTGACTGTGCCCATGGTGACTGTGCCTATGGTGACAGTACACATGGTGATACTTCTCCATGTGATAGTGCCCTTGTTGACCCTGCGCATGGTGACAGTTCTCACGGTGACACTGCCTATATTGACATGGCTCATGGTGACAGTGCCCAGGGTGAACGTTCTCACGTTCATCGTGCCCATGGTGACAGTTCGTATGGTGAAAGTGCTCATGATGACAGTGCCCATGTTGGTAGTTCCATTGGTGACAGTGCTCACAGTGATAGTGACCATGGTAAGATTGCAGATGGTGGCTGTGCCATTGCCCATGATGAGAGTACTCATGGTGACAGTGCTCATGGTGAGAGTGTGCAAGGTGACAGCGCACATGGTTGTAATGCACATGGTGTCACTGAAAAATAGTTATAGTGCCCATGGTGACAGTGCTCATGCTGACAGTGCACAAGGTGTCAACCCATGCTGACAGTGCTCACGGTGACTGGGCTCATGGTTGCATTACCCATTGTGACAGTGCTCACAGTTACAATTTTCACGTTAACTGTGCTCACTCTGATAGTGTCTATGGTGACAGTGATCACAGTGATAGTGCCGATGGTGATAGTGCTCATGGTGATAGTGCCCATGGTTAAGTTGCCCATGGTGACAGTGCTCACGGTCATAGTGAGCATAGTGGTAGTGCTCTTGTTGACCATCACCACGCTGAGAGTACAAATAGTGATAATTCTCACGTTGGTTGTGTCCATGGTGGCAGTGCCCATGGACACCACCGTCAAAGTCATAGTGCTCACTGTGACAGGGCCCAAGGGGACAGTGCAAACCGTGACTTTGCCTATCGTGACAGTGCTCACAGTGACAAATTCCTTCGTGACAGTGACCACCGTAACAGTTCTAATGCTGATAGTGCCCATAATGACAATACCCATGGTGACAGTACTCATGGTGATAATTCTCAAGGTGTTAGTGCCCATGGCGATCATTCCCATGGTGAGAGTCCTCATGGTGATAGTGTCCATGGTGACAGTTCCCATTTTGAATGTGCTCATGATGACAGTGCCTATGTTGTTAATTCCCATGGTGACACTTCTCACGGTGATACTGACAATGGTTAAAGTTCACAGGTTGGCCGTGCCCTTGGTGACAGTGCCCATGAAGACAGTAATTATGGTGACAGTGTTCTTGGTGATAGTGCCCATGGTGAGAGTGCTCATTGTGGCAGTGCTCATGGTGACCGTACCGATGAGGCCAGTGATTATGGTGATGGTGTTCATAGTGGCTGTGCTCATGGAGATAGTGCTCACGGTGACCGTGCCCATGATGACAGTGCCCAGGGTGACAGTTCTCACGGGGAATGTGCCAATGATAACATTAACCATGGTGATAGTGCCCCTGGTGACACGGCCCACATTGACATTGCTCATGGTGATAGTGCCTTTGGTGACAGTGCTCATGGTGAAATTGCCCATCCTGACAATGCTCATGGTTACATTGCCCTTCGAGATAGTACCCATGTTGACAGTGCCCATGTTGACGTGCTCACGTTGACAGTGCTCACAGTGATAGTGCCCATGGTGACATTGCCCATGGTGGATGTGCCCACGGTGCCCTTGCCAACAGTGACAGTGCCCACGCTGACAGTTCTCATTGTGGTAGTGTCCATGGTGACAGTGCCCATGGTGAAACTCGCAATGGTGACAGTGCTCATGGTGACAGTGGTCATGGTTGCAGTGCCCTTGGTGACAGTGCTCAAAATGACAGTGACAGTGGTGGAATTGATCATGGTGACAGTGCCCACGATGACATTGCCTATGGTGACACTTCTCACGGTGACATTGCCCATGGTGACAGGGCTTATGGTGACGTGCTCATGTTGAGAGTGCTCACAGTGATAGTGCCCATGGTGACATTGCCCATGGTGGAATTGCTCACAATGCCAGTGCCCACAGTGACAGTGCTCACGCTGAGAGTTGTCATGGTGATAGTGCCCATGGTGACAGTGCCCATGTTGATACTGCCAATGGTGACAGTACTCATGGTGGCAGTACCCATGGTGACAGTGCTCAAAATGGCATGTCCCATGGTGACATTGCCCATGGTGACATTGCCTATGGTGACACTTCTCACGGTGACATTTCCCATGGTACCATGGCTCATGGTGACACTCCGCATTGTGACAGTGCCCATAGTGACAGTGCTCACAGTGAAAGTGCTCATGGTAATTCTGTTTACGCTGAGAGTGCCCAAGGTGAAAATACCCATGGTGTGAGTACTCATCGAGAAATTGCCCATGGTTAAATTTCTCATAGTAACAGTTCTCATGGTGACAGTGCTCATGGTTGCAGTGCCCTCGGTGGCAGTGCTCGTGGTGTCAGTGCTCATGGTGACAGTGCTCATGGTAGCAATTCCCATGGTGAGAGTACCAATGGGGCATTGCACATCGTGACAGTGCCCATGGCAACCGTGCTCACGGTGATATGACCCATGGTGACAGTTATCACGCCTGTTGTGCCAATGCTGATAATGCTCCCGGTGATAGTGCCCATGGTTACGGTGCCCATGGTGACAGTGTTCAGAGTAGTAATGAGCATAGTTATAGTGTACTTGGTGAGTGTGCCCATGGTGACTGTGCCCAAGATGACAGTACACATGGTGATACAGCTCAATGTGATAGTGCCCTTGTGGACAGTGCGCCTTGTGATAGTTCTCACGGTGACATTGCCTATGATGACAATGCTCATGGTGACAGTGCCCATGGTGACCGTTCTCACGTTCATAGTGCCCATGGTGACAGTTCGTATGGTGAAAGTGCTCATGATGACAGTGCCCATGTTGGTAGTTCCATTGGTGACAGTGCTCACAGTGATAGTGACCATGGTAAGATTGCAGATGGTGGCTGTGCCATTGCCCATGATGACAGTACTCATGGTGATAGTGCTCATGTTGAGAGTGTGCAAGGTGACAGTGCACATGGTTGTAATGCACATGGTGGCACTGAAAAATAGTTATAGTGCCCATGGTGACAATGCTCATGCTGACAGTGCACAAGGTGACAACCCATGCTGACAGTGCTCACGGTGACTGGGCTCATGGTTGCATTACCCATTGTGACAGTGCTCACAGTTACAATTTTCACGTTAACTGTGCTCACTCTGATAGTGTCTATGGTGACAGTGATCACAGTGATAGTGCCGATGGTGATAGTGCTAGGGTGATAGTGCCCATGATTAAGGTGCCCATGGTGACAGTGCTCATGGTCATAGTGAGCATAGTGATAGTGCACTTGTTGACCATGACCACGCTGAGAGTACAAATTTTGATAATTCGCAAGTTGGTAGTGTCCATGGTGGCAGGGCCCATGGACACCACCGTCAAAGTGATAGTGCTCACTGTGACAGGACCCAAGGGGACAGTGCACACTCTGACTTTGCCTATCGTGACAGTGCTCACAGTGACAAATTCCATCGTGACAGTGACCACGGTAACAGTTCTAATGCTGATAGTGCCCATAGTGACAATACCCATGGTGACAGTCCTCATGGTGATAATTCTCAAGGTGGTAGTGCCCATGGCGATCATTCCCATGGTGAGAGTCCTCACGGTGATAGTGCCCATGGTGACAGTTCCCATTCTGAAAGTGCTCATGATGACAGTGCCTATGTTGGTAATTCCCATGGTGACACTTCTCACAGTGATACTGACAATGGTTGCAGTTCACATGTTGGCCGCGCCCTTGGTGACAGTGCCCATGAAGACAGTACTTATGGTGACATTGTTCTCGGTGATAGTGCCCATGGTGAGAGTGCACATGGTGGTAGTGCTCATGGTGGCAATGAAAAATGGTGACAGGGCTCATGGTGACAGTGCTCACGGTAAAAACCCATGCTGACAGTACTCACAGAGACACTGCTCATAGTGGCAGTACCCACGGTGACACTTCTCACAGTGACAGTGCCCACTGTATGAGTGCCCATGTTGACAGTGCTCATGGTGACACTGACCACGGTGACAGTGCTCATGGTGACAGTGCCCATGGTGACACTGACCACAGTGAGAATGCTCACGGTGATAGTGCCAATGGTGACAGCACTCATGTTGACAGCCCCCATTGTGCAAGGTGCCATGGTGGCAGTTACCATGGTGAGAGATCTCACGGTGATAGCGCTCACGGTAATAGTCCTCATGGTGACAGTGCAAATGGTGACAATACACAGGGTGACAGTACTCATGGCGGAAATACCCATGGTAGCAGTTCTCATAGTGACAGTTCTCATGGGGGAAGTGCCCATGCTGAGAGTGCTCATTGTGGCAGTGCTCATGGTGACCGTACCGATGAGGCCAGTGATTATGGTGATGGTGTTCACAGTGGCTGTGCTCATGGAGATAGTGCTCACGGTGACCGTGCCCATGATGACAGTGCCCAGGGTGACAGTGCTCACGGGGAAAGTGCCAATGATAACATTAACCATGGTGATAGTGCCCCTGGTGACACGGCCCACAGTGACATTGCTCATGGTGATAGTGCCTTTGGTGACAGTGCTCATGGTGAAATTGCCCATTCTGAAAATGCTCATGGTGACATTGCCCTTCAAGATAGTACCCATGATGACAGTGCCCATGGTGACGTGCTCATGTTGACAGTGCTCACAGTGATAGTGCCCATGGTGACATTGCCCATGGTGGAAGTGCCCACGGTGCCCTTGCCAACAGTGACAGTGCCCACGCTGACAGTTCTCATTGTGATAGTGCCCATGATGACAGTGCTCATGGTGATACTCACAATGGTGACAGTGCTCATGGTTGCAGTACCCTTGGTGACAGTGCTCAAAATGACAGTGACAGTGGTGGCAGTGATCATGGTGACAGTGCCCACGATGACATTGCCTATGGTGACACTTCTCACGGTGACATTGCCCATGGTGACAGGGCTCATGGTGATGTGCTCATGTTGAGAGTGCTCACAGTGATAGTGCCCATGGTGACATTGCCCATGGTGGAATTGCTCACGATGCCAGTGCCCACAGTGAGAGTGCTCATGCTGAGAGTTGTCATGGTGATAGTGCCCATGGTGACAGGGCCCAAGGTGATACTGCCAATGGTGACGGTACTCATGGTGGCAGTACCCATGGTGACAGTGCTCAAAATGGCATGTCCCATGGTGACATTGCCCATGGTGACATTGCCTATGGTGACACTTCTCACGGTGACATTTCCCATGGTGACATGGCTCATGGTGACACTCCACATTGTGACAGTGCCCATGGTGACAGTGCTCACAGTGAAAGTGCTCATGGTAATACTGTTTACGTTGAGAGTGCCCAAGGTGAAAATACCCATGGTGAGAGTACTCTTCGAGAAATTGCCCATGGTTACATTTCTCATAGTAACAGTTCTCATGGTGACAGTGCTCATGGTTGCAGTGCCCTCGGTGGCAGTGCTCGTGGTGTCAGTGCTCATGGTGACAGTGCTCATGGTGGCAGTTCCCATGGTGAGAGTACCAATGGGGCATTGCCCATCGTGACAGTGCCCATGGCAACCGTGCTCACGGTGATATGACCCATGGTGACAGTTATCACGCCTGTTGTGCCAATGCTGATAATGCTCCCGGTGATAGTGCCCATGGTTACGGTGCCCATGTTGACAGTGTTCAGAGTAATAGTGAGCATAGTGATAGTGTACTTGGTGAGTGTGCCCATGGTGACTGTGCCCAAGATGACAGTACACATGGTGATACAGCTCAATGTGATAGTGCCCTTGTGGACAGTGCGCCTGGTGATATTTCTCACGGTGACATTGCCTATGATGACAATGCTCATGGTGACAGTGCCCATGGTGACCGTTCTCACGTTCATAGTGCCCATGGTGACAGTTCGTATGGTGAAAGTGCTCATGATGACAGTGCCCATGTTGGTAGTTCCATTGGTGACAGTGCTCACAGTGGTAGTGACCATGGTAAGATTGCAGATTGTGGCTGTGCCATTGCCCATGATGACAGTACTCATGGTGACAGTGCTCATGGTGAGAGTGTGCAAGGTGACAGAGCACATGGTTGTAATGCATATGGTGGCACTGAAAAATAGTTATAGTGCCCATGGTGACAGTGCTCATGCTGACAGTGAACAAGGTGACAACCCATGCTGACAGTGCTCACGGTGACTGGGCTCATGGTTGCATTACCCATTGTGACAGTGCTCACTGTTACAATGCTCATGTTAACTGTGCTCACCATGATAGTGTCCATGGTGATAGTGATCACAGTGATAGTGCCGATGGTGATAGTGCTCATGGTGATAGTGCCCATGGTTAAGTTGCCCATGGTGACAGTGCTCACGGTCATAGTGAGAATAGTGGTAGTGCACTTGTTGACCATGACCACGCTGAGAGTACAAATAGTGATAATTCTCAAGTTGGTAGTGTCCATGGTGGCAGTGCCCATGGACACCACCGTCAAAGTGATAGTGCTCACTGTGACAGGGTCCAAGGGGACAGTACACAACATGACTTTCCCTATTGTGCCAGTGCTCACAGTGACAAATTCCATCGTGACAGTGTCCCCGGTAACAGTTCTAATGCTGATAGTGCCCATAGTGACAATACCCATGGTGACAGTACTCATGGTGATAATTCTCAAGGTGGTAGTGCCCCTGGCGCTCATTCCCATGGTGAGAGTCCTCACGGTGATAGTGCCCATGGTGACAGTTCCCATTCTGAAAGTGCTCATGATGACAGTGACTATGTTGGTAATTAGCATGGTGACACTTCTCACAGTGATACTGACAATGGTTACAGTTCACATGTTGGCCGTGCCCTTGTTGACAGTGCCCCTGAAGACAGTACATATGGTGACAGTGTTCTCGGTGATAGTGCCCATGGTGAGAGTGCACATGGTGGTAGTGCTCATGGTGGCAATGAAAAATGGTGACAGGGCTCATGGTGACAGTGCTCACGGTAAAAACCCATGCTGACAGTACTCACAGAGACACTGCTCATAGTGGCAGTACACACGGTGACACTTCTCACAGTGACAGTGCCCACTGTATGAGTGCCCATGTTGACAGTGCTCATGGTGACACTGACCACGGTGACAGTGCTCATGGTGACAGTGCCCATGGTGACACTGACCACAGTGAGAATGCTCACGGAGATAGTGCCAATGGTGACAGCACTCATGTTGACAGCCCCCATTGTGCAAGGTGCCATGGTGGCAGTGACCATGGTGAGAGATCTCACGGTGATAGCGCTCACGGTAATAGTCCTCATGGTGACAGTGCAAATGGTGACAATACAGAGGGTGTCAGTACTCATGGCGGAAATACCCATGGTAGCAGTTCTCATAGTGACAGTGCTCATGGGGGAAGTGCCCATGCTGACAGTGCTCATTGTGGCAGTGCTCATGGTGACCGTACCGATGAGGCCAGTGATTATGGTGATGGTGTTCACAGTGGCTGTGCTCATGGAGATAGTGCTCACAGTGACCGTGCCCATGATGACAGTGCCCAGGTTGACAGTGCTCACGGGGAAAGTGCCAATGATAATATTAACCATGGTGATAGTGCCCCTGGTGACACGGCCCACAGTGACATTGCTCATGGTGATAGTGCCTTTGGTGACAGTGCTCATGGTGAAATTGCCCATCCTGACAATGCTCATGGTGACATTGCCCTTCGAGATAGTACCCATGTTGACAGTGCCCATGGTGACGTGCTCATGTTGACAGTGCTCACAGTGATAGTGCCCATGGTGACATTGCCCATGGTGGATGTGCCCACGGAGCCCTTGCCAACAGTGACAGTGCCCACGCTGACCGTTCTCATTGTGATAGTGCCCATGGTGACAGTGCACATCGTGATACTCGCAATGGTGACAGTGCTCATGGTGACAGTGCTCATGGTTGCAGTACCCTTGGTGACAGTGCTCAAAATGACAGTGACAGTGGTGGCAGTGATCAAGGTGACAGTGCCCACGATGACATTGCCTATGGTGACACTTCTCACGGTGACATTGCCCATGGTGACAGGGCTCATGGTGACATGCTCATGTTGAGAGTGCTCACAGTGATAGTGCCCATGGTGACATTGCCCATGGTGGAATTGCTCACGATGCCAGTGCCCAAAGTGACAGTTCTCATGCTGAGAGTTGTCATGGTGACAGTGCCCATGGTGACAGTGACCATGGTGATACTGCCAATGGTGACAGTACTCATGGTGGCAGTACTCATGGTAGCAGTACCCATGGTGACAGTCCTCAAAATGGCATTTCCCATGGTGACATTGCCCATGGTGACATTGCCTATGGTGACACTTCTCACGGTGACATTTCCCATGGTGACATGGCTCATGGTGACACTCCGCATTGTGACAGTGCCCATGGTGACAGTGCTCACAGTGAAAGTGCTCATGGTAATACTGTTTACGTTGAGAGTGCCCAAGGTGAAAATACCCATGGTGAGAGTACTCATCGAGAAATTGCCCATGGAAACATTTCTCATAGTAACAGTTCTCATGGTGACAGTGCTCATGGTTGCAGTGCCCTTGGTGGCAGGGCTCGTGGTGTCAGTGCTCATGGTGACAGTGCTCATGGTGGCAGTTCCCATGGTGAGAGTACCAATGGGGCATTGCACATCGTGACAGTGCCCATGGCAACCGTGCTCACGGTGATATGACCCATGGTGACAGTTATCACGCCTGTTGTGCCGATGCTGATAATGCTCCCGGTGATAGTGCCCATGGTTATGGTGCCCATGGTGACAGTGTTCAGAGTAGTAATGAGCATAGTGATAGTGTTCTTGGTGAGTGTGCCCATGGTGACTGTGCCCAAGATGACAGTACACATGGTGATACAGCTCAATGTGATAGTGCCCTTGTGGACAGTGCGCCTGGTGATAGATCTCACGGTGACATTGCCTATGATGACAATGCTTATGGTGACAGTGCCCATGGTGACCGTTCTCACGTTCATAGTGCCCATGGTGACAGTTCGTATGGTGAAAGTGCTCATGATGACAGTGCCCATGTTGGTAGTTCCATTGGTGACAGTGCTCACAGTGATAGTGACCATAGTAAGATTGCAGATGGTGGCTGTGCCATTGCCCATGATGACAGTACTCATGGTGACAGTGCTCATGGTGAGAGTGTGCAAGGTGACAGTGCACATGGTTGTAATGCACATGGTGGCACTGAAAAATAGTTATACTGCCCATGGTGACAGTGCTCATGCTGACAGTGCACAAGGTGACAACCCATGCTGACAGTGCTCACAGTGACTGGGCTCATGGTTGCATTACCCATTGTGACAGTGCTCACAGTTACAATGCTCATGTTAACTGTGCTCACCATGATATTGTCCAAGGTGATAGTTATCACAGTGATTGTGCCGATGGTGATAGTGCTCATGGTGATAGTGCCCATGGTTTAGTTGCCCATGGTGACAGTGCTCACGGTCATAGTGATCATAGTGATAGTGCACTTGTTGACCATGACCACGCTGAGAGTACAAATTTTGATAATTCTCAAGTTGGTAGTGTCCATGGTTGCAGTGCCCATGGACACCACTGTCAAAGTGATAGTGCTCACTGTGACAGGGCCCAAGGGGACAGTGCACACCGTGACTTTGCCTATCGTGACAGTGCTCACAGTGACAAATTCCATCGTGACAGTGACCACGGTAACAGTTCTAATGCTGATAGTGCCCATAGTGACAATACCCATGGTGACAGTACACATGGGGAAAATTCTCAAGGTGGTAGTGCCCCTTGCGCTCATTCCCATGGTGAGAGTCCTCATGGTGAGAGTGCCCATGGTGACAGTTCCCATTCTGAAAGTGCTCATGATGACAGTGCCTATGTTGTTAATTCCCATGGTGACACTTCTCACAGTGATACTGACAATGGTTACATTTCACATGTTGGCCTTGCCCTTGGTGACAGTGCCCATGAAGACAGTACTTATGGTGACAGTGTCCTCGGTGATAGTGCCCATGGTGAGAGTGCACATGGTGGTAGTGCTCATGGTGGCAATGAAAAATGGTGACAGGGCTCATGGTGACAGTGCTCACGGTAAAAACCCATGCTGACAGTACTCACAGAGACACTGCTCATGGTGGCAGTACCCACGGTGACACTTTTCACAGTGACAGTGCCCACTGTAGGAGTGCCCATGTTGACAGTGCTCATGGTGACACTGACCATGGTGACATTGCCTATGGTGACAGAGCTCATGGTGACAGTGCCCATGGTGACACTGACCACAGTGAGAATGCTCACGGTGATAGTGCCAATGGTGACAGCACTCATGTTGACAGCCCCCATTGTGCAAGGTGCCATGGTGGCAGTGACCATGGTGAGAGATCTCACGGTGATAGCGCTCACGGTAATAGCCCTCATGGTGACAGTGCAAATGGTGACAATACACAGGGTGACAGTACTCATGGCGGAAATACCCATGGTAGCAGTTCTCATAGTGACAGTGCTCATGGGGGAAGTGCCCATGCTGAGAGTGCTCATTGTGGCAGTGCTCATGGTGACCGTACCGATGAGGCCAGTGATTATGGTGATGGTGTTCACAGTGGCTGTGCTCATGGAGATAGTGCTCACGGTGACCGTGCCCATGATGACAGTGCCCAGGGTGACAGTGCTCACGGGGAAAGTGCCAATGATAACATTAACCATGGTGATAGTGCCCCTGGTGACACGGCCCACATTGACATTGCTCATGGTGATAGTGCCTTTGGTGACAGTGCTCATGGTGAAATTGCCCATTCTGACAATGCTCATGGTGACATTGCCCTTCGAGATAGTACCCATGTTGACAGTGCCCATGGTGACGTGCTCATGTTGACAGTGCTCACAGTGATAGTGCCCATGGTGACATTGCCCATGGTGGAAGTGCCCACGGTGCCCTTGCCAACAGTGACAGTGCCCACGCTGACAGTTCTCATTGTGATAGTGCCCATGATGACAGTGCTCATGGTGATACTCGCAATGGTGACAGTGCTCATGGTGACAGTGCTCATTGTTGCAGTACCCTTGGTGACAGTGCTCAAAATTACAGTGACAGTGGTGGCAGTGATCATGGTGACAGTGCCCACGATGACATTGCCTATGGTGACACTTCTCACGGTGACATTGCCCATGGTGACAGGGCTCATGGTGATGTGCTCATGTTGAGAGTGCTCACAGTGATAGTGCCCATGGTGACATTGCCCATGGTGGAATTGCTCACGATGCCAGTGCCCACAGTGAGAGTGCTCATGCTGAGATTTGTCATGGTGATAGTGCCCATGGTGACAGGGCCCAAGGTGATACTGCCAATGGTGACAGTACTCATGGTGGCAGTACCCATGGTGACAGTGCTCAAAATGGCATGTCCCATGGTGACATTGCCCATGGTGACATTGCCTATGGTGACACTTCTCACGGTGACATTTCCCATGGTGACATGGCTCATGGTGACACTCCACATTGTGACAGTGCCCATGGTGACAGTGCTCACAGTGAAAGTGCTCATGGTAATACTGTTTACGTTGAGAGTGCCCAAGGTGAAAATACCCATGGTGAGAGTACTCTTCGAGAAATTGCCCATGGTTACATTTCTCATAGTAACAGTTCTCATGGTGACAGTGCTCATGGTTGCAGTGCCCTCGGTGGCAGTGCTCGTGGTGTCAGTGCTCATGGTGACAGTGCTCATGGTGGCAGTTCCCATGGTGAGAGTACCAATGGGGCATTGCACATCGTGACAGTGCCCATGGCAACCGTGCTCACGGTGATATGACCCATGGTGACAGTTATCACGCCTGTTGTGCCAATGCTGATAATGCTCCCGGTGATAGTGCCCATGGTTACGGTGCCCATGTTGACAGTGTTCAGAGTAGTAATGAGCATAGTGATAGTGTACTTGGTGAGTGTGCCTATGGTGACTGTGCCCAAGATGACAGTACACATGGTGATACAGCTCAATGTGATAGTGCCCTTGTGGACAGTGCGCCTTGTGATATATCTCACGGTGACATTGCCTATGATGACAATGCTCATGGTGACAGTGCCCATGGTGACCGTTCTCACGTTCATAGTGCCCATGGTGACATTTCGTATGGTGAAAGTGCTCATGATGACAGTGCCCATGTTGGTAGTTCCATTGGTGACAGTGCTCACAGTGGTAGTGACCATGGTAAGATTGCAGATTGTGGCTGTGCCATTGCCCATGATGACAGTACTCATGGTGACAGTGCTCATGGTGAGAGTGTGCAAGGTGACAGAGCACATGGTTGTAATGCATATGGTGGCACTGAAAAACAGTTATAGTGCCCATGGTGACAGTGCTCATGCTGACAGTGCACAAGGTGACAACCCATGCTGACAGTGCTCACGGTGACTGGGCTCATGGTTGCATTACCCATTGTGACAGTGCTCACTGTTACAATGCTCATGTTAACTGTGCTCACCATGATAGTGTCCTTGGTGATAGTGATCACAGTGATAGTGCCGATGGTGATAGTGCTCATGGTGATAGTGCCCATGGTTAAGTTGCCCATGGTGACAGTGCTCACGGTCATAGTGAGAATAGTGGTAGTGCACTTGTTGACCATGACCACGCTGAGAGTCCAACTAGTGATAATTCTCAAGTTGGTAGTGACCATGGTGGCAGTGCCCATGGACACCACCGTCAAAGTGATAGTGCTCACTGTGACAGGGTCCAAGGGGACAGTACACAACATGACTTTCCCTATTGTGACAGTGCTCACAGTGACAAATTCCATCGTGAGAGTGACCACGGTAACAGTTCTAATGCTGATAGTGCCCATAGTGACAATACCCATGGTGACAGTACTCATGGTGATAATTCTCAAGGTGGTAGTGCCCCTGGCGCTCATTCCCATGGTGAGAGTCCTCACGGTGATAGTGCCCATGGTGACAGTTCCCATTCTGAAAGTGCTCATGATGACAGTGCCTATGTTGGTAATTCCCATGGTGACACTTCTCACAGTGATACTGACAATGGTTACAGTTCACATGTTGGCCGTGCCCTTGGTGACATTGCCCCTGAAGACAGTACTTATGGTGACAGTGTTCTCGGTGATAGTGCCCATGGTGAGAGTGCACATGGTGGCAATGAAAAATGGTGACAGTGCTCATGGTGACAGTGCTCACGGTAAAAACCCATGCTGACAGTACTCACAGAGACACTGCTCATGGTGGCAGTACCCATGGTGATAGTGCTCATAGTGACAGTGCCCACTGTATGAGTGCCCATGTTGAGAGTGCTCATGGTGACACTGACCACGGTGACAGTGCTCATGGTGACAGTGCCCATGGTGACACTGACCACAGTGAGAATGCTAACGGTGATAGTGCCAATGGTGACAGCACTCATGTTGACAGCCCCCATTGTGCAAGGTGCCATGGTGGCAGTGACCATGGTGAGAGATCTCACGGTGATAGCGCTCACGGTAATAGTCCTCATGGTGACAGTGCAAATGGTGACAATACACAGGGTGACAGTACTCATGGCGGAAATACCCATGGTAGCAGTTCTCATAGTGACAGTGCTCATGGGGGAAGTGCCCATGCTGACAGTGCTCATTGTGGCAGTGCTCATGGTGACAGTACCGATGAGGCCAGTGATTATGGTGATGGTGTTCACAGTGGCTGTGCTCATGGAGATAGTGCTCATGGTGACCGTGCCCATGATGACAGTGCCCAGGGTGACAGTGCTCACGGGGATAGTGCCAATGATAACATTAACCATGGTGATAGTGCCCCTGGTGACACGGCCCACAGTGACATTGCTCATGGTGTAGTGCCTTTGGTGACAGTGCTCATGGTGAAATTGCCCATCCTGACAATGCTCATGGTGACATTGCCCTTCGAGATAGTACCCATGTTGACAGTGCCCATGGTGACGTGCTCATGTTGACAGTGCTCACAGTGATAGTGCCCATGGTGACATTGCCCATGGTGGAAGTGCCCACGGTGCCCTTGCCAACAGTGACAGTGCCCACGCTGACAGTTCTCATTGTGATAGTGCCCATGGTGACAGTGCACATGGTGATACTCGCAATGGTGACAGTGATCATGGTGACAGTGCTCATGGTTGCAGTACCCTTGCTTACAGTGCTCAAAATGACAGTGACAGTGGTGGCAATGATCATGGTGACAGTGCCCACGATGACATTGCCTATGGTGACACTTCTCACGGTGACATTGCCCATGGTGACAGGGCTCATGGTGACGTGCTCATGTTGAGAGTGCTCACAGTGATAGTGCCCATGGTGACATTGCCCATGGTGGAATTGCTCACGATGCCAGTGCCCAAAGTGACAGTGATCATGCTGAGCGTTGTCATGGTGACAGTGCCCATGGTGACAGTGACCATGGTGATACTGCCAATGGTGACAGTACTCATGGTGGCAGTACTCATGGTAGCAGTACCCATGGTGACAGTCCTCAAAATGGCATTTCCCATGGTGACATTGCCCATGGTGACATTGCCTATGGTGACACTTCTCACGGTGACATTTCCCATGTTGACATGGCTCATGGTGAAAATCCACATTGTGACAGTGCCCATGGTGACAGTGCTCACAGTGAAAGTGCTCATGGTAATACTGTTTACGTTGAGAGTGCCCAAGGTGAAAATACCCATGGTGAGAGTACTCATCGAGAAATTGCCCATGGAAACATTTCTCATAGTAACAGTTCTCATGGTGACAGTGCTCATGGTTGCAGTGCCCTCGGTGGCAGGGCTCGTGGTGTCAGTGCTCATGGTGACAGTGCTCATGGTGGCAGTTCCCATGGTGAGAGTACCAATGGGGCATTGCACATCGTGACAGTGCCCATGGCAACCGTGCTCACGGTGATATGACCCATGGTGACAGTTATCACGCCTGTTGTGCCGATGCTGATAATGCTCCCGGTGATAGTGCCCATGGTTATGGTGCCCATGGTGACAGTGTTCAGAGTAGTAATGAGCATAGTGATAGTGTACTTGGTGAGTGTGCCCATGGTGACTGTGCCCAAGATGACAGTACACATGGTGATACAGCTCAATGTGATAGTGCCCTTGTGGACAGTGCGCCTGGTGATAGATCTCACGGTGACATTGCCTATGATGACAATGCTTATGGTGACAGTGCCCATGGTGACCGTTCTCACGTTCATAGTGCCCATGGTGACAGTTCGTATGGTGAAAGTGCTCATGATGACAGTGCCCATGTTGGTAGTTCCATTGGTGACAGTGCTCACAGTGATAGTGACCATAGTAAGATTGCAGATGGTGGCTGTGCCATTGCCCATGATGACAGTACTCATGGTGACAGTGCTCATGGTGAGAGTGTGCAAGGTGACAGTGCACATGGTTGTAATGCACATGGTGGCACTGAAAAATAGTTATAGTGCCCATGGTGACAGTGCTCATGCTGACAGTGCACAAGGTGGAAACCCATGCTGACAGTGCTCACGGTGACTGGGCTCATGGTTGCATTACCCATTGTGACAGTGCTCACAGTTACAATGCTCATGTTAACTGTGCTCACCATGATATTGTCCAAGGTGATAGTGATCACAGTGATTGTGCCGATGGTGATAGTGCTCATGGTGATAGTGCCCATGGTTTAGTTGCCCATGGTGACAGTGCTCACGGTCATAGTGATCATAGTGATAGTGCACTTGTTGACCATGACCACGCTGAGAGTACAAATAGTGATAATTCTCAAGTTGGTAGTGTCCATGGTTGCAGTGCCCATGGACACCACTGTCAAAGTGATAGTGCTCACTGTGACAGGGCCCAAGGGGACAGTGCACACCGTGACTTTGCCTATCGTGACAGTGCTCACAGTGACAAATTCCATCGTGACAGTGACCACGGTAACAGTTCTAATGCTGATAGTGCCCATAGTGACAATACCCATGGTGACAGTACACATGGGGAAAATTCTCAAGGTGGTAGTGCCCCTTGCGCTCATTCCCATGGTGAGAGTCCTCATGGTGATAGTGCCCATGGTGACAGTTCCCATTCTGAAAGTGCTCATGATGACAGTGCCTATGTTGTTAATTCCCATGGTGACACTTCTCACAGTGATACTGACAATGGTTACCTTTCACATGTTGGCCTTGCCCTTGGTGACAGTGCCCATGAAGACAGTACTTATGGTGACAGTGTCCTCGGTGATAGTGCCCATGGTGAGAGTGCACATGGTGGTAGTGCTCATGGTGGCAATGAAAAATTGTGACAGGGCTCATGGTGACAGTGCTCACGGTAAAATCCCATGCTGACACTACCCACAGAGACACTGCTCATGGTGGCAGTACCCACGGTGACACTTTTCACAGTGACAGTGCCCACTGTAGGAGTGCCCATGTTGACAGTGCTCATGGTGACACTGACCACGGTGACATTGCCTATGGTGACAGTGCTCATGGTGACAGTGCCCATGGTGACACTGACCACAGTGAGAATGCTCACAGTGATAGTGCCAATGGTGACAGCACTCATGTTGACAGCCCCCATTGTGCAAGGTGCCATGGTGACAGTGACCATGGTGAGAGATCTCACGGTGATAGCGCTCACGGTAATAGTCCTCATGGTGACAGTGCAAATGGTGACAATACACAGGGTGACAGTACTCATGGCGGAAATACCCATGGTAGCAGTTCTCATGGTGACAGTGCTCATGGGGGAAGTGCCCATGCTGACAGTGCTCATTGTGGCAGTGCTCATGGTGACAGTACCGATGAGGCCAGTGATTATGGTGATGGTGTTCACAGTGGCTGTGCTCATGGAGATAGTGCTCACGGTGACCGTGCCCATGATGACAGTGCCCAGGGTGACAGTGCTCACGGGGAAAGTGCCAATGATAACATTAACCATGGTGATAGTGCCCCTGGTGACACGGCCCACATTGACATTGCTCATGGTGATAGTGCCTTTGGTGAGAGTGCTCATGGTGAAATTGCCCATCCTGACAATGCTCATGGTGACATTGCCCTTCGAGATAGTACCCATGTTGACAGTGCCCATGGTGACGTGCTCACGTTGACAGTGCTCACAGTGATAGTGCCCATGGTGACATTGCCAATGGTGGATGTGCCCACGGTGCCCTTGCCAACAGTGACAGTGCCCACGCTGACAGTTCTCATTGTGATAGTGCCCATGGTGACAGTGCACATGGTGAAACTCGCAATGGTGACAGTGCTCATGGTGACAGTGGTCATGGTTGCAGTGCCCTTGGTGACAGTGCTCAAAATGACAGTGACAGTGGTGGAAGTGATCATGATGACAGTGCCCACGATGACATTGCCTATGGTGACACTTCTCACGGTGACATTGCCCATGGTGACAGGGCTTATGGTGACGTGCTCATGTTGAGAGTGCTCACAGTGATAGTGCCCATGGTGACATTGCCCATGGTGGAATTGCTCACAATGCCAGTGCCCACAGTGACAGTGCTCACGCTGAGAGTTGTCATGGTGATAGTGCCCATGGTGACAGTGCCCATGGTGATACTGCCAATGGTGACAGTACTCATGGTGGCAGTACCCATGGTGACAGTGCTCAAAATGGCATGTCCCATGGTGACATTGCCCATGGTGACATTGCCTATGGTGACACTTCTCACGGTGACATTTCCCATGGTACCATGGCTCATGGGGACACTCCGCATTGTGACAGTGCCCATAGTGACAGTGCTCACAGTGCAAGTGCTCATGGTAATTCTGTTTACGCTGAGAGTGCCCAAGGTGAAAATACCCATGGTGAGAGTACTCATCGAGAAATTGCCCATGGTTAAATTTCTCATAGTAACAGTTCTCATGGTGACAGTGCTCATGGTTGCAGTGCCCTCGGTGGCAGTGCTCGTGGTGTCAGTGCTCATGGTGACAGTGCTCATGGTAGCAATTCACATGGTGAGAGTACCAATGGGGCATTGCACATCGTGACAGTGCCCATGGCAACCGTGCTCACGGTGATATGACCCATGGTGACAGTTATCACGCCTGTTGTGCCAATGCTGATAATGCTCCCGGTGATAGTGCCCATGGTTACGGTGCCCATGGTGACAGTGTTCAGAGTAATAGTGAGCATAGTGATAGTGTACTTGGTGAGTGTGCCCATGGTGACTGTGCCCAAGATGACAGTACACATGGTGATACAGCTCAATGTGATAGTGCCCTTGTGGACAGTGCGCCTTGTGATAGATCTCACGGTGACATTGCCTATGATGACAATGCTCATGGTGACAGTGCCCATGGTGACCGTTCTCACGTTCATAGTGCCCATGGTGACAGTGCTCATGCTGACAGTGCACAAGGTGACAACCCATGCTGACAGTGCTCACGGTGACTGGGCTCATGGTTGCATTACCCATTGTGACAGTGCTCACAGTTACAATTTTCACGTTAACTGTGCTCACTCTGATAGTGTCTATGGTGACAGTGATCACAGTGATAGTGCCGATGGTGATAGTGCTAGGGTGATAGTGCCCATGATTAAGGTGCCCATGGTGACAGTGCTCATGGTCATAGTGAGCATAGTGATAGTGCACTTGTTGACCATGACCACGCTGAGAGTACAAATTTTGATATTTCGCAAGTTGGTAGTGTCCATGGTGGCAGGGCCCATGGACACCACCGTCAAAGTGATAGTGCTCACTGTGACAGGGCCCAAGGGGACAGTGCACACTCTGACTTTGCCTATCGTGACATTGCTCACAGTGACAAATTCCATCGTGACAGTGACCACGGAAACATTTCTAATGCTGATAGTGCCCATAGTGACAATACCCATGGTGACAGTACTCATGGTGATAATTCTCAAGGTGGTAGTGCCCATGGCGATCATTCCCATGGTGAGAGTCCTCACGGTGATAGTGCCCATGGTGACAGTTCCCATTCTGAAAGTGCTCATGATGACAGTGCCTATGTTGGTAATTCCCATGGTGACACTTCTCACAGTGATACTGACAATGGTTGCAGTTCACATGTTGGCCGCACCCTTGGTGACAGTGCCCATGAAGACAGTACTTATGGTGACACTGTTCTCGGTGATAGTGCCCATGGTGAGAGTGCACATGGTGGTAGTGCTCATGGTGGCAATGAAAAATGGTGACAGTGCTCATGGTGACAGTGCTCACGGTAAAAACCCATGCTGACAGTACTCACAGAGACACTGCTCATAGTGGCAGTACCCACGGTGACACTTCTCACAGTGACAGTGCCCACTGTATGAGTGCCCATGTTGACAGTGCTCATGGTGACACTGACCACGGTGACAGTGCTCATGGTGACAGTGCCCATGGTGACACTGACCACAGTGAGAATGCTCACGGTGATAGTGCCAATGGTGACAGCACTCATGTTGACAGCCCCCATTGTGCAAGTTGCCATGGTGGCAGTGACCATGGTGAGAGATCTCACGGTGATAGCGCTCACGGTAATAGTCCTCATGGTGACAGTGCAAATGGTGACAATACACAGGGTGACAGTACTCATGGCGGAAATACCCATGGTAGCAGTTCTCATAGTGACAGTGCTCATGGGGGAAGTGCCCATGCTGAGAGTGCTCATTGTGGCAGTGCTCATGGTGACCGTACCGATGAGGCCAGTGATTATGGTGATGGTGTTCACAGTGGCTGTGCTCATGGAGATAGTGCTCACGGTGACCGTGCCCATGATGACAGTGCCCAGGGTGACAGTGCTCACGGGGAAAGTGCCAATGATAACATTAACCATGGTGATAGTGCCCCTGGTGACACGGCCCACATTGACATTGCTCATGGTGATAGTGCCTTTGGTGACAGTGCTCATGGTGAAATTGCCCATTCTGACAATGCTCATGGTGACATTGCCCTTCGAGATAGTACCCATGTTGACAGTACCCATGGTCACGTGCTCATGTTGACAGTGCTCACAGTGATAGTGCCCATGGTGACATTGCCCATGGTGGAAGTGCCCACGGTGCCCTTGCCAACAGTGACAGTGCCCACACTGACAGTTCTCATTGTGATAGTGCCCATGATGACAGTGCTCATGGTGATACTCGCAATGGTGACAGTGCTCATGGTGACAGTGCTCATGGTTGCAGTACCCTTGGTGAGAGTGCTCAAAATGACAGTGACAGTGGTGGCAGTGATCATTGTGACAGTGCCCACGATGACATTGCCTATGGTGACACTTCTCACGGTGACATTCCCCATGGTGACAGGGCTCATGGTGATGTGCTCATGTTGAGAGTGCTCACAGTGATAGTGCACATGGTGACATTGCCCATGGTGGAATTGCTCACGATGCCAGTGCCCACAGTGAGAGTGCTCATGCTGAGAGTTGTCATGGTGATAGTGCCCATGGTGACAGGGCCCAAGGTGATACTGCCAATGGTGACAGTACTCATGGTGTCAGTACCCATGGTGAGAGTGCTCAAAATGGCATGTCCCATGGTGACATTGCCCATGGTGACATTGCCTATGGTGACACTTCTCACGGTGACATTTCCCATGGTGACATGGCTCATGGTGACACTCCACATTGTGACAGTGCCCATGGTGACAGTGCTCACAGTGAAAGTTCTCATGGTAATACTGTTTACGTTGAGAGTGCCCAAGGTGAAAATACCCATGGTGAGTGTACTCTTCGAGAAATTGCCCATGGTTACATTTCTCATAGTAACAGTTCTCATGGTGACAGTGCTCATGGTTGCAGTGCCCTCGGTGGCAGTGCTCGTGGTATCAGTGCTCATGGTGACAGTGCTCATGGTGGCAGTTCCCATGGTGAGAGTACCAATGGGGCATTGCACATCGTGACAGTGCCCATGGCAACCGTGCTCATGGTGATATGACCCATGGTGACAGTTATCACGCCTGTTGTGCCGATGCTGATAATGCTCCCGGTGATAGTGCCCATGGTTATGGTGCCCATGGTGACAGTGTTCAGAGTAGTAATGAGCATAGTGATAGTGTTCTTGGTGAGTGTGCCCATGGTGACTGTGCCCAAGATGACAGTACACATGGTGATACAGCTCAATGTGATAGTGCCCTTGTGGACAGTGCGCCTGGTGATAGATCTCACGGTGACATTGCCTATGATGACAATGCTTATGGTGACAGTGCCCATGGTGACCGTTGTCACGTTCATAGTGCCCATGGTGACAGTTCGTATGGTGAAAGTGCTCATGATGACAGTGCCCATGTTGGTAGTTCCATTGGTGACAGTGCTCACAGTGATAGTGACCATAGTAAGATTGCAGATGGTGGCTGTGCCATTGCCCATGATGACAGTACTCATGGTGACAGTGCTCATGGTGAGAGTGTGCAAGGTGACAGTGCACATGGTTGTATTGCACATGGTGGCACTGAAAAATAGTTATACTGCCCATGGTGACAGTGCTCATGCTGACAGTGCACAAGGTGACAACCCATGCTGACAGTGCTCACGGTGACTGGGCTCATGGTTGCATTACCCATTGTGACAGTGCTCACAGTTACAATGCTCATGTTAACTGTGCTCACCATGATATTGTCCAAGGTGATAGTGATCACAGTGATTATGCCGATGGTGATAGTGCTCATGGTGATAGTGCCCATGGTTTAGTTGCCCATGGTGACAGTGCTCACGGTCATAGTGATCATAGTGATAGTGCACTTGTTGACCATGGCCACGCTGAGAGTACAAATTTTGATAATTCTCAAGTTGGTAGTGTCCATGGTTGCAGTGCCCATGGACACCACTGTCAAAGTGATAGTGCTCACTGTGACAGGGCCCAAGGGGACAGTGCACACCGTGACTTTGCCTATCGTGACAGTGCTCACGGTGACAAATTCCATCGTGACAGTGACCACGGTAACAGTTCTAATGCTGATAGTGCCCATAGTTACAATACCCATGGTGACAGTACACATGGGGAAAATTCTCAAGGTGGTAGTGCCCCTTGCGCTCATTCCCATGGTGAGAGTCCTCATGGTGATAGTGCCCATGGTGACAGTTCCCATTCTGAAAGTGCTCATGATGACAGTGCCTATGTTGTTAATTCCCATGGTGACACTTCTCACAGTGATACTGACAATGGTTACCTTTCACATGTTGGCCTTGCCCTTGGTGACAGTGCCCATGAAGACAGTACTTATGGTGACAGTGTCCTCGGTGATAGTGCCCATGGTGAGAGTGCACATGGTGGTAGTGCTCATGGTGGCAATGAAAAATTGTGACAGGGCTCATGGTGACAGTGCTCACGGTAAAAACCCATGCTGACAGTACCCACAGAGACACTGCTCATGGTGGCAGTACCCACGGTGACACTTTTCACAGTGACAGTGCCCACTGTAGGAGTGCCCATGTTGACAGTGCTCATGGTGACACTGACCACGGTGACATTGCCTATGGTGACAGTGCTCATGGTGACAGTGCCCATGGTGACACTGACCACAGTGAGAATGCTCACGGTGATAGTGCCAATGGTGACAGCACTCATGTTGACAGCCCCCATTGTGCAAGGTGCCATGGTGACAGTGACCATGGTGAGAGATCTCACGGTGATAGCGCTCACGGTAATAGTCCTCATGGTGACAGTGCAAATGGTGACAATACACAGGGTGACAGTACTCATGGCGGAAATACCCATGGTAGCAGTTCTCATGGTGACAGTGCTCATGGGGGAAGTGCCCATGCTGACAGTGCTCATTGTGGCAGTGCTCATGGTGACAGTACCGATGAGGCCAGTGATTATGGTGATGGTGTTCACAGTGGCTGTGCTCATGGAGATAGTGCTCACGGTGACCGTGCCCATGATGACAGTGCCCAGGGTGACAGTGCTCACGGGGAAAGTGCCAATGATAACATTAACCATGGTGATAGTGCCCCTGGTGACACGGCCCACATTGACATTGCTCATGGTGATAGTGCCTTTGGTGACAGTGCTCATGGTGAAATTGCCCATCCTGACAATGCTCATGGTGACATTGCCCTTCGAGATAGTACCCATGTTGACAGTGCCCATGGTGACGTGCTCACGTTGACAGTGCTCACAGTGATAGTGCCCATGGTGACATTGCCCATGGTGGATGTGCCCACGGTGCCCTTGCCAACAGTGACAGTGCCCACGCTGACAGTTCTCATTGTGATCGTGCCCATGGTGACAGTGCACATGGTGAAACTCGCAATGGTGACAGTGCTCATGGTGACAGTGGTCATGGTTGCAGTGCCCTTGGTGACAGTGCTCAAAATGACAGTGACAGTGGTGGAAGTGATCATGGTGACAGTGCCCACGATGACATTGCCTATGGTGACACTTCTCACGGTGACATTGCCCATGGTGACAGGGCTTATGGTGACGTGCTCATGTTGAGAGTGCTCACAGTGATAGTGCCCATGGTGACATTGCCCATGGTGGAATTGCTCACAATGCCAGTGCCCACAGTGACAGTGCTCACGCTGAGAGTTGTCATGGTGATAGTGCCCATGGTGACAGTGCCCATGGTGATACTGCCAATGGTGACAGTACTCATGGTGGCAGTACCCATGGTGACAGTGCTCAAAATGGCATGTCCCATGGTGACATTGCCCATGGTGACATTGCCTATGGTGACACTTCTCACGGTGACATTTCCCATGGTACCATGGCTCATGGTGACACTCCACATTGTGACAGTGCCCATAGTGACAGTGCTCACAGTGCAAGTGCTCATGGTAATTCTGTTTACGCTGAGAGTGCCCAAGGTGAAAATACCCATGGTGAGAGTACTCATCGAGAAATTG
Organism: Mesoplodon mirus; assembly: GCF_964341445.2. NCBI lineage: Eukaryota > Metazoa > Chordata > Mammalia > Artiodactyla > Ziphiidae > Mesoplodon > Mesoplodon mirus. The sequence goes on along the minus strand of NC_138976.1, from coordinate 200,828,146 downwards.
CCCATGGTTAAATTTCTCATAGTAACAGTTCTCATGGTGACAGTGCTCATGGTTGCAGTGCCCTCGGTGGCAGTGCTCGTGGTGTCAGTGCTCATGGTAGCAATTCACATGGTGAGAGTACCAATGGGGCATTGCACATCGTGACAGTGCCCATGGCAACCGTGCTCACGGTGATATGACCCATGGTGAGAGTTATCACGCCTGTTGTGCCAATGCTGATAATGCTCCCGGTGATAGTGCCCATGGTTACTGTGCCCATGGTGACAGTGTTCAGAGTAATAGTGAGCATAGTGATAGTGTACTTGGTGAGTGTGCCCATGGTGACTGTGCCCAAGATGACAGTACACATGGTGATACAGCTCAATGTGATAGTGCCCTTGTGGACAGTGCGCCTTGTGATAGTTCTCACGGTGACATTGCCTATGATGACAATGCTCATGGTGACAGTGCCCATGGTGACCGTTCTCACGTTCATAGTGCCCATGGTGACAGTGCTCATGCTGACAGTGCACAAGGTGACAACCCATGCTGACAGTGCTCACGGTGACTGGGCTCATGGTTGCATAACCCATTGTGACAGTGCTCACAGTTACAATTTTCACGTTAACTGTGCTCACTCTGATAGTGTCTATGGTGACAGTGATCACAGTGATAGTGCCGATGGTGATGGTGCTAGGGTGATAGTGCCCATGATTAAGGTGCCCATGGTGACAGTGCTCATGGTCATAGTGAGCATAGTGATAGTGCACTTGTTGACCATGACCACGCTGAGAGTACAAATTTTGATATTTCGCAAGTTGGTAGTGTCCATGTTGGCAGGGCCCATGGACACCACCGTCAAAGTGATAGTGCTCACTGTGACAGGGCCCAAGGGGACAGTGCACACTCTGACTTTGCCTATCGTGACATTGCTCACAGTGACAAATTCCATCGTGACAGTGACCACGGTAACATTTCTAATGCTGATAGTGCCCATAGTGACAATACACATGGTGACAGTACTCATGGTGATAATTCTCAAGGTGGTAGTGCCCCTGGCGCTCATTCCCATGGTGAGAGTCCTCACGGTGATAGTGCCCATGGTGACAGTTCCCATTCTGAAAGTGCTCATGATGACAGTGCCTATGTTGGTAATTCCCATGGTGACACTTCTCACAGTGATACTGACAATGGTTGCAGTTCACATGTTGGCCGCGCCCTTGGTGACAGTGCCCATGAAGACAGTACTTATGGTGACAGTGTTCTCGGTGATAGTGCCCATGGTGAGAGTGCACATGGTGGTAGTGCTCATGGTGGCAATGAAAAATGGTGACAGGGCTCATGGTGACAGTGCTCACGGTAAAAACCCATGCTGACAGTACTCACAGAGACACTGCTCATAGTGGCAGTACCCACGGTGACACTTCTCACAGTGACAGTGCCCACTGTATGAGTGCCCATGTTGACAGTGCTCATGGTGACACTGACCACGGTGACAGTGCTCATGGTGACAGTGCCCATGGTGACACTGACCACAGTGAGAATGCTCACGGAGATAGTGCCAATGGTGACAGCACTCATGTTGACAGCCCCCATTGTGCAAGGTGCCATGGTGGCAGTGACCATGGTGAGAGATCTCACGGTGATAGCGCTCACAGTAATAGCCCTCATGGTGACAGTGCAAATGGTGACAATACACAGGGTGACAGTACTCATGTCGGAAATACCCATGGTAGCAGTTCTCATAGTGACAGTGCTCATGGGGGAAGTGCCCATGCTGAGAGTGCTCATTGTGGCAGTGCTCATGGTGACCGTACCGATGAGGCCAGTGATTATGGTGATGGTGTTCACAGTGGCTGTGCTCATGGAGATAGTGCTCACGGTGACCGTGCCCATGATGACAGTGCCCAGGGTGACAGTGCTCACGGGGAAAGTGCCAATGATAACATTAACCATGGTGATAGTGCCCCTGGTGACACGGCCCACATTGACATTGCTCATGGTGATAGTGCCTTTGGTGACAGTGCTCATGGTGAAATTGCCCATTCTGACAATGCTCATGGTGACATTGCCCTTCGAGATAGTACCCATGTTGACAGTGCCCATGGTGACGTGCTCATGTTGACAGTGCTCACAGTGATAGTGCCCATGTTGACATTGCCCATGGTGGAAGTGCCCACGGTGCCCTTGCCAACAGTGACAGTGCCCACGCTGACAGTTCTCATTGTGATAGTGCCCATGATGACAGTGCTCATGGTGATACTCGCAATGGTGACAGTGCTCATGGTGACAGTGCTCATGGTTGCATTACCCTTGGTGACAGTGCTCAAAATGACAGTGACAGTGGTGGCAGTGATCATGGTGACAGTGCCCACGATGACATTGCCTATGGTGACACTTCTCACGGTGACATTCCCCATGGTGACAGGGCTCATGGTGATGTGCTCATGTTGAGAGTGCTCACAGTGATAGTGCCCATGGTGACATTGCCCGTGGTGGAATTGCTCACGATGCCAGTGCCCACAGTGAGAGTGCTCATGCTGAGAGTTGTCATGGTGATAGTGCCCATGGTGACAGGGCCCAAGGTGATACTGCCAATGGTGACAGTACTCATGGTGGCAGTACCCATGGTGACAGTGCTCAAAATGGCATGTCCCATGGTGACATTGCCCATGGTGACATTGCCTATGGTGACACTTCTCACGGTGACATTTCCCATGTTGACATGGCTCATGGTGACACTCCACATTGTGACAGTGCCCATGGTGACAGTGCTCACAGTGAAAGTGCTCATGGTAATACTGTTTACGTTGAGAGTGCCCAAGGTGAAAATACCCATGGTGAGAGTACTCTTCGAGAAATTGCCCATGGTTACATTTCTCATAGTAACAGTTCTCATGGTGACAGTGCTCATGGTTGCAGTGCCCTCGGTGGCAGTGCTCGTGGTGTCAGTGCTCATGGTGACAGTGCTCATGGTGGCAGTTCCCATGGTGAGAGTACCAATGGGGCATTGCACATCGTGACAGTGCCCATGGCAACCGTGCTCACGGTGATATGACCCATGGTGACAGTTATCACGCCTGTTGTGCCAATGCTGATAATGCTCCCGGTGATAGTGCCCATGGTTACGGTGCCCATGCTGACAGTGTTCAGAGTAGTAATGAGCATAGTGATAGTGTACTTGGTGAGTGTGCCTATGGTGACTGTGCCCAAGATGACAGTACACATGGTGATACAGCTCAATGTGATAGTGCCCTTGTGGACAGTGCGCCTGGTGATATTTCTCACGGTGACATTGCCTATGATGACAATGCTCATGGTGACAGTGCCCATGGTGACCGTTCTCACGTTCATAGTGCCCATGGTGACATTTCGTATGGTGAAAGTGCTCATGATGACAGTGCCCATGTTGGTAGTTCCATTGGTGACAGTGCTCACAGTGGTAGTGACCATGGTAAGAGTGCAGATTGTGGCTGTGCCATTGCCCATGATGACAGTACTCATGGTGACAGTGCTCATGGTGTGAGTGTGCAAGGTGACAGAGCACATGGTTGTAATGCATATGGTGGCACTGAAAAATAGTTATAGTGCCCATGGTGACAGTGCTCAGGCTGACAGTGCACAAGGTGACAACCCATGCTGACAGTGCTCACGGTGACTGGGCTCATGGTTGCATTACCCATTGTGACAGTGCTCACTGTTACAATGCTCATGTTAACTGTGCTCACCATGATAGTGTCCATGGTGATAGTGATCACAGTGATAGTGCCGATGGTAATAGTGCTCATGGTGATAGTGCCCATGGTGACAGTGCTCACGGTCATAGTGAGAATAGTGGTAGTGCACTTGTTGACCATGACCACGCTGAGAGTACAACTAGTGATAATTCTCAACTTGGTAGTGTCCATGGTGGCAGTGCCCATGGACACCACCGTCAAAGTGATAGTGCTCACTGTGACAGGGTCCAAGGGGACAGTACACAACATGACTTTCCCTATTGTGACAGTGCTCACAGTGACAAATTCCATCGTGAGAGTGACCACGGTAACAGTTCTAATGCTGATAGTGCCCATAGTGACAATACCCATGGTGACAGTACTCATGGTGATAATTCTCAAGGTGGTAGTGCCCCTGGCGCTCATTCCCATGGTGAGAGTCCTCACGGTGATAGTGCCCATGGTGACAGTTCCCATTCTGAAAGTGCTCATGATGACAGTGCCTATGTTGGTAATTCCCATGGTGACACTTCTCACAGTGATACTGACAATGGTTACAGTTCACATGTTGGCCGTGCCCTTGGTGACAGTGCCCCTGAAGACAGTACTTATGGTGACAGTGTTCTCGGTGATAGTGCCTATGGTGAGAGTGCACATGGTGGCAATGAAAAATGGTGACAGTGCTCATGGTGACAGTGCTCACGGTAAAAACCCATGCTGACAGTACTCACAGAGACACTGCTCATGGTGGCAGTACCCATGGTGACAGTGCTCATAGTGACAGTGCCCACTGTATGAGTGCCCATGTTGACAGTGCTCATGGTGACACTGACCACGGTGACAGTGCTCATGGTGACAGTGCCCATGGTGACACTGACCACAGTGAGAATGCTCACGGTGATAGTGCCAATGGTGACAGCACTCATGTTGACAGCCCCCATTGTGCAAGGTGCCATGGTGGCAGTGATCATGGTGAGAGATCTCACGGTGATAGCGCTCACGGTAATACTCCTCATGGTGACAGTGCAAATGGTGACAATACACAGGGTGACAGTACTCATGGCGAAAATACCCATGGTAGCAGTTCTCATAGTGACAGTGCTCATGGGGGAAGTGCCCATGTTGACAGTGCTCATTGTGGCAGTGCTCATGGTGACAGTACCGATGAGGCCAGTGATTATGGTGATGGTGTTCACAGTGGCTGTGCTCATGGAGATAGTGCTCACGGTGACCGTGCCCATGATGACAGTGCCCAGGGTGACAGTGCTCACGGGGATAGTGCCAATGATAACATTAACCATGGTGATAGTGCCCCTGGTGACACGGCCCACAGTGACATTGCTCATGGTGTAGTGCCTTTGGTGACAGTGCTCATGGTGAAATTGCCCATCCTGACAATTCTCATGGTGACATTGCCCTTCGAGATAGTACCCATGTTGACAGTGCCCATGGTGACGTGCTCATGTTGACAGTGCTCACAGTGATAGTGCCCATGGTGACATTGCCCATGGTGGAAGTGCCCACAGTGCCCTTGCCAACAGTGACAGTGCCCACGCTGACAGTTCTCATTGTGATAGTGCCCATGGTGACAGTGCACATGGTGATACTCGCAATGGTGACAGTGCTCATGGTGACAGTGCTCATGGTTGCAGTACCCTTGCTTACAGTGCTCAAAATGACAGTGACAGTGGTGGCAATGATCATGGTGACAGTGCCCACGATGACATTGCCTATGGTGACATTTCTCACTGTGACATTGCCCATGGTGACAGGGCTCATGGTGACGTGCTCATGTTGAGAGTGCTCACAGTGATAGTGCCCATGGTGACATTGCCCATGGTGGAATTGCTCACGATGCCAGTGCCCACAGTGAGAGTGCTCATGCTGAGAGTTGTCATCGTGACAGTGCCCATGGTGACAGTGACCATGGTGATACTGCCAATGGTGACAGTACTCATGGTGGCAGTACTCATGGTAACAGTACCCATGGTGACAGTCCTCAAAATGGCATTTCCCATGGTGACATTGCCCATGGTGACATTGCCTATGGTGACACTTCTCACGGTGACATTTCCCATGGTGACATGGCTCACGGTGACACTCCTCATTGTGACAGTGCCCATGGTGACAGTGCTCACAGTGAAAGTGCTCATGGTAATACTGTTTACGTTGAGAGTGCCCAAGGTGAAAATACCCATGGTGAGAGTACTCATCGAGAAATTGCCCATGGAAACATTTCTCATAGTAACAGTTCTCATGGTGACAGTGCTCATGGTTGCAGTGCCCTTGGTGGCAGGGCTCGTGGTGTCAGTGCTCATGGTGACAGTGCTCATGGTGGCAGTTCCCATGGTGAGAGTACCAATGGGGCATTGCACATCGTGCCAGTGCCCATGGCAACCGTGCTCATGGTGATTTGACCCATGGTGACAGTTATCACGCCTGTTGTGCCGATGCTGATAATGCTCCCGGTGATAGTGCCCATGGTTCTGGTGCCCATGGTGACAGTGTTCAGTGTAGTAATGAGCATAGTGATAGTGTTCTTGGTGAGTGTGCCCATGGTGACTGTGCCCAAGATGACAGTACACATGGTGATACAGCTCAATGTGATAGTGCCCTTGTGGACAGTGCGCCTGGTGATAGATCTCACGGTGACATTGCCTATGATGACAATGCTTATGGTGACAGTGCCCATGGTGACCGTTCTCACGTTCATAGTGCCCATGGTGACAGTTCGTATGGTGAAAGTGCTCATGATGACAGTGCCCATGTTGGTAGTTCCATTGGTGACAGTGCTCACAGTGATAGTGACCATAGTAAGATTGCAGATGGTGGCTGTGCCATTGCCCATGATGACAGTACTCATGGTGACAGTGCTCATGGTGAGAGTGTGCAAGGTGACAGTGCACATGGTTGTAATGCACATGGTGGCACTGAAAAATAGTTATACTGCCCATGGTGACAGTGCTCATGCTGACAGTGCACAAGGTGACAACCCATGCTGACAGTGCTCACGGTGACTGGGCTCATGGTTGCATTACCCATTGTGACAGTGCTCACAGTTACAATGCTCATGTTAACTGTGCTCACCATGATATTGTCCAAGGTGATAGTGATCACAGTGATTGTGCCGATGGTGATAGTGCTCATGGTGATAGTGCCCATGGTTTAGTTGCCCATGGTGACAGTGCTCACGGTCATAGTGATCATAGTGATAGTGCACTTGTTGACCATGACCACGCTGAGAGTACAATTTTTGATAATTCTCAAGTTGGTAGTGTCCATGGTTGCAGTGCCCATGGACACCACTGTCAAAGTGATAGTGCTCACTGTGACAAGGCCCAAGGGGACAGTGCACACCGTGACTTTGCCTATCGTGACAGTGCTCACAGTGACAAATTCCATCGTGACAGTGACCACGGTAACATTTCTAATGCTGATAGTGCCCATAGTGACAATACCCATGGTGACAGTACACATGGGGAAAATTCTCAAGGTGGTAGTGCCCCTTGCGCTCATTCCCATGGTGAGAGTCCTCATGGTGATAGTGCCCATGGTGACAGTTCCCATTCTGAAAGTGCTCATGATGACAGTGCCTATGTTGTTAATTCCCATGGTGACACTTCTCACAGTGATACTGACAATGGTTACATTTCACATGTTGGCCTTGCCCTTGGTGACAGTGCCCATGAAGACAGTACTTATGGTGACAGTGTCCTCGGTGATAGTGCCCATGGTGAGAGTGCACATGGTGGTAGTGCTCATGGTGGCAATGAAAAATTGTGACAGGGCTCATGGTGACAGTGCTCACGGTAAAAACCCATGCTGACAGTACTCACAGAGACACTGCTCATGGTGGCAGTACCCACGTTGACACTTTTCACAGTGACAGTGCCCACTGTAGGAGTGCCCATGTTGACAGTGCTCATGGTGACACTGACCACGGTGACATTGCCTATGGTGACAGTGCTCATGGTGACAGTGCCCATGGTGACACTGACCACAGTGAGAATGCTCACGGTGATAGTGCCAATGGTGACAGCACTCATGTTGACAGCCCCCATTGTGCAAGGTGCCATGGTGGCAGTGACCATGGTGAGAGATCTCACGGTGATAGCGCTCACGGTAATAGTCCTCATGGTGACAGTGCAAATGGTGACAATACACAGGGTGACAGTACTCATGGCGGAAATACCCATGGTAGCAGTTCTCATAGTGACAGTGCTCATGGGGGAAGTGCCCATGCTGACAGTGCTCATTGTGGCAGTGCTCATGGTGACCGTACCGATGAGGCCAGTGATTATGGTGATGGTGTTCACAGTGGCTGTGCTCATGGAGATAGTGCTCACGGTGACCGTGCCCATGATGACAGTGCCGAGGGTGACAGTGCTCACGGGGAAAGTGCCAATGATAACATTAACCATGGTGATAGTGCCCCTGGTGACACGGCCCACATTGACATTGCTCATGGTGATAGTGCCTTTGGTGACAGTGCTCATGGTGAAATTGCCCATCCTGACAATGCTCATGGTGACATTGCCTTTCGAGATAGTACCCATGTTGACAGTGCCCATGGTGACGTGCTCACGTTGACAGTGCTCACAGTGATAGTGCCCATGGTCACATTGCCCATGGTGGATGTGCCCACGGTGCCCTTGCCAACAGTGACAGTGCCCACGCTGACAGTTCTCATTGTGATAGTGCCCATGGTGACAGTGCACATGGTGAAACTCGCAATGGTGACAGTGCTCATGGTGACAGTGGTCATGGTTGCAGTGCCCTTGGTGACAGTGCTCAAAATGACAGTGACAGTGGTGGAAGTGATCATGGTGACAATGCCCACGATGACATTGCCTATGGTGACACTTCTCACGGTGACATTGCCCATGGTGACAGGGCTTATGGTGACGTGCTCATGTTGAGAGTGCTCACAGTGATAGTGCCCATGGTGACATTGCCCATGGTGGAATTGCTCACAATGCCAGTGCCCACAGTGACAGTGCTCACGCTGAGAGTTGTCATGGTGATAGTGCCCATGGTGACAGTGCCCATGGTGATACTGCCAATGGTGACAGTACTCATGGTGGCAGTACCCATGGTGACAGTGCTCAAAATGGCATGTCCCATGGTGACATTGCCCATGGTGACATTGCCTATGGTGACACTTCTCACGGTGACATTTCCCATGGTACCATGGCTCATGGTGACACTCCGCATTGTGACAGTGCCCATAGTGACAGTGCTCACAGTGCAAGTGCTCATGGTAATTCTGTTTACGCTGAGAGTGCCCAAGGTGAAAATACCCATGGTGAGAGTACTCATCGAGAAATTGCCCATGGTTAAATTTCTCATAGTAACAGTTCTCATGGTGACAGTGCTCATGGTTGCAGTGCCCTCGGTGGCAGTACTCGTGGTGTCAGTGCTCATGGTAGCAATTCACATGATGAGAGTACCAATGGGGCATTGCACATCGTGACAGTGCCCATGGTAACCGTGCTCACGGTGATATGACCCATGGTGACAGTTATCACGCCTGTTGTGCCAATGCTGATAATGCTCCCGGTGATAGTGCCCATGGTTACGGTGCCCATGGTGACAGTGTTCAGAGTAGTAATGTGCATAGTGACAGTGTACTTGGTGAGTGTGCCCATGGTGACTGTGCCCAACATGACAGTACACATGGTGATACAGCTCAATGTGATAGTGCCCTTGTGGACAGTGCGCCTTGTGATAGTTCTCACGGTGACATTGCCTATGATGACAATGCTCATGGTGACAGTGCCCATGGTGACCGTTCTCACGTTCATAGTGCCCATGGTGACAGTTCGTATGGTGAAAGTGCTCATGATGACAGTGCCCATGTTGGTAGTTCCATTGGTGACAGTGCTCACAGTGATAGTGACCATGGTAAGATTGCAGATGGTGGCTGTGCCATTGCCCATGATGACAGTACTCATGGTGACAGTGCTCATGGTGAGAGTGTGCAAGGTGACAGTGCACATGGTTGTAATGCACATGGTGGCACTGAAAAATAGTTATAGTGCCCATGGTGACAGTGCTCATGCTGACAGTGCACAAGGTGACAACCCATGCTGACAGTGCTCACGGTGACTGGGCTCATGGTTGCATTACCCATTGTGACACTGCTCACAGTTACAATGCTCACGTTAACTGTGCTCACTCTGATAGTGTCTATGGTGACAGTGATCACAGTGATAGTGCCGATGGTGATAGTGCTAGGGTGATAGTGCCCATGATTAAGGTGCCCATGGTGACAGTGCTCATGGTCATAGTGAGCATAGTGATAGTGCACTTGTTGACCATGACCACGCTGAGAGTACAAATTTTGATAATTCGCAAGTTGGTAGTGTCCATGGTGGCAGGGCCCATGGACACCACCGTCAAAGTGATAGTGCTCACTGTGACAGGGCCCAAGGGGACAGTGCACACTCTGACTTTGCCTATCGTTACAGTGCTCACAGTGACAAATTCCATCATGACAGTGACCACGGTAACAGTTCTAATGCTGATAGTGCCCATAGTGACAATACCCATGGTGACAGTACTCATGGTGATAATTCTCAAGGTGGTAGTGCCCATGGCGATCATTCCCATGGTGAGAGTCCTCACGGTGATAGTGCCCATGGTGACAGTTCCCATTCTGAAAGTGCTCATGATGACAGTGCCTATGTTGGTAATTCCCATGGTGACACTTCTCACAGTGATACTGACAATGGTTGCAGTTCACATGTTGGCCGCGCCCTTGGTGACAGTGCCCATGAAGACAGTACTTATGGTGACAGTGTTCTCGGTGATAGTGCCCATGGTGAGAGTGCACATGGTGGTAGTGCTCATGGTGGCAATGAAAAATGGTGACAGGGCTCATGGTGACAGTGCTCACGGTAAAAACCCATGCTGACAGTACTCACAGAGACACTGCTCATAGTGGCAGTACCCACGGTGACACTTCTCACAGTGACAGTGCCCACTGTATGAGTGCCCATGTTGACAGTGCTCATGGTGACACTGACCACGGTGACAGTGCTCATGGTGACAGTGCCCATGGTGACACTGACCACAGTGAGAATGCTCACGGAGATAGTGCCAATGGTGACAGCACTCATGTTGACAGCCCCCATTGTGCAAGGTGCCATGGTGGCAGTGACCATGGTGAGAGATCTCACGGTGATAGCGCTCACGGTAATAGCCCTCATGGTGACAGTGCAAATGGTGACAATACACAGGGTGACAGTACTCATGGCGGAAATACCCATGGTAGCAGTTCTCATAGTGACAGTGCTCATGGGGGAAGTGCCCATGCTGAGAGTGCTCATTGTGGCAGTGCTCATGGTGACCGTACCGATGAGGCCAGTGATTATGGTGATGGTGTTCACAGTGGCTGTGCTCATGGAGATAGTGCTCACGGTGACCGTGCCCATGATGACAGTGCCCAGGGTGACAGTGCTCACGGGGAAAGTGCCAATGATAACATTAACCATGGTGATAGTGCCCCTGGTGACACGGCCCACATTGACATTGCTCATGGTGATAGTGCCTTTGGTGACAGTGCTCATGGTGAAATTGCCCATTCTGACAATGCTCATGGTGACATTGCCCTTCGAGATAGTACCCATGTTGACAGTGCCCATGGTGACGTGCTCATGTTGACAGTGCTCACAGTGATAGTGCCCATGTTGACATTGCCCATGGTGGAAGTGCCCACGGTGCCCTTGCCAACAGTGACAGTGCCCACGCTGACAGTTCTCATTGTGATAGTGCCCATGATGACAGTGCTCATGGTGATACTCGCAATGGTGACAGTGCTCATGGTGACAGTGCTCATGGTTGCATTACCCTTGGTGACAGTGCTCAAAATGACAGTGACAGTGGTGGCAGTGATCATGGTGACAGTGCCCACGATGACATTGCCTATGGTGACACTTCTCACGGTGACATTCCCCATGGTGACAGGGCTCATGGTGATGTGCTCACAGTGATAGTGCCCATGGTGACATTGCCCGTGGTGGAATTGCTCACGATGCCAGTGCCCACAGTGAGAGTGCTCATGCTGAGAGTTGTCATGGTGATAGTGCCCATGGTGACAGGGCCCAAGGTGATACTGCCAATGGTGACAGTACTCATGGTGGCAGTACCCATGGTGACAGTGCTCAAAATGGCATGTCCCATGGTGACATTGCCCATGGTGACATTGCCTATGGTGACACTTCTCACGGTGACATTTCCCATGTTGACATGGCTCATGGTGACACTCCACATTGTGACAGTGCCCATGGTGACAGTGCTCACAGTGAAAGTGCTCATGGTAATACTGTTTACGTTGAGAGTGCCCAAGGTGAAAATACCCATGGTGAGAGTACTCTTCGAGAAATTGCCCATGGTTACATTTCTCATAGTAACAGTTCTCATGGTGACAGTGCTCATGGTTGCAGTGCCCTCGGTGGCAGTGCTCGTGGTGTCAGTGCTCATGGTGACAGTGCTCATGGTGGCAGTTCCCATGGTGAGAGTACCAATGGGGCATTGCACATCGTGACAGTGCCCATGGCAACCGTGCTCACGGTGATATGACCCATGGTGACAGTTATCACGCCTGTTGTGCCAATGCTGATAATGCTCCCGGTGATAGTGCCCATGGTTACGGTGCCCATGCTGACAGTGTTCAGAGTAGTAATGAGCATAGTGATAGTGTACTTGGTGAGTGTGCCTATGGTGACTGTGCCCAAGATGACAGTACACATGGTGATACAGCTCAATGTGATAGTGCCCTTGTGGACAGTGCGCCTGGTGATATTTCTCACGGTGACATTGCCTATGATGACAATGCTCATGGTGACAGTGCCCATGGTGACCGTTCTCACGTTCATAGTGCCCATGGTGACATTTCGTATGGTGAAAGTGCTCATGATGACAGTGCCCATGTTGGTAGTTCCATTGGTGACAGTGCTCACAGTGGTAGTGACCATGGTAAGAGTGCAGATTGTGGCTGTGCCATTGCCCATGATGACAGTACTCATGGTGACAGTGCTCATGGTGTGAGTGTGCAAGGTGACAGAGCACATGGTTGTAATGCATATGGTGGCACTGAAAAATAGTTATAGTGCCCATGGTGACAGTGCTCATGCTGACAGTGCACAAGGTGACAACCCATGCTGACAGTGCTCACGGTGACTGGGCTCATGGTTGCATTACCCATTGTGACAGTGCTCACTGTTACAATGCTCATGTTAACTGTGCTCACCATGATAGTGTCCATGGTGATAGTGATCACAGTGATAGTGCCGATGGTGATAGTGCTCATGGTGATAGTGCCCATGGTGACAGTGCTCACGGTCATAGTGAGAATAGTGGTAGTGCACTTGTTGACCATGACCACGCTGAGAGTACAACTAGTGATAATTCTCAAGTTGGTAGTGTCCATGGTGGCAGTGCCCATGGACACCACCGTCAAAGTGATAGTGCTCACTGTGACAGGGTCCAAGGGGAGAGTACACAACATGACTTTCCCTATTGTGACAGTGCTCACAGTGACAAATTCCATCGTGAGAGTGACCACGGTAACAGTTCTAATGCTGATAGTGCCCATAGTGACAATACCCATGGTGACAGTACTCATGGTGATAATTCTCAAGGTGGTAGTGCCCCTGGCGCTCATTCCCATGGTGAGAGTCCTCACGGTGATAGTGCCCATGGTGACAGTTCCCATTCTGAAAGTGCTCATGATGACAGTGCCTATGTTGGTAATTCCCATGGTGACACTTCTCACAGTGATACTGACAATGGTTACAGTTCACATGTTGGCCGTGCCCTTGGTGACAGTGCCCCTGAAGACAGTACTTATGGTGACAGTGTTCTCGGTGATAGTGCCCATGGTGAGAGTGCACATGGTGGCAATGAAAAATGGTGACAGTGCTCATGGTGACAGTGCTCACGGTAAAAACCCATGCTGACAGTACTCACAGAGACACTGCTCATGGTGGCAGTACCCATGGTGACAGTGCTCATAGTGACAGTGCCCACTGTATGAGTGCCCATGTTGACAGTGCTCATGGTGACACTGACCACGGTGACAGTGCTCATGGTGACAGTGCCCATGGTGACACTGACCACAGTGAGAATGCTCACGGTGATAGTGCCAATGGTGACAGCACTCATGTTGACAGCCCCCATTGTGCAAGGTGCCATGGTGGCAGTGACCATGGTGAGAGATCTCACGGTGATAGCGCTCACGGTAATACTCCTCATGGTGACAGTGCAAATGGTGACAATACACAGGGTGACAGTACTCATGGCGAAAATACCCATGGTAGCAGTTCTCATAGTGACAGTGCTCATGGGGGAAGTGCCCATGTTGACAGTGCTCATTGTGGCAGTGCTCATGGTGACAGTACCGATGAGGCCAGTGATTATGGTGATGGTGTTCACAGTGGCTGTGCTCATGGAGATAGTGCTCACGGTGACCGTGCCCATGATGACAGTGCCCAGGGTGACAGTGCTCACGGGGATAGTGCCAATGATAACATTAACCATGGTGATAGTGCCCCTGGTGACACGGCCCACAGTGACATTGCTCATGGTGTAGTGCCTTTGGTGAGAGTGCTCATGGTGAAATTGCCCATCCTGACAATGCTTATGGTGACATTGCCCTTCGAGATAGTACCCATGTTGACAGTGCCCATGGTGACGTGCTCATGTTGACAGTGCTCACAGTGATAGTGCCCATGGTGACATTGCCCATGGTGGAAGTGCCCACAGTGCCCTTGCCAACAGTGACAGTGCCCACGCTGACAGTTCTCATTGTGATAGTGCCCATGGTGACAGTGCACATGGTGATACTCGCAATGGTGACAGTGCTCATGGTGACAGTGCTCATGGTTGCAGTACCCTTGCTTACAGTGCTCAAAATGACAGTGACAGTGGTGGCAATGATCATGGTGACAGTGCCCACGATGACATTGCCTATGGTGACACTTCTCACTGTGACATTGCCCATGGTGACAGGGCTCATGGTGACGTGGTCATGTTGAGAGTGCTCACAGTGATAGTGCCCATGGTGACATTGCCTATGGTGGAATTGCTCACGATGCCAGTGCCCGAAGTGACAGTGCTCATGCTGAGAGTTGTCATGGTGACAGTTCCCATGGTGACAGTGACCACGGTGATACTGCCAATGGTGACAGTACTCATGGTGGCAGTACTCATGGTAGCAGTACCCATGGTGACAGTCCTCAAAATGGCATTTCCCATGGTGACATTGCCCATGGTGACATTGCCTATGGTGACACTTCTCACGGTGACATTTCCCATGGTGACATGGCTCATGGTGACACTCCACATTGTGACAGTGCCCATGGTGACAGTGCTCACAGTGAAAGTGCTCATGGTAATACTGTTTACGTTGAGAGTGCCCAAGGTGAAAATACCCATGGTGAGAGTACTCATCGAGAAATTGCCCATGGAAACATTTCTCATAGTAACAGTTCTCATGGTGACAGTGCTCATGGTTGCAGTGCCCTTGGTGGCAGGGCTCGTGGTGTCAGTGCTCATGGTGACAGTGCTCATGGTGGGAGTTCCCATGGTGAGAGTACCAATGGGGCATTGCACATCGTGACAGTGCCCATGGCAACCGTGCTCACGGTGATATGACCCATGGTGACAGTTATCACGCCTGTTGTGCCGATGCTGATAATGCTCCCGGTGATAGTGCCCATGGTTATGGTGCCCATGGTGACAGTGTTCAGAGTAGTAATGAGCATAGTGATAGTGTTCTTGGTGAGTGTGCCCATGGTGACTGTGCCCAAGATGACAGTACACATGGTGATACAGCTCAATGTGATAGTGCCCTTGTGGACAGTGCGCCTGGTGATAGATCTCACGGTGACATTGCCTATGATGACAATGCTTATGGTGAAAGTGCCCATGGTGACCGTTCTCACGTTCATAGTGCCCATGGTGACAGTTCGTATGGTGAAAGTGCTCATGATGACAGTGCCCATGTTGGTAGTTCCATTGGTGACAGTGCTCACAGTGATAGTGACCATAGTAAGATTGCAGATGGTGGCTGTGCCATTGCCCATGATGACAGTACTCATGGTGACAGTGCTCATGGTGAGAGTGTGCAAGGTGACAGTGCACATGGTTGTAATGCACATGGTGGCACTGAAAAATAGTTATACTGCCCATGGTGACAGTGCTCATGCTGACAGTGCACAAGGTGACAACCCATGCTGACAGTGCTCACGGTGACTGGGCTCATGGTTGCATTACCCATTGTGACAGTGCTCACAGTTACAATGCTCATGTTAACTGTGCTCACCATGATATTGTCCAAGGTGATAGTGATCCCAGTGATTGTACCGATGGTGATAGTGCTCATGGTGATAGTGCCCATGGTTTAGTTGCCCATGGTGACAGTGCTCACGGTCATAGTGATCATAGTGATAGTGCACTTGTTGACCATGACCACGCTGAGAGTACAAATTTTGATAATTCTCAAGTTGGTAGTGTCCATGGTTGCAGTGCCCATGGACACCACTGTCAAAGTGATAGTGCTCAATGTGACAAGGCCCAAGGGGACAGTGCACACCGTGACTTTGCCTATCGTGACAGTGCTCACAGTGACAAATTCCATCGTGACAGTGACCACGGTAACAGTTCTAATGCTGATAGTGCCCATAGTGACAATACCCATGGTGACAGTACACATGGGGAAAATTCTCAAGGTGGTAGTGCCCCTTGCGCTCATTCCCATGGTGAGAGTCCTCATGGTGATAGTGCCCATGGTGACAGTTCCCATTCTGAAAGTGCTCATGATGACAGTGCCTATGTTGTTAATTCCCATGGTGACACTTCTCACAGTGATACTGACAATGGTTACAGTTCACATGTTGGCCGTGCCCTTGGTGACAGTGCCCCTGAAGACAGTACTTATGGTGACAGTGTTCTCGGTGATAGTGCCCATGGTGAGAGTGCACATGGTGGTAGTGCACATGGTGGCAATGAAAAATGGTGACAGTGCTCATGGTGACAGTGCTCACGGTAAAAACCCATGCTGACAGTACTCACAGAGACACTGCTCATGGTGGCAGTACCCATGGTGACAGTGCTCATAGTGACAGTGCTCATGGGGGAAGTGCCCATGCTGACAGTGCTCATTGTGGCAGTGCTCATGGTGACAGTACCGATGAGGCCAGTGATTATGGTGATGGTGTTCACAGTGGCTGTGCTCATGGAGATAGTGCTCACGGTGACCGTGCCCATGATGACAGTGCCCAGGGTGACAGTGCTCACGGGGAAAGTGCCAATGATAACATTAACCATGGTGATAGTGCCCCTGGTGACACGGCCCACATTTACATTGCTCATGGTGATAGTGCCTTTGGTGACAGTGCTCATGGTGAAATTGCCCATCCTGACAATGCTCATGGTGACATTGCCCTTCGAGATAGTACCCATGTTGACAGTGCCCATGGTGACGTGCTCACGTTGACAGTGCTCACAGTGATAGTGCCCATGGTGACATTGCCCATGGTGGATGTGCCCACTGTGCCCTTGCCAACAGTGACAGTGCCCACGCTGACAGTTCTCATTGTGATAGTGCCCATGGTGACAGTGCACATGGTGAAACTCGCAATGGTGACAGTGCTCATGGTGACAGTGGTCATGGTTGCAGTGCCCTTGGTGACAGTGCTCAAAATGACAGTGACAGTGGTGGAAGTGATCATGGTGACAGTGCCCACGATGACATTGCCTATGGTGACACTTCTCACGGTGACATTGGCCATGGTGACAGGGCTTATGGTGACGTGCTCATGTTGAGAGTGCTCACAGAGATAGTGCCCATGGTGACATTGCCCATGGTGGAATTGCTCACAATGCCAGTGCCCACAGTGACAGTGCTCACGCTGAGAGTTGTCATGGTGATAGTGCCCATGGTGACAGTGCCCATGGTGATACTGCCAATGGTGACAGTACTCATGGTGGCAGTACCCATGGTGACAGTGCTCAAAATGGCATGTCCCATGGTGACATTGCCCATGGTGACATTGCCTATGGTGACACTTCTCACGGTGACATTTCCCATGGTACCATGGCTCATGGTGACACTCCGCATTGTGACAGTGCCCATAGTGACAGTGCTCACAGTGCAAGTGCTCATGGTAATTCTGTTTACGCTGAGAGTGCCCAAGGTGAAAATACCCATGGTGAGAGTACTCTTCGAGAAATTGCCCATGGTTACATTTCTCATAGTAACAGTTCTCATGGTGACAGTGCTCATGGTTGCAGTGCCCTCGGTGGCAGTGCTCGTGGTGTCAATGCTCATGGTGACAGTGCTCATGGTAGCAATTCCCATGGTGAGAGTACCAATGGGGCATTGCACATCGTGACAGTGCCCATGGCAACCATGCTCACGGTGATATGACCCATGGTGACAGTTATCACGCCTGTTGTGCCAATGCTGATAATGCTCCCGGTGATAGTGCCCATGGTTACGGTGCCCATGGTGACAGTGTTCAGAGTAGTAATGAGCATAGTGATAGTGTACTTGGTGAGTGTGCCCATGGTGACTGTGCCCAAGATGACAGTACACATGGTGATACAGCTCAATATGATAGTGCCCTTGTGGACAGTGCGCCTTGTGATAGTTCTCACGGTGACATTGCCTATGATGACAATGCTCATGGTGACAGTGCCCATGGTGACCGTTCTCACGTTCATAGTGCCCATGGTGACAGTTCGTATGGTGAAAGTGCTCATGATGACAGTGCCCATGTTGGTAGTTCCATTGGTGACAGTGCTCACAGTGATAGTGACCATGGTAAGATTGCAGATGGTGGCTGTGCCATTGCCCATGATGACAGTACTCATGGTGAAAGTGCTCATGTTGAGAGTGTGCAAGGTGACAGTGCACATGGTTGTAATGCACATGATGGCACTGAAAAATAGTTATAGTGCCCATGGTGACAGTGCTCATGCTGACAGTGCACAAGGTGACAACCCATGCTGACAGTGCTCACGGTGACTGGGCTCATGGTTGCATTACCCATTGTGACAGTGCTCACAGTTACAATGCTCACGTTAACTTTGCTCACTCTGATAGTGTCTATGGTGACAGTGATCACAGTGATAGTGCCGATGGTGATAGTGCTAGGGTGATAGTGCCCATGATTAAGGTGCCCATGGTGACAGTGCTCATGGTCATAGTGAGCATAGTGATAGTGCACTTGTTGACCATGACCACGCTGAGAGTACAAATTTTGATAATTCGCAAGTTGGTAGTGTCCATGGTGGCAGGGCCCATGGACACCACCGTCAAAGTGATAGTGCTCACTGTGACAGGGCCCAAGGGGACAGTGCACACTCTGACTTTGCCTATCGTTACAGTGCTCACAGTGACAAATTCCATCGTGACAGTGACCACGGTAACAGTTCTAATGCTGATAGTGCCCATAGTGACAATACCCATGGTGACAGTACTCATGGTGATAATTCTCAAGGTGGTAGTGCCCCTGGCGCTCATTCCCATGGTGAGAGTCCTCACGGTGATCGTGCCCATGGTGACAGTTCCCATTCTGAAAGTGCTCATGATGACAGTGCCTATGTTGGTAATTCCCACGGTGAAACTTCTCACAGTGATACTGACAATGGTTGCAGTTCACATGTTGGCCGCGCCCTTGGTGACAGTGCCCATGAAGACAGTACTTATGGTGACAGTGTTCTCGGTGATAGTGCCCATGGTGAGAGTGCACATGGTGGTAGTGCTCATGGTGGCAATGAAAAATGGTGACAGGGCTCATGGTGACAGTGCTCACGGTAAAAACCCATGCTGACAGTACTCACAGAGACACTGCTCATAGTGGCAGTACCCACGGTGACACTTCTCACAGTGACAGTGCCCACTGTATGAGTGCCCATGTTGACAGTGCTCATGGTGACACTGACCACGGTGACAGTGCTCATGGTGACAGTGCCCATGGTGACACTGACCACAGTGAGAATGCTCACGGAGATAGTGCCAATGGTGGCAGCACTCATGTTGACAGCCCCCATTGTGCAAGGTGCCATGGTGGCAGTGACCATGGTGAGAGATCTCACGGTGATAGCGCTCACGGTAATAGCCCTCATGGTGACAGTGCAAATGGTGACAATACACAGGGTGACAGTACTCATGGCGGAAATACCCATGGTAGCAGTTCTCATAGTGACAGTGCTCATGGGGGAAGTGCCCATGCTGAGAGTGCTCATTGTGGCAGTGCTCATGGTGACCGTACCGATGAGGCCAGTGATTATGGTGATGGTGTTCACAGTGGCTGTGCTCATGGAGATAGTGCTCACGGTGACCGTGCCCATGATGACAGTGCCCAGGGTGACAGTGCTCACGGGGAAAGTGCCAATGATAACATTAACCATGGTGATAGTGCCCCTGGTGACACGGCCCACATTGACATTGCTCATGGTGATAGTGCCTTTGGTGACAGTGCTCATGGTGAAATTGCCCATTCTGACAATGCTCATGGTGACATTGCCCTTCGAGATAGTACCCATGTTGACAGTGCCCATGGTGACGTGCTCATGTTGACAGTGCTCACAGTGATAGTGCCCATGGTGACATTGCCCATGGTGGAAGTGCCCACGGTGCCCTTGCCAACAGTGACAGTGCCCACGCTGACAGTTCTCATTGTGATAGTGCCCATGATGACAGTGCTCATGGTGATACTCGCAATGGTGACAGTGCTCATGGTGACAGTGCTCATGTTTGCATTACCCTTGGTGACAGTGCTCAAAATGACAGTGACAGTGGTGGCAGTGATCATGGTGACAGTGCCCACGATGACATTGCCTATGGTGACACTTCTCACGGTGACATTGCCCATGGTGACAGGGCTCATGGTGATGTGCTCATGTTGAGAGTGCTCACAGTGATAGTGCCCATGGTGACATTGCCCATGGTGGAATTGCTCACGATGCCAGTGCCCACAGTGAGAGTGCTCATGCTGAGAGTTGTCATGGTGATAGTGCCCAAGGTGACAGGTCCCAATGTGATACTGCCAATGGTGACAGTACTCATGGTGGCAGTACCCATGGTGACAGTGCTCAAAATGGCATGTCCCATGGTGACATTGCCCATGGTGACATTGCCTATGGTGACACTTCTCACGGTGACATTTCCCATGGTGACATGGCTCATGGTGACACTCCACATTGTGACAGTGCCCATGGTGACAGTGCTCACAGTGAAAGTGCTCATGGTAATACTGTTTACGTTGAGAGTGCCCAAGGTGAAAATACCCATGGTGAGAGTACTCTTCGAGAAATTGCCCATGGTTACATTTCTCATAGTAACAGTTCTCATGGTGACAGTGCTCATGGTTGCAGTGCCCTCGGTGGCAGTGCTCGTGGTGTCAGTGCTCATGGTGACAGTGCTCATGGTGGCAGTTCCCATGGTGAGAGTACCAAAGGGGCATTGCACATCTTGACAGTGCCCATGGCAACCGTGCTCACGGTGATATGACCCATGGTGACAGTTATCACGCCTGTTGTGCCAATGCTGATAATGCTCCCGGTGATAGTGCCCATGGTTACGGTGCCCATGTTGACAGTGTTCAGAGTAGTAATGAGCATAGTGATAGTGTACTTGGTGAGTGTGCCTATGGTGACTGTGCCCAAGATGACAGTACACATGGTGATACAGCTCAATGTGATAGTGCCCTTGTGGACAGTGCGCCTTGTGATAGTTCTCACGGTGACATTGCCTATGATGACAATGCTCATGGTGACAGTGCCCATGGTGACCGTTCTCACGTTCATAGTGCCCATGGTGACAGTTCGTATGGTGAAAGTGCTCATGATGACAGTGCCCATGTTGGTAGTTCCATTGGTGACAGTGCTCACAGTGATAGTGACCATGGTAAGATTGCAGATGGTGGCTGTGCCATTGCCCATGATGACAGTACTCATGGTGACAGTGCTCATGGTGAGAGTGTGCAAGGTGACAGTGCACATGGTTGTAATGCACATGGTGGCACTGAAAAATAGTTATAGTGCCCATGGTGACAGTGCTCATGCTGACAGTGCACAAGGTGACAACCCATGCTGACAGTGCTCACGGTGACTGGGCTCATGGTTGCATTACCCATTGTGACAGTGCTCACAGTTACAATGCTCACGTTAACTGTGCTCACTCTGATAGTGTCTATGGTGACAGTGATCACAGTGATAGTGCCGATGGTGATAGTGCTAGGGTGATAGTGCCCATGATTAAGGTGCCCATGGTGACAGTGCTCATGGTCATAGTGAGCATAGTGGTAGTGCACTTGTTGACCATGACCACGCTGAGAGTACAAATTTTGATAATTCGCAAGTTGGTAGTGTCCATGGTGGCAGGGCCCATGGACACCACCGTCAAAGTGATAGTGCTCACTGTGACAGGGCCCAAGGGGACAGTGCACACTCTGACTTTGCCTATCGTTACAGTGCTCACAGTGACAAATTCCATCATGACAGTGACCACGGTAACAGTTCTAATGCTGATAGTGCCCATAGTGACAATACCCATGGTGACAGTACTCATGGTGATAATTCTCAAGGTGGTAGTGCCCCTGGCGCTCATTCCCATGGTGAGAGTCCTCACGGTGATAGTGCCCATGGTGACAGTTCCCATTCTGAAAGTGCTCATGATGACAGTGCCTATGTTGGTAATTCCCATGGTGAAACTTCTCACAGTGATACTGACAATGGTTGCAGTTCATATGTTGGCCGCGCCCTTGGTGACAGTGCCCATGAAGACAGTACTTATGGTGACAGTGTTCTCGGTGATAGTGCCCATGGTGAGAGTGCACATGGTGGTAGTGCTCATGGTGGCAATGAAAAATGGTGACAGGGCTCATGGTGACAGTGCTCACGGTAAAAACCCATGCTGACAGTACTCACAGAGACACTGCTCATAGTGGCAGTACCCACGGTGACACTTCTCACAGTGACAGTGCCCACTGTATGAGTGCCCATGTTGACAGTGCTCATGGTGACACTGACCACGGTGACAGTGCTCATGGTGACAGTGCCCATGGTGACACTGACCACAGTGAGAATGCTCACGGAGATAGTGCCAATGGTGACAGCACTCATGTTGACAGCCCCCATTGTGCAAGGTGCCATGGTGGCAGTGACCATGGTGAGAGATCTCACGGTGATAGCGCTCACGGTAATAGCCCTCATGGTGACAGTGCAAATGGTGACAATACACAGGGTGACAGTACTCATGGCGGAAATACCCATGGTAGCAGTTCTCATAGTGACAGTGCTCATGGGGGAAGTGCCCATGCTGAGAGTGCTCATTGTGGCAGTGCTCATGGTGACCGTACCGATGAGGCCAGTGATTATGGTGATGGTGTTCACAGTGGCTGTGCTCATGGAGATAGTGCTCACGGTGACCGTGCCCATGATGACAGTGCCCAGGGTGACAGTGCTCACGGGGAAAGTGCCAATGATAACATTAACCATGGTGATAGTGCCCCTGGTGACACGGCCCACATTGACATTGCTCATGGTGATAGTGCCTTTGGTGACAGTGCTCATGGTGAAATTGCCCATTCTGACAATGCTCATGGTGACATTGCCCTTCGAGATAGTACCCATGTTGACAGTGCCCATGGTGACGTGCTCATGTTGACAGTGCTCACAGTGATAGTGCCCATGTTGACATTGCCCATGGTGGAAGTGCCCACGGTGCCCTTGCCAACAGTGACAGTGCCCACGCTGACAGTTCTCATTGTGATAGTGCCCATGATGACAGTGCTCATGGTGATACTCGCAATGGTGACAGTGCTCATGGTGACAGTGCTCATGGTTGCATTACCCTTGGTGACAGTGCTCAAAATGACAGTGACAGTGGTGGCAGTGATCATGGTGACAGTGCCCACGATGACATTGCCTATGGTGACACTTCTCACGGTGACATTCCCCATGGTGACAAGGCTCATGGTGATGTGCTCATGTTGAGAGTGCTCACAGTGATAGTGCCCATGGTGACATTGCCCGTGGTGGAATTGCTCACGATGCCAGTGCCCACAGTGAGAGTGCTCATGCTGAGAGTTGTCATGGTGATAGTGCCCATGGTGACAGGGCCCAAGGTGATACTGCCAATGGTGACAGTACTCATGGTGGCAGTACCCATGGTGACAGTGCTCAAAATGGCATGTCCCATGGTGACATTGCCCATGGTGACATTGCCTATGGTGACACTTCTCACGGTGACATTTCCCATGTTGACATGGCTCATGGTGACACTCCACATTGTGACAGTGCCCATGGTGACAGTGCTCACAGTGAAAGTGCTCATGGTAATACTGTTTACGTTGAGAGTGCCCAAGGTGAAAATACCCATGGTGAGAGTACTCTTCGAGAAATTGCCCATGGTTACATTTCTCATAGTAACAGTTCTCATGGTGACAGTGCTCATGGTTGCAGTGCCCTCGGTGGCAGTGCTCGTGGTGTCAGTGCTCATGGTGACAGTGCTCATGGTGGCAGTTCCCATGGTGAGAGTACCAATGGGGCATTGCACATCGTGACAGTGCCCATGGCAACCGTGCTCACGGTGATATGACCCATGGTGACAGTTATCACGCCTGTTGTGCCAATGCTGATAATGCTCCCGGTGATAGTGCCCATGGTTACGGTGCCCATGCTGACAGTGTTCAGAGTAGTAATGAGCATAGTGATAGTGTACTTGGTGAGTGTGCCTATGGTGACTGTGCCCAAGATGACAGTACACATGGTGATACAGCTCAATGTGATAGTGCCCTTGTGGACAGTGCGCCTGGTGATATTTCTCACGGTGACATTGCCTATGATGACAATGCTCATGGTGACAGTGCCCATGGTGACCGTTCTCACGTTCATAGTGCCCATGGTGACATTTCGTATGGTGAAAGTGCTCATGATGACAGTGCCCATGTTGGTAGTTCCATTGGTGACAGTGCTCACAGTGGTAGTGACCATGGTAAGAGTGCAGATTGTGGCTGTGCCATTGCCCATGATGACAGTACTCATGGTGACAGTGCTCATGGTGTGAGTGTGCAAGGTGACAGAGCACATGGTTGTAATGCATATGGTGGCACTGAAAAATAGTTATAGTGCCCATGGTGACAATGCTCAGGCTGACAGTGCACAAGGTGACAACCCATGCTGACAGTGCTCACGGTGACTGGGCTCATGGTTGCATTACCCATTGTGACAGTGCTCACTGTTACAATGCTCATGTTAACTGTGCTCACCATGATAGTGTCCATGGTGATAGTGATCACAGTGATAGTGCCGATGGTGATAGTGCTCATGGTGATAGTGCCCATGGTGACAGTGCTCACGGTCATAGTGAGAATAGTGGTAGTGCACTTGTTGACCATGACCACGCTGAGAGTACAACTAGTGATAATACTCAAGTTGGTAGTGTCCATGGTGGCAGTGCCCATGGACACCACCGTCAAAGTGATAGTGCTCACTGTGACAGGGTCCAAGGGGACAGTACACAACATGACTTTCCCTATTGTGACAGTGCTCACAGTGACAAATTCCATCGTGAGAGTGACCACGGTAACAGTTCTAATGCTGATAGTGCCCATAGTGACAATACCCATGGTGACAGTACTCATGGTGATAATTCTCAAGGTGGTAGTGCCCCTGGCGCTCATTCCCATGGTGAGAGTCCTCACGGTGATAGTGCCCATGGTGACAGTTCCCATTCTGAAAGTGCTCATGATGACAGTGCCTATGTTGGTAATTCCCATGGTGACACTTCTCACAGTGATACTGACAATGGTTACAGTTCACATGTTGGCCGTGCCCTTGGTGACAGTGCCCCTGAAGACAGTACTTATGGTGACAGTGTTCTCGGTGATAGTGCCTATGGTGAGAGTGCACATGGTGGCAATGAAAAATGGTGACAGTGCTCATGGTGACAGTGCTCACGGTAAAAACCCATGCTGACAGTACTCACAGAGACACTGCTCATGGTGGCAGTACCCATGGTGACAGTGCTCATAGTGACAGTGCCCACTGTATGAGTGCCCATGTTGACAGTGCTCATGGTGACACTGACCACGGTGACAGTGCTCATGGTGACAGTGCCCATGGTGACACTGACCACAGTGAGAATGCTCACGGTGATAGTGCCAATGGTGACAGCACTCATGTTGACAGCCCCCATTGTGCAAGGTGCCATGGTGGCAGTGACCATGGTGAGAGATCTCACGGTGATAGCGCTCACGGTAATACTCCTCATGGTGACAGTGCAAATGGTGACAATACACAGGGTGACAGTACTCATGGCGAAAATACCCATGGTAGCAGTTCTCATAGTGACAGTGCTCATGGGGGAAGTGCCCATGTTGACAGTGCTCATTGTGGCAGTGCTCATGGTGACAGTACCGATGAGGCCAGTGATTATGGTGATGGTGTTCACAGTGGCTGTGCTCATGGAGATAGTGCTCACGGTGACCGTGCCCATGATGACAGTGCCCAGGGTGACAGTGCTCACGGGGATAGTGCCAATGATAACATTAACCATGGTGATAGTGCCCCTGGTGACACGGCCCACAGTGACATTGCTCATGGTGTAGTGCCTTTGGTGACAGTGCTCATGGTGAAATTGCCCATCCTGACAATTCTCATGGTGACATTGCCCTTCGAGATAGTACCCATGTTGACAGTGCCCATGGTGACGTGCTCATGTTGACAGTGCTCACAGTGATAGTGCCCATGGTGACATTGCCCATGGTGGAAGTGCCCACAGTGCCCTTGCCAACAGTGACAGTGCCCACGCTGACAGTTCTCATTGTGATAGTGCCCATGGTGACAGTGCACATGGTGATACTCGCAATGGTGACAGTGCTCATGGTGACAGTGCTCATGGTTGCAGTACCCTTGCTTACAGTGCTCAAAATGACAGTGACAGTGGTGGCAATGATCATGGTGACAGTGCCCACGATGACATTGCCTATGGTGACATTTCTCACTGTGACATTGCCCATGGTGACAGGGCTCATGGTGACGTGCTCATGTTGAGAGTGCTCACAGTGATAGTGCCCATGGTGACATTGCCCATGGTGGAATTGCTCACGATGCCAGTGCCCACAGTGAGAGTGCTCATGCTGAGAGTTGTCATCGTGACAGTGCCCATGGTGACAGTGACCATGGTGATACTGCCAATGGTGACAGTACTCATGGTGGCAGTACTCATGGTAACAGTACCCATGGTGACAGTCCTCAAAATGGCATTTCCCATGGTGACATTGCCCATGGTGACATTGCCTATGGTGACACTTCTCACGGTGACATTTCCCATGGTGACATGGCTCACGGTGACACTCCTCATTGTGACAGTGCCCATGGTGACAGTGCTCACAGTGAAAGTGCTCATGGTAATACTGTTTACGTTGAGAGTGCCCAAGGTGAAAATACCCATGGTGAGAGTACTCATCGAGAAATTGCCCATGGAAACATTTCTCATAGTAACAGTTCTCATGGTGACAGTGCTCATGGTTGCAGTGCCCTTGGTGGCAGGGCTCGTGGTGTCAGTGCTCATGGTGACAGTGCTCATGGTGGCAGTTCCCATGGTGAGAGTACCAATGGGGCATTGCACATCGTGCCAGTGCCCATGGCAACCGTGCTCATGGTGATTTGACCCATGGTGACAGTTATCACGCCTGTTGTGCCGATGCTGATAATGCTCCCGGTGATAGTGCCCATGGTTATGGTGCCCATGGTGACAGTGTTCAGAGTAGTAATGAGCATAGTGATAGTGTTCTTGGTGAGTGTGCCCATGGTGACTGTGCCCAAGATGACAGTACACATGGTGATACAGCTCAATGTGATAGTGCCCTTGTGGACAGTGCGCCTGGTGATAGATCTCACGGTGACATTGCCTATGATGACAATGCTTATGGTGACAGTGCCCATGGTGACCGTTCTCACGTTCATAGTGCCCATGGTGACAGTTCGTATGGTGAAAGTGCTCATGATGACAGTGCCCATGTTGGTAGTTCCATTGGTGACAGTGCTCACAGTGATAGTGACCATAGTAAGATTGCAGATGGTGGCTGTGCCATTGCCCATGATGACAGTACTCATGGTGACAGTGCTCATGGTGAGAGTGTGCAAGGTGACAGTGCACATGGTTGTAATGCACATGGTGGCACTGAAAAATAGTTATACTGCCCATGGTGACAGTGCTCATGCTGACAGTGCACAAGGTGACAACCCATGCTGACAGTGCTCACGGTGACTGGGCTCATGGTTGCATTACCCATTGTGACAGTGCTCACAGTTACAATGCTCATGTTAACTGTGCTCACCATGATATTGTCCAAGGTGATAGTGATCACAGTGATTGTGCCGATGGTGATAGTGCTCATGGTGATAGTGCCCATGGTTTAGTTGCCCATGGTGACAGTGCTCACGGTCATAGTGATCATAGTGATAGTGCACTTGTTGACCATGACCACGCTGAGAGTACAATTTTTGATAATTCTCAAGTTGGTAGTGTCCATGGTTGCAGTGCCCATGGACACCACTGTCAAAGTGATAGTGCTCACTGTGACAAGGCCCAAGGGGACAGTGCACACCGTGACTTTGCCTATCGTGACAGTGCTCACAGTGACAAATTCCATCGTGACAGTGACCACGGTAACATTTCTAATGCTGATAGTGCCCATAGTGACAATACCCATGGTGACAGTAAACATGGGGAAAATTCTCAAGGTGGTAGTGCCCCTTGCGCTCATTCCCATGGTGAGAGTCCTCATGGTGATAGTGCCCATGGTGACAGTTCCCATTCTGAAAGTGCTCATGATGACAGTGCCTATGTTGTTAATTCCCATGGTGACACTTCTCACAGTGATACTGACAATGGTTACATTTCACATGTTGGCCTTGCCCTTGGTGACAGTGCCCATGAAGACAGTACTTATGGTGACAGTGTCCTCGGTGATAGTGCCCATGGTGAGAGTGAACATGGTGGTAGTGCTCATGGTGGCAATGAAAAATTGTGACAGGGCTCATGGTGACAGTGCTCACGGTAAAAACCCATGCTGACAGTACTCACAGAGACACTGCTCATGGTGGCAGTACCCACGTTGACACTTTTCACAGTGACAGTGCCCACTGTAGGAGTGCCCATGTTGACAGTGCTCATGGTGACACTGACCACGGTGACATTGCCTATGGTGACAGTGCTCATGGTGACAGTGCCCATGGTGACACTGACCACAGTGAGAATGCTCACGGTGATAGTGCCAATGGTGACAGCACTCATGTTGACAGCCCCCATTGTGCAAGGTGCCATGGTGGCAGTGACCATGGTGAGAGATCTCACGGTGATAGCGCTCACGGTAATAGTCCTCATGGTGACAGTGCAAATGGTGACAATACACAGGGTGACAGTACTCATGGCGGAAATACCCATGGTAGCAGTTCTCATAGTGACAGTGCTCATGGGGGAAGTGCCCATGCTGACAGTGCTCATTGTGGCAGTGCTCATGGTGACCGTACCGATGAGGCCAGTGATTATGGTGATGGTGTTCACAGTGGCTGTGCTCATGGAGATAGTGCTCACGGTGACCGTGCCCATGATGACAGTGCCCAGGGTGACAGTGCTCACGGGGAAAGTGCCAATGATAACATTAACCATGGTGATAGTGCCCCTGGTGACACGGCCCACATTGACATTGCTCATGGTGATAGTGCCTTTGGTGACAGTGCTCATGGT
Organism: Mesoplodon mirus; assembly: GCF_964341445.2. Lineage (NCBI taxonomy): Eukaryota > Metazoa > Chordata > Mammalia > Artiodactyla > Ziphiidae > Mesoplodon > Mesoplodon mirus. Next base: position 200,798,680 of record NC_138976.1, on the reverse strand, counting down.
GAAATTGCCCATCCTGACAATGCTCATGGTGACATTGCCCTTCGAGATAGTACCCATGTTGACAGTGCCCATGGTGACGTGCTCACGTTGACAGTGCTCACAGTGATAGTGCCCATGGTCACATTGCCCATGGTGGATGTGCCCACGGTGCCCTTGCCAACAGTGACAGTGCCCACGCTGACAGTTCTCATTGTGATAGTGCCCATGGTGACAGTGCACATGGTGAAACTCGCAATGGTGACAGTGCTCATGGTGACAGTGGTCATGGTTGCAGTGCCCTTGGTGACAGTGCTCAAAATGACAGTGACAGTGGTGGAAGTGATCATGGTGACAATGCCCACGATGACATTGCCTATGGTGACACTTCTCACGGTGACATTGCCCATGGTGACAGGGCTTATGGTGACGTGCTCATGTTGAGAGTGCTCACAGTGATAGTGCCCATGGTGACATTGCCCATGGTGGAATTGCTCACAATGCCAGTGCCCACAGTGACAGTGCTCACGCTGAGAGTTGTCATGGTGATAGTGCCCATGGTGACAGTGCCCATGGTGATACTGCCAATGGTGACAGTACTCATGGTGGCAGTACCCATGGTGACAGTGCTCAAAATGGCATGTCCCATGGTGACATTGCCCATGGTGACATTGCCTATGGTGACACTTCTCACGGTGACATTTCCCATGGTACCATGGCTCATGGTGACACTCCGCATTGTGACAGTGCCCATAGTGACAGTGCTCACAGTGCAAGTGCTCATGGTAATTCTGTTTACGCTGAGAGTGCCCAAGGTGAAAATACCCATGGTGAGAGTACTCATCGAGAAATTGCCCATGGTTAAATTTCTCATAGTAACAGTTCTCATGGTGACAGTGCTCATGGTTGCAGTGCCCTCGGTGGCAGTACTCGTGGTGTCAGTGCTCATGGTAGCAATTCACATGATGAGAGTACCAATGGGGCATTGCACATCGTGACAGTGCCCATGGCAACCGTGCTCACGGTGATATGACCCATGGTGACAGTTATCACGCCTGTTGTGCCAATGCTGATAATGCTCCCGGTGATAGTGCCCATGGTTACGGTGCCCATGGTGACAGTGTTCAGAGTAGTAATGTGCATAGTGACAGTGTACTTGGTGAGTGTGCCCATGGTGACTGTGCCCAAGATGACAGTACACATGGTGATACAGCTCAATGTGATAGTGCCCTTGTGGACAGTGCGCCTTGTGATAGTTCTCACGGTGACATTGCCTATGATGACAATGCTCATGGTGACAGTGCCCATGGTGACCGTTCTCACGTTCATAGTGCCCATGGTGACAGTTCGTATGGTGAAAGTGCTCATGATGACAGTGCCCATGTTGGTAGTTCCATTGGTGACACTGCTCACAGTGATAGTGACCATGGTAAGATTGCAGATGGTGGCTGTGCCATTGCCCATGATGACAGTACTCATGGTGACAGTGCTCATGGTGAGAGTGTGCAAGGTGACAGTGCACATGGTTGTAATGCACATGGTGGCACTGAAAAATAGTTATAGTGCCCATGGTGACAGTGCTCATGCTGACAGTGCACAAGGTGACAACCCATGCTGACAGTGCTCACGGTGACTGGGCTCATGGTTGCATTACCCATTGTGACACTGCTCACAGTTACAATGCTCACGTTAACTGTGCTCACTCTGATAGTGTCTATGGTGACAGTGATCACAGTGATAGTGCCGATGGTGATAGTGCTAGGGTGATAGTGCCCATGATTAAGGTGCCCATGGTGACAGTGCTCATGGTCATAGTGAGCATAGTGATAGTGCACTTGTTGACCATGACCACGCTGAGAGTACAAATTTTGATAATTCGCAAGTTGGTAGTGTCCATGGTGGCAGGGCCCATGGACACCACCGTCAAAGTGATAGTGCTCACTGTGACAGGGCCCAAGGGGACAGTGCACACTCTGACTTTGCCTATCGTTACAGTGCTCACAGTGACAAATTCCATCATGACAGTGACCACGGTAACAGTTCTAATGCTGATAGTGCCCATAGTGACAATACCCATGGTGACAGTACTCATGGTGATAATTCTCAAGGTGGTAGTGCCCATGGCGATCATTCCCATGGTGAGAGTCCTCACGGTGATAGTGCCCATGGTGACAGTTCCCATTCTGAAAGTGCTCATGATGACAGTGCCTATGTTGGTAATTCCCATGGTGACACTTCTCACAGTGATACTGACAATGGTTGCAGTTCACATGTTGGCCGCGCCCTTGGTGACAGTGCCCATGAAGACAGTACTTATGGTGACAGTGTTCTCGGTGATAGTGCCCATGGTGAGAGTGCACATGGTGGTAGTGCTCATGGTGGCAATGAAAAATGGTGACAGGGCTCATGGTGACAGTGCTCACGGTAAAAACCCATGCTGACAGTACTCACAGAGACACTGCTCATAGTGGCAGTACCCACGGTGACACTTCTCACAGTGACAGTGCCCACTGTATGAGTGCCCATGTTGACAGTGCTCATGGTGACACTGACCACGGTGACAGTGCTCATGGTGACAGTGCCCATGGTGACACTGACCACAGTGAGAATGCTCACGGAGATAGTGCCAATGGTGACAGCACTCATGTTGACAGCCCCCATTGTGCAAGGTGCCATGGTGGCAGTGACCATGGTGAGAGATCTCACGGTGATAGCGCTCACGGTAATAGCCCTCATGGTGACAGTGCAAATGGTGACAATACACAGGGTGACAGTACTCATGGCGGAAATACCCATGGTAGCAGTTCTCATAGTGACAGTGCTCATGGGGGAAGTGCCCATGCTGAGAGTGCTCATTGTGGCAGTGCTCATGGTGACCGTACCGATGAGGCCAGTGATTATGGTGATGGTGTTCACAGTGGCTGTGCTCATGGAGATAGTGCTCACGGTGACCGTGCCCATGATGACAGTGCCCAGGGTGACAGTGCTCACGGGGAAAGTGCCAATGATAACATTAACCATGGTGATAGTGCCCCTGGTGACACGGCCCACATTGACATTGCTCATGGTGATAGTGCCTTTGGTGACAGTGCTCATGGTGAAATTGCCCATTCTGACAATGCTCATGGTGACATTGCCCTTCGAGATAGTACCCATGTTGACAGTGCCCATGGTGACGTGCTCATGTTGACAGTGCTCACAGTGATAGTGCCCATGTTGACATTGCCCATGGTGGAAGTGCCCACGGTGCCCTTGCCAACAGTGACAGTGCCCACGCTGACAGTTCTCATTGTGATAGTGCCCATGATGACAGTGCTCATGGTGATACTCGCAATGGTGACAGTGCTCATGGTGACAGTGCTCATGGTTGCATTACCCTTGGTGACAGTGCTCAAAATGACAGTGACAGTGGTGGCAGTGATCATGGTGACAGTGCCCACGATGACATTGCCTATGGTGACACTTCTCACGGTGACATTCCCCATGGTGACAGGGCTCATGGTGATGTGCTCATGTTGAGAGTGCTCACAGTGATAGTGCCCATGGTGACATTGCCCGTGGTGGAATTGCTCACGATGCCAGTGCCCACAGTGAGAGTGCTCATGCTGAGAGTTGTCATGGTGATAGTGCCCATGGTGACAGGGCCCAAGGTGATACTGCCAATGGTGACAGTACTCATGGTGGCAGTACCCATGGTGACAGTGCTCAAAATGGCATGTCCCATGGTGACATTGCCCATGGTGACATTGCCTATGGTGACACTTCTCACGGTGACATTTCCCATGTTGACATGGCTCATGGTGACACTCCACATTGTGACAGTGCCCATGGTGACAGTGCTCACAGTGAAAGTGCTCATGGTAATACTGTTTACGTTGAGAGTGCCCAAGGTGAAAATACCCATGGTGAGAGTACTCTTCGAGAAATTGCCCATGGTTACATTTCTCATAGTAACAGTTCTCATGGTGACAGTGCTCATGGTTGCAGTGCCCTCGGTGGCAGTGCTCGTGGTGTCAGTGCTCATGGTGACAGTGCTCATGGTGGCAGTTCCCATGGTGAGAGTACCAATGGGGCATTGCACATCGTGACAGTGCCCATGGCAACCGTGCTCACGGTGATATGACCCATGGTGACAGTTATCACGCCTGTTGTGCCAATGCTGATAATGCTCCCGGTGATAGTGCCCATGGTTACGGTGCCCATGCTGACAGTGTTCAGAGTAGTAATGAGCATAGTGATAGTGTACTTGGTGAGTGTGCCTATGGTGACTGTGCCCAAGATGACAGTACACATGGTGATACAGCTCAATGTGATAGTGCCCTTGTGGACAGTGCGCCTGGTGATATTTCTCACGGTGACATTGCCTATGATGACAATGCTCATGGTGACAGTGCCCATGGTGACCGTTCTCACGTTCATAGTGCCCATGGTGACATTTCGTATGGTGAAAGTGCTCATGATGACAGTGCCCATGTTGGTAGTTCCATTGGTGACAGTGCTCACAGTGGTAGTGACCATGGTAAGAGTGCAGATTGTGGCTGTGCCATTGCCCATGATGACAGTACTCATGGTGACAGTGCTCATGGTGTGAGTGTGCAAGGTGACAGAGCACATGGTTGTAATGCATATGGTGGCACTGAAAAATAGTTATAGTGCCCATGGTGACAGTGCTCATGCTGACAGTGCACAAGGTGACAACCCATGCTGACAGTGCTCACGGTGACTGGGCTCATGGTTGCATTACCCATTGTGACAGTGCTCACTGTTACAATGCTCATGTTAACTGTGCTCACCATGATAGTGTCCATGGTGATAGTGATCACAGTGATAGTGCCGATGGTGATAGTGCTCATGGTGATAGTGCCCATGGTGACAGTGCTCACGGTCATAGTGAGAATAGTGGTAGTGCACTTGTTGACCATGACCACGCTGAGAGTACAAATAGTGATAATTCTCAAGTTGGTAGTGTCCATGGTGGCAGTGCCCATGGACACCACCGTCAAAGTGATAGTGCTCACTGTGACAGGGTCCAAGGGGAGAGTACACAACATGACTTTCCCTATTGTGACAGTGCTCACAGTGACAAATTCCATCGTGAGAGTGACCACGGTAACAGTTCTAATGCTGATAGTGCCCATAGTGACAATACCCATGGTGAAAGTACTCATGGTGATAATTCTCAAGGTGGTAGTGCCCCTGGCGCTCATTCCCATGGTGAGAGTCCTCACGGTGATAGTGCCCATGGTGACAGTTCCCATTCTGAAAGTGCTCATGATGACAGTGCCTATGTTGGTAATTCCCATGGTGACACTTCTCACAGTGATACTGACAATGGTTACAGTTCACATGTTGGCCGTGCCCTTGGTGACAGTGCCCCTGAAGACAGTACTTATGGTGACAGTGTTCTCGGTGATAGTGCCCATGGTGAGAGTGCACATGGTGGCAATGAAAAATGGTGACAGTGCTCATGGTGACAGTGCTCACGGTAAAAACCCATGCTGACAGTACTCACAGAGACACTGCTCATGGTGGCAGTACCCATGGTGACAGTGCTCATAGTGACAGTGCCCACTGTATGAGTGCCCATGTTGACAGTGCTCATGGTGACACTGACCACGGTGACAGTGCTCATGGTGACAGTGCCCATGGTGACACTGACCACAGTGAGAATGCTCACGGTGATAGTGCCAATGGTGACAGCACTCATGTTGACAGCCCCCATTGTGCAAGGTGCCATGGTGGCAGTGACCATGGTGAGAGATCTCACGGTGATAGCGCTCACGGTAATACTCCTCATGGTGACAGTGCAAATGGTGACAATACACAGGGTGACAGTACTCATGGCGAAAATACCCATGGTAGCAGTTCTCATAGTGACAGTGCTCATGGGGGAAGTGCCCATGTTGACAGTGCTCATTGTGGCAGTGCTCATGGTGACAGTACCGATGAGGCCAGTGATTATGGTGATGGTGTTCACAGTGGCTGTGCTCATGGAGATAGTGCTCACGGTGACCGTGCCCATGATGACAGTGCCCAGGGTGACAGTGCTCACGGGGATAGTGCCAATGATAACATTAACCATGGTGATAGTGCCCCTGGTGACACGGCCCACAGTGACATTGCTCATGGTGTAGTGCCTTTGGTGAGAGTGCTCATGGTGAAATTGCCCATCCTGACAATGCTTATGGTGACATTGCCCTTCGAGATAGTACCCATGTTGACAGTGCCCATGGTGACGTGCTCATGTTGACAGTGCTCACAGTGATAGTGCCCATGGTGACATTGCCCATGGTGGAAGTGCCCACAGTGCCCTTGCCAACAGTGACAGTGCCCACGCTGACAGTTCTCATTGTGATAGTGCCCATGGTGACAGTGCACATGGTGATACTCGCAATGGTGACAGTGCTCATGGTGACAGTGCTCATGGTTGCAGTACCCTTGCTTACAGTGCTCAAAATGACAGTGACAGTGGTGGCAATGATCATGGTGACAGTGCCCACGATGACATTGCCTATGGTGACACTTCTCACTGTGACATTGCCCATGGTGACAGGGCTCATGGTGACGTGGTCATGTTGAGAGTGCTCACAGTGATAGTGCCCATGGTGACATTGCCTATGGTGGAATTGCTCACGATGCCAGTGCCCGAAGTGACAGTGCTCATGCTGAGAGTTGTCATGGTGACAGTTCCCATGGTGACAGTGACCACGGTGATACTGCCAATGGTGACAGTACTCATGGTGGCAGTACTCATGGTAGCAGTACCCATGGTGACAGTCCTCAAAATGGCATTTCCCATGGTGACATTGCCCATGGTGACATTGCCTATGGTGACACTTCTCACGGTGACATTTCCCATGGTGACATGGCTCATGGTGACACTCCACATTGTGACAGTGCCCATGGTGACAGTGCTCACAGTGAAAGTGCTCATGGTAATACTGTTTACGTTGAGAGTGCCCAAGGTGAAAATACCCATGGTGAGAGTACTCATCGAGAAATTGCCCATGGAAACATTTCTCATAGTAACAGTTCTCATGGTGACAGTGCTCATGGTTGCAGTGCCCTTGGTGGCAGGGCTCGTGGTGTCAGTGCTCATGGTGACAGTGCTCATGGTGGGAGTTCCCATGGTGAGAGTACCAATGGGGCATTGCACATCGTGACAGTGCCCATGGCAACCGTGCTCACGGTGATATGACCCATGGTGACAGTTATCACGCCTGTTGTGCCGATGCTGATAATGCTCCCGGTGATAGTGCCCATGGTTATGGTGCCCATGGTGACAGTGTTCAGAGTAGTAATGAGCATAGTGATAGTGTTCTTGGTGAGTGTGCCCATGGTGACTGTGCCCAAGATGACAGTACACATGGTGATACAGCTCAATGTGATAGTGCCCTTGTGGACAGTGCGCCTGGTGATAGATCTCACGGTGACATTGCCTATGATGACAATGCTTATGGTGAAAGTGCCCATGGTGACCGTTCTCACGTTCATAGTGCCCATGGTGACAGTTCGTATGGTGAAAGTGCTCATGATGACAGTGCCCATGTTGGTAGTTCCATTGGTGACAGTGCTCACAGTGATAGTGACCATAGTAAGATTGCAGATGGTGGCTGTGCCATTGCCCATGATGACAGTACTCATGGTGACAGTGCTCATGGTGAGAGTGTGCAAGGTGACAGTGCACATGGTTGTAATGCACATGGTGGCACTGAAAAATAGTTATACTGCCCATGGTGACAGTGCTCATGCTGACAGTGCACAAGGTGACAACCCATGCTGACAGTGCTCACGGTGACTGGGCTCATGGTTGCATTACCCATTGTGACAGTGCTCACAGTTACAATGCTCATGTTAACTGTGCTCACCATGATATTGTCCAAGGTGATAGTGATCCCAGTGATTGTACCGATGGTGATAGTGCTCATGGTGATAGTGCCCATGGTTTAGTTGCCCATGGTGACAGTGCTCACGGTCATAGTGATCATAGTGATAGTGCACTTGTTGACCATGACCACGCTGAGAGTACAAATTTTGATAATTCTCAAGTTGGTAGTGTCCATGGTTGCAGTGCCCATGGACACCACTGTCAAAGTGATAGTGCTCAATGTGACAAGGCCCAAGGGGACAGTGCACACCGTGACTTTGCCTATCGTGACAGTGCTCACAGTGACAAATTCCATCGTGACAGTGACCACGGTAACAGTTCTAATGCTGATAGTGCCCATAGTGACAATACCCATGGTGACAGTACACATGGGGAAAATTCTCAAGGTGGTAGTGCCCCTTGCGCTCATTCCCATGGTGAGAGTCCTCATGGTGATAGTGCCCATGGTGACAGTTCCCATTCTGAAAGTGCTCATGATGACAGTGCCTATGTTGTTAATTCCCATGGTGACACTTCTCACAGTGATACTGACAATGGTTACAGTTCACATGTTGGCCGTGCCCTTGGTGACAGTGCCCCTGAAGACAGTACTTATGGTGACAGTGTTCTCGGTGATAGTGCCCATGGTGAGAGTGCACATGGTGGTAGTGCACATGGTGGCAATGAAAAATGGTGACAGTGCTCATGGTGACAGTGCTCACGGTAAAAACCCATGCTGACAGTACTCACAGAGACACTGCTCATGGTGGCAGTACCCATGGTGACAGTGCTCATAGTGACAGTGCTCATGGGGGAAGTGCCCATGCTGACAGTGCTCATTGTGGCAGTGCTCATGGTGACAGTACCGATGAGGCCAGTGATTATGGTGATGGTGTTCACAGTGGCTGTGCTCATGGAGATAGTGCTCACGGTGACCGTGCCCATGATGACAGTGCCCAGGGTGACAGTGCTCACGGGGAAAGTGCCAATGATAACATTAACCATGGTGATAGTGCCCCTGGTGACACGGCCCACATTGACATTGCTCATGGTGATAGTGCCTTTGGTGACAGTGCTCATGGTGAAATTGCCCATCCTGACAATGCTCATGGTGACATTGCCCTTCGAGATAGTACCCATGTTGACAGTGCCCATGGTGACGTGCTCACGTTGACAGTGCTCACAGTGATAGTGCCCATGGTGACATTGCCCATGGTGGATGTGCCCACTGTGCCCTTGCCAACAGTGACAGTGCCCACGCTGACAGTTCTCATTGTGATAGTGCCCATGGTGACAGTGCACATGGTGAAACTCGCAATGGTGACAGTGCTCATGGTGACAGTGGTCATGGTTGCAGTGCCCTTGGTGACAGTGCTCAAAATGACAGTGACAGTGGTGGAAGTGATCATGGTGACAGTGCCCACGATGACATTGCCTATGGTGACACTTCTCACGGTGACATTGCCCATGGTGACAGGGCTTATGGTGACGTGCTCATGTTGAGAGTGCTCACAGAGATAGTGCCCATGGTGACATTGCCCATGGTGGAATTGCTCACAATGCCAGTGCCCACAGTGACAGTGCTCACGCTGAGAGTTGTCATGGTGATAGTGCCCATGGTGACAGTGCCCATGGTGATACTGCCAATGGTGACAGTACTCATGGTGGCAGTACCCATGGTGACTGTGCTCAAAATGGCATGTCCCATGGTGACATTGCCCATGGTGACATTGCCTATGGTGACACTTCTCACGGTGACATTTCCCATGGTACCATGGCTCATGGTGACACTCCGCATTGTGACAGTGCCCATAGTGACAGTGCTCACAGTGCAAGTGCTCATGGTAATTCTGTTTACGCTGAGAGTGCCCAAGGTGAAAATACCCATGGTGAGAGTACTCTTCGAGAAATTGCCCATGGTTACATTTCTCATAGTAACAGTTCTCATGGTGACAGTGCTCATGGTTGCAGTGCCCTCGGTGGCAGTGCTCGTGGTGTCAATGCTCATGGTGACAGTGCTCATGGTAGCAATTCCCATGGTGAGAGTACCAATGGGGCATTGCACATCGTGACAGTGCCCATGGCAACCATGCTCACGGTGATATGACCCATGGTGACAGTTATCACGCCTGTTGTGCCAATGCTGATAATGCTCCCGGTGATAGTGCCCATGGTTACGGTGCCCATGGTGACAGTGTTCAGAGTAGTAATGAGCATAGTGATAGTGTACTTGGTGAGTGTGCCCATGGTGACTGTGCCCAAGATGACAGTACACATGGTGATACAGCTCAATGTGATAGTGCCCTTGTGGACAGTGCGCCTTGTGATAGTTCTCACGGTGACATTGCCTATGATGACAATGCTCATGGTGACAGTGCCCATGGTGACCGTTCTCACGTTCATAGTGCCCATGGTGACAGTTCGTATGGTGAAAGTGCTCATGATGACAGTGCCCATGTTGGTAGTTCCATTGGTGACAGTGCTCACAGTGATAGTGACCATGGTAAGATTGCAGATGGTGGCTGTGCCATTGCCCATGATGACAGTACTCATGGTGAAAGTGCTCATGTTGAGAGTGTGCAAGGTGACAGTGCACATGGTTGTAATGCACATGATGGCACTGAAAAATAGTTATAGTGCCCATGGTGACAGTGCTCATGCTGACAGTGCACAAGGTGACAACCCATGCTGACAGTGCTCACGGTGACTGGGCTCATGGTTGCATTACCCATTGTGACAGTGCTCACAGTTACAATGCTCACGTTAACTTTGCTCACTCTGATAGTGTCTATGGTGACAGTGATCACAGTGATAGTGCCGATGGTGATAGTGCTAGGGTGATAGTGCCCATGATTAAGGTGCCCATGGTGACAGTGCTCATGGTCATAGTGAGCATAGTGATAGTGCACTTGTTGACCATGACCACGCTGAGAGTACAAATTTTGATAATTCGCAAGTTGGTAGTGTCCATGGTGGCAGGGCCCATGGACACCACTGTCAAAGTGATAGTGCTCACTGTGACAGGGCCCAAGGGGACAGTGCACACTCTGACTTTGCCTATCGTTACAGTGCTCACAGTGACAAATTCCATCGTGACAGTGACCACGGTAACAGTTCTAATGCTGATAGTGCCCATAGTGACAATACCCATGGTGACAGTACTCATGGTGATAATTCTCAAGGTGGTAGTGCCCCTGGCGCTCATTCCCATGGTGAGAGTCCTCACGGTGATCGTGCCCATGGTGACAGTTCCCATTCTGAAAGTGCTCATGATGACAGTGCCTATGTTGGTAATTCCCACGGTGAAACTTCTCACAGTGATACTGACAATGGTTGCATTTCACATGTTGGCCTCGCCCTTGGTGACAGTGCCCATGAAGACAGTACTTATGGTGACAGTGTTCTCGGTGATAGTGCCCATGGTGAGAGTGCACATGGTGGTAGTGCTCATGGTGGCAATGAAAAATGGTGACAGGGCTCATGGTGACAGTGCTCACGGTAAAAACCCATGCTGACAGTACTCACAGAGACACTGCTCATAGTGGCAGTACCCACGGTGACACTTCTCACAGTGACAGTGCCCACTGTATGAGTGCCCATGTTGACAGTGCTCATGGTGACACTGACCACGGTGACAGTGCTCATGGTGACAGTGCCCATGGTGACACTGACCACAGTGAGAATGCTCACGGAGATAGTGCCAATGGTGGCAGCACTCATGTTGACAGCCCCCATTGTGCAAGGTGCCATGGTGGCAGTGACCATGGTGAGAGATCTCACGGTGATAGCGCTCACGGTAATAGCCCTCATGGTGACAGTGCAAATGGTGACAATACACAGGGTGACAGTACTCATGGCGGAAATACCCATGGTAGCAGTTCTCATAGTGACAGTGCTCATGGGGGAAGTGCCCATGCTGAGAGTGCTCATTGTGGCAGTGCTCATGGTGACCGTACCGATGAGGCCAGTGATTATGGTGATGGTGTTCACAGTGGCTGTGCTCATGGAGATAGTGCTCACGGTGACCGTGCCCATGATGACAGTGCCCAGGGTGACAGTGCTCACGGGGAAAGTGCCAATGATAACATTAACCATGGTGATAGTGCCCCTGGTGACACGGCCCACATTGACATTGCTCATGGTGATAGTGCCTTTGGTGACAGTGCTCATGGTGAAATTGCCCATTCTGACAATGCTCATGGTGACATTGCCCTTCGAGATAGTACCCATGTTGACAGTGCCCATGGTGACGTGCTCATGTTGACAGTGCTCACAGTGATAGTGCCCATGGTGACATTGCCCATGGTGGAAGTGCCCACGGTGCCCTTGCCAACAGTGACAGTGCCCACGCTGACAGTTCTCATTGTGATAGTGCCCATGATGACAGTGCTCATGGTGATACTCGCAATGGTGACAGTGCTCATGGTGACAGTGCTCATGGTTGCATTACCCTTGGTGACAGTGCTCAAAATGACAGTGACAGTGGTGGCAGTGATCATGGTGACAGTGCCCACGATGACATTGCCTATGGTGACACTTCTCACGGTGACATTCCCCATGGTGACAGGGCTCATGGTGATGTGCTCATGTTGAGAGTGCTCACAGTGATAGTGCCCATGGTGACATTGCCCGTGGTGGAATTGCTCACGATGCCAGTGCCCACAGTGAGAGTGCTCATGATGAGAGTTGTCATGGTGATAGTGCCCATGGTGACAGGGCCCAAGGTGATACTGCCAATGGTGACAGTACTCATGGTGGCAGTACCCATGGTGACAGTGCTCAAAATGGCATGTCCCATGGTGACATTGCCCATGGTGACATTGCCTATGGTGACACTTCTCACGGTGACATTTCCCATGGTGACATGGCTCATGGTGACACTCCACATTGTGACAGTGCCCATGGTGACAGTGCTCACAGTGAAAGTGCTCATGGTAATACTGTTTACGTTGAGAGTGCCCAAGGTGAAAATACCCATGGTGAGAGTACTCTTCGAGAAATTGCCCATGGTTACATTTCTCATAGTAACAGTTCTCATGGTGACAGTGCTCATGGTTGCAGTGCCCTCGGTGGCAGTGCTCGTGGTGTCAGTGCTCATGGTGACAGTGCTCATGGTGGCAGTTCCCATGGTGAGAGTACCAAAGGGGCATTGCACATCTTGACAGTGCCCATGGCAACCGTGCTCACGGTGATATGACCCATGGTGACAGTTATCACGCCTGTTGTGCCAATGCTGATAATGCTCCCGGTGATAGTGCCCATGGTTACGGTGCCCATGTTGACAGTGTTCAGAGTAGTAATGAGCATAGTGATAGTGTACTTGGTGAGTGTGCCTATGGTGACTGTGCCCAAGATGACAGTACACATGGTGATACAGCTCAATGTGATAGTGCCCTTGTGGACAGTGCGCCTTGTGATAGTTCTCACGGTGACATTGCCTATGATGACAATGCTCATGGTGACAGTGCCCATGGTGACCGTTCTCACGTTCATAGTGCCCATGGTGACAGTTCGTATGGTGAAAGTGCTCATGATGACAGTGCCCATGTTGGTAGTTCCATTGGTGACAGTGCTCACAGTGATAGTGACCATGGTAAGATTGCAGATGGTGGCTGTGCCATTGCCCATGATGACAGTACTCATGGTGACAGTGCTCATGGTGAGAGTGTGCAAGGTGACAGTGCACATGGTTGTAATGCACATGGTGGCACTGAAAAATAGTTATAGTGCCCATGGTGACAGTGCTCATGCTGACAGTGCACAAGGTGACAACCCATGCTGACAGTGCTCACGGTGACTGGGCTCATGGTTGCATTACCCATTGTGACAGTGCTCACAGTTACAATGCTCACGTTAACTGTGCTCACTCTGATAGTGTCTATGGTGACAGTGATCACAGTGATAGTGCCGATGGTGATAGTGCTAGGGTGATAGTGCCCATGATTAAGGTGCCCATGGTGACAGTGCTCATGGTCATAGTGAGCATAGTGGTAGTGCACTTGTTGACCATGACCACGCTGAGAGTACAAATTTTGATAATTCGCAAGTTGGTAGTGTCCATGGTGGCAGGGCCCATGGACACCACCGTCAAAGTGATAGTGCTCACTGTGACAGGGCCCAAGGGGACAGTGCACACTCTGACTTTGCCTATCGTTACAGTGCTCACAGTGACAAATTCCATCATGACAGTGACCACGGTAACAGTTCTAATGCTGATAGTGCCCATAGTGACAATACCCATGGTGACAGTACTCATGGTGATAATTCTCAAGGTGGTAGTGCCCCTGGCGCTCATTCCCATGGTGAGAGTCCTCACGGTGATAGTGCCCATGGTGACAGTTCCCATTCTGAAAGTGCTCATGATGACAGTGCCTATGTTGGTAATTCCCATGGTGACATTTCTCACAGTGATACTGACAATGGTTGCAGTTCATATGTTGGCCGCGCCCTTGGTGACAGTGCCCATGAAGACAGTACTTATGGTGACAGTGTTCTCGGTGATAGTGCCCATGGTGAGAGTGCACATGGTGGTAGTGCTCATGGTGGCAATGAAAAATGGTGACAGGGCTCATGGTGACAGTGCTCACGGTAAAAACCCATGCTGACAGTACTCACAGAGACACTGCTCATAGTGGCAGTACCCACGGTGACACTTCTCACAGTGACAGTGCCCACTGTATGAGTGCCCATGTTGACAGTGCTCATGGTGACACTGACCACGGTGACAGTGCTCATGGTGACAGTGCCCATGGTGACACTGACCACAGTGAGAATGCTCACGGAGATAGTGCCAATGGTGACAGCACTCATGTTGACAGCCCCCATTGTGCAAGGTGCCATGGTGGCAGTGACCATGGTGAGAGATCTCACGGTGATAGCGCTCACGGTAATAGCCCTCATGGTGACAGTGCAAATGGTGACAATACACAGGGTGACAGTACTCATGGCGGAAATACCCATGGTAGCAGTTCTCATAGTGACAGTGCTCATGGGGGAAGTGCCCATGCTGAGAGTGCTCATTGTGGCAGTGCTCATGGTGACCGTACCGATGAGGCCAGTGATTATGGTGATGGTGTTCACAGTGGCTGTGCTCATGGAGATAGTGCTCACGGTGACCGTGCCCATGATGACAGTGCCCAGGGTGACAGTGCTCACGGGGAAAGTGCCAATGATAACATTAACCATGGTGATAGTGCCCCTGGTGACACGGCCCACATTGACATTGCTCATGGTGATAGTGCCTTTGGTGACAGTGCTCATGGTGAAATTGCCCATTCTGACAATGCTCATGGTGACATTGCCCTTCGAGATAGTACCCATGTTGACAGTGCCCATGGTGACGTGCTCATGTTGACAGTGCTCACAGTGATAGTGCCCATGTTGACATTGCCCATGGTGGAAGTGCCCACGGTGCCCTTGCCAACAGTGACAGTGCCCACGCTGACAGTTCTCATTGTGATAGTGCCCATGATGACAGTGCTCATGGTGATACTCGCAATGGTGACAGTGCTCATGGTGACAGTGCTCATGGTTGCATTACCCTTGGTGACAGTGCTCAAAATGACAGTGACAGTGGTGGCAGTGATCATGGTGACAGTGCCCACGATGACATTGCCTATGGTGACACTTCTCACGGTGACATTCCCCATGGTGACAAGGCTCATGGTGATGTGCTCATGTTGAGAGTGCTCACAGTGATAGTGCCCATGGTGACATTGCCCGTGGTGGAATTGCTCACGATGCCAGTGCCCACAGTGAGAGTGCTCATGCTGAGAGTTGTCATGGTGATAGTGCCCATGGTGACAGGGCCCAAGGTGATACTGCCAATGGTGACAGTACTCATGGTGGCAGTACCCATGGTGACAGTGCTCAAAATGGCATGTCCCATGGTGACATTGCCCATGGTGACATTGCCTATGGTGACACTTCTCACGGTGACATTTCCCATGTTGACATGGCTCATGGTGACACTCCACATTGTGACAGTGCCCATGGTGACAGTGCTCACAGTGAAAGTGCTCATGGTAATACTGTTTACGTTGAGAGTGCCCAAGGTGAAAATACCCATGGTGAGAGTACTCTTCGAGAAATTGCCCATGGTTACATTTCTCATAGTAACAGTTCTCATGGTGACAGTGCTCATGGTTGCAGTGCCCTCGGTGGCAGTGCTCGTGGTGTCAGTGCTCATGGTGACAGTGCTCATGGTGGCAGTTCCCATGGTGAGAGTACCAAAGGGGCATTGCACATCGTGACAGTGCCCATGGCAACCGTGCTCACGGTGATATGACCCATGGTGACAGTTATCACGCCTGTTGTGCCAATGCTGATAATGCTCCCGGTGATAGTGCCCATGGTTACGGTGCCCATGCTGACAGTGTTCAGAGTAGTAATGAGCATAGTGATAGTGTACTTGGTGAGTGTGCCTATGGTGACTGTGCCCAAGATGACAGTACACATGGTGATACAGCTCAATGTGATAGTGCCCTTGTGGACAGTGCGCCTGGTGATATTTCTCACGGTGACATTGCCTATGATGACAATGCTCATGGTGACAGTGCCCATGGTGACCGTTCTCACGTTCATAGTGCCCATGGTGACATTTCGTATGGTGAAAGTGCTCATGATGACAGTGCCCATGTTGGTAGTTCCATTGGTGACAGTGCTCACAGTGGTAGTGACCATGGTAAGAGTGCAGATTGTGGCTGTGCCATTGCCCATGATGACAGTACTCATGGTGACAGTGCTCATGGTGTGAGTGTGCAAGGTGACAGAGCACATGGTTGTAATGCATATGGTGGCACTGAAAAATAGTTATAGTGCCCATGGTGACAGTGCTCATGCTGACAGTGCACAAGGTGACAACCCATGCTGACAGTGCTCACGGTGACTGGGCTCATGGTTGCATTACCCATTGTGACAGTGCTCACTGTTACAATGCTCATGTTAACTGTGCTCACCATGATAGTGTCCATGGTGATAGTGATCACAGTGATAGTGCCGATGGTGATAGTGCTCATGGTGATAGTGCCCACGGTGACAGTGCTCACGGTCATAGTGAGAATAGTGGTAGTGCACTTGTTGACCATGACCACGCTGAGAGTACAAATAGTGATAATTCTCAAGTTGGTAGTGTCCATGGTGGCAGTGCCCATGGACACCACCGTCAAAGTGATAGTGCTCACTGTGACAGGGTCCAAGGGGACAGTACACAACATGACTTTCCCTATTGTGACAGTGCTCACAGTGACAAATTCCATCGTGAGAGTGACCACGGTAACAGTTCTAATGCTGATAGTGCCCATAGTGACAATACCCATGGTGACAGTACTCATGGTGATAATTCTCAAGGTGGTAGTGCCCCTGGCGCTCATTCCCATGGTGAGAGTCCTCACGGTGATAGTGCCCATGGTGACAGTTCCCATTCTGAAAGTGCTCATGATGACAGTGCCTATGTTGGTAATTCCCATGGTGACACTTCTCACAGTGATACTGACAATGGTTACAGTTCACATGTTGGCCGTGCCCTTGGTGACAGTGCCCCTGAAGACAGTACTTATGGTGACAGTGTTCTCGGTGATAGTGCCCATGGTGAGAGTGCACATGGTGGCAATGAAAAATGGTGACAGTGCTCATGGTGACAGTGCTCACGGTAAAAACCCATGCTGACAGTACTCACAGAGACACTGCTCATGGTGGCAGTACCCATGGTGACAGTGCTCATAGTGACAGTGCCCACTGTATGAGTGCCCATGTTGACAGTGCTCATGGTGACACTGACCACGGTGACAGTGCTCATGGTGACAGTGCCCATGGTGACACTGACCACAGTGAGAATGCTCACGGTGATAGTGCCAATGGTGACAGCACTCATGTTGACAGCCCCCATTGTGCAAGGTGCCATGGTGGCAGTGACCATGGTGAGAGATCTCACGGTGATAGCGCTCACGGTAATACTCCTCATGGTGACAGTGCAAATGGTGACAATACACAGGGTGACAGTACTCATGGCGAAAATACCCATGGTAGCAGTTCTCATAGTGACAGTGCTCATGGGGGAAGTGCCCATGTTGACAGTGCTCATTGTGGCAGTGCTCATGGTGACAGTACCGATGAGGCCAGTGATTATGGTGATGGTGTTCACAGTGGCTGTGCTCATGGAGATAGTGCTCACGGTGACCGTGCCCATGATGACAGTGCCCAGGGTGACAGTGCTCACGGGGATAGTGCCAATGATAACATTAACCATGGTGATAGTGCCCCTGGTGACACGGCCCACATTGACATTGCTCATGGTGATAGTGCCTTTGGTGACAGTGCTCATGGTGAAATTGCCCATTCTGACAATGCTCATGGTGACATTGCCCTTCGAGATAGTACCCATGTTGACAGTGCCCATGGTGACGTGCTCATGTTGACAGTGCTCACAGTGATAGTGCCCATGTTGACATTGCCCATGGTGGAAGTGCCCACGGTGCCCTTGCCAACAGTGACAGTGCCCACGCTGACAGTTCTCATTGTGATAGTGCCCATGATGACAGTGCTCATGGTGATACTCGCAATGGTGACAGTGCTCATGGTGACAGTGCTCATGGTTGCATTACCCTTGGTGACAGTGCTCAAAATGACAGTGACAGTGGTGGCAGTGATCATGGTGACAGTGCCCACGATGACATTGCCTATGGTGACACTTCTCACGGTGACATTCCCCATGGTGACAAGGCTCATGGTGATGTGCTCATGTTGAGAGTGCTCACAGTGATAGTGCCCATGGTGACATTGCCCGTGGTGGAATTGCTCACGATGCCAGTGCCCACAGTGAGAGTGCTCATGCTGAGAGTTGTCATGGTGATAGTGCCCATGGTGACAGGGCCCAAGGTGATACTGCCAATGGTGACAGTACTCATGGTGGCAGTACCCATGGTGACAGTGCTCAAAATGGCATGTCCCATGGTGACATTGCCCATGGTGACATTGCCTATGGTGACACTTCTCACGGTGACATTTCCCATGTTGACATGGCTCATGGTGACACTCCACATTGTGACAGTGCCCATGGTGACAGTGCTCACAGTGAAAGTGCTCATGGTAATACTGTTTACGTTGAGAGTGCCCAAGGTGAAAATACCCATGGTGAGAGTACTCTTCGAGAAATTGCCCATGGTTACATTTCTCATAGTAACAGTTCTCATGGTGACAGTGCTCATGGTTGCAGTGCCCTCGGTGGCAGTGCTCGTGGTGTCAGTGCTCATGGTGACAGTGCTCATGGTGGCAGTTCCCATGGTGAGAGTACCAATGGGGCATTGCACATCGTGACAGTGCCCATGGCAACCGTGCTCACGGTGATATGACCCATGGTGACAGTTATCACGCCTGTTGTGCCAATGCTGATAATGCTCCCGGTGATAGTGCCCATGGTTACGGTGCCCATGCTGACAGTGTTCAGAGTAGTAATGAGCATAGTGATAGTGTACTTGGTGAGTGTGCCTATGGTGACTGTGCCCAAGATGACAGTACACATGGTGATACAGCTCAATGTGATAGTGCCCTTGTGGACAGTGCGCCTGGTGATATTTCTCACGGTGACATTGCCTATGATGACAATGCTCATGGTGACAGTGCCCATGGTGACCGTTCTCACGTTCATAGTGCCCATGGTGACATTTCGTATGGTGAAAGTGCTCATGATGACAGTGCCCATGTTGGTAGTTCCATTGGTGACAGTGCTCACAGTGGTAGTGACCATGGTAAGAGTGCAGATTGTGGCTGTGCCATTGCCCATGATGACAGTACTCATGGTGACAGTGCTCATGGTGTGAGTGTGCAAGGTGACAGAGCACATGGTTGTAATGCATATGGTGGCACTGAAAAATAGTTATAGTGCCCATGGTGACAGTGCTCATGCTGACAGTGCACAAGGTGACAACCCATGCTGACAGTGCTCACGGTGACTGGGCTCATGGTTGCATTACCCATTGTGACAGTGCTCACTGTTACAATGCTCATGTTAACTGTGCTCACCATGATAGTGTCCATGGTGATAGTGATCACAGTGATAGTGCCGATGGTGATAGTGCTCATGGTGATAGTGCCCACGGTGACAGTGCTCACGGTCATAGTGAGAATAGTGGTAGTGCACTTGTTGACCATGACCACGCTGAGAGTACAAATAGTGATAATTCTCAAGTTGGTAGTGTCCATGGTGGCAGTGCCCATGGACACCACCGTCAAAGTGATAGTGCTCACTGTGACAGGGTCCAAGGGGACAGTACACAACATGACTTTCCCTATTGTGACAGTGCTCACAGTGACAAATTCCATCGTGAGAGTGACCACGGTAACAGTTCTAATGCTGATAGTGCCCATAGTGACAATACCCATGGTGACAGTACTCATGGTGATAATTCTCAAGGTGGTAGTGCCCCTGGCGCTCATTCCCATGGTGAGAGTCCTCACGGTGATAGTGCCCATGGTGACAGTTCCCATTCTGAAAGTGCTCATGATGACAGTGCCTATGTTGGTAATTCCCATGGTGACACTTCTCACAGTGATACTGACAATGGTTACAGTTCACATGTTGGCCGTGCCCTTGGTGACAGTGCCCCTGAAGACAGTACTTATGGTGACAGTGTTCTCGGTGATAGTGCCCATGGTGAGAGTGCACATGGTGGCAATGAAAAATGGTGACAGTGCTCATGGTGACAGTGCTCACGGTAAAAACCCATGCTGACAGTACTCACAGAGACACTGCTCATGGTGGCAGTACCCATGGTGACAGTGCTCATAGTGACAGTGCCCACTGTATGAGTGCCCATGTTGACAGTGCTCATGGTGACACTGACCACGGTGACAGTGCTCATGGTGACAGTGCCCATGGTGACACTGACCACAGTGAGAATGCTCACGGTGATAGTGCCAATGGTGACAGCACTCATGTTGACAGCCCCCATTGTGCAAGGTGCCATGGTGGCAGTGACCATGGTGAGAGATCTCACGGTGATAGCGCTCACGGTAATACTCCTCATGGTGACAGTGCAAATGGTGACAATACACAGGGTGACAGTACTCATGGCGAAAATACCCATGGTAGCAGTTCTCATAGTGACAGTGCTCATGGGGGAAGTGCCCATGTTGACAGTGCTCATTGTGGCAGTGCTCATGGTGACAGTACCGATGAGGCCAGTGATTATGGTGATGGTGTTCACAGTGGCTGTGCTCATGGAGATAGTGCTCACGGTGACCGTGCCCATGATGACAGTGCCCAGGGTGACAGTGCTCACGGGGATAGTGCCAATGATAACATTAACCATGGTGATAGTGCCCCTGGTGACACGGCCCACAGTGACATTGCTCATGGTGTAGTGCCTTTGGTGACAGTGCTCATGGTGAAATTGCCCATCCTGACAATGCTTATGGTGACATTGCCCTTCGAGATAGTACCCATGTTGACAGTGCCCATGGTGACGTGCTCATGTTGACAGTGCTCACAGTGATAGTGCCCATGGTGACATTGCCCATGGTGGAAGTGCCCACAGTGCCCTTGCCAACAGTGACAGTGCCCACGCTGACAGTTCTCATTGTGATAGTGCCCATGGTGACAGTGCACATGGTGATACTCGCAATGGTGACAGTGCTCATGGTGACAGTGCTCATGGTTGCAGTACCCTTGCTTACAGTGCTCAAAATGACAGTGACAGTGGTGGCAATGATCATGGTGACAGTGCCCACGATGACATTGCCTATGGTGACACTTCTCACTGTGACATTGCCCATGGTGACAGGGCTCATGGTGACGTGGTCATGTTGAGAGTGCTCACAGTGATAGTGCCCATGGTGACATTGCCCATGGTGGAATTGCTCACGATGCCAGTGCCCGAAGTGACAGTGCTCATGCTGAGAGTTGTCATGGTGACAGTTCCCATGGTGACAGTGACCACGGTGATACTGCCAATGGTGACAGTACTCATGGTGGCAGTACTCATGGTAGCAGTACCCATGGTGACAGTCCTCAAAATGGCATTTCCCATGGTGACATTTCCCATGGTGACATTGCCTATGGTGACACTTCTCACGGTGACATTTCCCATGGTGACATGGCTCATGGTGACACTCCACATTGTGACAGTGCCCATGGTGACAGTGCTCACAGTGAAAGTGCTCATGGTAATACTGTTTACGTTGAGAGTGCCCAAGGTGAAAATACCCATGGTGAGAGTACTCATCGAGAAATTGCCCATGGAAACATTTCTCATAGTAACAGTTCTCATGGTGACAGTGCTCATGGTTGCAGTGCCCTTGGTGGCAGGGCTCGTGGTGTCAGTGCTCATGGTGACAGTGCTCATGGTGGCAGTTCCCATGGTGAGAGTACCAATGGGGCATTGCACATCGTGACAGTGCCCATGGCAACCGTGCTCACGGTGATATGACCCATGGTGACAGTTATCACGCCTGTTGTGCCGATGCTGATAATGCTCCCGGTGATAGTGCCCATGGTTATGGTGCCCATGGTGACAGTGTTCAGAGTAGTAATGAGCATAGTGATAGTGTTCTTGGTGAGTGTGCCCATGGTGACTGTGCCCAAGATGACAGTACACATGGTGATACAGCTCAATGTGATAGTGCCCTTGTGGACAGTGCGCCTGGTGATAGATCTCACGGTGACATTGCCTATGATGACAATGCTTATGGTGAAAGTGCCCATGGTGACCGTTCTCACGTTCATAGTGCCCATGGTGACAGTTCGTATGGTGAAAGTGCTCATGATGACAGTGCCCATGTTGGTAGTTCCATTGGTGACAGTGCTCACAGTGATAGTGACCATAGTAAGATTGCAGATGGTGGCTGTGCCATTGCCCATGATGACAGTACTCATGGTGACAGTGCTCATGGTGAGAGTGTGCAAGGTGACAGTGCACATGGTTGTAATGCACATGGTGGCACTGAAAAATAGTTATACTGCCCATGGTGACAGTGCTCATGCTGACAGTGCACAAGGTGACAACCCATGCTGACAGTGCTCATGGTGACTGGGCTCATGGTTGCATTACCCATTGTGACAGTGCTCACAGTTACAATGCTCATGTTAACTGTGCTCACCATGATATTGTCCAAGGTGATAGTGATCCCAGTGATTGTGCCGATGGTGATAGTGCTCATGGTGATAGTGCCCATGGTTTAGTTGCCCATGGTGACAGTGCTCACGGTCATAGTGATCATAGTGATAGTGCACTTGTTGACCATGACCACGCTGAGAGTACAAATTTTGATAATTCTCAAGTTGGTAGTGTCCATGGTTGCAGTGCCCATGGACACCACTGTCAAAGTGATAGTGCTCAATGTGACAAGGCCCAAGGGGACAGTGCACACCGTGACTTTGCCTATCGTGACAGTGCTCACAGTGACAAATTCCATCGTGACAGTGACCACGGTAACAGTTCTAATGCTGATAGTGCCCATAGTGACAATACCCATGGTGACAGTACACATGGGGAAAATTCTCAAGGTGGTAGTGCCCCTTGCGCTCATTCCCATGGTGAGAGTCCTCATGGTGATAGTGCCCATGGTGACAGTTCCCATTCTGAAAGTGCTCATGATGACAGTGCCTATGTTGTTAATTCCCATGGTGACACTTCTCACAGTGATACTGACAATGGTTACAGTTCACATGTTGGCCGTGCCCTTGGTGACAGTGCCCCTGAAGACAGTACTTATGGTGACAGTGTTCTCGGTGATAGTGCCCATGGTGAGAGTGCACATGGTGGTAGTGCACATGGTGGCAATGAAAAATGGTGACAGTGCTCATGGTGACAGTGCTCACGGTAAAAACCCATGCTGACAGTACTCACAGAGACACTGCTCATGGTGGCAGTACCCATGGTGACAGTGCTCATAGTGACAGTGCTCATGGGGGAAGTGCCCATGCTGACAGTGCTCATTGTGGCAGTGCTCATGGTGACAGTACCGATGAGGCCAGTGATTATGGTGATGGTGTTCACAGTGGCTGTGCTCATGGAGATAGTGCTCACGGTGACCGTGCCCATGATGACAGTGCCCAGGGTGACAGTGCTCACGGGGAAAGTGCCAATGATAACATTAACCATGGTGATAGTGCCCCTGGTGACACGGCCCACATTGACATTGCTCATGGTGATAGTGCCTTTGGTGACAGTGCTCATGGTGAAATTGCCCATCCTGACAATGCTCATGGTGACATTGCCCTTCGAGATAGTACCCATGTTGACAGTGCCCATGGTGACGTGCTCACGTTGACAGTGCTCACAGTGATAGTGCCCATGGTGACATTGCCCATGGTGGATGTGCCCACTGTGCCCTTGCCAACAGTGACAGTGCCCACGCTGACAGTTCTCATTGTGATAGTGCCCATGGTGACAGTGCACATGGTGAAACTCGCAATGGTGACAGTGCTCATGGTGACAGTGGTCATGGTTGCAGTGCCCTTGTTGACAGTGCTCAAAATGACAGTGACAGTGGTGGAAGTGATCATGGTGACAGTGCCCACGATGACATTGCCTATGGTGACACTTCTCACGGTGACATTGCCCATGGTGACAGGGCTTATGGTGACGTGCTCATGTTGAGAGTGCTCACAGAGATAGTGCCCATGGTGACATTGCCCATGGTGGAATTGCTCACAATGCCAGTGCCCACAGTGACAGTGCTCACGCTGAGAGTTGTCATGGTGATAGTGCCCATGGTGACAGTGCCCATGGTGATACTGCCAATGGTGACAGTACTCATGGTGGCAGTACCCATGGTGACAGTGCTCAAAATGGCATGTCCCATGGTGACATTGCCCATGGTGACATTGCCTATGGTGACACTTCTCACGGTGACATTTCCCATGGTACCATGGCTCATGGTGACACTCCGCATTGTGACAGTGCCCATAGTGACAGTGCTCACAGTGCAAGTGCTCATGGTAATTCTGTTTACGCTGAGAGTGCCCAAGGTGAAAATACCCATGGTGAGAGTACTCTTCGAGAAATTGCCCATGGTTACATTTCTCATAGTAACAGTTCTCATGGTGACAGTGCTCATGGTTGCAGTGCCCTCGGTGGCAGTGCTCGTGGTGTCAATGCTCATGGTGACAGTGCTCATGGTAGCAATTCCCATGGTGAGAGTACCAATGGGGCATTGCACATCGTGACAGTGCCCATGGCAACCATGCTCACGGTGATATGACCCATGGTGACAGTTATCACGCCTGTTGTGCCAATGCTGATAATGCTCCCAGTGATAGTGCCCATGGTTACGGTGCCCATGGTGACAGTGTTCAGAGTAGTAATGAGCATAGTGATAGTGTACTTGGTGAGTGTGCCCATGGTGACTGTGCCCAAGATGACAGTACACATGGTGATACAGCTCAATGTGATAGTGCCCTTGTGGACAGTGCGCCTTGTGATAGTTCTCACGGTGACATTGCCTATGATGACAATGCTCATGGTGACAGTGCCCATGGTGACCGTTCTCACGTTCATAGTGCCCATGGTGACAGTTCGTATGGTGAAAGTGCTCATGATGACAGTGCCCATGTTGGTAGTTCCATTGGTGACAGTGCTCACAGTGATAGTGACCATGGTAAGATTGCAGATGGTGGCTGTGCCATTGCCCATGATGACAGTACTCATGGTGAAAGTGCTCATGTTGAGAGTGTGCAAGGTGACAGTGCACATGGTTGTAATGCACATGATGGCACTGAAAAATAGTTATAGTGCCCATGGTGACAGTGCTCATGCTGACAGTGCACAAGGTGACAACCCATGCTGACAGTGCTCACGGTGACTGGGCTCATGGTTGCATTACCAATTGTGACAGTGCTCACAGTTACAATGCTCACGTTAACTTTGCTCACTCTGATAGTGTCTATGGTGACAGTGATCACAGTGATAGTGCCGATGGTGATAGTGCTAGGGTGATAGTGCCCATGATTAAGGTGCCCATGGTGACAGTGCTCATGGTCATAGTGAGCATAGTGATAGTGCACTTGTTGACCATGACCACGCTGAGAGTACAAATTTTGATAATTCGCAAGTTGGTAGTGTCCATGGTGGCAGGGCCCATGGACACCACCGTCAAAGTGATAGTGTTCACTGTGACAGGGCCAAGGGGACAGTGCACACTCTGACTTTGCCTATCGTTACAGTGCTCACAGTGACAAATTCCATCGTGACAGTGACCACGGTAACAGTTCTAATGCTGATAGTGCCCATAGTGACAATACCCATGGTGACAGTACTCATGGTGATAATTCTCAAGGTGGTAATGCCCCTGGCGCTCATTCCCATGGTGAGAGTCCTCACGGTGATCGTGCCCATGGTGACAGTTCCCATTCTGAAAGTGCTCATGATGACAGTGCCTATGTTGGTAATTCCCACGGTGAAACTTCTCACAGTGATACTGACAATGGTTGCAGTTCACATGTTGGCCGCGCCCTGGGTGACAGTGCCCATGAAGACAGTACTTATGGTGACAGTGTTCTCGGTGATAGTGCCCATGGTGAGAGTGCACATGGTGGTAGTGCTCATGGTGGCAATGAAAAATGGTGACAGGGCTCATGGTGACAGTGCTCACGGTAAAAACCCATGCTGACAGTACTCACAGAGACACTGCTCATAGTGGCAGTACCCACGGTGACACTTCTCACAGTGACAGTGCCCACTGTATGAGTGCCCATGTTGACAGTGCTCATGGTGACACTGACCACGGTGACAGTGCTCATGGTGACAGTGCCCATGGTGACACTGACCACAGTGAGAATGCTCACGGAGATAGTGCCAATGGTGGCAGCACTCATGTTGACAGCCCCCATTGTGCAAGGTGCCATGGTGGCAGTGACCATGGTGAGAGATCTCACGGTGATAGCGCTCACGGTAATAGCCCTCATGGTGACAGTGCAAATGGTGACAATACACAGGGTGACAGTACTCATGGTGGAAATACCCATGGTAGCAGTTCTCATAGTGACAGTGCTCATGGGGGAAGTGCCCATGCTGAGAGTGCTCATTGTGGCAGTGCTCATGGTGACCGTACCGATGAGGCCAGTGATTATGGTGATGGTGTTCACAGTGGCTGTGCTCATGGAGATAGTGCTCACGGTGACCGTGCCCATGATGACAGTGCCCAGGGTGACAGTGCTCACGGGGAAAGTGCCAATGATAACATTAACCATGGTGATAGTGCCCCTGGTGACACGGCCCACATTGACATTGCTCATGGTGATAGTGCCTTTGGTGACAGTGCTCATGGTGAAATTGCCCATTCTGACAATGCTCATGGTGACATTGCCCTTCGAGATAGTACCCATGTTGACAGTGCCCATGGTGACGTGCTCATGTTGACAGTGCTCACAGTGATAGTGCCCATGGTGACATTGCCCATGGTGGAAGTGCCCACGGTGCCCTTGCCAACAGTGACAGTGCCCACGCTGACAGTTCTCATTGTGATAGTGCCCATGATGACAGTGCTCATGGTGATACTCGCAATGGTGACAGTGCTCATGGTGACAGTGCTCATGTTTGCATTACCCTTGGTGACAGTGCTCAAAATGACAGTGACAGTGGTGGCAGTGATCATGGTGACAGTGCCCACGATGACATTGCCTATGGTGACACTTCTCACGGTGACATTGCCCATGGTGACAGGGCTCATGGTGATGTGCTCATGTTGAGAGTGCTCACAGTGATAGTGCCCATGGTGACATTGCCCATGGTGGAATTGCTCACGATGCCAGTGCCCACAGTGAGAGTGCTCATGCTGAGAGTTGTCATGGTGATAGTGCCCAAGGTGACAGGTCCCAAGGTGATACTGCCAATGGTGACAGTACTCATGGTGGCAGTACCCATGGTGACAGTGCTCAAAATGGCATGTCCCATGGTGACATTGCCCATGGTGACATTGCCTATGGTGACACTTCTCACGGTGACATTTCCCATGGTACCATGGCTCATGGTGACACTCCGCATTGTGACAGTGCCCATAGTGACAGTGCTCACAGTGCAAGTGCTCATGGTAATTCTGTTTACGCTGAGAGTGCCCAAGGTGAAAATACCCATGGTGAGAGTACTCTTCGAGAAATTGCCCATGGTTACATTTCTCATAGTAACAGTTCTCATGGTGACAGTGCTCATGGTTGCAGTGCCCTCGGTGGCAGTGCTCGTGGTGTCAATGCTCATGGTGACAGTGCTCATGGTAGCAATTCCCATGGTGAGAGTACCAATGGGGCATTGCACATCGTGACAGTGCCCATGGCAACCATGCTCACGGTGATATGACCCATGGTGACAGTTATCACGCCTGTTGTGCCAATGCTGATAATGCTCCCGGTGATAGTGCCCATGGTTACGGTGCCCATGGTGACAGTGTTCAGAGTAGTAATGAGCATAGTGATAGTGTACTTGGTGAGTGTGCCCATGGTGACTGTGCCCAAGATGACAGTACACATGGTGATACAGCTCAATGTGATAGTGCCCTTGTGGACAGTGCGCCTTGTGATAGTTCTCACGGTGACATTGCCTATGATGACAATGCTCATGGTGACAGTGCCCATGGTGACCGTTCTCACGTTCATAGTGCCCATGGTGACAGTTCGTATGGTGAAAGTGCTCATGATGACAGTGCCCATGTTGGTAGTTCCATTGGTGACAGTGCTCACAGTGATAGTGACCATGGTAAGATTGCAGATGGTGGCTGTGCCATTGCCCATGATGACAGTACTCATGGTGAAAGTGCTCATGTTGAGAGTGTGCAAGGTGACAGTGCACATGGTTGTAATGCACATGATGGCACTGAAAAATAGTTATAGTGCCCATGGTGACAGTGCTCATGCTGACAGTGCACAAGGTGACAACCCATGCTGACAGTGCTCACGGTGACTGGGCTCATGGTTGCATTACCCATTGTGACAGTGCTCACAGTTACAATGCTCACGTTAACTTTGCTCACTCTGATAGTGTCTATGGTGACAGTGATCACAGTGATAGTGCCGATGGTGATAGTGCTAGGGTGATAGTGCCCATGATTAAGGTGCCCATGGTGACAGTGCTCATGGTCATAGTGAGCATAGTGATAGTGCACTTGTTGACCATGACCACGCTGAGAGTACAAATTTTGATAATTCGCAAGTTGGTAGTGTCCATGGTGGCAGGGCCCATGGACACCACTGTCAAAGTGATAGTGCTCACTGTGACAGGGCCCAAGGGGACAGTGCACACTCTGACTTTGCCTATCGTTACAGTGCTCACAGTGACAAATTCCATCGTGACAGTGACCACGGTAACAGTTCTAATGCTGATAGTGCCCATAGTGACAATACCCATGGTGACAGTACTCATGGTGATAATTCTCAAGGTGGTAGTGCCCCTGGCGCTCATTCCCATGGTGAGAGTCCTCACGGTGATCGTGCCCATGGTGACAGTTCCCATTCTGAAAGTGCTCATGATGACAGTGCCTATGTTGGTAATTCCCACGGTGAAACTTCTCACAGTGATACTGACAATGGTTGCATTTCACATGTTGGCCTCGCCCTTGGTGACAGTGCCCATGAAGACAGTACTTATGGTGACAGTGTTCTCGGTGATAGTGCCCATGGTGAGAGTGCACATGGTGGTAGTGCTCATGGTGGCAATGAAAAATGGTGACAGGGCTCATGGTGACAGTGCTCACGGTAAAAACCCATGCTGACAGTACTCACAGAGACACTGCTCATAGTGGCAGTACCCACGGTGACACTTCTCACAGTGACAGTGCCCACTGTATGAGTGCCCATGTTGACAGTGCTCATGGTGACACTGACCACGGTGACAGTGCTCATGGTGACAGTGCCCATGGTGACACTGACCACAGTGAGAATGCTCACGGAGATAGTGCCAATGGTGGCAGCACTCATGTTGACAGCCCCCATTGTGCAAGGTGCCATGGTGGCAGTGACCATGGTGAGAGATCTCACGGTGATAGCGCTCACGGTAATAGCCCTCATGGTGACAGTGCAAATGGTGACAATACACAGGGTGACAGTACTCATGGCGGAAATACCCATGGTAGCAGTTCTCATAGTGACAGTGCTCATGGGGGAAGTGCCCATGCTGAGAGTGCTCATTGTGGCAGTGCTCATGGTGACCGTACCGATGAGGCCAGTGATTATGGTGATGGTGTTCACAGTGGCTGTGCTCATGGAGATAGTGCTCACGGTGACCGTGCCCATGATGACAGTGCCCAGGGTGACAGTGCTCACGGGGAAAGTGCCAATGATAACATTAACCATGGTGATAGTGCCCCTGGTGACACGGCCCACATTGACATTGCTCATGGTGATAGTGCCTTTGGTGACAGTGCTCATGGTGAAATTGCACATTCTGACAATGCTCATGGTGACATTGCCCTTCGAGATAGTACCCATGTTGACAGTGCCCATGGTGACGTGCTCATGTTGACAGTGCTCACAGTGATAGTGCCCATGGTGACATTGCCCATGGTGGAAGTGCCCACGGTGCCCTTGCCAACAGTGACAGTGCCCACGCTGACAGTTCTCATTGTGATAGTGCCCATGATGACAGTGCTCATGGTGATACTCGCAATGGTGACAGTGCTCATGGTGACAGTGCTCATGGTTGCATTACCCTTGGTGACAGTGCTCAAAATGACAGTGACAGTGGTGGCAGTGATCATGGTGACAGTGCCCACGATGACATTGCCTATGGTGACACTTCTCACGGTGACATTCCCCATGGTGACAGGGCTCATGGTGATGTGCTCATGTTGAGAGTGCTCACAGTGATAGTGCCCATGGTGACATTGCCCGTGGTGGAATTGCTCACGATGCCAGTGCCCACAGTGAGAGTGCTCATGATGAGAGTTGTCATGGTGATAGTGCCCATGGTGACAGGGCCCAAGGTGATACTGCCAATGGTGACAGTACTCATGGTGGCAGTACCCATGGTGACAGTGCTCAAAATGGCATGTCCCATGGTGACATTGCCCATGGTGACATTGCCTATGGTGACACTTCTCACGGTGACATTTCCCATGGTGACATGGCTCATGGTGACACTCCACATTGTGACAGTGCCCATGGTGACAGTGCTCACAGTGAAAGTGCTCATGGTAATACTGTTTACGTTGAGAGTGCCCAAGGT
Organism: Mesoplodon mirus; assembly: GCF_964341445.2. Lineage (NCBI taxonomy): Eukaryota > Metazoa > Chordata > Mammalia > Artiodactyla > Ziphiidae > Mesoplodon > Mesoplodon mirus. Next base: position 200,767,690 of record NC_138976.1, on the reverse strand, counting down.
GAAAATACCCATGGTGAGAGTACTCTTCGAGAAATTGCCCATGGTTACATTTCTCATAGTAACAGTTCTCATGGTGACAGTGCTCATGGTTGCAGTGCCCTCGGTGGCAGTGCTCGTGGTGTCAGTGCTCATGGTGACAGTGCTCATGGTGGCAGTTCCCATGGTGAGAGTACCAAAGGGGCATTGCACATCTTGACAGTGCCCATGGCAACCGTGCTCACGGTGATATGACCCATGGTGACAGTTATCACGCCTGTTGTGCCAATGCTGATAATGCTCCCGGTGATAGTGCCCATGGTTACGGTGCCCATGTTGACAGTGTTCAGAGTAGTAATGAGCATAGTGATAGTGTACTTGGTGAGTGTGCCTATGGTGACTGTGCCCAAGATGACAGTACACATGGTGATACAGCTCAATGTGATAGTGCCCTTGTGGACAGTGCGCCTTGTGATAGTTCTCACGGTGACATTGCCTATGATGACAATGCTCATGGTGACAGTGCCCATGGTGACCGTTCTCACGTTCATAGTGCCCATGGTGACAGTTCGTATGGTGAAAGTGCTCATGATGACAGTGCCCATGTTGGTAGTTCCATTGGTGACAGTGCTCACAGTGATAGTGACCATGGTAAGATTGCAGATGGTGGCTGTGCCATTGCCCATGATGACAGTACTCATGGTGACAGTGCTCATGGTGAGAGTGTGCAAGGTGACAGTGCACATGGTTGTAATGCACATGGTGGCACTGAAAAATAGTTATAGTGCCCATGGTGACAGTGCTCATGCTGACAGTGCACAAGGTGACAACCCATGCTGACAGTGCTCACGGTGACTGGGCTCATGGTTGCATTACCCATTGTGACAGTGCTCACAGTTACAATGCTCACGTTAACTGTGCTCACTCTGATAGTGTCTATGGTGACAGTGATCACAGTGATAGTGCCGATGGTGATAGTGCTAGGGTGATAGTGCCCATGATTAAGGTGCCCATGGTGACAGTGCTCATGGTCATAGTGAGCATAGTGGTAGTGCACTTGTTGACCATGACCACGCTGAGAGTACAAATTTTGATAATTCGCAAGTTGGTAGTGTCCATGGTGGCAGGGCCCATGGACACCACCGTCAAAGTGATAGTGCTCACTGTGACAGGGCCCAAGGGGACAGTGCACACTCTGACTTTGCCTATCGTTACAGTGCTCACAGTGACAAATTCCATCATGACAGTGACCACGGTAACAGTTCTAATGCTGATAGTGCCCATAGTGACAATACCCATGGTGACAGTACTCATGGTGATAATTCTCAAGGTGGTAGTGCCCCTGGCGCTCATTCCCATGGTGAGAGTCCTCACGGTGATAGTGCCCATGGTGACAGTTCCCATTCTGAAAGTGCTCATGATGACAGTGCCTATGTTGGTAATTCCCATGGTGACATTTCTCACAGTGATACTGACAATGGTTGCAGTTCATATGTTGGCCGCGCCCTTGGTGACAGTGCCCATGAAGACAGTACTTATGGTGACAGTGTTCTCGGTGATAGTGCCCATGGTGAGAGTGCACATGGTGGTAGTGCTCATGGTGGCAATGAAAAATGGTGACAGGGCTCATGGTGACAGTGCTCACGGTAAAAACCCATGCTGACAGTACTCACAGAGACACTGCTCATAGTGGCAGTACCCACGGTGACACTTCTCACAGTGACAGTGCCCACTGTATGAGTGCCCATGTTGACAGTGCTCATGGTGACACTGACCACGGTGACAGTGCTCATGGTGACAGTGCCCATGGTGACACTGACCACAGTGAGAATGCTCACGGAGATAGTGCCAATGGTGACAGCACTCATGTTGACAGCCCCCATTGTGCAAGGTGCCATGGTGGCAGTGACCATGGTGAGAGATCTCACGGTGATAGCGCTCACGGTAATAGCCCTCATGGTGACAGTGCAAATGGTGACAATACACAGGGTGACAGTACTCATGGCGGAAATACCCATGGTAGCAGTTCTCATAGTGACAGTGCTCATGGGGGAAGTGCCCATGCTGAGAGTGCTCATTGTGGCAGTGCTCATGGTGACCGTACCGATGAGGCCAGTGATTATGGTGATGGTGTTCACAGTGGCTGTGCTCATGGAGATAGTGCTCACGGTGACCGTGCCCATGATGACAGTGCCCAGGGTGACAGTGCTCACGGGGAAAGTGCCAATGATAACATTAACCATGGTGATAGTGCCCCTGGTGACACGGCCCACATTGACATTGCTCATGGTGATAGTGCCTTTGGTGACAGTGCTCATGGTGAAATTGCCCATTCTGACAATGCTCATGGTGACATTGCCCTTCGAGATAGTACCCATGTTGACAGTGCCCATGGTGACGTGCTCATGTTGACAGTGCTCACAGTGATAGTGCCCATGTTGACATTGCCCATGGTGGAAGTGCCCACGGTGCCCTTGCCAACAGTGACAGTGCCCACGCTGACAGTTCTCATTGTGATAGTGCCCATGATGACAGTGCTCATGGTGATACTCGCAATGGTGACAGTGCTCATGGTGACAGTGCTCATGGTTGCATTACCCTTGGTGACAGTGCTCAAAATGACAGTGACAGTGGTGGCAGTGATCATGGTGACAGTGCCCACGATGACATTGCCTATGGTGACACTTCTCACGGTGACATTCCCCATGGTGACAAGGCTCATGGTGATGTGCTCATGTTGAGAGTGCTCACAGTGATAGTGCCCATGGTGACATTGCCCGTGGTGGAATTGCTCACGATGCCAGTGCCCACAGTGAGAGTGCTCATGCTGAGAGTTGTCATGGTGATAGTGCCCATGGTGACAGGGCCCAAGGTGATACTGCCAATGGTGACAGTACTCATGGTGGCAGTACCCATGGTGACAGTGCTCAAAATGGCATGTCCCATGGTGACATTGCCCATGGTGACATTGCCTATGGTGACACTTCTCACGGTGACATTTCCCATGTTGACATGGCTCATGGTGACACTCCACATTGTGACAGTGCCCATGGTGACAGTGCTCACAGTGAAAGTGCTCATGGTAATACTGTTTACGTTGAGAGTGCCCAAGGTGAAAATACCCATGGTGAGAGTACTCTTCGAGAAATTGCCCATGGTTACATTTCTCATAGTAACAGTTCTCATGGTGACAGTGCTCATGGTTGCAGTGCCCTCGGTGGCAGTGCTCGTGGTGTCAGTGCTCATGGTGACAGTGCTCATGGTGGCAGTTCCCATGGTGAGAGTACCAAAGGGGCATTGCACATCGTGACAGTGCCCATGGCAACCGTGCTCACGGTGATATGACCCATGGTGACAGTTATCACGCCTGTTGTGCCAATGCTGATAATGCTCCCGGTGATAGTGCCCATGGTTACGGTGCCCATGCTGACAGTGTTCAGAGTAGTAATGAGCATAGTGATAGTGTACTTGGTGAGTGTGCCTATGGTGACTGTGCCCAAGATGACAGTACACATGGTGATACAGCTCAATGTGATAGTGCCCTTGTGGACAGTGCGCCTGGTGATATTTCTCACGGTGACATTGCCTATGATGACAATGCTCATGGTGACAGTGCCCATGGTGACCGTTCTCACGTTCATAGTGCCCATGGTGACATTTCGTATGGTGAAAGTGCTCATGATGACAGTGCCCATGTTGGTAGTTCCATTGGTGACAGTGCTCACAGTGGTAGTGACCATGGTAAGAGTGCAGATTGTGGCTGTGCCATTGCCCATGATGACAGTACTCATGGTGACAGTGCTCATGGTGTGAGTGTGCAAGGTGACAGAGCACATGGTTGTAATGCATATGGTGGCACTGAAAAATAGTTATAGTGCCCATGGTGACAGTGCTCATGCTGACAGTGCACAAGGTGACAACCCATGCTGACAGTGCTCACGGTGACTGGGCTCATGGTTGCATTACCCATTGTGACAGTGCTCACTGTTACAATGCTCATGTTAACTGTGCTCACCATGATAGTGTCCATGGTGATAGTGATCACAGTGATAGTGCCGATGGTGATAGTGCTCATGGTGATAGTGCCCACGGTGACAGTGCTCACGGTCATAGTGAGAATAGTGGTAGTGCACTTGTTGACCATGACCACGCTGAGAGTACAAATAGTGATAATTCTCAAGTTGGTAGTGTCCATGGTGGCAGTGCCCATGGACACCACCGTCAAAGTGATAGTGCTCACTGTGACAGGGTCCAAGGGGAGAGTACACAACATGACTTTCCCTATTGTGACAGTGCTCACAGTGACAAATTCCATCGTGAGAGTGACCACGGTAACAGTTCTAATGCTGATAGTGCCCATAGTGACAATACCCATGGTGACAGTACTCATGGTGATAATTCTCAAGGTGGTAGTGCCCCTGGCGCTCATTCCCATGGTGAGAGTCCTCACGGTGATAGTGCCCATGGTGACAGTTCCCATTCTGAAAGTGCTCATGATGACAGTGCCTATGTTGGTAATTCCCATGGTGACACTTCTCACAGTGATACTGACAATGGTTACAGTTCACATGTTGGCCGTGCCCTTGGTGACAGTGCCCCTGAAGACAGTACTTATGGTGACAGTGTTCTCGGTGATAGTGCCCATGGTGAGAGTGCACATGGTGGCAATGAAAAATGGTGACAGTGCTCATGGTGACAGTGCTCACGGTAAAAACCCATGCTGACAGTACTCACAGAGACACTGCTCATGGTGGCAGTACCCATGGTGACAGTGCTCATAGTGACAGTGCCCACTGTATGAGTGCCCATGTTGACAGTGCTCATGGTGACACTGACCACGGTGACAGTGCTCATGGTGACAGTGCCCATGGTGACACTGACCACAGTGAGAATGCTCACGGTGATAGTGCCAATGGTGACAGCACTCATGTTGACAGCCCCCATTGTGCAAGGTGCCATGGTGGCAGTGACCATGGTGAGAGATCTCACGGTGATAGCGCTCACGGTAATACTCCTCATGGTGACAGTGCAAATGGTGACAATACACAGGGTGACAGTACTCATGGCGAAAATACCCATGGTAGCAGTTCTCATAGTGACAGTGCTCATGGGGGAAGTGCCCATGTTGACAGTGCTCATTGTGGCAGTGCTCATGGTGACAGTACCGATGAGGCCAGTGATTATGGTGATGGTGTTCACAGTGGCTGTGCTCATGGAGATAGTGCTCACGGTGACCGTGCCCATGATGACAGTGCCCAGGGTGACAGTGCTCACGGGGATAGTGCCAATGATAACATTAACCATGGTGATAGTGCCCCTGGTGACACGGCCCACATTGACATTGCTCATGGTGATAGTGCCTTTGGTGACAGTGCTCATGGTGAAATTGCCCATTCTGACAATGCTCATGGTGACATTGCCCTTCGAGATAGTACCCATGTTGACAGTGCCCATGGTGACGTGCTCATGTTGACAGTGCTCACAGTGATAGTGCCCATGTTGACATTGCCCATGGTGGAAGTGCCCACGGTGCCCTTGCCAACAGTGACAGTGCCCACGCTGACAGTTCTCATTGTGATAGTGCCCATGATGACAGTGCTCATGGTGATACTCGCAATGGTGACAGTGCTCATGGTGACAGTGCTCATGGTTGCATTACCCTTGGTGACAGTGCTCAAAATGACAGTGACAGTGGTGGCAGTGATCATGGTGACAGTGCCCACGATGACATTGCCTATGGTGACACTTCTCACGGTGACATTCCCCATGGTGACAAGGCTCATGGTGATGTGCTCATGTTGAGAGTGCTCACAGTGATAGTGCCCATGGTGACATTGCCCGTGGTGGAATTGCTCACGATGCCAGTGCCCACAGTGAGAGTGCTCATGCTGAGAGTTGTCATGGTGATAGTGCCCATGGTGACAGGGCCCAAGGTGATACTGCCAATGGTGACAGTACTCATGGTGGCAGTACCCATGGTGACAGTGCTCAAAATGGCATGTCCCATGGTGACATTGCCCATGGTGACATTGCCTATGGTGACACTTCTCACGGTGACATTTCCCATGTTGACATGGCTCATGGTGACACTCCACATTGTGACAGTGCCCATGGTGACAGTGCTCACAGTGAAAGTGCTCATGGTAATACTGTTTACGTTGAGAGTGCCCAAGGTGAAAATACCCATGGTGAGAGTACTCTTCGAGAAATTGCCCATGGTTACATTTCTCATAGTAACAGTTCTCATGGTGACAGTGCTCATGGTTGCAGTGCCCTCGGTGGCAGTGCTCGTGGTGTCAGTGCTCATGGTGACAGTGCTCATGGTGGCAGTTCCCATGGTGAGAGTACCAATGGGGCATTGCACATCGTGACAGTGCCCATGGCAACCGTGCTCACGGTGATATGACCCATGGTGACAGTTATCACGCCTGTTGTGCCAATGCTGATAATGCTCCCGGTGATAGTGCCCATGGTTACGGTGCCCATGCTGACAGTGTTCAGAGTAGTAATGAGCATAGTGATAGTGTACTTGGTGAGTGTGCCTATGGTGACTGTGCCCAAGATGACAGTACACATGGTGATACAGCTCAATGTGATAGTGCCCTTGTGGACAGTGCGCCTGGTGATATTTCTCACGGTGACATTGCCTATGATGACAATGCTCATGGTGACAGTGCCCATGGTGACCGTTCTCACGTTCATAGTGCCCATGGTGACATTTCGTATGGTGAAAGTGCTCATGATGACAGTGCCCATGTTGGTAGTTCCATTGGTGACAGTGCTCACAGTGGTAGTGACCATGGTAAGAGTGCAGATTGTGGCTGTGCCATTGCCCATGATGACAGTACTCATGGTGACAGTGCTCATGGTGTGAGTGTGCAAGGTGACAGAGCACATGGTTGTAATGCATATGGTGGCACTGAAAAATAGTTATAGTGCCCATGGTGACAGTGCTCATGCTGACAGTGCACAAGGTGACAACCCATGCTGACAGTGCTCACGGTGACTGGGCTCATGGTTGCATTACCCATTGTGACAGTGCTCACTGTTACAATGCTCATGTTAACTGTGCTCACCATGATAGTGTCCATGGTGATAGTGATCACAGTGATAGTGCCGATGGTGATAGTGCTCATGGTGATAGTGCCCACGGTGACAGTGCTCACGGTCATAGTGAGAATAGTGGTAGTGCACTTGTTGACCATGACCACGCTGAGAGTACAAATAGTGATAATTCTCAAGTTGGTAGTGTCCATGGTGGCAGTGCCCATGGACACCACCGTCAAAGTGATAGTGCTCACTGTGACAGGGTCCAAGGGGACAGTACACAACATGACTTTCCCTATTGTGACAGTGCTCACAGTGACAAATTCCATCGTGAGAGTGACCACGGTAACAGTTCTAATGCTGATAGTGCCCATAGTGACAATACCCATGGTGACAGTACTCATGGTGATAATTCTCAAGGTGGTAGTGCCCCTGGCGCTCATTCCCATGGTGAGAGTCCTCACGGTGATAGTGCCCATGGTGACAGTTCCCATTCTGAAAGTGCTCATGATGACAGTGCCTATGTTGGTAATTCCCATGGTGACACTTCTCACAGTGATACTGACAATGGTTACAGTTCACATGTTGGCCGTGCCCTTGGTGACAGTGCCCCTGAAGACAGTACTTATGGTGACAGTGTTCTCGGTGATAGTGCCCATGGTGAGAGTGCACATGGTGGCAATGAAAAATGGTGACAGTGCTCATGGTGACAGTGCTCACGGTAAAAACCCATGCTGACAGTACTCACAGAGACACTGCTCATGGTGGCAGTACCCATGGTGTCAGTGCTCATAGTGACAGTGCCCACTGTATGAGTGCCCATGTTGACAGTGCTCATGGTGACACTGACCACGGTGACAGTGCTCATGGTGACAGTGCCCATGGTGACACTGACCACAGTGAGAATGCTCACGGTGATAGTGCCAATGGTGACAGCACTCATGTTGACAGCCCCCATTGTGCAAGGTGCCATGGTGGCAGTGACCATGGTGAGAGATCTCACGGTGATAGCGCTCACGGTAATACTCCTCATGGTGACAGTGCAAATGGTGACAATACACAGGGTGACAGTACTCATGGCGAAAATACCCATGGTAGCAGTTCTCATAGTGACAGTGCTCATGGGGGAAGTGCCCATGTTGACAGTGCTCATTGTGGCAGTGCTCATGGTGACAGTACCGATGAGGCCAGTGATTATGGTGATGGTGTTCACAGTGGCTGTGCTCATGGAGATAGTGCTCACGGTGACCGTGCCCATGATGACAGTGCCCAGGGTGACAGTGCTCACGGGGATAGTGCCAATGATAACATTAACCATGGTGATAGTGCCCCTGGTGACACGGCCCACAGTGACATTGCTCATGGTGTAGTGCCTTTGGTGACAGTGCTCATGGTGAAATTGCCCATCCTGACAATGCTTATGGTGACATTGCCCTTCGAGATAGTACCCATGTTGACAGTGCCCATGGTGACGTGCTCATGTTGACAGTGCTCACAGTGATAGTGCCCATGGTGACATTGCCCATGGTGGAAGTGCCCACAGTGCCCTTGCCAACAGTGACAGTGCCCACGCTGACAGTTCTCATTGTGATAGTGCCCATGGTGACAGTGCACATGGTGATACTCGCAATGGTGACAGTGCTCATGGTGACAGTGCTCATGGTTGCAGTACCCTTGCTTACAGTGCTCAAAATGACAGTGACAGTGGTGGCAATGATCATGGTGACAGTGCCCACGATGACATTGCCTATGGTGACACTTCTCACTGTGACATTGCCCATGGTGACAGGGCTCATGGTGACGTGGTCATGTTGAGAGTGCTCACAGTGATAGTGCCCATGGTGACATTGCCCATGGTGGAATTGCTCACGATGCCAGTGCCCGAAGTGACAGTGCTCATGCTGAGAGTTGTCATGGTGACAGTTCCCATGGTGACAGTGACCACGGTGATACTGCCAATGGTGACAGTACTCATGGTGGCAGTACTCATGGTAGCAGTACCCATGGTGACAGTCCTCAAAATGGCATTTCCCATGGTGACATTTCCCATGGTGACATTGCCTATGGTGACACTTCTCACGGTGACATTTCCCATGGTGACATGGCTCATGGTGACACTCCACATTGTGACAGTGCCCATGGTGACAGTGCTCACAGTGAAAGTGCTCATGGTAATACTGTTTACGTTGAGAGTGCCCAAGGTGAAAATACCCATGGTGAGAGTACTCATCGAGAAATTGCCCATGGAAACATTTCTCATAGTAACAGTTCTCATGGTGACAGTGCTCATGGTTGCAGTGCCCTTGGTGGCAGGGCTCGTGGTGTCAGTGCTCATGGTGACAGTGCTCATGGTGGCAGTTCCCATGGTGAGAGTACCAATGGGGCATTGCACATCGTGACAGTGCCCATGGCAACCGTGCTCACGGTGATATGACCCATGGTGACAGTTATCACGCCTGTTGTGCCGATGCTGATAATGCTCCCGGTGATAGTGCCCATGGTTATGGTGCCCATGGTGACAGTGTTCAGAGTAGTAATGAGCATAGTGATAGTGTTCTTGGTGAGTGTGCCCATGGTGACTGTGCCCAAGATGACAGTACACATGGTGATACAGCTCAATGTGATAGTGCCCTTGTGGACAGTGCGCCTGGTGATAGATCTCACGGTGACATTGCCTATGATGACAATGCTTATGGTGAAAGTGCCCATGGTGACCGTTCTCACGTTCATAGTGCCCATGGTGACAGTTCGTATGGTGAAAGTGCTCATGATGACAGTGCCCATGTTGGTAGTTCCATTGGTGACAGTGCTCACAGTGATAGTGACCATAGTAAGATTGCAGATGGTGGCTGTGCCATTGCCCATGATGACAGTACTCATGGTGACAGTGCTCATGGTGAGAGTGTGCAAGGTGACAGTGCACATGGTTGTAATGCACATGGTGGCACTGAAAAATAGTTATACTGCCCATGGTGACAGTGCTCATGCTGACAGTGCACAAGGTGACAACCCATGCTGACAGTGCTCATGGTGACTGGGCTCATGGTTGCATTACCCATTGTGACAGTGCTCACAGTTACAATGCTCATGTTAACTGTGCTCACCATGATATTGTCCAAGGTGATAGTGATCCCAGTGATTGTGCCGATGGTGATAGTGCTCATGGTGATAGTGCCCATGGTTTAGTTGCCCATGGTGACAGTGCTCACGGTCATAGTGATCATAGTGATAGTGCACTTGTTGACCATGACCACGCTGAGAGTACAAATTTTGATAATTCTCAAGTTGGTAGTGTCCATGGTTGCAGTGCCCATGGACACCACTGTCAAAGTGATAGTGCTCAATGTGACAAGGCCCAAGGGGACAGTGCACACCGTGACTTTGCCTATCGTGACAGTGCTCACAGTGACAAATTCCATCGTGACAGTGACCACGGTAACAGTTCTAATGCTGATAGTGCCCATAGTGACAATACCCATGGTGACAGTACACATGGGGAAAATTCTCAAGGTGGTAGTGCCCCTTGCGCTCATTCCCATGGTGAGAGTCCTCATGGTGATAGTGCCCATGGTGACAGTTCCCATTCTGAAAGTGCTCATGATGACAGTGCCTATGTTGTTAATTCCCATGGTGACACTTCTCACAGTGATACTGACAATGGTTACAGTTCACATGTTGGCCGTGCCCTTGGTGACAGTGCCCCTGAAGACAGTACTTATGGTGACAGTGTTCTCGGTGATAGTGCCCATGGTGAGAGTGCACATGGTGGTAGTGCACATGGTGGCAATGAAAAATGGTGACAGTGCTCATGGTGACAGTGCTCACGGTAAAAACCCATGCTGACAGTACTCACAGAGACACTGCTCATGGTGGCAGTACCCATGGTGACAGTGCTCATAGTGACAGTGCTCATGGGGGAAGTGCCCATGCTGACAGTGCTCATTGTGGCAGTGCTCATGGTGACAGTACCGATGAGGCCAGTGATTATGGTGATGGTGTTCACAGTGGCTGTGCTCATGGAGATAGTGCTCACGGTGACCGTGCCCATGATGACAGTGCCCAGGGTGACAGTGCTCACGGGGAAAGTGCCAATGATAACATTAACCATGGTGATAGTGCCCCTGGTGACACGGCCCACATTGACATTGCTCATGGTGATAGTGCCTTTGGTGACAGTGCTCATGGTGAAATTGCCCATCCTGACAATGCTCATGGTGACATTGCCCTTCGAGATAGTACCCATGTTGACAGTGCCCATGGTGACGTGCTCACGTTGACAGTGCTCACAGTGATAGTGCCCATGGTGACATTGCCCATGGTGGATGTGCCCACTGTGCCCTTGCCAACAGTGACAGTGCCCACGCTGACAGTTCTCATTGTGATAGTGCCCATGGTGACAGTGCACATGGTGAAACTCGCAATGGTGACAGTGCTCATGGTGACAGTGGTCATGGTTGCAGTGCCCTTGTTGACAGTGCTCAAAATGACAGTGACAGTGGTGGAAGTGATCATGGTGACAGTGCCCACGATGACATTGCCTATGGTGACACTTCTCACGGTGACATTGCCCATGGTGACAGGGCTTATGGTGACGTGCTCATGTTGAGAGTGCTCACAGAGATAGTGCCCATGGTGACATTGCCCATGGTGGAATTGCTCACAATGCCAGTGCCCACAGTGACAGTGCTCACGCTGAGAGTTGTCATGGTGATAGTGCCCATGGTGACAGTGCCCATGGTGATACTGCCAATGGTGACAGTACTCATGGTGGCAGTACCCATGGTGACAGTGCTCAAAATGGCATGTCCCATGGTGACATTGCCCATGGTGACATTGCCTATGGTGACACTTCTCACGGTGACATTTCCCATGGTACCATGGCTCATGGTGACACTCCGCATTGTGACAGTGCCCATAGTGACAGTGCTCACAGTGCAAGTGCTCATGGTAATTCTGTTTACGCTGAGAGTGCCCAAGGTGAAAATACCCATGGTGAGAGTACTCTTCGAGAAATTGCCCATGGTTACATTTCTCATAGTAACAGTTCTCATGGTGACAGTGCTCATGGTTGCAGTGCCCTCGGTGGCAGTGCTCGTGGTGTCAATGCTCATGGTGACAGTGCTCATGGTAGCAATTCCCATGGTGAGAGTACCAATGGGGCATTGCACATCGTGACAGTGCCCATGGCAACCATGCTCACGGTGATATGACCCATGGTGACAGTTATCACGCCTGTTGTGCCAATGCTGATAATGCTCCCAGTGATAGTGCCCATGGTTACGGTGCCCATGGTGACAGTGTTCAGAGTAGTAATGAGCATAGTGATAGTGTACTTGGTGAGTGTGCCCATGGTGACTGTGCCCAAGATGACAGTACACATGGTGATACAGCTCAATGTGATAGTGCCCTTGTGGACAGTGCGCCTTGTGATAGTTCTCACGGTGACATTGCCTATGATGACAATGCTCATGGTGACAGTGCCCATGGTGACCGTTCTCACGTTCATAGTGCCCATGGTGACAGTTCGTATGGTGAAAGTGCTCATGATGACAGTGCCCATGTTGGTAGTTCCATTGGTGACAGTGCTCACAGTGATAGTGACCATGGTAAGATTGCAGATGGTGGCTGTGCCATTGCCCATGATGACAGTACTCATGGTGAAAGTGCTCATGTTGAGAGTGTGCAAGGTGACAGTGCACATGGTTGTAATGCACATGATGGCACTGAAAAATAGTTATAGTGCCCATGGTGACAGTGCTCATGCTGACAGTGCACAAGGTGACAACCCATGCTGACAGTGCTCACGGTGACTGGGCTCATGGTTGCATTACCAATTGTGACAGTGCTCACAGTTACAATGCTCACGTTAACTTTGCTCACTCTGATAGTGTCTATGGTGACAGTGATCACAGTGATAGTGCCGATGGTGATAGTGCTCATGGTGATAGTGCCCATGGTTAAGTTGCCCATGGTGACAGTGCTCACGGTCATAGTGAGAATAGTGGTAGTGCACTTGTTGACCATGACCACGCTGAGAGTACAAATAGTGATAATTCTCAAGTTGGTAGTGTCCATGGTGGCAGTGCCCATGGACACCACCGTCAAAGTGATAGTGCTCACTGTGACAGGGTCCAAGGGGACAGTACACAACATGACTTTCCCTATTGTGACAGTACTCACAGTGACAAATTCCATCGTGACAGTGACCACGGTAACAGTTCTAATGCTGATAGTGCCCATAGTGACAATACCCATGGTGACAGTACTCATGGTGATAATTCTCAAGGTGGTAGTGCCCCTGGCGCTCATTCCCATGGTGAGAGTCCGCACGGTGATAGTGCCCATGGTGACAGTTCCCATTCTGAAAGTGCTCATGATGACAGTGCCTATGTTGTTAATTCCCATGGTGACACTTCTCACAGTGATACTGACAATGGTTACAGTTCACATGTTGGCCGTGCCCTTGGTGACAGTGCCCCTGAAGACAGTACTTATGGTGACAGTGTTCTCGGTGATAATGCCCATGGTGAGAGTGCACATGGTGGCAATGAAAAATGGTGACAGTGCTCATGGTGACAGTGCTCACGGTAAAAACCCATGCTGACAGTACTCAAAGAGACACTGCTCATGGTGGCAGTACCCATGGTGACAGTGCTCATAGTGACAGTGCCCACTGTATGAGTGCCCATGTTGACAGTGCTCATGGTGACACTGACCATGGTGACAGTGCTCATGGTGACAGTGCCCATGGTGACACTGACCACAGTGAGAATGCTCACGGTGATAGTGCAAATGGTGACAGCACTCATGTTGACAGCCCCCATTGTGCAAGGTGCCATGGTGACAGTGACCATGGTGAGAGATCTCACGGTGATAGCGCTCACGGTAATAGTCCTCATGGTGACAGTGCAAATGGTGACAATACACAGGGTGACAGTACTCATGGCGGAAATACCCATGGTAGCAGTTCTCATGGTGACAGTGCTCATGGGGGAAGTGCCCATGCTGACAGTGCTCATTGTGGCAGTGCTCATGGTGACAGTACCGATGAGGCCAGTGATTATGGTGATGGTGTTCACAGTGGCTGTGCTCATGGAGATAGTGCTCACGGTGACCGTGCCCATGATGACAGTGCCCAGGGTGACAGTGCTCACGGGGAAAGTGCCAATGATAACATTAACCATGGTGATAGTGCCCCTGGTGACACGGCCCACATTGACATTGCTCATGGTGATAGTGCCTTTGGTGACAGTGCTCATGGTGAAATTGCCCATCCTGACAATGCTCATGGTGACATTGCCCTTCGAGATAGTACCCATGTTGACAGTGCCCATGGTGACGTGCTCACGTTGACAGTGCTCACAGTGATAGTGCCCATGGTGACATTGTCCATGGTGGATGTGCCCACGGTGCCCTTGCCAACAGTGACAGTGCCCACGCTGACAGTTCTCATTGTGATCGTGCCCATGGTGACAGTGCACATGGTGAAACTCGCAATGGTGACAGTGCTCATGGTGACAGTGGTCATGGTTGCAGTGCCCTTGGTGACAGTGCTCAAAATGACAGTGACAGTGGTGGAAGTGATCATGGTGACAGTGCCCACGATGACATTGCCTATGGTGACACTTCTCACGGTGACATTGCCCATGGTGACAGGGCTTATGGTGACGTGCTCATGTTGAGAGTGCTCACAGTGATAGTGCCCATGGTGACATTGCCCATGGTGGAATTGCTCACAATGCCAGTGCCCACAGTGACAGTGCTCACGCTGAGAGTTGTCATGGTGATAGTGCCCATGGTGACAGTGCCCATGGTGATACTGCCAATGGTGACAGTACTCATGGTGGCAGTACCCATGGTGACAGTGCTCAAAATGGCATGTCCCATGGTGACATTGCCCATGGTGACATTGCCTATGGTGACACTTCTCACGGTGACATTTCCCATGGTACCATGGCTCATGGTGACACTCCGCATTGTGACAGTGCCCATAGTGACAGTGCTCACAGTGCAAGTGCTCATGGTAATTCTGTTTACGCTGAGAGTGCCCAAGGTGAAAATACCCATGGTGAGAGTACTCATCGAGAAATTGCCCATGGTTAAATTTCTCATAGTAACAGTTCTCATGGTGACAGTGCTCATGGTTGCAGTGCCCTCGGTGGCAGTGCTCGTGGTGTCAGTGCTCATGGTAGCAATTCACATGGTGAGAGTACCAATGGGGCATTGCACATCGTGACAGTGCCCATGGCAACCGTGCTCACGGTGATATGACCCATGGTGACAGTTATCACGCCTGTTGTGCCAATGCTGATAATGCTCCCGGTGATAGTGCCCATGGTTACGGTGCCCATGGTGACAGTGTTCAGAGTAATAGTGAGCATAGTGATAGTGTACTTGGTGAGTGTGCCCATGGTGACTGTGCCCAAGATGACAGTACACATGGTGATACAGCTCAATGTGATAGTGCCCTTGTGGACAGTGCGCCTTGTGATAGTTCTCACGGTGACATTGCCTATGATGACAATGCTCATGGTGACAGTGCCCATGGTGACCGTTCTCACGTTCATAGTGCCCATGGTGACAGTGCTCATGCTGACAGTGCACAAGGTGACAACCCATGCTGACAGTGCTCACGGTGACTGGGCTCATGTTTGCATAACCCATTGTGACAGTGCTCACAGTTACAATTTTCACGTTAACTGTGCTCACTCTGATAGTGTCTATGGTGACAGTGATCACAGTGATAGTGCCGATGGTGATAGTGCTAGGGTGATAGTGCCCATGATTAAGGTGCCCATGGTGACAGTGCTCATGGTCATAGTGAGCATAGTGATAGTGCACTTGTTGACCATGACCACGCTGAGAGTACAAATTTTGATAATTCGCAAGTTGGTAGTGTCCATGGTGGCAGGGCCCATGGACACCACCGTCAAAGTGATAGTGCTCACTGTGACAGGGCCCAAGGGGACAGTGCACACTCTGACTTTGCCTATCGTGACATTGCTCACAGTGACAAATTCCATCGTGACAGTGACCACGGTAACATTTCTAATGCTGATAGTGCCCATAGTGACAATACCCATGGTGACAGTACTCATGGTGATAATTCTCAAGGTGGTAGTGCCCCTGGCGCTCATTCCCATGGTGAGAGTCCTCACGGTGATAGTGCCCATGGTGACAGTTCCCATTCTGAAAGTGCTCATGATGACAGTGCCTATGTTGGTAATTCCCATGGTGACACTTCTCACAGTGATACTGACAATGGTTGCAGTTCACATGTTGGCCGCGCCCTTGGTGACAGTGCCCATGAAGACAGTACTTATGGTGACAGTGTTCTCGGTGATAGTGCCCATGGTGAGAGTGCACATGGTGGTAGTGCTCATGGTGGCAATGAAAAATGGTGACAGGGCTCATGGTGACAGTGCTCACGGTAAAAACCCATGCTGACAGTACTCACAGAGACACTGCTCATAGTGGCAGTACCCACGGTGACACTTCTCACAGTGACAGTGCCCACTGTATGAGTGCCCATGTTGACAGTGCTCATGGTGACACTGACCACGGTGACAGTGCTCATGGTGACAGTGCCCATGGTGACACTGACCACAGTGAGAATGCTCACGGAGATAGTGCCAATGGTGACAGCACTCATGTTGACAGCCCCCATTGTGCAAGGTGCCATGGTGGCAGTGATCATGGTGAGAGATCTCATGGTGATAGCGCTCACGGTAATAGCCCTCATGGTGACAGTGCAAATGGTGACAATACACAGGGTGACAGTACTCATGGCGGAAATACCCATGGTAGCAGTTCTCATAGTGACAGTGCTCATGGGGGAAGTGCCCATGCTGAGAGTGCTCATTGTGGCAGTGCTCATGGTGACCGTACCGATGAGGCCAGTGATTATGGTGATGGTGTTCACAGTGGCTGTGCTCATGGAGATAGTGCTCACGGTGACCGTGCCCATGATGACAGTGCCCAGGGTGACAGTGCTCACGGGGAAAGTGCCAATGATAACATTAACCATGGTGATAGTGCCCCTGGTGACACGGCCCACATTGACATTGCTCATGGTGATAGTGCCTTTGGTGACAGTGCTCATGGTGAAATTGCCCATTCTGACAATGCTCATGGTGACATTGCCCTTCGAGATAGTACCCATGTTGACAGTGCCCATGGTGACGTGCTCATGTTGACAGTGCTCACAGTGATAGTGCCCATGGTGACATTGCCCATGGTGGAAGTGCCCACGGTGCCCTTGCCAACAGTGACAGTGCCCACGCTGACAGTTCTCATTGTGATAGTGCCCATGATGACAGTGCTCATGGTGATACTCGCAATGGTGACAGTGCTCATGGTGACAGTGCTCATGGTTGCATTACCCTTGGTGACAGTGCTCAAAATGACAGTGACAGTGGTGGCAGTGATCATGGTGACAGTGCCCACGATGACATTGCCTATGGTGACACTTCTCACGGTGACATTCCCCATGGTGACAGGGCTCATGGTGATGTGCTCATGTTGAGAGTGCTCACAGTGATAGTGCCCATGGTGACATTGCCCGTGGTGGAATTGCTCACGATGCCAGTGCCCACAGTGAGAGTGCTCATGATGAGAGTTGTCATGGTGATAGTGCCCATGGTGACAGGGCCCAAGGTGATACTGCCAATGGTGACAGTACTCATGGTGGCAGTACCCATGGTGACAGTGCTCAAAATGGCATGTCCCATGGTGACATTGCCCATGGTGACATTGCCTATGGTGACACTTCTCACGGTGACATTTCCCATGGTACCATGGCTCATGGTGACACTCCGCATTGTGACAGTGCCCATAGTGACAGTGCTCACAGTGCAAGTGCTCATGGTAATTCTGTTTACGCTGAGAGTGCCCAAGGTGAAAATACCCATGGTGAGAGTACTCATCGAGAAATTGCCCATGGTTAAATTTCTCATAGTAACAGTTCTCATGGTGACAGTGCTCATGGTTGCAGTGCCCTCGGTGGCAGTGCTCGTGGTGTCAGTGCTCATGGTAGCAATTCACATGGTGAGAGTACCAATGGGGCATTGCACATCGTGACAGTGCCCATGGCAACCGTGCTCACGGTGATATGACCCATGGTGACAGTTATCACGCCTGTTGTGCCAATGCTGATAATGCTCCCGGTGATAGTGCCCATGGTTACGGTGCCCATGGTGACAGTGTTCAGAGTAATAGTGAGCATAGTGATAGTGTACTTGGTGAGTGTGCCCATGGTGACTGTGCCCAAGATGACAGTACACATGGTGATACAGCTCAATGTGATAGTGCCCTTGTGGACAGTGCGCCTTGTGATAGTTATCACGGTGACATTGCCTATGATGACAATGCTCATGGTGACAGTGCCCATGGTGACCGTTCTCACGTTCATAGTGCCCATGGTGACAGTGCTCATGCTGAGAGTGCACAAGGTGACAACCCATGCTGACAGTGCTCACGGTGACTGGGCTCTTGTTTGCATAACCCATTGTGACAGTGCTCACAGTTACAATTTTCACGTTAACTGTGCTCACTCTGATAGTGTCTATGGTGACAGTGATCACAGTGATAGTGCCGATGGTGATAGTGCTAGGGTGATAGTGCCCATGATTAAGGTGCCCATGGTGACAGTGCTCATGGTCATAGTGAGCATAGTGATAGTGCACTTGTTGACCATGACCACGCTGAGAGTACAAATTTTGATAATTCGCAAGTTGGTAGTGTCCATGGTGGCAGGGCCCATGGACACCACCGTCAAAGTGATAGTGCTCACTGTGACAGGGCCCAAGGGGACAGTGCACACTCTGACTTTGCCTATCGTGACAGTGCTCACAGTGACAAATTCCATCGTGACAGTGACCACGGTAACAGTTCTAATGCTGATAGTGCCCATAGTGACAATACCCATGGTGACAGTACTCATGGTGATAATTCTCAAGGTGGTAGTGCCCCTGGCGCTCATTCCCATGGTGAGAGTCCTCACGGTGATAGTGCCCATGGTGACAGTTCCCATTCTGAAAGTGCTCATGATGACAGTGCCTATGTTGGTAATTCCCATGGTGACACTTCTCACAGTGATACTGACAATGGTTGCAGTTCACATGTTGGCCGCGCCCTTGGTGACAGTGCCCATGAAGACAGTACTTATGGTGACAGTGTTCTCGGTGATAGTGCCCATGGTGAGAGTGCACATGGTGGTAGTGCTCATGGTGGCAATGAAAAATGGTGACAGGGCTCATGGTGACAGTGCTCACGGTAAAAACCCATGCTGACAGTACTCACAGAGACACTGCTCATAGTGGCAGTACCCACGGTGACACTTCTCACAGTGACAGTGCCCACTGTATGAGTGCCCATGTTGACAGTGCTCATGGTGACACTGACCACGGTGACAGTGCTCATGGTGACAGTGCCCATGGTGACACTGACCACAGTGAGAATGCTCACGGAGATAGTGCCAATGGTGACAGCACTCATGTTGACAGCCCCCATTGTGCAAGGTGCCATGGTGGCAGTGACCATGGTGAGAGATCTCATGGTGATAGCGCTCACGGTAATAGCCCTCATGGTGACAGTGCAAATGGTGACAATACACAGGGTGACAGTACTCATGGCGGAAATACCCATGGTAGCAGTTCTCATAGTGACAGTGCTCATGGGGGAAGTGCCCATGCTGAGAGTGCTCATTGTGGCAGTGCTCATGGTGACCGTACCGATGAGGCCAGTGATTATGGTGATGGTGTTCACAGTGGCTGTGCTCATGGAGATAGTGCTCACGGTGACCGTGCCCATGATGACAGTGCCCAGGGTGACAGTGCTCACGGGGAAAGTGCCAATGATAACATTAACCATGGTGATAGTGCCCCTGGTGACACGGCCCACATTGACATTGCTCATGGTGATAGTGCCTTTGGTGACAGTGCTCATGGTGAAATTGCCCATTCTGACAATGCTCATGGTGACATTGCCCTTCGAGATAGTACCCATGTTGACAGTGCCCATGGTGACGTGCTCCTGTTGACAGTGCTCACAGTGATAGTGCCCATGGTGACATTGCCCATGGTGGAAGTGCCCACGGTGCCCTTGCCAACAGTGACAGTGCCCACGCTGACAGTTCTCATTGTGATAGTGCCCATGATGACAGTGCTCATGGTGATACTCGCAATGGTGACAGTGCTCATGGTGACAGTGCTCATGTTTGCATTACCCTTGGTGACAGTGCTCAAAATGACAGTGACAGTGGTGGCAGTGATCATGGTGACAGTGCCCACGATGACATTGCCTATGGTGACACTTCTCACGGTGACATTGCCCATGGTGACAGGGCTCATGGTGATGTGCTCATGTTGAGAGTGCTCACAGTGATAGTGCCCATGGTGACATTGCCCGTGGTGGAATTGCTCACGATGCCAGTGCCCACAGTGAGAGTGCTCATGATGAGAGTTGTCATGGTGATAGTGCCCATGGTGACAGGGCCCAAGGTGATACTGCCAATGGTGACAGTACTCATGGTGGCAGTACCCATGGTGACAGTGCTCAAAATGGCATGTCCCATGGTGACATTGCCCATGGTGACTATGCCTATGGTGACACTTCTCACGGTGACATTTCCCATGTTGACATGGCTCATGGTGACACTCCACATTGTGACAGTGCCCATGGTGACAGTGCTCACAGTGAAAGTGCTCATGGTAATACTGTTTACGTTGAGAGTGCCCAAGGTGAAAATACCCATGGTGAGATTACTCTTCGAGAAATTGCCCATGGTTACATTTCTCATAGTAACAGTTCTCATGGTGACAGTGCTCATGGTTGCAGTGCCCTCGGTGGCAGTGCTCGTGGTGTCAGTGCTCATGGTGACAGTGCTCATGGTGGCAGTTCCCATGGTGAGAGTACCAATGGGGCATTGCACATCGTGACAGTGCCCATGGCAACCGTGCTCACGGTGATATGACCCATGGTGACAGTTATCACGCCTGTTGTGCCAATGCTGATAATGCTCCCGGTGATAGTGCCCATGGTTACGGTGCCCATGCTGACAGTGTTCAGAGTAGTAATGAGCATAGTGATAGTGTACTTGGTGAGTGTGCCTATGGTGACTGTGCCCAAGATGACAGTACACATGGTGATACAGCTCAATGTGATAGTGCCCTTGTGGACAGTGCGCCTGGTGATATTTCTCACGGTGACATTGCCTATGATGACAATGCTCATGGTGACAGTGCCCATGGTGACCGTTCTCACGTTCATAGTGCCCATGGTGACATTTCGTATGGTGAAAGTGCTCATGATGACAGTGCCCATGTTGGTAGTTCCATTGGTGACAGTGCTCACAGTGGTAGTGACCATGGTAAGAGTGCAGATTGTGGCTGTGCCATTGCCCATGATGACAGTACTCATGGTGACAGTGCTCATGGTGTGAGTGTGCAAGGTGACAGAGCACATGGTTGTAATGCATATGGTGGCACTGAAAAATAGTTATAGTGCCCATGGTGACAGTGCTCATGCTGACAGTGCACAAGGTGACAACCCATGCTGACAGTGCTCACGGTGACTGGCTCATGGTTGCATTACCCATTGTGACAGTGCTCACTGTTACAATGCTCATGTTAACTGTGCTCACCATGATAGTGTCCATGGTGATAGTGATCACAGTGATAGTGCCGATGGTGATAGTGCTCATGGTGATAGTGCCCATGGTGACAGTGCTCACGGTCATAGTGAGAATAGTGGTAGTGCACTTGTTGACCATGACCACGCTGAGAGTACAACTAGTGATAATTCTCAAGTTGGTAGTGTCCATGGTGGCAGTGCCCATGGACACCACCGTCAAAGTGATAGTGCTCACTGTGACAGGGTCCAAGGGGACAGTACACAACATGACTTTCCCTATTGTGACAGTGCTCACAGTGACAAATTCCATCGTGAGAGTGACCACGGTAACAGTTCTAATGCTGATAGTGCCCATAGTGACAATACCCATGGTGACAGTACTCATGGTGATAATTCTCAAGGTGGTAGTGCCCCTGGCGCTCATTCCCATGGTGAGAGTCCTCACGGTGATAGTGCCCATGGTGACAGTTCCCATTCTGAAAGTGCTCATGATGACAGTGCCTATGTTGGTAATTCCCATGGTGACACTTCTCACAGTGATACTGACAATGGTTACAGTTCACATGTTGGCCGTGCCCTTGGTGACAGTGCCCCTGAAGACAGTACTTATGGTGACAGTGTTCTCGGTGATAGTGCCCATGGTGAGAGTGCACATGGTGGCAATGAAAAATGGTGACAGTGCTCATGGTGACAGTGCTCACGGTAAAAACCCATGCTGACAGTACTCACAGAGACACTGCTCATGGTGGCAGTACCCATGGTGACAGTGCTCATAGTGACAGTGCCCACTGTATGAGTGCCCATGTTGACAGTGCTCATGGTGACACTGACCACGGTGACAGAGCTCATGGTGACAGTGCCCATGGTGACACTGACCACAGTGAGAATGCTCACGGTGATAGTGCCAATGGTGACAGCACTCATGTTGACAGCCCCCATTGTGCAAGGTGCCATGGTGGCAGTGACCATGGTGAGAGATCTCATGGTGATAGCGCTCACGGTAATAGTCCTCATGGTGACAGTGCAAATGGTGACAATACACAGGGTGACAGTACTCATGGCGAAAATACCCATGGTAGCAGTTCTCATAGTGACAGTGCTCATGGGGGAAGTGCCCATGTTGACAGTGCTCATTGTGGCAGTGCTCATGGTGACAGTACCGATGAGGCCAGTGATTATGGTGATGGTGTTCACAGTGGCTGTGCTCATGGAGATAGTGCTCACGGTGACCGTGCCCATGATGACAGTGCCCAGGGTGACAGTGCTCAAGGGGATAGTGCCAATGATAACATTAACCATGGTGATAGTGCCCCTGGTGACACGGCCCACAGTGACATTGCTCATGGTGTAGTGCCTTTGGTGACAGTGCTCATGGTGAAATTGCCCATCCTGACAATGCTCATGGTGACATTGCCCTTCGAGATAGTACCCATGTTGACAGTGCCCATGGTGACGTGCTCATGTTGACAGTGCTCACAGTGATAGTGCCCATGGTGACATTGCCCATGGTGGAAGTGCCCACAGTGCCCTTGCCAACAGTGACAGTGCCCACGCTGACAGTTCTCATTGTGATAGTGCCCATGGTGACAGTGCACATGGTGATACTCGCAATGGTGACAGTGCTCATGGTGACAGTGCTCATGGTTGCAGTACCCTTGCTTACAGTGCTCAAAATGACAGTGACAGTGGTGGCAATGATCATGGTGACAGTGCACACGATGACATTGCCTACGGTGACACTTCTCACTGTGACATTGCCCATGGTGACAGGGCTCATGGTGACGTGCTCATGTTGAGAGTGCTCACAGTGATAGTGCCCATGGTGACATTGCCCATGGTGGAATTGCTCACGATGCCAGTGCCCAAAGTGACAGTGCTCATGCTGAGAGTTGTCATCGTGACAGTGCCCATGGTGACAGTGACCATGGTGATACTGCCAATGGTGACAGTACTCATGGTGGCAGTACTCATGGTAGCAGTACCCATGGTGACAGTCCTCAAAATGGCATTTCCCATGGTGACATTGCCCATGGTGACATTGCCTATGGTGACACATCTCACGGTGACATTTCCCATGGTGACATGGCTCACGGTGACACTCCTCATTGTGACAGTGCCCATGGTGACAGTGCTCACAGTGAAAGTGCTCATGGTAATACTGTTTACGTTGAGAGTGCCCAAGGTGAAAATACCCATGGTGAGAGTACTCATCGAGAAATTGCCCATGGAAACATTTCTCATAGTAACAGTTCTCATGGTGACAGTGCTCATGGATGCAGTGCCCTTGGTGGCAGGGCTCGTGGTGTCAGTGCTCATGGTGACAGTGCTCATGGTGGCAGTTCCCATGGTGAGAGTACCAATGGGGCATTGCACATCGTGACAGTGCCCATGGCAACCGTGCTCATGGTGATATGACCCATGGTGACAGTTATCACGCCTGTTGTGCCGATGCTGATAATGCTCCCGGTGATAGTGCCCATGGTTATGGTGCCCATGGTGACAGTGTTCAGAGTAGTAATGAGCATAGTGATAGTGTTCTTGGTGAGTGTGCCCATGGTGACTGTGCCCAAGATGACAGTACACATGGTGATACAGCTCAATGTGATAGTGCCCTTGTGGACAGTGCGCCTGGTGATAGATCTCACGGTGACATTGCCTATGATGACAATGCTTATGGTGACAGTGCCCATGGTGACCGTTCTCACGTTCATAGTGCCCATGGTGACAGTTCGTATGGTGAAAGTGCTCATGATGACAGTGCCCATGTTGGTAGTTCCATTGGTGACAGTGCTCACAGTGATAGTGACCATAGTAAGATTGCAGATGGTGGCTGTGCCATTGCCCATGATGACAGTACTCATGGTGACAGTGCTCATGGTGAGAGTGTGCAAGGTGACAGTGCACATGGTTGTAATGCACATGGTGGCACTGAAAAATAGTTATACTGCCCATGGTGACAGTGCTCATGCTGACAGTGCACAAGGTGACAACCCATGCTGACAGTGCTCACGGTGACTGGGCTCATGGTTGCATTACCCATTGTGACAGTGCTCACAGTTACAATGCTCATGTTAACTGTGCTCACCATGATATTGTCCAAGGTGATAGTGATCACAGTGATTGTGCCGATGGTGATAGTGCTCATGGTGATAGTGCCCATGGTTTAGTTGCCCATGGTGACAGTGCTCACGGTCATAGTGATCATAGTGATAGTGCACTTGTTGACCATGACCACGCTGAGAGTACAAATTTTGATAATTCTCAAGTTGGTAGTGTCCATGGTTGCAGTGCCCATGGACACCACTGTCAAAGTGATAGTGCTCACTGTGACAAGGCCCAAGGGGACAGTGCACACCGTGACTTTGCCTATCGTGACAGTGCTCACAGTGACAAATTCCATCGTGACAGTGACCACGGTAACACTTCTAATGCTGATAGTGCCCATAGTGACAATACCCATGGTGACAGTACACATGGGGAAAATTCTCAAGGTGGTAGTGCCCCTTGCGCTCATTCCCATGGTGAGAGTCCTCATGGTGATAGTGCCCATGGTGACAGTTCCCATTCTGAAAGTGCTCATGATGACAGTGCCTATGTTGTTAATTCCCATGGTGACACTTCTCACAGTGATAATGACAATGGTTACATTTCACATGTTGGCCTTGCCCTTGGTGACAGTGCCCATGAAGACAGTACTTATGGTGACAGTGTCCTCGGTGATAGTGCCCATGGTGAGAGTGCACATGGTGGTAGTGCTCATGGTGGCAATGAAAAATGGTGACAGGGCTCATGGTGACAGTGCTCACGGTAAAAACCCATGCTGACAGTACTCACAGAGACACTGCTCATGGTGGCAGTACCCACGGTGACACTTTTCACAGTGACAGTGCCCACTGTAGGAGTGCCCATGTTGACAGTGCTCATGGTGACACTGACCACGGTGACATTGCCTATGGTGACAGTGCTCATGGTGACAGTGCCCATGGTGACACTGACCACAGTGAGAATGCTCACGGTGATAGTGCCAATGGTGACAGCACTCATGTTGACAGCCCCCATTGTGCAAGGTGCCATGGTGGCAGTGACCATGGTGAGAGATCTCACAGTGATAGCGCTCACGGTAATAGTCCTCATGGTGACAGTGCAAATGGTGACAATACACAGGGTGACAGTACTCATGGCGGAAATACCCATGGTAGCAGTTCTCATAGTGACAGTGCTCATGGGGGAAGTGCCCATGCTGACAGTGCTCATTGTGGCAGTGCTCATGGTGACCGTACCGATGAGGCCAGTGATTATGGTGATGGTGTTCACAGTGGCTGTGCTCATGGAGATAGTGCTCACGGTGACCGTGCCCATGATGACAGTGCCCAGGGTGACAGTGCTCACGGGGAAAGTGCCAATGATAACATTAACCATGGTGATAGTGCCCCTGGTGACACGGCCCACATTGACATTGCTCATGGTGATAGTGCCTTTGGTGACAGTGCTCATGGTGAAATTGCCCATCCTGACAATGCTCATGGTGACATTGCCCTTCGAGATAGTACCCATGTTGACAGTGCCCATGGTGACATGCTCACGTTGACAGTGCTCACAGTGATAGTGCCCATGGTCACATTGCCCATGGTTGATGTGCCCACGGTGCCCTTGCCAACAGTGACAGTGCCCACGCTGACAGTTATCATTGTGATAGTGCCCATGGTGACAGTGCACATGGTGAAACTCGCAATGGTGACAGTGCTCATGGTGACAGTGGTCATGGTTGCAGTGCCCTTGGTGACAGTGCTCAAAATGACAGTGACAGTGGTGGAAGTGATCATGGTGACAATGCCCACGATGACATTGCCTATGGTGACACTTCTCACGGTGACATTGCCCATGGTGACAGGGCTTATGGTGACGTGCTCATGTTGAGAGTGCTCACAGTGATAGTGCCCATGGTGACATTGCCCATGGTGGAATTGCTCACAATGCCAGTGCCCACAGTGACAGTGCTCACTCTGAGAGTTGTCATGGTGATAGTGCCCATGGTGACAGTGCCCATGGTGATACTGCCAATGGTGACAGTACTCATGGTGGCAGTACCCATGGTGACAGTGCTCAAAATGGCATGTCCCATGGTGACATTGCCCATGGTGACATTGCCTATGGTGACACTTCTCACGGTGACATTTCCCATGGTACCATGGCTCATGGTGACACTCCGCATTGTGACAGTGCCCATAGTGACAGTGCTCACAGTGCAAGTGCTCATGGTAATTCTGTTTACGCTGAGAGTGCCCAAGGTGAAAATACCCATGGTGAGAGTACTCATCGAGAAATTGCCCATGGTTAAATTTCTCATAGTAACAGTTCTCATGGTGACAGTGCTCATGGTTGCAGTGCCCTCGGTGGCAGTGCTCGTGGTGTCAGTGCTCATGGTAGCAATTCACATGGTGAGAGTACCAATGGGGCATTGCACATCGTGACAGTGCCCATGGCAACCGTGCTCACGGTGATATGACCCATGGTGACAGTTATCACGCCTGTTGTGCCAATGCTGATAATGCTCCCGGTGATAGTGCCCATGGTTACGGTGCCCATGCTGACAGTGTTCAGAGTAGTAATGAGCATAGTGATAGTGTACTTGGTGAGTGTGCCCATGGTGACTGTGCCCAAGATGACAGTACACATGGTGATACAGCTCATTGTGATAGTGCCCTTGTGCACAGTGCGCCTTGTGATAGTTCTCACGGTGACATTGCCTATGATGACAATGCTCATGGTGACAGTGCCCATGGTGACCGTTCTCACGTTCATAGTGCCCATGGTGACAGTTCGTATGGTGAAAGTGCTCATGATGACAGTGCCCATGTTGGTAGTTCCATTGGTGACAGTGCTCACAGTGATAGTGACCATGGTAAGATTGCAGATGGTGGCTGTGCCATTGCCCATGATGACAGTACTCATGGTGACAGTGCTCATGGTGAGAGTGTGCAAGGTGACAGTGCACATGGTTGTAATGCACATGGTGGCACTGAAAAATAGTTATAGTGCCCATGGTGACAGTGCTCATGCTGACAGTGCACAAGGTGACAACCCATGCTGACAGTGCTCACGGTGACTGGGCTCATGGTTGCATTACCCATTGTGACAGTGCTCACAGTTACAATTTTCACGTTAACTGTGCTCACTCTGATAGTGTCTATGGTGACAGTGATCACAGTGATAGTGCCGATGGTGATAGTGCTAGGGTGATAGTGCCCATGATTAAGGTGCCCATGGTGACAGTGCTCATGGTCATAGTGAGCATAGTGATAGTGCACTTGTTGACCATGACCACGCTGAGAGTACAAATTTTGATAATTCGCAAGTTGGTAGTGTCCATGGTGGCAGGGCCCATGGACACCACCGTCAAAGTGATAGTGCTCACTGTGACAGGGCCCAAGGGGACAGTGCACACTCTGACTTTGCCTATCGTTACAGTGCTCACAGTGACAAATTCCATCGTGACAGTGACCACGGTAACAGTTCTAATGCTGATAGTGCCCATAGTGACAATACCCATGGTGACAGTACTCATGGTGATAATTCTCAAGGTGGTAGTGCCCCTTGAGCTCATTCCCATGGTGAGAGTCCTCACGGTGATAGTGCCCATGGTGACAGTTCCCATTCTGAAAGTGCTCATGATGACAGTGCCTATGTTGGTAAATCCCATGGTGACACTTCTCACAGTGATACTGACAATGGTTGCAGTTCACATGTTGGCCGCGCCCTTGGTGACAGTGCCCATGAAGACAGTACTTATGGTGACAGTGTTCTCGGTGATAGTGCCCATGGTGAGAGTGCACATGGTGTTAGTGCTCATGGTGGCAATGAAAAATGGTGACAGGGCTCATGGTGACAGTGCTCACGGTAAAAACCCATGCTGACAGTACTCACAGAGACACTGCTCATAGTGGCAGTACCCACGGTGACACTTCTCACAGTGACAGTGCCCACTGTATGAGTGCCCATGTTGACAGTGCTCATGGTGACACTGACCACGGTGACAGTGCTCATGGTGACAGTGCCCATGGTGACACTGACCACAGTGAGAATGCTCACGGAGATAGTGCCTGTGGTGACAGCACTCATGTTGACAGCCCCCATTGTGCAAAGTGCCATGGTGGCAGTGACCATGGTGAGAGATCTCACAGTGATAGCGCTCACGGTAATAGTCCTCATGGTGACAGTGCAAATGGTGACAATACACAGGGTGACAGTACTCATGGCGGAAATACCCATGGTAGCAGTTCTCATAGTGACAGTGCTCATGGGGGAAGTGCCCATGCTGAGAGTGCTCATTGTGGCAGTGCTCATGGTGACCGTACCGATGAGGCCAGTGATTATGGTGATGGTGTTCACAGTGGCTGTGCTCATGGAGATAGTGCTCACGGTGACCGTGCCCATGATGACAGTGCCCAGGGTGACAGTGCTCACGGGGAAAGTGCCAATGATAACATTAACCATGGTGATAGTGCCCCTGGTGACACGGCCCACATTGACATTGCTCATGGTGATAGTGCCTTTGGTGACAGTGCTCATGGTGAAATTGCCCATTCTGACAATGCTCATGGTGACATTGCCCTTCGAGATAGTACCCATGTTGACAGTGCCCATGGTGACGTGCTCATGTTGACAGTGCTCACAGTGATAGTGCCCATGTTGACATTGCCCATGGTGGAAGTGCCCACGGTGCCCTTGCCAACAGTGACAGTGCCCACGCTGACAGTTCTCATTGTGATAGTGCCCATGATGACAGTGCTCATGGTGATACTCGCAATGGTGACAGTGCTAATGGTGACAGTGCTCATGGTTGCATTACCCTTGGTGACAGTGCTCAAAATGACAGTGACAGTGGTGGCAGTGATCATGGTGACAGTGCCCACGATGACATTGCCTATGGTGACACTTCTCACGGTGACATTCCCCATGGTGACAAGGCTCATGGTGATGTGCTCATGTTGAGAGTGCTCACAGTGATAGTGCCCATGGTGACATTGCCCGTGGTGGAATTGCTCACGATGCCAGTGCCCACAGTGAGAGTGCTCATGCTGAGAGTTGTCATGGTGATAGTGCCCATGGTGACAAGGCCCAAGGTGATACTGCCAATGGTGACAGTACTCATGGTGGCAGTACCCATGGTGACAGTGCTCAAAATGGCATGTCCCATGGTGACATTGCCCATGGTGACATTGCCTATGGTGACACTTCTCACGGTGACATTTCCCATGGTACCATGGCTCATGGTGACACTCCGCATTGTGACAGTGCCCATAGTGACAGTGCTCACAGTGCAAGTGCTCATGGTAATTCTGTTTACGCTGAGAGTACCCAAGGTGAAGACACCCATGGTGAGAGTACTCATCGAGAAATTGCCCATGGTTAAATTTCTCATAGTAACAGTTTTCATGGTGACAGTGCTCATGGTTGCAGTGCCCTCGGTGGCAGTGCTCGTGGTGTCAGTGCTCATGGTGACAGTGGTCATGGTAGCAATTCCCATGGTGAGAGTACCAATGGGGCATTGCACATCATGACAGTGCCCATGGCAACCGTGCTCACGGTGATATGACCCATGGTGACAGTTATCACGCCTGTTGTGCCAATGCTGATAATGCTCCCGGTGATAGTGCCCATGGTTATGGTGCCCATGCTGACAGTGTTCAGAGTAATAGTGAGCATACTGATAGTGTACTTGGTGAGTGTGCCCATGGTGACTGTGCCCAAGATGAAAGTACACATGGTGATACAGCTCAATGTGATAGTGCCCTTGTGGACAGTGCGCCTTGTGATAGTTCACACGGTGACATTGCCTATGATGACAATGCTCATGGTGACAGTGCCCATGGTGACCGTTCTCACGTTCATAGTGCCCATGGTGACAGTTCGTATGGTGAAAGTGCTCATGATGACAGTGCCCATGTTGGTAGTTCCATTGGTGACAGTGCTCACAGTGATAGTGACCATGGTAAGATTGCAGATGGTGGCTGTGCCATTGCCCATGATGACAGTACTCATGGTGATAGTGCTCATGTTGAGAGTGTGCAAGGTGACAGTGCACATGGTTGTAATGCATATGGTGGCACTGAAAAATAGTTATAGTGCCCATGGTGACAGTGCTCATGCTGACAGTGCACAAGGTGACAACCCATGCTGACAGTGCTCACGGTGACTGGGCTCATGGTTGCATTACCCATTGTGACAGTGCTCACTGTTACAATGCTCATGTTAACTGTGCTCACCATGATAGTGTCCATGGTGATAGTGATCACAGTGATAGTGCCCATGGTGATAGTGCTCATGGTGATAGTGCCCATGGTTAAGTTGCCCATGGTGACAGTGCTCACGGTCATAGTGAGAATAGTGGTAGTGCACTTGTTGACCATGACCACGCTGAGAGTACAAATAGTGATAATTCTCAAGTTGGTAGTGTCCATGGTGGCAGTGACCATGGACACCACCGTCAAAGTGATAGTGCTCACTGTGACAGGGTCCAAGGGGACAGTACACAACATGACTTTCCCTATTGTGACAGTGCTCACAGTGACAAATTCCATCATGACAGTGACCACGGTAACAGTTCTAATGCTGATAGTGCCCATAGTGACAATACCCATGGTGACAGTACTCATGGTGATAATTCTCAAGGTGGTAGTGCCCATGGCGCTCATTCCCATGGTGAGAGTCCTCACGGTGATAGTGCCCATGTTGACAGTTCCCATTCTGAAAGTGCTCATGATGACAGTGCCTATGTTGTTAATTCCCATGGTGACACTTCTCACAGTGATACTGACAATGGTTACAGTTCACATGTTGGCCGTGCCCTTGGTGACAGTGCCCATGAAGACAGTACTTATGGTGACAATGTTGTCGGTGATAGTGCACATGGTGAGAGTGCACATGGTGGTAGTGCTCATGGTGGCACTGAAAAATGGTGAAAGGGCTCATGGTGACAGTGCTCACGGTAAAAACCCATGCTGACAGTGCTCACAGAGACACTGCTCATGGTGGCAGTACCCATGGTGACAGTGCTCATAGTGACAGTGCCCACTGTATGAGTGCCCATGTTGACAGTGCTCATGGTGACACTGACCACGGTGACAGTGCTCATGGTGACAGTGCCCATGGTGACACTGACCACAGTGAGAATGCTCACGGTGATAGTGCCAATGGTGACAGCACTCATGTTGACAGCCCCCATTGGGCAAGGTGCCATGGTTGCAGTGACCATGGTGAGAGATCTCACGGTGATAGCGCTCACGGTAATAGTCCTCATGGTGACAGTGCAAATGGTGACAATACACAGGGTGACAGTACTCATGGCGAAAATACCCATGGTAGCAGTTCTCTTAGTGACAGTGCTCATGGGGGAAGTGCCCATGCTGACAGTGCTCATTGTGGCAGTGCTCATGGTGACCGTACCGATGAGGCCAGTGATTATGGTGATGGTGTTCACAGTGGCTGTGCTCATGGAGATAGTGCTCACGGTGACCGTGCCCATGATGACAGTGCCCAGGGTGACAGTGCTCACGGGGAAAGTGCCAATGATAACATTAACCATGGTGATAGTTCCCCTGGTGACACGGCCCACATTGACATTGCTCATGGTGATAGTGCCTTTGGTGACAGTGCTCATGTTGAAATTGCCCATCCTGACAATGCTCATGGTGACATTGCCCTTCGAGATAGTACCCATGTTGACAGTGCCCATGGTGACGTGCTCATGTTGACAGTGCTCACAGTGATAGTGCCCATGGTGACATTGCCCATGGTGGAAGTGCCCACGGTGCCCTTGCCAACAGTGAGAGTGCCCACGCTGACAGTTCTCATTGTGATAGTGCCCATGGTGACAGTGCTCATGGTGATACTCGCAATGGTGACAGTGCTCATGGTGACAGTGCTTATTGTTGCAGTACCCTTGGTGATAGTGCTCAAAATGACAGTGACAGTGGTGGCAGTGATCATGGTGACAGTGCCCATGATGACATTGCCTATGGTGACACTTCTCACGGTGACATTCCCCATGGTGACAGGGCTCATGGTGATGTGCTCATGTTGAGAGTGCTCACAGTGATAGTGCCCATGGTGACATTGCCAATGGTGGAATTGCTCACGATGCCAGTGCCCACAGTGACAGTGCTCATGCTGAGAGTTGTCATGGTGATAGTGCCCATGGTGATACTGCCAATGGTGACAGTAGTCATTGTGTCAGTACTCATGGTGGCAGTAACCATGGTGACACTCCTCAAAATGGCATTTCCCATGGTGACATTGCCCATGGTGACATTGCCTATGGTGACACTTCTCACGGTGACATTTCCCATGGTGACATGGCTCATGGTGACACTCCACATTGTGACAGTGCCCATGGTGACAGTGCTCACAGTGAAAGTGCTCATGGTAATACTGTTTACATTGAGAGTGCCCAAGGTGAAAATACCCATGGTGAGAGTACTCTTTGAGAAATTGTCCATGGTTACATTTCTCATAGTAACAGTTCTCATGGTGAAAGTGCTCATGGTTGCAGTGCCCTCGGTGGTAGGGCTCGTGGTGTCAGTGCTCATGGTGACAGTGCTCATGGTGGTAGTTCCCATGGTGAGAGTACCAATGGGGCATTGCACATCGTGACATTGCCCATGGCAACCGTGCTCACGTTTATATGACCCAGGGTGACAGTTATCACGCCTGTTGTGCCGATGCTGATAATGCTCCCGGTGATAGTGCCCATGGTTAGGGTGCCCATGTTGAGAGTGTTCAGAATAATATTGAGCATAGTGATATTCTACTTGCTTAGTGTGCCCATGGTGACTGTGCCCAAGATGACAGTACACATGGTGATACACCTCAATGTGATAGTGCCCTTGTGGACAGTGCGCCTGGTGATAGTTCTCACGGTGACATTGCCTATGATGACAATGCTCATGGTGACAGTGCACATGGTGACCGTTCTCACGTTCATAGTGCCCATGGTGACAGTTCGAATGGTGAAAGTGCTCATGATGACAGTGCCCATGTTGGTAGTTCCATTGGTGACAGTGCTCACAGTGATAGTGACCATAGTAAGATTGCAGATGGTGGCTGTGCCATTGCCCATGATGACAGTACTCATGGTGACAGTGCTCATGGTGAGAGTGTGCAAGGTGACAGTGCACATGGTTGTAATGCACATGGTGGCACTGAAAAATAGTTATAGTGCCCATGGTGACAGTGCTCATGCTGACAGTGCACAAGTTGACAACCCATGCTGACAGTGCTCACGGTGACTGGGCTCATGGTTGCATTACCCAATGTGACAGTGCTCACTGTTACAATGGTCATGTTAACTGTGCTCACCATGATAGTGTCCATGGTGATAGTGATCACAGTGATAGTGCCGATGGTGATAGTGCTCATGGTGATAGTGCCCATGGTTAAGTTGCCCATGGTGACAGTGCTCACGGTCATAGTGAGCATAGTGGTAGTGCACTTGTTGACCATCACCACGCTGAGAGTACAAATAGTGATAATTCTCACGTTGGTTGTGTCCATGGTGGCAGTGCCCATGGACACCACCGTCAAAGTGATAGTGCTCACTGTGACAGGGCCCAAGGGGACAGTGCATACTCTGACTTTGACTATCGTGACAGTGCTCACAATGACAAATTCCATCGTGACAGTGACCACGGTAACAGTTCTAATGCTGATAGTGCCCATAGTGACAATTCCCATGGTGACAGTACTCATCTTGATAATTCTCAAGGTGGTAGTGCCCATGGCGATCATTCCCATGGTGAGAGTCCTCACGGTGATAGTGCCCATGTTGACAGTCCCATTCTGAAAGTGCTCATGATGACAGTGCCTATGTTGGTAATTCCCATGGTGACACTTCTCACAGTGATACTGACAATGGTTACAGTTCACATGTTGGCCGTGCCCTTGGTGACAGTGCCCATGAAGACAGTACTTATGGTGACAGTGTTCTCGGTGATAGTGCCCATGGTGAGAGTGCACATGGTGGTAGTGCACATGGTGGCAATGAAAAATGGTGACAGGGCTCATGGTGACAGTGCTCACGGTAAAAACCCATGCTGACATTACTCACAGAGACACTGCTCATGGTGGCAGTACCCATGGTGACAGTGCTCATAGTGACAGTGCCCACTGTATGAGTGCCCATTTTGACAGTGCTCATGGTGACACTGACCACGGTGACAGTGCTCATGGTGACAGTGCCCATGGTGACACTGACCACAGTGAGAATGCTCACGGTGATATTGCCAATGCTGACAGCACTCATGTTGACAGCCCCCATTGTTCAAGGTGCCATGGTGACAGTGACCATGGTGAGAGATCTCACGGTGATAGCGCTCACGGTAATAGTCCTCATGGTGACAGTGCAAATGGTGACAATACACAGGGTGACAGTACTCATGGCGAAAATACACATGGTAGCAGTTCTCATAGTGAGAGTGCTCATGGGGGAAGTGCCCATGCTGACAGTGCTCATTGTGGCAGTGCTCATGGTGACAGTACCGATGAGGCCAGTGATTATGGTGATGGTGTTCACAGTGGCTGTGCTCATGGAGATAGTGCTCACGGTGACCGTGCCCATGATGACAGTGCCCAGGGTGACAGTGCTCACGGGGAAAGTGCCAATTATAACATTAACCATGGTGATAGTGCCCCTGGTGACACGGCCCACATTGACATTGCTCATGGTGATAGTGCCTTTGGTGACTGCTCATGGTGAAATTGCCCATCCTGACAATGCTCATGGTGACATTGCCCTTCGAGATAGTCCCTATGTTGACAGTGCCCAAGGTGATGTGCTCATGTTGAAAGTGCTCACAGTGATAGTGCCCATGGTGACATTGCCCATGGTGGATGTGCCCACGGTGCCCTTGCCAACAGTGACAGTGCCCACGCTGACAGTTCTCATTGTGATAGTGCCCATGGTGACAGTGCTCATGGTGATACTCGCAATGGTGACAGTGCTCATGGTGACAGTGCTCATGGTTGCAGTACCCTTGGTGACAGTGCTCAAAATGACAGTGACAGTGGTGGCAGTGATCATGGTGACAGTGCCCACGATGACATTTCCTATGGTGACACTTCTCACGGTGACATTGCCCATGGTGACAGGGCTCATTGTGATGTGCTCATGTTGAGAGTGCTCACAGTGATAGTGCCCATGGTGACATTGCCCATGGTGGAATTGCTCACGATGCCAGTGCCCACAGTGACAGTGCTCATGCTGAGAGTTGTCTTGGTGAGAGTGCCCATGGTGACAGTGCCCATGGTGATACTGCCAATAGTGACAGTACTCATTGTGTCAGTACTAATGGTGGCAGTACCCATGGTGACAGTCCTCAAAATGGCATTTCCCATGGTGACATAGCCCATGGTGACATTGCCTATGTTGACACTTCTCATGGTGACATTTCCCATGGTGACATGGCTCATGGTGACACTCCGCATTGTGACAGTGCCCATGGTGACAGTGCTCACAGTGAAAGAGCTCATGGTAATAATGTTTACGTTGAGATTGCCCAAGGTGAAAATACCCATGGTGAGAATACTCATCGAGAAATTGCCCATGGTTACATTTCTGATAGTAACTGTTCTCATGGTGAAAGTGCTCATGGTTGCAGTGCCCTCGGTGGCAGTGCTCGTGGTGTCAGTGCTCATGGTGACAGTGCTCATGGTGGCAGTTCCCATGGTGAGAGTACCAATGGGGCATTGCACATCGTGACAGTGCCCATGGCAACCGTGCTCACGTTGATATGACCCATGGTGACAGTTATCACGCCTGTTGTGCCGATGCTGATAATGCTCCCGGTGATAGTGCCCATGGTTACGGTGCCCATGGTGACAGTGTTCAGAGCAATAGTGAGCATAGTGATAGTGTACTTGGTGAGTGTGCCCATGGTGACTGTGCCCAATATGAGAGTACACATGGTGATACAGCTCAATGTGATAGTGCCCTTGTGGACAGTGCGCCTGGTGATATTTCTCACGGTGACATTGCCTATGATGACAATGCTCATGGTGACAGTGCCCATGGTGACCGTTCTCACGTTCATAGTGCCCATGGTGACAGTTCGTATGGTGAAAGTGCTCATCATGACACTGCCCATGTTGGTAGTTCCATTGGTGACAGTGCTCACAGTGATAGTGACTATGGTAAGATTGCAGATGGTGGCTGTGCCATTGCCCACGATGACAGTACTCATGGTGACAGTGCTCATGGTGAGAGTGTGCAAGGTGACAGTGCACATGGTTGTAATGCATATGGTGGCACTGAAAAATAGTTATAGTGCCCATGGTGACAGTGCTCATGCTGACAGAGCACAAGGTGACAACCCATGCTGACAGTGCTCACGGTGCCTGGGCTCAAGGTTGCATTACCCATTGTGACAGTGCTCACAGTTACAATGCTCATGTTAACTGTGCTCACCATGATAGTGTCCAAGGTGATAGTGATCACAGTGATTGTGCCGATGGTGATAGTGCTCATGGTGATAGTGCCCATGGTTAAGTTGCCCATGGTGACAGTGCTCACGGTCATAGTGATCCTAGTGATAGTGCACTTGTTGACCATGACCACGCTGAGAGTACAAATTTTGATAATTCTCAAGTTGGTAGTGTCCATGGTGGCAGTGCCCATGGACACCACCGTCAAAGTGATAGTGCTCACTGTGACAGGGCCCAAGGGGACAGTGCACACCGTGACTTTGCCTATCGTGACAGTGCTCACAGTGACCAATTCCATCATGACAGTGACCACAGTAACATTTCTAATGCTGATAGTGCCCATAGTGACAATACCCATGGTGACAGTACTCATGGTGATAATTCTCAAGGTGTTAGTGCCCATGGCGATCATTCCCATGGTGAGAGTCCTCACGGTGATCGTGCCCCTGTTGACAGTTCCCATTCAGAAAGTGCTCATGATGACAGTGCCTATGTTGTTAATTCCCATGGTGACACTTCTCACAGTGATACTGACAATGGTTACAGTTCTCATGTTGGCCGTGCCCTTGGTGATAGTGCCCATGAAGGCAGTTTTATGGTGACAGTGTTCTCGGTGATAGTGCCCATGGTGAGAGTGCACATGGTGGTAGTGCACATGGTGGCAATGAAAAATGGTGACAGGGCTCATGGTGACAGTGCTCACGGTAAAAACCCATGCTGACAGTACTCACAGAGACACTGCTCATGGTGGCAGTACCCATGGTGACAGTGCTCATAGTGACATTGCCCACTGTATGAGTGCCCATGTTGACAGTGCTCATGGTGACACTGACCACGGTGACAGTGCTCATGGTGACAGTGCCCATGGTGACACTGACCACAGTGAGCATGCTCACGGTGATAGTGCCAATGGTGACAGCACTCATGTTGACAGCCCCCATTGTGCAAGGTGCCATGGTGGCAGGGACCATGGTGAGAGATCTTACGGTGATAGCGCTCACGGTAATAGTCCTCATGGTGACAGTGCAAATGGTGACAATACACAGGGTGACAGTACTCATGGCGAAAATACCCATGGTAGCAGTTCTCTTAGTGACAGTGCTCATGGGGGAAGTGCCCATGCTTATAGTGCTCATTGTGGCAGTGCTCATGGTGACAGTACCGATGAGGCCAGTGATTATGGTGATGGTGTTCACAGTGGCTGTGCTCATGGAGATAGTGCTCACGGTGACCGTGCCCATGATGACAGTGCCCAGGGTGACAGTGCTCACGGGGAAAGTGCCAATGATAACATTAACCATGGTGATAGTGCCCCTGGTGACACGGCCCACAGTGACATTGCTCATGGTGATAGTGCCTTTGGTGACAGTGCTCATGGTGAAATTGCCCATCCTGACAATGCTCATGGTGACATTGCCCTTCGAGATAATACCCATGTTGACAGTGCCCATGGTGACGTGCTCCTGTTGACAGTGCTCACAGTGATAGTGCCCATGGTGACATTGCCCATGGTGGAAGTGCCCACGGTGCCCTTGCCAACAGTGACAGTGCCCACGCTGACCGTTCTCATTGTGATAGTGCCCATGGTGACAGTGCACATGGTGATACTCGCAATGGTGACAGTGCTCATGGTTGCTGTACCCTTGGTGACGGGGCTCAAAATGACAGTGACAGTGGTGGCAGTGACCATGGTGACACTGCCCACGATGACATTGCCTATGGTGACACTTCTCATGGTGACATTGCCCATGGTGACAGGGCTCATGGTGACGTGCTCATGTTGAGAGTGCTCACAGTGATCGTGCCCATGGTGACATTGCCCATGGTGGAATTGCTCACGATGCCAGTGCCCACATTTACAGTGCTCACGCTGAGAGTTGTCATGGTGATAGTGCCCATGGTGACAGTGCCCATGGTGATACTGCCCATGGTGACAGTGCTCATGGTGGCAGTACCCATGGTGATAGTGCTCAAAATGGCATTTCCCATGGTGACATTGCCTATGGTGACACTTCTCACGGTGACATTTCACATGGTGACATGGCTCATGGTGACACTCCGCATTGTGACAGTGCCCATGGTAACATTGCTCACAGTGAAAGTGCTCATGGTAATACAGTTTACGTTGAGAGTGCCCAAGGTGAAAATACCCATGGTGAGAGTACTCATCGAGAAATTGCCCATGGATACATTTCTCATAGTAACAGTTCTCATGGTGACAGTGCTCATGGTTGCAGTACCATCGGTGGCAGTGCTCATGGTGTCAGTGCTCATGGTGACAGTGCTCATGGTGGCAGTTCCCATGGTGAGAGTACCAATGGGGCATTGCACATCGTGACAGTGCCCATGGCAACCGTGCTCACGGTGATATGACCCATGGTGACAGTTATCACGCCTGTTGTGCCGATGCTGATAATGCTCCCGGTGATAGTGCCCATGGTTACGGTACCCATTGTGACAGTGTTCAGAGTA
The DNA here is from genome assembly GCF_964341445.2 of Mesoplodon mirus. NCBI lineage: Eukaryota > Metazoa > Chordata > Mammalia > Artiodactyla > Ziphiidae > Mesoplodon > Mesoplodon mirus. The sequence continues at coordinate 200,728,087 of NC_138976.1, read as the reverse complement.
ATAATGAGCATATGATAGTGTACTTGGTGAGTGTGCCCATGGTAACTGTGCCCAAGATGACAGTACACATGGTGATACAGCTCAATGTGATAGTGCCCTTGTGGACAGTGCGCCTGGTGATAGTTTTCACGGTGACATTGCCTATGATGACAATGCTCATGGTGACAGTGCCCATGGTGACCGTTCTCACGTTCATAGTGCCCATGGTGACAGTTCGTATTGTGAAAGTGCTCATGATGACAGTGCCCATGTTGGTAGTTCCATTGGTGACAGTGCTCACAGTGATAGTGACCATGGTAAGATTGCAGATGGTGGCTGTGCCATTGCCCATGATGACAGTACTCATGGTGACAGTGCTCATGGTGAGAGTGTGCAAGGTGACAGTGCACATGGTTGTAATGCACATGGTGGCACTGAAAAATAGTTATAGTGCCCATGGTGACAGTGCTCATGCTGACAGTGCACAAGGTGACAACCCATGCTGACAGTGCTCACGGTGACTGGGCTCAAGGTTGCATTACCCATTGTGACAGTGCTCACAGTTACAATGCTCATGTTAACTGTGCTCACCATGATAGTGTCCAAGGTGATAGTGATCACAGTGATTGTGCCGATGGTGATAGTGCTCATGGTGATAGTGCCCATGGTTAAGTTGCCCATGGTGACAGTGCTCGCGGTCATAGTGATCATAGTGATAGTGCACTTGTTGACCATGACCACGCTGAGAGTACAAACTTTGATAATTCTCAAGTGGGTAGTGTCCATGGTGGCAGTGCCCATGGACACCACCGTCAAAGTGATAGTGCTCACTGTGACAGGGCCCAAGGGGACAGTGCACACCATGACTTTGCCTATCGTGACAGTGCTCACAATGACAAATTCCATCGTGACAGTGACCACGGTAACAGTTCTAATGATGATAGTACCCATATTGACAATACCCATGGTGACAGTACTCATGGTGATAATTCTCAAGGTGGTAGTGCCCATGGCGATCATTCCCATGGTGAGAGTCCTCACGGTGATCGTGCCCATGGTGACAGTTCCCATTCTGAATGTGCTCATGATGACAGTGCCTATTTTGTTAATTCCCATGGTGACACTTCTCACAGTGATACTGACAATGGTTACAGTTCACATGTTGGCCGTGCCCTTGGTGACAGTGCCCATGAAGACAGTACTTACAGTGACAGTGTTCTCGGTGATAGTGCCCATGGTGAGAGTGCACATGGTGGTAGTGCACATGGTGGCAATGAAAAATGGTGACAGCGCTCATGGTGACAGTGCTCCCGGTAAAAACCCATGCTGACAGTACTCACAGAGACACTGCTCATAGTGGCAGTACCCATGGTGACACTTCTCACAGTGACAGTGCCCACTGTAGGAGTGCCCATGTTGACCTTGCTCATGGTGACACTGACCACGGTGACATTGCCTATGGTGACAGTGCCCATGGTGACACTGACCACAGTGAGAATGCTCACGGTGATAGTGCCAATGGTGACAGCACTCATGTTGACAGCCCCCATTGTGCAAGGTGCCATGGTGACAGTGACCATGGTGAGAGATCTCACGGTGGTAGCGCTCACGGTAATAGTCCTCATGGTGACAGTGCAAATGGTGACAATACACAGGGTGACAGTACTCATGGCGAAAATACCCATGGTAGCACTTCTCATAGTGACAGTGCTCATGGGGGAAGTGCCCATGCTGACAGTGCTCATTGTGGCAGTGCTCATGGTGACAGTACCGATGAGGCCAGTGATTATGGTGATGGTGTTCACAGTGGCTGTGCTCATGGAGATAGTGCTCACGGTGACCGTGCCCATCATGACAGTGCCCAGGGTGACAGTGCTCACGGGGAAAGTGCCAATGATAATATTAACCATGGTGATAGTGCCCCTGGTGACACGGCCCACAGTGACATTGCTCATGGTGATAGTGCCTTTGGTGACAGTGCTCATGGTGAAATTGCCCATCCTGACAATGCTCATGGTGACATTGCCCTTCGAGATAGTACCCATGTTGACAGTGCCCATGGTGACGTGCTCATGTTGACAGTGCTCACAGTGATAGTGCCCATGGTGACATTGCCCATGGTGGAAGTGCCCACGGTGCCCTTGCCAACAGTGACAGTGCCCACGCTGACAGTTCTCATTGTGATAGTGCCCATGGTGACAGTGCACATGGTGATACTCGCAATGGTGACAGTGCTCATGGTGACAGTGCTCATGGTTGCAGTACCCTTGGTGACAGTGCTCAAAATGACAGTGACAGCGGTGGCAGTGACCATGGTGACAGTGCCCACGCTGACATTGCCTATGGTGACACTTCTCATGGTGACATTGCCCATGGTGACAGGGCTCATGGTGACATGCTCATGTTGAGACTGCTCACAGTGATCGTGCCCATGGTGACATTGCCCATGGTGGAATTGCTCACGATGCCAGTGCCCACAGTGACAGTGCTCACGTTGAGAGTTGTCATGGTGATAGTGCCCATGGTGACAGTGCCCATGGTGATACTGCCAATGGTGACAGTACTCATGGTTGCAGTACCCATGGTGACAGTGCTCAAAATGGCATTTCCCATGGTGACATTGCCCATGGTGTCATTGCCTATGGTGACACTTCTCACGGTGACATTTCCCATGGTGACATGGCTCATGGTGACACTCCGCATTGTGACAGTGCCCATGGTGACAGTGCTCACAGTGAAAGTGCTCATGGTAATAATGTTTACGTTGAGATTGCCCAAGGTGAAAATACCCATGGTGAGAGTACTCATCGAGAAATTGCCCATGGTTACATTTCTCATAGTAACAGTTCTCATGGTGAAAGTGCTCATGGTTGCAGTGCCCTCGGTGGCAGGTCTCGTGGTGTCAGTGCTCATGGTGACAGTGCTCATGGTGGCAGTTCCCTTGGTGAGAGTACCAATGGGGCATTGCACATCGTGACAGTGCCCATGGCAACCGTGCTCACGTTGATATGACCCATGGTGACAGTTATCACGCCTCTTGTGCCGATGCTGATAATGCTCCCGGTGATAGTGCCCATGGTTACGGTGCCCATGGTGACAGTGTTCAGAGCAATAGTGAGCATAGTGATAGTGTACTTGGTGAGTGTGCCCATGGTGACTGTGCCCAATATGAGAGTACACATGGTGATACAGCTCAATGTGATAGTGCCCTTGTGGACAGTGCGCCTGGTGATAGTTCTCACGGTGACATTGCCTATGATGACAATGCTCATGGTGACAGTGCCCATGGTGACCTTTCTCACGTTCATAGTGCCCATGGTGACAGTTCGTATGGTGAAAGTGCTCATCATGACACTGCCCATGTTGGTAGTTCCATTGGTGACAGTGCTCACAGTGATAGTGACCATGGTAAGATTGCAGATGGTGGCTGTGCCATTGCCCACGATGACAGTACTCATGGTGACAGTGCTCATGGTGAGAGTGTGCAAGGTGACAGTGCACATGGTTGTAATGCATATGGTGGCACTGAAAAATAGTTATAGTGCCCATGGTGACAGTGCTCATGCTGACAGAGCACAAGGTGACAACCCATGCTGACAGTGCTCACGGTGCCTGGGCTCAAGGTTGCATTACCCATTGTGACAGTGCTCACAGTTACAATGCTCATGTTAACTGTGCTCACCATGATAGTGTCCAAGGTGATAGTGATCACAGTGATTGTGCCGATGGTGATAGTGCTCATGGTGATAGTGCCCATGGTTAAGTTGCCCATGGTGACAGTGCTCGCGGTCATAGTGATCCTAGTGATAGTGCACTTGTTGACCATGACCACGCTGAGAGTACAAATTTTGATAATTCTCAAGTTGGTAGTGTCCATGGTGGCAGTGCCCATGGACACCACCGTCAAAGTGATAGTGCTCACTGTGACAGGGCCCAAGGGGACAGTGCACACCGTGACTTTGCCTATCGTGACAGTGCTCACAGTGACCAATTCCATCATGACAGTGACCACAGTAACATTTCTAATGCTGATAGTGCCCATAGTGACAGTACCCATGGTGAAAGTACTCATGGTGATAATTCACAAGGTGTTAGTGCCCATGGCGATCATTCCCATGGTGAGAGTCCTCACGGTGATCGTGCCCCTGGTGACAGTTCCCATTCAGAAAGTGCTCATGATGACAGTGCCTATGTTGGTAATTCCCATGGTGACACTTCTCACAGTGATACTGACAATGGTTACAGTTCTCATGTTGGCCGTGCCCTTGGTGATAGTGCCCAGGAAGGCAGTTTTATGGTGACAGTGTTCTCGGTATAGTGCCCATGGTGAGAGTGCACATGGTGGTAGTGCACATGGTGGCAATGAAAAATGGTGACAGGGCTCATGGTGACAGTGCTCACGGTAAAAACCCATGCTGACAGTACTCACAGAGACACTGCTCATGGTGGCAGTACCCATGGTGACAGTGCTCATAGTGACAGTGCCCACTGTATGAGTGCCCATGTTGACAGTGCTCATGATGACACTGACCACGGTGACAGTGCTCATGGTGACAGTGCCCATGGTGACACTGACCACAGTGAGCATGCTCACGGTGATAGTGCCAATGGTGACAGCAGTCATGTTGACAGCCCCCATTGTGCAAGGTGCCATGGTGCCAGGGACCATGGTGAGAGATCTTACGGTGATAGCGCTCACAGTAATAGTCCTCATGGTGACAGTGCAAATGGTGACAATACACAGGGTGACAGTACTCATGGCGAAAATACCCATGGTAGCAGTTCTCTTAGTGACAGTGCTCATGGGGGAAGTGCCCATGCTTATAGTGCTCATTGTGGCAGTGCTCATGGTGACAGTGCCGATGAGGCCAGTGATTATGGTGATGGTGTTCACAGTGGCTGTGCTCATGGAGATAGTGCTCACGGTGACCGTGCCCATGATGACAGTGCCCAGGGTGACAGTGCTCACGGGGAAAGTGCCAATGATAACATTAACCATGGTGATAGTGCCCCTGGTGACACGGCCCACAGTGACATTGCTCATGGTGATAGTGCCTTTGGTGACAGTGCTCATGGTGAAATTGCCCATCCTGACAATGCTCATGGTGACATTGCCCTTCGAGATAATACCCATGTTGACAGTGCCCATGGTGACGTGCTCCTGTTGACAGTGCTCACAGTGATAGTGCCCATGGTGACATTGCCCATGGTGGAAGTGCCCACGGTGCCCTTGCCAACAGTGACAGTGCCCACGCTGACCGTTCTCATTGTGATAGTGCCCATGGTGACAGTGCACATGGTGATACTCGCAATGGTGACAGTGCTCATGGTGACAGTGCTCATGGTTGCTGTACCCTTGGTGACGGGGCTCAAAATGACAGTGACAGTGGTGGCAGTGACCATGGTGACACTGCCCACGATGACATTGCCTATGGTGACACTTCTCATGGTGACATTGCCCATGGTGACAGGGCTCATGGTGACGTGCTCATGTTGAGAGTGCTCACAGTGATCGTGCCCATGGTGACATTGCCCATGGTGGAATTGCTCACGATGCCAGTGCCCACAGTTACAGTGCTCACGCTGAGAGTTGTCATGGTGATAGTGCCCATGGTGACAGTGCCCATGGTGTTACTGCCCATGGTGACAGTACTCATGGTGGCAGTACCCATGGTGATAGTGCTCAAAATGGCATTTCCCATGGTGACATTGCCCATGGTGACATTGCCTATGGTGACACTTCTCACGGTGACATTTCCCATGGTGACATGGCTCATGGTGACACTCCGCATTGTGACAGTGCCCATGGTGACAGTGCTCACAGTGAAAGTGCTCATGGTAATACAGTTTACGTTGAGAGTGCCCAAGGTGAAAATACCCATGGTGAGAGTACTCATCGAGAAATTGCCCATGGATACATTTCTCATAGTAACAGTTCTCATGGTGACAGTGCTCATGGTTGCAGTACCATCGGTGGCAGTGCTCATGGTGTCAGTGCTCATGGTGACAGTGCTCATGGTGGCAGTTCCCATGGTGAGAGTACCAATGGGGCATTGCACATCGTGACAGTGCCCATGGCAACCGTGCTCACGGTGATATGACCCATGGTGACAGTTATCACGCCTGTTGTGCCGATGCTGATAATGCTCCCGGTGATAGTGCCCATGGTTACGGTACCCATGGTGACAGTGTTCAGAGTAATAGTGAGCATATGATAGTGTACTTGGTGAGTGTGCCCATGGTAACTGTGCCCAAGATGACAGTACACATGGTGATACAGCTCAATGTGATAGTGCCCTTGTGGACAGTGCGCCTGGTGATAGTTTTCACGGTGACATTGCGTATGATGACAATGCTCATGGTGACAGTGCCCATGGTGACCGTTCTCACGTTCATAGTGCCCATGGTGACAGTTCGTATTGTGAAAGTGCTCATGATGACAGTGCCCATGTTGGTAGTTCCATTGGTGACAGTGCTCACAGTGATAGTGACCATGGTAAGATTGCAGATGGTGGCTGTGCCATTGCCCATGATGACAGTACTCATGGTGACAGTGCTCATGGTGAGAGTGTGCAAGGTGACAGTGCACATGGTTGTAATGCACATGGTGGCACTGAAAAATAGTTATAGTGCCCATGGTGACAGTGCTCATGCTGACAGTGCACAAGGTGACAACCCATGCTGACAGTGCTCACGGTGACTGGGCTCAAGGTTGCATTACCCATTGTGACAGTGCTCACAGTTACAATGCTCATGTTAACTGTGCTCACCATGATAGTGTCCAAGGTGATAGTGATCACAGTGATTGTGCTGATGGTGATAGTGCTTATGGTGATAGTGCCCATGGTTAAGTTGCCCATGGTGACAGTGCTCGCGGTCATAGTGATCCTAGTGATAGTGCACTTGTTGACCATGACCACGCTGAGAGTACAAACTTTGATAATTCTCAAGTGGGTAGTGTCCATGGTGGCAGTGCCCATGGACACCACCGTCAAAGTGATAGTGCTCACTGTGACAGGGCCCAAGGGGACAGTGCACACTCTGACTTTGACTATCGTGACAGTGCTCACAATGACAAATTCCATCGTGACAGTGCCCACGGTAACAGTTCTAATGATGATAGTGCCCATAGTGACAATACCCATGGTGACAGTACTCATGGTGATAATTCTCAAGGTGGTAGTGCCCATGGCGATCATTCCCATGGTGAGAGTCCTCACGGTGATCGTGCCCATGGTGACAGTTCCCATTCTGAATGTGCTCATGATGACAGTGCCTATTTTGTTAATTCCCATGGTGACACTTCTCACAGTGATACTGACAATGGTTACAGTTCACATGTTGGCCGTGCCCTTGGTGACAGTGCCCATGAAGACAGTACTTACAGTGACAGTGTTCTCGGTGATAGTGCCCATGGTGAGAGTGCACATGGTGGTAGTGCTCATGGTGGCAATGAAAAATGGTGACAGCGCTCATGGTGACAGTGCTCCCGGTAAAAACCCATGCTGACAGTACTCACAGAGACACTGCTCATAGTGGCAGTACCCATGGTGACACTTCTCACAGTGACAGTGCCCACTGTAGGAGTGCCCATGTTGACCTTGCTCATGGTGACACTGACCACGGTGACATTGCCTATGGTGACAGTGCCCATGGTGACACTGACCACAGTGAGAATGCTCACGGTGATAGTGCCAATGGTGACAGCACTCATGTTGACAGCCCCCATTGTGCAAGGTGCCATGGTGACAGTGACCATGGTGAGAGATCTCACGGTGATAGCGCTCACGGTAATAGTCCTCATGGTGACAGTGCAAATGGTGACAATACACAGGGTGACAGTACTCATGGCGAAAATACCCATGGTAGCACTTCTCATAGTGACAGTGCTCATGGGGGAAGTGCCCATGCTGACAGTGCTCATTGTGGCAGTGCTCATGGTGACAGTACCGATGAGGCCAGTGATTATGGTGATGGTGTTCACAGTGGCTGTGCTCATGGAGATAGTGCTCACGGTGACCGTGCCCATGATGACAGTGCCCAGGGTGACAGTGCTCACGGGGAAAGTGCCAATGATAATATTAACCATGGTGATAGTGCCCCTGGTGACACGGCCCACAGTGACATTGCTCATGGTGATAGTGCCTTTGGTGACAGTGCTCATGGTGAAATTGCCCATCCTGACAATGCTCATGGTGACATTGCCCTTCGAGATAGTACCCATGTTGACAGTGCCCATGGTGACGTGCTCATGTTGACAGTGCTCACAGTGATAGTGCCCATGGTGACATTGCCCATGGTGGAAGTGCCCACGGTGCCCTTGCCAACAGTGACAGTGCCCACGCTGACAGTTCTCATTGTGATAGTGCCCATGGTGACAGTGCACATGGTGATACTCGCAATGGTGACAGTGCTCATGGTGACAGTGCTCATGGTTGCAGTACCCTTGGTGACAGTGCTCAAAATGACAGTGACAGCGGTGGCAGTGACCATGGTGACAGTGCCCACGCTGACATTGCCTATGGTGACACTTCTCATGGTGACATTGCCCATGGTGACAGGGCTCATGGTGACATGCTCATGTTGAGACTGCTCACAGTGATCGTGCCCATGGTGACATTGCCCATGGTGGAATTGCTCACGATGCCAGTGCCCACAGTGACAGTGCTCACATTGAGAGTTGTCATGGTGATAGTGCCCATGGTGACAGTTCCCATGGTGATACTGCCAATGGTGACAGTACTCATGGTTGCAGTACCCATGGTTACAGTGCTCAAAATGGCATTTCCCATGGTGACATTGCCCATGGTGACATTGCCTATGGTGACACTTCTCACGGTGACATTTCCCATGGTGACATGGCTCATGGTGACACTCCGCATTGTGACAGTGCCCATGGTGACAGTGCTCACAGTGAAAGTGCTCATGGTAATAATGTTTACGTTGAGATTGCCCAAGGTGAAAATACCCATGGTGAGAGTACTCATCGAGAAATTGCCCATGGTTACATTTCTCATAGTAACAGTTCTCATGGTGACAGTGCTCATGGTTGCAGTGCCCTCAGTGGCAGGGCTCGTGGTGTCAGTGCTCATGGTGACAGTGCTCATGGTGGCAGTTCCCTTGGTGAGAGTACCAATGGGGCATTGCACATCATGACAGTGCCCATGGCAACCGTGCTCACGTTTATATGACCCATGGTGACAGTTATCACGCCTCTTGTGCCGATGCTGATAATGCTCCCGGTGATAGTGCCCATGGTTACGGTGCCCATGGTGACAGTGTTCAGAGCAATAGTGAGCATAGTGATAGTGTACTTGGTGAGTGTGCCCATGGTGACTGTGCCCAATATGAGAGTACACATGGTGATACAGCTCAATGTGATAGTGCCCTTGTGGACAGTGCGCCTGGTGATAGTTCTCACGGTGACATTGCCTATGATGACAATGCTCATGGTGACAGTGCCCATGGTGACCGTTCTCACGTTCATAGTGCCCATGGTGACAGTTCGTATGGTGAAAGTGCTCATCATGACACTGCCCATGTTGGTAGTTCCATTGGTGACAGTGCTCACAGTGATAGTGACCATGGTAAGATTGCAGATGGTGGCTGTGCCATTGCCCACGATGACAGTACTCATGGTGACAGTGCTCATGGTGAGAGTGTGCAAGGTGACAGTGCACATGGTTGTAATGCATATGGTGGCACTGAAAAATAGTTATAGTGCCCATGGTGACAGTGCTCATGCTGACAGAGCACAAGGTGACAACCCATGCTGACAGTGCTCACGGTGCCTGGGCTCAAGGTTGCATTACCCATTGTGACAGTGCTCACAGTTACAATGCTCATGTTAACTGTGCTCACCATGATAGTGTCCAAGGTGATAGTGATCACAGTGATTGTGCCGATGGTGATAGTGCTCATGGTGATAGTGCCCATGGTTAAGTTGCCCATGGTGACAGTGCTCGCGGTCATAGTGATCATAGTGATAGTGCACTTGTTGACCATGACCACGCTGAGAGTACAAACTTTGATAATTCTCAAGTTGGTAGTGTCCATGGTGGCAGTGCCCATGGACACCACCGTCAAAGTGATAGTGCTCACTGTGACAGGGCCCAAGGGGACAGTGCACACCGTGACTTTGCCTATCGTGACAGTGCTCACAGTGACCAATTCCATCATGACAGTGACCACAGTAACATTTCTAATGCTGATAGTGCCCATAGTGACAGTACCCATGGTGAAAGTACTCATGGTGATAATTCTCAAGGTGTTAGTGCCCATGGCGATCTTTCCCATGGTGACAGTCCTCACGGTGATCGTGCCCCTGGTGACAGTTCCCATTCTGAAAGTGCTCATGATGACAGTGCCTATGTTGGTAATTCCCATGGTGACACTTCTCACAGTGATACTGACAATGGTTACAGTTCACATGTTGGCCGTGCCCTTGGTGACAGTGCCCCTGAAGAAAGTACTTATGGTGACAGTGTACTCGGTTATAGTGCCCATGGTGAGAGTGCACATGGTGGTAGTGCACATGGTGGCAATGAAAAATGGTGACAGTGCTCATGGTGACAGTGCTCACGGTCAAAACCCATGCTGACAGTACTCACAGAGACACTGCTCATGGTTGCAGTACCCATGGTGATAGTGCTCATAGTGACAGTGCCCACTGTATGAGTGCCCATGTTGACAGTGCTCACGGTGACACTGACCACGGTGACAGTGCTCATGGTGACAGTGCCCATGATGACACTGACCACAGTGAGCATGCTCACGGTGATAGTGCCAATGGTGACAGCACTCATGTTGACAGCCCCCATTGTGCAAGGTGCCATGGTGACAGTGACCATGGTGAGAGATCTCACGGTGATAGCGCTCACGGTAATAGTCCTCATGGTGACAGTGCAAATGGTGACAATACACAGGGTGACAGTACTCATGGCGAAAATACCCATGGTAGCCGTTCTCATAGTGACAGTGCTCATGGGGGAAGTGCCCATGCTGACAGTGCTCATTGTGGCAGTGCTCATGGTGACAGTACCGATGAGGCCAGTGATTATGGTGATGGTGTTCACAGTGGCTGTGCTCATGGAGATAGTGCTCACGGTGACCGTGCCCATGATGACAGTGCCCAGGGTGACAGTGCTCACGGGGAAAGTGCCAATGATAACATTAACCATGGTGATAGTGCCCCTGGTGACACGGCCCACAGTGACATTGCTCATGGTGTTAGAGCCTTTGGTGACAGTGCTCATGGTGAAATTGCCCATCCTGACAATGCTCATGGTGACATTGTCCTTCGAGATAGTACCCATGTTGACAGTGCCCATGGTGACATGCTCATGTTGACAGTGCTCACAGTGATAGTGCCCATGGTGACATTGCCCATGGTGGAAGTGCCCACGCTGACAGTTCTCATTGTGATAGTGCCCATGGTGACAGTGCACATGGTGATACTCGCAATGGTGACAGTGCTCATGGTGACAGTGCTCATGGTTGCAATACCCATGGTGACAGTGCTCAAAATGACAGTGACAGTGGTGGCAGTGACCATGGTGACAGTCCCCACGGTGACATTGCCTATAGTGAGACTTCTCACGGTGACATTGCCAATGGTGACAGGGCTCATGTTGACGTGCTTATATTGACAGTGCTCACAGTGATAGTGCCCATGTTGATATTGCCCATGGTGGAATTGCACACAGTGCCACTTCCCACAGTGACAGTGCTCACACTGAGAGTTGTCATGGTGATAGTGCCCATGGTGACAGTTCACATGGTCATACTCCAAATGGTGACAGTACTCATGGTGACAGTACTCATGGTCGCAGTACCCATGGTGACAGTGCTCAACAGGGCATTTCCCATGGTGACATTGCCCATGGTGACATTGCCTATGGTGACAAATCTCATGGTGAAATTGCCCATCCTGACAATGCTCATGGTGACATTGCCCTTCGAGATAGTACCCATGTTGACAGTGCCCATGGTGATGTGCTCATGTTGGCAGTGTTCACATTGATAGTGCCCATGGTGACATTGCCCATGGTGGAAGTGCCCACGGTGCCCTTGCCAACAGTGACAGTGCCCACGCTGACAGTTCTCATTGTGATAATGTCCATGGTGACAGTGCACATGGTGATACTCGCAATGGTGACAGTGCTCATATTGACAGTGCTCATGGTTGCAGTTCCCTTGGTGACAGTGCTCAAAATGACAGTGACAGTGGTGGCAGTGATCATGGTGACAGTGCCCACGATGACATTGCCAATGGTGACACCTCACACGGTGACATTACCCATGGTGACAGGGCTCATGGTGACGTGCTCATGTTGAGAGTTCTCACAGTGATAATGCCCATGGTGACATTGCCCATGGTGGAATTGCTCACGATGCCAGTGCCCACAGTGACAGGGCTCACGCTGAGATTTGTCATGATGATAGTGCCCATTGTGACGTGCTCATGTTGACAGTGCTCACAGTGATAGTGCCCATGGTGACATTGCCCATATTGGAAATACCCACGGTGCCCTCGCGAACAGTGACAGTGCCCACGCTGACTGTTCTACTTTTGATAGTGCCCATGGTGACAGTGCACATGGTGATACTCACAATGGTGACAGTGCTCATGGTGACAGTGCTCATGGTTGCAGTACCCATGGTGACAGTGCTCAAAATGACAGTGAGAGTGGTGGCAGTGACCATGGTAACCGTGCTTACGGTAATATGACCCATGGTTACAGTTATCATGATTGTGGTACCAATGCTGATAATGCTCCCGGAGATAGTGCCCATGGTTAAGGTGCCCATGGTGACAGTGTTCAGAGTCATAGTGATCATAGTGATAGTCTACTTGGTGACCGTGCCCATGGTGACTGTGCCTATGGTGACAGTACACATTGTGATACTAGTCCATGTGATAGTGCCCTTGTTGAACCTGAGCAAGGTGACATTTCTCACGGTGACAATGCCTATGGTGACAATGCTCATGGTGACAGTGCCCATGGTGACCGTTCTCACGTTGATAATGCCCATGATGACAGTTCGTATGGTGAAAGTTCTCATGATGGCAGTGTCCATGTTGGTAGTTCCATTGGTGACAGTGCTCACAGTGATAGTGACCATGGTAAGATTGCAGATGTTGGCTGTGCCATTGCCCATGGTGACAGTGCTCATGGTGATCGTGTGCAAGGTGACAGTGCACATGGTTGTAATGCACATGGTGGCACTGAAAAATAGTTATAGTGCCCATGGTGACAGTGCTCATGCTGACAGTGCCCAAGGTGACAACCCATGCTGACAGTGCTCACGGTGACTGGGCTCATGGTTGCATTACCCATTGTGACAGTGCTCACAGTTACAATGCTCATGTTAACTGTGCCCACCATAATAGTGTCTATGGTGACAGTGATCACAGTAATAGTGCCGATATTGATAGTGCTCATGGTGATAGTGCCCATGATTAAGGTGCCCATGGTGACAGTGCTCACGGTCATAGTGAGCATAGTGATAGTGCACTTGTTGACCATGACCACGCTGAGAGTACAAATCGTGATACTTCTCAAGTTGGTAGTATCCATGGTGGCAGTGCCCATGGACACCACCGTCAAAGTGATAGTGCTCACTGTGACAGGGCCCAAGGGGACAGTGCACACTGTGAATTTGCCTATCGTGACAGTGCTCACTGTGACAATACCCATGATGACAGTACTCATGGTGATAATTCTCAAGGTGGTAGTGCCCATGGCGATCATTCCCATGGTGAGAGTCCTCACGGTGATAGTGCCCATGGTGACAGTTCCCATTCTAAAAGTGCTCATGATGACAGTACCTATGTTGGTAATTCCCATGGTGACACTTCTCACAGTGATACTGACAATGGTTACAGTACACATGTTGGCCGTGCCCGTGGTGACAGTTCCCATGAAGACAGTACTTATGGTGACAGTTTTCTCGGTGATAGTGCCCATGGTTTTGGTGCCCATGGTGACAGTGTTCAGAGTAATAGTGAGCATATGATAGTGTACTTGGTGATTGTGCGCATGGTGACTGTGCCCAAGATGACAGTACACATGGTGATACAGCTCAATGTGATAGTGCCCTTGTGGACAGAGCACCTGATGATAGTTCTCACGGTGACATTGCCGATGATGACAATGCTCATGGTGACAGTGCCCATGGTGACCGTTCTCACGTTCATAGTGCCCATGGTGACAGTTCGTATGGTGAAAGTGCTCATGATGACAGTGCCATGTTGGTAGTTCCATTGGTGACAGTGCTCACAGTGATAGTGACCATGGTAAGATTGTAGATGGTGGCTGTGCCATTGCCCATGATGACAGTACTCATGGTGACAGTGCTCATGGTGAGAGTGTGCAAGGTGACAGTGCACATGGTTGTAATGCACATGGTGGCACTGAAAAATAGTTATAGTGCCCATGGTGACAGTGCTCATGCTGACCGTGCACAAGGTGACAACCCATGCTGAAAATGCTCAGGGTGACTGGGCTCATGGTTGCATTACCCATTGTGACAGTGCTCACAGTTACAATGCTCATGTTATCTGTGCTCACCATGATAGTGTCTTAGGTGACAGTGATCACAGTGGTAGTGCCGATGGTGATAGTGCTCATGGTGATAGTGCCCATGATTAAGGTGCCCATGTTGACATTGCTCACGGTCATAGTGAGCATAGTGATAGTGCACTTGTTGACCGTGAACACGCTGAGAGTACAAATGGTGATAATTCTCAAGTTGGTAGTATCCATGGTGGCAGTGCCCATGGACACCACCGTCAAAGTGATAGTGCTCACTGTGACAGGGCCCAAGGGGACAGTGCAAACCGTGACTTTGCCTATCGTGACAGTGTCACAGTGACAAATTCCATCGTGACAGTGACCACGGTGACAGTTCTAATGCTGATAGTGCCCATGGCGATAATTTCCCTGGTGAGAGTCCTCACAGTGATAGTGCCCATGGTGACAGTTCCCATTCTGAAAGTGCTCATGATGACAGTGCCTATGTTGGTAATTCCCATGGTGACACTTCTCACAGTGATACTGACAACGGTTACAGTTCACATATTGGCCGTGCCCTTGGTCACAGTACCCATGAAGACAGTACTTATGGTGACAGTTTTTTCGGTGATAGTGCCCATAGTGAGAGTGCACATGGTGGTAGTGCACATGGTGGCATTGAAAAATGGTGACAGGGCTCATGGTGACAGTGCTCACAGTATAAACCCATGCTGACCGTACTCACAGAGACACTGCTCATGGTGACAGTACATATGGTGACAGTGCTCACAGTTACAGTGCCCACTCTATGAGTGCCCATGTTGACAGTGCCCATGGTGACGTGCTCATGTTGACAGTGCTCACAGTGATAGTGCCCATGGTGATATTGCCCATGGTGGAATTGCCCACCGTGCCCTTTCCAACAGTGACAGTGCCCAAGCTGACAGTTCTTACTGTGATGGTGCCCATGGTGACAGTACACATGGTGATACTCGCAATGGTGACAGTGCTCATGGTGACAGTGCCCATGGTTGCAGTACCCTTGGTGACAGTGCTCAAAATGACACTGACAGTGGTGGCAGTGACCATGGTGACACTGCCCACGAAGACATTGCCTATGGTGACACTTCTCACGGTGACATTGCCCATAGTGAAATGGCTCAGGGTGACGTGCTCATGTTGAGAGTGCTCACAGTGATAGTGCCCATGGTGACATTGCCCATGGTGGAATTGCACACGGTGCCCTTGCCAACAGTGACAGTGCCCACGCTGACAGTTCTCATTGTGTTAGTGCCCATGCTGACAGTGCACATGGTGATAATCGCAATGGTTACAGTGCTCATGGTGACAGTGCTCATGGTTGCAGTACCCAAAGTGACAGTGCTCAAAATGACAGGGACAGTGGTGGCAGTGACCATGGTGACAGTGCCCACGATGACATTGCCTATGGTGACCCTTCTCACGGTGACATTGCCCATAGTGACAGGGCTCAGTGTGACGTGCTCATGTTGAGAGTGCTCACAGTGATAGTGTCCATGGTGACATTGCCCATGTTGGAATTGCTCACGATGCCAGTGCCAACAGTGATATTGCTCACGCTGAGAGTTGTCATGGTGATAGTGCCCATGGTGACAGTGCGCATGTTGGAAGTGCCCACGATGCCCTTGCCAACAGTGAGAGTGCCCTCGCTGACAGTTCTCATTGTGATAGTGCCCATGGTGATAGTGCACATGGTGATACTCGCAATGGTGACAGTGCTCATGGTCACAGTGCTCATGGTTGCAGTACCCATGGTGACAGTTCTCAAAATGACAGTGACAGTGGTGGCAGTGACCATGGTGACAGTGCCCACGGTGACATTGCCTATAGTGACACTTCTCACTGTGACATTGCCGATGGTGACAGGGCTCATGGTGACATGCTCATATTGACAGTGCTCACAGTGATAGTGCCCATGGTGACATTGCCCATGGTGGAATTGCACACAATGCCAGTTCCCACAGTGACAGTGCTCACGCTGAGAATTGTCATGGTGATAGTGCCCATGGTGACAGTGCACATGTTCATACTGCCAATCGTTACAGTACTCATGGTGACAGTACTCATGTTTGCAGTACCCATGGTGACAGTGCTCAAAATGGCAGTTCCCATGGTGACATTGCCCATGGTGACATTGCCTTTGGTGACACTTCGCACGGTGACATTTCCCATTGTGACATGGCTCATGGTGACACACCACATTGTTCCAGTGCCCATGGTGACAGTGCTCACAGTGAAAGTGCTCATGGTAATAGTGTTTACGCTGAGAGTGCCCAAGGTGAAAATACACATGGTGCCATTACTCATTGAGAAATTGCCCATGGTTCCAATTCTCATAGCAACAGTTATGGTGACAGTGCTCATGGTGGCACTGCCCTGGGTGGCAGTGCTCGTGTTGTCAGTGCTCATGGTGACAGTGCTCATGGTGGCAGTTCCCATGGTGAGAGTACCGATGGGGCAGTGCACATGGTGACAGTGCCCATGGTAACCGTGCTTACAGTGATATCACCCATGGTTACAGTTATCATGATTGTGGTACCAATGCTGATAATGCTCCCGGAGATAGTGCCCATGGTGACAGTCTTCAGAGTAATAGTGAGCATAGTGATAGTGTACTTGGTGACCGTGCCCATGGTGACAGTTCCTATGGTGAGAGTACACATGGCGATAATGCTCCATGTGATAGTGCCCTTGTTGACCCTGCGCATGGTGACAGTTCTCACGGTGACAGTGCCTATGGTGACAATGCTCATGGTGACAGTGCCGATGGTGACCGTTCTCACGTTCATAGTGCCCATGGTGACAGTTCGTATGGTGAAAGTGCTCATGATGACAGTGCCCATGTTGGTAGTTCCATTGGTGACAGTGCTCACAGTGATAGTGACCATGGTAAGATTGCAGATGGTGGCTGTGCCATTGCCCATGATGACAGTACTCATGGTGACAGTGCTCATGTTGAGAGTGTGCAAGGTGACAGTGCACATGGTTGTAATGCACATGGTGGCACTGAAAAATAGTTATACTGCCCATGGTGACAGTGCTCATGCTGACAGTGCACAAGGTGACAACGCATGCTGACAGTGCTCATGGTGACTGGGCTCATGGTTGCATTACCCATTGTGACAGTGCTCACAGTTACAATGCTCATGTTAACTGTGCTCACCATGATCGTGTCCATGGTGATAGTGATCACAGTGATTGTGCCGATGGTGATAGTGCCCATGGTTAAGTTGCCCATGGTGACAGTGCTCATGGTCATAGTGAGCATAGTGATAGTGCACTTGTTGACCATGACCACGCTGAGAGTACAAATTTTGATAATTCTCAAGTTGGTAGTGTCCATGGTGGCAGTGCCCATGGACACCACCGTCAAAGTGATAGTGCTCACTGTGATAGGGCCCAAGGGGACAGTGCAAACCGTGACTTTGCCTATAGTGACAGTGCTCACAGTGACAAATTCCATCGTGACAGTGACCACGGTAACAGTTCTAATGCTGATAGTGCCCATAGTGACAATACCCATGGTGACAGTACTCATGGCAATAATTCTCAAGGTGTTAGTGCCCATGGCGATCATTCCCATGGTGAGAGTCCTCACGGTGATAGTGCCCATGTTGACAGTTCCCATTCTGAATGTGCTCATGATGACAGTACCTATGTTGGTAATTCCCATGGTGACACTTCTCACAGTGATACTGACAATGGTTACATGTCACATGTTGGCCGTGCCCTTGGTGACAGTGCCCATGAAGACAGTACTTATGGTGACAGTGTTCTCGGTGATAGTGCCCATGGTGAGAGTGCACATGGTGGTAGTGCACATGGTGGCAATGAAAAATGGTGACAGTGCTAACGGTAAAAACCCATGCTGACAGTACTCACAGAGACACTGCTCATAGTGGCAGTACCCATGGTGACAGTGCTCACAGTGACAGTGCCCACTGTATGACTGCCCATGTTGACAGTGCTCTTGGTGACACTGACCACGGTGACTTTGCCTATGGTGACAGTGCTCATGGTGACAGTGCCCATGGTGACACTGACCACAGTGAGAATGCTCACGGTGATAGTGCCAATGGTGACAGCACTCATGTTGACAGCCCCCATTGTGCAAGGTGCCATGGTGACAGTGACCATGGTGAGAGATCTCACGGTGATAGCGCTCACGGTAATAGTCCTCATGGTGACAGTGCAAATGGTGACAATACACAGGGTGACAGTACTCATGGCGAAAATACCCATGGTAGCCGTTCTCATAGTGACAGTGCTCATGGGGGAAGTGCCCATGCTGACAGTGCTCATTGTGGCAGTGCTCATGGTGACAGTACCGTTGAGGCCAGTGATTATGGTGATGGTGTTCACAGTGGCTGTGCTCATGGAGATAGTGCTCACGGTGACCGTGCCCATGATGACAGTGCCCAGGGTGACAGTGCTCACGGGGAAAATGCCAATGATTACATTAACCATGGTGATAGTGCCCCTGGTGACATGGCCCACAGTGACATTGCTCATGGTGATAGTGCCTTTGGTGACAGTGCTCATGGTGAAGTTGCCCATCCTGACAATGCTCATGGTGACATTGCCCTTCGAGATAGTACCCATGTTGACAGTGCCCATGGTGACGTGCTCCTGTTGACAGTGCTCACAGTGATAGTGCCCACGGTGACATTGCCCATGGTGGAAGTGCCCACGGTGCCCTTGTCAACAGTGACATTGCCCACGTTGACAGTCCTCATTGTGATAGTGCCCATGGTGACAGTGCACATGGTGATACTCGCAATGGTGACAGTGCTCATGGTGACAGCGCTCATGGTTGCAGTACCCATGGTGACAGTGCTCAATGCTCATCACAATCCTCCATGACCCCTGACAACACAGTGATCTGGGAATCTTGTCATCAAAATTCTCCATGACACATGTCATCACAATGATCCTACCCTTGTCATAGCAATGCTCCATGACCACTGTAATCACAATGCTCCGTGACGCTTGTCATCACAGTGCTCCATGACCATTGCCATCACAATGCTCCATGCCTTTGTCAGCAAAATGCTACATTACCTTGTCATCACAATGCTCCTTTCGCTTGTCATCAAAATACTACATTTCCTTTGTCATCGCAATCCTCCATGAAACTTGGTATCACATTGATTCATGCCTTTTTCATCACAATGCTCCATGCTCCTTGAAATCAAAATGATACATGACCTCTGTCATCACAATGCTCCAAACCCTTGTGATCACAATGTTCCATAACACTTGTCATCACTACACCCCATGACGCTTGTCATCACAATTATCCATGGTCTTCTCATCACAATGCTCCATGACCTTTTTCATCACAATGCTCAATACACTTGTCATCACAATGCTGCCTGACACTTGTCGTCAGTATGCTTCTTGAACCCTGTCATGACAAGGCTCCATGCCTTTTTCATCACAATGATCCATGCCCTTTTCATCACAATGCTCCAAGACCCCTGTAATCACAATGCTCCATGCCCTTGTCATTCACAAAGCTCCATGACGCCTGTCATCAGAATGCTCCATGGCCTTCTCATTACAATGCTTCATGCCCTTGTCATCACAATGCTACTGGACCCCTGTATTCACAATTCTCCATGCACCTTTCATCAGAATGCTCCATGCGACTTGTCATCACAAGGCTCCATGGTCTTCTCATCACAATGCTCCAGGACCTTGTCATCACAATGCTCCATTCCCTTGTCATCACAATGCTCCATGACTCCTGTCATCCCAATACCCCATAAATATTTTCAGCCCAAAGCTCCATGACCTTCTCATCACAATGCTCCATTACCCCTGTCATCAAAATGCTCCATGACCACTGTCATCACAAACCTCCATGACCCATGACAACAGAATGATCCGGGACTCATGTCATCAAAATTCTCCATGACCCTTGTCATCAAAATGATCCATGCTCTTGTCATACAAATGCTCCATGACCCCTGTACTCACAATGGTCCATGACGCTTGTCACCACAGTGCTCCATGACCCTTGTCATCACAATGTTCCATGCCTTTGTCAGCAAAATTCTACATGACCTTGTCATCACAATGCTCCATTCGCTTGTCATCACAGTACTCCATTCCCATTATCATCACAATCCTCAATGAATCATGGGTTCACATTGCTTCATGCCCTTCTCATCACAATGCACCATGCTCCTTGAAATCACAATGATCCATGACGTCTGTCATCAAAATGCTCCAAACCCTTGTGGTGAGAATGTGCCATAACACTTGTCATCACCACGCTCCATGACGCCTGCAATCACAATACTCCATGCCCTTGTCATCATAATCCTCAATGAGCTTCTTCATCACAATGCACAATACCCTTGTCATCACAATGCTCCCTGACACTTGTCATCCGAATGCTCCTTGAAACCTGTCATGAAAAGGCTCCATGCCTTTTTCATCACAATGCTCCATGCCCTTTTCATCACAATGCTCCAGGCCACTGTCATCACAATACTCCACAAGCTTGTCATCAGAATGCTCCATGACACTTGTCACCAGAATGGTCCATACTTTTGTCAGCAAAATTCTACATGACCTTGTCATCACAATGTTCCATTCTCTTGTCATCACAATACTCAATTTCCATTATCATCACTATCCTCAAAGAATCTTTGGTTCACATTGCTTCATGCCCTTGTCATCACAATGCTCCATGCTCCTTGAAATCAAAATGATCCATGACCTCTGTCATCACAATGCTCCAAACAATTTTGATCACAATGTTCTATAACACTTGTCATCACAACGCTCCATGATGACAGTCATCACAATACATCATGCCCTTGTCATCACAAAGCTCCATGACCTTTTTCATCACAATGCTCAATACACTTTCATCACAATGCTCCCTGACACTTGTCAGAATGCTCCTTGAACCCTGTCATGAAAAGGCTCCATGCCTTTTTCATCACAATGCTTCATGCCCTTTTCATCACAATGCTCCAAGGCCCGTGTAATCACAATGCTCCATGCCCTTGTCATTCACAAAGCTCCATAACGCATGTCATCAGAATGCTCCATTGACTTCTCATCAAAATGCTCCATGTCCTTGTCATCACAATGCTCCAAGACCCCTGTAATCACAATGCTCCATGCCCCATTTTATTAGAATGCTCAATGAGACTTGTCATCACAAGGCTCCATGGTCTTCTCATCACAATGCTCCAGGACTTTGTCATCACAATGCTCTATTCCCTAGTCATCACAATGCTCCATAACCCCTGTCATCACATTACTCCATGAACATATTCAGCCCAATCCTCCATGACATTTTCATCAAAATGCTCCATGACACCTGTCATCACAATGCTCCATGACCACTGTCATCACAATGCTACATGACCCTTGACAACACAATGATTCGGGACTCTTGTCCTCAAAATGCTCCATGACACTTGTCATCACAATGCTCCATGCCCTTGTCATCCCAATGTTCCTTGACCTCTGTAATCACAGTGCTCCTTGACACTTGTCATAAAAGTGCTCCATGACACTTGTCATCACAATGCTCCATGCCTTTGCCAGCAAAATGTTACATGACCTTGTCATCACAATGCTCCATGTGCTTGTCATCACAATACTCCATTACCATTGTCATCACAATCCTCCATGAAACTTGGGATCACATTGCTTCATGCCCTTGTCATCACAATGCTCCATGCTCCTTGAAATCAAAATGATCCATGACCTCTGTCATCACAATGCTCCATGACGCAGTGTCATCACAATGCTCCGTAATTCCTGTCATCACAATGCTTCATGACGTTTGTCATCACAATGGTCCATGTCTTCGTCATCACAAGGCTTTGTGACATTTGTCACCAAAATACTCCATGAACTTTTCATCACAATGCTCTGTGACCCTTGTCTTCACAATGCTCAATGCCTTTGTCAGCACAATGCTCCATGACCCATGTCATCACAATGTGCCATGTGCTTGTCATCACAATGCTCCACAACCTTGTCATCACAATGCTCCATAAAATTTCTCATCACAATGCTCCATGCACTTCTCATCAAAATGCTCTCTCATCACTGATACCATAATGTTCCATCAATAATCATCACAATACTCCCTCACCCGTTTCATCACAATGTTTCATGACCTCTGTCATCACAATACTACATGCCCTTACCATCACAATGCTCCATGACCCATGACATCACTATGCTCCATAACCCCTGTCATCAAAATATTCCATAACACTTTTCATCACAATGCTCCACGGTCTTGCCATTACAATGCTCCATGCCCTTGCCATTACAATCCTCCATCACTCTTGTATCACAATAATCTGTGCCCTTGTCATCACAATGCTCTATGACCAGTCTCATCACAATAATCCATGAAATATTTCAGACCAAAGCTCCATGCCCTTGTCATCACAATGCTCCATTACACCTGTCATAAAAATCCTCCATGACCCCTGCCATCACAATATTCCACGGCCTTGTCATCACAAGGCTCCATGACTCTTGTCATCACAATGCTCCAAGACCACTCTAATCACAATGCTCCATGCCCTTGTCATCACAAAGCTCCATGATACATGTCATCAGAATGCTCTATGGACTTCTCATCAAAATGCTCTATTCCCTTGTCATCACAATGCTCCAAGACCCCTGTAATCACAGTGCTCCATGCCCCATTTCATCTCGATGCTCCATGAGCGCAGTCATCACAATTCACCATGCCCATCATCATAATGCTTCATGCAATTGTCATCACAATGAAATTAAAATGCTCCATGACCTCTGTCATCACAATGTTCCAAACCCTTGTGATCACAATGTTCCATAACACTTGTCATCACAATGCCCCATGACGTTCGTCATCACAATTATCCATGGTCTTCTCATCACAATGCTCCATGACCTTTGTCATCACAATGCTCAATACACTTGTCATCACAATGCTCCCTGACACTTTTCGTCAGTATTCCCCTTGAATCCTGTCATAACAAGGCTCCATGCCTTTTTCATCAGAATGATCCATGCCCTTTATATCACAATGCTCCAAGATCCCTTTAATCACAGTGCTCCATGCCCTTGTCTTCACAAAGCTCCATGACGCATGTCATCAGAATGCTCCTTGGCCTTCTCATCACAATGCTCCATGCCCTTGCCATCACAATGCTCCAAGAATCCTGTAATCACAATGCTCCATGCTCCTTTTCATCAGAATGCTCAATGAGACTTGTCATCACAAGGCTCCATGGTCTTCTCATCACAATGCTCCAGGACCGTGTCATCACAATGCTCCATTCCCGTCATCACAATGCTCCATGACGCCTGTCATCACAATACTCCATGAATATTTTCAGACCAATGCTCCATGACTTTCTCATCACAATGCTCCATGACCACTGTCACCACAACGCTCCATGACCCCTGACAACACAATGATCCGGGACTCTTGTCATCAAAATGCTCCATGACACTTGTCATCACAATGATCCATGCGTCTGTCATCCCAGTGCTCCATGACCTCTGTAATCACAACGCTCCATGACACTTGTCATAACAGTGCTCCATGACACTTGTCATCACAATGATCCATGCGCTTGTCATCACAATACTCCATTACCATTGTCATCACATTCCTCCATGAAACTTGGGATCACATTGCTTCATGCACTTGTCATCACAAGGCTGCATGGTCTTCTCATCACAATGCTCCATTCCATTGTCTTCACAGTGGACAATGACATATGTCATCACAATGCTCCCTGACACCTCTCTTCGCAATACTCCATGAACTTGTCATCACAATGCTCCATGCCCTTGTCATCACAATGCTCCATGCTCCTTGAAATCAAAATGATCCATGACCTCTTTCATCACAATGCTCCAAACTATTGTGATCACAAGGTTCCATAACACTTGTCATCACAACGCTCCATGATGCCTGTCATCATAATAGACCATGCCCTTGTCATCACAATGCTCCATGACGTTTGTAATCACAATGCTCAATACACTTGTCATCACATTGCTCCCTGAAACTTGTCGTCAGAATGCTCCTTGAACCCTGTCATGAAAAGGCTTGATGCCTTTTTCATCACAATGCTCCATTCCATTTTCTTCACAATGCTCCATGCCATTGTCATCATAATACTCCACAAGCTTTTCATCAGAATTCTCCATGACGCTTTTCCTCACAATGCTCCATGACCCCTGTCTTCACAATGCTCCATGACACCTGTCATCACAGTGCTCCATGCCCCTTGTCATTACAGTGCTCCATGATGTTTGTAATCACAATGCTCAATACACTTGTCATCACATTGCTCCCTGACACTTGTCGTCAGAATGCTCCTTGAACCCTGTCATGAAAAGGCTCGATGCCTTTTTCATCACAATGCTCCATTCCATTTTCTTCACAATGCTCCATGCCATTGTCATCATAATACTCCACAAGCTTGTCATCAGAATTCTCCATGACGCTTTTCCTCACAATGCTCCATGACCCCTGTCTTCACAATGCTCCATGACACCTGTCATCACAGTGCTCCATGCCCCTTGTCATTACAGTGCTCCATGACGTTCGTCATCACAGTTATCCATGGTCTTCTCATCACAGTGCTTCACGGTCTTGCCATCACAATGCTCCATGCCCTGGTCACCACAATGCTCCATTTCCTTTGTCATCACAATTCTCCACGTTCTTGTCATCACAATGCTCCCTGACACTTGGCATCAGAATGCTCCTTGAACCCTGTCATGAAAAGGCGCCATGCCTTTTTCATCACAATTCTCTATGCCCACTCTCATCACAATAACCATGAAACATTTCAGACCAATGCTCCATGCCGGTGTCATCAGAATGCTCCATGACCCTTGCCATCACAATGTTCCACGGCCTTGTTTTCACAAGGCTCCATGACCCTTGTCATCACAATGCTCCAAAACACCTGTAATCACATTGCTCCATGCCTTTGTCATCACAAAGCTCCATGAGGCATGTCATCAGAATGCTCCATGGCCTTCTTATCATAATGCTCCTTGTCCTTGTCATCACAATGCTCAAAGACCCATGTAATCACAATGCTCCATGCCCCTTTTCATCTCAATGCTCCATGAACCGTGTAATCAAAATACACCATTCCCATCATAATAATGCTTCATGCTATTGTCATCACAATGAAATCAATATGCTCCATGACCTCTGTCATCACAATGCTCCAAAACTTTGTGATCACAATGTTCCATAACACTTGTCATCACAACGTCCCATGATGCTGGTCATCACAATTATCCATGGTCTTCTCATCACAAGGCTCCATGACCTTTGTCATCACAATGCTCAATACACTTGTCATCACAATGCTCCATGTCCTTGTCATCACAAAGCTCCATGACGCATGTCATCAGAATGCTCCATGGCCTTCTCATCACAATGCTTCAAGCCCTTGTCATCACAATTATCTAAGACCCCTATAATCACAATACTCCTTGCCCGTTTTCATCAGAATGCTCTATGAGACTTGTCATCACAAGGCTCCACGGTCTTCTCATCTCAATGCTCCAGGACCTTGTCATCACAATGCTCCATTCCCTTTTCATCACAATGCTCCATGCCATTGTCATCACAATACTCCACAAGCTGGTCATCCGAATGCTCCATGACCCTTGTCATCACAATGCTCCATGACACCAGACATCACAATGCTTCATGCCCCTTGTCATTACAGTGTTCCATGACGCTCATCATCAAAATTATCCATGGCCTTCTCATCACAGTGCTCCACGGACTTGCCATCACAATGCTCCATGCCCTATCATCACAGTGCTCCATGTCCCTTATCATCACATTTCTTCACGTCCTTGTCATCACAATGTTCCATGACACTTCTCATCACAATGTTACATGCTCTTGTCATCACAATTTGCGATGCAATTGTCATCGCAATGCTCCATGACCGCTGACATAGCAAGCTCCATGCACCTGTCATCACAATGTTTCACGACTTTGTCATCAAAATTCTCAATGGGCCTTGTCATCACAATGCTCCATGCCCTTGTCATCACAATGCTCCATGACCCTTGTCATCACAATGCTCCAAGCCCTTGTCATCACAATGTTCCATTACCTTTGTCATCACAATCCACCATAACATTTGGCATCCCAATGCTCCATGTCATTGTCATCACAATGGACCATGACATATGTCATCACAATGCTCTCTGACACTTGTCTTCACAATACTCCATGCCCTTGTCATCTCAATCCTCCATGCCCTTGTCATCACAATGGGCCATGCCCATTGTCATCACAGTAATCCATGAAACTTGTCAGAGCAATGCTCCATGCCCCTTTCATCACAATGATCCATGCCCTTGTCATCACTATGCTCCATGACCCCTGTCATCACAATGCTCCGTGACTCTAGTCATCACAATACTTCATGACCTTTGTCATCACAATGGTCCATGCCCTCGTCATCACAATGCCCTGTGATCTTTGTCACCACAATTCTCCATGAACTTTTCATCACAATGCTCTGTGACCCCTGTCATCACAATGCTCCATGCCTTTGTCAGCACAATGCTCCATGACACTTGTCAGCACAATGCTCCATGCGCTTGGCAGCACAATGCTGCATTACACATGTCATCACAATGCGCCATGCGCTTGTCAACACAATGCTCTACAACCTTGTCATCACAAAGATCCATAAACCTTGTCATCATAATGCTACATGCCCTTATCCTCACAATGCTCCATGCCCTTGTCATCACAATGCGCCATGCCCATTGTCATCACAATAATCCATGAAACTTGTCAGACCAATGCTCCATGCCCCTGTCATCACAATGCTCCATGCCCTTGTCATCACAATGCTCCATGACCCCTGTCATCACAATGCTCCGTGACTCCACTCATCACAATGCTTCATGACTTTTGTCACCACAATGCTCCATGAACTTCTCATCACAATGCTCCATGACCCTTGTCACCACAATGCTCCATGCGTTTGTCAGCACAATGCTCCCTGGCCCATGTCATCACAATGTTCCATGCACTTGTCATCACAATGCTCCAAAACCTTTTCATCACAATTCTCCATAAAACTTGTCTTCACAATGCTCCATGCACTTCTCATCAAAATGCTCTCTCACCACTGATATCTCAATGTTCCATCACTAGTCATCACAATACTCCCTCACCCCTGTCATCACATTATTCCATGACCCCTTTCATCACAATGCTCCATGCCCTTGTCATCACAATGCTCCATGACCACTGCCATCACAATGTTCCACGGCCTTGTCATCACAAGGCTCCATGACCCTTGTCATCACAATTCTCCAAGACCCACAGTGACAGTAATCAATGAGAACGTGCCCATGGTGGCAGTTCTCATAGTGACAGTTCTTGTGACAGTGCTCATGGTGGCAGTGCTCTTGGTAACAGTGTTCTTGGTGACAGTGCTCATGGTGGCAGTGCCCATGGTGAAACTACCGATGGTGACATTGCCCATGGTGACAGTGCACTTGGTCGTCGTGCATCTGGTGGCAATTCCAAATAGTGACAGTGCCCATGGTGAGATTGCTCATGGTGATAGTGCCCATGGTGAGAGTGCCCATGGTTACAGTGCTCATGGTGATATTACCCATGGTGACAGTGCCCCTGTTGACAGTGCACACTGTGAGACTGCCCATGGTGGCTGGGCCCATGGTGACAGTTCTTAGCATGATAGTGCTCAAGGTACCAGTGTTCATGGTAATAGTGCTCACGATAGCAATTCCCACAATGAGAGTGCCAATGGTGCGAATACTGACTCTGACAGTGCCCATGGTGACTTTTCACTCTGTGACAGTGCCCTTGGGGACAGTTAGCATGGTGAGAATTCTCACAGTGATAGTGCCCATTGTTTCAGTTTTCATAGTAACAAGATGCATGACGTCAGTGCCCATCATGGCATTGCTCACGGTAATAGTTCTCACAGTGACAGTGCCCATGGTGATATTACCCATGGTGACAGTAATCAGTGACAAAGTGCTCATGGTGACAGTGACCAAGGTGATAGTGCACATGGTCACAGTGCAAAATGGTGACAGTGCTCATGGTGACATTGCTTAATGTGATAGTCCTTGCGGTGATAGTGCACATGGTGACACTGCCCACTGTAACAGTGCTCTTGTTGACAGTGCTCACGGTGATAGTGCCAATGTTGGAAAGGCCCATCGTGAAAGTGCCCATGGTGACAGTTCTTATGGTGAGAGTGCTCAGAGTGGCAGTGCTCATGGTGAAAGTGCCCATGGTGACAGAGCTCACAGTGACATTGTCCATAGTTATAGTGTCCATGGTGACAGTACTAACAGTGAAATTGGCCATGGGGACACTGCCCAGGGTGACAGTGCCCATAGTCACACCCCTCAGGGTGATAGTGCTCATGGTGACAGTGCCCATTGTAAAAGTGACCACGATGACAGTTCTAACGGTGATAGTGCCCATGATGACAGTGCTCATAGTGACAGTCCACATTGTGCCAGTGCCCAAGGTGACAGTGCTCACGGTGACATTGTGCATGGTGACAGTGACCACGGTGACTGTTCTACAGGTGATAGTGCCCATGATGAAAGTGCTCATGGTGACAGTCCACATTGTGCCAGTGTGCAATGTGACAGTGCTCACGGTGACAGTGCCCATGGTCGCAACCCTCACGGTGAAGGTGCTCATGGTGACAGTGCACATGGTGGTACTTAGAATGGTGACAGTGCTTATGGTGACAGTGGACATGGTTGCAGTACCCATGGTGATAGTGCTGAAACTGACAGTGCCCTTGGTGATACTGAGCATGGTGAGTGTGCTCATGTTAATAGTGCCCATGGTGGCAGTTCCCATTGTGAAAGTGCTCATGATGACAGTGTTCATGTTGGTAGTTCCCATGGTGACAGTGCTCACGGTGATAGTGACCATGGTAAAAGTGCACATGGTGGCTATGCCCTTGGTGACAGTGCCCGTGATGACAGTACTCATGGTGACAGTGCTCACAGTGATAGTGCCCATGGTGACAGTTCACATGGTGGTAGTGCACATGGTGACAGTGAAAAATGGTGACAGTGCCCATGCTGACAGTTCTCATGGTGACAGTGCACACGGTGACAACCCATGCTGACAGTGCTCATGGTAGCAGTACCCATGGTGACAGTGCTCACAGTGACAATGCCCATGGTGGCAGTGCCCATGGTGACAATGCCCACGATGACAGTGCCCATGGTGACAGTGCCCATGTCGCCATTGCCTATGGTGACAGTGCTCACAGTGACAGTACCCATGGTAACAGTGACCATGGTAAGAGTGCTCATGGTGATAGTGTCCATGGTGACAGGGCTCATTGTGACAGTCCGCACTGTGCCAGTAACCATAGAGACAGTGCTCACGGTGACAGTGCCCATGGTGACAGTGACCACGGTGAGAGCGCTCACAGTGGTAGTGCTCACAGTAATAATGCT
This sequence comes from Mesoplodon mirus, assembly GCF_964341445.2. Classification (NCBI taxonomy): domain Eukaryota; kingdom Metazoa; phylum Chordata; class Mammalia; order Artiodactyla; family Ziphiidae; genus Mesoplodon; species Mesoplodon mirus. Next base: position 200,698,043 of record NC_138976.1, on the reverse strand, counting down.
CATGGTGACAGTGCCGATGATGACAGTGCTCACGGTGACAGTGCCCATGGTGATAGTGCCCATGGTGAGAGTCCTCACCTTGATAGTGCCCATGGTGGCAGTTCCTATTGTGAAATTGCTCACTATGACATTGACCATGTTGGTAGTTCCCATGGTGACAGTGCTCACGGTGATAGTGACCATGGTAACAGTGCAGATGGTGGCTGTGCCCTTGGTGACAGTGCCCATGATGACAGTACTCATGGTGACAGTTCTTATGGTGATAGTGCCCATGGTGATATTGCACATGGTGGCAGTGGAAAATGGTGACAGTGCACATGTTGACAGTTCTCATGATGACAGTGCACATGGTGACAACCATGCAGACAATACTCACGGTGACCGTTCTCATGCTTGCAGTACACATGGTGACAGTGCTCACAGTTATAATACCGATGGTGGCAGTGCCCATGGTGACAGTGCTCATGGTAACGGTGCCCATGGTGTCAGTGACCATGGTGAGAGTGCTCACAGTGATAGTGTCCATGGGGACAAGGCTCATGGTGCCAGTCTGCATTGTGACAGTACCCATGGCAAAGGTGCTCATGGTGACAGTGACCACAGTGAGAGTGGTCATGGTGATAGTGCTCACGGTAATAGTGCTCATGGTGACAGTGCAAATGGTGAAAATACCCATGGTGACTGTACTCATGGTGAAAATATCCATGGTGGCAGTTCTCATGGTGACAGTGCTCATAATAGCAGTGCTCAAGGTAGTGAAAGTGCTAATGGTGACAGTGCTGTTGGTGGCAGTTCCCATGGCGACAGTACGGATGGTAACTCTGTGCATTGTTACAGTGCCCATTGTAACCGTGCTCATGGTGATAGTGCACATCGTTACAGTGCCCATGGTGGTAGTTCACCTGGTGACAGTGCTAAGTAGTGACAGTGCACATACTGACAGTGCTCATGGTGATAGTGCCCTTGGTGACAGTGCAGACGGTGATAATGGGCATTGTTACAGTGTTCATTGTGACAGAGACCAAGGTGACAGTGGCCATGTGGACAGTGCCCACAATGACAGTGCCCATGGTTACAGTGCCAACAGTGACAGTGCCCATGGTGACACTTCTCACGGTGACAGTGCCCATGGGGTCACTTAGCATGGTGATATTTCTCACGGTGATAGTGCCCGTTGTGACAGTGCTCACAGTGACAATGCCCATGGTGCCAGTGCCCATAGAGACATTCCGCACCGTCACATTTCTCATGGTGAAATTGCCTATGGTGATATTACCCATGGTGACACTGCACATGGTGGCAGTGCAAAATGGTGACAGTGCCCATGGTGACATTGCTCATGGTGACTTTGCTTATGGTTATAGTCCTTACGGTGACAGTGCACATGGGGACACTGCACACAGAGACAGTATTCATGGTGACAGTGTTCACGGTGATAGTTCCCATGGTGAGAGTGTCCATGGTGACAGTGCCCATAGTCACAATTCTAATGGTGTAGTGCTCACAGTGACAGTGCACATGGTGAAAGTACCCAGGGTGACAGTACTCATGGTGACAGTGCTCATGGTGATAGTACCTATGGTAACAGTGCCCATGTTCACAATTCTCACAGTGATAATGCCTATGGGGAGAGTACCTAGGTTGAAAATGCCCATGGTGACTGTGCCCATGGTGTCATGCCCATGGTGACAGTGCTCATGGTGGCAGTGCTCATGTTGGCAGTGCCATAAATAACAGTGCTCATTGTGGCAGTTCTCATGATGACCATGCTCATAGCGAGAGTGCCCATGTTTACAGTGTTTATGGTGACAGATGTCACAGTGTCAGTGCCCACGGGGACAGTGCCCAGGGTGACAAAGCCCATGGTGATACTTCCCATTGTGACAGTTCCCACGGTGACAGTGCCCATGGTGACAGCACCCAGTGTGACAAGGCCCATGGTGACAGTACTCACAGTTACCGTGCCCATGGTGACAGTGCCAATGGTGAGATTGCCAATAGTGACAGTGCTCATGGTGAAACTGCCCATGGAAACATTGCCCATGGTGATAGTGCTCATGGTGACAACACCACAGTGACACTGCCAATGGTGATAGTCCCCGTGGTGACAGTTCTTATGTTGAATGTGACCATGGTGACAATTCCCACGGTGACAGTGCCTATGGCGAAAATTCTCATAGTGACAGTGCTCACGTGACAGTGCCCATGGTGATATTACCCATGGTGACAGTACTCATGTAAACGTGCCCATGGTGACACTGCACATGGTGGCAGTGCAAAATGGTGACAGTTCCAATGGTGATATTGCTCATGGTGACATTGCTTATGGTGATAATCCTTACGGTGATAGTGTGTATGGTGAAAATGCACACAGTGACAGTGCTCATGGTGACAGTGTTCACGGTGATAGTGCCGATGGTGAATGTGCCCATGGTGACAGTGCCCACAGTCACAATTCTTATGGTGTAGTGCTCACAGTGACAGTGCCCAGGGTGACAGTATTCATGGTGACATTGCTCATGGTGATAGTGCCCATGGTGAGAGTGCCCGTGTTCACAACTCTCACGGTGATAATGCCCATGGTGACAATACCCAGGGTGACAGAGCTCATGATAAAAGTGCTTGTGGTGACAGTGCCCATGGTGACAGTACCTAAGGTGACAATTCCCATGGTGAGAGTTCTCCTGGTGACAGTGCCCATGGTGACAATACCCAGGGTGTCCTGCCCATGGTGACAGAGATCATGGTGACACTGCTCATGTGGACAGTGCTATAAGTGACAGTGCTCATTGTGGCAGTGCTCATGGTGAATGTGCTCATGGTGACAGTGCCCATGGTTACAGTGCTTATGGTGATAGATATCATGGTGGCCATGCACATGGTGAGAGTGCCCATGGTGACAGTGCCCAGGCTGACAAAACCCATGGTGATACTTCCCATTGTGACAGTGCCCACGGTGACAGAGCCCATGGTGACACTGCCCAAGATCACAGTGCCCATTGGGAGAGTGTTAATGGTGACTGTGCCCATGGTGACAGTGTCCATGGTGACAGCGCCCAGTGTGACAAGGCCCGTGGTGACAGTCCTCATGGTGACCATGCCCATAGTGACAGTGCCGATGCTGACAGTGCCAATAGTGACAGTGCTTATGGTGAAACTACCCATGGAGACATTGCCCATGGTGATAGTGCTCATGGTGACAACCCCACGGTGACAGTGCCAATGGTGATAGTCCCCATTGTGACAGTTCTTATGTTGAATTTGACCATGGTGACAGTTCTCACAGTGACAGTGCCTATGGTGAAAATTATCATAGTGACTGTGCTCATGGTGACAGTGCCCATGGTGATATTACACATGGTGACAGTACTCATGGTAAAAGTGTCCATGGTGACACTGCACGTGGTGGCAGTGCAAAATGGTGACAGTCGCCATGGTGATTTTGCTCATGGTGACATTTCTTACGGTGATAGTCCTTACGGTGATAGTGTGTATGCTGAAACTGCACACAGTGACAGTGCTCATGGTGACAGTGTTCATGGCGATAGTGCTGATGGTGAATGTGCCCTTGGTGACAGTGCCCATAGTCACAATTCTCACAGTGTAGTGCTCACGGTGACAGTGCCCATGGTGACAAAACGCAGGGTGACAGTATTCATGGTGACACTGCTCATGGTGATAGTGCTGATGTTCACAACTCTCACAGTGATAATGCCCATGGTGACAATACCCAGGGCGACAGAGTTCATGGTAAAAGTGCTCACAGTGACAGTGCCCATGGAGACAGTACCTAAGGTGACAATTCCCATGGTGAGAGTGCTCATGGTGACAGTGCCTATGGTGACAATACCCAGGGTGTCCTGCCCATGGTGACAGTGATCATGGTGACACTGCTCATGTGCACAGAGCCATAAGTGACAGTGCTCATTGTGGCAGTGCTCATGGTGATCATGCTAATGGTGACAGTACCCATGGTTACAGTGCTTGTGGTGATAGATGTCACGTGGCCGTGTCCACAGGGACAGTGCCCACGCTGAAAAAGGCCATGGTGATACTTCCCATTGTTGCAGTGCCCACAGTGACAGAGCCTATGGTGACGGTGCCCAAGATCACAGTGCCCATGGTGAGAGTGCTAACGGTGACTGTGCCCATGCTGACAGCACCCAGTGTGACAACGCCCATTGTGTCAGTGCTCACGGTGGCCGTGCCAATGCTGACAGTGCCAATGGTGATAGTGCCAATAGTGAGAGTGCTCACGGTGAAACTGCCCATGGAGACACTGCTCATGGTGATAGTGCTCATGGTGACAACCTCTCAGAGGCAGTGCCAATGGTGAGAATCCCCGTGGTAACAGTTCTCACGGTGAAAGTGACCCTGTTGAAATTGCTCATGGTGACAGTGCTCATGGTGACAGTGCTCAAGATGATAGTTTCCATGTTGACAGTACTCATGGTGACTGTTCTCATGGTGACATTGCCTATGGTGATAATGTTCTTAGTGACAGTGCTCATGGTGACAGTGCCCATGGTGACAGTGACCACGGTGACTGTTCTCACCATGATAGTGCCCATGGTGACAGTCCGCATTGAGGCTGTGCCCGTGTGGACAGTGCTCAGGGTGATAGTGCTCACGGTGATAGTGCTCACGGTGATATTACTCACGTTGACAATGCCCAAGGTAACAATACCCACGGTGACAGTAATCATGGTGAAAGTGCCCATGGTGGCAGTTCTCATAGTGACAGTTCTTGTGACAGTGTTCATGGTGGCAGTGTTCGTGGTGACAGTGCTCTTGGTGACATTGCTCACGGTGATAGTGCCCATGGTGAGAGTGCCCATGTTCACAACTCTCACGGTGATAGTGCCCATGGTGACAATACCCAGGGTGACAGAGCTCATGGTGAAAGTGCCCATGGTGAGAGTACCTAAGGTGACAATTCCCATGCTGAGAGTGCTCATGGTAACAGTGCCCATGGTGGCAGTTCTCATAGTGACAGTTCTTGTGACAGTGTTCATGGTGGCAGTGTTCGTGGTGACAGTGCTCTTGGTGACATTGCTCACGGTGATAGTGCCCATGGTGAGAGTGCCCATGTTCACAACTTCACGGTGATAGTGCCCATGGTGACAATACCCAGGGTGACAGAGCTCATGGTGAAAGTGCCCATGGTGAGAGTACCTAAGGTGACAATTCCCATGCTGAGAGTGCTCATGGTAACAGTGCCCATGGTGACAATACCCAGGGTGTCCTGCCCATGGCGACAGTGATCATGGTGACATTGCTCATGTGGACAGTGCCATAAGTGACAGTGCTCATTGTGGCAGTGCTCATGGTGACTGTGCTCATGCTGACAGTGCCCATGGTTACAGTGTTTATGGTGATCGATGTCATGGTGGCTGTGCCCACAGTGACAGTGCCAACAATGACAAAGCCCATGGTGATATTTCCCATTGTGACAGTGCCCAGAGTGACAGAGCCCATGGTGACAGTGCCCAAGTTAAGAGAGCCCATGGTAAGAGTGATAACAGTGACTGTGCCCATGGTGACAGCACCCAGTGTGACAATGCCCATTGTGACAGTGCTCACGGTGGCCGTGCTGATGCTGACAGTGCCAATGGTGATAGTGCCAATAGTGAGAGTGCTCATGGTGAAACTGCCCATGGAGACACTGCCCATGTTGATAGTGCTCATCGTGACAACCCCTCGGAGGCAGTGCCAATGGTGAGAGTCCTCTTGGTGACAGTTCTCACGGTGAAAGTGACCCTGTTGAAATTGCTCATGGTGACAGTGCTCATGGTGACAGTGCTCATGGTGGCAGTGCTCAAGGTGATAGTCTCCATGTTGACAGTGCCCATGGTGACTGTTCTCACAGTGACAGTGCCTATGGTGATAATGCTCTTAGTGACAGTGCTCACAGTGACAGTGCCCATGGTAGACAGTGACCACAGTGACTGTTCTCACCGTGATAGTGCCCATGGTGACAGTGTTCACGGTGACACTCTTCATTGAGGCTGTGCCCGTGGTGACAGTTCTCAGGGTGATAGTGCTCACAGTGATAGTACTCACGTTGACAGTGCCCAAGGTGACAATACCCATGGTGACAGTAATCATGGTGAAAGTGCCCATGGTGGCAGCTCTCATAGTGAAGTTCTTGTGACAGTGCTCATGGTGGCAGTGCCCATGGTGAGACTACCGATGGTGACACTGCCCATGGTGACAGTGCACATGGTCATGGTGCATCTGGTGGCAGTGCAAAATAGTGACAGTGCCCATGGTGATATTGCTCATGGTAATAGTGCCCATGGTGAGAGTGCCCATGGTTACAGTCCTCATGGTGACAGTGCCCCTGCTGAGAGTGCACACCGTGAGAGTTCCCATGGTGGCCATGCCCATGGTGACAGTTCTTATCATGATAGTGCTCATGGTAGCAGTGTTCATAGTAATAGTACTCACGGTGGCAGTGCCCACAATGAGAGTTCCAAAGGGGAGAATACTGACTGTGACAGTGCACATGGTGACTTTTCTCTCTGTGACACTGCCCTTGGGGACAATTAGCATGGTGAGATTTCTCACGATAAGATCTGTCACCATGGGCACGGCCACCAAGGGAACTCTCATGGTGTGCACAGTCACCAGGGGCACTGTCACCATGGGCACTGTCAACATGAGCACTGTAACCGTGGGCACTCTCACCATGGGCATTATCACTATGAGCAATATCACTATGGGCACTGTCACTATTTTGCACTGCCACCAGATGCACCATGACCATGTGCACTGCCACCATGGTCAGTGTCACCATCGGTAGTCTCACCATGGGCACTGCCACCATGAGCACTGTCACCAAGAGCACTGTCACCACGAGCACTGCTCCCATGAGCACTGTCACAAGAACTGTCACTATGAGAACTGCCACCATGGGCACTTTCACCATGATTACTGTCACCGTGGGTATAGCCACCTTGAGCACTGTCAACGTGAGTACTATCACCGTGAGCACTATCACCCTGAGCACTGTCACCACGGGCACAGCCTCAATGCAGACTGCCACCATGAACACTGTCACCATGGGCACTATCACGGTGAGAACAGTCACGGTGGTCACTGTCACCATGGGCACTGTCACCATGAGCACTGTCACTAAGAGCATTATCACCATAGGCATTGTCACCATGAGAAAAGTCACCAAGGGTAGTGTGAACATGGAGACTATCACCTTGAACACTGTCAACATGAGCAATGTCACCATGAGCAATTTCAACAGGGTCACTTTCACCATGAGAACTGTCATCACCGGGACTCTCACCATTGTCACTGCCTCCGAGAGGTTGTCACGATGAGCACTATCACCATGGGCAGTGTCTCCATGGGCAGTTTCACCATGAGCACCCTCACTATTGGCACTATCACCATTGGGACTGTCAACATCGGCACGGTCACTGTGAGCACTTTCACAATGGGTGTTGTCACCCTGGGCACTGTCACCATGGGCACAGTCACCATTAGCAGTCTCACCATGGACACTGTGATCTTCGGCACTGTCACCATGGGCTCTGTCACTGTGGGTACCGTCACAATGGGAAATATCACCAAGGGCTATATCAGCGTGGGCACTGTCACCGTGGGCAATGCCACCCTGACATCTATCACCATAAGCACTGTAAACATGGGCACTGTCACCATGGGCATGGTCACCATGAGCAGGGTCACCATGAGCATCACCACAATGAGCACTGTCACTTATGACACTATCCACATGAGCAGTGTCACCATGATCACTCTCACCATGGGCAGGACACCCTGGGTATTGTCACCATGGGCACTGTCACCATGAGCACTCTCACCATAGGAATTGTCACCTTAGGTACTTTCACCATGGGCACTGTCACTATGAGCACTTTTACCATGAGCTCTGTCACCCTGGGTATTGTCACCATGGGCACTATCACCGTGAGAATTGTGAACATGGGCACTCTCACCGTGGACACTATCACCATGAGCAATGTCACCATGAATACTGTCACCCTATATATTGTCACCATGGGCACTGTCACCGTGAGAATTGTGACTATGGGCACTGTCACCATGGGCACATTCACCATCGGCTCTATAGCCATGAACACTTTCACCATGAGCACTGTCACTGTGCAGTTTCACCATACACATGATCACCGTAAGGACTATCACCGTAAGCAATGTCACGATGAGCAATATCACCATGGGCACTGTCACCATTTTGCACTGCAACCATGTGCAGTGTCACAATGGGCACTTTTACCATGAGTACTGTCACCATGGGTAATATCACCATGGGCACTGTCACTGTGAGCACTGTCACTATGAGAATTTTCACCATAGGCACTGTCACCATGAGAACTGTCACCATGGGCACTGTCAACATGGAGACCATCACCTTGAGCACTGTCACCATGAGAAATGTCACCATGGTTACATTCAACATAAGAACAGTCACCATGGGGACTATCACCATTGGCACTGTCACTGTGGGTTTGTCACCATGTGCACTATCACCATGGGCAATGTCACAGTGGGGTTGTCACCATGAGCACTATCACCATGGGAAATGTCTACATGGACAGTTTCACCATGAACACTGTCACCATGAGCACTGTCACCATTGGCCTTGTCACACTGTGCGGTGTCACCATGGGCACTGTCACCGTGGGCACTGTCACAATGGGAAGTATCACCATGGGCTTTGTCAGTGTGGACACTGTCCCCGTGGCATTGACACCGTGACATATGTCACCATAAATACTATAAACATGGGCACTGTCACCATGAGCATGGTCACCATGAGCACTGCCACAATGAACACTGTTATTTATGGCACTGTCAACATGAGCACTGTCACCATGGGCATGACACCATGGGCACTGTCACCATGGGCATTGTCACCCCAGGTACTCTCACCATAGGCATTATCACTGTGAGAATTGTGAACATGGGCACTGTGTCCATGGGCATTATCACCATGAGCACTGTCACCATGAGTACTGTCACCCTGGGTATTTTCACCACGGGCACTGTCACTGTGAGCACTACACCATGAGAATTGTGAAAATGGGCACTGTCACCATGGACACTCTCACCATGGGAACTATCACCGTGAACACTGTCACCATGAACAATGTCACTGTGTGCAGTCTCACCATGTGCACTGTCACCATAAGGAATATCACCATAAGCAAAGTCACCATGAGGAACGTTACCATGGGCATTGTCACCATTCTGCACTGCCACCATGTGCAGTGTCACCATGGGTAATATCACCATAGACACTTTCACCGTGAGAAATGTGACCATGCAGAATGTCTATGGGCACTGGCACCATGGGCATTGTCACTGTGAGCACTGTCACAACGGGCACTATCACCGTGAGAAATCTCACCATGCTAACTGTCCCCATGGGCACTGTCACCGTGAGAAGGGTCACCATGGGCTCTGTCACTGTCGGCACTGTCACCATGGGCACTGTCATTGTGGGCAGTCACCATGGCCACTGCCCCCTTGGTCTCTGTCACCATGAACACTGAAACAATGCCCATTATCACCGTGTGCACTGTCACCATGGGCACTATCACCATGAGCACTGTCAGCATGTGCACTGTCACTATTTAACACTGTCACCAGGTGAACTACCACCATGGGCACTGTCACGGTGTGCACTATCACCATGAGCACAGTTACCATGGGCACTGTAACAATGTGCAGTGTCAGCATTGGTACTGTCCCCATGGGAACTGCCACCAATAACACTGTCACAATTAGCACTGTCACCACGAGCACTGCCACCTTGAGCACTGCTAATATGAGCACTGTCACCATGAGAACTGTCGCTATGAGAACTGCCACCATGTGTATTTTCACCTTGAGTACTGTCACCATGGGTATTGTCACCATTTGCACTGTCACCATGAGCACTATTACCGTGAGCACTATCACCGTGAGCACTCTCACTGTGGTCACTGTCACCATGAGCACTGTCGCCATGGATACTGGCACAATGCGGACTGGCACCATGAGCCCTGTCACCATGGGCACTATCATCATGAGCACTCTCACTGTGGTCACTGTCACCATGAGCAATGTCACCATGGGTGCTGTCAACATTTTTCACTGCCACCATGTGCAGTATCACCATTGGTAATATCACCATAGGCACTTTCATGGTGAGAAATGTGACTGTCCGGAATGTCTCGATGGACACTGGCAACATAGGCCTTGTCACTGTGAGTACTGTCACAATGGGCACTATCACCATGAGAAATCTCACCATGCTAAGTGTCCCCATGGACACTGTCACCGTGAGAAGGGTCACCATGGCACTGTCACTGTCGGCATTGTCACCATGGGTACTGTCATTTTGGGCACTGTCACCATGGGTACTGCCACCTTGGTCTCTGTCACCATGAACACTGTAACAATGCCCATTATCCCCATGTGCATTGTCACCATGGGCACTATCACCATGAGCACTGTCAGCATGTGCACTGTCACTATTTAGCAATGTCACCAGGTGAACTACCACCATGGGCACTGTCACAATGTGCACTATCACCGTGAGCACTGTTACCATTGGCACTGTAACAATGCGCAGTGTTACCATTGGTGGCTGTCCCCATGGGAACTGCCACCAAGAGCACTGTCACCATTAGCACTGTCACCACGAGCACTGCCACCCTGGACACTGCTATTATAAGCACTGTCACCATGAGTACTGTCATCATGGGCACTGTCACCAAGGGCACAGCCACCACGTGTACTGTTACCATGATCACTTTCTCAGTGAGCACTGTCACCATGGGAACTACCAACTTGAGCAATGTCATCATGAGCACTTTCACAGTGGGAACTGCCACCATGGGCACTATCAACGTGCAGACTCTCACCATTGGCACTATCAACATAGGCACTATCACTGTGAGCACTGTCACCATTGGCCCTGTCACCATGAGCACTATTACTGTGAGCACTAGCACCATGAGCACTCTTACCGTGGTAACTGTCACCATGGCCACTGTCACTGTGAGCACTGTCACTACGTGTACTGGCACAATGCGGGCTGTCACAATGAGCCCTATCACCATGGACACTATCACCATGAGCACTCTCACCATGGTCACTGTTACCATGGGTACTGTCACTGTGAGCACTGTCACCATAGGCAATGGCACCGTGGTTACTGTCACCATGGGCACTGTCATCATGGGTATTGTCACTGTGGGCTGTGTCACCATGGGCATGGCCACCATGGGCACTAGCACTGTGAGCACTGTCACCACGGGTACTGCTACCATGTGCACTGTCACTGTGAGCAATGTCAGCATGGGTTGTCACCGTGTGCACTGTCGCCATGAGAACTGTCAGCATGGACACTGTCACCATGTTTCACTGCCACCATGTGCACTACCACCATGTGCACTCTCACCATGGGCACTGTCACCATGAGCACTGTCACCATGAGTACTGTCATCATGGGCACCGTCACCAAGGGCACAGCCACCATGGGCACTCTTACCATGGTCACTATCACCATGGGAACTACCAACATGGGCACTATCATCATGAGCACTTTCACAATGGGAACTGCCACCACGGCACTATTAACGTGAGCACACTCACCATGGGCACTATCACCCAGGGCACTCTCAGTTTCTGGACTATCGCCATGGGTACTGCAACCATGACCACTGTCACCATTGGCACTGTCACCATTCTCAGTATCACCATGGGCACTGTCACCATGGGCACTATCACCATGAGAACTGTCAGCCTGGGTACTGTCACCATGGGTATTGTGACTTGGTGCACTGTCACCGTGAGCACTGTCACATTGGGCACTGGCACAATGTGGACTGTCACCATGAGCACTGTCATCATGGGCACTCTCACCCTAAGAACTGTCACCGTGGGCACTTTCATGATGGGCACTTCCAACATTGGCACTATCACTGTGAGCACTGTCATCAAGAGCACTGTCACGGTGGGCAGTGTCACCATGCACACTGTCACCATGAGCATGGTCACCATAAGCACTATCACCATGAGCACTGTCACCATGAGTACTGTCACCTTGGGTATTTTCACCATGGACACTGTCACTGTGAGCACTACACCATGAGAATTGTGACTATGGGCGCTGTTACTATGGACACTCTCACCATGGCAACTATCACCGTGAACACTGTCACCATGAACACTGTCACCGTATGCAGTGTCACCATGTGCACTGTCACCATAAGGACTATCACTGTAAGCAAAGTCACCATGAGCAATGTCACCATGTGTACTGTCACAATCTTGCACTGCCACCATGTGCAGTGTCACCATGGGTAATATCACTATAGGCACTTTCACCATTAGAAATGTGACTGTGGGGAATGTCTCTATGGGCACTGGCACCAAGGGCCTTCTCACTGAGAGCACTGTCAAAAAGGGCACAATCACCGTGAGAAATCTCACCATGCTAACTGTCCCCATAGGCACTGTCACCGCGAGAAGAGTCACCATGGGTACTGTCACTGTCAGCACTGTCACTTTGGGCACTGTCATTTTGGGCACTGTCACCATGGCCACTGCCACCTTGGGCTCTGTCACCATGAACACTGTTACAATGCCCATTATCACTGTGTGCACTGTCACCATGGGCACTATCACCATGAGCACTGTCAGCATGTGCACTCTCACTATTTAGCACTGTCACCAGGTGAACTACCACCATGGGCACTGTCACGATGTGCACTATCACGGTGAGCATGCTTACCATGGGCACTGTAACAATGCAAAGTGTCTCCATCGGTACTGTTCCCATGGGAACTGCCACCAAGGGCACTGTCACCATTAGCACTGTCACTGTGCAGTTTCACCATACACACTATCACCGTAAGCAATGTCACCATGAGCAATATCACCATGGGCACTGTCACCATTTTGCACTGCCACCATGTGCAGTATCACCATGGACACTTTTACCATGAGTACTGTCACCATGGGTAATATCACCATGGGCACTGTCACCATGAGCACTGTCACTATGAGAATTTTCACCATAGGCACTGACACCATGAGAACTGTCACTATGGTCACATTCAACGTAAGTACTGTCACCACGGGGACTATCACCATTGGCAATGTCACCGTGGGGTTGTCACCATGAGCAGTATCACCATGGGCAATATCTCCATGGGCAGTTTCACCATGAGCACTGTCACTATTGGCACTCACCATCGGCACTGTCACCATGGGCACGGTCAACATGAGCAGTGTCACCATGGGCCTTGTCACACTGGGCGCTCTCACCATGGGCACTTTCACAATGGGAAGTATCACCATGGGCTTTGTCAGTTTGGGCACTGTCCCGGTGGATACTGACACCATGACATCTATTAGCATAAACACTGTAAACGTGGGCACTGTCACAATGAGCACGGTCACCATGAGCACTGTCACCATGGGCCTTGTCACAATGGGCGCTGTCACCATGGGCACTGTCACCGTGTGCACTGTCACAATGGGAAGTATCACCATGGGCTTTGTCACCCTGGGCACTTTCCCCATGGGCACTGACACCGTGACATCTATCACCATAAACACTGTAAACATGGGCACTGTCACCATGAGCATGGTCACCATAAGCACTGCCACAATGATCACTGTTATTTATGGCACTGCCAACATGAGCACTATCACCATGAGCACTGTCACGATAGGCATGACACAAGGGGCACTGTCAGCATGGGCATTGTCACCCTAGGTACTCTCACCATAGTCATTATCACTGTGAGAATTGTGAACATGGGCACTATCACCATGAGCACTGTCACCATGACTAATGTCACCCTGGGTATTTTCACCATTGGCACTGTCAGTGTTAGCACTACACCATGAGAATTGTGACTATGGGCACTGTCACCATGGACACTCTCACCATGGGAACTATCACCGTTAACACTGTCACCATGAACACTGTCACTGTATGCAGTGTCACCATGCGCACTCTCACCGTAATGACTATCACAGTAAGAAAAGTCACCATGAGCAATGTCACCATTTTGCACTGCCACCATGTGCAGTGTCACCATGGGTAATATCACCATAGGCACTTTCACCGTGAGAAATATGACCGTGCAGAATGTCTCTATGGGCAGTGGCACCATGGGCATTGTCACTGTGAGCACTGTCACAACGGGCACTATCACCATGAGAAATCTCACCATGCTAACTGTCCCCTTGGGCATTGTCACCGTGAGAAGTGCCGCCATGGGCACTGTCACTGTGGGCACTGTCACCATGGCCACTGCCACCTTGGGCTCTGTCACCATGAACACTGTAACAATGCCCATTATCACCGTGTGCACTGTCACCATGGGCACTATCACCATGAGCACTGTCAGCATGTGCACTGTCACTATTTAACACTGTCACCAGGTGAACTACCACCATGGGCACTGTCACAATGTGCACTATCACCGTGAGCACGGTTACCATGGGCAATGTAACAATGCTCAGTGTCACCATGGGTACTCTCCCCATGGGAACTGCCACCAAGAACACTGTCACCATTAGCACTGTCACCACGAGCAGTGCCACCTTGGGCACTGCTATTATGAGCACTGTCACCATGAAAACTGTCGATATGAGAACTGCCACCATGGGTATTTTCAACATGAGTACTGTCACCATGGGTATTGTCACCATTTGCACTGTCACCATGAGCACTATTACCGTCAGCACTCTCACCATGAGCACTCTCACTGTGGTCACTGTCACGATGAGCACTGTTGCCATGGGTACTGATGCAATGCGGACTGGCACCATGAGCCCTGTCACCATGGGCACTATCACTGTGAGCACTCTCACTGTGGTCACTGTCACCATGGGCACTGTTACCATGAGCACTTTCACCATAGGCAATGGCGCTGTGGGCACGGTCACCATGGGCACTGTCATCATGGGCAGTGTCACCATGGGAACTGTAACCATGGGCACTGCCACCATGGGCAATATCACTGTGAGCACTGTCACCATGGGTACTGCAACAAAGATAACTGTCACCGTGAGTACTGTCTGCATGGGTTGTCACCGTTTGCACTGTCACCATGAGAACTGTCAACATGGGCACTGTCACCATTTTTCACTGTCACCATGTGAAATGTCACCGTGGGCACTATCACCATGAGAACTGTCACCATGAGTCCTGTCATCACGGGCACTGTCACCAAGGGCATGGCCACCATGTGCACTGTTACCATGGTCACTATCACCTTGAGCACTCTCACCATGGGAACTACCAACATGGGCACTGTCACCGTGAGCACTGTCACCGCCGGCACTGTCACCATGAGCAATATTACTGTGAGTACTACCACCGTGAGCACTCTCACCATGGTCACTGTCAGCATGGGCACTGTCACCGTGGCCACTTTCACTATGGGTACTGGCACAATGCGGACTGTCACAATGAGGCCTGTCACCATGGACTCTATCATCATGAGCACTCTCACCGTGGTCACTGTTACCATGGGTACTGTCACTGTGAGCACTGTCACCATAGGGAATGGCACTGTGGGCACTGTCACCATGGGCACTGTCATCATGGGCATTGTCACCATGGGCAGTGTCACCATGGGCAATGCAACCATGGGCACTATCACTGTGAGCTGTATCACCACTGGTACTGCTACCATGAGCACTGTCACTGTGAGCACTGTCACCACGCTTACTGCTACCATGAGCACTGTCAGCATGGGTTGTCACCATGTGTACTGTCACCATGAGAAGTGTCAGCATGGGTGCTGTCACCATTTTTCACTGCCACCATATGCACTACCACCATGAGCACTGTCATCATGGGCACTCTGACCGTGAGCACTGTCACCATGAGTACTGTCATCATGGGCACTGTCACCAAGGGCACAGCTACCATGTGCACTGTTACCATGGTCACTATCACCATGAGCACTGTCACCATGGGAACTACCAACATGGGCACAGTCACCATGAGCACTTTCACAATAGGAACTTCCACCATGGGCCGTATTAACGTGAGCACACTCACCATGGGCAGTATCACCAAGGGCAATGTCAGTTTCAGCACTATCACCATGGGTACTGCAACCATGACCATTGTCACCATAAACACTGTCACCATTCTCAGTATCACCATGTGCACTGTCACCATGGGCACTACCACCATGAGAACTGTCAGCCTGGGCACTGTCGCCATGGGTATTGTGACTTAGGGCACTGTCACCATGAGCACTGTCACCTTGGGCACTGGCAATATGTGGACTGTCACCATGAGCACTGTCATCATGGGCACTATTACTGTTAGAACTGTCACCGTGGTCACTGTCACCATGGGCACTGTCACCGTGAGCACTATCACCATGAAGGTAGTGACCATATACACTGTCACCATGGCAGGGTCCCCATGGAACATTTCACTGTTAGTACTGTCACCATGGACACTATAACTATGGGCACTGTCACCGTGAGCTCTGTCACAATGGACACTTTCATCATGAGCACTGCCACTGTGACCATTCTCAACATAAGAAATGTCACCATGGGCACTTTCACGATGCGCCCTTCCAGCAATGGCTCTATCACCGTAAGCACTGTCAACAAGAGCACTGTCATGGTGGGCAGTGTCACCATGCGCACAATCACCTCAAGGACTATCACATTAAGTAATGTCACCATGGGCACTGTCACCATGAGCACTGTAACCATGGGCAATCTCACCATGGGCATTATCACCATAAGCAATATCACCACCGGCACTTTCACTATTTTGCACTGCCACCAGATGCACCATGACCATGTGCAGTGTCTCCAGGGGCAGTGTCACCATCGGTAGTCTCACCGTGAGCACTGCCACCATGAGCACTGTCACCAAGAGCACTTTCACCATGAGCACTGCTCCCATGAGCACTGTCACAAGAACTGTCACTATGAGAATTGCCACCATGGGCACTTTCACCATGATTAATGTCACCGTGGTTATTGTCACTTTGGGCACTGTCAACGTGAGTACTATCACTGTGAGCACTATCACCCTGAGCCCTGTCACCACGGGCACAGCCTCAATGCAGACTGTCACCATGAACAGTGTCACCATGGGCACTATCATGGTGAGAACAGTCACCGTGGTCACTGTCACCATGGGTACTGTCACCATGAGCACTGTCACTAAGGGCATTATCACCATACGCACTGTCACCGTTAGAACAGTCACCATGGGTACTGTCAACATGGAGACTATCACCTTGAGCACTGTCACCATGAGCACAGTCACCATGAGCAATTTCAACAGGGTCACTTTCACCATGAGAACTTTCACCACGTGGACCCTTACCATTGGCACTGCCTCCGAGGTTTTGTCACGATGAGCACTATCAACATGGGCAGTGTCTCCATGGGCAGTTTCACCATGAGCACTCACTATTGGCACTATCACCATTGGCACTGTCAGCATCGGCACGGTCACCGTGAGCACTGTCACAATGTGCGTTGTCACACTGAGCACTGTCACCATGGGCACAGTCACCATGGGCACTGTAATCTTGGGCACTGTCACCATAGGCTCTGTAACCGTGGGCACTGTCACAATGGGAAGTATCACCATGGGCTTTGTCAGTATGGGCACTTTCACCGTGGGCATGGCCACCATGACATGTATCACCATAAGCACTGTAACCATGGGCACTGTCACCATGAGCACGGTCACCAAGAGCACTTCCATAATGAGCACTGTCACTTATGGCACTGTCCACATGAGCAGTGTCACCATGGTCACCGTCACCTTGGGCAGGACACACAGGGTATTGTCACCATGGGCAATATCACCATGAGCACACTCACCATGGGAATTCTCACCTTAGGTACTGTCACCATGGGCACTGTCACCTTGAGCACTTTTACCATGAGCTCTGTCACCCTGGGTATTGTCACCATGGGCACTATCACCTTGAGAGTTGTGAACATGGGCACTATCACCTTGAGAGTTGTGAACATTGGCACTCTCACCGTGGACACTATCACCATGAGCAATGTCACCATGAATACTGTCAACCTGTGTATTGTCACCATGGGCACTGTCACCATGAGCACTACACCGTGAGAATTGTGACTATGGGCACTGTTACCATGGGCACATTCACCATCGGCACTATCACCATGAACACTGTCACCATGAGTTCTGTCACTGTGTGCAGTTTCACCATACACACTATGACTGTAAGGACTATCACCATAAGCAATGTCACAATGAGCAATATCACCAAGGGCACTGTCACCATTTTGCACTGCCACATTGTGCAGTGTCACCATGGGCACTTTTACCATGAGTACTGTCACCATGGGTAATATCACCATGGACACTGTCACCATGAGCACTCTCACTATGAGAATTTTCAACATAGGCACTGTCACCGTGAGAACTGTCACCATGGGCACTGTCAACATGGAGACCATCACCTTGAGCACTGTCACCATCATCAATGTCACCATGGTCACATTCAACGTAAGAACTGTCACCACGGGGATGATCACCATTGGCACTGTCACCATGAGCACTATCATCATGGACAATATCTCCATGGGCAGTTTCACCATGAGCACTGTCACTATTGTCACTCTCACCATCAACACTGTCACCATGGGCACGGTCAACGTGAGGACTGTCACCATGGGCCTTGTCACACTGGGCACTGTCACCATGGGCAATGTCACCGTGGGCACTGTCACAATGGTAAGAATGTGCATGGGCTTTGTCAGCATGGGCACTTTCACCGTGGGAACTGCCACCATGACATCTATCACCATAAACAATGTAAACAGGGGCACTGTCACAATGAGCAGTGTCACCATGAGTACTGCCACAATGAGCACTGTTATTTATGGCACTGCCAACATGAGCACTATCACCATGAGCACTGTCACCATGTGCATGACACCATGGGCACTGTCACCATGAGCATTGTCACCCTAGGTACTCTCATTATAGGCATTATCACTGTGAGAATTGTGAACATGGGCACTGTCACCATGGGCACTATCCCCATGAGCACTGTCTCCATGAGTACTGTCACCCAGGGTACTTTCACCATGGGCACTGTCACTGTGAGCACTACACTATGAGATTTGTGACTATGGGCAATGTCACCATGGACACTCTCACCATGGGAACTATTACCGTGAACACTGTCACCATGAACACTGTCACTGTGTGCAGTGTCCCCATGTGCACTGTCACCATAAGGACTATCACAGTAAGAAAAGTCACCATGAGCAATGTCACCATGGGCACTGTCACCATTTTGCATTGCCACCATGTGCAGTGTCACCATGGGTAATATCACCATAAGCAGTTTCACCGTGAGAAATGTGACCTTGCAGAATGTCTCTATGGGAACTGGCACCAAGGGCAAGGTCACTGTGAGCACCATCACAACGGGCACTATCACCGTGAGAAATCTCACTTGCTAACTGTCCCCATGGGCACTGTCACCATGAGAAGTGTCACCATGGGCACTGTCACTGTTGGCACTGTCACCATGGGCACTCTCATTGTGGGCACTGTCACCATGGCCACTGCCACCTTGGGTTCTGTCACCATGAACACTGTAACAATGCCCATTATCACCGTGTGCACTGTCACCATGGGCACTATCACCATGAGCACTGTCAGCATGTGCACTGTCACTATTTAGCACTGTCACCAGGTGAACTACCACCATGGGCACTGTCACGATGTGCACTATCACTGTGAGCACAGTTACCATGGGCACTGTAACAATGCGCAGTGTCACCAACGGTACTGTCCCCATAGGAACTGCCACCAAGTGCAGTGTCAGCATTAGCACTGTCACCACGAACACTGCAACCTTGGGCACTGCTATTATGAGTACTGTCACCATGAAAACTGTCGCTATGAGAACTGTTCACCATGGGTATTTTCAACATGAGTACTGTCACCATGGGTATTGTCACCATTTGCACTGTCACCATGAGCACTATTACCGTGAGCACTATCACTGTGAGCACCCTCACTGTGGTCACTGTCAGCATGAGCACTGTCGCCATGGGTAGTGGCACAATGCGGACTGGCACCATGAGCCCTGTCACCATGGGCACTATCACTGTGAGCACAGTCTCCTTGGTCACTGTCACCATGGGAACTGTTACCATGAGAACTTTCACCATAGGCAATGGCGCCATGGGCACTCTCACCATGGGCACTGTCATCATGGGCAATATGACTGTGAGCACTGTCACCATGGGTACTGCAACAAAGAGAACTGTCACTGTGAGTACTGTCCGCATGGGTTGTCACCATGTGCACTGTCACCATGAGAACAGTCAACATGGGCACTGTCACCATTTCTCACTGCCACCATATGCAATGTCACCGTGGGCACTATCACAATGAGAACTGTCACCATGAGTCCTGTCATCATGGGCACTGTCACCAAGGGCACTGCCACCATCTGCAATGTTACCATGGTCACTATCACCGTGAGCACTGTCACCATGGGAACTACCAACATGGGCAATGTCATCATGAGCACTTTCACAATGGGAACTGCCACCATGGGCACTATCAATGTGCGGACTCTTACGATGGGCACTATCACCATGAGCACTGTCACCATGAGCACTTTCAACTTCGGCACTGTCATCATGAGCACTATTACTGTCAGCACTACCACTGTGAGCACTCTCACCATGGGCACTCTGACCGTGAGTATTTTCACTCTGGGGACTGGCACAATGCGGACTGTCACAATGAGCCCTGTCACCATAGACACTACCACCATGAGCACTCTCAGCGTGGTCACTGTTACCATGGGTACTGTCACTGTGAGCACTGTCACCCAAGAAAATGGCACTGTGGGCACTGTCACCATGGGCACTGTCATCATGGGCATTGTCACTGTTGGCAGTGTCTCCATGGGCACTGCCACCATGGGCACTATCACTGTGAGAACTGTCACCACGGGTACTTCTACCATGAGCACTGTCAGCATGGGTTGTGACTGTGTGCGCTGTCAACATGAGAACTGTCAGCATGGGCACTGTCACCATTTTTCACTGCCACAATGTGCACTACCACCATGTGCACTGTCACCATGGGCACTATCACTGTGAGCACTGTCACCATGGGAACTACCAACATGAACACTGTCACCATGAGCACTTTCACAATGGGAACTGCCACCATGGTCACTATTAACATGAGCACTCTCACCATGGGCACTATCACCAAGGGCACTGTCAGTTTCTGCACTATCGCCATGGGTACTGCAACGATGACACTGTCAACATAAGCACTGTCACCATTCTCAGTATCACCATGTGCACTGTCACCATGGGCACTATCAACATGAGAACTGTCAGCCTGGGAACTGTCACCATGGGTATTGTGACTTTGGGCACTGTCACCATGAGCACTGTCACCTTGGGCACTGGCACAATGTGGACTGTCACCATGAGCACTGTCATCATGGGCACTGTCACGGTGAGCACTATCACCCTGAGGGTTGTGACCATGGGCACTGTCACCATGGGCAGTGACCCCATGGAAAATTTCACCGTTAGTACTGTCACCATGGACACTATAATTATGGGCACTGTCACCGTGAGCTCTGTCACCATGGGCACTTTCACCATGAGCACTGCCACTCTGACCACTCTCACCATTAGAACTGTCACCATGGGCATTTTAACGTTGGGCACTTCCAACATTGGCACTATCACCATGAGCACTGTTACAGTGGGCAGTGTCACCATGCACACTATCACCAAAAGGACTATCACATTAAGCAATGTCACCATGGGCACTGTCACCATTTTGCACTGCCACCATGTGCAGTATCACCTTAGGCACTGTCACCATGAGCACTTTATCACTGAGTACTGTCACCATGGGTAATAGCACCATGGGCACTGTCACAGAGAGAACTATCACTGTGAGCAATGCCATGATGGGCACTGGCGCCATGGTTCTTGTCACCACGAGCACTGAAACAATGGGCACTATCACCGTGAGAAATCTCAGCGTGCTAACTGTCCCCAAGGGCACTGTCACAGAGAGAAGAGTCACCATGGGCACTGTCACAGTATTCTCACCATTGGCAGTCTCATTGTGGGCACTGCCACCATCAGCACTATTACCATGAACACTGCTACCGTGAGCATAATCATGATAAGAATGGTCAACAAGGGCACGGCCACCATGGGCACTCTCACAGTGTGCACTGTCACCAGGGGCACTGTCACCATGGGCACTGTCACCATGAGCACTGTAACCATGGGCACTCTCACCATGGGCACTATCACCATGAGCAATATCACCATGGGCACTGTCACTATTTTGCACTGCCACCAGATGCACCATGACCATGTGCACTGTCACCATGGGCAGTGTCACCATGGGTAGTCTCACCATGGGCACTGCCACCATGAGCACTGTCACTGAGAGCACTCTCACCACGAGCACTGCCACCATGAGCACTGTCACAAGAACTGTCACTATGAGAACTGACACCATGGGCACTTTCACCATGATTACTGTCACCATGGGTATTGTCACCTTGGCCCTGTCAACGTGAGTACTATCACCGTGAGCACTATCACACTGAGCACTGTCACCACGGGCACAGCCTCAATGCGGACTGTCACCATGAACACTGTCACCAGGGGCACTATCACGGTGAGAACATTCACCGTGGTCACTGTCACAATGGGCACTGTCACTAAGAGCATTATCACCATAGGCACTGTCACCGTGAGAACAGTCAGCATGTGCACTGTCAACATGGAGACTATCACCTTGAGCACTGTCACCATGAGAATTGTCACCATGAGCACTGTCACCATGAGATATTTCAACAGGGCCACTTTCACCGTGAGAACTGTCACCACGGGGATTCTCACCATTGGCGCTGCCTCCGAGGGGTTGTCACGATGAGCACTATCACCATGGGCAGTGTCTCCATGGGCAGTTTCACCGTGAGCACTCTCACTATTGGGACTATCACCATCGGCACTGTCATCATCATCACGGACACTGTGAGCACTGTCACAATGGGTGTTGTCACACTGGGCACTGTCACCATGGGCACAGTCACCGTTAGCACTCTCACCATGGGCACTGTGATCTTTGGCACCGTCACCATGGGCTCTGTCACCGTGGGCACTGTCACAATGGGAAGTATCACCATGGCCTTTGTCAGCGTGGGCACTGTCACAGTTGGCACGGCCCCCGTGACATCTATCACCAATCAAAGTAGCTTTATTTTGGTAATGCCAGGTTGCTTTAATATTCAAGCATGAAATTCATCCCAGGAATGAATTAGAGTGGGAAAAAAGTCATTTAAAACAGAAGCCTTGGGAATTCCCTGGTGGTCCAGTGGTTAGAACTTGGCGCTTTCACTGCTGTGGCCCTTGAGTCCAATCCCAGGTCAGGGAACTAAGATCCTGCAAGACATGAGGCAGGGCCCTGGAAAAAAAAAGAAAATAATGAAGTCTTAACCAGGAGAAGCACAAGATCGAATACACATAACAGATAACACCTTAGGACAAGTAGGTGAAGATTATGGAATATTCTAAATTTTAAAACAAAAAGAAACTTTTAAAGATTCAAAAGGATGTGACTAATATTGTACATAGGCAAAAAATAAAATGAAATAAAATATATAAATGATGGGATCCCAAAAATCCAGATGCCCAAATCCTGTCTCTGAAGATTCTCATTCAATGGGTTCTGGATTTCCTCTATGTTTCAAAACCTACAAGTGATTGTGATACGACTCACAGACACAATGTAAAGCTTCTGCTTTGCAGGAAAGAATACCAGATTATTCTGTTATTTTATAGTTATACTAACAGGTTGTACTATTGACGGATAAGTCTGATGTCAAAATGCACTCCCCACTAGGGATAAAAAAGGAACTAGTAGTCTCTACTGCTACTTGGTGGCCACATGCATGTATTGCAAGAGCAATTATTGTAGGAATCCAAATTAGTGGAACATTTTAGAATTGGAAGAGTACATACAGATCATCTAGTCAAGCTTCCAACTATTATAGTTGTAAAAACTATGGTCCATATAAATGAAATGATTTATCTCCAAAGAGTGTTAGTGAAAGAGTATGAAATAAATAAATAAATAAATATATATATATATATATATATATATATATATATATATATATATATATATATATATATATATATATATATATATATGAACTTTTAATTTAGTGCTGTTTTTATTAATCTCAAGTACTAGCTTAAACTTCAGTGTGACAGATTTGGGATTGAATTCTTGCTCAAATTTACTGATTGTGTGCCTTTTAGTAAGTTACTAAAACACTATTTATTTTTTAACAGCTTTATGTATTTATTTATTTTTGGCTGCATAGGCTCTTCATTGCTGTGCACGGGCTTTCTCTAGTTGCAGTGAGTGGGGGCTACTCTTTGTTGCAGTGCACAGGCTTCTCATTGGGGTGGCTTCTCGTTGTTGCTAAGCATGGAGTGTATATGCGTGGGCTTCAGTAGTTGTGGTTCACGGGCCCTAGAGCGCAGGCTCAATAGTTGTGGCGCACGGTCTTAATTGCTCCGTGGAATGGGCAGTCTCATTTGCAGGTTCTGGGAAGGATTAAATGAGCTCATGTGATATCCAAGTGACTGAGGCAGAGTAGGCTCGGGATGAATCTTTGCTTGGTTTACATTAGCTGCGGAGAAGAGGATGACAGCTTGGTGCCTCTCCAACTTTCATATGGGTGTGCCTCTCTTGGGGATCTTGTTAAATGCAGGCTGGTATTCAGTAGTTCTGGGTGGGGCCTGGATTCTGTGCTTCTAAGAAGCTCCTAGGTGATGGTGATGCTGAGGGCAAGGGTCCAGCTCCTGCATTTCTCCCTTTCTGGAAGAGCAGGACGTCTGCACCCCGGGAGGAGAAATCATCCGCAAAGTCACTACTAGGCACCAGCTTCCCTTACAGGCAAGGGACCTTTACCACTGCTCCCAACCATTGCGTCTGAGGTGCAGCAAGCCAAAACACTGAGATGCTGAGGTTTGAAGCAAAGAGGAGGTTTATTCACAGTGCAGCCAAGCGAGGAAGTGACGTGAGAATACGTGTCAAATCCTCCTTCCCGAAGGCAAGGGGCTTGGGGTATCTGTGGGATAAAGAATAAAGAAGCAGGGCAGTATGGGTCATGGGGAGCATGAGGAAAGGTGATTGGAAAAAGATGTGCTCATCATTGTTCTGAGCTGCTGTAATAGGCTACAGGGCTCAGCACATTCTCAGGTTGGAGTTTTTGGCCCTCTGATGGCAGAAGGTCAAAAGGCACTTGCCCAGGTGGAAGATCGGTGGTCCTCTCCACTCTAAACCAGCTCCGCCTAACTAGGCACAGCTGATTCCATGTTCCTGGACAATACCGGGGCAAACATCTTACTGCTTCTGCTACATGCTACTTGGAGGACATGCAAGTGTTCAAGGTACCTTGATGAGTGAAGACAGGATTTCACTAATCATGACACATGGTTTCACTTCCAGGCGAGCAGAAGAGACCTGTAGGCTGAGTCTGGCTCCTGGCACATGGAATTGGAGGCAGATGGTTTAAAAACGGGCTCTCCCACTCTCTGTGTGATCTTAGGTAGATAAGACTATTGAACCTTTTCTCCAATTCAAATGTGTGACTGGAAACACACATAGTGGCATGTCTGACACACAGTAGTTATGCTACCGTAAGTCATTATTGGAAACTGAAGCCGTGGTTTTGAGGGATCATCAAAACCAGTACAATGGTTGCCATGTTTTTCCTTGTTCATCCTGGTGACAAACCTCGTAGAGAGAGCTCCATCCTTTCCCACAGGACCACACGCCTAGTACTTAGAGTGAAGTGGTTATGTCTCACTTAAGGCACCTTTTCCTTTTCCTTCCTTTTTTCTTCATTTGTCTTCATCCAACTGGCCTTTCTAAATTTTACAGAAAACAAAACCATTTCTCAATGGATTCAGATACTACCCCAAGTTAATATCCCAACCAAGTTCTTGATCTTCCGGGTCTCATCACCAGAAATTTCTGAGCCTAAATCTTCTCTAGTTTCTAGGATCACTCATTTTCTCATTTCTCCCTTCTCCTTTGAATTCAGAGTCTTGCCAATTTAGTCCCTTCCCTAAACACAACTTATAATAAAGTGACACAGCAAAGTGATGAAAGTCTAGATGGTCTGGTTTTAATCCTGGGTTTTTGCCACCTACTTACTGTGTGGCATTAGGCAAGCTATTCAACATCTCTGGGCCTCAGTTTCCCCCCCCCCCAAAGTAAATATTATGAATATTACCTGCCGGGCTTCCATAGTGGTGCAGTGGTTGGGAGTCCGTCTGCTGATGCAGGGGGCACGGGTTCGTGCCCATATCTGGGAGGATCCCACATGCCGTGGAGTGGCTGGGCCCGTGAGTCATGGCCACTGAGTCTGCACATCCAGAGCCTGTGCTCCGCAATGGGAGAGGCCACAACAGTGAGAGGCCTGTGTACCACAAAAAAAAAGAACATTACCTGCCTATAGGGTTGCCATTATGAGGAATATGTGGGTTAATATTTGGTAAGGACTTAGAATAGTACTTGTTATAGTCTAAGCACTACAGTTGTGCTTTTTAATAATAATAAATGAAATTCCACATGTATACCTTACTCAACTTTCTGTCATAACATTGAAGTGTTGGTCTATTTTTTTTGTTTTGTTTTGTTTTTTTGTTTGTCTGTTTTCTGTTTTTTTTATTTTTTTATTATTTTTTTCTGCTTTATATCTGTTGGGTCTTGTCAGCCTGGAAAGGAGGTGAGGTGTCCGTAGCTTTGGTGTCAGATGTGCTGCCTGCCGAAGCACCGACGCCCGCCAACGCCATGACTGCCAAAGCCGTGAACGGGTGCTAGAGAAAGCAGGAGCAGAATGGAAGATGACAGCGTGGGAAGGAGGTGTGGTGTCCATAGGTTTGGGGTCTGAGGTGCTGCCTGCTGAAGCACCGATGCCCGACAAAGCCGTAAATTGGATGCTGGAGAAAACAGGAGCAGAATGGAAAATGATGGCGTGGGAAGGAGGTGTGGTGTCCATAGGTTTGGGGTCAGACGTGCTGCCTGCTGAAGCACAGATGCCCGCCAAAGCCGTAAATGGGGTGCTGTGGAAAACAGGAGCAGAATGGTAGATGATGGTGTGGGAAGGAGGTGTGGTGTCCATGGCTTCCATATCAGAGCTGCTGCGTGCCTGATCTGAGAGCAGAGAGTGACAGTGGGAGAGCTTCTCACTCTTTTTATATCTGACGTCTCTGCCTGCCTCTGTGACATGTCCATTGTACGTGTCACAGAGAAAGGGCAGGCGGGGCAGTGGGTGAGGCAGGGGGCACATGCAAGCCCAGCTGGTGGAGAAACCCCAGCCCAAAGGCAAAGGGCGGGGCCCATTCTGGACTTTCTAGTGGCTGGGTCTTCTCGCTGTGGGTGGCAGGGGTTTGGCACGGAATGGGACACCATGCGGAGATTGTTGGGGACTGTGGAAGCCTTCTCCTTCAGAGCTCACCCTGCCTGGGCACCGGCTCTGCAGGCCCCACAGCAGTGCATATGTATCGGCCAGCCCTTCCCCACCACGGGGCCCAGAGTCCAGGGCCTGCTCAGAGCTGATGGCAGGAGGCACTCGGAACATGCCAGGGTGTGAGCAACCTCCTCCGGGGAACTCCCCTGCTTCTCTGGGAGGTCTGGATACAAGATTGCCTTCTCCAGGGCTGCTCAGCTGCCAGCAACACCATGAGACAGGTGGCGAAGGTTTCTGAGCAGGAGATGCAGAGCCCTAATCTGACTGGATGCTGCACCCCACGATGTCCCTTCCTGGCAGGTAGGTTCATTCTTCACTTCTTTTTTGAAATTTGGTCAAACAAGATGAAAAGGGGCATGGAGCATTGTTATTGCAGGGGTCTTGGAGCATTGTGATGACAAGGGCATGGAGCATAGTGATAAGAAGGCCATGGAGCATACTGATGACATGTGTCATGGAGCTTTGAGATGACAAGGGCATGGAGCATTGAGATTACCCGGGTCTTGGAGCATTGTGATGAAAAAGGCATGGAGCCTTGTCATGACAGGGTTCAAGGAGCATACTGATGACAAGTGTCAGGGAGCATTGCGATGACAAGGGTATTGAGCATTGTGATGACAAAGGTCATGGAGCATTGTGATGAGAAGAACATGGATAATTGTGATGACGAGCGTCATGGGGCGTTGTGATGACAAGTATTATGGAACACTGTGATCACAAGGGTTTGGAGCATTGTGATGACAGAGGTCATGGAGCATTTTGATTTCATTGTGATGACAATAGCATGAAGGATTATGATGATAGGCATGGTGCATTGTGATGACAGGGTTCATGGATCATTGAGATGAAAAGGGGCATGGAGCATTGTGATTACAGGGGTCTTGGAGCATTGTGATGACAAGGCCATGGAGCATTCTGATGAGAAGGCCATGGAGCATTCTGATGACATGAGTCATGGAGCTTTGTGATGACAAGGGCATGAAACATTGGGATTACCGGGTTCGTGGAGCACTGTGATTACAGGGGTCTTGGAGCATTGTGATGACAAGGGTCATGGATTCCTGTGATGAGAAGGCCGTGGATCATTTTGATGGCAGGTGTCATGGAGCATTGTTATGACAGGCGTAATGGAGCATTGTGATGACAAGGGCATGGAGCACTGGTCTGAAAAGTTTCATGGATTATTGTGATGAGAGTGGGCATTGAGCATTGTGATCACAAGGGCACGGAACACTGTGATACATGCGTTTTGGAGGATTGTAATGACAAGGGCATGGAGCATTGTGATTAGTAGGGCATTGAGCATTGTGATGACAAGCGTCATGGAGCATTGTGATGACAATGGCATGGAGCATTGTTATGCCAAGGGTCATGGAGTTTTGTGATGACAAGGGACATGGAGCATTTTGATGACAAGGCCATGGTCCAATTTGATGAGAAGGGCAGGGAGCATTGTGATGAAAATGTCATGGAGCAATTTGATGAAAAGGGTCATGGAACATTTTGATGACAGGGAGTATGGAGCATTGTGATATCAGGTGTCATGGAGCATTGCGATGAAAAGGGTCATGGAGCATTTTGATGACAGGGGTTATGGAACATTGTGATGTCAGGGGTCATGGAGCATTGTGATGATAAAGGTATTTAGCATTGTGATGACAGGGGTCATGGAATATTGTGATTACAGGGGTGAGGGAGTATTGTGATGACTAGTGATCGAACATTGTGATATCAGTGGTGAGAGAGCATTTTGATGAGAAGTGCATGGAGCATTGTGATGACAAGTTTTAAGGAGCATTGTGATGACAAGGTTGTGTAGCATTGTGATGACAAGCGCATGGCACATTGCGATGACAAGGGTCATGGAGCATTTTGCTGACAAAGCATGGAGCATTTTGACGACAAGGGTCATGGAGCATTGTGCTGACAAAAGCATGGAGCATTGTGATGACAAGGTTCATGGAGCATTGTGATGAAAAGTTCAAGGAGCATTGTGGTGACAAATGTCACAGAGCCTTGTGATGACGAGGGCATGGACCATTGTGATGAGAAAGGTCATGAAGCATTGTGATGACTGGAGTCACGGAGCATTGTGTTGACAGGGGTCATGGAGCATTATGATGACAAGGCCATGGAGCATTGTGATGACAGGGGCATGGAGCATTGGTCTGACAAGTTTCATGGATTATAGTGATGACAGTGGGCATGGTGCATTGAGATCACAAGGGCATGGAGCAGTGTGATGGCATGGGCCTGGAGCATTGTGATGACAAGGGCAGGGAGTATTGTGAAGGCAAGGGCATGGAGCATTGTGATGACAAGGTCATGGAGTATTGTGAAGACAGGTGTCAGGGAGCATTGTGATGACATATGTCATGGTCCATTGTGATGACAATGGCATGGAGCATAGTGATGCTAAGTGTCATGGAAGATTGTGATTACAAAGGTAACGGAGCATTGTGATGACCAGGGCTTGGAGCATTGTGATGACAAGGATCATGGAGCATTGTGACGACAAGGGCATGGAGCACTGTGAGGACCGGTGCCATTGAGAATTTTGATGACAAGGTCGTGAAGCATTGTGATGGCAAGCGCATGGAGCTTGCTATGACAGGGGTCATGTAGCATTGCAATGACAATTGCATGGAGAATTGTGAAGACAAGAGCATGTAACATTGTGATGAGAAGTGTCATAGAGCATTTTGATGACCATGGCATTGAGCATTGTGATGGCAAGACCGTGGAGCATTGTGATGGGAGAACCATGGATAATTGTGATGACGAGCATCATGGAGCACTGTAATGACAGGGGGCATGGAGCATTGTGATGACAGGTGTCATGGAGCATTGTGATGACAAGTGTCATGGAGCATTCTGATGACAAGCTTGTGGAGTATTGTGATGACAATGGCATGGAGCATTGTGATGAAAAAGGCTTGGAGCCTTTTCATGACACAGTTCAAGGAGCATTCTGACAACAAGTGTCAGGGAGCATTGTGATGGCAAGTGTATTGAGCATTGTGATGACAAAGGTCATGGAGCATTGTGATGACAAGGGCATGGAATATTGTGATGACAGGAATCATGGAGCGTTGTGATGACAAGTGTTATGGAATATTGTGATCACAAGAGTTTGGAGCATTGTGATGACAGAGGTCAAGGATCATTTTGATTTCAAGGAGCATGGAGCATTGTGATAACAAGGGCATGAAGCAATGTGATCCTAAGGTTCATGGAGGATTGTGATGACAATGGTAAAGGAGTATTTTGATCACAAGCGCATGGAGCACTGTGATGACAAGGTCATTTATCACTCTGCTGACAAAGGCATGGAGCATTGTGTTTACAGGGGTCATGGAGCCTTCGGATGAAAAAGGCATGGAGCATTGTGATGACAAGGGTTATTTAGCACTGTGATGACAAGCGTCATGGAGCATTGTGATTACTGGGGTCATGGAGCATTGGGATGACAAGGGCATGGATCACTGTGATGACAAGTGTCATGGAGCATTTTGATGACAAGAGTCCCGGCTCATTGTTTTGTCAGAGGTCATGGAGTGTTGTGATGACAGGGGACATTGAGCATTGTGATGACGGTGGTCATGGAGCATTGTGATGAGAAGGTCATGGAGCATTGGGATGAAAATATTCATGGAGTATTGTGACGACAGGTGTCATGGAGCATTGTGATGACAAGAGAATGGAGCATTGTGATGACAAGGTCCTGGAACACTGTGATGAGAAGACCATGGAGCCTTGTGATGAGAAGTCTCATGGAGCATTCTGATGAAAAGGGGCATGGAGCATTGTGAGTACAGGTGTCTTGGAGCATTGTGATGACAAGGGCATGGAGCACTGTGATGAGAAGGCCATCGAGCATTCTGATGACATGTGTCATGGAGCTTTGTGATGTCGAGTTCATGGAGCATTTTGATTACAGGGGTTTTGGAGCATTGTGATGAAAAGGGCATGGATCATTGGGATGAAAAAGGCATGGAGACTTGTCATGACAGGGTTCAAGGAGCATATTGATGACAAGTGTCAGGGAGCATTGTGATGACAAGTGTATTGAGAATTGTGATGACAAAGGTCATGGAGCATTGTGATGAGAAGACCATAGATAATTGTGATGACGAGCGTCATGGGGCATTGTGATGACAAGTGTTATGGAACATTGTGATCACAAGGGTTTGGAGCATTGTGATGACAGTGGTCATGGAGCATTTTGATTTCATTGTGATGACAATAGCATGAAGCATTATGATGATGGGCATGGTGCATTTTGATGACAGGGTTCATGGAGCATTGAGATGAAAATGGGCATGAGGCATTGTGATTACAGGGGTCTTGGAGCATTGTGATGAGAATCCCATGGAGCATTCTGATGACATGCGTCATGGAGCTTTGTGATGACAAGGGCATGGAGCATTGTGATTACAGGGGTCTTGGAGCATTGTGATGACAAGGGTCATGGAGCCTTGTGATGACAAGGCCTTGGAAGCTTTTGATGGCAGAGGTCATGGAGCATTGTTATGATGGGGTAATGGAGCATTGTGATGACAAAGGCATGGAGCATTGGTTTGAAAACTTTCATGGATTATTGTGATGAGAGTGGGCATGGAGCATTGTGATGACAAGAGCATGGAACACTGTGATACATGGGTTATGGAGGATTATCATGACAAGGGCATGTAGCATTGTGATGAGAATGGCATCGAGCATTGTGATGACAAGCGTCATGGAGCTTTGTGACGACAAGGGCATGGAGCAATATGATGAGAGTGTTCATGGAGCATTGTGTTGACAATGGTATGGAGCATTGTAATGCCAAGTGTCCTGGAGCTTTGTGATGACAAAGGACATGGAGCATTTTGATGACAAGGGTGTGGTGCTTTGTGATGAGAAGGGCAGGGAGCATTGTGATGAGAGGGTCATGGAGCAATTTGATGAAAAGTGTCATGGAACATTTTGAAGACGGGTGTTATGGAACATTGTGACGTCAGGGATAATGGAGCATTGTGATGAAAATGGTCATGGAGAATTTTGATGACAGGGGTTTTGGAACATTGTGATGTCATAGGTAATGGAGCACTGTGATGAAAAGGGCATGTAGCATGGTGATGACAGTGGTCATGGAACATTGTGATGAAAATAGCATGGAGCATTGTGATGCCAAGTGTCATGGAGTTTGTGATGACAAAGGTAATGGAGCATTGTGATGACAAGGGCTTGGAGCATTGTGATGACAAGCGTCATGGAGCATTGTGATGACAAGTGTATGGACATTGTGATGACCAGGGCATGGAGCATTGTGATAGCAAGACCATGGATAATTGTGATGATGAGCGTCAAGGGGCACTGTAATGACAGGGGGCATGGAGAATTCTGATGACAGGTGTCATGGAGCATTGTGATGAAAAGTGTCATGGGGCATTCTGATGACAAGCTTGTGGATTATTTTGATGACAATGGCATGGATCATTGTGATGAAAAAGGCATGGAGCCTTTACGTGACAGGGTTCAAGGAGCATTCTGATGAAAAGTTCCAGGGAGCATTGTGATGAAAAGTGTGTTCAGCATTGTGATGAAAAAGTTCATGGAGCATTGAGATGACAGGGGAATGGAGCATTGTGATGACAAGTTCATGGAATATTTTGAAGAGAGGTGTCAGGGAGCATTGTGAGGACATATGTCATTGTCCATTGTGATGAAAATTGCATGGAGCATTGTGATGCCAAGAGTCATGGAGGAT
This sequence comes from Mesoplodon mirus, assembly GCF_964341445.2. Lineage (NCBI taxonomy): Eukaryota > Metazoa > Chordata > Mammalia > Artiodactyla > Ziphiidae > Mesoplodon > Mesoplodon mirus. The sequence goes on along the minus strand of NC_138976.1, from coordinate 200,664,677 downwards.
TGTGATGACAAAGGTAATGGAGCATTGTGATGACAAGGGCATGGAGCACTGTGATGACAAGGGCCATTGAGAAATTTGATGACATGGTCGTGAAACATTGTGATGACAAGCACATGGAGCTTGTTATGACAGTGGTCATGGAGCATTGCGATGACAATTGCATGGAGAATTGTGATGAAAAGATCATGTAACCTTGTGCTGGCAAGTGTCATGCAGCATTTTGATTACAAGGACGTGGAGAATTGTGATGACAGGTGACATGGAGCATTGTGATGACCAAGGCATGGAGCATTGTGAAAGCAAGACCGTGGAGCATTGTGATGAGGAGACTATGGATAATTGTGATGTTGAGCGTCATGGAACACTGTAATGACAGGAGGCATGGAGCATTGTGATGACAGGTGTCATGTACCATTGTGATGACAGGGGTCACGGAGCATTGTGATGAATTGTGTCATGGAGAATTCTGATGACAAGCTTGTGGAGTATTGTGATGACAATGGCATGGAGCATTGTGATGAAAACGGCATGGAGCATTTACATGAGAGGGTTCAAGGAGCATTCTGACGACAAGTGTCAGGGAGCCTTGTGATGACAAGTGTATTGACCATTGTGATGACAATGGTCATGGAGCATTATGATGACAAGGGCATGAAGCAACGTGATCCTAAGGTTCATGGAGGATTGTGATGACAATGGTAATGGAGAATTGTTAGGACAAACACATGGAGCATTAAGATGACAATGTCATATAACATTTTGCTGACAAAGGCATGGAGCATTGTGATGACAACAGTCATGGAGCACTGTGATGACAAGCGTCACGGAGCCTTGTGATTACAGGGGTCATGGAGTATTGGGATGAGAAGGGAATGGATCATTGTGATGACAAGGTTCATAGAGCATATTGATGACAAGAGTCCCGGATCATTGTGTTGTCAGGGGTCATGGAGCGTTGTGATGACACTGGTCATGGAGAATTGTGATGACAAGGGCATGGAGCATTGTGATGAGAAGGCCATGGAGCATTCTGATGACATGCGTCATGGAGCTTTGTGATGACAAGAGCATGGAGCATTGTGATTACAGGGGTCTTGGAGCATTGTGATGAAAAGAGCATGGATCATTGTGATGAAAAAGGCTTGGAGCCTTGTCATGACAGGGTTCAAGGAGCATACTGACGAAAAGTGTCAGGGAGCATTGTGATAACAAGTGTATTGAGCATTGTGATGACAAGGTCATGGAGCATTGTGATGAGAAGCCCATGGATAATTGTAATGATGAGCGTCATGGGGCATTGTGATGACAAATGTTACGGAATATTGTGATCACAAGGGTTTGGAGCATTGTGATGACAGAGGTCATGAAGGATTTTGATTTCATTGTGATGACAATAGCATGAAGCATTATGATGATGGGCATGGTGCATTGTGAAGACAGTGTTCATGGTCTATTTAGATGTAAAAGGGCATGGAGCATTGTGATTACAGGGGTCTTGGAGCATTGTGATGACAACGGTCATGGAGCCTTGTGATGACAAGCCTGTGAAACATTGTGATGGCATTGTTCATGGAGCATTGTTATGACAGGGTTAATGCAGCATTGTGATGACAATGGCATGGAGAATTATAATGCAAACGGTCATGGAACTTTGTGATGAAATAGGTCATGGAGCATTTTGATGACAAGGGCGTGGTGCATTGTGATGAGAAGGGCAGGGAGCACTGTGATGACAGGGTCATGGAGCAATTTGATGAAAAGGGTCATGGAACATTTTGATGACATTTGTTATGGAACATTGTGATGTCAGGGGTCATGGAGCTTTGTTATGAAAAGGTCATGGAGCATTTAGATGACAGGGGTTACGGAACATTGTGATGTCAGGGGTCATGGAGCATTGTGATGATAAGGGCATGAAGCATTGTGATGACATGGGTCATGGCCATTGTGCTGACAAGCACATGGAGAATTGTGATGACAAGGGTCATGGAGCATTGTGCTGACAATGGCATGGAGCATTGTGAAGACAAGTGTCTTGGAGATTTGTGATGATAAGTTCTTGGAGCATTGTGGTGACAAATGTCAGAGAGCCTTTTGATGACGAGGGCATGGACCATTGTGATGACATAGGTCATGAAGCATTGTGATGGCTGAGTCACGGAGCATTGTGATGACGTGGTCATGGAGCATTCTGATGACAAGTCCATGAATCATTGTGATGACATGGGAATGCAGCATTGGTCTGACAAATTTCATGGATTATTGTTATGACAGTGGGAATGGCACATTATGAGGACAAGGGCATGGAGCAGTGTGATGGCAAAGTCATGGAGTATTGTGAAGACAGGTGTTAGGGAGTATTGTGATGACATATGTCATGGTCCATTATGATGACAATGGCATGGAGCATTGTGATGCCAAGTGTCATGGAGGATTGTGATGACAAAGGTAGTTGTGCATTGTGATGACAAGTGCTAGTAGCATTGTGATGACAAGGGTCATGGAGGATTGTGATGACAAGGCCGTGGATCATTGTGATGGCAGGGGTCATGGAGCATTGTTATGACAGGGGTAATGGAGACTTGTGGTGAGAAGTCTCATGGAGCATTTTGATGACAATGGCATGGAGCATTGTGATGCCAAGTGTCATAGATGATTGTGATGGCAAAGGTAATGGAGCATTGTGATGGCAAGAGCTTGGTGCATTGTGATAACAAGGGTCATGGTGCATTGTGATGACAATGGCATGGAGCATTATGATGACAAGGGTCACTGAGAATTTTGTTGACAAGGTCGTGAATCATTGTGATGACAAGTGCATGGAGCTTGCAGTGACAGGGTTCATGGAGAACTGTGTTGACAAGTGCATTCAGAATTGTGATGACAAGAGTATGTAACATTCTGATGAGAAGTGTCATGGAGCATTGTGATGACAAGGACGTGGAGAATTGTGATGACAAGGGATATGGAGCATTGTGATGACCAGGGCATGGAGCATTGTGATGGCAAGAAGGTGGAGCATTGTGATGAGAAGACCATGGATAATTGTGATGACGAGCGTCATGGAGCACTGTAATGACAAGGGTCATGGAGAATTGTGATAACAGGTGTCTTGGAGCATTGTGATGAGAGGGGTCATGGAGCATTGTGATGACAAGGGTCATGGAGCATTCTGATGACAAGCTTGTGGATTATTGTGATGACAATGTCATGGAGCATTGTGTTGAAAAGGGTATGGAGCCTTTTCATGACAGGATTCAAGCAGCATTCTGATGACAAGAGTCAGGGAGCATTGTGATGAAAGGTGTATTGAGCATTGTGATGACAAACGTCATGGATCATTGTGATGAAAAGGGCATGGAGTATTGTGATGACAGGCATCACGGAGCACTGTGATGACAAGTGTTCTGGAACATTGTGATCACAAGGGTTTGGAGCATTGTGATGACAGAGGTCATGGATCATTTTGATTTCAAGGAGCACGGAGCATTGTGAGGACAAGGGCAAGAAGCAATGTGATCCCAAGGTTCATGGAGGATTGTGATGACAAGCACATGGAGCATTGTGATGACAATGTCATGTAGCATTTTGCTGAGAAAGGCATGGAGAATTGTTATGACAAGGGTCATGGAGCACTGTTGTGACAAGCGTCACGGAACATTGTGTTTACAGGAGTCATTGAGCATTGGGATGACAAGGGCATGGATCATTGTGATGACAAGTGTCATGGAGAATATTGATGACAAGAGTCCCGGATCATTGTGTTGTCAGGGGTCATGAAGTGTTCTTATGACTGTGGTCATGGAGCATTGTGATGACAGGGTACAGGGAGCTTTGTGATGAGAAGGTCATGGAACAATGGACTGAAAATATTAATGGAATATTGTGATGACTGGGTCATGGAGCATTGTGATGACAAGGGAATGGGGCATTGTGATTACATGATCCTGGAGCATTGTGATGAGAGACCATGGAGCCTTGTGATGACAAGTCTCATGGAGCATTCTGATGAAAAGGGGCATGGATCATTATGATTACAGGGGTCTTGGAGCATTGTGATGACAAGGGCATGGAGCATTGTGATGAGAAAGCCATGGAGCATGCTGATGACATGCGTCATGGAGCTTTTTGATGACAATGGCATGGAGCATTGTGATTACAGGGGTCTTGGAGCATTGTGATGAAAAGGGCATGGATCATTGTGATGAAAAAGGCATGGGGCCTTGTCATGACCGGGTTCAAGGAGCATACTGAAGACAAGTGTCAGGGAGCATTGTGATGACAAGTGTATTGAGCATTGTGATGACAAATGTCAAGGAGCATTGTGATGAGAAGCCCATAGATAATTGTGATGATGAGCGTCTTGGGGTGTGGTGATGACAAGTATTATGGAACTTTGTGATCACAAGGGTTTGGAGCATTGTGATGACAGGGTTCATGGAGCATTGATATGAACAGGGGCATGGAGCATTGTGATTACAAGTTTCTTGGAGCTTTGTGGTGAGAAGGGCATGGAGCATTGTGATTACAGGTGTCTTGGGGCATTGTGATGACATGGATCATGGAGCCTTGTGATGACATGGCCGTGGAACATTGTGATGCCAAGGGTCATGGAGCATTGTGATGACAAAGTTCATGGAGCATTTTGATGAGAAGGGTGTGGTGCATTTTGATGAGAAGGGCAGGGAGGTTTTTGATGACAGTGTCATGGAGCTATTTGATGAAAAGGGTCATGGAACATTTTGATGAAAGGGGTTATGGAGCATTGTGATGACAGGGGTCATGGAACATTGTGATGACAACGGTTTGGGAGTATTGTGATGACTAATGATGGAACATTGTGATATCAGTAGTGAGAGAGCATTGTGCTGAGAAGTGCATGGAGCATTGTGATCACACGATTTATGGAGCATTGTGATGACAAGGTTGTGGAGCATTGTGCTGACAAGCGCACGGCACATTGTGATGACATGGGTCATGGAGCATTGTGTTGACAAGCACATGGAGTACTGTGATGACAAGGGTCACAGAGCATTGTGATGAAAATTTCATGGAGCATTGTGGTGACAAAGGTCACAGAGCCTTGTGATGACGAGGGCATGGACCATTGTGATGACAAAGGTCATGAAGCATTGTGATGACTGGAGTCACTGAGCATTGTGATGACAGGGGTCATGGAGCATTGTGTTGACAAGTGCCTGGAATATTGTGATGAGAGGGGCATGGAGCATTGGTCTGACAAGTTTCATGGATTACTGTGATGACAGTGGGCATGTCGAATTGTGATGACAAGGGCATGGAGCATTGTGAGGTCAAGCTCATGGAGTATTGTGAAGACAGGTGTCAGTGAGCATTGTGATGACATATGTCATGGTCCATTTTGATGACAATGTCATGGAGCATTGTGATGCCAAGTGTCATGGAGGACTGTGATGACAAAGGTAATGGAGCATTGTGATGACAATGGCTTGGAGCATTGTGATGACAATGGCCATGGAGAATTGTGATGACAAGTGCATGGAGCATTGTGATGGCAAGGGTCATTGAGAATTTTGATGACAAGGTCGTGAAGCATTGTGAAGACAAGTGCATGGAGCTTGCTATGAAAGGGTTCATGGAGCATTGTGATGACAAGTGCATGGAGAATTGTGATGAAAAGAGCATGTAACTTTGTGATGAGTAGTGTCATGGATCATTGTGATGACAAGGACGTGGAGAATTGTGATGACAAGGGACATGGAGCATTGTGATGACCAGGGCATGGAGCATTGTGATGGCAAGACCGTGGAGTACTGTTATGAGATGACAATGGATAATTGTGATGATGAACGTCGTGGAGCACTGCAATAACAAGGGGCATGGAACATTGTGATGACAGGTGTCATGGAGCATTGTGATGACAAGGGTCATGGAGCATTCTGAGGACCAGCTTGTGGAGTATTCTGATGACAATTGCATGGAGCATTGTGATAAAAAGGACATGGATCATTGTGATGAAAAAGGAATGGAGACTTTTCATGAGAGGTTTCAAGGAGCATTCTGACGACAGGTGTCAGGGAGCATTGTGATGACAAGTGTCATGGAGGATTGTGATGAAATAGGTAATGGAGCATTGTGACGACAAGGGTCATGGAGCATTGTGACGACAAGGGCATTGAGCATTGTGATGACAAGTGCATGGAGAATTGTGATGACAAGAGCATGTATCATTGTGATGAGTAGTGTCATGGAGCATTAGGATGACTAGGACGTGGAGAATTTTGATGACAAGGGACATGGTGCATTGTGATGACCAGGGCATGGAGCATTGTGATGGCAAGACCGTGGAGCACTGTGATGAGACGACAATGGATAATTGTGATGATGAGTGTCATGGAGCACTCTAATGACAACGGGCATGGAGCATTGTGATGACAGGTGTCAAGGAGCCTTGTGATGACAGGGGTCATGGAGCATTTTGATGACAAGGGTCATAGAGCATTCTGATGACAAGCTTGTGGAGTATAGTAATGAAAATGGCATGGAGAATTATTTTGAAAAGGGCATGGGGCATTGAGATGAAAAAGGCATGGAGCATTTTCATGACAGGTTTCAAGGAGCATTCTGACAACATGTGTCATGGTGCACTGTGTTGAAATGTGTATTGAGCATTGTGATGACAAGGTCATGTATCATTTTGCTAACAAATGCATGGAGCATTGTGATGACAAGGGTCATGGAGCACTGTGATGACAAGTGTCATGGAGCATTGTGATTACAGGGGTCATGGAGCATTGGGATGTCAAGAGCAAGGATCATTGTGATGACAAGTGTCATGGAGCATTTTGATGACAAGAATCCTGGATCATTGTGTTGTCACGGGTCAGGGACTGTTGTGATGACAGTGGTCATGGAGCATTGTGATGAGAAGTTAATTGAGCATTGGGCTGAAAATATTCATGGAGTATTGTGATGACAGTGGTCATGCAGCATTGTGATGACAAGGGAATGGAGCATTGTGATGACAAGGTCCTGAAGGATTATGATGAGAAGACCATGGAGCCTTTTGATGACAAGTCACATGGAGCATTCTGATGAAAAGGGGCATGGAGCATTGTGATTACTGTGGTCTTTGAGCATTGTGATGACAAAAGCATGGAGCATTGTGAATAAAATGCCATGGAGCATTCTGTTGACATGCGTCATGGAGCTTTGTAATGACAAGGGCATGGAGCATTGTGATTACAGGGGTCTTGGTGCATTGTGATGAAGAAGGCATGGATCTTTGTGATGAAAAAGGCAAGGAGCCTTGTCATGACTGGGTTCAAGGAGCATACTGACGACAGGTTTCAGGGAGCATTGTGATGACAAGTGTATGGAGCATTGTGATGACAAAGGCCATGGAGCATTGTGATGAGAAGACCATGGATAATTGTGATAATATGCGTCATGGGGCGTTGTGAAGACAAGTGTTATGGAACATTGTGATCACAAGGGTTTGGAACATTGTGATGACAGAGGTCATGGAGCATTTTGATTCCATTTTGATGACTATAGCATGAAGCATTATGATGATGGGCATGGGGCATTGTGACAACAAGGTTCATGGACCACTGACATTAAAATGGGCATGGAGCATTGTGATTACAGGGGTCCTGGAGCATTGTGATGACAAAGGCATGGAGCATTATGATGAGGAGGCCATGGAGCATTCTGATGACATGCGTCATGGAGCATTGTGATGACAAAGTTCATGGAGCATTTTGATGACAAGGCCGTGGTGCATTGTGATGAGAAGGGCAGGGAGCATTGTGATGACAGGGTCATGGATCTATTTGATGAAAAGTGTCATGGAATATTTGGATGACAGTTGTTATGGACCATTGTGATGTAAGGGGTCATGGATCATTGTGATGAAATGGGTCATGGAGCATTTTGATGACAGGGGTTATGGAACATTTTGATGTCAGGGGTCATGGAGCATTGTGATGATAAGGGCATGTAGCATTGTGATGACAGGGGTCATGGAACATTGTGATGACAGGGGTTTGGGAGTATTGTGACGACTAGTGATGGAACATTGTGATATCAATGTTGAGAGAGCATTTTGATGAGAAGTGCATGGAGCATTGGGATAACAAGGCTTATGTAGCATTGTGATGACAAGGTTGTGGAACATTCTGCTGAAAATCGCATGGCGAATTGTGATGACATGGGTCAAGGAACATTGTGAAGACGAGCGCATGGAGCATTGTGATGACAAGGGTCACAGATCATTGAGATGAAAAGTTCATGGAGCATTGTGGTGACAAAGGTCACAGTGCCTTGTGATGACGAGGGCCTGGACCACTGTGATGACAAAGGTCATGAAGCATTGTGATGAATGGAGTCACTGAGCATTGTGATGACAGGGGTCATGGAGCACTGTGTTGACAAATGCCTGGAGTATTGTGATGACAGGGGCATGGAGCATTGGTCTGACAAGTTTCATGGATTATTGTGATGACAGTGGGCATGGCGCATTTTGCGGAAAAGGGCATGGAGCATTGTGATGACAAGGTCATGGAGTATTGTGAAGACAGGTGTTAAGGAGCACTGTGATGACATATGTCATGGTCCATTGTGATGACAATGGCATGGTGCATTGTGATGCCAAGTGTCATGGAGGATTGTGATGACAAAGGTAATGGAGCATTTTGATGACAAGGGCATGGAGCATTGTGATGACAAGGGCCATTGAGCATTTGGATGACAAGTTCTTGAAGCATTGTGATGACAAGCACATGGAGCTTGCTATGACAGGGTTCATGGAGCATTGCGATGACAAGTGCAAGGAGAATTGTTATAACAAGAGCATGTAACATTGTGATGAGAAGTGTCATGTAGCATTGTGATGACAAGGGCGTGGAGAATTGTGATGACAAGGGATATGGAGCATTGTGATGACCAGGGCATGGAGCATTGTGATGACAAGGGTCACAGAGCATTGTGATGAAAAGTTCATGAAGTATTGTGGTGAAAAGGTCACAGAGCCTTGTGATGACTAGGGCATGGACCATTGTGATGACACACGTCATGAAGCATTGTGATGACTGGAGTCACGGAGCATTGTGATGACAGGGGTCATGGAGCATTGTGTTGACAAGTGCCAGGAGTATTGTGATGACAGGGGCATGGAGCATTGGTCTGACAATTTTCATGGATTATTGTGATGACAGTGGACATGGCACATTGTGATGACAAGGGCATGGAGCATTGTGATGTCAAGGTCATGGAGTATTGTGAAGACAGGTGTCAGGGAGCATTGTGATGACATATGTCATTGTGCATTGTGATGACAATGGCATGGATCATTGTGAAGCCAAATGTCATGGAGGATTGTGATGACATAGGCAATGGAGCATTGTGATGGCAAGGTCTTGGAGCATTGTGATGACAAGGGTCATGGAGCATTGTGATGAAAAGTGCATGGAGCATTGTGATGACACGGGTCATTGAGAATTTTGATGACAAGGTCATGAAGCATTGTGATGACAAGAATATGGAGCTTGCAATGACAGGGTTCATGGAGCATTGCGATGACAATTGCATGGAGAATTGTGATGACAAGAGCATGTAACATTGTGATGAGAAGTGTCATGGAGCATTGTGATGACAAGGACGTGGAGAATTGTGATGACAAGGGATATGGAGCATTTTAATGACCAGGGCATGGAGCATTGTGATGGCAAGACCGTGGAGCATTGTGATGAGAAGACCATGGATAATTGTGATGACGAGCGTCATGGAGCACTGTAATGACAAGGGTCATGTAACATTGTGATGACAGGTGTCATGTAGCATTGTGATGACAGGGTTCATGGAGCATTGTGATGAGAAGACCATGGATAATTGTGATAACGAGCGTCATGGGGCGTTGTGATGACAAATGTTATGGAACATTGTGATCACAAGTGTTTGGAGCATTGTGATGACAGATGTCATGGAGCATTTTGATGTCATTTTGATGACTATAGCATGAAGCATTATGATGATGGCCATGGGTCATTGTGATGACAAGGTTCATGGACCACTGAGATGAAAAGGGGCATGGAGCATTGTGATTACAGGGGTCCTGGAGCATTGTGATGACAAGGGCATGGAGCATTGTGATGAGAAGGCCATGGAGCATTCTGATGACATGCGTCATGGAGCTTTGTGATCACAAGGGAATGGAGCATTGTGATGACAGGGATCTTGGAGCATTGTGATGACAAGGGTCATGGAGCCTTTTGATGACAAGGCCGTGGATCATTGTGATGGCAGGGGTCCTGGAGTATTGTTATGACAGGGGTAATGGAGCATTGTGATGACAAGGGCATGGAACATTGGTCTGAAAAGTTTCATCGATTACTGTGATGAGAGTGGGCACGGAGCATTGTGATGACAAGGGCACGGAACACTGTGATGCATGAGTCATGGAAGATTGTAATGATAAGGGCATGGAGCATTATGATGAGAAGGGCATCGAGCATTGTGATGACAAGCATCATGGAGCTTTGTGATGACAACGTGCATGGAGCATTTTGATGACAAGGCCGTGGTGCATTGTGATGAGAAGGGCAGGGAGCATTGTGATGACAGGGTCATGGAGCTATTTGATGAAAAGTGTCATGGAACATTTGGATGACAGGGGTTATGGAATATTGTGATGTCAGGGATCATGGATAATTGTGATGAAAAGTGTCATGGAGCATTTTGATGACAAGGGTTGTGGAACATTTTGATGTCACCGGTCATGGAGCATTGTGATGATAAGGGCATGTAGCATTGTGATGACAGGTGTCATGGAACATTGTGATGACAGGGGTTTGGGAGTGTTGTGACGACTAGTGATGGAACATTGTGATATCAATGGTGTGAGAGGATTTTGATGAGAAGTGCATGGAGCATTAGGATAACAAGTTTTATGTAGCATTGTGATGACAAAGTTGTGGAACATTGTGCTGAAAATCGCATGGCGTATTGTGATGACTTGGGTCATGGAGCATTGTGCTGACGAGCACATGGAGCATTGTGATGACAAGGGTCACAGAGCATTGAGATGAAAAGTTCATGGAGCATTGTGGTGACAAAGGTCACAGAGCCTTGTGATGATGAGAGCCTGGACCACTGTGATGACAAAGGTCCTGAAACATTGAGATGAATGGAGTCACGTAGCATTGTGATGACAGGGTTAATGGGGCATTGTGTTGACAAATGCCTGGAGTATTGTGATGACAGGGGCATGGAGCATTGGTCTGACAAGTTTCATGGATTATTGTGATGACAGTGGGCATGGCGCATTTTGCGGACAAGGGCATGGAGCATTGTGATGACAAGGTCATGGAATATTGTGAAGACAGGGGTCAGGGAGCACTGTGATGACATATGTCATGGTCCATTGTGATGACAATGGCATGGTGCATTGTGATGCCAAGTGTCATGGAGGATTGTGATGACAAAGGTAATGGAGCATTTTGATGACAAGGGCTTGGAGCACTGTGATGACAAGGGGTATGGAGCATTGTGATGAAAAGGGCATGGATCATTGTGATGACAAGGGATATTGAGAATTTTGATGACAAGGTCGTGAAGTATTGTGATGACAAGCGCATGGAGCTTTCTATGACAGGGTTCTTGAAGCATTGTGATGACAAGTGCATGTAGAATTGTGATGACAAGAACATGTAACATTGTGATGAGTAGTGTCATGGAGCATTGTGAGGACAAGGACGTGGAGAATTGTGATGACAAGGGACATGGATCATTGTGATGACCAGGACATGGAGCATTGTGATGACAAGACCGTGGAGCACTGTGATGAGACACCAATGGATAATTGTGATGAATTGCGTCATGGGGCACTCTAATGACAAGGGGCATGGAGCATTGTGATGACAGGGGTCATGAAGCATTGTGATGACAAGTGCCCTGGAGCATTCTGATGACAAGCTTGTGGAGTATTGTGATGACAATGGCATGGAACATTGTTTTGAAAAGGGCATGGTGCATTGAGATGAAAAAGGCAAGGATGATTTTCATGACAGGGTTCAAGGAGCATTCTGACAAGTGTCAGGGTGCACTGTGTTGAAATATGTAATGAGCATTGTGATGACAAGATCATGTATCATTTTTCTAACAAAGGCATGGAGCATTGTGATGACAAGTGACATGGAGAATATTGATGACAAGAGTCACAGTTCATTTAGTTTTCAGGGGTCATGAAGTGTTCTGATGACTGTGGTCTTGGAGGACTGTGATTACAGGGGACAGGCAGCATTGTGATGAGAAGGTCATGTAGCATTGGACTGAAAATGTTCATGGAGTATTTTGATGACAGGGGTCATGGAGAATTGTGATGACAAGGGCATGGAGTATTGTGATGAGAAGCCCATGGAGCATTCTGATGACATGCGTCATGGAGGTTTTTGATGACAAGGGCACGGAACATTGTGATTACAGGGGTCTTGGAGCATTGTGATGAAAAGGGCATGGATCATGGTGATGAAAAAGGCATGGAGCCTTGTCATGACAGGGTTCAAGGAGCATACTGACGACAAGTGTCAGGGAGCATTGTGATGACAAGTGTATTGAGCATTGTGATGACAAAGGTCATGGAGCATTGTGATGAGAAGACCATGGATAATTGTGATGATGAGTGTCATGGGGCCTTGTGATGACAAGTGTTATGGAACATTGTGATCATAAGGCTTTGGAGCATTGTGATGACAGAGGTCATGGAGCATTTTGATTTCATTTTGATGACAATAGCATGAAGCATTATGAAGATGGGCATGGTGAATTGTGATGACAGGGTTCATGGAGCATTAAGATGAAAAGGGGCATGGAGCATTGGGATTACAGGGTTCTTGGAGCATTGTGATGACAAGGGCATGGAGCATTGTGATGAGAAGGCCATGGAGCATTCTGATGACATGCATCATGGAGCTTTGAGATGACAAGTGCATGGAGCATCATGATAACAGATGTCTTTGGGCATTGTGTTAACATGGATCATGGAGCCTTGTGATGACAAGGCCGTGGATCATTGTGATGGCAGGTGTCATGGCGCATTGGACTGAAAAGTTTCATGGATTATTGTGATGAGAGTGGGCATGGAGCATTGTGATGACAAGGGCACGGAACACTGTGATACATAGGTCATGGAGGATTGTAATGATAATGGCATGGAACAATGTGATGATAAGGTCATCGACCATTGTGATGACAAGGGCATGGAGCTATGTGATGAGAGGGTTCATGGAGCATTGTGAAGAGAATGGCATGGGGCATTGTGATGACAGTGTCATGGAGAAATTTGATAAAAAGTATCATGGAACATTTTGATGACCGGGGTTATGGATCATTCTTTTGTCAGGGGTCATGGAGCATTGTGATCATAAGGGCATGTAGCATTGTGATGACAGGGGTCATGGAACATTTTCATGATAGGAGTGAGCGAGTATTGTGATGACTAGTGATGGAACATTGTGATATCTGTGGTGAGAGAGCATTTTGATAATTCAATGGAGCATTGTGATGAGAAAGTTTATGGAGTATTGTGATGAAAAGTTTGTGGAGCATTGTCTTAACAAGCACATGGAGCATTGTGATGACAAGGGTCACAGAGCATTGTGATGAAAATTTCATGGAGCATTGTGGTGACAAAGGTCACAGAGCCTTTTGATGACAAGGGCATGGACCATTGTGATGACAAAGGTCATGAAGCATGGTGATGACCGGAGTCACGGAGCATTGTGATGACAGGGTTCATGGAGCATTGTGTTGACAAATGCCTGGAGTATTGTGATGACAGGGGCATGGAGCATTGGTCTAACAAGTTTCATGGATTATTGTGATGACAGTGGGCATGGCGCATAGTGATGACAAGGGCATGGAGCACTGTGATGTCAATGTCATGGAATATTGTGCAGACAGGTGTCAGGGAGCATTGTGATGACATATGTCATGGTCCATTGTGATGACAATGGCATGGAGCATTGTGATACCGAGTGTCATGGAGGATTGTGATGACAAAGGTAATGGAGCATTTTGATGACAAGTGCTTGGAGCATTGTGGTGACAAATGGTATGGAGCATTGTGATGAAAAGGGCATGGAGCATTGTGATGACAAGGGCCATTGAGAATTTTGATGACCAGGTGGTGAAGCATTGTGATGACAAGCGCATGGAGCTTGCTATGACAGTGTTCATGGAGCATTGCGATTACAAGTGCATGGAGAATTGTGATGACAAGATCATGTAACATTGTGATGAGCAGTGTCATGGAGCATTGTGATGACAAGGACGTTGAGAATTGTGATGACAAGGGACAGGGAGCATTGTGATGACCAGGGCATGGAGCATTGTGATGGCAAGACCGTGGAGCACTGTGATGAGATGACAATGGATAATTATGATGACGAGCGTCATGGAGCACTCTAATGACAAAGGGCATGGATCATTGTGATGACAGGTGTCATGGAACATTGTGATGACAGGGGTCATGGAGCATTGTGATGACAAGGGCCATGGAGCATTCTGATGACAAGCTTGGGGTGTATTGTGATGACAATGGTATGCAACATTGTTTTGAAAAGGGCATGGTGCATTGTGATGAAAAAGGCATGGAGCATTTTCATGACAGCTTTCAAGGAGCATTCCAACAACAAGTGTCAGGGTGCACTGTGTTGAAATATGTATTTCGCATTGTGATGACAAGGTCATGTATCATTTTGCTAACAAAGGCATTGAGCATTGTGATGACAAGTGACTTGGAGAATATTGATGACAAGAGTCCCAGAGCATTGTGTTGTCAGGGGTTATGAAGTGTTGTGATAACTGTGGTCATGGAGCATTTTGATGACAAAGGCACGGAGCGTTGTGATTACAGGTATCTTTGAGCATTGTGATGAAAATGGCATGGATCATTGTGATGAGAAAGGCATGCAGCCTTGTCATGACAGGGTTCAAGGAGCATACTGACGACAAGTGTCAGGGAGCATTGTGATGACAAATGTATTGAGCATTGTGATGACAAAGGTCATGGAGCATTGTGATGAGAAGCCCATGGATAATTGTGATGATGAGTGTCATAGGGCGTTGTGATGATAAGTATCATGGATCATTGTGATCACAAGGGTTTGGAGCTTTGTGATGACAGAGGTCATGGAGCATTTTGATTTCATTCTGATGACAATAGCATGAAACATTATGATGATGGGCATGGTGCATTGTGATGACAGTGTTCATGGAGCATTGAGATGAAAAGGGGCATGGAGCATTGTGATTACAGGGGTCTTGGAGCATTGTGATGACAAGGGCATGGAGCATTGTGATGAGAAGTTCATGGAGCATTCTGATGACAAGCGTCATGGAGCTTTGTGGTGACAAGGGCATGGAGCATTGTGATTACACGTGTCTTGGGGCATTGTGATGACATGGATCATGAAGCCTTGTGATGACAAGGCCGTGGAACATTGTGATGGCAGGGGTCATGGAGCATTGTTATGACAGGAGTAATGGAGCATTGTGATGACAGGGGTAATGGAGCATTGTGATGACAAAGTCATGGAGCATTGCTCTGAGATGTTTAATGGATTATTGTGATGAGTGTGGTCATGGAGCATTGTGATGACAAGGGAACGGAACACTGTGATACATAGGTCATGGAGGATTGTAATGACAACGGCATGGAGCAATGTGATGATAAGTTCATCGAGCATTGTGATGACAAGTGTCATGGAGCTTTGTGATGACAAGGGCATGGAGCAATGTGCTGAGAGTGTTCATGGAGCATTGTGATGAGAATAGCATGGAGCATTGTGATGCCAAGGGTCATGGAGCATTGTGATGACAAAGTTCATGGAGCATTTTGATGTCAAGGGCGTGGTGCATTTTGATGAGAAAGGCAGGGAGGTTTTTGATGACAGGGTCATGTAGCTATTTGATGAAAAGTGTCATGTTCCATTTTGAGGACAGGTGTTATGGAGCATTGTGATGTCAGGGGTCATGGAGCATTGTGTTCATAAGGGCCTGTAGCATTGTGATGACAGGGGTCATGGAACATTGTGATGACAAGGGTTTGGGAGTATTGTGATGACTAGTGATGAAACATTGTGATATCAGTTTTGAGCGAGCATTGTGCTGAGAAGTGCATGGAGCATTGTGATCACAAGGTTTACGGAGCATTGTGATGACAATGTTGTGGAACATTGTGCTGACAAGCGCATGGCGTATTGTGATGACATGGGTCATGGAGCATTGGTCTGACAAGTGTCATGGATTATTGTGATGACAGTGGGCATGGCGCATTGTGTTGACAAATGCCTGGAGTATTGTGATGACAGGGGTCACAGAGCATTGTGATGAAAAGTTCATGGAGCATTGTGGTGACAAAGGTCACAGAGCCTTTTGATGACAAGGGCATGGATCATTTTGATGACAAAAGTCATGAAGCATTGTGATGACCGGAGTCACGGAGCATTGTGATGACAGGGGTCATGGAGCATTGTGTTGACAAGTGCCTGGAGTATTGTGATGACAGGGGCATGGAGCATTGGTCTGACAAGTTTCATGGATTATTGTGATGACAGTGGGCATGGAGCATTGTGATGTCAATGTCATGGAGTATTGTGCAGACAGGTGTCAGGGAGCATTGTGATGACATATGTCATGGGCCATTGTGATGACAATGGCATGGAGCATTGTGATACCGAGTGTCATGGAGGATTGTGATGACAAAGGTAATGGAGCATTCTGATGACAAGTGCTTGGAGCATTGTGATGAAAAGGGGTATGGAGCACTGTGATGAAAAGGGCATGGAGCATTGTGATGACAAGGGCCATTGAGAATTTTGATGACAATGTCATGAAGCATTGTGATGACAAGCTCATGGAGCTTGCTATGACAAGGTTCATGGAGCATTGCGATGACAAGTGCATGGAGAATTGTGATGACAAGAGCATGTAACATTGTGATGAGCAGTGTCATGGAGCATTGTGATGACAACGACGTTGAGAATTGTGATGACAAGGGACAGGGAGCATTGTGATGACCAGGGCATGGAGCATTGTGATGGCAAGACCGTGGAGCACTGTGATGAGACAACAATGTATAATTATGATGACAAGCGTCATGGAGCACTCTAATGACAAGGGGCATGGATCATTGTGATGACAGGTGTCATGGAACATTGTGATGACATGGGTCATGGAGCATTGTGATGACAAGGGCCATGGAGCATTCTGATGACAAGCTTGGGGTGTATTGTGATGACAATGGTATGCAACATTGTTTTGAAAAGGGCATGGTGCATTGTGATGAAAAAGGCATGGAGCATTTTCATGACAGCTTTCAAGGAGCATTCCAACAACAAGTGTCAGGGTGCACTGTGTTGAAATATGTATTGAGCATTGTGATGACAAGGTCATGTATCATTTTGCTAACAAAGACATTGAGCATTGTGATGACAAGTGACATGGAGAATATTGATGACAAGAGTTCCGGATCATTGTGTTTTCAGGGGTTATGAAGTGTTGTGATGACTGTGGTCATGGAGCATTGTGATGACACGGGACAGGGAGCATTGTGATGAGAAGGTCATGAAGCATTGGACTGAAAATATTCATGGAGTATTCTGATGATAGGGATCCTGGAGCATTGTGATGACAAGGGTCATGGAGCATTCTGATGACAAGCTTGGGGTGTATTGTGATGACAGTGGCATGGAGCATTGTGATGAATAGGGCATGGGGCCTTTGCATGACAGGATTCAAGGAGCATTCTGACGACAAGTGTCAGGGAGCATTGTGATGAAAAGTGTTTTGAGCATCGTGATGACAAACTTCATGGAGCACTGTGATGAAAAGGGCATGGAGTATTGTGATGACAGGCATCATGGAGCATTGTAATGACAAGTGTTATGGAACATTGTGATCACAAGTGTTTAGAGCATTGTGATGAGATAGGTCATGGATCATTTTGATTTCAAGGAGCATGGAGCATTTTGAGGACAAAGGCATGAAGCAATATGATCCCAAGTTTCATGGAGGATTGTGATGACAAGCACATGGAGCATTGTGATGACAAGGTCATGTAGCATTTTGCTGAGAAAGGCATGGAGAATTGTTATGACAAGGGTCATGGAGCACTGTGATGACAAGCGTCACGGAACATTGTGATTAGAGGGGTCATTGAGCCTTGGGATGACAAGGGCATGGATCATTGTGATGACAAGTGTCATGGAGAATATTGATGACAGGAGTCCCGGATCATTGTGTTGTCAGGGGTCATGAAGTGTTGTGATGACTGTGGTCATGGAGCATTGTGATGACAAGGGACAGGGAGCATTGTGATGAGAAGGTCATGGAGCATTGGACTGAAAATGTCATGGAGTATTGTGATGACTGGGGTCATGGAGCATTGTGATGACAAGGGAATGGGGCATTGTGATGACAATATCCTGGAGCATTGTGATGAGAGACCATGGAGCCTTGTGATGACAAGTCTCATGGAGCATTCTGATGAAAAGGGGCATGGATCATTGTGATTACAGGGGTCTTGGAGCATTGTGATGAAAAGGGCATGGATCATGGTGATGAAAAAGGCATGGAGCCTTGTCATGACAGGGTTCAAGGAGCATACTGATGACAAGTGTCAGGGAGCATTGTGATGACAAAGGTCATGGAGCATTGTGATGAGAAGCCCATGGATAATTGTGATGATGAGCATCATGGGGCGTTGTGATGACAAGTGTTATGGCACATTGTGATCACAAGGGTTTGGAGCATTGTGATGACAGAGGTCATGGAGCATTTTGATTTCATTGTGATGACAATAGCATGAAGCATTATGATGATGGGAATGGTGCATTGTGATGACAAGGTTCATGGATTATTGAGATGAAAAAGGGCATGGAGCCTTGTGATTACAGGGTTCTTGGTGCATTATGATGACAAGGGCATGGAACATTGTGATGAGAAGGCCATGGAGCATTCTGATGATATGCGTCATGGAACTTTGTGATGACATGCACATGGAGCATTGTGATTGCATGTGTCTTGGGGGATTGTGTTGACATGGATCATGGAGCCTTGTGATGACAAGGCCGTGGAACATTGTGATGGCATGGGTCATGGAGCATTGTTATGACAGGTGTAGTGGAGCATTGTGATGACAAGTTCATTGAGCATTTGTCTGAATAGTTTCATGGATTATTGTGATGAGAGTGGGCATGGAGCATTGTGATGACAAGGGCATGGAGCACTGTGATACACAGGTCAGGGAGGATTGTAGTGACAAGGACATGGAGCAATGTGATGATAAAGTTATCGAGCATTGTGATGACAAGTGTTATGGAGCTTTGTGATGACAAGGTCATGGAGCAATGTAATGAGAGGTTTCATGGAGCACTGTGATGAGAATGGCATGGAGCATTGTGATGACAAAATTCTTGGAGCATTTTGATGACAAGTGCGTGGTGCATTTTGATGAGAAGGGCAAGGAAGTTTTTGATGACAGGGTCATGGAGCTATTTGATGAAATGTGTCATGCGACATTTTGATGAAAAGGGTTATGGAGCATTGTGATGTCAGGGGTCATGGAGCATTGTGATCATAAGGGCATGTAGCATTGTGATGACAGGGGTCATGGAACATTGTGAAGGCAAGGGATAGGGACTATTGTGATGACTAGTGATGGAACATTGTGATATCAGTGGTGAAAAAGCATTTTGATGAGAAGTGCACGGAGCATTGTGATGACAATGTTTATGGAGCATTGTGATGACAAGGTTGTGGAGCATTGTGCTGAAAAGTGCATGGTGTATTGTGATGACATGGGTCATGGAGCATTGTGTTGAGAAGCGCATGGAGCATTGTGATGACAAGGGTCACAGAGCATTGTGATGAAATGTTCATGGAGTATTGTGGTGACATGGGCATTGAGCATTGTGATGAGAAGACCATGCAACTTTCGGATGACAAGCATCATGGAGCTTTGTGATGACAATGGCATGGAACTTTGTGATTACAGGGGTCTTGGAGCACTGTGATGACAAGTGTCATGGGGCCTTGTGATGACTAGGCTGTGGAGCATTGTGATTGCAGTGGTCATGGAGAATTTTTATGACAGGGTTAATGGAGCAATGTGATGACAAGGGAATGGAGCATTGGTCTGAAAACTTTCATGTATTATTGTGATGAGAGTGGGCATGGAGCATTGTGATGACAAGGGCACGGAACACTGTGATACTTGGGTCATGGAGGATTGTCATGACAAGGGCATGGAGCATTGTGTTGAGAAGGGCATTGAGCATTGTGATGACAAGCGTCATGGAGCTTTGTGATGACAATGGCATGGAGCAATGTTATGAGAGGTTTCATGGAGCATTGTGATGACAATGGCGTGGAGCATTGTGATGCCAAGGGTCATGGGGCTTTGTGATGACAAAGGTCATGGAGCATTGTGATGCCAAGGGTCATGGATCTTTGTGATGACAAAGGTCATGGAGCATTTTGATGACAAGTGCATGGTGCATTGTGATGAGAAGGGCAGGGAGCCTTGTGATGATAGTGTCATGGAGCAATTTGATGAAAAGGGTCATGGAACATTTTGATGACAGGGCTTATGGAACATTGTTATGTCAGGGGTCATGGAGTATTGTGTTGAAAAGGATCATGGAGCATTTTGATTACATGAGAAATGGAACATTGTAATATCAGGGTTCATTGAGCATTGTGATGATAAGTGCATGTAGCATTGTGATGACAAGGGTCATGGAACATGGTGATGACAGTGGTGATGGAGTATTGTGATGACTAGTGATGGAACATTGTGATATCAGTGGTGAGAGAGCATTTTGATGAGAAGTGCATGGAGCATTTTGATGACAAATTTTATGGAGCATTGTGATGACAATGTTGTGAAGAATTATGATGAGAAGTGCATGGTGCATTGTAATGACATGAGTCATGGAGCATTGTGCCGACAAGAGCATTTAGCATTGTGATGACAAGGGTCAAGGAGCATTGTGCTGAAAAAGGCATGGAGCATTGTGATGACAAGGGTCACGGAGCATTGTGATGACAAGTTCATGGAGCATTGTGGTGAAAAAGGTCATGAAGCATTGTGATGACTGGAGTCACGGAGCATTGTGGAGACAGGGGTCATTGAGCATTGTGATGACAAGTGCATGGAGTTTTGTGATGACAGGGGCAAGGAGCATTGGTCTGACAAGTTTCATGGATTATTGTGATGACAGTACGCATGGCCCATTGTGATGACAAGGGCATGGAGCATTGTGATGTGAAGGTCATGGATTATTGTGAAGACAGGTGTCAGGGAGCATTGTGATGACATATGTCTGGGTCCATTGTGCTGACAATGGCATGGAGCATTGTGATGCCAAGTGTCATGGAGGATTGTGATGACAAAGGTTATGGAGCATTGTGATGACAAGGGCTTGGAGCATTGTGATGACAGGGGTCATGGAGCATTGTGATGACAAGGGCATGGAGCATTGTGATGACAAGGGTCATTGAGAATTTTGATGAAAAGGTCGTGAAGCATTGTGATTACAAGCACATGGAGCTTGCTATTACAGGATTCATGGAGCATTGTGATGACAACTGCATGGAGAATTGTGAGGACAAGAGCAAGTAACATTGTGATGAGTAGTGTCATGGAGCATTGTGATGGCAAGGACGTGGAGAATTGTGATGACAAGGGACATGGATCATTGTGATAACCAGGGCATGGAGCATTGTGATGGCAAAACCTTGGAGAACTGTGATGAGGCAGCAATGGATAATTTTGATGACGAGCGTCATGGAGCTCTCTAATGACAAGGGGCATGGAGCATTGTGATGACAGGTGTCATAGAGCATTGTGATTAAAGGGGTCAAGGAGCATTGTGATGACAAGGGTCATGGAGCATTCTGATGACAATCTTGCGGAGTATTGTGATGACAATGACATGGAGCATAGTTTTGAAAAGGGCATGGTGCATTTTGATGAAAAAGGCATGGAGCATTTTCATGACAGTGTTCAAGGAGCATTCTGACAACAAGTGTCAGGGTGCACTGTGTTGAAATGTGTATTGAGCATTGTGATGACAAGGTCATGTATCATTTTATTAACAAAGGCATGGAGCATTGTGATGACAAGGGTCATGGAGCACTGTGATGACAAGCGTCACAGATCATTGTGATTACAGGGTTCATGGAGCATTGGGATGTCAAGGGCATGGATGATTGTGATGACAAGTGTCATGGAGCATTTTGATGACAAGAGTCCCGGATCATTGTGTTGTCAGGGGTCATGGAGTGTTGTGATGACAGTGGTCATAGAGCATTGTGATGACAAGGGAATGGAGCATTGTGATGACAAGGTCCTGCAGGATTGTGATGAGAAGACCATGGAGCCTTGTGATGACAAATCTCATGGAGCATTCTGATGAAAAGGGGCATGGAGCATTGTGATTACAGGGGTCTTGGAGCATTGTGATGACAAGGGCATGGAGCATTGTGATGAGAAGGCCATGGAGCATTCTGGTGACATGCATCATGGAGCTTTGTGGTGACAAGGGCATGGAGCATTGTGATTACAGGTGTCTTGGGGCATTGTGATGACATGGATCATGGAGCCTTGTGATGTCACGGCCGTGGAACATTGTGATGGCAGGGGTCATGGAGCATTGTTATGACAGGGGTAATGGAACATTGTGATGACAAGTTCATGGAGCATTGGTCTGAAACGAGTCATGGAATGTTGTGATGAATGTGGGCATGGAGCATTGTGATGACAAGGGCACGGAACACTGTGATACATAGGTCATGGTGGATTGTAATGACAAGGGCATGGAGCAATGTGATGATAAGGTCATCAAGCTTTGTGATGACAAGTGTCATGGAGCTTTATGATGACAAGGGAATGGAGCCATGTGATGAGAGGGTTCATGGAGCATTTTCATGAGAATGGCATGGATCATTGTGATGCCAAGGGTCATGGAGCATTGTGATGACAAAGTTCATGGAGCATTTTGATGACAAGGGCGTGGTGCATTTTGATGAGAAGAGCAGGGAGGTTTTTGATGACAGAGTCATGGGGCTATTTGATGAAAAAGGTCATGGAACATTTTGAGGACAGTGGTTATGTAGCATTGTGATGTCAGGGGTCATGGAGAATTGTGATCATAAAGGCATGTAGCACTGTGATGAAAGGGGTAATGGAACATTGTGATGACAAGGGTTTGGGAGTACTGTGATGACTAGAGATGGAACATTGTGATATCAGTGGTGAGAGAGCATTTTGATGAGAAGTGCATGGAGCATTGCAATGACAAGGTTTATGGAGCATTGTGATGACAAGGTTGTGGAGCATTGTGCTGACAAGCACATGGTGTATTGTGATGAAATGGGTCATGGAGCATTGTGTTGACAAGGGTCAGAGAGCATTGTGATGAAAATTTCATGGAGCATTGTGGTGACAAAGGTCACAGAGCCTTGTGATGACGAGGGCTTGGACCATTTTGATGACAAAGGTCATGAAGCATTATGATGACTGGAGTCACGGAGCATTGTGATGATTGGGGTCATGGAGCATTTTGTTGACAAGTGCCTGGAGTGTTGTGA
The DNA here is from genome assembly GCF_964341445.2 of Mesoplodon mirus. Taxonomy (NCBI): domain Eukaryota; kingdom Metazoa; phylum Chordata; class Mammalia; order Artiodactyla; family Ziphiidae; genus Mesoplodon; species Mesoplodon mirus. Next base: position 200,641,043 of record NC_138976.1, on the reverse strand, counting down.
TGACAGGGGCAAGGAGCATTGGTCTCACATGTTTCATGGATTATTGTGATGACAGTCCGCATGGCATATTGTGATGACAAGAGCATGGAGCATTGTGTTGTCAAGGTCATGGAATATTGTGAAGACAGGTGTCAGGGAGCATTGTGATGACATATGTCATGGTCCATTTTGATGACAATGACATGGAGCATTGTGATGCCATGTATCATGGAGGATTGTGATGACAAAGTTAATGGAGCATTGTGATGGCGAGGGCCATGGAGCATTCTGATGACAAGCTTGTAGAGTATTGTGATGAGTATGGCATGGATCATTGATTTGAAATGGGCATGGTGCATTGTGATGAAAAAGGCATGGAGCATTTTCATGACAGCGTTCAAGGAGCATTCCGACAACAAGTGTCTGGGTGCACTGTGTTGAAATATGTATTGAGCATTGTGATGACAAGGTCATGTATCATTTTGATAACAAAGGCATGGAGCATTGTGATGAAAAGTGTCTTGGAGCACTGTGATGGAAAGCGTCACGGAGCATTGTGTGTACATGGGTCATGGAGCATTGGGATGTCAAGGGCACGGCTCATTGTGTTGACAAGTGTCATGGAACATTTTGATGACAAGAGTCCCGGATCATTGTGTTGTCAGGGGTCATGGAGTGTTGTGATGACAGTGGTCATGGAGCATTGTGATGAGAAGTTCATTGAGCATTGTGCTGAAAATATTCATGGAGAATTGTGTTTACTGGGGTCTTTGAGCATTGTGATGACAAGGGCATGGAGCATTGTGATGAGCAGGCCATGGAGCATTCTGGTGACATGCGTCATGGAGCATTGTGATGACAAGGACATGGAGCATTTTGATTACAGGGGTCTTGGAGCATTGTGATGAAGAGGGCATGGATCATTGTGATGGAAAAGACAAGGAGCCTTGTCATGACAGGGTTCAAGGAGCATACTGACGACACGTGTCCAGGAGCATTGTGATTTCAAGTGTATGGAGCATTGTGATGACAAAAGTCATGGAGCATTGTGATGAGAAGACCATGGATAATTGTGATGACGAGCGTCATGGGGAGTTGTGGTGACAAGTGTTATGGAACATTGTGATCACAAGTGTTTGGAGCATTTTGATGACAGAGGTCATGGAGCATTTTGATTTCATTTTGATGACTATAGCATGAAGCATTATGATGAAGAACATGGTGCATTGTGATGACAAGGTTCATGGAGCACTGAGATGAAAATGGGCATGGAGCATTGTGATTACAGCGGTCCTGGAGCATTGTGATGAAAAGGGCATGGAGCATTGTGATGAGAAGGCCATGGAGCATTCTGATGACATGCATCATGGAGCTTTGTGATGACAAGGGAATGGAGCATTGTGATTACAGGGATCTTGGAGCATTGTGATGACAAGGGTCATAGATCCTTGTTATGACGAGGCCGTGGAACATTGTAATGGCAAGGGTTATGGAGTATTGTTATGACAGGGGTAATGGAGCATTGTGATGACAAGGGCATGGAGTATTGATCTGAAATATTTCATCGATTATTGTGATGAGAGTGGGCATGGAGCATTGTGATGACAAGGGCACGGAACACTGTGATGCATGGGTCATGGAGGATTGTAATGACAGGGTCATGGAGCATTGTGATGAGAAGGGCATCGAGCATTGTGATGACAAGCGTCATGGAGCTTTGTTATGCCAAAGGCATGGAGCAATGTGATGAGTGGCTTCATGGAGCATTGTGATGACAATGGCATGGATCTTTGTGATGCCAATGGTCATGGAGCTTTGTGATGACAAAAGTCATGGAGCCTTTTGATGACAAGGGTCATGGAGCCTTGTGATGACAGAGGTCATGGAACATTGTGATGACAGGGTTTTGGAGTTTTGTGACGACTAGTGATGGAACATTGTGATATCAATGGTGAGAGAGCATTTTGATGAGAAGTGCATGGAGAATTGGGCTGACAAGGTTTATGTAGCATTGTGATGACAAGGTTGTGGAGCATTGTGCTGAAAATCGCATGGCGAATTGTGATGACATGGGTCATGGAGCATTGTGCTAACTAGTGCATGGAGCATTGTGATTACAAGGGTCACAGAGCATTGTGATGAAAAGTTCATGGAGCATTGTTGTGACAAAGGTCACAGAGCCTTGTGATGACGAGGGCATGGACCACTGTGATGACAAAGGTCATGGAGCATTGTGATGAGAAGACCATGGATAATTGTGATGATGAGCATCATGGGGCACTGTGATGACAAGTGTTACGGAACATTGTGACCACATGGGTTTGGAACACTGTGATGACAGAGGTCATGGAGCATTTTGATTTAATTGTGATGACAATAGCATGAAGCATTTTGATGATGGGCATGGTGCATTGTGATGACAGTGTTCATGGAGCATTGAGATGAAAAAGGGCATGGAGCATTGTGATTACAGTGTTCTTGGAGCATTGTGATGACATGGGCATGGAGCATTGTGATGAGAAGGCCATGGAGCATTCTGATGACATGCCTCATGGAGCTTTGTGATGACAAGGACGTGGAGCATTGTGATTACAGGTGTTTTGGGGCATTGTGATGACATGGATCATGGAGCCTTGTGATGACAAGGCCGTGGAGCATTGTGATTACTGGTGTTTTGGGGCATTGTGATGACATGGATCATGGAGCCTTTTGATGACAAGGCCATGGAACATTGTGATGGCAGGGGTCATGGAGCATTTTTATGACAGGGGTAATGGAGCATTTTGATGACAAGGTCATGGAGCTTTGGTCTGAATTTTTTCATGGATTATTGTGATGAGTGGGCATGGAGCATTGTGATGACAGGGGCACGGAACACTGTGATACATAGGTCATGGAGGATTGTAATGACAAGGGCATGGAGCAATGTGATGATAAGTTCATCGAGCATTGTGATGACAAATGTCATGGAGCTTTGTGATGACAAGGGCAAGGAGCAATATGATGAGAGGATTCATGGAGCATTGTGATCAGAATGGCATAGAGCATTGTGATGTCAAGGGTCATGGAGCATTGTGATGACAAAATTCATGGAGCATTTTGATGACAAGGTCGTGGTGCATTTTGCTGAGAAGGGCAGGGAAGTTTTTGATGAGAGGATCAAGGAGCTACTTGATGAAAATGGTAATGGAACAATTTGAGGACAGCGGTTATGGAGCATTGTGATGTCAGGGGTCATGGAGCATTGTGATCATAAGGGCATGTAGCATTGTGATGACAGGGGTCATGGAACATTGTGATGACAAGGGTTTGGGGGTATTGTGATGACTAGTGATGGAACATTGTGATATCAGTGGTGAGAGAGCATTTTGATGAGAAGTGCATGGAGCATTGTGATGACAAGTTTTATGAAGCAGTGTGATGACAAGGTTGTAGAGCATTGTGCTGACAAGTGCATGGTGTATTGTGATGACATGGGTCATGGAGAATTGTGCTGACAAAGGCATGGAGCATTGTGTTGACAAGGGTCACAGTGCATTGTGATGAAAAGCTCATGGAGCATTGTGGTGACAAGGGCATTGAGCATTGTGATGAGAAGGCCATGCAGCTTTCGGATGACAAGAGTCATGGAGCTTTGTGATGACAAGGACATGGAACATTGTGATTACAGGCGTCTTGGAGCACTGTGATTACAGGGGTCTTGGACCATTGTGATGACAAGGGTCATGGAGCCTTGTGATGACTAGGCTGTGGAACATTGTGATGGCAGGGGTCATGGAGAATTTTTATGACACGGTTAATGGAGCAATGTGATGAAAAGGGCATGGAGCATTGGTCTGAAAACTTTCATGGATTATTGTCATAAGAGTGGGCATGGAGCATTGTGATGAAAAGGGCACGGAACACGGTGATACATGGGTCATGGATTATTGTCATGACAAGGGCATGGAGCATTGTGATGAGAAGGACATCGAGCATTGTGATGACAAGCGTCATGGAGCTTTGTGATGACAATGGCATCGAGCAATGTGATGAGAGGTTCCGTGGAGCATTGTGATGACAACAGCATGGATCGTTGTGATGCCAATGGTCATGGAGCATTGTGATGACAAAGGTCATGGAGTATTTTGATGACAAGGGTGTGGTGCATTGTGATGAGAAGGGCAGGGAGCATTGTGATGAAACTGTCATGGAGCAATTTGATGAAAAGTGTCATGGAATATTTTCACGACAGTGGTTATGGAATATTGTGATGTCATGGTTCATGGAGCATTGTGTTGAAAAGGGTCATGGAGCATTTTGATGACAGGGGTAATGGAACATTGTAATATCAGGGGCCATGGAGCATTTTGATGATAAGGGCATGTAGCACTGTGATGACAGGGGTCATGGAACATTGTGATGACAGTGGTGACAGAGTATTGTGATGACTATTGATGGAACACTGTGATATCTGTGGTGAGAGAGCATTTTGATGAGAAGTGCATGGGCCATTTTGATGCAAATGTTTATGGAGCAATGTGATGACAAAGTTGTGGAGCATTATGATGACAAGCGCATGGTGCACTGTAATGACATGGGTCATGGAGCATTGTGCCGACAAGAGCATGTAGCATTGTGATGACAAGGGTCAAGGAGCATTGTGCTGAAAAATGCATGGAGCATTGTGATGACAAGGGTCACGGAGCATTGTGATAAAAAGTTCATGGAGCATTGTAGTGGCAAAGGTCACAGAGCCTTGTGATGACGAGGGCATGGACCATTGTGATGACAAAGGTCATGAAGCATTGTGACGACTGCAGTCACGGAGCATTGTGGTGACAGGGGTCATTGAGCATTGTGATGACAAGTGCATGGAGTATTGTGATCACAGGGGCAAGGAGCTTTGGTCTGACAAGTTTCATGGATTATTGTGATGACAGTGAGCATGGCACGTTGTGATGACAAGGGCATGGAGCATTGTGATATTAAGTTCATGGATTATTGTGAAGACATTTGTCAGGGAGCATTGTGATGACATATGTCATGGTCCATTGTGATGAAAATGCCATGGAGCATTGTGATGCCAAGTGTCATGGAGGATTGTGATGACAAAGGTAATGGAGCATTGTGATGACAAAGGTCATGGAGCATTTTGATGACAAAGGTCATGGAGCATTGTGATGACAAGGGCATGGAGCATTGTGATGACAAGGGTCATTGAGAATTTTGATCACAAGGTCGTGAAGCATTGCGATGACAAGCACAGGGAACTTGCTATGACAGGGTTCATGGAGCATTGCAATGACAAGTGCATGGAGAATTGTGTGAAAATAGCATGTAACATTGTGATGAGTAGTGTCATGGAGCATTGTGATGACAAGCGCATGGAGCTTGCTATGACAGGGGTCATGGAGCATTGCGATGACAAGTGCCTGGAGAATTGTGATGACAAGAGCATGTAACATTGTGATGAGAAGTGTCATGGAGCATTGTGATGACAAGAACGTGGAGAATTGTGATGCCAAAGGACATGGAGCATTGTGATGACCAGGGAATGGAGCATTGTGATGGCAAGACCGTGGAGCATTGTGATGAGAAGTCCATGGATAATTTTGATGATGAGCATCATGGAGCACTTTAATGACAAGGGGAATGGAGCATTGTGATGACAGGGGTCATGGAGCATTGTGATTACAAGGGACATGGAGCCTTCTGATGACCAGCTTGTGGAGTATTGTGATGACAACTGCATGAAGCATTGTGATGAACAGATCATGGATCATTGTGATGAAAAAGGCATGGAGCCTTTTCATGACAGGGTTCAATGAACATTTTGATGACAAGTGTCAGGGAGCATTCTGATGACAAGTGTATTGAGCATTGTGATGACAATGATCATGGGGCATTGTGATGACTAAGGCCTGTTATATTGTGATGACAGGCATCATAGAGCATTGTGATGACAAGTGTTATGGAACATTGTGATCACAAGGGTTTGGAGCATTGTGATGACAGAGGTCATGGATCATTTTGATTTCAAGGAGCATGGAGCATTGAGATGACAAGGGCATGAAGCAATGTGATCCCAAATTTCATGGAGGATTGTGATGACAAGTGCATGGAGCATTGTGATGACAATGTCATGTAGCATTTTGCTGACAAAGGAATGGAGAATTGTGATGACAAGTGTCATGGAGCACTGTGATGTCAAGCGTCACGGAGCATTGTGATTACAGCGGTCATGGAGCATTGGGATGACAAGGGCATGGATCATTGTGATGACAAGTGTCATGGAGCATTTTGATGACAAGGGTCCAGGATCATTTTATTGTCAGGGGTCATGGAGCATTCTGATGACAGTGGTCATGGAGCATTGTGATGAAAGGGGTCATGGAGCATTGTGTTGAGAATGTCATGGAGCATTGGGGTAAATATTTTCATGGAGTATGGTGATGACATCGTTCATGGAGCATTGTGATGACAAGGGAATTGAGCACTGTGATGACGAGGTCCTGGAGCATTGTGATGAGAAGACCATGGAGCATTGTGATGACAAGTCTCATGGAACTTTCTGATGAAAAGGAGCATGGAGTATTGTGATTACAGGGGTCTTGGAGCATTGTGATGACAAGGGGAGGGAGCAATTTGATGAGAAGGCCATGGAGCATTCTGATGACATGCGTCATGGAGCTTTTTGATGACAAGTGCATGGAGCATTGTGATTACAGGTGTCTTGGAGTATTGTGATGAAAAGGGCATGGATCATTTTGATGAAAAAGGCATGGAGCCTTGTCATGACAGGGTTCAAGGAGCATACTGACGACAAGTGTCAGGGAGCATTGTGATGACAAGTGTATTGAGCATTTTGATGACAAACATCATGGAACATTGTGATGAGAAGACCATGGATAATTGTGATGAGGAGCGTCATGGGACATTGTGATGACAAGGGTTATGGAATATTGTGATCACAAGGGTTTGGAGCATGATAATGACAGAGGTCATGGAGTATTTTGATTTCATTGTGATGACAATAGCATGAAACATTATGATGGTGGACATGGTGCATTGTGAAGACAGGGTTCATGGAGCATTGAGATGAAAATGTGCATGGAGCATTGTGATTACACGGGTCTTGGAGCATTGTGATGACAAGGGCATTGAGTATTGTGATAAGACGGCCATGGAGCATTCTGATGACATGCGACATGGAGCTTTGTGATGACAAGTGCCTGGAGCATTGTGATTACAGGGGTCTTGGAGCATTGTGAAGACAAGGGTCATGGAGCCTTGTGATGACAAGGCCGTGGATCATTGTGACAACAGGGGTCATGGAGCATTTTTATGACAGGTGTAATGGAGCATTGTAATGACAAAGGCATGGAGCTTTGGTCTGAAAATTTTCATGGATTATTGCGATGAGAGTGGGCATGGAGCATTGTGATGACAAGGGCACGGAACACTGGGGTATATGGGGCAGGGAGGGTTGTAATGACAATGGCATAGATCTCCCTGACACTTGTCGGTCATGGAACAATTTGATGAAAAGTGTCATGGAACATTTTGATGACAGGGTTTATGGAAAATTGTGATGTCAGGGCTCATGGAGCATTGTGATGGTGACAGTTCTCTTTGTTGCAGTAACCATGGTGACAGTTCTCACAGTGATATTGCCCATGGTGGCAGTGCCCATGGTTACAGTGCCCATGGTGACACTACCCATGATGACAGTGCCCATGGTGACAGTGCCCATGGCGCCATTGCCTATGGTTACAGTGCTCATGGTAATAGTCCCAATGGTGACAATGACCACAGTAAGAGTGCTCACAGTGATAGTGCCCATACTGACAGGGCTCATGGTGCCAGTCTGCATTGTGCCAGTACCCATGGCAACAGTGCTCATGGTGACAGTGACCACAGTGAGAGTGCTCATGGTGATGTTGCTCACGGTAATAGTGCACATGGTGACAGTGCTCACGGTAATAGTGCTCATGGTGACAGTGCAAATGGTGACAATACCCATGGTGACAGTACTCATGTTGAAAATACCCATGGTGGCAGTTCTTATATTGACAGTTTTCATTGTGACAGTGCTCATAATAGCAGTGCCGAAGGTGGCAGTGCTCGTGGTGACAGTGCTAATCGTGACACTGCTCTTGGTGGCAGTTCCCATGGGGACAGTACCCATGGTGACACTGTGCATTGTTACATTTCCCATGGTAACCATGCTCATGGTGATAGTGCATATCGTGACAGTACCCATGGTGGTAGTTCACCTGGTGACAGTGCTAAATAGTGACAGTGCACATGCTGACAGTGCTCATGATGATAGTGCCCATGGTGACAGTGCACATGGTGATAATGGGCATTGTTATGGTGTTCATGGTGACAGGGCCCAAGGTGGCAGTGGCCATGGTGACAGTGCCCACAATGACAGTTCCCATGATGAGCGTGCTGACAGTGACAGTGCCAATGGTGACACTTCTTATGGTGACAGTGTCCATGGGGACAGTTAACATGGTGAGATTTCTCATGGTGATAGTGCCCATTGTGACAGTGCTCACAGTGAAAATGCCCATGGTGCCAGTGCCCGTAGATACATTCTGCATGGTCACATTTCTCACGGTGAAAGTGCCTATGGTGATATTACCCATGGTGACACTGCACATGGTGGCAGTGCAAAATGGTGACATTGCTCATGGTGACTTTTTTTGTGGTGATAGTCCTTACAGTGACAGTGTGCGTGGTGACACTGCACACAGTGACAGTGTTCATGGTGACATTGTTCACGGTGATAGTTCCCATGTTGAGAGTGTCCATGGTGACAGTGCTCATAGTCACAATTCTCATGGTGTAGTGCTCACAGTGACAGTGCCCATGGTGAAAATACCCAGGGTGACAGTACTCATGGTGACAATGCTCATGGTGATAGTGTCCATGGTGACAGTGCTCATGTTCACAATTCTCACAGTGATAATGCCTATGGTGAGAGTAACAAGGTTGACAATGCTGATGGTGACAGTGCCCATGGTGTCATGCCCATGGTGACAGTGCTCATGGTGACAATGCTCATGTTGGCAGTGCCATAAATAACCGTACTCATTGTGGCAGTGCTTATGGTGACCGTGCTTATGGTGACAGTGCCATGTTTACAGTGTTTATGGTGATAGATGTCCCGGTCTCAGTGTCCACGGGAACAGTGCTCAGGGTGACAAATCCCATGGTGATACTTCCCATTGTAACAGTGCACACAGTGACAGGGCCCATGGTGACAGCGCCAGTGTGACAAGGCCCATGGTGACAGTGCTCACGGTGAACATGCTCATGGTGACAGGGCCCACATTTACAGTGTTTATGCTGATAAATGTCATGCTGTCAGTGCCAACGAGGACAGTTCCCAATCTGACAAACCCCATGATGATACTTCCCATTGTGAAAGTGCCCATGGTGACAGCACCCAGTGTACAAGGCCCATGGTGACACTGCTCATGGTGACCGTGTCCATGGTGACAGTGCCGATGGTGAGAGTGCCAATAGTGACAGTGCTCATGGTGAAACTGTCCATGGAGATATTGCCCATGGTGATAGTGTTCATGGTGACAACCCAACGGTGACTTTGCCAATGGTGATAGTCCCCGTGGTGACAGTTCTTATGTTGAATGTGACCATAGTGACAGTTCTCATGGTGACAGTGCATATGGTGAAAATTCTCATAGTGACAGTGCTCATGGTGACAGTGCCCATGGTGATATTCCCCATGGTGACAGTACTCATGGTAAAAGTGCCCATGGTGACACTTCACATGGTGGCAGTGAAAAATGGTGACAGTGCCCATGGTGATATTGATCATGGTGTCATGGCTTACGGTGATAGTCCTTACGGTGATAGCATGTATGGTGAAATTGCACACAGTGACAGCGCTCATGGTGACAGTGCCCTTGGTGGCAGTTCCCATGGGGACAGTACCGGTGGTGACACTTTGCATTGTTACAGTGCCCATGGTAACCGTGCTCACAGTGATAGTGCACATCGTGACAGTGCCCATGGTGATAGTGCCCATGGTGACTTTGCTTACAGTGATAGTCCTTATGGTGAAAATGCGCATGGTGACACTGCACATGGTGGCAGTGCAAGATGGTGACAGTGCCCATGGTGATATTGCTCATGGTGACTTTGCTTACAGTGATAGTCCTTATGGTGACAGTGCGCATGGTGACACTGCACACAGTGACAGTGTTCATGGTGATAGTTCCCATGGTGAGAGTGTCCACGGTAACAGTGCCCTTAGTCACAATTCTCATGGTGTAGTTCTCACAGTGACAGTGCCCATGGTGAAAATACCTAGGCTGACAGTACTCTTGGTGACAGTGCTCATGGTGATAGTGCTTATGGTGACACTGCCCTCCGTGACAGTGCTCTTGTTGATAGTGCTCACGGTGATAGTGCCAATGTTGGAAGTGCCCATCGTGAAAGTGCCCATGGTGACAGTTCTTATGGTGAGAGTGGTCACAGTGGCAATGCTCATGGTGAAAGTGCCCATGGTGACAGAGCTCACGGTGACAGTGCCCTTAGTTATAGTGTCCATGGTGACAGTACTAACAGTGAAATTGACCATGGGGACACTGCCCATGGTGACAGTGCCCATGGTCACAACTTTCACGGTGATAGTGCTCACTGTGACAGTGCCCATGGTGACAGTGACTACGGTGACAGTTCTAATGGTGATAGTGCCCATGATGACAGTGCTCATGGTGGCATTCCACATTGTGCCAGTGCCCAAGGTGACAGTGCTCACGGTGACAGTGCCCAAAGTCACAATACCCATGGTGACAGTGCCCAGGCTGACAGTTCTTATGGTGATAGTGCCCATGGTGACAATGCTCATGGTGATACTGAGAATGGTGACAGTACTTATCGTGACAGTGGTCATGGTTGCAGTACCCATGGTGATAGAGGTGAAAGTGACAGTGCCCTTGGTGATAGTGCCCAAGGTGAGTGTGCTCACGTTAATAGTGCCGTGGTGGCAGTTCCCATTGTGAAAGTGCTCATGATGACAGTGCCAATGTTCATAGTTCCCATTGTGACAGTGCTCCCGGTGATAGTGACCATGGTAACAGTGCACATGGAGGCAGTGCCCTTGGTGACAGTGCCCATGGTGACACTTCTCACGGTGACAGTGCCCATGGGGACAGTTACCATGGTGAGATTTCTCACAGTGATAGTGCCCGTTGTGACAGTGCTCACAGTGACAAGGCCTATGGTGCCAGTGCCCATAGAGACATTCTGGACAGTCACATTTCTCACGGTGACAGTGCCTATGGTGTTATTACCCATGGTGAAACTGCACATGGTGGCAGTGCAAAATGGTGACAGCGCACATGGTGACATTGCTCATGGTGACTTTGCTTATGGTGATAGTCCTTACGGTGACAGTGCACATGGTGACACTGTTCATGGTGAGTGTACACGGTGATAGTTCCCATGGTGAGAGTGTCCATGGTGACAGTGCCCATAGTCACAATTCTCATGGTTTAGTGCTCACAGTGACATTGCCCATGTTCACAATTCTCATAGTGATAATGCCTATGGTGAGAGTACCTAGGGTGACAGTGCCCATGGTGACAGTGCCCATGGTGTCATGCCCATGGTGACAGTGCTCATGGTGACAGTGCTCATGTTGGCAGTGCCATAAATAACAGTGCACATTGTGGCAGTGCTCATGGTGACCATGCTCATGGTGACATTGCCGATGTTTACAGTGTTTATGGTGATAGATGTCACGGTGTCAGTGCCCACGGTGACAGTACCCATGGTGACAGCACCTAGAGTGACAAGGCCCATGGTGACAGTGCTCACAGTGACAGTGCCGATGGTGAGATTGCCAATAGTGACAGTTCTCATGGTGAAACTGCCCATGGATACATTGCCCATGGTGATAGTGCTCATGGTGACAACCCCACAGTGACAGTGCCAATGGTGAAAATTCTCATAGTGACAGTGCTCACGGTGACAATGCCCATGGTGATATTACCCATGGTGACAGTACTCATGGTGAAAGTACCCATGTTAACACTGCACATGGTGGCAGTGCAAAATGGTGACAGTGCCCATGCTGATATTGCTCATGGTGACATTGCTTACGGTGATAATCCTTACAGTGATCATGTTTAGGGTGAAACTGCACACAGTGACGGTGCTCATAGTGACAGTGTTCACGGCGATAGTGCCGATGGTGAATGTGCCCATGGTGACAGTGCCCACAGTCACAATTCTCACGGTGTAGTCCTCATGGTGAGAGTTACCATGGTGACAATACACAGGGTGACAGTATTCATTGTGACATTGCTCATGGTGATAGTGTCCATGGTGAGAGTGCCTATTTTCACAACTCTCATGGTGATAGTGCCCATGGTGACAATACCCAGGGTGACAGAGCTCATGGTAAATTTGCTCATGGTGACAGTGCCGATGGTGACAGTACCTAAGGTGACAGTACCCATGGTGAGAGTGCTCATGGTGACAGTGCCCATGGTGACAATACCCAGGGTGTCCTGCCCATGGTGACAGTGATCATGGTGACCCATCTCATGTGGACAGCGTCATAAGTGACAGTGCTCATTGTGGCAGTGGTCATGGTGACCGTGCTCATGGTGACAGTGCCCATGGTTACAGTGCTTATGGTGATCGATGTCACGGTGGCCATGCCCACGGTGACAGTGCCCACGCTGACAAAGCACATGGTGATACTTCCCATTGTGACAGTGTCCATGGTGACAGAGCCCATGGTGACAGTGCCCAATATCACAGTGCCCATGATGAGAGTGCTAATGGTGACTGTGCCCATGGTTACAGCACCCAGTGTGACAACGACCATTTTGAGAGTTCTCACAGTGACTATGCCGATGCTGACAGTGCCTGTGGTGATAGTGCCAATAGTGAGAGTGCTCACGGTGAAACTGCCCATGGAGACACTGCCCATGGTGATGGTGCTCATCATGACAAGACCTCGGAGGCAGTGCCAATGGAGACAGTCCCCGTGGTGACAGTTCTCATGGTGAAAGTGACCCTGCTGAAATTGCTCATGGTGACAGTGCTCAAGGTGATATTCTCCATGTTGACAGTGCCCATGGTGACAGTTTTCAAGGAGACAGTGCCTATGGTGATAATGTTGTTAGTGACAGTGCTCATGGTGACCGTGCCCATGGTGACAGTGACCACGGTGACTGTTCTCACCATGATAGTGCCCATGGGGACAGTGTTCATGGTGACAGTCCGCATTGAGGCTGTGCCCGTTGTGACATTGCTCAGTGTGATAGAGCACCCAGTGACAGTACACACGTTGACAGTGCCCAAGGTGGCGATACCCACAGTGACAGTAATCATGGTGAAAGTGCCCATGGTGGCAGTTCTCATAGTGACAGTGTTCATGGTGGCAGTGCTCATGGTGACAGTGCTCTTGGTGACAGTGCTCATGGTGGCAGTGCCCATGGTGAGACTACCGATGGTGACACTGCCCATGGTGACAGTGCACATGGTGACAGTGACCACGGTGACAGTTCTAACAGTGATAGTGCCCATGATGACAATGCTCATGGTGACAGTCCACATTGTGCCATTGTCCAAGGTTACAGTGCTCACAGTGACAGTGCAAAAAGTCACAATACCCATGGTGACAGTGCCCAGGCTGACAGTTCTCGTGGTGATAGTGCCCATGTTGACAGTGCACATGGTGATACTGAGAATGGTGACAGTTCTTATGGTGACAGTGGTCATGCTTGCAGTACCCATGGTGATAGTGCTGAAACTGACAGTGCCTTGGTGATAGTGCCCATGGTGGGTGGGCTCACGTTAATAGTGCCCATGGTGGCAGTTTCCGTTGTGAAAGTGCTCATGATGACAGTGCCCATGTTGGTAGTTCCTACGGTGACAGTGCTCAGGGTGATAGTGACCATGGTAACAGTGCACATGGTGGCTGTGCCCTTGGTGTCACTGCCCATGACAGTACTCATGGTGACAGTTCTCATTGTGATAGTGCCCACAGTGACATTGCACATGGTGGCAGTGAAAAATAGTGACAGCACCCATGGTGACATTGCTCATGGTGACTTTGCTTACAGTGATAGTCCTTACGGTGATAGTGCGCATGTTGATACTGCACACAGTGACATTGTTCATGGTGACAGTGTTCACGGTGATAGTTCCCATGGTGAGAGTGTCCATGGTGACAGTGCCCATAGTCACAATTCTCATGGTGTAGTGCTCACAGTGACAGTGCCCATGGTGAAAATACCCAGGGTGGCAGTACTCACGGTGACAGTGCTCATTGTGATAGTGCCCATTGTGACAGTGTCCATGTTCACAATTCTCACAGTGATAATACCAATGGTGAGAGTACCTAGGGTGACAATGCCCATGGTGACACTGCTCATGGTGTCTTGCCCATGGTGACAGTGCTCATGGTGACAGTGCCCATGTTTACAGTGTTCATGGTGATAGATGTCACGGTGTCAGTGTCCATGGGGACAGTAGCCACGCTGACAAAGCCCATGGTGATACTTCCTGTTGTGACAGTGCCCAGGGGGACAGAGCCCATGATGACAGTGCCCAGTGTGAGAAAGCCCATGGTGACAGTGCTCATGGTGACCGTGCCCATGGTGATAGTGCCGATGGTGAGAGTGCCAATAGTGACAGTGGGCATGGTGAATCTGCCCATGGAGACAATGCCCATTGTGATAGTGCTCATTCTGACAACCCCACAGTGACAGTATCAATGGTGATAGTCCCCGTGGTGACAGTTCTTACATTAAATGTGACCATGGTGATATTGGTCATGGTGACAGTGCTCATGGTGACAGTGCTCAAGGTGATGGTCTCCATGTTGACAGTGCCCATGGTGACAGTTCTCACGGTGACAGTGCCTATGGTGAAAATTATCATAGTGACAGTGCTCATCGTAACAGTGCCCATGGTGATATTACCCATGGTGACAGTACTCATGATAAAAGTGCCCATGGTGAAACTGCACATGGTGGCAGTGCAAAATGGTGACAGTGCCCATGGAGATATTGCTCATGGTGACATTGCTTATGGTGATAGTGGGTATAGTGAAACTGCACACAGAGACAGTGCTCATGGTGACAGTGTTTACGGTGATAGTGCCGATGACGAATGTGCCCATGGTGACAGTGGCCAGAGTCAGAATTCTCACATTGTAGTGCTCACGGTGACAGTGCCCATGCTAACAAAGCCCATGATTATACTTTCCATTGTGACAGTGCCCACAGGGACAGAGCCCATGGTGACAGGGACCAAGATCACAGTGCCCATGGTGAGAGTGCTAATGGTGACTGTGTCCATTGTGACAGCACCCAGTGTGACAACGCCCATTGTGACAGTGCTCACGGTGACCATGCCGATGATGACAGTGCCAATGGTGATAGTGCCAATAGTGAGAGTGCTCACGGTGAAACTGCCCATGGAGACACTGCCCATGTTGATAGTGCTCATTGGGACAACCCCTCGGAGGTAGTGCCAATGGTGAGAGTCCCCGTGGAGACAGTTCTCACGGTGAAAGTGACCCTGTGGAAATTGCTCATGGTGACAGTGCTCATGGTGACAGGACTCAAGGTGATAGTCTCCATGTTGACAGTGCCCATGGTGACTGTTCTCACAGTGGCTGTGCCTAGGGTGATAATTCTCTTATTGACAGTGCCCATGGTGACAGTGCCCATGGTGACAGTTCTCACCGTGATAGTGCCCATGGTGACAGTGTTCATGGTGACAGTCCGCATTGAGGCTGTGCCCGTGGTAACAGTGCTCAGGGTAATAGTGCTCACGGAGATATTATTCACGTTGACTCTACCCAAGGTGGCAATACCCACGATGACAGTAATCATGGTGAAAGTGCCCATGGTGGCAGTTCTCATAGTGACTGTTCTTGTGACAGTGCTCATGGTGGCAGTGCTCATTGTGACAGTGCTCTTGGTGACAGTGATCATGGTGGCAGTGCCCATGGTGAGACTACCGATGGAGACAATGCCCATGGTGAGAGTGCACATGGTCATGGTGCATGTGGTGGCAGTGAAAAATAGTGACAGTGCCCATGGTGATATTTCTCATGGTGATAGTGCCCATGGTGAAAGTGCCCATGGTTACAGTGGTCATGGTGACAGTGCCCATGGTGACAGTGCAGACCGTGAGAGTGCCCATGGTGGCCGTGCCCATGGTGATAGTCCTTATCATGATAGTGCTCATGGTAGCAGTGTTCATGGTAATAGTGCTCACAGTGCCAGTGCCCAAAATGAGAGTGCCAATGGCGAGAATACTGACTGTGACAGTGCCCATGGTGACTTTTCTCTCTGTGACAGTGCCCTTGGGGACAGTTAGCATGGTGAGATTTCTCACGGTGATAGTCCCCATTGTTTTAGTGCTCATAGTGAAAAGACCCATGGCGCCAGTGCCCATCATGGCATTGCTCACGGTGATAATTCTCACGGTGACAGTGCTCATGGGGAAAGTGCCCATGATAATATTAACCACGGTGATAGTTCCCCTGGTGACAGTGCCCATGGTGACATTGCTCATGGTGATAGTGCCTTTGGTGACAGTACTCATGGTAAAATTGCCCATGCTGACAATGCTCATGGTGACATTGCCCTTCGAGAGAGTACTCATGATGAGAGTTCAAATGGTGATGTGCTCATGTTGACAGTGCTCACAGTTATATTTCTGATGGTGACATTGCCAATGGTGGAATTGATAACGATGCCAGTGCCCACAGTGACAGTGCTCATGCTGACAGTTCTCATAGTGATAGTGCCCATGGTGACAGTGCACATGGTGATACTGCCAATGGTGACAGTGCTCACAATGGCAGTGCCCATGGTGACATTGTCCATGGTGACATTGCCTATAGTTACACTTTTCACGGTGACATTAACCATGGTGACAGGGCTCATGGTGACATTCTGCATTGTGCCAGTGCCCATGGTGACAGTGCTCACAGTGAAAGTGCTCATGGTAATACTGTTTATGGTGAGAGTGCCCAAGGTGAAAATACCCATGTTGACAGTACTCATCGAGAAAGTGCCCATGGTGATAATTCTCATAGTAACAGTTTTCATGGTGACAGTGCTCATGGTGGCAGTGTCCTGGGTGGCAGTGCTCGTGGTGTCAGTGCTCATGGTGAGAGTGCTCATGGTGGCAGTTCCATGGTGAGAGTACCGATGGGGCAGTGCACATGGTGACAGTGCCCATCATAACCATGCTCACGGTGATATGACCCATGGTTACAGATATCATGACTGTTGTTCTGATGCTGATAATGCTCCCAGTGATAGTGTCCATGGTTAAGCTGCCCATGGTGACAGTGTTCTCAGTCATAGTGAGCATAGTGATAGTGTACCTGGTGACTGTGCCCATGGTGACATTGCCCATGGTGACAGTACACATGGTGATACTGCTCAATGTGATGGTGCCCTTGATGACAGTGCGCATGGTGACAGTTCTCACGGTGACAGTGCCTATGGTGACAATGCTCATGGTGACAGTGCCCATGGTGACCGTTCTCACGTTGATAGTGCCCATGCTGACAGTTCGCATGGTGAAAGTGCTCATGATGACAGTGCCCATGTTGGTAGTACCATTGGTGACAGAGCTCACAGTGATAGTGACCATGGTATGATTGCAGATATTGGCAGTTAATTTGGTGAAATTGCCCATGATGACAGTACTCATGGTGAAAGTGCTCATGGTGATAGTGTCCATGGTGACAGTGCACATGGTTGTAATGCATATTGTCATAGTGGAAAATGGTAACAGAGCCCATGGTGACAGTGCTCATGGTGACAGTGCACACGGTGACAACACATGCTGACAGTGCTCACGGTGACTGGGCTCATGGTTGCATTACCCATGGTGACAGTGCTCACAGTTACAGTGCCCATGGTAACTGTGCTCACCATGATAGTGTCCATGGTGACAGTGATCACAGTGATAGTGCCAACAGTGATAGTGCTCATGGTGATAGTGCCCATGGTTAAGTTGCACCTGGTGACAGTGCTCCTGGTAATAGTGAGCATAGTGATAGTGCACTTGTTGACTGCGCCCATGCTGAGACTACACATGGTGATAATTCTCAAGTTGGTAGTGCTCATGGTGGCAGTGCCCATGGAAACCAACCTCAAGGTGATAGTGCTGACTGTGACAGTGCCCATGGGGACAGTGTAAAACGTGACTTTGCCTATTGTGAGAGTGCTCACAGTGACAAAGCCCATGGTTAAAATATCCACGGTGACAGTTCTAATGCTGATAGTGCCCATAGTGACAATACCCATGGTGACAGTGCCCATGGCGATAGTGCCCATGGTGAGAGTCTTCACGGTGATAGTGCCCATGGTGATAGTTCCCACTCTGAAAGTGCTCATGATGACAGTGCCTATGTTGGTAAATCCCATGGTGAGAGTGCTCATGGTGATACTGATGATGGTACCTGTTGACATGGTGGCTGTGCCCTTGGTGACAGTGCCCATGATGACAGTACTTATGGTGACAGTGCTCACGGTGATAGTGACTATGGGGAGAGTGCACATGGTGGTAGTGCACATGGTGGCAGTGGAAAATGGTGACAGTGTTCATGGTTGCAGTACCCATGGTGACAGTGCTCAAAATGACAGTGCCAATGGTGCCAGTGTCCACGGATGCAATGGCCAGTGACAGTGATCACAGAGACAGTGCCCATGGTGACAGTTCCCATGATTACACTGCCCATGGTGACAGTGCTGATGGGGAACGGGCCCATGATAACATTAACCACGGTGATAGTGCCCCTGGTGACAGTGCCCATGGTGATATTTCTCATGGTGATAGTGCCTGTGGTGACAGTTCTCATGGTGAAATTGCCCATGCTGACAATGCTCATGGTGACATTGACTTTGGAGAGAGTACCCATATTGAGAGTTCCCATGGTGACGTGCTCATGTTGACAGTGCTCACAGTGATAGTTCCCATGGTGATATTGCCCATGGTGGAATTGCTCACAATGCCAGTGCTCACAATGACAGTGTTCATGCTGACAGTTCTCATGGTGATAGTGCCCAGGGTGACAGTGCACATGGTGATACTGCCAATGGTGAGAGTACTCATGGTTACAGTGCTCAAAATGGCAGTGCCTTGGTGACATTGCCCATGGTGACATTGCCTATGTTGACGCTTCTCTCGGTGACATTGCCCATGGTGACAGGGCTCATGGTGACTGTCCACATTGTGCCAGTGCCCTTGGTGACAGTGCTCAAAGTGAAAGTGCTCATGGTAATAATGTTTACGGTGAGAGAGGCCAAGGTGAAAATACCCATGGTGAGAGTACTCATCGAGAAAGTGCCCATGGTGACAATTCTCATAGTAACAGTTTTCATGGGGACACTGCTGATGGTGGCAGTGCCCTTGGTGGAAGTGCTCATGGTGGCAGTGCTCATGGTGACAGTGCTCATGGTGGCAGTTCAATGGTTAGAGTACCGGTGGGGCAGGGTACATGGTGACAGTGCCAATGGCAACCGTCCTCACAGTGATATGACCCATGGTTACACTTATCACGACTCTTGTGCCAATGCTGATAATGCTCCCGGTGATAGTGCCCATGGTTAAGTTGCCCATGGTGACAGTGTTCACAGTAATAGTGAGCATAGTGATAGTGTACTTGGTGACCATGCCCATGGTGACAGTACATAGGGTGATACTGCTCAATGTGATAGTGCCCTTGTTGACTGTGCACATGGTGACAGTTCTCACGGTGACAGTGCCTATGGTGACAATGCTCATGGTGACAGTGCGAATGGTGACACTGCTCACGGTGATAGTGCCCATGGTGAGAGTGCAAATGGTGGTAGTGCACATGGTGGCAGTGAAAAATGGTGACAGTGCTCATGGTGACAGTGCACATGGTGAAAACCCATGCTGAAAATACAGTGACACTGCACATGGTTTCAGTACCCATGGTGACAGTGCTCACAGTGACAGTGCCCACGGTATGAGTGCCCATGGTGAGAGTGCTCATGGTGACAGTACCTATTCTGGCAGTGCCCATGGTGAGAGTGACCACGGAGAGAGGTCTCATGTTGATAGTGCTCACGGTAATAGTGCTCATGGTGACAGTGCAAATTGTGACAATAACCAGGGTGACAGTACTCATGGGGAAAATACCCATGGTGACAGTTCTCATAGTGACAGTGCTCATGGTGAAAGTGTTCATGCTGACAGTGCTCATTGTGGCAGTGCTCATGGTGATAGTGCTGATGGTGCCAGTGCTTATGGTGATGGTGTTCACAGTGGCTGTGCTCATGGAGATAGTGCTCACAGTGACAGTGCCCATGATGACAGTGCCCAGGGTGACAGTGCTCACGGGGAAAATGCCAATGATAACATTAACCATGGTGATAATGCCCCTGGTGACACGGCCCACAGTGACATTGCTCATGGTGATAGTGCCTTTGGTGACAGTGCTCATGGTGAAATTGCCCATCCTGACAATGCTCATGGTGACATTGCCCTTCGAGATAGTACCCATGTTGACAGTGCTCATGGTGAAAGTGTTCATGCTGACAGTGCTCATTGTGGCAGTGCTCATGGTGATAGTGCCGATGATGCCAGTGCTTATGGTGATGGTGTTCACAGTGGCTGTGCTCATGGAGATAGTGCTCACAGTGACAGTGCCCATGATGACAGTGCCCAGGGTGACAGTGCTCACGGGGAAAGTGCCAATGATAACATTAACCATGGTGATAGTGCCCCTGGTGACACGGCCCACAGTGACATTGCTCATGGTGATAGTGCCTTTGGTGACAGTGCTCATGGTGAAATTGCCCATCCTGACAATGCTCATGGTGACATTGCCCTTCGCGATAGTACCCATGTTGACAGTGCCCATGGTGATGTGCTCATGTTGACAGTGCTCACAGTGATAGTGCCCATGGTGACATTGCCCATGGTAGAAATGCCCACGGTGCCCTTGCCAACAGTGACAGTGCCCACGCTGACAGTTCTCATTGTGATAGTGCCCATGGTGACAGTGCACATGGTGATACTCGCAATGGTGACAGTGCTCATGGTTGCAGTACCCTTGGTGACAGTGCTCAAAATGACAGTGACAGTGGTGGCAGTGACCATGGTGACAGTGCCCACGATGACATTGCCTATGGTGACACTTCTCACGGTGACATTGCCCATGGTGACAGGGCTCATGGTGACGTGCTCATGTTGAGAGTGCTCACAGTGAGAGTGCCCATGGTGACATTGCCCATGGTGGAATTGCTCACGATGCCAGTGCCCACAGTGACAGTGCTCACGCTGAGAGTTGTCATGGTGATAGTGCCCATGGTGACAGTGTGCATGGTGATACTGCCAATGGTGACAGTACTCATGGTGACAGTACTCATGGTGGCTGTACCCATGGTGACAGTGCTCAAAATGGCATTTCCCATGGTGACATTGCCCATGGTGACATTGCCTATGGTGACACTTCTCACGGTGACATTTCCCATGGTGACATGGCTCATGGTGACACTCCGCATTGTGACAGTGCCCATGGTGACAGTGCTCACAGTGAAAGTGCTCATGGTAATACTGTTTACGTTGAGAGTGCCCAAGGTGAAAATACCCATGGTGAGAGTACTCATCGAGAAATTGCCCATGGTTACATTTCTCATAGTAACAGTTCTCATGGTGACAGTGCTCTTGGTTGCAGTGCCCTCGGTGGCAGTGCTCGTGGTGTCAGTGCTCATGGTGACAGTGCTCATGGTGGCAGTTCCCATGGTGAGAGTACCAATGGGGCATTGCACATTGTGACAGTGCCCATGGCAACCGTGCTCACGGTGATATGACCCATGGTGACAGTTATCACGCCTGTTGTGCCGATGCTGATAATGCTCCCGGTGATAGTGTCCATGGTTACGGTGCCCATGGTGACAGTGTTCAGAGTAATAGTGAGAATAGTGATAGTGTACCTGGTGAGTGTGCCCATGGTGACTGTGCCCAAGATGACAGTACACATGGTGATACAGCTCAATGTGATAGTGCCCTTTTGGACAGTGCGCATGGTGATAGTTCTCACGGTGACATTGCCTATGATGACAATGCTCATGGTGACAGTGCCCATCGTGACCGTTCTCACGTTCATAGTGCCCATGGTGACAGTTCGTATGGTGAAAGTGCTCATGATGACAGTGCCCATGTTGGTAGTTCCACTGGTGACAGTGCTCACAGTGATATTGACCATGGTAAGATTGCAGATGGTGGCTGTGCCATTGCCCATGATGACAGTACTCATGGTGATAGTGTCCAAGGTGACAGTGCACATGGTTGTAATGCACATGGTGGCACTGAAAAATAGTTATAGTGCCCATGGTGACAGTGTTCATGCTAACAGTGCACAAGGTGACAACCCATGCTGACAGTGCTCATGGTGACTGGGCTCATGGTTGCATTACCCATTGTGACAGTGCTCACAGTTACAGTGCTCAAGTTTACTGTGCTCACCATGATAGTGTCCATGGTGATAGTGATCACAGTGATAGTGCCGATGGTGATAGTGCTCACGGTGATAGTGCCCATGGTTAAGTTGCCCATGGTGACAGTGTTCACAGTAATAGTGAGCATAGTGATAGTGTACTTGGTGACCATGCCCATGGTGACAGTGTCCATGGTGACAGTACATAGGGTGATACTGCTCAATGTGATAGTGCCCTTGTTGACTGTGCACATGGTTACAGTTCTCACGGTGACAGTGCCTATGGTGACAATGCTCAGGGTGACAGTGGGAATGGTGACACTGCTCACAGTGATAGTGCCCATGGTGAGAGTGCATATGGTGGTAGTGCACATGGTGGCAGTGAAAAATGGCGACAGTGCTCATGGTGACAGTGCACATGGTGAAAACCCATGCTGAAAATACAGTGACACTGCACATGGTTTCAGTACCCATGGTGACAGTGCTCACAGTGACAGTGCCCACAGTATGAGTGCCCATGTTGAGAGTGCTCATGGTGACAGTCCCTATTCTGCCAGTGCCCATGGTGATAGTGACCATGGAGAGATGTCTCATGTTGATAGTGCTCACGGTAATAGTGCTCATGGTGACAGTGCAAATTGTGACACTAACCAGGGTGACAGTACTCATGGTGAAAATACCCATGGTGACAGTTCTCATAGTGACAGTGCTCATGGTGAAAGTGTTCATGCTGACAGTGCTTATTGTGGCAGTGCTCATGGTGACAGTGCCGATGATGCCAGTGCTTATGGTGATGGTGTTCACAGTGGCTGTGCTCATGGAGATAGTGCTCACGGTGACAGTGCCCATGATGACAGTGCCCAGGGTGACGGTGCTCACAGAGAAATTGCCCATGATAAGATTAACCATGGTGATAGTGCCCCTGATGACAGTGCCCATGGTGACATTGCTCATGGTGATAGTGCCTTTGGTGACAAGGCTCATGGTGAAATTGCCCATCCTGACAATGCTCATGGTGACATTGCCCTTTGAGAGTGTACCCATGTTGACAGTGCCCATGGTGACGTGCTCATGTTGACAGTGCTCACAGTCATAGTGCCCATGGTGACATTGCCCATGGTGGAAGTGCCCATGGTGCCATTGCCAACAGTGATAGTGCCCATGGTGACAGTGCACATGGTGATACTGCCAATGGCGACATTGCTCATTGTGACAGTGCTCATGGTTGCAGTACCCATGGTGACAGTGCTCAAAATGACAGTGCCAAAGGTGGCAGTGCCCATGGTGACAGTGCCCATGGTGACATTGCCTATGGTGACACTTCTCACGGTGACATTGCTCATGGTGACAGAGCACATGGTGACAGTCCACATTGTGCCAGTGCCGAAGGTGACAGTGCTCATGGTGACAGTGTCCATGGTGACAGTGACCAAGGTGAGAGTGCTCACGGTGATAGTGCCCATGGTGACAGGGCTCATGGTGACAATCTGCATTGTACCACTGCCCATAGTGACAGTGCTCACAGTGAAAGTGCTCATGGTAATACTGCACATGGTGACAGTGCCCAAGGTGAAATTTCCCATGGTGACAATACTCATCTAGAGAGTGCCCATGGTTGCAATTCTCATAATGACAGTTCTCATGGTGACTGTGCTCATGGTGGCCGTGCCCTGGGTGGCAGTGCTCGTGGTGACAGTGCTCATGGAGACAGTGCTCATGGTGGCAGTTCCCATGGTGAGATTACCGATAGGGTAGTTCACAAGTTGAGAGTGCCAATGGTAACCATGCTTACAGTGATAGTGCACACGGTGAGAGTGCCCATTGTGACATTGCCAATGGAGACCCTCCTCATTGTGACAGTGTTCACTGTTACAGTGCTCATGGTGGAAATGCACATGGTGACAATGCTCATTGTGGCAGTGCTCATGGGGACAGTGCTGATGATGACAGTGCTTATGGTGATAGTGTTCACAGTGTCTGTGCTCAAGGTGATAGTGCTCACGGTGGCAGTGACCATAGTGACAGTGCTCATGCTGGCAATACCCACGGTGATAGACCCATGGTGACAGTGCCCTAGGTCACAGTGCAATGGTGAGAGAGCTCACGGTGACAGTGACAATGGTGACAGTGGCCACGGAGGCAAACGTCATGGTGACACTGCTCATGGTGACAGTACCCATGGTGACAGTGCTCATGGGGAAAGTGCCCATGATAACATTAACCACAGTGACAGTGCCCCTGGTGACAGTGCCCATGCTGACAATGCTCATGGTGACATTGCCCTTGGAGAGAGTACCCATGTTGAGAGTTCCCATGGTGACGTGCTCATGTTGACAGTGCTCACAGTGATAGTTCCAATGGTGACATTGCCCGTGGTGGAATTGCTCATGATGCCAGTGCCCACAGTGACAGTGCTCATGCTGAGAGTTCTCATCGTGATAGTGCCCATGGTAACAGTGCACATGGTGATACTGTCAATGGTGACAGTACTCATGGTGACGGTGCTCATGGTTGATGTACCCATGGTGACAGTGCTCAAAATGACAGTTCCCATGGTGACATTGCCCATGGTGATATTGCCTATGGTGACACTTCTCACGGTGATATTGCCCATGGTGACAGGGCTCATGGTGACAGTCCGCACTGTGCCAGTGCCCATGGTGACAGCGCTCACAGTGAAAGTGTTCATGGTAATACAGTTTATGGTGAGAGTGCCCAAGGTGAAAATACCCATGGTGACAGTACTCATCGAGAAAGTGCCCATGGTGACAATTCTCATGGTAACAGTTCTCATGGTGACAGTGCTCATGGTGGCAGTGTGTGGGTGGCAGTGCTTGTGGTGACAGTGTTCATGGTGACCGTGCTCATGGTGGTAGTTCCCATGGTGAGAGTACTGATGTGGCAGTGCACATGGTAGCAGTGAAAAATGGTGACAGTTCTCATGGCGACAGTGCACATGGTGAAAAACCATGCTGACAGTACTCACAGAGACACTGCTCATGGTGGCAGTACCCACGGTGACAGTGCTCACAGTGACAGTGCCCACGGTATGAGTGCCGATGGTGACAGTGTTCATGGTGACACTGCCCATGGTGACAGTGCCCACGGTGACATTGCCTATGGTGACAGTGCTCACGGTGACAGTGCCCATGGTTTCACTGACCACAGTGAGAGTGCTCAAGGTGATAGTGCCCATGGTGACAGCCCTCATAGTGACAGTCCCCATTGTGCCAGTGCCCATGGTGAGAGTGACCACGGTGAGAGGTCTCACAGTGATAGTGCTCACGGTAATAGTTCACATGATGACAGAGCAAATGGTGACAATACTCAGGGTGACAGTACTCATGGTGAAATACCCATGGTGGCAGTTCTCATAGTGACAGTCCTCATGGTGGAAGTGCCCATGGTGACAGTGATCATTGTGGAAGTGCTCATGGTTACAGTGGCGATGATGCCAGTGCTAAGGGTGATAGTGTTCACAGTAGCTGTGCTCATGGAGATAGTGCTCACGATGACAGTGCCCATGATGACAGTGCCCAGGGTGACAGTGCTCATGGGGAAAGTGCCCATGATAACATTAACAATTGTGATAGTTCCCCTGGTGACAGTGCCCACGGTGACATTTCTCATGGTGATAGTGCCTTTGGTGACAGTGCTCATGGTGAAATTGCCTATCCTGACAAAGCTCATGGTGACATTGCCCTTCGAGAGAGTACCCATGTTGACTGTGCCTATGGTGATGTGCTCACGTTGACAGTGTTCACAGTGATAGTTCCCATGGTGACATTGCCCATGGTGGAAGTGCCCACGGTGCCATTGCCAACAATGACAGGGCCCACGCTGACAGTTCTCATGGTGATAGTGCCCATGGTGACAGTGCACATGGTGATACTCGCAATGGTGACAGTGCTCATGGTGACAGTGTTCATGGTTGCAGTACCCATGGTGACAGTGCTCAAAATGACACTGCCAATGGTGGCAGTGCGCATGGTGACAGTGCCCATGGTGACACTGCCTATGGTGACACTTTTCACAGTGACATTGCCCATGGTGACAGTCCGCATTGTGCCAATGCTGAAGGGGACAGTGCTCACAGTGACAGTGCCCATGGTGACAGTGACCAAGGTGAGAGTGCTCATGCTGATAGTGCCCATGGTGACAGGGCTCATGGTGTCAGTCTGCATTGTGCCATTGAACATGGTGACAGTGCTCACAGTGAAAATGCTCATGTTAATATTGCTCATGGTGACAGTGACAGTGCTCAAGGTGAAATTACACATGATGACAGTACTAATCGAGAAATTGCCCATGGTGGCAATTCTCATAATGACAGTTCACTATGGTGACAGTGATCATGGTGTCAGTGCCCTGGGTGGCAGTGCTCGTGGTGACAGTGCTCATGGTGACAGTGCTCATGGTGGCAGTTCCCATGGTGAGAGTACCGATGGGGTAGTGCACAAGGTGACAGTGCCCATGGTAAGCGTGCTCATGGTGATAGTGCACAGGGTGAGAGTGCCCTCTGTGACATTGCTCATGGAAACCCTCCTCATTGTGACAGTGCTCATGGTTACAGTGCTCATGGTGGAAGTGCACATGGTGACAGTGCTCATTGTGGCAGTGCTCATGGGGACAGTGCCGATGATGACAGTGCTTATGGTGATAGTGTTCACAGTGTCTATGCTCAAGGTGGTAGTGCTCATGGTGTCAGTGCCCATAGTGACACTGCTCATGCTGTCAATACCCACGGTGATAGACCCATGGTGACAGTGCCCAAGATCACAGTGCCATGGTGAGAGAGCTCACGGTAACAGTGACAATGATGACAGTGCCTACGGAGGCAATGGCCATGGTGACAGTGCTCATAGTGACAGTACCCATCATGACACTGACCATGGTGACAGTGCTCACAGGGAAGGGACCCATGATAACATTAACCACGTGTGATAGTGCCTCTGGTGACAGTGCCCACGGTGACATTGCTCATGGTGATAGTGACTTTGGTGACAATGCTCATGGTGACATAGCACTTGGAGAGAGGACCCATGTTGAGAGTTCCCATGGTGACCTGCTCATGTTGACAGTGCTCTCAGTGATAGTTCCGATGGTGACATTGCCCATGGTGGAATTGCTCACGATGCCAGGGTCCACAGTGACAGTGCTCATGCTGAGAGTTGTCATGGTGATAGTGCCCATGGTGACAGTGCACATGGTGATACTGCCAATGGTAACAGTGCTCAAAATGGCAGTGCCCATGGTGACATTGCCCATGGTGACTTTGCCTATGGTGAACTTTCTCACGGTGACATTGCCCATGGTGAGAGGGCTCATGGTGACAGTCCGCACTGTGCCAGTGCCCATGATGACAGTGCTCACAGTGAAAGTGCTGATGGTAATACTCTTTACGGTGAGAGTGCCCAAGGTGAAAATACCCATGTTGACAGTACTCATCGAGAAAGTGCCCATGGTGACAATTCTCATAGTAAGAGCTTTCATAGTGACACTGCTCATGGTTGCAGTGCCCTACGTCACAGTGCTTGTGGTGTCAGTGCTCATGGTGAGAGTGCACATGGTGGCAGTTCCCATGGTGAGAGTACCGATGGGGCAGTCCACAGGGTGACAGTGCCATGGTAACTGTGCTCACAGTGATATGACCCATGGTTACAGTTATCACGATTGTTGTGCCGATGCTGATAATGCTCCTGTTGATAGTGCCCATTGTTAAGGTGCCCATTGTGACAGTGTTCTCTGTAATAGTGAGCATAATGAGAGTGTAATTGGTGTCCTTGCTAATGGTGACAGTGCCCATGGTGACAGTACACATGGTGATAATGCTCAATGTGATGGTGTCCTTGTTGACAGTGTGCATGGTGACAGTTCTCATGGTGACAGTTCGTATGGTGAGAATTATCATGGTGAGAGTGCCCAAGGTGACCGTTCTCACGTTGACAGTGCCCATGGTGACAGTTCGCATGGTGAAAGTGCTCATGATGACAGTGCCCATTTTGGTAGTTCCATTGGTGACAGTGCTCACAGTGATAGTGACCATGGTAAGATTGCAGATGGTGGTGGTGACATTGGTGACATTGTGCATGATGACAGTACTCAGGGTCAAAGCGCTCACGGTGATAGTGTCCATGGTGACAGTGCACATGGTTGTTCACAATGCTCCATGCCCTTGTCATCACAATGCTCCATGACCCCTGCCAACACAATGCTCCATGACTCCAGTCATCACAATGCTTCATGACCTTTCTCATCACAGTGGTCCATGCTTTCGTCATCACAAGGCTCTGTGACGTTTGCCACCAAAATGCTCCATGAACATTTCATCACAATGATCTGTGATACTTGTCATCACAGTGCTCCACAAACATGTCATCACAATGCTCCCTAAATCTTGTCATCACAATGCTCCATGCACTTCTCATCAAAATGCTCTCTCACCACTGATATCACAATATTCCATCACTAGTCATCACAATACTCCCTCACCCCTGTCATCACAATGTTCCATGACCCCTGTCATCACAATGCTACATGCCCTTATCATCACAATGCTCCATGAACACTGACATCAGAATGTTCCATAAAAACTGTCATCAAAATGTTCCATGACACTTTTCATCAAATTGCTCATGACCCTGTCATCACAATGCTCCCTGCCATTCTCATCAAAATGCACCACCCACTTATCATCAAAATGCTCCATGAACTTTGTCATCACAAAGTTCCATGACACTTGGCATCACAATGCTCCATTCCCTTGTCATCACAATGCTCCATGACACCTGTCATCACAATACTCCATGAACATTTTCAGCCCAATGCTCCATGACGTTCTCATCACAATGCTCCATGACACCTGACATCACAATGCTCCATGACAAAAGTCATCACAACGCTCCATGACCCCTGACAACACAATGATGCGGGACACTTGTCATCAAAATGCTCCATGACCCTTGTCATCACAATGATCCTTCCCTTGTCATCCCAATGCTCCATGACCCCTGTAATTACAGTGCACCATGACACTTGGCATCAAAATGCTCCATGCCGTTGTCAGCAAAATGCTACATGACCTTGTCACCACAATGCTCCATGTACTTGTCATCACAATACTCCATTACCATTGTCATCACAATCCTCATGAACCTTGGGATCACATTGCTTCATGCCCATGTCATCACAATGCTGCATGCTCCCTGAAATCAAAATGATCCATGACCTCTGTCATCAAAATGCTCCAATCCCTTGTGATCACAATGTTCCATAACATTTGTCATCACAATGCCCCATGAAGCTTGTCATCACAATTATCCATGGTCTTCTAATCACAATGCTCCATGACCTTTTTCATCACAATGCTCCATGCCTTTGTCTGCACAATGCTCCATGACCGTTGTCATCACAATGCTCCTTGCGCTTGTCAGCACAATGCTCCATGACCCATGAAATCACAATGTGCCATACGCTTGTCATCACAATGCTCCACAACATTGTCATCACAATGCTCCATAAAACTTGTCATCACAATGCTCCATGCACTTCTCATCAAAATGCTCTCTCACCACTGATATCACAATGTTCCATCACTAGTCATTCCAATATTCCCTCACCCCTGTCATCACAAAGTTCCACGACCCCTGTCATCAAATGCTACACGCCATTATCATCACAATGCTCCATGACCCCTGACATCACAATGTTCCATAATCCGTGTCATCACAATGCTCCATGACCCCTGACATCACAATGTTCCATAACCCCTGTCATCAAAATATTCCATGACACTTTTCATCAATTTCCTCCATGACCCTGTCTTCACAATGCTCCCTGCCCTTCTCATCACAATGCACCACGCCCTTGACATGAAAATGCTCCATGAACTTTATCATCACAAAGCTCCATGACATTTGGCATCACAATGCTCCATGCCATTGTCATCACAATGCTCCATGAACCTTCTCATCATATTGCTCCATGCCCTTATCATCACAAAATTCCATGACGCTTGTAATCACAATGCTCGATGTCCTTCTCATCACAATGCTCCAGGCCCTTGTCATTACAATCTTCCATGACCCATGTATCACAGTGTTCTGTGCCCTTGTCTTCACAATGCTCCATCTCCACTCTCATCACATTAATCCATGAAACTTTTCAGACAAATGCTCCATGCCCTTGTCCTCAAAATGCTCCATTAACCCTGTAATAAAAATGCTCCATGACCCCTGCCATCACAATATTCCACGGCCTTGTCATCACAAGGCTCCATGACCCTTGTCATCTCAATGCTCCAAGACCCCTGTCATCACAATGCTCCATGCTCTTGTCATCACAAAGCTCCATAACGCATGTCATCAGAATGCTCCATGGCCTTCTCATCACAATGCTCCATGCCCTTGTCATCACAATGCTCCATGACCTTTGTAATCACAGTGCTCCATGCCCCTTTTCATCTCAATGCTCCATGAACCCTGTCATCAGAATGCACCATGTGATCATCATAATGCTTCGTGCTTTTATCATCACAATGAAATGAAAATGCTCCATGACCTCTGTCATCACAATGCTCCAAACCCTTGCGATCACAATGTTCCATATCACTTGTCATCACGATGTCCCATGACGCTCGTCATCACAATTATCCATGGTCTTCTCATCACAATGCTCCATGACCATTGTCATCACAATGCTCAATATACTTCATCACAATGCTCCCCGACACTTGTTGTCAGTATGCTCCTTGAACCCTGTCATGACAAGGCTCCATGCCATTTTCATCACAATGATCCATGCCCTTTTCATCACAATGCTCCAAGACCGCTATAATCACAATTCTCCATGACCTTGTCATCACAAAGCTGCATGACACATTTCATCAGAATGATCCATAGCCTTCTCATCACAATGCTCCATACCCTTGTGATCACAGTGCTCCAAGACCCCTATAATCACAATGCTCCATGCTCCTTTTCATCAGAATGATCTATGAAATTTGTCATCACAAGGCTCCATGGTCTTCTCATCACAATGCTCCAGGACCTTGTCATCACAATGCTCCATTCCCTTGTCATCACAATGTTCCATGACCCCTGTCATCACAAAACACCATGAACATTTTCAGCACAATGCTCCATGACCTTCTCATCACAATGCTCCATGACGACTGACATCACAATGCTCCATGACAACAGTCATCACAACGCTCCATGACCCGTGACAACACAATGATGCGAGACACTTGTCATCAAAATGTTCCACGACACTTCTCATCACAATGATCCTACACCTGTCATCCCAATGCTCCATGACCCCTGTAATCACAGTGCACCATGACACTTGTCATCACAATGCTCCATGCCGTTGTCAGCAAAATGCTACATGACCTTGTCGTCACAATGCTCCATTAACCCTGTCATAACAATGCTACATGACCCCTGCCATCATAATGTTCCACGGCCTTGTCATCACAAGGCTCCATGAGCAGGTCATCACAATGCTCCAAGACCCCTGTAATCACAATGCTCCATGCCTTTGTCAGCACAATGCTCCAAGACCCCTGTAATCACAATGCTCCATGCCCCTTTTCATCTCCATGCTTCATGAACACTGTCATCACAAGGCTCCATGATCTTCTCATCACATTGCTCCAGGACTTGTCATCACAATGCTCCATTCCCTTGTCATCACAATGCTCCATGACCCCTGTCATCACAATACCCCATGAACATTTTCAGTCCAATGATCCATGATTTTCTGATCACAATGCTCCATGAGCACTGTCATCACAATGCTCCATGACCACTGTCATCACAATGTTCCATGACCCCGGAAAACACAATGATCCGGGACTCTTGTCATCAAAATGCTCCATGACACTTGTAATCACAATGCTCCTTGCCCTTGTCATCACAATGTTCCATGACCCTTGTCATCACAATGCTTCAGGCCCTTGGCATCACAATGCTCCATTGCCTTTGTGATCACAATCCTCCATGAGACTTGGCATCACAATGCTCCATGCCATTGTCATCACAGTGGACCATGACATATGTCATCACAATGTTCCCTGATACCTGTCTTCACCGTACTCCATGAACTTGTCATCACAATGCTCCAACCCTTGTCATCACATTGCACAATGACCACTTGTCATCAAAATAATCAATGAAACTTGTCAGACCAATGCTCGATGCCCCTGTCATCAAAATGCTCCATGCCCTTGTCATGACAATGCTCCATGACCCCTGTCATCAAAATGATCCGTGACTACAGACATCACAATGTTTCATGACATTTGTCATCACAATGGTCCATACCCTCGTTATCACAATGCTCCGTGACCCTTGTCATCACAATGCTCCTTGCCTTTCTCAGCACAATGCTCCATGACACTTGTCATCACAATGCTCCATGTGCTTGTCATCACAATGCTACATGACCCATGTCATCACCATGTGCCATGCACTTGTCATCACAATGCTCCACAACATTGTCATCACAATGCTCCATAAACTTTGGCATCACAATGCTCCATGCACTTCTCATCAAAATGCTCTCTCACCACTGATATCACAATGTTCCATCACTAGTCATCACAATACTCCCTCACCCCTGTCATCACAATGTTCCATGACCCCTGTCATCACAATGCTACATGCCCTTACCATCACAATGGTCCATGAACATTGACATCACAATGTTCCATAACCACTGTCATCAAAAGGCTCCATGACCTTATTCATCACAATGCTCCATGACTGTCATCACAATGCTCCCTGCATTCTCATCAAAATGCACCACCCACTTGTCATCAAAATGCTCCATGACCTTTGTCATCACAAAGTTCCATGACCCTTGGCATCACAATGCTCCATGCCATTGTCATCACAATGCTGCATGAAACCTCTCATCACAATGCTCCATGAGCTTGTCATTATAATCCTCCATGACCCATGTATCACAGTGTTCCATGCCGTTGTCATCACAATGCTCCATGCCCACTCTCATCACAATAATCCATGAAGTTTTCAGACCAATGCTCCATGACCTTTACATGACAGTGCTCAATTTCACCTGTCATAACAATGCATCATGGCCACTGCCATCACAATGTTCCACGGCCTTGTCATCACAAGGCTCCATGACCCGTGTCATCACAATGCTCCAAGTCCTCTGTAACCACAATGTTCCATACCCTTGTCATCACAAATCTCCATGACGCATTTCATCAGAATGCTCCATGGCCTTCTCATCACAATGCTCCATGCCCCTGTAATCACAATGCTCCAAGACCACTGTAATCACAATGCTCCATGCCCCTTTTCATCTCAATGCTCCATGAACCCTGTCATCACAATACACCATGCCCATCATCATAATGCTTCATGCTATTGTCATCACAATGAAATCAAAATGCTCCATGACCTCTGTCATTACAATGCTCCAAACCCTTCTGATCACAATGTTCCATAACTCTTGTCATCACAATGCTGCATGATGCCCGTCATCACAATACTCCATCCCCTCGTCATCACAATGCTCCATGACCTTTGTCATCACAATGCTCAATACACATGTCATCACAATGCTCCCTGACACTTGTCGTCAGAATGCTCCTTGAACGCTGTCAATAAAAGGCTCCATGCCTTTGTCATCACAATGCTCCATGCCATTTTTATCACAATAATCCACAAGCTTGTCATCAGAATGCTCCATGTCCCTTGTGATCACAATGCTCCACGACCCCTGTCATCACAATTCTCCAAATCTTTGTCATCACAATGCTCCATGACATTTCTCATCACAATGTTACATGCTCTTGTCATCACAATTCTCCATGCACTTGTCATCACAATGCTCCATTACCCCTGTCAGAGCAAGCTCCATGCACTTGTCATCAAAATGCTTCACGACCTTGTCATCAAAATTCTCAATGGCGCTTGTTATTACAATACTACATGCCATTGTCATCACAATGCTCCATGACCCCTGTCATCACAATGCTCCAAACCCTTGTCATCACAATGCTCCATTACCTTTGTCATCACAATCCTCCATGACACTTGGCATCACAATGCTCCATGCCATTTTCATCACAATGGACCAGGACATATGTCACCACAATGCTGACTGACACCTGTCTTCACAATATTCCTTGACCGTGTCATCACAATGCTCCATGCCCTTGTCCTCAAAATGCGCCATGCCAACTGTCATCACAATAATCCATGAAACTTCTTAGACCAATGCTCCATGTCCCTGTCATCACAATGCTCCATGCCCTTGTCATCACAATGCTCCGTGACTCCAGTCATTACAATGCTTCATGACATTTGTCATCACAATGTTCCATGCACTCGTAATCATAGGGCTCTGTGACCTTTGTCACCACAATGCTCCATGAACTTTTCATCACAATGCTCCGTAAACCTAGTCATCACAGTGCTACATGCCTTTGTTAGCACAATGCTCCATGACCCTTGTCATCACAATGCTCCATGTGCTTGTCTGCACAATGCTCAACAAACTTGTCATCACAATGTTCCATATAACTTGTCATTACAATGCTCCATGCACTTCTCATCAAAATGCTCTCTCACCACTGATATCACAACGTTCCATTACTTGTCATCACAATACTCCCTCACCCCTGTCATCACAATGTTCCATGACCACTGTCATCACAATGATACATTCACTTATCATCACAATGCTCCATGACCCCTGACATCACAATGTTCCATAACCCCTGCCATCAAAATGCTCCATGACCCTTTTCATCACAATGCTCCATGACCCATGACATCACAATGTTCCATAACCCCTGTCATCAAAATGTTCCATGACAATTTCATCAAATTGCTCCATGACCCTGTCATCACAATGCTCCCTGCCCTTCTCATCACAATGCTCCATTCCTTTGTCAGGAAAATGCTACATGACCTTGTCATCAAAATGCTCCATGCGCTTGTGATCACAATCCTCCATGAAACTTGGGATCACATGGATTCATGCCCTTCTCATCACAAAGCTCCATGCTCCTTGAAATCAATATGATCCATGACGTCACTCATCACAATGCTCCAAACCCTCGTGATCACAATGTTCCATAATACTTGTCATCACAGTGCTCCATGATGCCTGTCATCACAATACTCCATGACCTTTTCATCACAATTCTCCATGAACTTTGTCATCACAATGCTCAACACACTTGTCATCACAATACTCCCTGACACTTGTCGTCACAATGCTCCTTGAAACTTGTCATGAAAAGGCTCCGTTCTTTTTTCATCACAATGCTCCATGCCATTTTCATCACAATACTCCACAAGATTGTCATCAAAATGCTCCATGTGCTTGTCAGCACAATGCTCCATGAAGCATGTCATCAAAATGCAACATGCACTTGTCATCACAATGCTCCACAACCTTGTCATCACAATGTTCAATAAACCTTGTCATCACAATGCTCCATGCACTTCTCATCACAATGCTCTCTCACCACAGTTATCACAATGTTCCATCACTAATCATCACAATACTCCCTTTCCCCTGTCATCACAATGTTCCTTGAACCCTGTCATCACAATGCTACATGCCCTTATCATCACAATGCTCCATGACACCTGACATCACATTGTTCCATAACCCCTGTAATCAAAATGCTTCATGACCCTTTTCATCACAATGCTCCATGACCCCTGACATCACAATGTTCCATAACCCCTGTCATCAAAATGTTCCATGACACTTCTCATCAAATTGCTCCATGACCCTGTCATCACAATGCTCCCTGCCCTTCTCATCACAATGCACCACGCCCTTGTCATCAAAATGCTCCATGAAGTTTGTCATCACAAATCTCCATGACCATTTTCATCACAATGCTCCATGCCATTGTTATCACAATGCTCCAAGAACCCTGTCATCACAATGCTCCAGGCCCTTGTCATCACAAAGCTCCATGACGCATGTCATCAGAATGCTCCATTGACTTCTCAACACAGTGCTCTATGCTCTTGTCATCACAATGCTCCAAGACACCTGTAATCACAATGCTCCATGCCCCTTTTCATCAGAATGCTCCATGGGACTTGTCATCAGAAGGCTGCATGGTCTTCTCATCACAATGCTCCAGGACCTTGTCATCACAATGCTCCATTCCCTTGTCATCACAACACTCCATGAGCCCTGTCATCACAATATTCCATGAATATTTTCGGCCCAATGCTCCATGACCTTCTCATTACAGTGCTCCATGACCCCTGTCATCACAATGCTCCAAGACCACTCTCATCATAATGCTCCATGACCCCTGACAACACAATGATCCCGGAGTCTTGTCATGAAAATGCTCCATGACACTTGTCATCACAATGATCCATGCCCTTGTCATCCCAATGCTCCATGTCCCCTGTTATCACAAGGCTCTGTGACACTTGTCATCACAGGGCTCCATGACCCTTGTCATCACAATGCTCCATTCCCTTGTCATCACAATGCTCTATAACCCATGTCATCACAATACTCAATGAATATTTTCAGCCCAATGCTCCATGACCTTCTTATCACAAGGCTCCCTGACCCCTGTCATCCCAATGCTCCATGACCACTGTCATCACAACGCTCCATGACCCTTGAGAACAAAATGTTCCAGGACGCTTGTCATCAAAATTCTCCATGACACTTGTCATCACAATGATCAATGCCCTTGTCATCCCAATGTTCCATGATCCCTGTAATCACAATGCTCCGTGACGCTTGTCACCACAGTGCTCCAAATCACTTGTCATCACAAAGTTCCATGCCTTTGTCAACAAAATGCTACATGACCTTCTCATCACAATGCTCCATGCGCTTGGCATTACAATCTTCCATGAATCTTCGGATCACATTGCTTCATGTCCTTGTCATCACAATGCTCCATGCTCCTTGAAATCAAAATGATCCATTACCTCTGTCATCACAATGCTCCAAACCCTTGTAATCACAGTGTTCCATAACACTTGTCATCACAACGCTCAATGATATCTGTCATCACATTGCTCCATGACACATGTCATCACAATGTTCCATGCCGCTTGTCATTACAGTGCTCCATGACGTTTGTCAACACAATTATCCATGGTCTTCTCATCACAATGCTCCACGGTCTTGCCATCACAATGCTCCATGCCCTGGTCATCACAATGCTCCATGTCCCTTGGCATCCCAATTCACCATGTCCTTGCTATCACAATGCTCCATGACACTTCTCATCACAATGTTACATGCTCTAGTAATCACAATTCTCCATGCACTTGTCATTGCAATGCTGTATGACCCCTGTAATAGCAAGCTCCATGCACTTGTCATCACAATGCTTCACGAACTTGTCATCAAAATTCTCATTGGCCCTGGTCATCACAGTGCTCCATGCCCTTGTCATAACAATGCTCCACGACCCTTGTCAACACAATGCCCCAAGCCCTTGTCATCACAATGCTCCATTACCGTTGTCATAACAGTCCTCCATGACACTTGGCATCACAATGCTCCATGCCATTGTCGTCACAATGGACCATGACCTATGTCATCACAATGCTCCCTGACACCTGTCTTCACAATACTCCATGACCTTGTCATCACAATGCTACATGCTCTTGTCATTCACAATGCTCCATGACACCTGTCAACACAATGCTCCGTGACTCCAGTCATCACAATGCTTCATGACGTTGGCAACACAATGGTCCATGCCCTCGTCATCACAAGGCTCTGTGACATTTTTCACCACAATGCTCCATGAATTTTTCATCACAATGCTCCGTGACCCTTGTCATCACATTGCTCCATGCCTTTTTCAGCATAATGCTCCATGGCCCTTGTCATCACAATGCTACATGAACTTGTCAGCAAAATGCTCCATGACCCATGTCATTACAATGTGCCATGCACTTGTCATCACAATGCTCCACAACCTTCTCATCACAATGCTCCATAAACTTTGTCATCACAATGTTCCATGCACTTCTCATCATAATGCTCTCTCACCACTGATATCACAATGTTCCAGCATTAGTCATCACAATACTCCCTCACTCCTCTCATCACAATGCTCCATGACCCTTTTCATCACAATGCTCCATGACCACTGACATCACAATGTTCTATAACCCCTGTGATCAAAATGCTCCATAACACTTTTCATCAAATTGCTCCATGACACTGTCAACACAGTGCTCCCTTCCCTTCTCATCACAATGCACCACGCCCTTGTCATCAAAATGCTCCATGA
Source organism: Mesoplodon mirus (assembly GCF_964341445.2). Classification (NCBI taxonomy): domain Eukaryota; kingdom Metazoa; phylum Chordata; class Mammalia; order Artiodactyla; family Ziphiidae; genus Mesoplodon; species Mesoplodon mirus. Next base: position 200,602,296 of record NC_138976.1, on the reverse strand, counting down.
CCTTTGTCATCACAAAGCTCCATAACCCTTTGCATCACAATGCTCCTTGCCATTGTCATCACAAAGCTCCATGACGCATGTCATTGGAATGATCCACGGCCTTCTCATCACAATGTTCCATGCCCTTGTCATCACAATGCTGCAAGACCCCTGTAAACACAATGCTCCCTGCCCCTTTTCATCTCAATGCTCCATGAACCCTGTCATCAAAATGCACCATGACCATCATCATAATGCTTCATGCTATTGTCATTACAATGAAATCAAAATGCTCCATGACATGTGTCATCATAATGCTCCCAACCCTTTTGATCACAATGTTCCATAACACTTGTCATCACAACGCCCCATGACGCTCGTCATCATAATTACCCATGGTCTTCTCATCACAATGCTCCATGAACTTTGTCATCACAATGCTCAATACACTTGTCATCACAATGCTCCTGACACTTGTCGTCAGTATGCGCCTTGAACCCTGTCATGACACGGCTCCATGTCTTTTTCATCACAATGATCCATGCCCTTTTCATCACAATGCTTCAAGACACCTCTAATCACAAGGCTCCATGCACTTGTCATCACAAAGCTCCATGACGCTTGTCATCAAAATGCTCCATGGCCTTTTCATCACAATGCTCCATGCGCTTGTCATCACAATCTTCCATGAATATTGGGATCACATTGCTTCATGCCCTTGTCATCACAATGCTCCATGCTCCTTGATATCAAAATGATCCATGACCTCTGTCATCACAATGCTACAAACACTTGTAATCACAATGTTTCATAACACTTGTCATCACAATGCTCCATGATGTCTGTCATTACAATACTCGATGCCCTTGTCATCACAATGCTCCATGACCTTTGTCATCACAATGCTCAATACACCTGTCATCACAATGCTCCCTGACACTTGTTATCAGTATGCTCCTTGAACCCTGTCATGAAAAGGCTCCATGCCTTTTTCATCACAATGCTCCATGCCCATTTCATCACAATGACCCATGCCATTGTCATCACAATACTCCACAAGCTTGTCATCAGAATGTTCCATGACCCTTGTCATCAGAATGCTCCATGATCCCTGTCATCACACTGCTACATGCCCTTTGTCATTACAGTGCTCCATGACGCACGTCATCACTATTATCCATAGTCTTCTCATCACAATGCTCCAAGGTGTTGCCATCACAATGCTCCATGCCCTGATCATCACAATGCTCCATGTCCCTTGGCATCACAATTCTCCACGTCCTTGTCATCACAGTGCTCCATGACACTTCTCATCACAATGTTACATGCTCTTGTAATCAAAATTCTCCATGCACTTGTCATCGCAATGCTCCATGACCCCTGTCATAGAAAGCTCCATGTGCTTGTCATCACAATGCTTCACGATCTTGTCAACAAAATTCTCAATGGCCCTTGTCATCACAATGCTCCATTACCTTTGTCATCACAATGCTCCATGACTTTTGACATCACAATGCTGCAATCCCTTGTCATCACAATGGAACATGACATATGTCATCACAATGCTCCCTGACACCTCTCTTCACAATACTCCATTACCTTGTCATCACAAGGCTCCATTCCCTTGTCATCTCAATGCTCCATGCCCACAGTCATCACAGTAATCCATGAAACTTGTCAGACCAATGCTCCATGCCCCTGTCATCACAATGCTCTGTGACTCCAGCCATCACAATGCTTCATGACCTTTGTCATCATAATGGTCCATGCCCTAGTCATCACAAGGCTCTCTGTCATTTGTCACCACAATGCTCCATGAACTTTTCATCAGAATGTTCTGTGACCACTGTTATCACAATGCTCTATGCCTTTGTCATCACAATGCTCCATGACCCTTGTCATCACAATGCTCCATACACTTGTTAACAAAATGCTCCATGACCCATGTCATCACAATGTGCCATGCGCTTGTCATCACAATGCTCCACAACTTTGTCATCACATTGCTCCATAAACACTGTCATCACAATGCTCCATTCACTTCTCATCAAAATGCTCTCTCACCACTGATATCACAAAGTTCCATAACTAGTCATCACAATACTCCCTCACCCCTGTCATCACAATGTTCCATGACCCCTGTCATCACAATGCTACATGCCCTTATCATCACAATGCTCCATGACGCCTGACATCACAATGTTCCATAAAACCTGTCATCAAAATGCTCCATGACCTTTATCATCACAATGCTCCATAACCCCTGACATTACAATGTTCCATAACCCCTGTCATCAAAATGTTCCATGACACTTTTCATCAAATTGCTCCATGACCCTGTCATCACAATGCTCCCTGCCCTTCTCATCACAATGCACCACGCCCTTTTCATCAAAATGCTCCATGACTTTTCTGATCACAAAGCTCCATGACCCTTGATATCACAACGCTCCATGCCATTGTCATCACAATGCTCCATGAACCTTCTCATCACATTGCTCCATGCCCTTGTCATCACAAAGCTCCATGACGCTTGTCATCACAATTTGCCATGCGCTTGTCATCAAAATGCTCGACAACCTTGTCATCACAATGATCCATAAAACTTGTCATCACAATATTCCATGCACTTCTCATCAATATGCTCTCCCATCACTGATATCACAATGCTCCATCACTGGTCATCACTACACTCTCTCACCCCTGTCATCACAATGTTCCATGACCCCTGTCATCACAATGCTACATGCCCTTATCATCACAATGATCTATAACCCCTGACATCAAAATGTTCCATAACCCCTGTCATCAAAATGATCCATGTACCTTTTAATCACAATGCTCCATGACCCCTGACATTACAAAGTTCCATAACGCCTGTCATCATATGTTCCATGACACGTTTCATCAAATTGTTCCATGACCCTGTCATCTCAATGCTCCCTGCCCTTCTCATCACAATTCACCAGGCACTTGTCATCAGAATGCTCCATGACCTTTGTCATCACAAAGCTCCATGACCATTGTCATCACAATGCTCCATGCCATTTTCATCACAATGCTCCATGAACCCTCTCATCACACTGCTCCATGCCATTGTCATTACAAAGCTCCATGACGCTTCTCATCACAATGCTCCATGCCCTTGTCATTACAATCCACCATGACCCACGTATCACAGTGTTCCGTCCCCTTGTCATCACAATGCTCCATGCCCACACTCATAACAATAATCCATGAAAATTTTCAGACCAATGCTCCATGCCCTTGTCATCACAATGTTCCATAACCCCTGTCATAACAATGCTGCATGACCCCTGCCAATACAATGATGCACGGCCTTGTCATCACAAGGCTCCATGTCCCTTGTCATCACAATGTTACAAGACCCCTGTAATCACAATGCTCCATGCCCTTGTCATCACAAAGCTCCATGATACATGTCATCAGAATGTTCCATGGCCTTCTCATCACAATGCTCCATGCCCTTGTCGTCACAATGCTCCTAGACCCCTGTAATCACAATGCTCCATGCCCCTTTTCATCTCAATGCTCCATGAACCCTGTCGTCATAGTACACCATGCCCATCATGTTAATGCTTCATGCTATTGTCAGCACAATGAAATCAAAATGCTCCATGACCTCTGTCATCACAATGCCCCAAACCCTTGTGATCACAATATTCCATAACACTTGTCATCACAACACCCCATGAATATCATCACCACAATTATCCATCGTCTTCTCATCACAATGCTCCATGAACTTTGCCATCACAATGCTCAATACACTTGTCCTCACAATGCTCCCTGCCACTTATCATCAGTATGCTCCTTGAACCCTGTCATGACAATGCCCCAAACCCTTGTGATCACAATATTCCATAACACTTGTCATCACAACGCCCCATGAATATCATCATCACAATTATCCATGGTCTTCTCATCACAATGCTCCATGAACTTTGCCATCACAATGCTCAATACACTTGTCCTCACAATGTTCCCTGCCACTTATCGTCAGTATGCTCCTTGAACCCTGTCATGACATGGCTCCATGTCTTTTTTATCACAATGATGCATGCACTTTTCATCACAATGCTCCAAGACCCCTGTAATCACAATGTTCCATGCCCTTGTCATCACATAGCTCCATGACGCATGTCATCAGAATGCTCCATGGCCTTCTCATCACAATGCTCCATGCCCTTGTCATCACAATGCTCCAAGACCCCTGACATCACAATGCTCCATGCCTCTTTTCATCAGAATGCTCCATGAGACTTGTCATCACAAGGCTGCATGGTCTTCTCATCACAATGCTCCAGGACCTTGTCATCACAATGCTCCATTCCCTTGTCATCACAATGCTCCATGACTCCTGTCTTCACAGTGCTCCAGGACCACTGTCATCATAACGCTCCATGACCCCTGACAACACAATGATCCAGGACTCTTGTAATGAAAATGCTCCATGACCCTTGTCATCCCAATTCTCCATGTCCCCTGTTATCACAATGCACCGTGACCCTTGTCATCACAGTGCTCCATGACCCTTGTCATCACAATTCTCCATGCCTTTGTCAGCAAAATGCTACATGACCTTGTCATCACAATGCTCTATGCGCTTGTCATCACAATCCGCCATGAACCTTGGGATCACATTGATTCATGCCCTTTTCATCACAATGCTCCTTGCTCCTTGAACTCAATATGATCCATGACGTCTCTCATCACAATGCGCCAAACCCTCGTGATCACAATGTTCCATAATACTTGTCATCACAATGCTCCATGATGCCTGTCATCACAATACTCCATGCACTTTTCATCACAATGCTCAATACACTTGTTATCACAATGCTCCCTGACACTTGTCATCAGAATGCTCCTTGAACCCTGTCATTAAAAGGTTCCATGGCCCTTGTCATTACAGTGCTCCATGACGTTTGTCAACACAATTATCCATGGTCTTCTCATCACAATGCTCCACGGTCTTGCCATCACTGTGTTCCATGCCCTGGTCATCACAATGCTCCTTGTCCCTTGTCATCCCAATTCTCCACGTCCTTGTTATCACAATGCTCCATGACACTGCTCATCACAATGTTTCATGCTCTAGTAATCACAATTCTCCATGCAATTGTCATTGCAATGCTGCATGACCCCTGTAATAGCAAGCTCCATGCACTTGTCATCACAATGCTTCACGAATTTGTCATCAAAATTCTCAATGGCCCTGGTCATCACAATGCTCCATGCTCTTGTAATCGCAATGCTCCATGACCCTTGTCATCACAATGCTCCAAGCCCTTGTCATCACAATGCTCCATTACCGTTGTCATCACAATCCTCCATGACACTTGGCATCACAATGCTCCATGCCATTGTCATCACAGTGGACCATGACATATGTCATCACAATGCTCCCTGACACCTGTCTTCCCAATACTCCATGACCTTGTCATCACAATGCTCCATGCTCTTGTCATCACAATGCTCCATGACCCCTGTCATCACAATGCTCCGTGACTCCACTCATCACAATGCTTCATGACCTTTGTCAACACAATGGTCCATGCCCTCGTCATCACAAGGCTCTGTGACATTTGTCACCATTATGCTCCATGAAATTTTCATCACAATGCTCCGTGACCCTTGTCATCACATTGCTCCATGCCTTTTTCAGCATAATGCTCCATGCCCCTTGTCATCACAATGCTCCATGCACTTGTCAGCACAATGTTCCATGTCCTATGTCATTACAATGCGCCATGCACTTGTCATCACAATGCTCCACAACATTGTCATCACAATGCTCCATAAACATTGTCATAACAATGCTCCATGCACTTCTCATCATAATGCTCTCTCACCACTGATATCACAATGTTCCATCATTAGTCATCAAAATACTCCCTCACTCCTCTCCTCACAATGTTCCATGACCCATGTCATCACAATGCTACATGTCTTTATCATCAAAATATTCCATGACCCCTGACATCACAATGTTCCATAACCCCTGTCATCAAAATGTTCCATGACTCTTTTCATCAAATTGCTCCATGACGCTGTCATCACAATGCTCCCTTCCCTTCTGAACACAATGCACTACGCCCTTGTCATCAACATGCTCCATGACCTTTGTCATCACAAAGCTCCATGACCCTTGGCATCACAATGCTCCATGCCATTGTCATCACAATGCTCCATGAACACTCTCATCACATTATTCCAGGCCCTTGTCATCACAAAGCTCCATGACACTGGTCATCACAATGCTCAATGTCCTTCTCATCACAATGCTCCATGCCCTTGTCATGACAATCCTCCATGACCCATGTATCACAGTGATCCGTGCCCTTGTCATCACAGTGCTCCATGCCCACTCTCATCACAATAATCCATGAAACTTTTCAGACCAATGTTCCATGCCCTTGTCATCACAATGCTCCATTACCTTTGTCATCACAATTCTCCATGACATTTGGCATCACAATGCTACATGCCATTGTCATCACAATAGACCATGACATATGTCATCACAATGATCCCTGACACCTGTCTTCACAATATTCCATGACCTTCTCATCACAATGCTCCATGCCCTTTTCATCACAATGTGCCATGCCCACTGTCATCACAATAACCCATGAAACTTGTCAGACAAATGCTTCATGCCCCTGTGATCACAATGCTCCATGCCCTTTTCATCACAATGCTCCATTTCCCCTGTCATCAAAATTCTCCGTGACTCCAGTCATCACAAAGCTTCATGACCTTTGTCATCACAATGGTCCGTGTGCTCGTCATCACAAGGCTCTGTGACATCTGTCACCACAATGCTCCATGAACTTTTCATCACAATGCTCTGTGACCCTTGTAATCACAGTGTTCCATGCCTTTGTCAGCACAATGATCCATGACCCTTGTCATCACAATGCTCCATGTGCATGTCAGCACAATGCTCCATGACCCGTGTAATCACAAAGTGCCATGCACTTGTCATCATAATGCTCCACATCCTTGTCATCACAATGCTCTATAAACCTTCTCATCACAATGCTCCATGCACTTCTCATTAAAATTCTCTCTCCCCACTGATATCACAATGTTCCATCACTAGACATCACAATACTCCCTCAACCCTGTCATTACAATGTTCCACGACCCCCGTCATCACAATGCTACATGCCCTTATCATCACAATGCTCCATGACCACTGACATCACAATGTTCCATAACACATATCATCAAAATGCTCCATTACCCTTTTCATCATAATGCTCCATGACACCTGACATCACAATGTTCCATAACCCCTGTCATCAAAATATTCCATGACTCTTTTCATCAAATTAATTCATGACCCTGTCATCACAATGCTCCCTGCCCTTCTCATCACAATGCTCCATGCCATTGTCATCACAATGCTCCATGAACCCTCTCATAACATTGTTCCATGCCCTTGTCATCACAAAGGTCCATGACGCTTGTCATCACAATGCTCCATGTCCTTGTCATTACAATCCTCCATGACCCATGTATCACAGTGTTCCGTGCCCTTGTCATCAAAATGCTCCATGAACACTCTCATCACAATAATCCATGAAACTTTTCAGATCAATGCTCCAGCCTTTGTCATCACAATGCTGCATGCCCACTCTCATCACAATAATTCATGAAATATTTCAGACCAATGCTCCATTCCATTGTCATCAGAATGCTCCATTACACCGTCATAACAATGCTCCATGACCCCTGCAATAACAATGTTCCACGGCCTTGTCATCACTAGGCTCCATGACACGTGTCATCACAATGCTCAAAGGCCCCTGTAATCACAATGCTCCATGCCCTTGTCATCACAAAAGTCCATGACGCATGTCATCAGAATGCTCCATGGCCTTCTCATTACAATGTTCCATGCCCTTGACATCACAATGCTCCAAGACCCCTGTAATCACAATGCTCCATGTTCCTTTTCATCAGGATGCTCCATGACACTTGTCATCACAAGGCTCCATGGTCTTCTCATCACAAAGATCCAGGACCTTGTCAACACAATGCTCCTTTCCCTTGTCATCAAAATGCTCCATGAAACCTGTCATCACAATATTCCATGAACATTTTCAGCCCAATGCTCCATGACCTTCTCATCACAATACTCCATTGACACTGTCATCACAATCCTCCATGAACCTTGGGATCACATTGCTACATGCCCTTTTCATCACAATGCTCCATGCTCCTTGAAATCAAATGATCCATGACCTCTGTCATCACAATGCTCCAAACCCTTGTGCTCACAATGTTCCATAACACTTGTCACCACAACGCTCCATGATGCCTGTCATCATAATACTCCATTACTTATCAATACAATGCTCCATGATCTTTGTTGTCACAATGCACAATACACTTGTCATCACAATGCTCCATTACACTTGTCATCAGAATGCTTCTTGAACCCTGTCATGAAAAGGCTCCATGCCTTTTTTATCACAATGCTCCATGCTCTTTTCATCACAATGCTCCATGCCATTGTCATCACAATACTCCACAAGCTTGTCATCAGAATGCTCCATTACATTTGTCATCACAATGCTCCATGACCACTGTGATCACAATGCTCCATGACCCCTGTCATCACAATGCTCCTTGTCCCTTGTCATTACAGTGCTCCATGACGCTCGTCATCACAATTATCTATTGTCTTCTCATCACATTTCTCCACGGTCTTGCCATCACAATGCTCCATACCCTGGTCATCACAATGATCCATGCCCCTGGTCATCACAGTTTTCCACGTCCTTGTCATCACAATGCTCCATGACACTTCTCATCACAAAGTTATATGCTTTTGTCATCACAGTTCTCCATGCACTTGTCATCACAATGTTCCATGCCCACTCTCATCACAATAATCCATGAAAGGTTTCACACCAATGATCCATTCCCTTGTCATAACAATGCTACATGACCCCTGACATCACAATGTTCCACGGCCTTGTCATCACAAGGCTCCATGACCCTTGTCATCACAATGCTCAAAGACCCCTGTAATCACAATGCTCCATGGCCTTGTCATCACAAAGCTCCATGATGCATGTCATCAGAATGCTCCATGGCCTTCTCATCACAATGCTCTATGCGCTTGTCATCACAATGCTCCAAGAACCCTGTAACTACAATGTTCCATGCCCCTTTTCATCCCAATGCTCCATGAAACCTGTCATCACAATGCACCATACCCATCATCATAATGCTTCATGCTATTGTCATCACAATGAAATCAAAATGCTCCATGACCTCTGTCACCACAATGCTCCAAACTCTTGTGATCACAATTTTCCATAACACTTGTCATCACAATGCCCCATGACACTCGTCATCACAATTATCCATGGTCTTCTCATCAAAATGCTCCATGACCTTTGTCATCACAATGCTCAATACACTTGTCATCACAATGCTCCCTGACATTTGTCATCAGTATGCTCCTTGAACCCTGTCATGACAATGTTCCATGACTTTTTCATCACAATGATCCATGCCCTTTTCATCACAATGCTCCACGACTGCTGTAATCACAATGCTCCATGCTCTTGTCATCAAAATGCTCCATGCCCACACTCATCACAATAATCCATGAAATATATCAGACCAATGCTCCATTCCAGTGTCATCACAATGCTAAATTATCCCGTCATAACAATGCTCCATGACCCCTGCCAAAACAATGTTCCACTGGCCTGTCATCACAATGATCCATGACACTTGTCATCACAATGCTCAAAGACCCCTGTCATCACAATGCTCCATGCCCTTGTCATCACAAAGGTCCATGACACATGTCATTAGAATGCTCCATTGCCTTCTCATCACAAGGCTCCATGCCCTTGTCATCACAATGCACCAAGACCCCTGTAATAACAATGCTCCATGCTCCTTTTCATCAGAATGCTCCATGAGACTTGTCATCACAAGGCTCCACAGTATTCTCATCACAATGATCCAGGAACTTGTCAACACAATGATCCTTTCCCTGTCAACAAAATGCTCCATGACCCCTGTCATCACAATATTCCATGAACATTTTCAGCCCAGTGCTCCGTGACCTCATCACAATACTCCATTACCATTGTCATCACAATCCTCCATGAACCCTGGGATCACATTTCTTTCATGCACTTGTCATCACAATGCTCCATGCTCCTTGAAATCAAAATGATCCATGACTTCTGTCATCAAAATGCTCCAAACCATTGTAATCACAAAGTTCCATAACACTTGTATCACAACACTCCATGATGCCTGTCATCACAATACTCCATGACCTTGTCATCACAATGCTCCATGACCTTTGTCATCACAATGCTCAATACATTTGTCATCACAATGCTCCCTGACACTTATTGTCAGAATGCTCCTTGAACCCTGTCATGAAAAGGCTCCATGCCTTTTTCATCACAATGCTCCAAGCCCTTTTCCTCACAATGCTCCATGCCATTGTCATCACCATACTCCACAAGCTTGTCATCAGAATGCTCCATGACATTTGTCATCACAATGCTCCATGACCACTGTGATCACAATGCTCCATGACACCTGTCATCACAATGCTCCATGCCCCTTGTCATTACAGTGCTCCATGACGCTCATCATCACAATTTTCCATGGCCTTCTCATCACATTTCTCCAAGGTCTTGCCATCCCAGTGCTCCATACCCTGGCCATCACAATGCTCCATGTCCTGTCTCATCACAATTCTCCATGTCCTTGTCATCACAATTCTCCATGACACTTCTCGTCACAATGTTACATTCTCTTGTCATCACAAATCTTCATGCACTTGTCATCGAAATGCTCCATGACCCCTGTCATAGCACGCTCCATGTGCATGTCATCAAAACGCTTCACGACCTTGTCATCAAAATTCTCAATGGCACTTTTCATCACAATGATCCATGCCCTTGTCATCACAATACTCCCTGACCCTTGTCATCACAATGCTCAAAGGCCTTGTCATCACAATGTTCCATTACCTTTGTCATCACAATCCTCCATGACACTTGGCATCACAATACTCCATGCAATTGTCATCACAGTGGACCATGACATATGTCATCACAATGCTCCCTGACACCTGTCTTCACAATACTCCATGAACTTGTCCTCACAATTCTCCATGCCCTTGTCATCACAATGCTCCATGCCCTTGTCATCACAATGCTCCATGACCCCTGTCATCTCAATGCTCCATGACTCCAGTCATCACAATGATTCCTGACTTTGTCATCACAATTCTCCATGCCCTCATCATCACAAGTCTCTGTGACCTTTTTTACCACAATGCTCCATGAAATTTTCATCAAAATGCTCCGAGACACTTGTTATCACAATACTCCATGCCTTTGTCAGCACAATGCTCCATGACCCTTGTCATCACAATGCTCCATGCACTTGTTTGCAAAATGTTCCATGACGCATGTCATCACAATGCGCCATGCACTTGTCATTACAATGCTCCACAACCTTGTCATCAAAATGCTCCATAAAACTTGTCATCACAATGCTCCATGCACTTCTCATCAAAATGCTCTCTCACCACTGATAACAAAATGTTCCATCACTAGTCATCACAATACTCCCTCACCCCTGTCATCACAATGCTACATGCCATTATCATCACAATGTTCCATGATCTCTGTCATCACAAAGCTCCAAACCCTTGTGATCATAATGTTCCATAACACTTGTCATCACAAAGCCCCATGAGGCTCGTCATCACAATTATCCATGGTCTTTTCATCAAAATGCTCCATGACTTTTGTCAGCAAAATGCACAATAAACCTGTCATCTCAATGCTCCCTGACACTTGTCGTCAGTATGCTCCTTGAACCATGTCATGACAAGGCTCCATGCCATTTTCAGCTGATTATTACAACGTCTGATGGATGGCCTTGGGAATCTAATTCTGGTATTGATTGTTTTTGCTGATTGTCTCCCCTTGTAGCTGATATCTTCATTATTGTGTAAATTTAGATCATGAGCTCATGTTTAGCTAAACAGCTGAACTTGTAAGAGGCTTAGGTGTGAACACTCGTAAGTTTCAGCAGAAAGTGGGCAAACATTTATTTGTGTCCCTCCAATGCATTGCCCGCAAGAAACCCGTTTTCCAGAAGTGTTGGGCCAATACTCCCTCTAGAGGCAGGGGACTCAGACAGGGCTGACTTGCAGCCCACGCTTGGGGCAGGGGCAGTGGGCGGCCAGTGGCCCGTGCAGGATCCCCTCCGCGTGTGTCCCAGTGACCCATATGCCTACGAACTTCGGTCACCTGTCAGGAAGCTAAGATACCCAGACATATGGTTACCTGTTCAGTGAGGTGTACTGCACGGACAGGTTCCACACACACTTCAAGTAAGAGGGAGGCTTGAGTGGAAAGATGAGTGGTTGGGCAGCTGTGCAGACAAAGAAGGCCCCCTTTGGCCTGGGTATAAATGCTTGTGACACTCCACTGGGCCTGCCCGGCTCTGAGAGCCATGCCCTGGGCTCCCTGCTCCCCTGCCCTTTGTTCAGTCACAGCAGAGATGGCCACACACACTCCCTCAGTGAGGGCAGTGTTCCAACCTCCCTCAGCCCCGCCCCCTCTCCGCAGGTTACCATGGACTACAGAGGCTGCATTCTGAGGCCAGGGCGTTCTGAGAATGCCAAGGGCAGACATGATGACCTTAAATGATTTCCTCTTGTGTCAGTTTTGGTAAACTTTAGGAGCTAGGAAATGGTCCCCTTTACAGAAATGTTCAAATTTACTGGCGTTTCATATATTCTCTGCTATAACATTGTCCTGACTCTTTCTGTATATTCTTTACTTATGTTTTTGTTTTCCTTAATCAAAGTGTGTCTTTTAAATCTTTTCAAAGAAGATTCTTTGGACTTACTAAATCACCTGAATTTTATACGTTTTCTGTTGTATTAAGTTCTGCTCATATCTTTATTTATCTTTTTTCTATGTTCTCAGGGTTTATTGTTTTCATCTTCTGATGTCAATTAAAACACTTGGTTATTCATTTTAATAAATCTTTTTACTTATAAAGATTTGAACTTTTGAAGATTCCAGCTTACTTGTACGTTTCTAAGGGTCAGGTCCTCTCCATTGTTGCTGGCCTAAGGCTTAGTTCACCATATAGCAATGTATATATTGACCTATATTCCCCTCGACTTTCTGTGATTCCCTACATCTCACGTTTCTTTGCAGACAAGCCATTTGAAATACCCTTAACTTATTTCACAGCCAATAAGTCTTTGAAATAATGTGTATTTTTTAGAGAAATCTTCTTATATAATTAGGCAGAAAATCTGACCTGCCATAGTTTTCAAAACAGCATAATTTCACTCTTCTCAATGATTAATATTTTGTATTACACAACCTTTGAGTATTTAGCTTTATCAAGGACATGTACTTTAAAAATGTATTAGAGATCCTACCAGTCTTTGAAAACATACTTGTTCCTTGTTTCAGTTCCAGTTTTCTTTATCTTTCTGCCTTGCACATGATTATTCCAACATCTGATGGATGGCCTTGGGAATATAATTCTGGTATTGATTGTTTTTGCTGATTGTCTCCCCTTGTAGCTGCTTTCTTCATTATTGTGTAAATTTAGATCATGATCTCATGTTTAGCTAAACAGCTGACCTTGTAAGAGGCTTAGGTGTGAACGCTCGTAAGTTTCAGCAGAAAGTTGGCAAAGATTTATATGTGTCCCACGAATGAGTTGCCCACGAGGACCCCGTTTTCTAGAAGTGTTGGTGCAATACTCCCTCTAGAGGCAGGGGACTCAGACAGGGCTGCTTTGCGGCCCCCGATCTGGGGCAGGGGCAGTGGGCGGGCTGTGGCCCGGGCAGGAGCCTCTCCGCGTGTGTCCAATGGACCCATCTGCCTGCGAACTTCGGTCACCTGGCAGGAAGTTATGATGCACAGACCTATGGTTAGCTGTGCAGCGAGGTGTACTGCGTGGACAGGTTCCACACACACTTCAAGTAAGAGGGCGGCCTGAGTGGAAAGGTGAGAGTTTGGGCAGCTGTGCAGACAAAGAATGCACACTTTGGCCTGGGCCTAAATGCTTGTGACACCTCACTGGGCCTGCCGGGATCTGAGGGCCCTGCCCTGGGCCCCCTTCTCCCCTGCCCTTTGTTCAGTCACAGCAGAGATTGCCACACCTACTCCCTCAGTGAAGGCAGTGTTCCAACATCCCTCAGCCTCGACCCTTCTTTGCAGGTTACCATGGACTACAGAAGCTGCATCCTGAGGCCAGAGCGTTATGAAGATATCAAGGGCAGACATGATGGCCTTAAATAATTTCCCCTTGTGTCAGTTTTGGTAAACTTTAAGAGCTAGGAAATTGTCCACTTTACAGAAATGTTCAAATTTACTGGTATTTTTTTATATTCTCTGCTGTAACTTTGCACTGATTCTTTCATTATATTATTTAATTATGTTTTGTTTTGCTTAATCAAAGTGTGTTTTTTAAATCTTTTCAAAGAATATTCATTTCATTTACTAAATCACCTCAGTTTTATACGTTTTCTGTTGTATTAAGTTCGGCTCATATCTTACTTATATTTTTTCTCTGTTCTCATGGTTTATTGTTTTGATCTTCTGGTATCATTTAAAACACTTGGTTATTAATTTTAATAAAACTTTTTAATTATAAGGTTTTGAAATTTTGAAGACTCCAGCTTACTTGTAAGTTTCTCAGGGTCAGGTCCTCTACATTGTTGCTGGCGTAAGGCTTATTTCAACTTATAGCAATGTATATATTGACATATTTTCCCCTCGACTTTCTGTGATTCCCTACATCTCACCTTTCTTTGCAGACAAGCCATTTGACATACCCTTAACTTATTTCACAGGCAATAAGTCTTTGAAATAATGTGTACTTTTTAGATAAATCTTCTTATATAGTTAGGCAGAAAATTTGACCTGCCATATTTTTCAAAACAACATAATTTCACTCTTCTCAATGATTAATCTGTTGTATTACACAACCTGTAAGTATTTAGCTTTATCAATGACATGTACATTAAAAATGTTTTAAAGATCCTACCTGTCTTTGAAAACATCCTTTTTCCTTGTTTCAGTTCCAATTTTATGTATATTTTCTGCCTTGCACCTGATTATTCCAACATCTGATGGATGGCCTTGGGAATCTAATTCTGGTAGTGAATGTTTATGCTGATTGTCTCAACTTGTAGCTGATTTCTTCATTATTGTGTAAATTTAGAACATGAGTTGAAGTTTAGCTACACAGCTGAACTTGTAAGAGGGTTAGGAGTGAACGCTCGGAATCTTCAGGAGAAAGTTGGCAAAGATTTATTTGTGTCCCTCCAATGAGTTGCCCTTAAGACCCGTTTTCTAGAAGTGTGGGGCCAATAATCCCTCTAGAGGAAGGGGACTCAGAGAGGGCTGCTTTGCAGCCCCCACTCTGGGGCAGGGGCAGTGGGCGGCCTGTGGCAAGGTCAGGAGCCTCTCCGCGTGTGTCCCAGGGACCCAACTGCCTCGGAACTTCGGTCCCCTGGCAGGAAGCTACGATGCCCAGACTTATGGTTAGCTGTGCAGCGAGGTGTTCTGCGCCGACACGTTCCACACACACTTCATGTAAGAGGGCGGCCTGAGTGGAAATGTGAGAGAATGCCCAGCTGTGCAGACAAAGAAGGCACCCTTTGACCTGGTCCTAAATGCTTGTGCCACACACTGGGCCTGCTGGGCTCTGAGTGCCCTGCCCTGAGCTGCCTGCTCCCTTGTCATTTGTTCAGTCACAGCACAGATGGCCACACCCACACCCTCAGTGAGGGCCGTGTTCCAAGATAATCCAGCCCCGCCCGCTCTCCGCAGGTTACCATGGACAACAGATGCTGCATTATGAGGCCAGGATGTACGGAGTATGCCAAGGGCAGACATGATGATCTTAAATGATTTCCTCTTGTTTCAGTTTTGGTAAACTTTAGGAGATAGGAAATTGTCCACGTCAAAGAAATGTTAAAAATTACTGGCATTTCATACGTACTCTGCTATATCATTGTCCTCATTCTTTCTGTATATTCTTTCCTTATGTTTTTGTTTTCCTTAATCAAAGTTTGTCTTTTAAATCTTTTCAAAGAATATTCTTTGGACTTACTAAATCACCTCAATTGTATACGTTTTCTGTTGTATTAAGTTCTGCTTATAACTTTATTTATCTTTTTTCCATATTCTCAAGGTTTATTGGTTTGATCTTCTGATGTCAATTAAAACACTTGGTTATTCATTTTAATAAATCTTTTTACTTATAAAGATTTGAACTTTTGAAGATTCCAGCTTACTTGTAAGTTTCTAAGGGTCAGGTCCTCTCCATTGTTGCTGGCCTAAGGCCTAGTTCACCATATATCAATGTATATAGTGACCTATTTTCCCCTCGACTTTCTGTGATTCCCTACATCTCACCTTTCTTTGCAGACAAGCCATTTGAAATACCCTTAACTTATTTCACAGCCAATAAGTCTTTGAAATAATGTGTATTTTTTAGAGAAATCTTCTTATATAATTAGGCAGAAAATCTGACCTGCCATAGTTTTCAAAACAGCATAATTTCACTCTTCTCAATGATTAATCTGTTGTATTACACAACCTTTGAGTATTTAGCTTTATCAATGACATGTACTGTAAAAATGTTTTAGAGATCCTACCAGTCTTTGAAAACATACTTGTTCCTTGTTTCAGTTCCAGTTTTATGTATGTTTTCTGCCTTGCACGTGATTATTCCAAAATCTGATGGATGGCCTTGGGAATCGAATTCTGGTATTGATTGTTTATACTGATTGTCTCCACTCTTAGCTGCTTTCTTCATTATTGTGTAAATTTAGATTATGATCTCATGTTTAGCTAAACAGCTGACATTGTAAGAGGCTTAGGTGTGAATGCTCGTCAGTTTCAGCAGAAAGTCGGCAAAGATTTATATGTTTCCCAGGAATGAGTTGCCCACGAGGACCCCGTTTTCTAGAAGTGTTGGTGCAATACTCCCTCTAGAGGCAGGGGACTCAGACAGGGCTGCTTTGCGGCCCCCGATCTGGGGCAGGGGCAGTGGGCGGGCTGTGGCCCGGGCAGGAGCCTCTCCGCGTGTGTCCAATGGACCCATCTGCCTGCGAACTTCGGTCACCTGGCAGGAAGTTACGATGCACAGTCCTATGGTTAGCTGTGCAGTGAGGTGTACTGCGTGGACAGGTGCCACACACACTTCAAGTAAGAGGGCGGCCTGAGTGGAAAGGTAAGAGTTTGGGCAGCTGTGCAGACAAAGAAGGCACCCTTTGCCCTGGGCCTAAATGCTTGTGACACCTCACTGGGCCTGCCGGGCTCTGAGGGCCCTGCCATGGTCCCCCTGCTCCCCTGCCCTTTGTTCAGTCACAGCAGAGATGGCCACACCCACTCCCTCAGTGAAGGCAGTGTTCCAACCTCCCTCAGCCTCGCCCCTTCTCCGCAGGCTACCATGGACTACAGAAGCTGCATTCTGAGGCCAGGGCTTTCTGAGAATGCCAAGGGCAAACATGATGACCTTAAATGATTTCCTCTTGTGTCAGTTGTGGTCAACATTAGGAGCTAGGAAATGGTCCCCTTTAGAGAAATCTTCAAATTTACTGGCATTTCATATATTCTCTGCTATAACATTGTCCTGACTCTTTCTGTATATTCTTTCCTTATATTTGTGTTTTCCTTAATCAAAGTGTGTCTTTTAAATCTTTTCAAAGAATATTCTTTGGACTTACTAAATCACCTCAATTTTTTGTGTTTTGTGTTGTATTAAGTTCTGCTCATATCTTTATTTATCTTTTTTCCATGTTCTCAGGGTTTATTGTTTTCATCTTCTGATGTCAATTAAAACACTTGGTTATTCATTTTAATAAATCTTTTTACTAATAAAGATTTCAACTTTTGAAGATTCCAGCTTACTTGTAAGTTTCTAAGGGTCAGGTGCTCTCCATTGCTGCTGGCCTAAGGCTTAGTTCACCATATAGCAATGTATATATTGACCTGTTTTCCCCTCGACTTTCTGTAATTCCCTACATCTCACCTTTCTTGGCAGACAAGACATTTGAAATACCCCTAACTTATTTCACAGCCAATAAGTCTTTGAAATAATGTGTATTTTTTAGAGAAATCTTCTTATATAATTAGGCAGAAAATCTGACCTGTCATAGTTTTCAAAACAGCATAATTTCACTCTTCTCAATGATTAATCTGTTGTATTACACAACCATTGAGTATTTAGCTTTATCAATGACATGTACTTTAAAAATGTTTTAGAGATCCTACAAGTCTTTGAAAACATCCTTGTGCCTTGTTTCATTTCCACTTTTATGTATATTTTCTGCCTTGCACCCGATTATTCCTACATCTGATGGATGGCCTTGGGAATCTAATTCTGGTATTGATTGTTTTTGCTGATTGTCTCCACTTGTACCTGCTTTCTTCATTATTGTGTAAATTTAGATCATGAGCTCATGTTTAGCTAAACAGCTGACCTTGTAAGTGGCTTAGGTGTGAACGCTCGTAAGTTTCAGCAGAAAGTCGGCAAAGATTTATTTGTGTCCCTCCAATGAGTGGCC
The DNA here is from genome assembly GCF_964341445.2 of Mesoplodon mirus. Classification (NCBI taxonomy): domain Eukaryota; kingdom Metazoa; phylum Chordata; class Mammalia; order Artiodactyla; family Ziphiidae; genus Mesoplodon; species Mesoplodon mirus. Next base: position 200,583,671 of record NC_138976.1, on the reverse strand, counting down.
CACAAGGACCCCGTTTTCTACAAGTGTTGGTCCAATACTCCCTCTAGAGGCAGGGGACTCAGACAGGGCTGCTTTGCGGCCCCCGATCTGGGGCAGGGGCAGTGGGCGGCCTGTGGCCTGGGCAGGAGCCCCTCAGCGTGTGTCCCAGGGACACATCTGCCTGCGAACCTCGGTCACTTAGCAGGAAGCTACGATGCCCCGACCTATGCTCAGCTGTGCAGCGAGGTGTACTGGGCGGACATGTTCCCCACACACTTCAACTAAGTGGGCGGCCTGAGTGGAAAGGTGAGAGTTTGGGCAACTGTGCAGACAAAGAAGGCCCCCTTTGCCCTGGGCCTAAATGCTTGTGACACTCCACTGGGCCTGCCGGGCTCTGAGGGCCCTGCCCTGGGCCCCCTGCTCCCCTGCCCTTTGTTCTGTCACAGCAGAGATGGCCACATCCACTCCCTCAGTGAGGGCAGTGTTCCAACCTCCCTCAGCCCCGCCCCCTCTCCGCAGGTTACCATAGACTACAGAGGCTGCATTCTGAGGCCAGGGCTTTCTGAGAATGCCAAGGGCAGACATGATGACCTTAAATGATTTCCTCTTGTGTCAGTTTTGTAAAGTTTAGGAGCTAGGAAATGGTCCCCTTTACAGAAATGTTCAAATTTACTGGCATTTCATATATTCTCTGCTATAACATTGTCCTGACTCTTTCTGTATATTCTTTACTTATGTTTTTGTTTTCCTTAATCAAAATGTGTCTTTTAAATCTTTTCAAAGAAGATTCTTTGGACTTACTAAATCACCTGAATTTTATACGTTTTCTGTTGTATTAAGTTCTGCTCATATCTTTATTTATCTTTTTTCTATGTTCTCAGGGTTTGTTTTCATCTTCTGATGTCAATTAAAACACTTGGTTATTCATTTTAATAAATCTTTTTACTTATAAAGGTTTGAACTTTTGAAGATTCCAGCTTACTTGTACGTTTCTAAGGGTCAGGTCCTCTCCATTTTTGCTGGCCTAAGGCTTAGTTCACCATATAGCAATGTATATATTGACCTATTTTCCCCTCGACTTTCTGTGATTCCCTACATCTCACCTTTCTTTGCAGACAAGCCATTTGAAATACCCTTAACTTATTTCACAGCCAATAAGTCTTTGAAATAATGTGTATTTTTTAGAGAAAACTTCTTATATAATTAGGCAGAAAATCTGACCTGCCATAGTTTTCAAAACAGCATAATTTCACTCTTCTCAATGATTAATCTGTTGTATTACACAACCTCTGAGTATTTAGCTTTATCAATGACATGTACTTTAAAAATGTTTTGGAGATCTTACCAGTCTTTGAAAACATCCTTGTGCCTTGTTTCAGTTCCAGTTTGATGTATATTTTCTGCCTTGCACCCGATTATTCCTACATCTGATGGATGGCCTTGGGAATCTAATTCTGGTATTGATTGTTTTTGCTGATTGTCTCCCCTTGTAGCTGCTTTCTTCATTATTGTGTAAATTTAGATCATGAGCTCATGTTTAGCTAAACAGCTGACCTTGTAAGAGGCTTAGGTGTGAACGCTCGTAAGTTTCAGCAGAAAGTTGGCAAAGATTTATATGTGTCCCACGAATGAGTTGCCCACGAGGACCCCGTTTTCTAGAAGTGTTGGTGCAATACTCCCTCTAGAGGCAGGGGACTCAGACAGGGCTGCTTTGCGGCCCCCGATCTGGGGCAGGGGCAGTGGGCGGGCTGTGGCCCGGGCAGGAGCCTCTCCGCGTGTGTCCAATGGACCCATCTGCCTGCGAACTTCGGTCACCTGGCAGGAAGTTATGATGCACAGACCTATGGTTAGCTGTGCAGCGAGGTGTACTGCGTGGACAGGTTCCACACACACTTCAAGTAAGAGGGCGGCCTGAGTGGAAAGGTGAGAGTTTGGGCAGCTGTGCAGACAAAGAATGCACACTTTGGCCTGGGCCTAAATGCTTGTGACACCTCACTGGGCCTGCCGGGATCTGAGGGCCCTGCCCTGGGCCCCCTTCTCCCCTGCCCTTTGTTCAGTCACAGCAGAGATTGCCACACCTACTCCCTCAGTGAAGGCAGTGTTCCAACATCCCTCAGCCTCGACCCTTCTTTGCAGGTTACCATGGACTACAGAAGCTGCATCCTGAGGCCAGAGCGTTATGAAGATATCAAGGGCAGACATGATGGCCTTAAATAATTTCCCCTTGTGTCAGTTTTGGTAAACTTTAAGAGCTAGGAAATTGTCCACTTTACAGAAATGTTCAAATTTACTGGTATTTTTTTATATTCTCTGCTGTAACTTTGCACTGATTCTTTCATTATATTATTTAATTATGTTTTGTTTTGCTTAATCAAAGTGTGTTTTTTAAATCTTTTCAAAGAATATTCATTTCATTTACTAAATCACCTCAGTTTTATACGTTTTCTGTTGTATTAAGTTCGGCTCATATCTTACTTATATATTTTCTCTGTTCTCATGGTTTATTGTTTTGATCTTCTGGTATCATTTAAAACACTTGGTTATTAATTTTAATAAAACTTTTTAATTATAAGGTTTTGAAATTTTGAAGACTCCAGCTTACTTGTAAGTTTCTCAGGGTCAGGTCCTCTACATTGTTGCTGGCGTAAGGCTTATTTCAACTTATAGCAATGTATATATTGACATATTTTCCCCTCGACTTTCTGTGATTCCCTACATCTCACCTTTCTTTGCAGACAAGCCATTTGACATACCCTTAACTTATTTCACAGGCAATAAGTCTTTGAAATAATGTGTACTTTTTAGATAAATCTTCTTATATAGTTAGGCAGAAAATTTGACCTGCCATATTTTTCAAAACAACATAATTTCACTCTTCTCAATGATTAATCTGTTGTATTACACAACCTGTAAGTATTTAGCTTTATCAATGACATGTACATTAAAAATGTTTTAAAGATCCTACCTGTCTTTGAAAACATCCTTTTTCCTTGTTTCAGTTCCAATTTTATGTATATTTTCTGCCTTGCACCTGATTATTCCAACATCTGATGGATGGCCTTGGGAATCTAATTCTGGTAGTGAATGTTTATGCTGATTGTCTCAACTTGTAGCTGATTTCTTCATTATTGTGTAAATTTAGAACATGAGTTGAAGTTTAGCTACACAGCTGAACTTGTAAGAGGGTTAGGAGTGAACGCTCGGAATCTTCAGGAGAAAGTTGGCAAAGATTTATTTGTGTCCCTCCAATGAGTTGCCCTTAAGACCCGTTTTCTAGAAGTGTGGGGCCAATAATCCCTCTAGAGGAAGGGGACTCAGAGAGGGCTGCTTTGCAGCCCCCACTCTGGGGCAGGGGCAGTGGGCGGCCTGTGGCAAGGTCAGGAGCCTCTCCGCGTGTGTCCCAGGGACCCAACTGCCTCGGAACTTCGGTCCCCTGGCAGGAAGCTACGATGCCCAGACTTATGGTTAGCTGTGCAGCGAGGTGTTCTGCGCCGACACGTTCCACACACACTTCATGTAAGAGGGCGGCCTGAGTGGAAATGTGAGAGAATGCCCAGCTGTGCAGACAAAGAAGGCACCCTTTGACCTGGTCCTAAATGCTTGTGCCACACACTGGGCCTGCTGGGCTCTGAGTGCCCTGCCCTGAGCTGCCTGCTCCCTTGTCATTTGTTCAGTCACAGCACAGATGGCCACACCCACACCCTCAGTGAGGGCCGTGTTCCAAGATAATCCAGCCCCGCCCGCTCTCCGCAGGTTACCATGGACAACAGATGCTGCATTATGAGGCCAGGATGTACGGAGTATGCCAAGGGCAGACATGATGATCTTAAATGATTTCCTCTTGTTTCAGTTTTGGTAAACTTTAGGAGATAGGAAATTGTCCACGTCAAAGAAATGTTAAAAATTACTGGCATTTCATACGTACTCTGCTATATCATTGTCCTCATTCTTTCTGTATATTCTTTCCTTATGTTTTTGTTTTCCTTAATCAAAGTTTGTCTTTTAAATCTTTTCAAAGAATATTCTTTGGACTTACTAAATCACCTCAATTGTATACGTTTTCTGTTGTATTAAGTTCTGCTTATAACTTTATTTATCTTTTTTCCATATTCTCAAGGTTTATTGGTTTGATCTTCTGATGTCAATTAAAACACTTGGTTATTCATTTTAATAAATCTTTTTACTTATAAAGATTTGAACTTTTGAAGATTCCAGCTTACTTGTAAGTTTCTAAGGGTCAGGTCCTCTCCATTGTTGCTGGCCTAAGGCCTAGTTCACCATATATCAATGTATATAGTGACCTATTTTCCCCTCGACTTTCTGTGATTCCCTACATCTCACCTTTCTTTGCAGACAAGCCATTTGAAATACCCTTAACTTATTTCACAGCCAATAAGTCTTTGAAATAATGTGTATTTTTTAGAGAAATCTTCTTATATAATTAGGCAGAAAATCTGACCTGCCATAGTTTTCAAAACAGCATAATTTCACTCTTCTCAATGATTAATCTGTTGTATTACACAACCTTTGAGTATTTAGCTTTATCAATGACATGTACTGTAAAAATGTTTTAGAGATCCTACCAGTCTTTGAAAACATACTTGTTCCTTGTTTCAGTTCCAGTTTTATGTATGTTTTCTGCCTTGCACGTGATTATTCCAAAATCTGATGGATGGCCTTGGGAATCGAATTCTGGTATTGATTGTTTATACTGATTGTCTCCACTCTTAGCTGCTTTCTTCATTATTGTGTAAATTTAGATCATGATCTCATGTTTAGCTAAACAGCTGACATTGTAAGAGGCTTAGGTGTGAATGCTCGTCAGTTTCAGCAGAAAGTCGGCAAAGATTTATATGTTTCCCAGGAATGAGTTGCCCACGAGGACCCCGTTTTCTAGAAGTGTTGGTGCAATACTCCCTCTAGAGGCAGGGGACTCAGACAGGGCTGCTTTGCGGCCCCCGATCTGGGGCAGGGGCAGTGGGCGGGCTGTGGCCCGGGCAGGAGCCTCTCCGCGTGTGTCCAATGGACCCATCTGCCTGCGAACTTCGGTCACCTGGCAGGAAGTTACGATGCACAGTCCTATGGTTAGCTGTGCAGCGAGGTGTACTGCGTGGACAGGTGCCACACACACTTCAAGTAAGAGGGCGGCCTGAGTGGAAAGGTAAGAGTTTGGGCAGCTGTGCAGACAAAGAAGGCACCCTTTGCCCTGGGCCTAAATGCTTGTGACACCTCACTGGGCCTGCCGGGCTCTGAGGGCCCTGCCATGGTCCCCCTGCTCCCCTGCCCTTTGTTCAGTCACAGCAGAGATGGCCACACCCACTCCCTCAGTGAAGGCAGTGTTCCAACCTCCCTCAGCCTCGCCCCTTCTCCGCAGGCTACCATGGACTACAGAAGCTGCATTCTGAGGCCAGGGCTTTCTGAGAATGCCAAGGGCAAACATGATGACCTTAAATGATTTCCTCTTGTGTCAGTTGTGGTCAACATTAGGAGCTAGGAAATGGTCCCCTTTAGAGAAATCTTCAAATTTACTGGCATTTCATATATTCTCTGCTATAACATTGTCCTGACTCTTTCTGTATATTCTTTCCTTATATTTGTGTTTTCCTTAATCAAAGTGTGTCTTTTAAATCTTTTCAAAGAATATTCTTTGGACTTACTAAATCACCTCAATTTTTTGTGTTTTGTGTTGTATTAAGTTCTGCTCATATCTTTATTTATCTTTTTTCCATGTTCTCAGGGTTTATTGTTTTCATCTTCTGATGTCAATTAAAACACTTGGTTATTCATTTTAATAAATCTTTTTACTAATAAAGATTTCAACTTTTGAAGATTCCAGCTTACTTGTAAGTTTCTAAGGGTCAGGTGCTCTCCATTGCTGCTGGCCTAAGGCTTAGTTCACCATATAGCAATGTATATATTGACCTGTTTTCCCCTCGACTTTCTGTAATTCCCTACATCTCACCTTTCTTGGCAGACAAGACATTTGAAATACCCCTAACTTATTTCACAGCCAATAAGTCTTTGAAATAATGTGTATTTTTTAGAGAAATCTTCTTATATAATTAGGCAGAAAATCTGACCTGTCATAGTTTTCAAAACAGCATAATTTCACTCTTCTCAATGATTAATCTGTTGTATTACACAACCATTGAGTATTTAGCTTTATCAATGACATGTACTTTAAAAATGTTTTAGAGATCCTACAAGTCTTTGAAAACATCCTTGTGCCTTGTTTCATTTCCACTTTTATGTATATTTTCTGCCTTGCACCCGATTATTCCTACATCTGATGGATGGCCTTGGGAATCTAATTCTGGTATTGATTGTTTTTGCTGATTGTCTCCACTTGTACCTGCTTTCTTCATTATTGTGTAAATTTAGATCATGAGCTCATGTTTAGCTAAACAGCTGACCTTGTAAGTGGCTTAGGTGTGAACGCTCGTAAGTTTCAGCAGAAAGTCGGCAAAGATTTATTTGTGTCCCTCCAATGAGTGGCCCACAAGGACCCCGTTTTCTACAAGTGTTGGTCCAATACTCCCTCTAGAGGCAGGGGACTCAGACAGGGCTGCTTTGCGGCCCCCGATCTGGGGCAGGGGCAGTGGGCGGCCTGTGGCCTGGGCAGGAGCCCCTCAGCGTGTGTCCCAGGGACACATCTGCCTGCGAACCTCGGTCACTTAGCAGGAAGCTACGATGCCCCGACCTATGCTCAGCTGTGCAGCGAGGTGTACTGGGCGGACATGTTCCACACACACTTCAACTAAGTGGGCGGCCTGAGTGGAAAGGTGAGAGTTTGGGCAACTGTGCAGACAAAGAAGGCCCCCTTTGCCCTGGGCCTAAATGCTTGTGACACACCACTGGGCCTGCCGGGCTCTGAGGGCCATGCCCTGGGCCCCCTGCTCCCCTGCCCTTTGTTCTGTCACAGCAGAGATGGCCACATCCACTCCCTCAGTGAGGGCAGTGTTCCAACCTCCCTCAGCCCCGCCCCCTCTCCGCAGGTTACCATAGACTACAGAGGCTGCATTCTGAGGCCAGGGCTTTCTGAGAATGCCAAGGGCAGACATGATGACCTTAAATGATTTCCTCTTGTGTCAGTTTTGTAAAGTTTAGGAGCTAGGAAATGGTCCCCTTTACAGAAATGTTCAAATTTACTGGCATTTCATATATTCTCTGCTATAACATTGTCCTGACTCTTTCTGTATATTCTTTACTTATGTTTTTGTTTTCCTTAATCAAAATGTGTCTTTTAAATCTTTTCAAAGAAGATTCTTTGGACTTACTAAATCACCTGAATTTTATACGTTTTCTGTTGTATTAAGTTCTGCTCATATCTTTATTTATCTTTTTTCTATGTTCTCAGGGTTTGTTTTCATCTTCTGATGTCAATTAAAACACTTGGTTATTCATTTTAATAAATCTTTTTACTTATAAAGATTTGAACTTTTGAAGATTCCAGCTAACTTGTACGTTTCTAAGGGTCAGGTCCTCTCCATTTTTGCTGGCCTAAGGCTTAGTTCACCATATAGCAATGTATATATTGACCTATTTTCCCCTCGACTTTCTGTGATTCCCTACATCTCACCTTTCTTTGCAGACAAGCCATTTGAAATACCCTTAACTTATTTCACAGCCAATAAGTCTTTGAAATAATGTGTATTTTTTAGAGAAAACTTCTTATATAATTAGGCAGAAAATCTGACCTGCCATAGTTTTCAAAACAGCATAATTTCACTCTTCTCAATGATTAATCTGTTGTATTACACAACCTCTGAGTATTTAGCTTTATCAATGACATGTACTTTAAAAATGTTTTGGAGATCTTACCAGTCTTTGAAAACATCCTTGTGCCTTGTTTCAGTTCCAGTTTGATGTATATTTTCTGCCTTGCACCCGATTATTCCTACATCTGATGGATGTCCTTGGGAATCTAATTCTGGTATTGATTGTTTTTGCTGATTGTCTCCCCTTGTAGCTGCTTTCTTCATTATTGTGTAAATTTAGATCATGAGCTCATGTTTAGCTAAACAGCTGACCTTGTAAGAGGCTTAGGTGTGAACGCTCGTAAGTTTCAGCAGAAAGTTGGCAAAGATTTATATGTGTCCCACGAATGAGTTGCCCACGAGGACCCCGTTTTCTAGAAGTGTTGGTGCAATACTCCCTCTAGAGGCAGGGGACTCAGACAGGGCTGCTTTGCGGCCCCCGATCTGGGGCAGGGGCAGTGGGCGGGCTGTGGCCCGGGCAGGAGCCTCTCCGCGTGTGTCCAATGGACCCATCTGCCTGCGAACTTCGGTCACCTGGCAGGAAGTTATGATGCACAGACCTATGGTTAGCTGTGCAGCGAGGTGTACTGCGTGGACAGGTTCCACACACACTTCAAGTAAGAGGGCGGCCTGAGTGGAAAGGTGAGAGTTTGGGCAGCTGTGCAGACAAAGAATGCACACTTTGGCCTGGGCCTAAATGCTTGTGACACCTCACTGGGCCTGCCGGGATCTGAGGGCCCTGCCCTGGGCCCCCTTCTCCCCTGCCCTTTGTTCAGTCACAGCAGAGATTGCCACACCTACTCCCTCAGTGAAGGCAGTGTTCCAACATCCCTCAGCCTCGACCCTTCTTTGCAGGTTACCATGGACTACAGAAGCTGCATCCTGAGGCCAGAGCGTTATGAAGATATCAAGGGCAGACATGATGGCCTTAAATAATTTCCCCTTGTGTCAGTTTTGGTAAACTTTAAGAGCTAGGAAATTGTCCACTTTACAGAAATGTTCAAATTTACTGGTATTTTTTTATATTCTCTGCTGTAACTTTGCACTGATTCTTTCATTATATTATTTAATTATGTTTTGTTTTGCTTAATCAAAGTGTGTTTTTTAAATCTTTTCAAAGAATATTCATTTCATTTACTAAATCACCTCAGTTTTATACGTTTTCTGTTGTATTAAGTTCGGCTCATATCTTACTTATATATTTTCTCTGTTCTCATGGTTTATTGTTTTGATCTTCTGGTATCATTTAAAACACTTGGTTATTAATTTTAATAAAACTTTTTAATTATAAGGTTTTGAAATTTTGAAGACTCCAGCTTACTTGTAAGTTTCTCAGGGTCAGGTCCTCTACATTGTTGCTGGCGTAAGGCTTATTTCAACTTATAGCAATGTATATATTGACATATTTTCCCCTCGACTTTCTGTGATTCCCTACATCTCACCTTTCTTTGCAGACAAGCCATTTGACATACCCTTAACTTATTTCACAGGCAATAAGTCTTTGAAATAATGTGTACTTTTTAGATAAATCTTCTTATATAGTTAGGCAGAAAATTTGACCTGCCATATTTTTCAAAACAACATAATTTCACTCTTCTCAATGATTAATCTGTTGTATTACACAACCTGTAAGTATTTAGCTTTATCAATGACATGTACATTAAAAATGTTTTAAAGATCCTACCTGTCTTTGAAAACATCCTTTTTCCTTGTTTCAGTTCCAATTTTATGTATATTTTCTGCCTTGCACCTGATTATTCCAACATCTGATGGATGGCCTTGGGAATCTAATTCTGGTAGTGAATGTTTATGCTGATTGTCTCAACTTGTAGCTGATTTCTTCATTATTGTGTAAATTTAGAACATGAGTTGAAGTTTAGCTACACAGCTGAACTTGTAAGAGGGTTAGGAGTGAACGCTCGGAATCTTCAGGAGAAAGTTGGCAAAGATTTATTTGTGTCCCTCCAATGAGTTGCCCTTAAGACCCGTTTTCTAGAAGTGTGGGGCCAATAATCCCTCTAGAGGAAGGGGACTCAGAGAGGGCTGCTTTGCAGCCCCCACTCTGGGGCAGGGGCAGTGGGCGGCCTGTGGCAAGGTCAGGAGCCTCTCCGCGTGTGTCCCAGGGACCCAACTGCCTCGGAACTTCGGTCCCCTGGCAGGAAGCTACGATGCCCAGACTTATGGTTAGCTGTGCAGCGAGGTGTTCTGCGCCGACACGTTCCACACACACTTCATGTAAGAGGGCGGCCTGAGTGGAAATGTGAGAGAATGCCCAGCTGTGCAGACAAAGAAGGCACCCTTTGACCTGGTCCTAAATGCTTGTGCCACACACTGGGCCTGCTGGGCTCTGAGTGCCCTGCCCTGAGCTGCCTGCTCCCTTGTCATTTGTTCAGTCACAGCACAGATGGCCACACCCACACCCTCAGTGAGGGCCGTGTTCCAAGATAATCCAGCCCCGCCCGCTCTCCGCAGGTTACCATGGACAACAGATGCTGCATTATGAGGCCAGGATGTACGGAGTATGCCAAGGGCAGACATGATGATCTTAAATGATTTCCTCTTGTTTCAGTTTTGGTAAACTTTAGGAGATAGGAAATTGTCCACGTCAAAGAAATGTTAAAAATTACTGGCATTTCATACGTACTCTGCTATATCATTGTCCTCATTCTTTCTGTATATTCTTTCCTTATGTTTTTGTTTTCCTTAATCAAAGTTTGTCTTTTAAATCTTTTCAAAGAATATTCTTTGGACTTACTAAATCACCTCAATTGTATACGTTTTCTGTTGTATTAAGTTCTGCTTATAACTTTATTTATCTTTTTTCCATATTCTCAAGGTTTATTGGTTTGATCTTCTGATGTCAATTAAAACACTTGGTTATTCATTTTAATAAATCTTTTTACTTATAAAGATTTGAACTTTTGAAGATTCCAGCTTACTTGTAAGTTTCTAAGGGTCAGGTCCTCTCCATTGTTGCTGGCCTAAGGCCTAGTTCACCATATATCAATGTATATAGTGACCTATTTTCCCCTCGACTTTCTGTGATTCCCTACATCTCACCTTTCTTTGCAGACAAGCCATTTGAAATACCCTTAACTTATTTCACAGCCAATAAGTCTTTGAAATAATGTGTATTTTTTAGAGAAATCTTCTTATATAATTAGGCAGAAAATCTGACCTGCCATAGTTTTCAAAACAGCATAATTTCACTCTTCTCAATGATTAATCTGTTGTATTACACAACCTTTGAGTATTTAGCTTTATCAATGACATGTACTATAAAAATGTTTTAGAGATCCTACCAGTCTTTGAAAACATACTTGTTCCTTGTTTCAGTTCCAGTTTTATGTATGTTTTCTGCCTTGCACGTGATTATTCCAAAATCTGATGGATGGCCTTGGGAATCGAATTCTGGTATTGATTGTTTATACTGATTGTCTCCACTCTTAGCTGCTTTCTTCATTATTGTGTAAATTTAGATCATGATCTCATGTTTAGCTAAACAGCTGACATTGTAAGAGGCTTAGGTGTGAATGCTTGTCAGTTTCAGCAGAAAGTCGGCAAAGATTTATATGTTTCCCAGGAATGAGTTGCCCACGAGGACCCCGTTTTCTAGAAGTGTTGGTGCAATACTCCCTCTAGAGGCAGGGGACTCAGACAGGGCTGCTTTGCGGCCCCCGATCTGGGGCAGGGGCAGTGGGCGGGCTGTGGCCCGGGCAGGAGCCTCTCCGCGTGTGTCCAATGGACCCATCTGCCTGCGAACTTCGGTCACCTGGCAGGAAGTTACGATGCACAGTCCTATGGTTAGCTGTGCAGTGAGGTGTACTGCGTGGACAGGTGCCACACACACTTCAAGTAAGAGGGCGGCCTGAGTGGAAAGGTAAGAGTTTGGGCAGCTGTGCAGACAAAGAAGGCACCCTTTGCCCTGGGCCTAAATGCTTGTGACACCTCACTGGGCCTGCCGGGCTCTGAGGGCCCTGCCATGGTCCCCCTGCTCCCCTGCCCTTTGTTCAGTCACAGCAGAGATGGCCACACCCACTCCCTCAGTGAAGGCAGTGTTCCAACCTCCCTCAGCCTCGCCCCTTCTCCGCAGGCTACCATGGACTACAGAAGCTGCATTCTGAGGCCAGGGCTTTCTGAGAATGCCAAGGGCAAACATGATGACCTTAAATGATTTCCTCTTGTGTCAGTTGTGGTCAACATTAGGAGCTAGGAAATGGTCCCCTTTAGAGAAATCTTCAAATTTACTGGCATTTCATATATTCTCTGCTATAACATTGTCCTGACTCTTTCTGTATATTCTTTCCTTATATTTGTGTTTTCCTTAATCAAAGTGTGTCTTTTAAATCTTTTCAAAGAATATTCTTTGGACTTACTAAATCACCTCAATTTTTTGTGTTTTGTGTTGTATTAAGTTCTGCTCATATCTTTATTTATCTTTTTTCCATGTTCTCAGGGTTTATTGTTTTCATCTTCTGATGTCAATTAAAACACTTGGTTATTCATTTTAATAAATCTTTTTACTAATAAAGATTTCAACTTTTGAAGATTCCAGCTTACTTGTAAGTTTCTAAGGGTCAGGTGCTCTCCATTGCTGCTGGCCTAAGGCTTAGTTCACCATATAGCAATGTATATATTGACCTGTTTTCCCCTCGACTTTCTGTAATTCCCTACATCTCACCTTTCTTGGCAGACAAGACATTTGAAATACCCCTAACTTATTTCACAGCCAATAAGTCTTTGAAATAATGTGTATTTTTTAGAGAAATCTTCTTATATAATTAGGCAGAAAATCTGACCTGTCATAGTTTTCAAAACAGCATAATTTCACTCTTCTCAATGATTAATCTGTTGTATTACACAACCATTGAGTATTTAGCTTTATCAATGACATGTACTTTAAAAATGTTTTAGAGATCCTACAAGTCTTTGAAAATATCCTTGTGCCTTGTTTCATTTCCACTTTTATGTATATTTTCTGCCTTGCACCCGATTATTCCTACATCTGATGGATGGCCTTGGGAATCTAATTCTGGTATTGATTGTTTTTGCTGATTGTCTCCACTTGTACCTGCTTTCTTCATTATTGTGTAAATTTAGATCATGAGCTCATGTTTAGCTAAACAGCTGACCTTGTAAGTGGCTTAGGTGTGAACGCTCGTAAGTTTCAGCAGAAAGTCGGCAAAGATTTATTTGTGTCCCTCCAATGAGTGGCCCACAAGGACCCCGTTTTCTACAAGTGTTGGTCCAATACTCCCTCTAGAGGCAGGGGAATCAGACAGGGCTGCTTTGCGGCCCCCGATCTGGGGCAGGGGCAGTGGGCGGCCTGTGGCCTGGGCAGGAGCCCCTCAGCGTGTGTCCCAGGGACACATCTGCCTGCGAACCTCGGTCACTTAGCAGGAAGCTACGATGCCCCGACCTATGCTCAGCTGTGCAGCGAGGTGTACTGGGCGGACATGTTCCACACACACTTCAACTAAGTGGGCGGCCTGAGTGGAAAGGTGAGAGTTTGGGCAACTGTGCAGACAAAGAAGGCCCCCTTTGCCCTGGGCCTAAATGCTTGTGACACTCCACTGGGCCTGCCGGGTTCTGAGGGCCCTGCCCTGGGCCCCCTGCTCCCCTGCCCTTTGTTCTGTCACAGCAGAGATGGCCACATCCACTCCCTCAGTGAGGGCAGTGTTCCAACCTCCCTCAGCCCCGCCCCCTCTCCGCAGGTTACCATAGACTACAGAGGCTGCATTCTGAGGCCAGGGCGTTCTGAGAATGCCAAGGGCAGACATGATGACCTTAAATGATTTCCTCTTGTGTCAGTTTTGGTAAAGTTTAGGAGCTAGGAAATGGTCCCCTTTACAGAAATGTTCAAATTTACTGGCATTTCATATATTCTCTGCTATAACATTGTCCTGACTCTTTCTGTATATTCTTTACTTATGTTTTTGTTTTCCTTAATCAAAGTGTGTGTTTTAAATCTTTTCAAAGAAGATTCTTTGGACTTACTAAATCACCTGAATTTTATACGTTTTCTGTTGTATTAAGTTCTGCTCATATCTTTATTTATCTTTTTTCTATGTTCTCAGGGTTTGTTTTCATCTTCTGATGTCAATTAAAACACTTGGTTATTCATTTTAATAAATCTTTTTACTTATAAAGATTTGAACTTTTGAAGATTCCAGCTTACTTGTACGTTTCTAAGGGTCAGGTCCTCTCCATTTTTGCTGGCCTAAGGCTTAGTTCACCATATAGCAATGTATATATTGACCTATTTTCCCATCGACTTTCTGTGATTCCCTACATCTCACCTTTCTTTGCAGACAAGCCATTTGAAATACCCTTAACTTATTTCACAGCCAATAAGTCTTTGAAATAATGTGTATTTTTTAGAGAATTCTTCTTATATAATTAGGCAGAAAATCTGACCTGCCATAGTTTTCAAAACAGCATAATTTCACTCTTCTCAATGATTAATCTGTTGTATTACACAACCTCTGAGTATTTAGCTTTATCAATGACATGTACTTTAAAAATGTTTTGAAGATCTTACCAGTCTTTGAAAACATCCTTGTGCCTTGTTTCAGTTCCAGTTTGATGTATATTTTCTGCCTTGCACCCGATTATTCCTACATCTGATGGATGGCCTTGGGAATCTAATTCTGGTATTGATTGTTTTTGCTGATTGTCTCCCCTTGTAGCTGCTTTCTTCATTATTGTGTAAATTTAGATCATGAGCTCATGTTTAGCTAAACAGCTGACCTTGTAAGAGGCTTAGGTGTGAACACTCGTAAGTTTCAGCAGATAGTCGGCAAAGATTTATTTGTGTCCCTCCAATGAGTGGCCCGCAAGGACCCCGTTTTCTACAAGTGTTGGTCCAATACTCCCTCTAGAGTCAGGGGACTCACACTGGGCTGCTTTGCAGCCCCCGATCTGGGGCAGGGCCAGTGGGCGGCCTGTGGCCCGGGCAGGAGTCTCTCCGCGTGTGTCCAATGGACCCATCTGCCTGCGAACTTCGGTCACCTGGCAGGAAGCTACGATGCCCAGTCCTGTGCTCAGCTGTGCAGCGAGGTTTACTGTGCGGACAGGTTCCACACACACTTCAAGTAAGAGGGCGGCCTGAGTGGAAAGGTGAGAGTTTGGGCAGCTGTGCAGACAAAGAAGGCCCCCTTTGGCCTGGGCCTAAATGCTTGTGACACTCCACTGGGCCTGTCGGGCTCTGAGGACCCTGCCCTGGGCCCCCTGCTCCCCTGCCCTTTGTTCAGTCACAGCAGAGATGGCCACACACACTCCCTCAGTGAGGGCAGTGTTCCAACCTCCCTCACCTCCGCCCCCTCTCCGCAGGTTACCATGGACTACAGAGGCTGCATTCTGAGGCCAGGGCATTCTGAGAATGCCAAGGGCAGACATGATGACCTTAAATGATTTCCTCTTGTGTCAGGTTTGGTAAACTTTAGGAGCTAGGAAATGGTCCACTTTACAGAAATGTTCAAATTTACTGGCATTTCATATATTCTCTGCTCTAACATTGTCCTGACTCTTTCTGTATATTCTTTACTTATGTTTTTGTTTTCCTTAATCAAAGTGTGTCTTTTAAATCTTTTCAAAGAAGATACTTTGGACTTACTAAATCACCTGAATTTTATACGTTTTCTGCTGTATTAAGTTCTGCTCATATCTTTATTTATCTTTTTTCTATGTTCTCAGGGTTTATTGTTTTCATCTTCTGATGTCAATTAAAACACTTGGTTATTCATTTTAATAAATCTTTTTACTTATAAAGATTTGAACTTTTGCAGATTCCAGCTTACTTGTACGTTTCTAAGGGTCAGGTCCTCTCCATTGTTGCTGGCCTAAGGTTTAGTTCACCATATAGCAGTGTATATATTGAACTATATTCCCCTCGACTTTCTGTGATTCCCTACATCTCACCTTTCTTTGCAGACAAGCCATTTGAAATACCCTTAACTTATTTCACAGCCAATAAGTCTTTGAAATAATGTGTATTTTTTAGAGAAATCTTCTTATATAATTAGGCAGAAAATCTGACCTGCCATAGTTTTCAAAACAGCATAATTTCACTCTTCTCAATGATTAATCTGTTGTATTACACAACTTTTGAGTATTTTTTTTTTTTTTTTTTTTTTTTTTTTTTTTTGCTGTACGCGGGCCTCTCACTGCTGTGGCCTCTCCCGTTGCGGAGCACAGGCTCCGGACACACAGGCTCCGCGGCCATGGCTCGCGGGCCCAGCCGCTCCGCGGCATGTGGGTTCTTCCGGGATCGGGGCACGAACCCGTGTCCCCTGCATCGGCAGGCGGACTCTCAACCACTGCGCCACCAGGGAAGCCCCAACCTTTGAGTATTTAGCTTTATCAATGACATATCCTTTAAAAATATTTTAGAGATCCTACCAGTCTTTGAAAACATCCTTGTGCCTTGTTTCAGTTCCAGTTTGATATATATTTTCTGCCTTGCACCCGATTATTCCTACATCTGATGGATGTCCTTGGGAATCTAATTCTGGTATTGAATGTTTTTGCTGATTGGCTCCCCTTGTAGCTGCTTTCTTCATTATTGTGTAAATTTAGATCATGAGATCATGTTTAGCTAAACAGCTGACCTTGTAAGAGGCTTAGGTGTGAACACTCGTAAGTTTCAGCAGAAAGTTGGCAAAGATTTATTTGTGTCCCTCCAATGAGTGGCTCGCAAGGACCCCGTTTTCTACAAGTGTTGGTCCAATACTCCCTCTAGAGGCAGGGGACTCAGACAGGGCTGCTTTGCGGCCCCCGATCTGGGGCTGGGGCTGTGGGCGGCCTGTGGCCCGGGCAGGAGCCTCTCCGCGTGTGTCCCAGGAACCCATCTGCCTGCGAATCTCGGTCACCTGGCAGGAAGAAACGATGCCCCGACCTATGCTCAGGTGTGCAGCGAGGTGTACTGTGCGGACAGGTTCCACACACACTTCAAGTAAGTGGGCGGCCTGAGTGGAAAGGTGAGAGTTTGGGCAGCTGTGCAGACAAAGAAGGCGCACTTTGACCTGGGCCAAAATGCTTGTGATACTCCACTGGGCCTGCCGGGCTCTGAGGGCCCTGCCCTGGGCCCCCTGCTCCCCTGCCCTTTGTTCAGTCATAGCAGAGATGGCCACACACACTCCCTCAGTGAGGGCAGTGTTCCAACCTCCCTCAGCCTCGCCCCCTCTCCGCAGGTTACCATGGACTACAGAGCCTGCATTCTGAGGCCAGGGCGTTCTGAGAATGCCAAGGGCAGACATGATGACCTTAAATGATTTCCTCTTGTGTCAGTTTTGGTAAACTTTAGGAGCTAGGAAATGGTCCCCTTTACAGAAATGTTCAAATTTACTGGCATTTCATATATTCTCTGCTCTAACATTGTCCTGACTCTTTCTGTATATTCTTTACTTATGTTTTTGTTTTCCTTAATCAAAGTGTGTCTTTTAAAGCTTTTCAAAGAAGATTCCTTGGACTTACTAAATCACCTGAATTTTATACGTTTTCTGTTGTATTAACTTCTGCTCATATCTTTATTTATCTTTTTTCTATGTTCTCAGGGTTTATTGTTTTCATCTTCTGATGTCAATTAAAACACTTGGTTATTCATTTTAATAAATCTTTTTACTTATAAAGATTTGAACTTTTGAAGATTCCAGCTTACTTGTACGTTTCTAAGGGTCAGGTCCTCACCATTGCTGCTGGCCTAAGGCTTATTTCACCATATAGCAATGTATATATTGACCTATTTTCCCCTCGACTTTCTGTGATTCCCTACATCTCACCTTTCTTTGCAGACAAGCCATTTGAAATACCCTTAACTTATTTCACAGCCAATAAGTCGTTGAAATAATGTGTATTTTTTAGAGAAATCTTCTTATATAATTAGGCAGAAAATCTGACCTGCCATAGTTTTCAAAACAGCATAATTTCACTCTTCTCAATGATTAATCTGTTGTATTACACAACCTTTGAGTATTTCGCTTTATCAATGACATATCCTTTAAAAATGTTTTAGAGATCCTACCAGTCTTTGAAAACATCCTTGTGCCTTGTTTCAGTTCCAGTTTGATGTATATTTTCTGCCTTGCACCCGATTATTCCTACATCTGATGGATGGCCTTGGGAATCTTATTCTGGTATTGATTGTTTTTGCTGATTGTCTCCCCTTGTAGCTGCTTTCTTCATTATTGTGTAAATTTAGATCATGAGCTCATGTTTAGCTAAACAGCTGACCTTGTAAGAGGCTTAGGTTTGAACTCTCGTAAGTTTCAGCAGAAAGTCGGCAAAGATTTTTTTGTGTTCCTCCAATGAGTGGCTCGCAAGGACCCCGTTTTCTACAAGTGTTGGTCCAATACTCCCTCTAGAGGCAGGGGACTCAGACAGGGCTGCTTTGCGGCCCCCGATCTGGGGCTGGGGCTGTGGGCGGCCTGTGGCCCGGGCAGGATCCTCTCCGCGTGTGTCCCAGGAACCCATCTGCCTGCGAATCTCGGTCACCTGGCAGGAAGAAACGATGCCCCGACCTATGCTCAGGTGTGCAGCGAGGTGTACTGCGCGGACAGGTTCCACACACACTTCAAGTAAGAGGGCGGCCTGAGTGGAAAGGTGAGAGTTTGGGCAGCTGTGCAGACAAAGAAGGCGCACTTTGACCTGGGCCAAAATGCTTGTGACACTCCACTGGGCCTGCCGGGCTCTGAGGGCCCTGCCCTGGGCCCCCTGCTCCCCTGCCCTTTGTTCAGTCATAGCAGAGATGGCCACACACACTCCCTCAGTGAGGGCAGTGTTCCAACCTCCCTCAGCCTCGCCCCCTCTCCGCAGGTTACCATGGACTACAGAGCCTGCATTCTGAGGCCAGGGCGTTCTGAGAATGCCAAGGGCAGACATGATGACCTTAAATGATTTCCTCTTGTGTCAGTTTTGGTAAACTTTAGGAGCTAGGAAATGGTCCCCTTTACAGAAATGTTCAAATTTACTGGCATTTCATATATTCTCTGCTCTAACATTGTCCTGACTCTTTCTGTATATTCTTTACTTATGTTTTTGTTTTCCTTAATCAAAGTGTGTCTTTTAAAGCTTTTCAAAGAAGATTCCTTGGACTTACTAAATCACCTGAATTTTATACGTTTTCTGTTGTATTAAGTTCTGCTCATATCTTTATTTATCTTTTTTCTATGTTCTCAGGGTTTATTGTTTTCATCTTCTGATGTCAATTAAAACACTTGGTTATTCATTTTAATAAATCTTTTTACTTATAAAGATTTGAACTTTTGAAGATTCCAGCTTACTTGTACGTTTCTAAGGGTCAGGTCCTCTCCATTGTTGCTGGCCTAAGGCTTAGTTCACCATATAGCAATGTATATATTGACCTATTTTCCCCTCGACTTTCTGTGATTCCCTACATCTCACCTTTCTTTGCAGACAAGCCATTTGAAATACCCTTAACTTATTTCACAGCCAATAAGTCTTTGAAATAATGGGTATTTTTTAGAGAAATCTTCTTATATAATTAGGCAGAAAATCTGACCTGCCCTAGTTTTCAAAACAGCATAATTTCACTCTTCTCAATGATTAATCTGTTGTATTACACAACCTCTGAGTATTTAGCTTTATCAATGACATGTACTTTAAAAATGTTTTGGAGATCCTACCAGTCTTTGAAAACATCCTTGTGCCTTGTTTCAGTTCCAGTTTGATGTATATTTTCTGCCTTGCACCCGATTATTCCTACATCTGATGGATGGCCTTGGGAATCTAATTCTGGTATTGATTGTTTTTGCTGATTGTCTCACCTTGTAGCTGCTTTCTTCATTATTGTGTAAATTTAGATCATGAGCTCATGTTTAGCTAAACAGCTGACCTTGTAAGAGGCTTAGGTGTGAACACTCGTAAGTTTCAGCAGATAGTCGGCAAAGATTTATTTGTGTCCCTCCAATGAGTGGCCCGCAAGGACCCCGTTTTCTACAAGTGTTGGTCCAATACTCCCTCTAGAGTCAGGGGACTCACACTGGGCTGCTTTGCAGCACCCGATCTGGGGCAGGGCCAGTGGGCGGCCTGTGGCCCGGGCAGGAGTCTCTCCGCGTGTGTCCCAGGGACACATCTGCCTGCGAACTTCGGTCACCTGGCAGGAAGCTATGATGCCCAGAGCTATGCTCAGCTGTGCAGCGAGGTTTACTGTGCGGACAGGTTCCACACACACTTCAAGTAAGAGGGCAGCCTGAGTGGAAAGGTGAGAGTTTGGGCAGCTGTGCAGACAAAGAAGGCCCCCTTTGGCCTGGGCCTAAATGCTTGTGACACTCCACTGGGCCTGTCGGGCTCTGAGGGCCCTTCCCTGGGCCCCCTGCTCCCCTGCCCTTTGTTAAGTCACAGCAGATATGGCCACATCCACTAACTCACTGAGGGCAGTGTTCCAACCTCCCTCAGCTCCGCCCCCTCTCCGCAGGTTACCATGGACTACAGAGGCTGCATTCTGAGGCCAGGGCATTCTGAGAATGCCAAGGGCAGACATGATGACCTTAAATGATTTCCTCTTGTGTCAGGTTTGGTAAACTTTAGGAGCTAGGAAATGGTCCACTTTACAGAAATGTTCAAATTTACTGGCATTTCATATATTCTCTGCTCTAACATTGTCCTGATTCTTTCTGTATATTCTTTACTTATGTTTTTTTTTTCCTTAATCAAAGTGTGTCTTTTAAATCTTTTCAAATAAGATTCTTTGGACTTACTAAATCACCTGAATTTTATACGTTTTCTGTTGTATTAAGTTCTGCTCATATCTTTATTTATCTTTTTTCTATGTTTTCAGGGTTTATTGTTTTCATCTTCTGATGTCAATTAAAACACTTGGTTATTCATTTTAATAAATCTTTTTACTTATAAAGATTTGAACTTTTGAAGATTCCAGCTTACTTGTACGTTTCTAAGGGTCAGGTCCTCTCCATTGTTGCTGGCCTAAGGCTTAGTTCACCATATAGCAATGTATATATTGACCTATTTTCCCCTCGACTTTCTGTGATTCCCTACATCTCACCTTTCTTTGCAGACAAGCCATTTGAAATACCCTTAACTTATTTCACACCCAATAAGTCTTTGAAATAATGTGTATTTTTTAGAGAAGTCTTCTTATATAATTAGGCAGAAAATCTCACCTGCCATACTTTTCAAAACAGCATAATTTCACTCTTCTCAATGATTAATCTGTTGTATTACAC
This sequence comes from Mesoplodon mirus, assembly GCF_964341445.2. Classification (NCBI taxonomy): domain Eukaryota; kingdom Metazoa; phylum Chordata; class Mammalia; order Artiodactyla; family Ziphiidae; genus Mesoplodon; species Mesoplodon mirus. The sequence goes on along the minus strand of NC_138976.1, from coordinate 200,562,733 downwards.
AACCTCTGAGTATTTAGCTTTATCAATGACATGTACTTTAAAAATGTTTTGGAGATCCTACCAGTCTTTGAAAACATCCTTGTGCCTTGTTTCAGTTCCAGTTTGATGTATATTTTCTGCCTTGCACCCGATTATTCCTACATCTGATGGATGGCCTTGGGAATCTAATTCTGGTATTGATTGTTTTTGCTGATTGTCTCCCCTTGTAGCTGCTTTCTTCATTATTGTGTAAATTTAGATCATGAGCTCATGTTTAGCTAAACAGCTGACCTTGTAAGAGGCTTAGGTGTGAACACTCGTAAGTTTCAGCAGAAAGTCGGCAATGATTTATTTGTGTCCCTCCAATGAGTGGCCCGCAAGGACCCCGTTTTCTACAAGTGTTGGTCCAATACTCCCTCTAGAGGCAGGGGACTCAGACAGGGCTGCTTTGCGGCCCCTGATCTGGGGCAGGGGCAGTGGGCGGCCTGTGTCCTGGGCAGGAGCCTCTCCGCGTGTGTCCCAGGTATCCATCTGCCTGCGAACCTCGGTCACCTGGCAGGAAGCTACGATGCCCAGACCTATGCTCAGCTGTGCAGCGAGGTGTACTGCGCGGACAGGTTCCACACACACTTCAAGTAAGAGGGCGGCCTGAGTGGAAAGGTGAGAGTTTGGGCAGCTGTGCAGACAAAGAAGGCGCACTTTGACTTGGGCCAAAATGCTAGTGACACTCCACTGGGCCTGCCGGGCTCTGAGGGCCCTGCCCTGGGCCCCCTGCTCCCCTGCCCTTTGTTCAGTCACAGCAGAGATGGCCACACACACTCCCTCACTCAGGGCAGTGTTCCAACCTCCCTCAGCCCCGCCCCCTCTCCGCAGGTTACCATGGACTACAGAGGCTGCATTCTGAATCCAGGGCGTTCCGAGAATGCCAAGGGCAGACAAGATGACTTTAAATGATTTCCTCTTGTGTCAGTTTTGGTAAACTTTAGGAGCTAGGAAATGGTCCCCTTTACAGAAATGTTCAAATTTACTGGCATTTCATATATTCTCTGCTCTAACATTGTCCTGACTCTTTCTGTATATTCTTTACTTATGTTTTTGTTTTCCTTAATCAAAGTGTGTCTTTTAAATCTTTTCAAAGAAGATACTTTGGACTTACTAAATCACCTGAATTTTATACGTTTTCTGCTGTATTAAGTTCTGCTCATATCTTTATTTATCTTTTTTCTATGTTCTCAGGGTTTATTGTTTTCATCTTCTGATGTCAATTAAAACACTTGGTTATTCATTTTAATAAAACTTTTTACTTATAAAGATTTGAACTTTTGCAGATTCCAGCTTACTTGTACGTTTCTAAGGGTCAGGTCCTCTCCATTGTTGCTGGCCTAAGGTTTAGTTCACCATATAGCAGTGTATATATTGAACTATATTCCCCTCGACTTTCTGTGATTCCCTACATCTCACCTTTCTTTGCAGACAAGCCATTTGAAATACCCTTAACTTATTTCACAGCCAATAAGTCTTTGAAATAATGTGTATTTTTTAGAGAAATCTTCTTATATAATTAGGCAGAAAATCTGACCTGCCCTAGTTTTCAAAACAGCATAATTTCACTCTTCTCAATGATTAATCTGTTGTATTACACAACCTTTGAGTATTTAGCTTTATCAATGACATATCCTTTAAAAATATTTTAGAGATCCTACCAGTCTTTGAAAACATCCTTGTGCCTTGTTTCAGTTCCAGGTTGATATATATTTTCTGCCTTGCACCCGATTATTCCTACATCTGATGGATGGCCTTGGGAATCTAATTCTGGTATTGATTGTTTTTGCTGATTGGCTCCCCTTGTAGCTGCTTTCTTCATTATTGTGTAAATTTAGATCATGAGATCATGTTTAGCTAAGCAGCTGACCTTGTAAGAGGCTTAGGTGTGAACACTCGTAAGTTTCAGCAGAAAGTTGGCAAAGATTTATTTGTTTCCCTCCAATGAGTGGCTCGCAAGGACCCCGTTTTCTACAAGTGTTGGTCCAATACTCCCTCTAGAGGCAGGGGACTCAGACAGGGCTGCTTTGCGGCCCCCGATCTGGGGCTGGGGCTGTGGGCGGCCTGTGGCCCGGGCAGGAGCCTCTCCGCGTGTGTCCCAGGAACCCATCTGCCTGCGAATCTCGGTCACCTGGCAGGAAGAAACGATGCCCCGACCTATGCTCAGGTGTGCAGCGAGGTGTACTGCGCGGACAGGTTCCACACACACTTCAAGTAAGAGGGCGGCCTGAGTGGAAAGGTGAGAGTTTGGGCAGCTGTGCAGACAAAGAAGGCGCACTTTGACCTGGGCCAAAATGCTTGTGACACTCCACTGGGCCTGCCGGGCTCTGAGGGCTCTGCCCTGGGCCCCCTGCTCCCCTGCCCTTTGTTCAGTCATAGCAGAGATGGCCACACACACTCCCTCAGTGAGGTCAGTGTTCCAACCTCCCTCAGCCTCGCCCCCTCTCCGCAGGTTACCATGGACTACAGAGCCTGCATTCTGAGGCCAGGGCGTTCTGAGAATGCGAAGGGCAGACAAGATGACCTTAAATGATTTCCTCTTGTGTCAGTTTTGGTAAACTTTAGGAGCTAGGAAATGGTCCCCTTTACAGAAATGTTCAAATTTACTGGCATTTCATATATTCTCTGCTCTAACATTGTCCTGACTCTTTCTGTATATTCTTTACTTATGTTTTTGTTTTCCTTAATCAAAGTGTGTCTTTTAAAGCTTTTCAAAGAAGATTCCTTGGACTTACTAAATCACCTGAATTTTATACGTTTTCTGTTGTATTAACTTCTGCTCATATCTTTATTTATCTTTTTTCTATGTTCTCAGGGTTTATTGTTTTCATCTTCTGATGTCAATTAAAACACTTGGTTATTCATTTTAATAAATCTTTTTACTTATAAAGATTTGAACTTTTGAAGATTCCAGCTTACTTGTACGTTTCTAAGGGTCAGGTCCTCTCCATTGTTGCTGGCCTAAGGCTTAGTTCACCATATAGCAATGTATATATTGACCTATTTTCCCCTCGACTTTCTGTGATTCCCTACATCTCACCTTTCTTTGCAGACAAGCCATTTGAAATACCCTTAACTTATTTCACACCCAATAAGTCTTTGAAATAATGGGTATTTTTTAGAGAAATCTTCTTATATAATTAGGCAGAAAATCTGACCTGCCCTAGTTTTCAAAACAGCATAATTTCACTCTTCTCAATGATTAATCTGTTGTATTACACAACCTCTGAGTATTTAGCTTTATCAATGACATGTACTTTAAAAATGTTTTGGAGATCCTACCAGTCTTTGAAAACATCCTTGTGCCTTGTTTCAGTTCCAGTTTGATGTATATTTTCTGCCTTGCACCCGATTATTCCTACATCTGATGGATGGCCTTGGGAATCTAATTCTGGTATTGATTGTTTTTGCTGATTGTCTCACCTTGTAGCTGCTTTCTTCATTATTGTGTAAATTTAGATCATGAGCTCATGTTTAGCTAAACAGCTGACCTTGTAAGAGGCTTAGGTGTGAACACTCGTAAGTTTCAGCAGATAGTCGGCAAAGATTTATTTGTGTCCCTCCAATGAGTGGCCCGCAAGGACCCCGTTTTCTACAAGTGTTGGTCCAATACTCCCTCTAGAGTCAGGGCACTCACACTGGGCTGCTTTGCAGCCCCCGATCTGGGTCAGGGCCAGTGGGCGGCCTGTGGCCCGGGCAGGAGTCTCTCCGCGTGTGTCCCAGGGACACATCTGCCTGCGAACTTCGGTCACCTGGCAGGAAGCTACGATGCCCAGACCTATGCTCAGCTGTGCAGCGAGGTTTACTGTGCGGACAGGTTCCACACACACTTCAAGTAAGAGGGCGGCCTGAGTGGAAAGGTGAGAGTTTGGGCAGCTGTGCAGACAAAGAAGGCCCCCTTTGGCCTGGGCCTAAATGCTTGTGACACTCCACTGGGCCTGTCGGGCTCTGAGGGCCCTGCCCTGGGCCCCCTGCTCCCCTGCCCTTTGTTCAGTCACAGCAGAGATGGCCACATCCACTCCCTCACTGAGGGCAGTGTTCCAACCTCCCTCAGCTCCGCCCCCTCTCCGCAGGTTACCATGGACTACAGAGGCTGCATTCTGAGGCCAGGGCATTCTGAGAATGCCAAGGGCAGACATGATGACCTTAAATGATTTCCTCTTGTGTCAGGTTTGGTAAACTTTAGGAGCTAGGAAATGGTCCACTTTACAGAAATGTTCAAATTTACTGGCATTTCATATATTCTCTGCTCTAACATTGTCCTGATTCTTTCTGTATATTCTTTACTTATGTTTTTGTTTTCCTTAATCAAAGTGTGTCTTTTAAATCTTTTCAAATAAGATTCTTTGGACTTACTAAATCACCTGAATTTTATACGTTTTCTGTTGTATTAAGTTCTGCTCATATCTTTATTTATCTTTTTTCTATGTTCTCAGGGTTTATTGTTTTCATCTTCTGATGTCAATTAAAACACTTGGTTATTCATTTTAATAAATCTTTTTACTTATAAAGATTTGAACTTTTGAAGATTCCAGCTTACTTGTACGTTTCAAAGGGTGAGGTCCTCTCCATTGTTGCTGGCCTAAGGCTTAGTTCACCATATAGCAATGTATATATTGACCTATTTTCCCCTCGACTTTCTGTGATTCCCTACATCTCACCTTTCTTTGCAGACAAGCCATTTGAAATACCCTTAACTTATTTCACACCCAATAAGTCTTTGAAATAATGTGTATTTTTTAGAGAAGTCTTCTTATATAATTAGGCAGAAAATCTGACCTGCCCTAGTTTTCAAAACAGCATAATTTCACTCTTCTCAATGATTAATCTGTTGTATTACACAACCTCTGAGTATTTAGCTTTATCAATGACATGTACTTTAAAAATGTTTTGGAGATCCTACCAGTCTTTGAAAACATCCTTGTGCCTTGTTTCAGTTCCAGTTTGATGTATATTTTCTGCCTTGCACCCGATTATTCCTACATCTGATGGATGGCCTTGGGAATCTAATTCTGGTATTGATTGTTTTTGCTGATTGGCTCCCCTTGTAGCTGCTTTCTTCATTATTGTGTAAATTTAGATCATGAGCTCATGTTTAGCTAAACAGCTGACCTTGTAAGAGGCTTAGGTGTGAACACTCGTAAGTTTCAGCAGAAAGTCGGCAAAGATTTATTTGTGTCCCTCCAATGAGTGGCCCGCAAGGACCCCGTTTTCTACAAGTGTTGGTCCAATACTCCCTCTAGAGGCAGGGGACTCAGACAGGGCTGCTTTGCGGCCCCTGATCTGGGGCAGGGGCAGTGGGCGGCCTGTGTCCTGGGCAGGAGCCTCTCCGCGTGTGTCCCAGGTATCCATCTGCCTGCGAACCTCGGTCACCTGGCAGGAAGCTACGATGCCCAGACCTATGCTCAGCTGTGCAGCGAGGTGTACTGCGCGGACAGGTTCCACACACACTTCAAGTAAGAGGGCGGCCTGAGTGGAAAGGTGAGAGTTTGGGCAGCTGTGCAGACAAAGAAGGCGCACTTTGACTTGGGCCAAAATGCTAGTGACACTCCACTGGGCCTGCCGGGCTCTGAGGGCCCTGCCCTGGGCCCCCTGCTCCCCTGCCCTTTGTTCAGTCACAGCAGAGATGGCCACACACACTCCCTCACTCAGGGCAGTGTTCCAACCTCCCTCAGCCCCGCCCCCTCTCCGCAGGTTACCATGGACTACAGAGGCTGCATTCTGAATCCAGGGCGTTCCGAGAATGCCAAGGGCAGACAAGATGACTTTAAATGATTTCCTCTTGTGTCAGTTTTGGTAAACTTTAGGAGCTAGGAAATGGTCCCCTTTACAGAAATGTTCAAATTTACTGGCATTTCATATATTCTCTGCTCTAACATTGTCCTGACTCTTTCTGTATATTCTTTACTTATGTTTTTGTTTTCCTTAATCAAAGTGTGTCTTTTAAATCTTTTCAAAGAAGATACTTTGGACTTACTAAATCACCTGAATTTTATACGTTTTCTGCTGTATTAAGTTCTGCTCATATCTTTATTTATCTTTTTTCTATGTTCTCAGGGTTTATTGTTTTCATCTTCTGATGTCAATTAAAACACTTGGTTATTCATTTTAATAAAACTTTTTACTTATAAAGATTTGAACTTTTGCAGATTCCAGCTTACTTGTACGTTTCTAAGGGTCAGGTCCTCTCCATTGTTGCTGGCCTAAGGTTTAGTTCACCATATAGCAGTGTATATATTGAACTATATTCCCCTCGACTTTCTGTGATTCCCTACATCTCACCTTTCTTTGCAGACAAGCCATTTGAAATACCCTTAACTTATTTCACAGCCAATAAGTCTTTGAAATAATGTGTATTTTTTAGAGAAATCTTCTTATATAATTAGGCAGAAAATCTGACCTGCCCTAGTTTTCAAAACAGCATAATTTCACTCTTCTCAATGATTAATCTGTTGTATTACACAACCTTTGAGTATTTAGCTTTATCAATGACATATCCTTTAAAAATATTTTAGAGATCCTACCAGTCTTTGAAAACATCCTTGTGCCTTGTTTCAGTTCCAGGTTGATATATATTTTCTGCCTTGCACCCGATTATTCCTACATCTGATGGATGGCCTTGGGAATCTAATTCTGGTATTGATTGTTTTTGCTGATTGGCTCCCCTTGTAGCTGCTTTCTTCATTATTGTGTAAATTTAGATCATGAGATCATGTTTAGCTAAGCAGCTGACCTTGTAAGAGGCTTAGGTGTGAACACTCGTAAGTTTCAGCAGAAAGTTGGCAAAGATTTATTTGTTTCCCTCCAATGAGTGGCTCGCAAGGACCCCGTTTTCTACAAGTGTTGGTCCAATACTCCCTCTAGAGGCAGGGGACTCAGACAGGGCTGCTTTGCGGCCCCCGATCTGGGGCTGGGGCTGTGGGCGGCCTGTGGCCCGGGCAGGAGCCTCTCCGCGTGTGTCCCAGGAACCCATCTGCCTGCGAATCTCGGTCACCTGGCAGGAAGAAACGATGCCCCGACCTATGCTCAGGTGTGCAGCGAGGTGTACTGCGCGGACAGGTTCCACACACACTTCAAGTAAGAGGGCGGCCTGAGTGGAAAGGTGAGAGTTTGGGCAGCTGTGCAGACAAAGAAGGCGCACTTTGACCTGGGCCAAAATGCTTGTGACACTCCACTGGGCCTGCCGGGCTCTGAGGGCTCTGCCCTGGGCCCCCTGCTCCCCTGCCCTTTGTTCAGTCATAGCAGAGATGGCCACACACACTCCCTCAGTGAGGTCAGTGTTCCAACCTCCCTCAGCCTCGCCCCCTCTCCGCAGGTTACCATGGACTACAGAGCCTGCATTCTGAGGCCAGGGCGTTCTGAGAATGCGAAGGGCAGACAAGATGACCTTAAATGATTTCCTCTTGTGTCAGTTTTGGTAAACTTTAGGAGCTAGGAAATGGTCCCCTTTACAGAAATGTTCAAATTTACTGGCATTTCATATATTCTCTGCTCTAACATTGTCCTGACTCTTTCTGTATATTCTTTACTTATGTTTTTGTTTTCCTTAATCAAAGTGTGTCTTTTAAAGCTTTTCAAAGAAGATTCCTTGGACTTACTAAATCACCTGAATTTTATACGTTTTCTGTTGTATTAACTTCTGCTCATATCTTTATTTATCTTTTTTCTATGTTCTCAGGGTTTATTGTTTTCATCTTCTGATGTCAATTAAAACACTTGGTTATTCATTTTAATAAATCTTTTTACTTATAAAGATTTGAACTTTTGAAGATTCCAGCTTACTTGTACGTTTCTAAGGGTCAGGTCCTCTCCATTGTTGCTGGCCTAAGGCTTAGTTCACCATATAGCAATGTATATATTGACCTATTTTCCCCTCGACTTTCTGTGATTCCCTACATCTCACCTTTCTTTGCAGACAAGCCATTTGAAATACCCTTAACTTATTTCACACCCAATAAGTCTTTGAAATAATGGGTATTTTTTAGAGAAATCTTCTTATATAATTAGGCAGAAAATCTGACCTGCCCTAGTTTTCAAAACAGCATAATTTCACTCTTCTCAATGATTAATCTGTTGTATTACACAACCTCTGAGTATTTAGCTTTATCAATGACATGTACTTTAAAAATGTTTTGGAGATCCTACCAGTCTTTGAAAACATCCTTGTGCCTTGTTTCAGTTCCAGTTTGATGTATATTTTCTGCCTTGCACCCGATTATTCCTACATCTGATGGATGGCCTTGGGAATCTAATTCTGGTATTGATTGTTTTTGCTGATTGTCTCACCTTGTAGCTGCTTTCTTCATTATTGTGTAAATTTAGATCATGAGCTCATGTTTAGCTAAACAGCTGACCTTGTAAGAGGCTTAGGTGTGAACACTCGTAAGTTTCAGCAGATAGTCGGCAAAGATTTATTTGTGTCCCTCCAATGAGTGGCCCGCAAGGACCCCGTTTTCTACAAGTGTTGGTCCAATACTCCCTCTAGAGTCAGGGCACTCACACTGGGCTGCTTTGCAGCCCCCGATCTGGGTCAGGGCCAGTGGGCGGCCTGTGGCCCGGGCAGGAGTCTCTCCGCGTGTGTCCCAGGGACACATCTGCCTGCGAACTTCGGTCACCTGGCAGGAAGCTACGATGCCCAGACCTATGCTCAGCTGTGCAGCGAGGTTTACTGTGCGGACAGGTTCCACACACACTTCAAGTAAGAGGGCGGCCTGAGTGGAAAGGTGAGAGTTTGGGCAGCTGTGCAGACAAAGAAGGCCCCCTTTGGCCTGGGCCTAAATGCTTGTGACACTCCACTGGGCCTGTCGGGCTCTGAGGGCCCTGCCCTGGGCCCCCTGCTCCCCTGCCCTTTGTTCAGTCACAGCAGAGATGGCCACATCCACTCCCTCACTGAGGGCAGTGTTCCAACCTCCCTCAGCTCCGCCCCCTCTCCGCAGGTTACCATGGACTACAGAGGCTGCATTCTGAGGCCAGGGCATTCTGAGAATGCCAAGGGCAGACATGATGACCTTAAATGATTTCCTCTTGTGTCAGGTTTGGTAAACTTTAGGAGCTAGGAAATGGTCCACTTTACAGAAATGTTCAAATTTACTGGCATTTCATATATTCTCTGCTCTAACATTGTCCTGATTCTTTCTGTATATTCTTTACTTATGTTTTTGTTTTCCTTAATCAAAGTGTGTCTTTTAAATCTTTTCAAATAAGATTCTTTGGACTTACTAAATCACCTGAATTTTATACGTTTTCTGTTGTATTAAGTTCTGCTCATATCTTTATTTATCTTTTTTCTATGTTCTCAGGGTTTATTGTTTTCATCTTCTGATGTCAATTAAAACACTTGGTTATTCATTTTAATAAATCTTTTTACTTATAAAGATTTGAACTTTTGAAGATTCCAGCTTACTTGTACGTTTCAAAGGGTGAGGTCCTCTCCATTGTTGCTGGCCTAAGGCTTAGTTCACCATATAGCAATGTATATATTGACCTATTTTCCCCTCGACTTTCTGTGATTCCCTACATCTCACCTTTCTTTGCAGACAAGCCATTTGAAATACCCTTAACTTATTTCACACCCAATAAGTCTTTGAAATAATGTGTATTTTTTAGAGAAGTCTTCTTATATAATTAGGCAGAAAATCTGACCTGCCCTAGTTTTCAAAACAGCATAATTTCACTCTTCTCAATGATTAATCTGTTGTATTACACAACCTCTGAGTATTTAGCTTTATCAATGACATGTACTTTAAAAATGTTTTGGAGATCCTACCAGTCTTTGAAAACATCCTTGTGCCTTGTTTCAGTTCCAGTTTGATGTATATTTTCTGCCTTGCACCCGATTATTCCTACATCTGATGGATGGCCTTGGGAATCTAATTCTGGTATTGATTGTTTTTGCTGATTGGCTCCCCTTGTAGCTGCTTTCTTCATTATTGTGTAAATTTAGATCATGAGCTCATGTTTAGCTAAACAGCTGACCTTGTAAGAGGCTTAGGTGTGAACACTCGTAAGTTTCAGCAGAAAGTCGGCAAAGATTTATTTGTGTCCCTCCAATGAGTGGCCCGCAAGGACCCCGTTTTCTACAAGTGTTGGTCCAATACTCCCTCTAGAGGCAGGGGACTCAGACAGGGCTGCTTTGCGGCCCCTGATCTGGGGCAGGGGCAGTGGGCGGCCTGTGTCCTGGGCAGGAGCCTCTCCGCGTGTGTCCCAGGTATCCATCTGCCTGCGAACCTCGGTCACCTGGCAGGAAGCTACGATGCCCAGACCTATGCTCAGCTGTGCAGCGAGGTGTACTGCGCGGACAGGTTCCACACACACTTCAAGTAAGAGGGCGGCCTGAGTGGAAAGGTGAGAGTTTGGGCAGCTGTGCAGACAAAGAAGGCGCACTTTGACTTGGGCCAAAATGCTAGTGACACTCCACTGGGCCTGCCGGGCTCTGAGGGCCCTGCCCTGGGCCCCCTGCTCCCCTGCCCTTTGTTCAGTCACAGCAGAGATGGCCACACACACTCCCTCACTCAGGGCAGTGTTCCAACCTCCCTCAGCCCCGCCCCCTCTCCGCAGGTTACCATGGACTACAGAGGCTGCATTCTGAATCCAGGGCGTTCCGAGAATGCCAAGGGCAGACAAGATGACTTTAAATGATTTCCTCTTGTGTCAGTTTTGGTAAACTTTAGGAGCTAGGAAATGGTCCCCTTTACAGAAATGTTCAAATTTACTGGCATTTCATATATTCTCTGCTCTAACATTGTCCTGACTCTTTCTGTATATTCTTTACTTATGTTTTTGTTTTCCTTAATCAAAGTGTGTCTTTTAAATCTTTTCAAAGAAGATACTTTGGACTTACTAAATCACCTGAATTTTATACGTTTTCTGCTGTATTAAGTTCTGCTCATATCTTTATTTATCTTTTTTCTATGTTCTCAGGGTTTATTGTTTTCATCTTCTGATGTCAATTAAAACACTTGGTTATTCATTTTAATAAAACTTTTTACTTATAAAGATTTGAACTTTTGCAGATTCCAGCTTACTTGTACGTTTCTAAGGGTCAGGTCCTCTCCATTGTTGCTGGCCTAAGGTTTAGTTCACCATATAGCAGTGTATATATTGAACTATATTCCCCTCGACTTTCTGTGATTCCCTACATCTCACCTTTCTTTGCAGACAAGCCATTTGAAATACCCTTAACTTATTTCACAGCCAATAAGTCTTTGAAATAATGTGTATTTTTTAGAGAAATCTTCTTATATAATTAGGCAGAAAATCTGACCTGCCATAGTTTTCAAAACAGCATAATTTCACTCTTCTCAATGATTAATCTGTTGTATTACACAACCTTTGAGTATTTAGCTTTATCAATGACATATCCTTTAAAAATATTTTAGAGATCCTACCAGTCTTTGAAAACATCCTTGTGCCTTGTTTCAGTTCCAGTTTGATATATATTTTCTGCCTTGCACCCGATTATTCCTACATCTGATGGATGGCCTTGGGAATCTAATTCTGGTATTGATTGTTTTTGCTGATTGGCTCCCCTTGTAGCTGCTTTCTTCATTATTGTGTAAATTTAGATCATGAGATCATGTTTAGCTAAGCAGCTGACCTTGTAAGAGGCTTAGGTGTGAACACTCGTAAGTTTCAGCAGAAAGTTGGCAAAGATTTATTTGTGTCCCTCCAATGAGTGGCTCGCAAGGACCCCGTTTTCTACAAGTGTTGGTCCAATACTCCCTCTAGAGGCAGGGGACTCAGACAGGGCTGCTTTGCGGCCCCCGATCTGGGGCTGGGGCTGTGGGCGGCCTGTGGCCCGGGCAGGAGCCTCTCCGCGTGTGTCCCAGGAACCCATCTGCCTGCGAATCTCGGTCACCTGGCAGGAAGAAACGATGCCCCGACCTATGCTCAGGTGTGCAGCGAGGTGTACTGCGCGGACACGTTCCACACACACTTAAAGTAAGAGGGCGGCCTGAGTGGAAAGGTGAGAGTTTGGGCAGCTGTGCAGACAAAGAAGCCGCACTTTGACCTGGGCCAAAATGCTTGTGACACTCCACTGGGCCTGCCGGGCTCTGAGGGCCCTGCCCTGGGCCCCCTGCTCCCCTGCCCTTTGTTCAGTCATAGCAGAGATGGACACACACACTCCCTCAGTGAGGTCAGTGTTCCAACCTCCCTCAGCCTCGCCCCCTCTCCGCAGGTTACCATGGACTACAGAGCCTGCATTCTGAGGCCAGGGCGTTCTGAGAATGCCAAGGGCAGACAAGATGACCTTAAATGATTTCCTCTTGTGTCAGTTTTGGTAAACTTTAGGAGCTAGGAAATGGTCCCCTTTACAGAAATGTTCAAATTTACTGGCATTTCATATATTCTCTGCTCTAACATTGTCCTGACTCTTTCTGTATATTCTTTACTTATGTTTTTGTTTTCCTTAATCAAAGTGTGTCTTTTAAAGCTTTTCAAAGAAGATTCCTTGGACTTACTAAATCACCTGAATTTTATACGTTTTCTGTTGTATTAACTTCTGCTCATATCTTTATTTATCTTTTTTCTATATTCTCAGGGTTTATTGTTTTCATCTTCTGATGTCAATTAAAACACTTGGTTATTCATTTTAATAAATCTTTTTACTTATAAAGATTTGAACTTTTGAAGATTCCAGCTTACTTGTACGTTTCTAAGGGTCAGGTCCTCTCCATTGTTGCTGGCCTAAGGCTTAGTTCACCATATAGCAATGTATATATTGACCTATTTTCCCCTCGACTTTCTGTGATTCCCTACATCTCACCTTTCTTTGCAGACAAGCCATTTGAAATACCCTTAACTTATTTCACAGCCAATAAGTCTTTGAAATAATGGGTATTTTTTAGAGAAATCTTCTTATATAATTAGGCAGAAAATCTGACCTGCCCTAGTTTTCAAAACAGCATAATTTCACTCTTCTCAATGATTAATCTGTTGTATTACACAACCTCTGCGTATTTAGCTTTATCAATGACATGTACTTTAAAAATGTTTTGGAGATCCTACCAGTCTTTGAAAACATCCTTGTGCCTTGTTTCAGTTCCAGTTTGATGTATATTTTCTGCCTTGCACCCGATTATTCCTACATCTGATGGATGGCCTTGGGAATCTAATTCTGGTATTGATTGTTTTTGCTGATTGTCTCACCTTGTAGCTGCTTTCTTCATTATTGTGTAAATTTAGATCATGAGCTCATGTTTAGCTAAACAGCTGACCTTGTAAGAGGCTTAGGTGTGAACACTCGTAAGTTTCAGCAGAAAGTCGGCAAAGATTTATTTGTGTCCCTCCAATGAGTTGCCCGCAAGGACCCCGTATTCTACAAGTGTTGGTCCAATACTCCCTCTAGAGGCAGGGGACTCAGACAGGGCTGCTTTGCGGCCCCTGATCTGGGGCAGGGGCAGTGGGTGGCCTGTGGCCTGGGCAGGAGCCTCTCCGCGTGTGTCCCAGGTACCCATCTGCCTGCGAACCTCGGTCACCTGGCAGGAAGCTACGATGCCCAGACCTATGCTCAGCTGTGCAGCGAGGTGTACTGCGCGGACAGGTTCCACACACACTTCAAGTAAGAGGGCGGCCTGAGTGGAAAGGTGAGAGTTTGGGCAGCTGTGCAGACAAAGAAGGCGCACTTTGACTTGGGCCAAAATGCTAGTGACACTCCACTGGGCCTGCCGGGCTCTGAGGGCCCTGCCCTGGGCCCCCTGCTCCCCTGCCCTTTGTTCAGTCACAGCAGAGATGGCCACACACACTCCCTCACTCAGGGCAGTGTTCCAACCTCCCTCAGCCCCGCCCCCTCTCCGCAGGTTACCATGGACTACAGAGGCTGCATTCTGAATCCAGGGCGTTCCGAGAATGCCAAGGGCAGACAAGATAACTTTAAATGATTTCCTCTTGTGTCAGTTTTGGTAAACTTTAGGAGCTAGGAAATGGTCCCCTTTACAGAAATGTTCAAATTTACTGGCATTTCATATATTCTCTGCTCTAACATTGTCCTGACTCTTTCTGTATATTCTTTACTTATGTTTTTGTTTTCCTTAATCAAAGTGTGTCTTTTAAATCTTTTCAAAGAAGATACTTTGGACTAACTAAATCCCCTGAATTTTATACGTTTTCTGTTGTATTAAGTTCTGCTCATATCTTTATTTATCTTTTTTCTATGTTCTCAGGGTTTATTGTTTTCATCTTCTGATGTCAATTAAAACACTTGGTTATTCATTTTAATAAATCTTTTTACTTATAAAGGTTTGAACTTTTGCAGATTCCAGCTTACTTGTACGTTTCTAAGGGTCAGGTCCTCTCCATTGTTGCTGGCCTAAGGTTTAGTTCACCATATAGCAGTGTATATATTGAACTATATTCCCCTCGACTTTCTGTGATTCCCTACATCTCACCTTTCTTTGCAGACAAGCCATTTGAAATACCCTTAACTTATTTCACAGCCAATAAGTCTTTGAAATAATGTGTATTTTTTAGAGAAATCTTCTTATATAATTAGGCAGAAAATCTGACCTGCCATAGTTTTCAAAACAGCATAATTTCACTCTTCTCAATGATTAATCTGTTGTATTACACAACCTTTGAGTATTTAGCTTTATCAATGACATATCCTTTAAAAATGTTTTGAAGATCTTACCAGTCTTTGAAAACATCCTTGTGCCTTGTTTCAGTTCCAGTTTGATATATATTTTCTGCCTTGCACCCGATTATTCCTACATCTGATGGATGGCCTTGGGAATCTAATTCTGGTATTGATTGTTTTTGCTGATTGTCTCCCCTTGTAGCTGCTTTCTTCATTATTGTGTAAATTTAGATCATGAGATCATGTTTAGCTAAACAGCTGACCTTGTAAGAGGCTTAGGTGTGAACACTCGTAAGTTTCAGCAGAAAGTTGGCAAAGATTTATTTGTGTCCCTCCAATGAGTGGCTCGCAAGGACCCCGTTTTCTACAAGTGTTGGTCCAATACTCCCTCTAGAGGCAGGGGACTCAGACAGGGCTGCTTTGCGGCCCCCGATCTGGGGCTGGGGCTGTGGGCGGCCTGTGGCCCGGGCAGGAGCCTCTCCGCGTGTGTCCCAGGAACCCATCTGCCTGCGAATCTCGGTCACCTGGCAGGAAGAAACGATGCCCCGTCCTATGCTCAGGTGTGCAGCGAGGTGTACTGCGCGGACAGGTTCCACACACACTTCAAGTAAGAGGGCGGCCTGAGTGGAAAGGTGAGAGTTTGGGCAGCTGTGCAGACAAAGAAGGCACACTTTGACCTGGGCCAAAATGCTTGTGACACTCCACTGGGCCTGCAGGGCTCTGAGGGCCCTGCCCTGGGCGCCCTGCTCCCCTGCCCTTTGTTCAGTCACAGCAGAGATGGCCAGACACACTCCCTCAGTGAGGGCAGTGTTCCAACCTCCCTCAGCCTCGCCCCCTCTCCGCAGGTTACCATGGACTACAGAGCCTGCATTCTGAGGCCAGGGCGTTCTGAGAATGCCAAGGGCAGACATGATGACCTTAAATGATTTCCTCTTGTGTCAGTTTTGGTAAACTTTAGGAGCTAGGAAATGGTCCCCTTTACAGAAATGTTCAAATTTACTGGCATTTCATATATTCTCTGCTCTAACATTGTCCTGACTCTTTCTGTATATTCTTTACTTATGTTTTTGTTTTCCTTAATCAAAGTGTGTCTTTTAAAGCTTTTCAAAGAAGATTCTTTGGACTTACTAAATCACCTCAATTTTATACGTTTTCTGTTGTATTAAGTTCTGCTCATATCTTTATTTATCTTTTTTCTATGTTCTCAGGGTTTATTGTTTTCATCTTCTGATGTCAATTAAAACACTTGGTTATTCATTTTAATAAATCTTTTTACTTATAAAGCTTTGAACTTTTGAAGATTCCAGCTTACTTGTACGTTTCTAAGGGTCAGGTCCTCTCCATTGTTGCTGGCCTAAGGCTTATTTCACCATATAGCAATGTATATATTGACCTATTTTCCCCTCGACTTTCTGTGATTCCCTACATCTCACCTTTCTTTGCAGACAAGCCATTTGAAATACCCTTAACTTATTTCACAGCCAATAAGTCTTTGAAATAATGGGTATTTTTTAGAGAAATCTTCTTATATAATTAGGCAGAAAATCTGACCTGCCCTAGTTTTCAAAACAGCATAATTTCACTCTTCTCAATGATTAATCTTTTGTATTACACAACCTCTGAGTATTTAGCTTTATCAATGACATGTACTTTAAAAATGTTTTGGAGATCCTACCAGTCTTTGAAAACATCCTTGTGCCTTGTTTCAGTTCCAGTTTGATGTATATTTTCTGCCTTGCACCCGATTATTCCTACATCTGATGGATGGCCTTGGGAATCTAATTCTGGTATTGATTGTTTTTGCTGATTGTCTCCCCTTGTAGCTGCTTTCTTCATTATTGTGTAAATTTAGATCATGAGCTCATGTTTAGCTAAACAGCTGACCTTGTAAGAGGCTTAGGTGTGAACGCTCGTAAGTTTCAGCAGAAAGTCGGCAAAGATTTATTTGTGTCCCTCCAATGAGTGGCCCGCAAGGACCCCGTTTTCTACAAGTGTTGGTCCAATACTCCCCCTATAGTCAGGGGACTCACACTGGGCTGCTTTGCAGCCCCCGATCTGGGGCAGGGACAGTGGGCGGCCTGTGGCCTGGGCAGGAGTCTCTCCGCGTGTTTTCCAGGGACACATCTGCCTGCGAACTTCGGTCACCTGGCAGGAAGCTACGATGCCCAGACTTATGCTCAGCTGTGCAGCGAGGTGTACTGTGCGGACAGGTTCCACACACATTTCAAGTAACTGGGCGGCCTGAGTGGAAAGGTGAGAGTTTGGGCAGCTGTGCAGACAAAGAAGGCCCCCTTTGGCCTGGGCCTAAATGCTTGTGACACTCCACTGGGCCTGCCGGGCTCTGAGGGCCCTGCCCTGGACCCCCTGCTCCCCTGCCCTTTGTTCAGTCACAGCAGAGATGGCCACATCCACTCCCTCAGTGAGGGCAGTGTTCCAACCTCCCTCAGCTCCGCCCCCTCTCCGCAGGTTACCATGGACTACAGAGGCTGCATTTTGAGGCCAGGGCGTTCTGAGAATGCCAAGGGCAGACATGATGACCTTAAATGATTTCCTCTTGTGTCAGTTTTGGTAAACTTTAGGAGCTAGGAAATGGTCCCCTTTACAGAAATGTTCAAATTTACTGGCATTTCATATATTCTCTGCTCTAACATTGTCCTGACTCTTTCTGTATATTCTTTACTTATGTTTTTGTTTTCCTTAATCAAAGTGTGTCTTTTAAAGCTTTTCAAAGAAGATTCTTTGGACTTACTAAATCACCTGAATTTTATACGTTTTCTGTTGTATTAAGTTCTGCTCATATCTTTATTTATCTTTTTTCTATGTTCTCAGGGTTTATTGTTTTCATCTTCTGATGTCAATTAAAACACTTGGTTATTCATTTTAATAAATCTTTTTACTTATAAAGATTTGAACTTTTGAAGATTCCAGCTTACTTGTACGTTTCTAAGGGTCAGGTGCTCACCATTGTTGCTGGCCTAAGGCTTAGTTCACCATATAGCAATGTATATATTGACCTATTTTCCCCTCGACTTTCTGTGATTCCCTACATCTCACCTTTCTTTGCAGACAAGCCATTTGAAATACCCTTAACATATTTCACAGCCAATAAGTCTTTGAAATAATGTGTATTTTTTAGAGAAAACTTCTTATATAATTAGGCAGAAAATCTGACCTGCCATAGTTTTCAAAACAGCATAATTTCACTCTTCTCAATGATTAATCTGTTGTATTACACAACCTCTGAGTATTTAGCTTTATCAATGACATGTACTTTAAAAATGTTTTGGAGATCTTACCAGTCTTTGAAAACATCCTTGTGCCTTGTTTCAGTTCCAGTTTGATGTATATTTTCTGCCTTGCACCCGATTATTCCTACATCTGATGGATGGCCTTGGGAATCTAATTCTGGTATTGATTGTTTTTGCTGATTGTCTCCCCTTGTAGCTGCTTTCTTCATTATTGTGTAAATTTAGATCATGAGCTCATGTTTAGCTAAACAGCTGACCTTGTAAGAGACTTAGGTGTGAACGCTCGTAAGTTTCAGCAGAAAGTCGGCAAAGATTTATTTGTGTCCCTCCAATGAGTGGCCCGCAAGGACCCCGTTTTCTACAAGTGTTGGTCCAATACTCCCTCTAAAGGCAGGGGACTCAGACAGGGCTGATTTGCGGCCCCTGATCTGGGGCAGGGGCAGTGGGCGGCCTGTGGCCCGGGCTGGAGCCTCTCCGCGCGTGTCCCAGGAACCCATCTGCCTGCGAATCTCGGTCACCTGGCAGGAAGATACGATGCCCCGACCTATGCTCAGTTGTGCAGCGAGGTGTACTGCGCGGACAGGTTCCACACACCCTTCAAGTAAGAGGGCGGCCTGAGTGGAAAGGTGAGAGTTTGTGCAGCTGTGCAGACAAAGAAGGCACCCTTTGGCCTTGGCCTAAATGCGTGTGACACTCCACTGGGCCTGCCGGGCTCTGAGGGCCCTGCCCTGGACCCCCTGCTCCCCTGCCCTTTGTTCAGTCACAGCAGAGATGGCCACATCCACTCCCTCAGTGAGGGCAGTGTTCCAACCTCCCTCAGCTCTGCCCCCTCTCCGCAGGTTACCATGGACTACAGGGGCTGCATTTTGAGGCCAGGGCCTTCTGAGAATGCCAAGGGCAGACATGATGACCTTAAATGATTTTCTCTTTTGTCAGTTTTGGTAAACTTTAGGAGCTAGGAAATGGTCCCCTTTACAGAAATGTTCATATTTCCTGGCATTTCATATATTCTCTGCTCTAACATTGTCCTGACTCTTTCTGTATATTCTTTACTTATGTTTTTGTTTTCCTTAATCAAAGTGTGTCTTTTAAATCTTTTCAAAGAAGATTCTTTGGACTTACTATATCACCTGAATTTTATACGTTTTCTGTTGTATTAAGTTCTGCTCATATCTTTATTTATCTTTTTTCTATGTTCTCAGGGTTTATTGTTTTCATCTTCTGATGTCAATTAAAACACTTGGTTATTCATTTTAATAAATCTTTTTACTTATAAAGCTTTGAACTTTTCAAGATTCCAGCTTACTTGTACGTTTCTAAGGGTCAGGTCCTCTCCATTGTTGCTGGCCTAAGGCTTAGTTCACCATATAGCAATGTATATATTGACCTATTTTCCCCTCGACTTTCTGTGATTCCCTACATCTCACCTTTCTTTGCAGACAAGCCATTTGAAATACCCTTAACTTATTTCACAGCCAATAAGTCTTTGAAATAATGTGTATTTTTTAGAGAAATCTTCTTATATAATTAGGCAGAAAATCTGACCTGCCATAGTTTTCAAAACATCATAATTTCACTCTTCTCAGTGATTAATCTGTTGTATTACACAACCTTTGAGTATTTAGCTTTATCAATGACATATCCTTTAAAAATATTTTAGAGATCCTACCAGTCTTTGAAAACATCCTTGTGCCCTGTTTCAGTTCCAGTTTGATGTATATTTTCTGCCTTGCACCCGATTATTCCTACATCTGATGGATGGCCTTGGGAATCTAATTCTGGTATTGATTGTTTTTGCTGATTGTCTCCCCTTGTAGCTGCTTTCTTCATTATTGTGTAAATTTAGATCATGAGCTCATGTTTAGCTAAACAGCTGACCTTGTAAGAGGCTTAGGTGTGAACGCTCGTAAGTTTCAGCAGAAAGTCGGCAAAGATTTATTTGTGTCCCTCCAATGAGTGGCCCGCAAGGACCCCGTTTTCTACAAGTGTTGGTCCAATACTCCCCCTATAGTCAGGGGACTCACACTGGGCTGCTTTGCAGCCCCCGATCTGGGGCAGGGACAGTGGGCGGCCTGTGGCCTGGGCAGGAGTCTCTCCGCGTGTTTCCCAGGGACACATCTGCCTGCGAACTTCGGTCACCTGGCAGGAAGCTACGATGCCCAGACCTATGCTCAGCTGTGCAGCGAGGTGTACTGTGCGGACAGGTTCCCCACACATTTCAAGTAAGTGGGCGGCCTGAGTGGAAAGGTGAGAGTTTGGGCAGCTGTGCAGACAAAGAAGGCCCCCTTTGGCCTGGGCCTAAATGCTTGTGACACTCCACTGGGCCTGCCAGGCTCTGAGGGCCCTGCCCTGGGCCCCCTGCTCCCCTGCCCTTTGTTCAGTCACAGCAGAGATGGCCACATCCACTCCCTCAGTGAGGGCAGTGTTCCAAACTCCCTCAGCCCCGCCCCCTCTCCGAAGGTTACCATAGACTACAGAGGCTGCATTCTGAGGCCAGGGCGTTCTGAGAATGCCAAGGGCAGACATGATGACCTTAAATGATTTCCTCTTGTGTCAGTTTTGGTAAACTTTAGGAGCTAGGAAATGGTCCCCTTTACAGAAATGTTCAAATTTACTGGCATTTCATATATTCTCTGCTATAACATTGTCCTGACTCTTTCTGTATATTCTTTACATATGTTTTTGTTTTCCTTAATCAAAGTGTGTCTTTTAAATCTTTTCAAAGAAGATTTTTTGGTCTTACTATATCACCTGAATTTTATACGTTTTCTGTTGTATTAAGTTCTGCTCATGTCTTTATTTATCTTTTTTCTATGTTCTCAGGGTTTATTGTTTTCATCTTCTGATGTCAATTAAAAGACTTGGTTATTCATTTTAATAAATCTTTTTACTTATAAAGATTTGAACTTTTGAAGATTCCAGCTTACTTGTAAGTTTCTAAGGATCAGGTCCTCTCCATTGTTGCTGGCCTAAGGCTTAGTTCACCATATAGCAATGTATATATTGACCTATATTCCCCTCGACTTTCTGTGATTCCCTACATCTCACCTTTCTTTGCAGACAAGCCATTTGAAATACCCTTAACTTATTTCACAGCCAATAAGTCTTTGAAATAATGTGTATTTTTTAGAGAAATCTTATATAATTAGGCAGAAAATCTGACCTGCCATAGTTTTCAAAACAGCATAATTTCACTCTTCTCAATGATTAATCTGTTGTATTACACAACCTTTGAGTATTTAGCTTTATCAATGACATATCCTTTAAAAATGTTTTAGAGATCCTACCAGTCTTTGAAAACATCCTTGTGCCTTGTTTCAGTACCTGTTTTATGTATATTTTCTGCCTTGCACCCGATTATTCCTACATCTGATGGATGGCCTTGGGAATCTAATTCTGGTATTGATTGTTTTTGCTGATTGGCTCCCCTTGTAGCTGCTTTCTTCATTATTGTGTAAATTTAGATCATGAGCTCATGTTTAGCTAAACAGCTGACCTTGTAAAAGGCTTAGGTGTGAACACTCGTAAGTTTCAGCAGAAAGTCGGCAAAGATTTATTTGTGTCCCTCCAATGAGTGGCCCGCAAGGACCCCGTTTTCTACAAGTGTTGGTCCAATACTCCCTCTAGAGGCAGGGGACTCAGACAGGTCTGCTTTGCGGCCCCTGATCTGGGGCAGGGGCAGTGGGCGGCCTGTGGCCCGGGCAGGAGCCTCTCAGCGTGTGTCCCAGGGACCCATCTGCCTGCGAACTTCGGTCACCTGGCAGGAAGCTACGATGCCCAGACCTATGCTCAGCTGTGCAGCGAGGTGTACTGTGTGGACAGGTTCCACACACACTTCAAGTAAGGGGGCGGCCTGAGTGGAAAGGTGAGAGTTTGGGCAGCTGTGCAGACAAAGAAGGCGCACTTAGGCCTGGGCCTAAATGCTTGTGACACTCCACTGGGCCTGCCGGGCTCTGAGGGCCCTGCCCTGGGCCCTCTGCACCCCTGCCCTTTGTTCAGTCACTGCAGAGATGGCCGCACCCACTCCCTCAGTCAGGGCAGTGTTCAACCTCCCTCAGCCCCGCCCCCTCTCCGAAGGTTACCATAGACTACAGAGGCTGCATTCTGAGGCCAGGGCGTTCTGAGAATGCCAAGGGCAGACATGATGACCTTAAATGATTTCCTCCTGTGTAAGTTTTGGTAAACTTTAGGAGCTAGGAAATGGTCCCCTTTTCAGAAATGTTCAAATTTACTGGCATTTCATATATTCTCTGCTCTAACATTGTCCTGACTCTTTCTGTATATTCTTTACTTATGTTTTTGTTTTCCTTAATCAAAGTGTGTCTTTTAAAGCTTTTCAAAGAAGATTCTTTGGACTTACTAAATCACCTGAATTTTATACGTTTTCTGTTGTATTAAGTTCTGCTCATATCTTTATTTATCTTTTTTCTATGTTCTCAGGGTTTATTGTTTTCATCTTCTGATGTCAATTAAAACTCTTGGTTATTCATTTTAATAAATCTTTTTACTTTTAAAGATTTGAACTTTTGATGATTCCAGCTTACTTGTACGTTTCTAAGGGTCAGGTGCTCACCATTGTTGCTGGCCTAAGGCTTAGTTCACCATATAGCAATGTATATATTGACCTATTTTCCCCTCGACTTTCTGTGATTCCCTACATCTCACCTTTCTTTGCAGACAAGCCATTTGAAATACCCTTAACATATTTCACAGCCAATAAGTCTTTGAAATAATGTGTATTTTTTAGAGAAAACTTCTTATATAATTAGGCAGAAAATCTGACCTGCCATAGTTTTCAAAACAGCATAATTTCACTCTTCTCAATGATTAATCTGTTGTATTACACAACCTCTGAGTATTTAGCTTTATCAATGACATGTACTTTAAAAATGTTTTGGAGATCTTACCAGTCTTTGAAAACATCCTTGTGCCTTGTTTCAGTTCCAGTTTGATGTATATTTTCTGCCTTGCACCCGATTATTCCTACATCTGATGGATGGCCTTGGGAATCTAATTCTGGTATTGATTGTTTTTGCTGATTGTCTCCCCTTGTAGCTGCTTTCTTCATTATTGTGTAAATTTAGATCATGAGCTCATGTTTAGCTAAACAGCTGACCTTGTAAGAGGCTTAGGTGTGAACGCTCGTAAGTTTCAGCAGAAAGTCGGCAAAGATTTATTTGTGTCCCTCCAATGAGTGGCCCGCAAGTACCCCGTTTTCTACAAGTGTTGGTCCAATACTCCCTCTAAAGGCAGGGGACTCAGACAGGGCTGCTTTGCGGCCCCTGATCTGGGGCAGGGGCAGTGGGCGGCCTGTGGCCCGGGCAGGAGCCTCTCCGCGCGTGTCCCAGGAACCCATCTGCCTGCGAATCTCGGTCACCTGGCAGGAAGATACGATGCCCCGACCTATGCTCAGTTGTGCAGCGAGGTGTACTGCGCGGACAGGTTCCACACACCCTTCAAGTAAGAGGGCGGCCTGAGTGGAAAGGTGAGAGTTTGTGCAGCTGTGCAGACAAAGAAGGCACCCTTTGGCCTTGGCCTAAATGCGTGTGACACTCCACTGTGCCTGGCGGGCTCTGAGGGCCCTGCCCTGGGCCCCCTGCTCCCCTGCCCTTTGTTCAGTCACAGGAGAGATGGCCACACCCACTCCCTCAGTCAGGGCAGTGTTCCAACCTCCCTCAGCCCCGCCCCCTCTCCGCAGGTTACCATGGACTACAGAGGCTGCATTCTGAGTCCAGGGCGTTCCCAGAATGCCAAGGGCAGACATGATGACTTTAAATGATTTCCTCTTGTGTCAGTTTTGGTAAACTTTAGGAGCTAGGAAATGGTCCCCTTTACAGAAATGTTCAAATTTACGGGCATTTCATATATTCTCTGCTCTAACATTGTCCTGACTCTTTCTGTATATTCTTTACTTATGTTTTTGTTTTCCTTAATCAAAGTGTGTCTTTTAAATCTTTTCAAAGAAGATTCTTTGGTCTTACTATATCACCTGAATTTTATACGTTTTCTGTTGTATTAAGTTCTGCTCATGTCTTTATTTATCTTTTTTCTATGTTCTCAGGGTTTATTGTTTTCATCTTCTGATGTCAATTAAAACACTTGGTTATTCATTTTAATAAATCTTTTTAGTTATAAAGATTTGAACTTTTGAAGATTCCAGCTTACTTGTAAGTTTCTAAGGATCAGGTCCTCTCCATTTTTGCTGGCCTAAGGCTAAGTTCACCATATAGCAATGTATATATTGACCTATTTTCCCCTCGACTTTCTGTGATTCCCTACATCTCACCTTTCTTTGCAGACAAGCCATTTGAAATACCCTTAACTTATTTCACAGCCAATAAGTCTTTGAAATAATGTGTATTTTTTAGAGAAATCTTATATAATTAGGCAGAAAATCTGACCTGCCATTGTTTTCAAAACAGCATAATTTCACTCTTCTCAATGATTAATCTGTTGTATTACACAACCTTTGAGTATTTAGCTTTATCAATGACATATCCTTTAAAAATGTTTTAGAGATCCTACCAGTCTTTGAAAACATCCTTGTGCCTTGTTTCAGTTCCTGTTTTATGTATATTTTCTGCCTTGCACCCGATTATTCCTACATATGATGGATGGCCTTGGGAATCTAATTCTGGTATTGATTGTTTTTGCTGATTGGCTCCCCTTGTAGCTGCTTTCTTCATTATTGTGTAAATTTAGATCATGAGCTCATGTTTAGCTAAACAGCTGACCTTGTAAAAGGCTTAGGTGTGAACACTCGTAAGTTTCAGCAGATAGTCGGCAAAGATTTATTTGTGTCCCTCCAATGAGTGGCCCGCAAGGACCCCGTTTTCTACAAGTGTTGGTCCAATACTCCCTCTAGAGGCAGGGGACTCAGACAGGTCTGCTTTGCGGCCCCTGATCTGGGGCAGGGGCAGTGGGCGGCCTGTGGCCCGGGCAGGAGCCTCTCCGCGTGTGTCCCAGGGACCCATCTGCCTGCGAATCTCGGTCACCTGGCAGGAAGATACGATGCCCAGACCTATGCTCAGCTGTGCAGCGAGGTGTACTGTGCGGACAGGTTCCACACACATTTCAAGTAAGTGGGCGGCCTGAGTGGAAAGGTGAGAGTTTGGGCAGCTGTGCAAACAAAGAAGGCGCACTTTGGCCTGGGCCTAAATGCTTGTGACACTCCACTGGGCCTGCCGGGCTCTGAGGGCCCTGCCCTGGACCCCCTGCTCCGCTGCCCTTTGTTCAGTCACAGCAGAGATGGCCACATCCACTCCCTCAGTGAGGGCAGTGTTCCAACCTCCCTCAGCTCCGCCCCCTCTCCGCAGGTTACCATGGACTACAGAGGCTGCATTTTGAGGCCAGGGCGTTCTGAGAATGCCAAGGGCAGACATGATGACCTTAAATGATTTCCTCTTGTGTCAGTTTTGGTAAACTTTAGGAGCTAGGAAATGGTCCCCTTTACAGAAATGTTCAAATTTACTGGCATTTCATATATTCTCTGCTCTAACATTGTCCTGACTCTTTCTGTATATTCTTTACTTATGTTTTTGTTTTCCTTAATCAAAGTGTGTCTTTTAAAGCTTTTCAAAGAAGATTCTTTGGACTTACTAAATCACCTGAATTTTATACGTTTTCTGTTGTATTAAGTTCTGCTCATATCTTTATTTATCTTTTTTCTATGTTCTCAGGGTTTATTGTTTTCATCTTCTGATGGCAATTAAAACACTTGGTTATTCATTTTAATAAATCTTTTTACTTATAAAGATTTGAACTTTTGAAGATTCCAGCTTACTTGTACGTTTCTAAGGGTCAGGTCCTCTCCATTGTTGCTGGCCTAAGGCTTAGTTCACCATATAGCAATGTATATATTGACCTATTTTCCCCTCGACTTTCTGTGATTCCCTACATCTCACCTTTCTTTGCAGACAAGGCATTTGAAATACCCTTAACATATTTCACAGCCAATAAGTCTTTGAAATAATGTGTATTTTTTAGAGAAAACTTCTTATATAATTAGGCAGAAAATCTGACCTGCCATAGTTTTCAAAACAGCCTAATTTCACTCTTCTCAATGATTAATCTGTTGTATTACACAACCTCTGAGTATTTAGCTTTATCAATGACATGTACTTTAAAAATGTTTTGGAGATCTTACCAGTCTTTGAAAACATCCTTGTGCCCTGTTTCAGTTCCAGTTTGATGTATATTTTCTGCCTTGCACCCGATTATTCCTACATCTGATGGATGGCCTTGGGAATCTAATTCTGGTATTGATTGATTTTGCTGATTGTCTCCCCTTGTAGCTGCTTTCTTCATTATTGTGTAAATTTAGATCATGAGCTCATGTTTAGCTAAACAGCTGACCTTGTAAGAGGCTTAGGTGTGAACACTCGTAAGTTTCAGCAGAAAGTCGGCAAAGATTTATTTGTGTCCCTCCAATGAGTGGCCCGCAAGGACCCCGTTTTCTACAAGTGTTGGTCCAATACTCCCTCTAGAGTCAGGGGACTCACACTGGGCTGCTTTGCAGCCCCCGATCTGGGGCAGGGCCAGTGGGCGGCCTGTGGCCTAGGCAGGAGTCTCTCCGCGTGTGTCCCAGGGACACATCTGCCTGCGAACTTCGGTCACCTGGCAGGAAGCTACGATGCCCAGACCTATGCTCAGCTGTGCAGCGAGGTGTACTGTGCGGACAGGTTCCACACACATTTCAAGTAAGTGGGCGGCCTGAGTGGAAAGGTGAGAGTTTGGGCAGCTTTGCAGACAAAGAAGGCCCCCTTTGGCCTGGGCCTAAATGCTTGTGACACTCCACTGGGCCTGCCGGGCTCTGAGGGCCCTGCCCTGGGCCCCCTGCTCCCCTGCCCTTTGTTCAGTCACAGCAGAGATGGCCACATCCACTCCCTCAGTGAGGGCAGTGTTCCAACCTCCCTCAGCTCCGCCCCCTCTCCGCAGGTTACCATGGACTACAGAGGCTGCATTCTGAGTCCAGGGCATTCCGAGAATGCCAAGGGCAGACAAGATGACTTTAAATGATTTCCTCTTCTGTCAGTTTTGGTAAACTTTAGGAGCTAGGAAATGGTCCCCTTTACAGAAATATTCAAATTTACTGGCATTTCATATATTCTCTGCTCTAACATTGTCCTGATTCTTTCTGTATATTCTTTACTTATGTTTTTGTTTTCCTTAATCAAAGTGTGTCTTTTAAAGCTTTTCTAAGAAGATTCTTTGGACTTACTAAATCACCTGAATTTTATACGTTTTCTGTTGTATTAAGTTCTGCTCATATCTTTATTTATCTTTTTTCTATGTTCTCAGGGTTTATTGTTTTCATCTTCTGATGTCAATTAAAACACTTGGTTATTCATTTTAATAAATGTTTTTAATTATAAAGATTTGAACTTTTGAAGATTCCAGCTTACTTGTACGTTTCTAAGGGTCAGGTGCTCTCCATTGTTGCTGGCCTAAGGCTTAGTTCACCATATAGCAATGTATATATTGACCTATTTTCCCCTCGACTTTCTGTGATTCCCTACATCTCACCTTTCTTTGCAGACAAGCCATTTGAAATACCCTTAACTTATTTCACAGCCAATAAGTCTTTGAAATAATGTGTATTTTTTAGAGAAATCTTCTTATATAATTAGGCAGAAAATCTGACCTGCCATAGTTTTCAAAACAGCATAATTTCACTCTTCTCAATGATTAATCTGTTGTATTACACAACTTCTGAGTATTTAGCTTTATCAATGACATGTACTTTAAAAATGTTTTGGAGATCCTACCAGTCTTTGAAAACATCCTTGTGCGTAGTTTCAGTTCCAGTTTGATGTATATTTTCTGCCTTGCACCGGATTATTCCTACATCTGATGGATGGATTTGGGAATCTAATTCTGGTATTGATTGTTTTTGCTGATTGTCTCCCCTTGTAGCTGCTTTCTTCATTATTGTGTAAATTTAGGCCATGAGCTCATGTTTAGCTAAACAGCTGACCTTGTAAGAGGCCTAGATGTGAACGCTCGTAAGTTTCAGCAGAAAGTCGGCAAAGATTTATTTGTGTCCCTCCAATGAGTGGCCCACAAGGACCCCGTTTTCTACAAGTGTTGGTCCAACACTCCCTCTAGAGGCAGGGGACACAGACAGGGCTGATTTGCGGCCCCCGATCTGGGGCAGGGGCAGTGGGCGGCCTGTGGCCCGGGCAGGAGCCTCTCTGCGTGTGTCCCAGGAACCCATCTGCCTGCGAATCTCGGTCACCTGGCAGGAAGATACGATGCCCCGACCTATGCTCAGGTGTGCAGCGAGGTGTACTGCGCGGACAGGTTCCACACACACTTCAAGTAAGAGGGCGGCCTGAGTGGAAAGGTGAGAGTTTGGGCAGCTGTGCAGACAAAGAAGGTGCACTTTGACCTGGGCCAAAATGCTTGTGACACTCCACTGGGCCTGCCGGGCTCTGAGGGCCATGCCCTGGGCTCCCTGCTCCCCTGCCCTTTGTTCAGTCACAGCAGAGATGGCCACACCCACTCCCTCAGTCAGGGCAGTGTTCCAAACTCCCTCAGCCCCACCCCCTCTCCGAAGGTTACCATGGACTACAGAGGCTGCATTCTGAGGCCAGGGCGTTCTGAGAATGCCAAGGGCAGACATGATGACCTTACATGATTTCCTCTTGTGTCAGTTTTGGTAAACTTTAGGAGCTAGGAAATGGTCCCCTTTACAGAAATGTTCAAATTTACTGGCATTTCATATATTCTCTGCTATAACATTGTCCTGACTCTTTCTGTATATTCTTTTCTTATGTTTTTGTTTTCCTTAATCAAAGTGTGTCTTTTAAATCTTTTCAAAGAAGATTCTTTGGACTTACTAAATCACCTGAATTTTATACGTTTTCTGTTGTATTAAGTTCTGCTCATATCTTTATTTATCTTTTTTCTATGTTCTCAGGGTTTATTGTTTTCATCTTCTGATGTCAATTAAAACACTTGGTTATTCATTTTAATAAATCTTTTTACTTATAAAGATTTGAACTTTTGAAGATTCCAGCTTACTTGTAAGTTTCTAAGGATCAGGTCCTCTCCATTGTTGCTGGCCTAAGGCTTAGTTCACCATATAGCAATGTATATATTGACCTATTTTCCCCTCGACTTTCTGTGATTCCCTACATCTCACCTTTCTTTGCAGACAAGCCATTTGAAATACCCTTAACTTATTTCACAGCCAATAAGTCTTTGAAATAATGTGTATTTTTTAGAGAAATCTTCTTATATAATTAGGCAGAAAATCTGACCTGAAATGGTTTTCAAACAGCATAATTTCACTCTTCTCAATGATTAATCTGTTGTATTACACAACCTTTGAGTATTTAGCTTTATCAATGACATATCCTTTAAAAATGTTTTAGAGATCCTACCAGTCTTTGAAAACATCCTTGTGCCTTGTTTCAGTTCCAGTTTGATGTATATTTTCTGCCTTGCACCCGATTATTCCTACATCTGATGGATGTCCTTGGGAATCTAATTCTGGTATTGATTGTTTTTGCTGATTGGCTCCCCTTGTAGCTGCTTTCTTAATTATTGTGTAAATTTAGATCATGAGCTCATGTTTAGCTAAACAGCTGACCTTGTAAAAGGCTTAGGTGTGAACACTAGTAAGTTTCAGCAGAAAGTCGGCATAGATTTATTTGTGTCCCTCCAATTAGTGGCCCGCAAGGACCCCGTTTTCTACAAGTATTGGTCCAATACTCCCTCTAGAAGCTGGGGACTCAGACAGGTCTGCTTTGCGGCCCCTGATCTGGGGCAGGGGCAGTGGGCGGCCTGTGGCCCGGGCAGGAGCCTCTCCGCGTGTGTCCCAGGGACACATCTGCCTGTGAACTTCGGTCACCTGGCAGGAAGCTATGATGCCCAGACCTATGCTCAGCTGTGCAGCGAGGTGTACTGTGTGGACAGGTTCCACACACACTTCAAGTAAGGGGGCGGCCTGAGTGGAAAGGTGAGAGTTTGGGCAGCTGTGCAGACAAAGAAGGCGCACTTTGGCCTGGGCCTAAATGCTTGTGATACTCCACTGGGCCTGCCGGGCTCTGAGGGCCCTGCCCTGGGCCCCCTGCACCCCTGCCCTTTGTTCAGTCACAGCAGAGATGGCCACACACACTCCCTCAGTCAGGGCAGTGTTCAACCTCCCTCAGCCCCGCCCCCTCTCCGAAGGTTACCATAGACTACAGAGGCTGCATTCTGAGGCCAGGGCGTTCTGAGAATGCCAAGGGCAGACATGATGACCTTAAATGATTTCCTCCTGTGTCAGTTTTGGTAAACTTTAGGAGCTAGGAAATGGTCCACTTTACAGAAATGTTCAAATTTACTGGCATTTCATATATTCTCTGCTGTAACATTGCCCTGACTCTTTCTGTATATTCTTTACTTATGTTTTTGTTTTCCTTAATCAAAGTGTGTCTTTTATATCTTTTCAAAGAAGATTCTTTGGTCGTACTATATCACCTGAATTTTATACGTTTTCTGCTGTATTAAGTTCTGCTCATATCTTTATTTATCTTTTTTCTATGTTCTCAGTGTTTATTGTTTTCATCTTCTGATGTCAGTTAAAAGACTTGGTTATTCATTTTAATAAAACTTTTTAGTTATAAAGATTTGAACTTTTGAAGATTCCAGCTTACTTGTAAGTTTCTAACGGTCAGGTCCTCTCCATTGTTGCTGGCCTAAGGATTAGTTCACCATATAGCAGTGTATATATTGACCTATATTCCCCTCTTCTTTCTGTGATTCCCTACATCGCACCTTTCTTTGCAGACAAGCCATTTGAAATACCCTTAACTTATTTCACAGCCAATAAGTCTTTGAAATAATGTGTATTTTTTAGAGAAATCTTCTTATATAATTAGGCAGAAAATCTGACCTGCCATGGTTTTCAAAACAGCATAATTTCACTCTTCTCAATGATTAATCTGTTGTATTACACAACCTTTGAGTATTTAGCTTTATCAATGACATATCCTTTAAAAATGTTTTAGAGATCCTACCAGTCTTTGAAAACATCCTTGTGCCTTGTTTCAGTTCCAGTTTGATGTATATTTTCTGCCTTGCACCCGATTATTCCTACATCTGATGGATGTCCTTGGGAATCTAATTCTGGTATTGATTGTTTTTGCTGATTGGCTCCCCTTGTAGCTGCTTTCTTCATTATTGTGTAAATTTAGATCATGAGCTCATGTTTAGCTAAACAGCTGACCTTGTAAAAGGCTTAGGTGTGAACACTCGTAAGTTTCAGCAGAAAGTCGGCAAAGATTTATTTGTGTCCCTCCAATGAGTGGCCCGCAAGGACCCCGTTTTCTACAAGTGTTGGTCCAATACTCCCTCTAGAGGCAGGAGACTCAGACAGGTCTGCATTGCGGCCCCTGATCTGGGGCAGGGGCTCTCGGTGGCCTGTGGCCCGGGCAGGAGCCTCTCCGCGTGTGTCCCAGGGACACATCTGCCTGCGAAATTCGGTCACCTGGCAGGAAGCTACGATGCCCAGACCTATGCTCAGCTGTGCAGCGAGGTGTACTGTGTGGACAGGTTCCACACACACTTCAAGTAAGGGGGCGGCCTGAGTGGAAAGGTGAGAGTTTGGGCAGCTGTGCAGACAAAGAAGGCGCACTTTGGCCTGGGCCTAAATGCTTGTGACACTCCACTGGGCCTGCCGGGCTCTGAGGGCCCTGCCCTGGGCCCCCTGCTCCCCTGCCCTTTGTTCAGTCACAGCAGAGATGGCCACACCCACTCCTTCAATGTGGGCAGAGTTCCAACCACCCTCAGCCCCGCCCCTCTCCGAAGGTTACCATAGACTACAGAGGCTGCATTCTGAGGCCAGGGCGTTCTGAGAATGCCAAGGGCAGACATGATGACCTTAAATTATTTCCTCCTGTGTCAGTTTTGGTAAACTTTAGGAGCTAGGAAATGGTCCCCTTTACAGAAATGTTCAAATTTACTGGCATTTCATATATTCTCTGCTATAACATTGTCCTGACTCTTTCTGTATATTCTTTACTTATGTTTTTGTTTTCCTTAATCAAAGTGTGTCTTTTAAATCTTTTCAAAGAAGATTCTTTGGTCTTACTATATCACCTGAATTTTATACGTTTTCTGTTGTATTAAGTTCTGCTCATATCTTTATTTATCTTTTTTCTATGTTCTCAGGGTTTATTGTTTTCATCTTCTGATGTCAGTTAAAACACTTGGTTATTCATTTTAATAAATCTTTTTACTTATAAAGATTTGAACTTTTGAAGATTCCAGCTTACTTGTACGTTTCTAAGGGTCAGGTCCTCTCCATTGTTGCTGGCCTAAGGCTTAGTTCACCATATAGCAATGTATATATTGACCTATTTTCCCCTCGACTTTCTGTGATTCCCTACATCTCACCTTTCTTTGCAGACAAGCCATTTGAAATACCCTTAACTTATTTCACAGCCAATAAGTCTTTGAAATAATGTGTATTTTTTAGAGAAATCTTCTTATATAATTAGGCAGAAAATCTGACCTGCAATGGTTTTCAAACAGCATAATTTCACTCTTCTCAATGATTAATCTGTTGTATTACACAACCTTTGAGTATTTAGCTTTATCAATGACATATCCTTTAAAAATGTTTTAGAGATCCTACCAGTCTTTGAAAACATCCTTGTGCCTTGTTTCAGTTCCAGTTTGATGTATATTTTCTGCCTTGCACCCGATTATTCCTACATCTGATGGATGTCCTTGGGAATCTAATTCTGGTATTGATTGTTTTTGCTGATTGGCTCCCCTTGTAGCTGCTTTCTTCATTATTGTGTAAATTTAGATCATGAGCTCATGTTTAGCTAAACAGCTGACCTTGTAAAAGGCTTAGGTGTGAACACTCGTAAGTTTCAGCAGAAAGTCGGCATAGATTTATTTGTGTCCCTCCAATTAGTGGCCCGCAAGGACCCCGTTTTCTACAAGTATTGGTCCAATACTCCCTCTAGAAGCAGGGGACTCAGACAGGTCTGCTTTGCGGCCCCTGATCTGGGGCAGGGGCAGTGGGCGGCCTGTGGCCCGGGCAGGAGCCTCTCCGCGTGTGTCCCAGGGACACATCTGCCTGTGAACTTCGGTCACCTGGCAGGAAGCTATGATGCCCAGACCTATGCTCAGCTGTGCAGCGAGGTGTACTGTGTGGACAGGTTCCACACACACTTCAAGTAAGGGGGTGGCCTGAGTGGAAAGGTGAGAGTTTGGGCAGCTGTGCAGACAAAGAAGGCGAACTTTGGCCTGGGCCTAAATGCTTGTGATACTCCACTGGGCCTGCCGGGCTCTGAGGGCCCTGCCCTGGGCCCCCTGCACCCCTGCCCTTTGTTCAGTCACAGCAGAGATGGCCACACACACTCCCACAGTCAGGGCAGTGTTCAACCTCCCTCAGCCCCGCCCCCTCTCCGAAGGTTACCATAGACTACAGAGGCTGCATTCTGAGGCCAGGGCGTTCTGAGAATGCCAAGGGCAGACATGATGACCTTACATGATTTCCTCCTGTGTCAGTTTTGGTAAACTTTAGGAGCTAGGAAATGGTCCCCTTTACAGAAATGTTCAAATTTACTGGCATTTCATATATTCTCTGCTCTAACATTGTCCTGATTCTTTCTGTATATTCTTTACTTATGTTTTTGTTTTCCTTAATCAAAGTGTGTCTTTTAAAGCTTTTCAAAGAAGATTCTTTGGACTTACTAAATCACCTGAATTTTATACGTTTTCTGTTGTATTAAGTTCTGCTCATATCTTTATTTATCTTTTTTCTATGTTCTCAGGGTTTATTGTTTTCATCTTCTGATGTCAATTAAAACACTTGGTTATTCATTTTAATAAATGTTTTTAATTATAAACATTTGAACTTTTGAAGATTCCAGCTTACTTGTACGTTTCTAAGGGTCAGGTGCTCTCCATTGTTGCTGGCCTAAGGCTTAGTTCACCATATAGCAATGTATATATTGACCTATTTTCCCCTCGACTTTCTGTGATTCCCTACATCTCACCTTTCTTTGCAGACAAGCCATTTGAAATACCCTTAACTTATTTCACAGCCAATAAGTCTTTGAAATAATGTGTATTTTTTAGAGAAATCTTCTTATATAATTAGGCAGAAAATCTGACCTGCCATAGTTTTCAAAACAGCATAATTTCACTCTTCTCAATGATTAATCTGTTGTATTACACAACCTCTGAGTATTTAGCTTTATCAATGACATGTACTTTAAAAATGTTTTGGAGATCCTACCAGTCTTTGAAAACATCCTTGTGCGTAGTTTCAGTTCCAGTTTGATGTATATTTTCTGCCTTGCACCGGATTATTCCTACATCTGATGGATGGATTTGGGAATCTAATTCTGGTATTGATTGTTTTTGCTGATTGTCTCCCCTTGTAGCTGCTTTCTTCATTATTGTGTAAATTTAGGCCATGAGCTCATGTTTAGCTAAACAGCTGACCTTGTAAGAGGCCTAGATGTGAACGCTCGTAAGTTTCAGCAGAAAGTCGGCAAAGATTTATTTGTGTCCCTCCAATGAGTGGCCCACAAGGACCCCGTTTTCTACAAGTGTTGGTCCAACACTCCCTCTAGAGGCAGGGGACACAGACAGGGCTGATTTGCGGCCCCCGATCTGGGGCAGGGGCAGTGGGCGGCCTGTGGCCCGGGCAGTAGCCTCTCTGCGTGTGTCCCAGGAACCCATCTGCCTGCGAATCTCGGTCACCTGGCAGGAAGATACGATGCCCCGACCTATGCTCAGCTGTGCAGCGAGGTGTACTGCGCGGACAGGTTCCACACACCCTTCAAGTAAGAGGGCGGCCTGAGTGGAAAGGTGAGAGTTTGTGCAGCTGTGCAGACAAAGAAGGCACCCTTTGGACTTGGCCTAAATGCTTGTGACACTCCACTGGGCCTGCCGGGCTCTGAGGGCCCTGCCCTGGGCCCCCTGCTCCCCTGCCCTTTGTTCAGTCACAGCAGAGATGGCCACACACACTCCCTCAGTCAGGGCAGTGTTCCAACCTCCCTCAGCCCCGCCCCCTCTCCGAAGGTTACCATGGACTACAGAGGCTGCATTCTGAGGCCAGGGCGTTCTGAGAATGCCAAGGGCAGACATGATGACCTTACATGATTTCCTCTTGTGTCAGTTTTGGTAAACTTTAGGAGCTAGGAAATGGTCCCCTTTACAGAAATGTTCAAATTTACTGGCATTTCATATATTCTCTGCTATAACATTGTCCTGACTCTTTCTGTATATTCTTTATTTATGTTTTTGTTTTCCTTAATCAAAGTGTGTCTTTTAAATCTTTTCAAAGAAGATTCTTTGGTCTTACTATATCAGCTGAATTTTATACGTTTTGTGCTGTATTAAGTTCTGCTCATATCTTTATTTATCTTTTTTCTATGTTCTCAGGGTTTATTGTTTTCATCTTCTGATGTCAGTTAAAACACTTGGTTATTCATTTTAATAAATCTTTTTACTTATAAAGATTTGAACTTTTGAAGATTCCAGCTTACTTGTAAGTTTCTAAGGGTCATGTCCTCTCCATTGTTGCTGGCCTAAGGCTTAGTTCACCATATAGCAGTGTATATATTGACCTATATTCCCCTCGACTTTCTGTGATTCCCTACATCTCACCTTTCTTTGCAGACAAGCCATTTGAAATACCCTTAACTTATTTCACAGCAAATAAGTCTTTGAAATAATGTGTATTTTTTAGAGAAATCTTCTTATATAATTAGGCAGAAAATCTGACCTGCCATAGTTTTCAAAACAGCATAATTTCACTCTTCTCAATGATTAATCTGTTGTATTACACAACCTCTGAGTATTTAGCTTTATCAATGACATGTACTTTAAAAAGGTTTTGGAGATCCTACCAGTCTTTGAAAACATCCTTGTGCGTAGTTTCAGTTCCAGTTTGATGTATATTTTCTGCCTTGCACCCGATTATTCCTACATCTGATGGATGGCCTTGGGAATCTAATTCTGGTATTGATTGTTTTTGCTGATTGTCTCCCCTTGTAGCTGCTTTCTTCATTATTGTGTAAATTTAGATCATGAGCTCATGTTTAGCTAAACAGCAGACCTTGTAAGAGGCTTAGGTGTGAACACTCGTAAGTTTCAGCAGAAAGTCGGCAAAGATTTATTTGTGTCCCTCCAATGAGTGGCCCGCAAGGACCCCGTTTTCTACAAGTGTTGGTCCAATACTCCCTCTAGATGCAGGGGACTAAGACAGGGCTGCTTTGCGGCCCCCGATCTGGGGCAGGGGCAGTGGGCGGCCTGTGGCCAGGGCAGGAGCCTCACCGCGTGTGTCCCAGGGACCAATCTGCCTGCGAACCTCGGTCACCTGGCAGGAAGCTACGATGCCCCGACCTATGCTCAGCTGTGCAGCGAGGTGTACTGCGCGGACAGGTTCCACACACACTTCAAGTAAGAGGGCGGCCTGAGTGGAAAGGTGAGAGTTTGGGCAGCTGTGCAGACAAAGAAGGTGCACTTTGACCTGAGCCAAAATGCTTGTGACACTCCACTGGGCCTGCCGGGCTCTGAGGGCCCTGCCCTGGGCCCCCTTCTCCCCTGCCCTTTGTTCAGTCACAGCAGAGATGGCCACACCCACTCCCTCAGTCAGGGCAGTGTTCCAACCTCCCTCATCCCCGCCCCCTCTCCGAAGGTTACCATGGACTACAGAGGCTGCATTCTGAGGCCAGGGCGTTCTGAGAATGCCAAGGGCAGACATGATGACCTTACATGATTTCCTCTTGTGTCAGTTTTGGTAAACTTTAGGAGCTAGGAAATGGTCCCCTTTACAGAAATGTTCAAATTTACTGGCATTTCATATATTCTCTGCTATAACATTGTCCTGACTCTTTCTGTATATTCTTTTCTTATGTTTTTGTTTTCCTTAATCAAAGTGTGTCTTTTACATCTTTTCAAAGAAGATTCTTTGGTCTTACTATATCACCTGAATTTTATACGTTTTCTGTTGTATTAAGTTCTGCTCATATCTTTATTTATCCTTTTTCTATGTTCTCAGGGTTTATTGTTTTCATCTTCTGATGTCAATTAAAACACTTGGTTATTCATTTTAATAAATGTTTTTAATTATA
The DNA here is from genome assembly GCF_964341445.2 of Mesoplodon mirus. NCBI lineage: Eukaryota > Metazoa > Chordata > Mammalia > Artiodactyla > Ziphiidae > Mesoplodon > Mesoplodon mirus. The sequence goes on along the minus strand of NC_138976.1, from coordinate 200,525,795 downwards.
AAGATTTGAACTTTTGAAGATTCCAGCTTACTTGTACGTTTCTAAGGGTCAGGTGCTCTCCATTGTTGCTGGCCTAAGGCTTAGTTCACCATATAGCAATGTATATATTGACCTATTTTCCCCTCGACTTTCTGTGATTCCCTACATCTCACCTTTCTTTGCAGACAAGCCATTTGAAATACCCTTAACTTATTTCACAGCCAATAAGTCTTTGAAATAATGTGTATTTTTTAGAGAAATCTTCTTATATAATTAGGCAGAAAATCTGACCTGCCATAGTTTTCAAAACAGCATAATTTCACTCTTCTCAATGATTAATCTGTTGTATTACACAACCTCTGAGTATTTAGCTTTATCAATGACATGTACTTTAAAAATGTTTTGGAGATCCTACCAGTCTTTGAAAACATCCTTGTGCGTAGTTTCAGTTCCAGTTTGATGTATATTTTCTGCCTTGCACCGGATTATTCCTACATCTGATGGATGGATTTGGGAATCTAATTCTGGTATTGATTGTTTTTGCTGATTGTCTCCCCTTGTAGCTGCTTTCTTCATTATTGTGTAAATTTAGGCCATGAGCTCATGTTTAGCTAAACAGCTGACCTTGTAAGAGGCCTAGATGTGAACGCTCGTAAGTTTCAGCAGAAAGTCGGCAAAGATTTATTTGTGTCCCTCCAATGAGTGGCCCACAAGGACCCCGTTTTCTACAAGTGTTGGTCCAACACTCCCTCTAGAGGCAGGGGACACAGACAGGGCTGATTTGCGGCCCCCGATCTGGGGCAGGGGCAGTGGGCGGCCTGTGGCCCGGGCAGTAGCCTCTCTGCGTGTGTCCCAGGAACCCATCTGCCTGCGAATCTCGGTCACCTGGCAGGAAGATACGATGCCCCGACCTATGCTCAGCTGTGCAGCGAGGTGTACTGCGCGGACAGGTTCCACACACCCTTCAAGTAAGAGGGCGGCCTGAGTGGAAAGGTGAGAGTTTGGGCAGCTGTGCAGACAAAGAAGGCACCCTTTGGACTTGGCCTAAATGCTTGTGACACTCCACTGGGCCTGCCGGGCTCTGAGGGCCCTGCCCTGGGCCCCCTGCTCCCCTGCCCTTTGTTCAGTCACAGCAGAGATGGCCACACACACTCCCTCAGTCAGGGCAGTGTTCCAACCTCCCTCAGCCCCGCCCCCTCTCCGAAGGTTACCATGGACTACAGAGGCTGCATTCTGAGGCCAGGGCGTTCTGAGAATGCCAAGGGCAGACATGATGACCTTACATGATTTCCTCTTGTGTCAGTTTTGGTAAACTTTAGGAGCTAGGAAATGGTCCCCTTTACAGAAATGTTCAAATTTACTGGCATTTCATATATTCTCTGCTATAACATTGTCCTGACTCTTTCTGTATATTCTTTATTTATGTTTTTGTTTTCCTTAATCAAAGTGTGTCTTTTAAATCTTTTCAAAGAAGATTCTTTGGTCTTACTATATCAGCTGAATTTTATACGTTTTGTGCTGTATTAAGTTCTGCTCATATCTTTATTTATCTTTTTTCTATGTTCTCAGGGTTTATTGTTTTCATCTTCTGATGTCAGTTAAAACACTTGGTTATTCATTTTAATAAATCTTTTTACTTATAAAGATTTGAACTTTTGAAGATTCCAGCTTACTTGTAAGTTTCTAAGGGTCATGTCCTCTCCATTGTTGCTGGCCTAAGGCTTAGTTCACCATATAGCAGTGTATATATTGACCTATATTCCCCTCGACTTTCTGTGATTCCCTACATCTCACCTTTCTTTGCAGACAAGCCATTTGAAATACCCTTAACTTATTTCACAGCCAATAAGTCTTTGAAATAATGTGTATTTTTTAGAGAAATCTTCTTATATAATTAGGCAGAAAATCTGACCTGCCATAGTTTTCAAAACAGCATAATTTCACTCTTCTCAATGATTAATCTGTTGTATTACACAACCTCTGAGTATTTAGCTTTATCAATGACATGTACTTTAAAAAGGTTTTGGAGATCCTACCAGTCTTTGAAAACATCCTTGTGCCTTGTTTCAGTTCCAGTTTGATGTATATTTTCTGCCTTGCACCCGATTATTCCTACATCTGATGGATGGCCTTGGGAATCTAATTCTGGTATTGATTGTTTTTGCTGATTGTCTCCCCTTGTAGCTGCTTTCTTCATTATTGTGTAAATTTAGATCATGAGCTCATGTTTAGCTAAACAGCAGACCTTGTAAGAGGCTTAGGTGTGAACACTCGTAAGTTTCAGCAGAAAGTCGGCAAAGATTTATTTGTGTCCCTCCAATGAGTGGCCCGCAAGGACCCCGTTTTCTACAAGTGTTGGTCCAATACTCCCTCTAGATGCAGGGGACTAAGACAGGGCTGCTTTGCGGCCCCCGATCTGGGGCAGGGGCAGTGGGCGGCCTGTGGCCAGGGCAGGAGCCTCACCGCGTGTGTCCCAGGGACCAATCTGCCTGCGAACCTCGGTCACCTGGCAGGAAGCTACGATGCCCCGACCTATGCTCAGCTGTGCAGCGAGGTGTACTGCGCGGACAGGTTCCACACACACTTCAAGTAAGAGGGCGGCCTGAGTGGAAAGGTGAGAGTTTGGGCAGCTGTGCAGACAAAGAAGGTGCACTTTGACCTGAGCCAAAATGCTTGTGACACTCCACTGGGCCTGCCGGGCTCTGAGGGCCCTGCCCTGGGCCCCCTTCTCCCCTGCCCTTTGTTCAGTCACAGCAGAGATGGCCACACCCACTCCCTCAGTCAGGGCAGTGTTCCAACCTCCCTCATCCCCGCCCCCTCTCCGAAGGTTACCATGGACTACAGAGGCTGCATTCTGAGGCCAGGGCGTTCTGAGAATGCCAAGGGCAGACATGATGACCTTACATGATTTCCTCTTGTGTCAGTTTTGGTAAACTTTAGGAGCTAGGAAATGGTCCCCTTTACAGAAATGTTCAAATTTACTGGCATTTCATATATTCTCTGCTATAACATTGTCCTGACTCTTTCTGTATATTCTTTTCTTATGTTTTTGTTTTCCTTAATCAAAGTGTGTCTTTTACATCTTTTCAAAGAAGATTCTTTGGTCTTACTATATCACCTGAATTTTATACGTTTTCTGTTGTATTAAGTTCTGCTCATATCTTTATTTATCCTTTTTCTATGTTCTCAGGGTTTATTGTTTTCATCTTCTGATGTCAATTAAAACACTTGGTTATTCATTTTAATAAATGTTTTTAATTATAAAGATTTGAACTTTTGAAGATTCCAGCTTACTTGTACGTTTCTAAGGGTCAGGTGCTCTCCATTGTTGCTGGCCTAAGGCTTAGTTCACCATATAGCAATGTATATATTGACCTATTTTCCCCTCGACTTTCTGTGATTCCCTACATCTCACCTTTCTTTGCAGACAAGCCATTTGAAATACCCTTAACTTATTTCACAGCCAATAAGTCTTTGAAATAATGTGTATTTTTTAGAGAAATCTTCTTATATAATTAGGCAGAAAATCTGACCTGCCATAGTTTTCAAAACAGCATAATTTCACTCTTCTCAATGATTAATCTGTTGTATTACACAACCTCTGAGTATTTAGCTTTATCAATGACATGTACTTTAAAAATGTTTTGGAGATCCTACCAGTCTTTGAAAACATCCTTGTGCGTAGTTTCAGTTCCAGTTTGATGTATATTTTCTGCCTTGCACCGGATTATTCCTACATCTGATGGATGGATTTGGGAATCTAATTCTGGTATTGATTGTTTTTGCTGATTGTCTCCCCTTGTAGCTGCTTTCTTCATTATTGTGTAAATTTAGGCCATGAGCTCATGTTTAGCTAAACAGCTGACCTTGTAAGAGGCCTAGATGTGAACGCTCGTAAGTTTCAGCAGAAAGTCGGCAAAGATTTATTTGTGTCCCTCCAATGAGTGGCCCACAAGGACCCCGTTTTCTACAAGTGTTGGTCCAACACTCCCTCTAGAGGCAGGGGACACAGACAGGGCTGATTTGCGGCCCCCGATCTGGGGCAGGGGCAGTGGGCGGCCTGTGGCCCGGGCAGTAGCCTCTCTGCGTGTGTCCCAGGAACCCATCTGCCTGCGAATCTCGGTCACCTGGCAGGAAGATACGATGCCCCGACCTATGCTCAGGTGTGCAGCGAGGTGTACTGCGCGGACAGGTTCCACACACCCTTCAAGTAAGAGGGCGGCCTGAGTGGAAAGGTGAGAGTTTGGGCAGCTGTGCAGACAAAGAAGGCACCCTTTGGACTTGGCCTAAATGCTTGTGACACTCCACTGGGCCTGCCGGGCTCTGAGGGCCCTGCCCTGGGCCCCCTGCTCCCCTGCCCTTTGTTCAGTCACAGCAGAGATGGCCACACACACTCCCTCAGTCAGGGCAGTGTTCCAACCTCCCTCAGCCCCGCCCCCTCTCCGAAGGTTACCATGGACTACAGAGGCTGCATTCTGAGGCCAGGGCGTTCTGAGAATGCCAAGGGCAGACATGATGACCTTACATGATTTCCTCTTGTGTCAGTTTTGGTAAACTTTAGGAGCTAGGAAATGGTCCCCTTTACAGAAATGTTCAAATTTACTGGCATTTCATATATTCTCTGCTATAACATTGTCCTGACTCTTTCTGTATATTCTTTATTTATGTTTTTGTTTTCCTTAATCAAAGTGTGTCTTTTAAATCTTTTCAAAGAAGATTCTTTGGTCTTACTATATCAGCTGAATTTTATACGTTTTGTGCTGTATTAAGTTCTGCTCATATCTTTATTTATCTTTTTTCTATGTTCTCAGGGTTTATTGTTTTCATCTTCTGATGTCAGTTAAAACACTTGGTTATTCATTTTAATAAATCTTTTTACTTATAAAGATTTGAACTTTTGAAGATTCCAGCTTACTTGTAAGTTTCTAAGGGTCATGTCCTCTCCATTGTTGCTGGCCTAAGGCTTAGTTCACCATATAGCAGTGTATATATTGACCTATATTCCCCTCGACTTTCTGTGATTCCCTACATCTCACCTTTCTTTGCAGACAAGCCATTTGAAATACCCTTAACTTATTTCACAGCCAATAAGTCTTTGAAATAATGTGTATTTTTTAGAGAAATCTTCTTATATAATTAGGCAGAAAATCTGACCTGCCATAGTTTTCAAAACAGCATAATTTCACTCTTCTCAATGATTAATCTGTTGTATTACACAACCTCTGAGTATTTAGCTTTATCAATGACATGTACTTTAAAAAGGTTTTGGAGATCCTACCAGTCTTTGAAAACATCCTTGTGCCTTGTTTCAGTTCCAGTTTGATGTATATTTTCTGCCTTGCACCCGATTATTCCTACATCTGATGGATGGCCTTGGGAATCTAATTCTGGTATTGATTGTTTTTGCTGATTGTCTCCCCTTGTAGCTGCTTTCTTCATTATTGTGTAAATTTAGATCATGAGCTCATGTTTAGCTAAACAGCAGACCTTGTAAGAGGCTTAGGTGTGAACACTCGTAAGTTTCAGCAGAAAGTCGGCAAAGATTTATTTGTGTCCCTCCAATGAGTGGCCCGCAAGGACCCCGTTTTCTACAAGTGTTGGTCCAATACTCCCTCTAGATGCAGGGGACTAAGACAGGGCTGCTTTGCGGCCCCCGATCTGGGGCAGGGGCAGTGGGCGGCCTGTGGCCAGGGCAGGAGCCTCACCGCGTGTGTCCCAGGGACCAATCTGCCTGCGAACCTCGGTCACCTGGCAGGAAGCTACGATGCCCCGACCTATGCTCAGCTGTGCAGCGAGGTGTACTGCGCGGACAGGTTCCACACGCACTTCAAGTAAGAGGGCGGCCTGAGTGGAAAGGTGAGAGTTTGGGCAGCTGTGCAGACAAAGAAGGTGCACTTTGACCTGAGCCAAAATGCTTGTGACACTCCACTGGGCCTGCCGGGCTCTGAGGGCCCTGCCCTGGGCCCCCTGCTCCCCTGCCCTTTGTTCAGTCACAGCAGAGATGGCCACACCCACTCCCTCAGTCAGGGCAGTGTTCCAACCTCCCTCAGCCCCGCCCCCTCTCCGAAGGTTACCATGGACTACAGAGGCTGCATTCTGAGGCCAGGGCGTTCTGAGAATGCCAAGGGCAGACATGATGACCTTACATGATTTCCTCTTGTGTCAATTTTGGTAAACTTTAGGAGCTAGGAAATGGTCCCCTTTACAGAAATGTTCAAATTTACTGGCATTTCATATATTCTCTGCTATAACATTGTCCTGACTCTTTCTGTATATTCTTTTCTTATGTTTTTGTTTTCCTTAATCAAAGTGTGTCTTTTAAATCTTTTCAAAGAAGATTCTTTGGACTTACTAAATCACCTGAATTTTATACGTTTTCTGTTGTATTAAGTTCTGCTCATATCTTTATTTATCTTTTTTCTATGTTCTCAGGGTTTATTGTTTTCATCTTCTGATGTCAATTAAAACACTTGGTTATTCATTTTAATAAATCTTTTTACTTATAAAGATTTGAACTTTTGAAGATTCCAGCTTACTTGTACGTTTCTAAGGGTCAGGTCCTCTCCATTGTTGCTGGCCTAAGTCTTAGTTCACCATATAGCAATGTATATATTGACCTATTTTCCCCTCGACTTTCTGTGATTCCCTACATCTCACCTTTCTTTGCAGACAAGCCATTTGAAATACCCTTAACTTATTTCACAGCCAATAAGTCTTTGAAATAATGTGTATTTTTTAGAGAAATCTTCTTATATAATTAGGCAGAAAATCTGACCTGCAATGGTTTTCAAACAGCATAATTTCACTCTTCTCAATGATTAATCTGTTGTATTACACAACCTCTGAGTATTTAGCTTTATCAATGACATATCCTTTAAAAATGTTTTAGAGATCCTACCAGTCTTTGAAAACATCCTTGTGCCTTGTTTCAGTTCCAGTTTGATGTATATTTTCTGCCTTGCACCCGATTATTCCTACATCTGATGGATGTCCTTGGGAATCTAATTCTGGTATTGATTGTTTTTGCTGATTGGCTCCCGTTGTAGCTGCTTTCTTCATTATTGTGTAAATTTAGATCATGAGCTCATGTTTAGCTAAACAGCTGACCTTGTAAAAGGCTTAGGTGTGAACACTCGTAAGTTTCAGCAGAAAGTCGGCATAGATTTATTTGTGTCCCTCCAATTAGTGGCCCACAAGGACCCCGTTTTCTACAAGTATTGGTCCAATACTCCCTCTAGAAGCAGGGGACTCAGACAGGTCTGCTTTGCGGCCCCTGATCTGGGGCAGGGGCAGTGGGCGGCCTGTGGCCCGGGCAGGAGCCTCTCCGCGTGTGTCCCAGGGACACATCTGCCTGTGAACTTCGGTCACCTGGCAGGAAGCTATGATGCCCAGACCTATGCTCAGCTGTGCAGCGAGGTGTACTGTGTGGACAGGTTCCACACACACTTCAAGTAAGGGGGCGGCCTGAGTGGAAAGGTGAGAGTTTGGGCAGCTGTGCAGACAAAGAAGGCGCACTTTGGCCTGGGCCTAAATGCTTGTGATACTCCCCTGGGCCTGCCGGGCTCTGAGGGCCCTGCCCTGGGCCCCCTGCACCCCTGCCCTTTGTTCAGTCACAGCAGAGATGGCCACACACACTCCCTCAGTCAGGGCAGTGTTCAACCTCCCTCAGCCCCGCCCCCTCTCCGAAGGTTAACATAGACTACAGAGGCTGCATTCTGAGGCCAGGGCGTTCTGAGAATGCCAAGGGCAGACATGATGACCTTAAATGATTTCCTCCTGTGTCAGTTTTGGTAAACTTAAGGAGCTAGGAAATGGTCCCCTTTACAGAAATGTTCAAATTTACTGGCATTTCATATATTCTCTGCTGTAACATTGTCCTGACTCTTTCTGTATATTCTTTACTTATGTTTTTGTTTTCCTTAATCAAAGTGTGTCTTTTATATCTTTTCAAAGAAGATTCTTTGATCGTACTATATCACCTGAATTTTATACGTTTTCTGCTGTATTAAGTTGTGCTCATATCTTTATTTATCTTTTTTCTATGCTCTCAGGTTTTATTGTTTTCATCTTCTGATGTCAGTTAAAACACTTGGTTATTCATTTTAATAAATCTTTTTAGTTATAAAGATTTGAACTTTTGATGATTCCAGCTTACTTGTAAGTTTCTAAGGGTCAGGTCCTCTCCATTGTTGCTGGCCTAAGGATTAGTTCACCATATAGCAGTGTATATATTGACCTATATTCCCCTCTTCTTTCTGTGATTCCCTACATCTCACCTTTCTTTGCAGACAAGCCATTTGAAATACCCTTAACTTATTTCACAGCCAATAAGTCTTTGAAATAATGTGTATTTTTTAGAGAAATCTTCTTATATAATTAGGCAGAAAATCTGACCTGCCATGGTTTTCAAAACAGCATAATTTCACTCTTCTCAATGATTAATCTGTTGTATTACACAACCTTTGAGTATTTAGCTTTATCAATGACATATCCTTTAAAAATGTTTTAGAGATCCTACCAGTCTTTGAAAACATCCTTGTGCGTAGTTTCAGTTCCAGTTTGATGTATATTTTCTGCCTTGCACCCGATTATTCCTACATCTGATGGATGGACTTGGGAATCTAATTCTGGTATTGATTGTTTTTGCTGATTGTCTCCCCTTGTAGCTGCTTTCTTCATTATTGTGTAAACTTAGACCATGAGCTCATGTTTAGCTAAACAGCTGACCTTGTAAGAGGCTTAGTTGTGAACGCTCATAAGTTTCAGCAGAAAGTCGGCAAAGATTTATTTGTGTCCCTCCAATGAGTGGCCCGCAAGGACCCCGTTTTCTTCAAGTGTTGGTCCAATACTCCCTCTAGAGGCAGGGGACTCAGACAGGGCTGCTTTGCAGCCCCCGATCTGGGGCAGGGGCAGTGGGCGGCCTGTGGCCCGGGCAGGAGCCTCTCCGCGTGTGTCCCAGGAACCCATCTGCCTGTGAATCTCGGTCACCTGGCAGGAAGATACGATGCCCCGACCTATGCTCAGGTGTGCAGCGAGGTGTACTGCAAGGACAGGTTCCACACACCCTTCAAGTAAGAGGGCGGCCTGAGTGGAAAGGTGAGAGTTTGTGCAGCTGTGCAGACAAAGAAGGCACCCTTTGGACTTGGCCTAAATGCTTGTGACACTCCACTGAGCCTGCCGGGCTCTGAGGGCCCTGCCCTGGGCCCCCTGCTCCCCTGCCCTTTGTTCAGTCACAGCAGAGATGGCCACACACACTCCCTCAGTGAGGGCAGTGTTCCAACCACCCTCAGCCCCGCCCCCTCTCCGCAGGTTACCATAGACTACAGAGGCTGCATTCAGAGGCCAGGGCGTTCTGAGAATGCCAAGGGCAGACATGATGACCTTAAATGATTTCCTCTTGTGTCAGGTTTGGTGAACTTTAGGAGCTAGGAAATGGTCCCCTTTACAGAAATGTTCAAATTTACTGGCATTTCATATATTCTCTGCTATAACATTGTCCTGACTCTTTCTGTATATTCTTTACATATGTTTTTGTTTTCCTTAATCAAAGTGTGTCTTTTAAATCTTTTCAAAGAAGATTCTTTGGTCTTACTATATCACCTGAATTTTATACGTTTTCTGTTGTATTAAGTTCTGCTCATATCTTTATTTATCTTTTTTCTATGTTCTCAGGGTTTATTGTTTTCATCTTCGGATGTCAATTAAAACACTTGGTTATTCATTTTAATAAATCTTTTTGGTTATAAAGATTTGAACTTTGGAAGATTCCAGCTTACTTGTACGTTTCTAAGGGTCAGGTCCTCTCCATTGTTCCTGGCCTAAGGCTTAGGTCACCATATAGCAATGTATATATTGACCTATATTCCCCTCGACTTTCTGTGATTCCCTATATCTCACCTTTCTTTGCAGACAAGCCATTTGAAATACCCTTAACTTATTTCACAGCCAATAAGTCTTTGAAATAATGTGTATTTTTTAGAGAAATCTTCTTATATAATTAGGCAGAAAATCTGACCTGCCATGGTTTTCAAAACAGCATAATTTCACTCTTCTCAATGATTAATCTGTTGTATTACACAACCTTTGAGTATTTAGCTTTATCAATGACATATCCTTTAAAAATGTTTTAGAGGTCCTACCAGTCTTTGAAAACATCCTTGTGCCTTGTTTCAGTTCCAGTTTGATGTATATTTTCTGCCTTGCACCCGATTATTCCTACATCTGATGGATGTCCTTGGGAATCTAATTTTGGTATTGATTGTTTATGCTGATTGGCTCCCCTTGTAGCTGCTTTCTTCATTATTGTGTAAATTTAGATCATGAGCTCATGTTTAGCTAAACAGCTGACCTTGTAAAAGGCTTAGGTGTGAACACTCGTAAGTTTCAGCAGAAAGTCGGCAAAGATTTATTTGTGTCCCTCCAATGAGTGGCCCGCAAGGACCCCGTTTTCTACAAGTGTTGGTCCAATACTCCCTCTAGAGGCAGGGGACTCAGACATGTCTGCTTTGCGGCCCCTGATCTCGGGCAGGGGCAGTGGGCGGCCTGTGGCCCGGGCAGGAGCCTATCCACGTGTGTCCCAGGAACCCATCTGCCTGCGAACCTCGGTCACCTGGCAGGAAGCTACGATGCCCCGACCTATGCTCAGCTGTGCAGCGAGGTGTACTGCGCGGACAGGTTCCACACACCCTTCAAATAAGAGGGCGGCGTGAGTGGAAATGTGAGAATTTGGGCAGCTGTTCAGACAAAGAAAGTCCCCTTTGGCCTGGGCCTAAATGCTTGTGACACTCCACGGGGCCTGCCGGGCTCTGAGGGCCCTGCCCTGGGCCCCCTGCTCCCCTGCCCTTTGTTCAGTCACAGCAGAGATGGCCACACACACTCCCTCAGTCAGGGCAGTGTTCAACCTCCCTCAGCCCCGCCCCCTCTCCGAAGGTTACCATAGACTACAGAGGCTGCATTCTGAGGCCAGGGCGTTCTGAGAATGCCAAGGGCAGACATGATGACCTTACATGATTTCCTCCTGTGTCCGATTTGGTAAGCTTTAGGAGCTAGGAAATGGTCCCCTTTACAGAAATGTTCAAATTTACTGGCATTTCATATATTCTCTGCTATAACATTGTCCTGACTCTTTCTGTATATTCTTTACTTTTGTTTTTGTTTTCCTTAATCAAAGTGTGTCTTTTAAATCTTTTCAAAGAAGATTCTTTGGTCTTACTATATCACCTGAATTTTATACGTTTTCTATTGTATTAAGTTCTGCTCATATCTTTATTTATCTTTTTTCTATGTTCTCAGGGTTTATTGTTTTCATCTTCTGATGTCAATTAAAACACTTGGTTATTCATTTTAATAAATCTTTTTAGTTATAAAGAATTGAACTAATGAAGATTCCAGCTTACTTGTAAGTTTCTAAGGGTCAGGTCCTCTCCATTGTTGCTGGCCTAAGGCTTAGTTCACCATATAGCAGTGTATATATTGACGTATATTCCCCTCGACTTTCTGTGATTCCCTACATCTCACCTTTCTTTGCAGACAAGCCATTTGAAATACCCTTAAATTATTTCACAGCCAATAAGTCTTTGAAATAATGTGTATTTTTTAGAGAAATCTTCTTATATAATTAGGCAGAAAATCTGACCTGCCATAGTTTTCAAAACAGCATAATTTCACTCTTCTCAATGATTAATCTGTTGTATTACACAACCTTTGAGTATTTAGCTTTATCAATGTCATATCCTTTAAAAATGTTTTAGAGATCCTACCAGTCTTTGAAAACATCCTTGTGCGTAGTTTCAGTTCCAGTTTGATGTATATTTTCTTCCTTGCACCCGATTATTCCTACATCTGATGGATGGACTTGGGAATCTAATTCTGGTATTGATTGTTTTTGCTGATTGTCTCCCCTTGTAGCTGCTTTCTTCATTATTGTGTAAATTTAGACCATGAGCTCATGTTTAGCTAAACAGCTGACCTTGTAAGAGGCTTAGTTGTGAACGCTCATAAGTTTCAGCAGAAAGTCGGCAAAGATTTATTTGTGTCCCTCCAATGAGTGGCCCGCAAGGACCCCGTTTTCTTCAAGTGTTGGTCCAATACTCCCTCTAGAGGCAGGGGACTCAGACAGGGCTGCTTTGCAGCCCCCGATCTGGGGCAGGGGCAGTGGGCGGCCTGTGGCCCGGGCAGGAGCCTCTCCGCGTGTGTCCCAGGAACCCATCTGCCTGTGAATCTCGGTCACCTGGCAGGAAGATACGATGCCCCGACCTATGCTCAGGTGTGCAGCGAGGTGTACTGCAAGGACAGGTTCCACACACCCTTCAAGTAAGAGGGCGGCCTGAGTGGAAAGGTGAGAGTTTGTGCAGCTGTGCAGACAAAGAAGGCACCCTTTGGACTTGGCCTAAATGCTTGTGACACTCCACTGAGCCTGCCGGGCTCTGAGGGCCCTGCCCTGGGCCCCCTGCTCCCCTGCCCTTTGTTCAGTCACAGCAGAGATGGCCACACACACTCCCTCAGTGAGGGCAGTGTTCCAACCACCCTCAGCCCCGCCCCCTCTCCGCAGGTTACCATAGACTACAGAGGCTGCATTCAGAGGCCAGGGCGTTCTGAGAATGCCAAGGGCAGACATGATGACCTTAAATGATTTCCTCTTGTGTCAGGTTTGGTGAACTTTAGGAGCTAGGAAATGGTCCCCTTTACAGAAATGTTCAAATTTACTGGCATTTCATATATTCTCTGCTATAACATTGTCCTGACTCTTTCTGTATATTCTTTACATATGTTTTTGTTTTCCTTAATCAAAGTGTGTCTTTTAAATCTTTTCAAAGAAGATTCTTTGGTCTTACTATATCACCTGAATTTTATACGTTTTCTGTTGTATTAAGTTCTGCTCATATCTTTATTTATCTTTTTTCTATGTTCTCAGGGTTTATTGTTTTCATCTTCGGATGTCAATTAAAACACTTGGTTATTCATTTTAATAAATCTTTTTAGTTATAAAGATTTGAACTTTGGAAGATTCCAGCTTACTTGTACGTTTCTAAGGGTCAGGTCCTCTCCATTGTTCCTGGCCTAAGGCTTAGGTCACCATATAGCAATGTATATATTGACCTATATTCCCCTCGACTTTCTGTGATTCCCTATATCTCACCTTTCTTTGCAGACAAGCCATTTGAAATACCCTTAACTTATTTCACAGCCAATAAGTCTTTGAAATAATGTGTATTTTTTAGAGAAATCTTCTTATATAATTAGGCAGAAAATCTGACCTGCCATGGTTTTCAAAACAGCATAATTTCACTCTTCTCAATGATTAATCTGTTGTATTACACAACCTTTGAGTATTTAGCTTTATCAATGACATATCCTTTAAAAATGTTTTAGAGGTCCTACCAGTCTTTGAAAACATCCTTGTGCCTTGTTTCAGTTCCAGTTTGATGTATATTTTCTGCCTTGCACCCGATTATTCCTACATCTGATGGATGTCCTTGGGAATCTAATTTTGGTATTGATTGTTTATGCTGATTGGCTCCCCTTGTAGCTGCTTTCTTCATTATTGTGTAAATTTAGATCATGAGCTCATGTTTAGCTAAACAGCTGACCTTGTAAAAGGCTTAGGTGTGAACACTCGTAAGTTTCAGCAGAAAGTCGGCAAAGATTTATTTGTGTCCCTCCAATGAGTGGCCCGCAAGGACCCCGTTTTCTACAAGTGTTGGTCCAATACTCCCTCTAGAGGCAGGGGACTCAGACATGTCTGCTTTGCGGCCCCTGATCTCGGGCAGGGGCAGTGGGCGGCCTGTGGCCCGGGCAGGAGCCTATCCACGTGTGTCCCAGGAACCCATCTGCCTGCGAACCTCGGTCACCTGGCAGGAAGCTACGATGCCCCGACCTATGCTCAGCTGTGCAGCGAGGTGTACTGCGCGGACAGGTTCCACACACCCTTCAAATAAGAGGGCGGCGTGAGTGGAAATGTGAGAATTTGGGCAGCTGTTCAGACAAAGAAAGTCCCCTTTGGCCTGGGCCTAAATGCTTGTGACACTCCACGGGGCCTGCCGGGCTCTGAGGGCCCTGCCCTGGGCCCCCTGCTCCCCTGCCCTTTGTTCAGTCACAGCAGAGATGGCCACACACACTCCCTCAGTCAGGGCAGTGTTCAACCTCCCTCAGCCCCGCCCCCTCTCCGAAGGTTACCATAGACTACAGAGGCTGCATTCTGAGGCCAGGGCGTTCTGAGAATGCCAAGGGCAGACATGATGACCTTACATGATTTCCTCCTGTGTCCGATTTGGTAAGCTTTAGGAGCTAGGAAATGGTCCCCTTTACAGAAATGTTCAAATTTACTGGCATTTCATATATTCTCTGCTATAACATTGTCCTGACTCTTTCTGTATATTCTTTACTTTTGTTTTTGTTTTCCTTAATCAAAGTGTGTCTTTTAAATCTTTTCAAAGAAGATTCTTTGGTCTTACTATATCACCTGAATTTTATACGTTTTCTATTGTATTAAGTTCTGCTCATATCTTTATTTATCTTTTTTCTATGTTCTCAGGGTTTATTGTTTTCATCTTCTGATGTCAATTAAAACACTTGGTTATTCATTTTAATAAATCTTTTTAGTTATAAAGAATTGAACTAATGAAGATTCCAGCTTACTTGTAAGTTTCTAAGGGTCAGGTCCTCTCCATTGTTGCTGGCCTAAGGCTTAGTTCACCATATAGCAGTGTATATATTGACGTATATTCCCCTCGACTTTCTGTGATTCCCTACATCTCACCTTTCTTTGCAGACAAGCCATTTGAAATACCCTTAAATTATTTCACAGCCAATAAGTCTTTGAAATAATGTGTATTTTTTAGAGAAATCTTCTTATATAATTAGGCAGAAAATCTGACCTGCCATAGTTTTCAAAACAGCATAATTTCACTCTTCTCAATGATTAATCTGTTGTATTACACAACCTCTGAGTATTTAGCTTTATCAATGACATGTACTTTAAAAATGTTTTGGAGATCCTACCAGTCTTTGAAAACATCCTTGTGCCTTGTTTCGGTTCCAGTTTGATGTATATTTTCTGCCTTGCACCCGATTATTCCTACATCTGATGGATGGACTTGGGAATCTAATTCTGGTATTGATTGTTTTTGCTGATTGTCTCCCCTTGTAGCTGCTTTCTTCATTATTGTGTAAATTTAGACCATGAGCTCATGTTTAGCTAAACAGCTGACCTTGTAAGAGGCTTAGTTGTGAACGCTCATAAGTTTCAGCAGAAAGTCGGCAAAGATTTATTTGTGTCCCTCCAATGAGTGGCCCGCAAGGACCCCGTTTTCTTCAAGTGTTGGTCCAATACTCCCTCTAGAGGCAGGGGACTCAGACAGGGCTGCTTTGCAGCCCCCGATCTGGGGCAGGGGCAGTGGGCGGCCTGTGGCCCGGGCAGGAGCCTCTCCGCGTGTGTCCCAGGAACCCATCTGCCTGTGAATCTCGGTCACCTGGCAGGAAGATACGATGCCCCGACCTATGCTCAGGTGTGCAGCGAGGTGTACTGCAAGGACAGGTTCCACACACCCTTCAAGTAAGGGGGCGGCCTGAGTGGAAAGGTGAGAGTTTGTGCAGCTGTGCAGACAAAGAAGGCACCCTTTGGACTTGGCCTAAATGCTTGTGACACTCCACTGGGCCTGCCGGGCTCTGAGGGCCCTGCCCTGGGCCCCCTGCTCCCCTGCCCTTTGTTCAGTCACAGCAGAGATGGCCACACACACTCCCTCAGTGAGGGCAGTGTTCCAACCTCCCTCAGCCCCGCCCCCTCTCCGCAGGTTACCATAGACTACAGAGGCTGCATTCAGAGGCCAGGGCGTTCTGAGAATGCCAAGGGCAGATATGATGACCTTAAATGATTTCCTCTTGTGTCTGGTTTGGTGAACTTTAGGAGCTAGGAAATGGTCCCCTTTACAGAAATGTTCAAATTTACTGGCATTTCATATATTCTCTGCTATAACATTGTCCTGACTCTTTCTGTATATTCTTTACATATGTTTTTGTTTTCCTTAATCAAAGTGTGTCTTTTAAATCTTTTCAAAGAAGATTCTTTGGTCTTACTATATCACCTGAATTTTATACGTTTTCTGTTGTATTAAGTTCTGCTCATATCTTTATTTATCTTTTTTCTATGTTCTCAGGGTTTATTGTTTTCATCTTCTGATGTCAATTAAAACACTTGGATATTCATTCTAATAAATCTTTTTAGTTATAAAGATTTGAACTTTTGAAGATTCCAGCTTACTTGTACGTTTCTAAGGGTCAGGTCCTCTCCATTGTTGCTGGCCTAAGGCTTAGGTCACCATATAGCAATGTATATATTGACCTATATTCCCCTCGACTTTCTGTGATTCCCTATATCTCACCTTTCTTTGCAGACAAGCCATTTGAAATACCCTTAACTTATTTCACAGCCAATAAGTCTTTGAAATAATGTGTATTTTTTAGAGAAATCTTCTTATATAATTAGGCAGAAAATCTGACCTGCCATGGTTTTCAAAACAGCATAATTTCACTCTTCTCAATGATTAATCTGTTGTATTACACAACCTTTGAGTATTTAGCTTTATCAATGACATTTCCTTTAAAAATGTTTTAGAGATCCTACCAGTCTTTGAAAACATCCTTGTGCCTTGTTTCAGTTCCAGTTTGATGTATATTTTCTGCCTTGCACCCGATTATTCCTACATCTGATGGATGTCCTTGGGAATCTAATTTTGGTATTGATTGTTTTTGCTGATTGGCTCCCCTTGTAGCTGCTTTCTTCATTATTGTGTAAATTTAGACCATGAGCTCATGTTTAGCTAAACAGCTGACCTTGTAAGAGGCTTAGTTGTGAACACTCGTGTAAGTTTCAGCAGAAAGTCAGCAAAGATTTATTTGTGTCCCTCCAATGAGTCGCACGCAAGCACCTCGTTTTCTACAAGTGTTGGTCCAATACTCCCTCTAGAGTCAGGGGACTCAGACAGGGCTGCTTTGCAGCTCCCGATCTGGGGCATGGGCTGTGGGCGGCCTGTGGCCCGGGCAGGAGCCACTCCACGTGTGTCCTAGGAACCCATCTGCCTGCGAACCTCGGTCACCTGGCAGGAAGCTACGATGCCCCGACCTATGCTCAGCTGTGCAGCGAGGTGTACTGCGCGGACAGGTTCCACACACCCTTCAAATAAGAGGGCGGCCTGAGTGGAAATGTGAGAGTTTGGGCAGCTGTGCAGACAAAGAAAGCCCCCTTTGGCCTGGGCCTAAATGCTTGTGACACTCCACTGGGCCTGCCGTGCTCTGAGGGCCCTGCCCTGGGCCCCCTGCTCCCCTGCCCTTTGTTCAGTCACAGTAGAGATGGCCACACACACTCCCTCAGTGAGGGCAGTGTTCCAACCTCCCTCAGCCCCGCCCCCTCTCCGCCGGTTACCATGGACTACAGAGGATGCATTCTGAGTCCTGGGCGTTCCGAGAATGCCAAGGGCAGACATGATGACCTTAAATGATTTCCTCTTGTGTCAGTTTTGGTAAACTTTAGGAGCTAGGAAATGGTCCCCTTTACAGAAATGTTCAAATTTACTGGCATTTCATATATTCTCTGCTATAACATTGTCCTGACTCTTTCTGTATATTCTTTACTTATGTTTTTGTTTTCCTTAATCAAAGTGTGTCTTTTAAATCTTTTCAAAGAAGATTCTTTGGTCTTACTATATCACCTGAATTTTATACGTTTTCTGTTGTATTAAGTTCTGCTCATATCTTTATTTATCTTTTTTCTATGTTCTCAGGGTTTATTGTTTTCATCTTCTGATGTCAATTAAAACACTTGGTTATTCATTTTAATAAATCTTTTTACTTATAAAGATTTGAAGTTTTGATGATTCCAGCTTACTTGTAAGTTTCTAAGGGTCAGGTCCTCTCCATTGTTGCTGGCCTAAGGCTTAGTTCACCATATAGCAATGTATATATTGACCTATATTCCCCTCGACTTTCTGTGATTCCCTACATCTCACCTTTCTTTGCAGACAAGCCATTTGAAATACCCTTAACTTATTTCACAGCCAATAAGTCTTTGAAATAATGTGTATTTTTTAGAGAAATCTTCTTATATAATTAGGCAGAAAATCTGACCTGCCATGGTTTTCAAAACAGCATAATTTCACTCTTCTCAATCATTAATCTGTTGTATTACACAACCTTTGAGTATTTAGCTTTATCAATGACATATCCTTTAAAAATGTTTTAGAGATCCTACCAGTCTTTGAAAACATCCTTGTGCCTTGTTTCAGTTCCAGTTTGATGGATATTTTCTGCCTTGCACCGGATTATTTCTACATCTGATGGATGGCCTTGGGAATCTAATTCTGGTATTGATTGTTTTTGCTGATTGTCTCCCCTTGTAGTTGCTTTCTTCATTATTGTGTAAATTTAGACCATGAGCTCATGTTTAGCTAAACAGCTGACCTTGTAAGAGGCTTAGTTGTGAACGCTCGTAATTTTCAGCAGAAAGTCAGCAAAGATTTATTTTTGTCCCTCCAATGAGTGGCCCGCAAGCACCCTGTTTTCTACAAGTGTTGGTCCAATACTCCCTCTAGAGTCAGGGGACTCAGACAGGGCTGTTTGCAGCCCCCGATCTGGGGCAGGGGCAGTGAGTGGCCTGTGGCCCGGGCAGGAGCCACTCCACGTGTATCCCAGGAACACATCTGCCTGCGAACTTCGGTCACCTGGCAGGAAGCTACGATGCCCCGACCTATGCTCAGCTGTGCAGCGAGGTGTACTGCGCGGACAGGTTCCACACACCCTTCAAATAAGAAGGCGGCGTGAGTGGAAATGTGAGAGTTTGGGCAGCTGTGCAGACAAAGAAAGCCCCCTTTGGCCTGGGCCTAAATGCTTGTGACACTCCACTGGGCCTGCCGGGCTCTGAGGGCCCTGCCCTGGGCCCCCTGCTCCCCTGCCCTTTGTTCAGTCACAGAAGAGATGGCCACACACACTCCCTCAGTGAGGGCAGTGTTCCAACCTCCCTCAGCCCCGCCCCCTCTCCGCAGGTTACCATAGACTACAGAGGCTGCATTCTGAGGCCAGGGCGTTCTGAGAATGCCAAGGGCAGACATGATGACCTTAAATGATTTCCTCCTGTGTCAGTTATAGTAAATTTTAGGACCTAGGAAATGGTCCCCTTTACAGAAATGTTCAAATTTACTGGCATTTCATATATTCTCTGCTATAACATTGTCCTGACTCTTTCTGTATATTCTTTACTTATGTTTTTGTTTTCCTTAATCAAAGTGTGTCTTTTAAATCTTTTCAAAGAAGATTCTTTGGTCTTACTATATCACCTGAATTTTATACGTTTTCTGCTGTATTAAGTTCTGCTCATATCATTATTTATATTTTTTCTATGTTCTCAGGGTTTATTGTTTTCATCTTCTGATGTCAGTTAAAACACTTGGTTATTCATTTTAATAAATCTTTTTCCTTATAAAGATTTGAACTTTTGAAGATTCCAGCTTACTTGTAAGTTTCTAAGGGTCAGGTCCTCTCCATTGTTGCTGGCCTAAGGCTTAGTTCACCATATAGCAGTGTATATATTGACCTATATTCCCCTAGACTTTCTGTGATTCCCTACATCTCACCTTTCTTTGCAGACAAGCCATTTGAAATACCCTTAACTTATTTCACAGCCAATAAGTCTTTGAAATAATGTGTATTTTTTAGAGAAATCTTCTTATATAATTAGGCAGAAAATCTGACCTGCCATAGTTTTCAAAACAGCATAATTTCACTCTTCTCAATGATTAATCTGTTGTATTACACAACCTTTGAGTATTTAGCTTTATCCATGACATATCCTTTAAAAATGTTTTAGAAATCCTACCAGTCTTTGAAAACATCCTTGTGCCTTGTTTCAGTTCCTGTTTTATGTATATTTTCTGCCTTGCACCCGATTATTCCTACATCTGATGGATGGCCTTGGGAATCTAATTCTGGTATTGATTGTTTTTGCTGATTGTCTCCCCTTGTAGCTGCTTTCTTCATTATTGTGTAAATTTAGATCATGAGCTCATGTTTAGCTAAACAGCTGACCTTGTAAGAGGCTTAGGTGTGAACGCTCGTAAGTTTCAGCAGAAAGTCTGCAAAGATTTATTTGTGTCCCTCCAATGAGTGGCCCGCAAGGACCCCGTTTTCTACAAGTGTTGGTCCAATACTCCCTCTAGAGGCAGGGGACTCAGACAGGGCTGCTTTGCGGCCCCCGATCTGGGGCAGGGGCAGTGGGCGGCCTGTGGCCCGGGCAGGACCCTCTCCGCGCGTGTCCCAGGAACCCATCTGCCTGCGAATCTCGGTCACCTGGCAGGAAGATACGATGCCCCGACCTATGCTCAGGTGTGCATTGATGTGTACTGCGCGGTCAGGTTCCACACACACTTCAAGTAAGAGGGCGGCCTGAGTGGAAAGGTGAGAGTTTGTGCAGCTGTGCAGACAAAGAAGGCACCCTTTGGCCTTGGCCTAAATGCTTGTGACACTCCACTGTGCCTGCCGGGCTCTGAGGGACCTGCCCTGGGCCCCTGCTCCCCTGCCCTTTGTTCAGTCATAGCAGAGATTGCCACACCCACTCCCTCAGTCAGGGCAGTGTTCCAACCTCCCTCAGCCCCGCCCCCTCTCCTCAGGTTACCATGGACTACAGAGGCTGCATTCTGAGTCCAGGGTGTTCCGAGAATGCCAAGGGCAGACATGATGACTTTAAATGATTTCCTCTTTTGTCAGTTTTGGTAAACTTTAGGATCTAGGAAATGGTCCCCTTTACAGAAATGTTCAAATTTACTGGCATTTCATATATTCTCTGCTATAACATTGTCCTGACTCTTTCTGTATATTCTTTACTTATGTTTTTGTTTTCCTTAATCAAAGTGTGTCTTTTAAATCTTTTCAAAGAAGATTATTTGGTCTTACTATATCACCTGAATTTTATACGTTTTCTGCTGTTTTAAGTTCTGCTCATATCTTTATTTATCTTTTTTCTATGTTCTCAGGGTTTATTGTTTTCATCTTCTGATGTCAGTTAAAACACTTGGTTATTCATTTTAATAAATCTTTTTAGTTATAAAGATTTGAACTTTTGAATATTCCAGCTTACTTGTAAGTTTCTAAGGGTCAGGTCCTCTCCATTGTTGCTGGCCTAAGGCTTAGTTCACCATATAGCAGTGTATATATTGACCTATATTCCCCTAGACTTTCTGTGATTCCCTACATCTCACCTTTCTTTGCAGACAAGCCATTTGAAATACCCTTAACTTATTTCACAGCCAATAAGTCTTTGAAATAATGTGTATTTTTTAGAGAAATCTTCTTATATAATTAGGCAGAAAATCTGACCTGCCATAGTTTTCAAAACAGCATAATTTCACTCTTCTCAATGATTAATCTGTTGTATTACACAACCTTTGAGTATTTAGCTTTATCCATGACATATCCTTTAAAAATGTTTTAGAGATCCTACCAGTCTTTGAAAACATCCTTGTGCCTTGTTTCAGTTCCAGTTTGATGGATATTTTCTGCCTTGCAGCGGATTTTTCCTACATCTGATGGATGGCCTTGGGAATCTAATTCTGGAATTGATTGTTTTTGCTGATTGTCTCCCCTTGTAGCTGCTTTCTTAATTATTGTGTAAATTTAGACCATGAGCTCATGTTTAGCTAAACAGCTGACCTTGTAAGAGGCTTAGTTGTGAACGCTCGTAAGTTTCAGCAGAAAGTCAGCAAAGATTTATTGTGTCCCTCCAATGAGTGGCCCGCAAGAACCCCGTTTTCAACAAGTGTTGGTCCAATACTCCCTCTAGAGGCAGGGGATTCAGACAGGGCTGCTTTGCAGCCCCCGATCTGGGGCAGGGGCTGTGGGTGGCCTGTGGTCCGGGCAGGAGCCACTCCACGTGTGTCCCAGGAACCCATCTGCCTGCGAACCTCAGTCACCTGGCAGGAAGCTACGATGCCCCGACCTATGCTCAGCTGTGCAGCGAGGTGTACTGCGCGGACAGGTTCCACACACCCTTCAAATAAGAGGGCGGCCTGATTGGAAAGGTGAGAGTTTGGGCAGCTGTGCAGACAAAGAAGGCGCACTTTGACCTGGGCCAAAATGCTTGTGACACTCCACTGGGCCTGCCGGGCTCTGAGGGCCCTGCCCTGGGCCCCCTGCTCCCCTGCCCTTTGTTCAGTCACAGCAGAGATGGCCACATCCACTCCCTCAGTGATGGCAGTGTTACAACCTCCCTCAGCTCCGCCCCCTCTCCGCAGGTTACCATGGACTACAGAGGCTGCATTCTGAGGCCAGGGCGTTCTGAGAATGCCAAGGGCAGACAGGATGACCTTAAATGATTTCCTCTTGTGTCATGTTTGGTAAACTTTAGGAGCTAGGAAATGGTCCACTTTACAGAAATGTTCAAATTTACTGGCATTTCATATATTCTCTGCTCTAACATTGTCCTGATTCTTTCTGTATATTCTTTACTTATGTTTTTGTTTTCCTTAATCAAAGTGTGTCTTTTAAATCTTTTCAAAGAAGATTCTTTGGACTTACTAAATCACCTGAATTTTATACGTTTTCTGTTGTATTAAGTTCTGCTCATATCTTTATTTATCTTTTTTCTATATTCTCAGGGTTTATTGTTTTCATCTTCTGATGTCAATTAAAACACTTGGTTATTCATTTTTTTTTTTTTTTTTTTTGCGGTATGCGGGCCTCTCACTGTTGTGGCCTCCCCCGTTGCGGAGCACAGGCTCCGGATGCGCAGGCCCAGCGGCCATGGCTCACTGGCCCAGCCGCTCCGCGGCATATGGGATCCTCCCAGACCGGGGCACGAACCCGTATCCCCTGCATCGGCAGGCGGACTCTCAACCACTGCGCCACCAGGGAGGCCCTTGGTTATTCATTTTAATAAATCTTTTTACTTATAAAGATTTGAACTTTTGAAGATTCCAGCTTACTTGTACGTTTCTAAGGGTCAGATCCTCTCCATTGTTGCTGGCCTAAGGCTTAGTTCACCATATAGCAATGTATATATTGACCTATTTTCCCCTCGACTTTCTGTGATTCCCTACATCTCACCTTTTTTGCAGACAAACCATTTGAAATACCCTTAACTAATTTCACAGCCAATAAGTCTTTGAAATAATGTGTATTTTTTAGAGAAATCTTATATAATTAGGCAGAAAATCTGACCTGCCATGGTTTTCAAAACAGCATAATTTCACTCTTCTCAATGATTAATCTGTTGTATTACACAACCTTTGAGTATTTAGCTTTATCCATGACATATCCTTTAAAAATGTTTTAGAGATCCTACCAGTCTTTGAAAACATCCTTGTGCCTTGTTTCAGTTCCAGTTTGATGTATATTTTATGCCTTGCACCCGATTATTCCTACATCTGATGGATGGCCTTGGGAATCTAATTCTGGTATTGATTGTTTTTGCTGATTGTCTCCCCTTGTAGCTGCTTTCTTCATTATTGTGTAAATTTAGATCATGAGCTCATGTTTAGCTAAACAGCTCACCTTGTAAGAGGCTTATGTGTGAACACTCGTAAGTTTCACCAGAATGTCGGCAAAGATTTTTTTGTGTCCCTCCAATGAGTGGCCCACAAGGACCCCGTTTTCTACAAGTGTTGGTCCAATACTCCCTCTAGAGGCAGGGGACTCAGACAGGGCTGCTTTGCGGCCCCCGATCTGGGGCAGGGGCAGTGGGCGGCCTGTGGCCCAGGCAGGAGCCTCTCCAAGTGTGTCCCAGGAACCCATCTGCCTGCGAACCTCGGTCACCTGGCAGGAAGATACGATGCCCAGACCTATGCTAAGCTGTGCAGCGAGGTGTACTGCGCGGACAGGTTCCACACACCCTTCAAGTAAGAGGGCGGCCTGAGTGGAAAGGTGAGATTTTGGGCAGCTGTGCAGACCAAGAAGGCCCCCTTTGGCCTGGGCCTAAATGCTTGTGACACTCCACTGGGCCTGCCGGGCTCTGAGGTCCCTGCCCTGGGCGCCCTGCTCCCCTGTCCTTTGTTCAGTCACAGCAGAGATGTCCACATCCACTCCCACAGAGAGGGCAGTGTTCCAACCTCCCTCAGCCCTGCCCCCTCTCCACAGGTTACCATGGACTACAGAGGCTGCATTCTGAGGCCAGGGCGTTCTGAGAATGCCAAGGGCAGACATGATGACCTTAAATGATTTCCTCCTGTGTCAGTTTTGGTAAACTTTAGGAGCTAGGAAATGGTCCCCTTTACAGAAATGTTCAAATTTACTGGCATTTCATATATTCTCTGCTATAACATTGTCCTGACTCTTTCTGTATATTCTTTACTTATGTTTTTTTTTCCTTAATCAAAGTGTGTCTTTTACATCTTTTCAAAGAAGATTCTTTGGTCTTACTATATCACCTGAATTTTATACGTATTCTGTTGTATTAAGTTCTGCTCATATCTTTATTTATCTTTTTTCTATGTTCTCAGGGTTTATTGTTTTCATCTTCTGATGTCAGTAAAAACACTTGGTTATTCATTTTAATAAAACTTTTTACTTATAAAGATTTGAACTTTTGAAGATTCCATCTTAATTGTAAGTTTCTAAGGGTCAGGTCCTCTCCATTGTTGCTGGCCTAAGGCTTAGTTCACCATATAGCAGTGTATATATTGACCTATATTCTCCTCGACTTTCTGTGATTCCCTACATCTCACCTTTCTTTGCAGACAAGCCATTTGAAATACCCTTAAATTATTTCACAGCCAATAAGTCTTTGAAATAATGTGTATTTTTTAGAGAAATCTTCTTATATAATTAGGCAGAAAATCTGACCTGCCATAGTTTTCAAAACAGCATAATTTCACTCTTCTCAATGATTAATCTGTTGTATTACACAACCTTTGAGTATTTAGCTTTATCAATGACATATCCTTTAAAAATATTTTAGAGATCCTACCAGTCTTTGAAAACATCCTTGTGCCTTGTTTCAGTTCCAGTTTGATGTATATTTTCTGCCTTGCACCCGATTATTCCTACATCTGATGGATGGCCTTGGGAATCTAATTCTGGTATTGATTGTTTTTGCTGATTGTCTCCCCTTGTAGCTGCTTTCTTCATTATTGTGTAAATTTAGATCATGAGCTCATGTTTAGCTAAACAGCTGACCTTGTAAGAGGCTTAGGTGTGAACGCTCGTAATTTTCAGCAGAAAGTCGGCAAAGATTTATTTGTGTCCCTCCAATGAGTGGCCCGCAAGGACCCCGTTTTCTACAAGTGTTGGTCCAATACTCCCTCTAGAGTCAGGGGACTCACACTGGGCTGCTTTGCAGCCCCCGATCTGGGGCAGGGGCAGTGGGCGGCCTGTGGCCCGGGCAGGTGCCTCTCCGCGTGTGTCCCAGGGACACATCTGCCTGCGAACCTCAGTCACCTGGCAGGAAGCTACGATGCCCCGACCTATGCTCAGCTGTGCAGCGAGGTGTACTGCGCGGACAGGTTCCACACACCCTTCAAATAAGAGGGCGGCCTGAGTGGAAAGGTGAGAGTTTGGGCAGCTGTGCAGACAAAGAAGGCCCCCTTTGGCCTGGGCCTAAATGCTTGTGACACTCCACTGGGCCTGCCGGGCTCTGAGGGCCCTGCCCTGGGCCCCCTGCTCCCCTGCCCTTTGTTCAGTCACAGCAGAGATGGCCACATCCACTCCCTCAGTGATGGCAGTGTTACAACCTCCCTCAGCTCCGCCCCCTCTCCGCAGGTTACCATGGACTACAGAGGCTGCATTCTGAGGCCAGGGCGTTCTGAGAATGCCAAGGGCAGACAGGATGACCTTAAATGATTTCCTCTTGTGTCATGTTTGGTAAACTTTAGGAGCTAGGAAATGGTCCACTTTACAGAAATGTTCAAATTTACTGGCATTTCATATATTCTCTGCTCTAATATTGTCCTGATTCTTTCTGTATATTCTTTACTTATGTTTTTGTTTTCCTTAATCAAAGTGTGTCTTTTAAATCTTTTCAAAGAAGATTCTTTGGACTTACTAAATCACCTGAATTTTATACGTTTTCTGTTGTATTAAGTTCTGCTCATATCTTTATTTATCTTTTTTCTATATTCTCAGGGTTTATTGTTTTCATCTTCTGATGTCAATTAAAACACTTGGTTATTCATTTTTTTTTTTTTTTTTTTTTGCGGTATGCGGGCCTCTCACTGTTGTGGCCTCCCCCGTTGCGGAGCACAGGCTCCGGATGCGCAGGCCCAGCGGCCATGGCTCACGGGCCCAGCCGCTCCGTGGCATATGGGATCCTCCCAGACCGGGGCACGAACCCGTATCCCCTGCATCGGCAGGCGGACTCTCAACCACTGCGCCACCAGGGAGGCCCTTGGTTATTCATTTTAATAAATCTTTTTACTTATAAAGATTTGGACTTTTGAAGATTCCAGCTTACTTGTACGTTTCTAAGGGTCAGGTCCTCTCCATTGTTGCTGGCCTAAGGCTTAGTTCACCATATAGCAATGTATATATTTACCTATTTTCCCCTCGACTTTCTGTGATTCCCTACATCTCACCTTTCTTTGCAGACAAGCCATTTGAAATACCCTTAACTTATTTCACAGCCAATAAGTCTTTGAAATAATGTGTATTTTTTAGAGAAATCTTATATAATTAGGCAGAAAATCTGACCTGCCATGGTTTTCAAAACAGCATAATTTCACTCTTCTCAATGATTAATCTGTTGTATTACACAACCTTTGAGTATTTAGCTTTATCAATGACATATCCTTTAAAAATGTTTTAGAGATCCTACCAGTCTTTGAAAACATCCTTGTGCCTTGTTTCAGTTCCAGTTTGATGTATATTTTATGCCTTGCACCCGATTATTCCTACATCTGATGGATGGCCTTGGGAATCTAATTCTGGTATTGATTGTTTTTGCTGATTGTCTCCCCTTGTAGCTGCTTTCTTCATTATTGTGTAAATTTAGATCATGAGCTCATGTTTAGCTAAACAGCTCACCTTGTAAGAGGCTTATGTGTGAACGCTCGTAAGTTTCAGCAGAATGTCGGCAAAGATTTATTTGTGTCCCTCCAATGAGTGGCCCACAAGGACCCCGTTTTCTACAAGTGTTGGTCCAATACTCCCTCTAGAGGCAGGGGACTCAGACAGGGCTGCTTTGCGGCCCCCGATCTGGGGCAGGGGCAGTGGGCGGCCTGTGGCCCAGGCAGGAGCCTCTCCACGTGTGTCCCAGGAACCCATCTGCCTGCGAATCTCGGTCACCTGGCAGGAAGATACGATGCCCCGACCTATGCTCAGCTGTGCAGTGAGGTGTACTGCACGGACAGGTTCCACACACCCTTCAAGTAAGAGGGCGGCCTGAGTGGAAAGGTGAGAGTTTGGGCAGCTGTGCAGACAAAGAAGGCACCCTTTGGCCTTGGCCTAAATGCTTGTGACACTCCACTGGGCCTGCCGGGCTCTGAGGGCCCTGCCCTGGGCCCCCTGCTCCCCTGCCCTTTGTTCAGTCACAGCAGAGATGGCCACACACACTCCCTCAGTCAGGGCAGTGTTCAACCTCCCTCAGCCCAGCCCCCTCTCCGAACGTTACCATAGACTACAGAGGCTGCATTCTGAGGCCAGGGCGTTCTGAGAATGCCAAGGGCAGACATGATGACCTTAAATGATTTCCTCCTGTGTCAGTTTTGGTAAACTTTAGGAGCTAGGAAATGGTCCCCTTTACAGAAATGTTCAAATTTACTGGCATTTCATATATTCTCTGCTATAACATTGTCCTGACTCTTTCTGTTTATTCTTTACTTATGTTTTTGTTTTCCTTAATCAAAGTGTGTCTTTTAAATCTTTTCAAAGAAGATTCTTTGGTCTTACTATATCACCTGAATTTTATACGTTTTCTGCTGTATTAAGTTCTGCTCATATCTTTATTTATCTTTTTTCTATGTTCTCAGGGTTTATTGTTTTCATCTTCTGATGTCAGTTAAAACACTTGGTTATTCATTTTAATAAATCTTTTTAGTTATAAAGATTTGAACTTTTGAAGATTCCAGCTTACTTGTAAGTTTCTAAGGGTCAGGTCCTCTCCATTGTTGCTGGCGTAAGGCTTAGTTCACCATATAGCAGTGTATATATTGACCTATATTCCCCTCAACTTTCTGTGATTCCCTACATCTCACCTTTCTTTGCAGACAAGCCATTTGAAATACCCTTAACTTATTTCACAGCCAATAAGTCTTTGAAATAATGTGTATTTTTTAGAGAAATCTTCTTATATAATTAGGCAGAAAATCTGACCTGCCATAGTTTTCAAAACAGCATAATTTCACTCTTCTCAATGATTAATCTGTTGTATTGCACAACCTCTGAGTATTTAGCTTTATCAATGACATGTACTTTAAAAATGTTTTGGAGATCCTACCAGTCTTTGAAAACATCCTTGTGCCTTGTTGCAGTTCCAGTTTGATGTATATTTTCTGCCTTGCACCCGATTATTCCTACATCTGATGGATGGCCTTGGGAATCTAATTCTGGTATTGATTGTTTTTGCTGATTGTCTCCCCTTGTTGCTGCTTTCTTCATTATTGTGTAAATTTAGAATATGAGCTCATGTTTAGCTAAACAGCTGACCTTGTAAGAGGCTTAGGTGTGAACACTTGTAAGTTTCAGCAGAAAGTCGGCAAAGATTTATTTGTGTCCCTCCAATGAGTGGCCCGCAAGGACCCCGTTTTCTACAAGTGTTGGTCCAATACTCCCTCTAGAGGCAGGGGACTCAGACAGGGCTGCTTTGCGGCCCCCTATCTGGGGCAGGGGCAGTGGGCGGCCTGTGGCCCGGGCAGGTGCCTCTCCGCGTGTGTCCCAGGGACACATCTGCCTGCGAACTTCGGTCACCTGGCAGGAAGCTACGATGCCCCGACCTATGCTCAGCTGTGCAGCGAGGTGTACTGCACGGACAGGTTCCACACACCCTTCAAGTAAGAGGGCGGCCTGAGTGGAAAGGTGAGAGTTTGTGCAGCTGTGCAGACAAAGAAGGCACGCTATGGCCTTGGCCTAAATGCTTGTGACACTCCACTGGGCCTGCCGGGCTCTGAGGGCCCTGCCCTGGGCCCACTGCTCCCCTGCCGTTTGTTCAGTCACATCAGAGATGGCCACACACACTCCCTCAGTGAGGGCAGTGTTCCAAACTCCCTCAGCCCCGCCCCCTCTCCGCAGGTTACCATGGACTACAGAGGCTGCATTCTGAGGCCAGGGCGTTCCGAGAATGCCAAGGGCAGACATGATGACCTTAAATGATTTCCTCTTGTGTCAGTTTTTGTAAACTTTAGGAGCTAGGAAATGGTCCCCTTTACAGAAATGTTCAAATTTACTGGCATTTCATATATTCTCTGCTATAACATTGTCCTGACTCTTTCTGTATATTCTTTACTTATGTTTTTGTTTTCCTTAATCAAAGTGTGACTTTTAAATCTTTTCAAAGAAGATTCTTTGGTCTTACTATATCACCTGAATTTTATACGTTTTCTGTTGTATTAAGTTCTGCTCATATCTTTATTTATCTTTTTTCTATGTTCTCAGGGTTTATTGTTTTCATCTTCTGATGTCAATTAAAACACTTGGTTATTCATTTTAATAAACCTGTTTAGTTATAAAGATTTGAACTTCTGAAGATTCCAGCTTACTTGTAAGTTTCTAAGGGTCAGGTCCTCTCCATTGTTGCTGGCCTAAGGCTTAGTTCACCATATAGCAATGTATATATTGACCTATATTCCCCTCGACTTTCTGTGATTCCCTACATCTCACCTTTCTTTGCAGACAAGCCATTTGAAATACCCTTAACTTATTTCACAGCCAATAAGTCTTTGAAATAATGTGTATTTTTTAGAGAAATCTTCTTATATAATTAGGCAGAAAATCTGACCTGCCATGGTTTTCAAAACAGCATAATTTCACTCTTCTCAATGATTAATCTGTTGTATTACACAACCTTTGAGAATTTAGCTTTATCAATGACATATCCTTTAAAAATGTTTTAGAGATCCTACCAGTCTTTGAAAACATCCTTGTGCCTTGTTTCAGTTGCAGTTTGATGTATATTTTCTGCCTTGCACCCGATTATTCCTACATCTGATGGATGTCCTTGGGAATCTAATTCTGGTATTGATTGTTTTTGCTGATTGGCTCCCCTTGTAGCTGCTTTCTTCATTATTGTGTAAATTTAGATCATGAGCTCATGTTTAGCTAAACAGCTGACCTTGTAAAAGGCTTAGGTGTGAACACTCGTAAGTTTCATCAGAAAGTGGGCAAAGATTTATTTGTGTCCCTCCAATGGGTGACCCGCAAGGAACCCGTTTTCTACAAGTGTTGGTCCAATATTCCCTCTAGAGGCAGGGGACTTAGACAGGTCTGCTTTGCGGCCCCCGATCTGGGGCAGGGGCAGTGGGCGGCCTGTGGCCCGGGCAGGAGCCTCTCCGCGTGTGTCCCAGGGACACATCTGCCTGCGAACTTCGGTCACCTGGCAGGAAGCTACGATGCCCAGACCTATGCTCAGCTGTGCAGCGAGGTGTACTGTGTGGACAGATTCCACACACACTTCAAGTAAGGGGGCGGCCTGAGTGGAAAGGTGAGAGTTTGGGCAGCTGTGCAGACAAAGAAGGCGCACTTTGTCCTGGGCCTAAATTCTTGTGACACTCCACTGGGCCTGCTGGTCTCTGAGGGCCCTGCCCTGGGCCCCCTGCACCCCTGCCCTTTGTTCAGTCACAGCAGAGATGGCCACTCCCACTCCCTCAGTCAGAGCAGTGTTCAAACTCCCTCTGCCCCACCCCCTCTCCGAAGGTTACCATAGACTACAGAGGCTGCATTCTGAGGCCAGGGCGTTCTGAGAATGCCAAGGGCAGACATGATGACCTTAAATGAGTTCCTCCTGTGTCAGTTTTGGTAAACTTTAGGAGCTAGGAAATGGTCCCCTTTACAGAAATGTTCAAATTTACTGGCATTTCATATATTCTCTGCTATAACATTGTCCTGACTCTTTCTGTATATTCTTTACTTATGTTTTTGTTTTCCTTAATCAAAGTGTGTCTTTTAAATCTTTTCAAAGAAGATTCTTTGGTCTTACTATATCACCTGAATTGTATACGTTTTCTATTGTATTAAGTTCTGCTCATATCTTTATTTATCTTTTTTCTATGTTCTCAGGGTTTATTGTTTTCATCTTCTGATGTCAATTAAAACACTTGGTTATTCATTTTAATAAATGTTTTTAGTTATAAATAATTGAACTATTGAAGATTCCAGCTTACTTGTAAGTTTCTAAGGGTCAGGTCCTCTCCATTGTTGCTGGCCTAAGGCTTAGTTCACCATATAGCAATGTATATATTGACCTATATTCCCCTCGACTTTCTGTGATTCCCTACATCTCACCTTTCTTTGCAGACAAGCCATTTGAAATACCCTTAACTTATTTCACAGCCAATAAGTCTTTGAAATAATGTGTATTTTTTAGAGAAATCTTCTTATATAATTAGGCAGAAAATCTGACCTGCCATAGTTTTCAAAACAGCATAATTTCACTCTTCTCAATGATTAATCTGTTGTATTACACAACCTTGGAGTATTTAGCTTTATCAATGACATGTACTTTAAAAATGTTTTGGAGATTCTACCAGTCTTTGAAAACATCCTTGTGCCTTGTTGCAGTTCCAGTTTCATGTATATTTTCTGCCTTGCACCCGATTATTCCTACATCTGATGGATGGCCTTGGGAATCTAATTCTGGTATTGATTGTTTTTGCTGATTCTCTCCCCTTGTAGCTGCTTTCTTCATTATTGTGTAAATTTAGATCATGAGCTCATGTTTAGCTAAACAGCTGACCTTGTAAGAGGCTTAGGTGTGAACGCTCGGAAGTTTCAGCAGAAAGTCGGCAAAGATTTATTTGTGTCCCTCCAATGAGTGGCCCGCAAGGACCCCGTTTTCTACAAGTGTTGGTCCAATACTCCCTCTAGAGGCAGGGGACTCAGACAGGGCTGCTTTGCGGCCCATGATCTGGGGCAGGGGCAGTGGGCGGCCTGTGGCCTGGGCAGGAGCCTCTCCACGTGTGTCCCAGGGACCCATCTGCCTGCGAACCTCGGTCAACTGGCAGGAAGTTACGATGCCCCGACCTATGCTCAGCTGTGCAGCGAGGTGTACTGCGTGGACAGGTTCCACACACACTTCAAGTAAGGGGGCGGCCTGAGTGGAAAGGTGAGAGTTTGGGCAGCTGTGCACACAAAGAAGGCGCACATTGGCCTTGGCCAAAATGCTTGTGACACTCCACTGGGCCTGCCGGGCTCTGAGGGCCCTGCCCTGGGCCCCCTGCTCCCCTGCCCTTTGTTCAGTCACAGCAGAGATGGCCACACACACTCCCTCTGTGAGGGCAGTGTTCCAACCTCCCTCAGCCCCGCCCCCTCTCCGCAGGTTACCATGGACTACAGAGGCTGCATTCTGAGTCCAGGGCGTTCCGAGAATGCCAAGGGCAGACATGATGACTTAAAATGATTTCCTCTTCTGTCAGTTTTGGTAAACTTTAGGAGCTAGGAAATGGTCCCCTTTACAGAAATGTTCAAATTTACTGGCATTTCATATATTCTCTGCTATAACATTGTCCTGACTCTTTCTGTATATTCTTTACTTATGTTTTTGTTTTCCTTAATCAAAGTGTGTCTTTTAAATCTTTTCAAAGAAGATTCTTTGGACTTACTAAATCACCTGAATTTTATACGTTTTCTGTTGTATTAAGTTCTGCTCATATCTTTATTTATCTTTTTTCTATGTTCTCAGGGTTTATTGTTTTCATCTTCAGATGTCAATTAAAACACTTGGTTATTCATTGTAATAAATCATTTTACTTATAAGGATTTGAACTTTTGAAGATTCCAGCTTACTTGTACGTTTCTAAGGGTCAGGTCCTCTCCATTGTTGCTGGCCTAAGGCTTAGTTCACCATATAGCAATGTATATATTGACCTATTTTCCCCTCGACTTTCTGTGATTCCCTACATCTCACCTTTCTTTGCAGACAAGCCATTTGAAATACCCTTAACTTATTTCACAGCCAATAAGTCTTTGAAATAATGTGTATTTTTTAGAGAAATCTTCTTATATAATTAGGCAGAAAATCTGACCTGCCATAGTTTTCAAAACAGCATAATTTCACTCTTCTCAATGATTAATCTGTTGTATTACACAACCTTTGAGTATTTAGCTTTATCCATGACATATCCTTTAAAAATGTTTTAGAGATCCTACCAGTCTTTGAAAACATCCTTGTGCCTTGTTTCAGTTGCAGTTTGATGTATATTTTCTGCCTTGCACCCGATTATTCCTACATCTGATGGATGACCTTGGGAATCTAATTCTGGTATTGATTGTTTTTGCTGATTGGCTCCCCTTGTAGCTGCTTTCTTCATTATTGTGTAAATTTAGATCATGAGCTCATGTTTAGCTAAACAGCTGACCTTGTAAAAGGCTTAGGTGTGAACACTCGTAAGTTTCATCAGAAAGTCGGCAAAGATTTATTTGTGTCCCTCCAATGGGTGACCCGCAAGGAACCCGTTTTCTACAAGTGTTGGTCCAATACTCCCTCTAGAGGCCGGGGACTTAGACAGGTCTGCTTTGCGGCCCCTGATCTGGGGCAGGGGCAGTGGGCGGCCTCTGACCCGGGCAGGAGCCTCACCGCGTGTGTCCCAGGGACACATCTGCCTGCGAACTTCGGTCACCTGGCAGGAAGCTACGATGCCCAGACCTATGCTCAGCTGTGCAGCGAGGTGTAATGTGTGGACAGGTTCCACACACACTTCAAGTAAGGGGGCGGCCTGAGTGGAAAGGTGAGAGTTTGGGCAGCTGTGCAGACAAAGATGGCACACTTTGGCCTGGGCCTAAATGCTTGTGACACTCCACTGGGCCTGCCGGGCTCTGAGGGCCCTGCCCTGGGCCCCCTGCACCCCTGCCCTTTGTTCAGTCACAGCAGAGATGGCCACACCCACTCCCTCAGTCAGGGCAGTGTTCAACCTCCCTCAGCCCCGCCCCCTCTCCGAAGGTTACCATAGACTACAGAGGCTGCATTCTGATGCCAGGGCGTTCTGAGTATGCCAAGGGCAGACATGATGACCTTAAATGATTTCCTCCTGTGTCAGTTTTGGTAAACCTTATGAGCTAGGAAATGGTCCCCTTTACAGAAATGTTCAAATTTACTGGCATTTCATATATTCTCTGCTATAACATTGTCCTGACTCTTTCTGTATATTCTTTACTTATGTTTTTGTTTTCCTTAATCAAAGTGTGTCTTTTAAATCTTTTCAAAGAAGATTCTTTGGTCTTACTATATCACCTGAATTTTATACGTTTTCTATTGTATTAAGTTCTGCTCATATCTTTATTTATCTTTTTTCTATGTTCTCAGGGTTTATTGTTTTCATCTTCTGATGTCAGTTAAAACACTTGGTTATTCATTTTAATAAATCTTTTTAGTTATAAAGAATTGAACTTTTGAAGATTCCAGCTTACTTGTAAGTTTCTAAGGGTCAGGTCCTCTCCATTTTTGCTGGCCTAAGGCTTAGTTCACCATATAGCAATGTATATATTGACCTATATTCCCCTCGACTTTCTGTGATTCCCTACATCTCACCTTTCTTTGCCGACAAGCCATTTGAAATACCCTTAACTTATTTCACAGCCAATAAGTCTTTGAAATAATGTGTATTTTTTAGAGAAATCTTCTTATATAATTAGGCAGAAAATCTGACCTGCCATAGTTTTCAAAACAGCATAATTTCACTCTTCTCAATGATTAATCTGTTGTATTACACAACCTCTGAGTATTTAGCTTTATCAATGACATGTACTTTAAAAATGTTTTGGAGATCCTACCAGTCTTTGAAAACATCCTTGTGCCTTGTTGCAGTTCCAGCTTGATGTATATTTTCTGCCTTGCACCCGATTATTCCTACATCTGATGGATGGCCTTGGGAATCTAATTCTGGTATTGATTGTTTTTGCTGATTGTCTCCCCTTGTAGCTGCTTTCTTCATTATTGTGTAAATTTAGATCATGAGCTCATGTTTAGCTAAACAGCTGA
The DNA here is from genome assembly GCF_964341445.2 of Mesoplodon mirus. Lineage (NCBI taxonomy): Eukaryota > Metazoa > Chordata > Mammalia > Artiodactyla > Ziphiidae > Mesoplodon > Mesoplodon mirus. Next base: position 200,490,721 of record NC_138976.1, on the reverse strand, counting down.
CCTTGTAAGAGGCTTAGGTGTGAACACTCGTAAGTTTCAGCAGAAAGTCGGCAAAGATTTATTTGTGTCCCTCCAATGAGTGGCCCGCAAGGACCCCGTTTTCTACAAGTGTTGGTCCAATACTCCCTCTAGAGGCAGGGGACTCAGACAGTTCTGCTTTGCGGCCCCTGATCTGGGGCAGGGGCAGTGGGCGGCCTGTGGCCTGGGCAGGAGCCTCTCCGCGTGTGTCCCAGGGACCCATCTGCCTGCGAACCTCGGTCAACTGGCAGGAAGCTACGATGAACAGACCTATGCGCAGCTGTGCAGCGAGGTGTACTGCGTGGACAGGTTCCACACACACTTCAAGTAAGAGGGCGGCCTGAGTGGAAATGTGAGAGTTTGGGCAGCTGTGCAGACAAAGAAGGCGCACTATGACCTGGGCCAAAATGCTTGTGACACTCCACTGGGCCTGCCGGGCTCTGAGGGCCCTGCCCTGGGCCCCCTGCTCCCCTGCCCTTTGTTCAGTCAGAGCAGAGATGGCCACACACACTCCCTCAGTGAGGGCAGTGTTCCAACCTCCCTCAGCCCCGCCCCCTCTCCGCAGTTTACCATGGACTACAGAGGCTGCATTCTGAGGCCAGGGCGTTCCGAGAATGCCAAGGGCAGACATGATGACTTAAAATGATTTCCTCTTCTGTCAGTTTTGGTAAACTTTAGGAGCTAGGAAATGGTCCCCTTTACAGAAATGTTCAAATTTACTGGCATTTCATATATTCTCTGCTATAACTTTGTCCTGACTCTTTCTGTATATTCTTTACTTATGTTTTTGTTTTCCTTAATCAAAGTGTGTCTTTTAAATCTTTTCAAAGAAGATTCTTTGGACTTACTAAATCACCTGAATTTTATACGTTTTCTGTTGTATTAAGTTCTGCTCATATCTTTATTTATCTTTTTTCTATGTTCTCAGGGTTTATTGTTTTCATCTTCAGATGTCAATTAAAACACTTGGTTATTCATTTTAATAAATCATTTTACTTATAAAGATTTGAACTTTTGAAGATTCCAGCTTACTTGTACGTTTCTAAGGGTCAGGTCCTCTCCATTGTTGCTGGCCTAAGGCTTAGTTCACCATATAGCAATGTATATATTGACCTATTTTCCCCTCGACTTTCTGTGATTCCCTACATCTCACCTTTCTTTGCAGACAAGCCATTTGAAATACCCTTAACTTATTTCACAGCCAAAAAGTCTTTGAAATAATGTGTATTTTTTAGAGAAATCTTCTTATATAATTAGGCAGAAAATCTGACCTGCCATAGTTTTCAAAACAGCATAATTTCACTCTTCTCAATGATTAATCTGTTGTATTACACAACCTTTGAGTATTTAGCTTTATCAATGACATATCCTTTAAAAATGTTTTAGAGATCCTACCAGTCTTTGAAAACATCCTTGTGCCCTGTTTCAGTTCCAGTTTTATGTATATTTTCTGCCTTGCACCCGATTATTCCTACATTTGATGGATGTCCTTGCGAATCTAATTCTGGTATTGATTGTTTTTGCTGATTGTCTCCCCTTGTAGCTGCTTTCTTCATTATTGTGTAAATTTAGATCATGAGCTCATGTTTAGCTAAACAGCTGACCTTGTAAGAGGCTTAGTTGTGAACGCTCGTAAGTTTCAGCAGAAAGTCGACAAAGATTTATTTGTGTCCCTCCAATGAGTGGCCCACAAGGACCCCGTTTTCTACAAGTGTTGGTCCAATACTCCCTCTAGAGGCAGGGGACACAGACAGGGCTTCTTTGCGGCCCCCGATCTGGGGCAGGGGCAGTGGGCGGCCTGTGGCCCGGGCAGGAGCCTCTCCGCGTGTGTCCCAGGAACCCATCTGCCTGCGAATCTCGGTCACCTGGCAGGAAGATACGATGCCCCGACCTATGCTCAGGTGTGCAGCGAGGTGTACTGCACGGACAGGTTCCACACACCCTTCAAGTAAGAGGGCGGCCTGAGTGGAAAGGTGAGAGTTTGTGCAGCTGTGCAGACAAAGAAGGCACCCTTTGGCCTTGGCCTAAATGCTTGTGACACTCCACTGGGCCTGACGGGCTCTGAGGGCCCTGCCCTGGGCCGCCTGCTCCCCTGCCCTTTGTTCAGTCACAGCAGAGATGGCCACACACACTCCCTCAGTGAGGGCAGTGTTCCAACCTGCCTCAGCCCCGCCCCCTCTCCGCAGGTTACCATAGACAACAGAGGCTGCATTCTGAGGCCAGGGCGTTCTGAGAATGCCAAGGGCAGACATGATGACCTTAAATGATTTCCTCTTGTGTCAGTTTTGGTAAACTTTAGGAGCTAGGAAATGGTCCCCTTTACAGAAATGTTCAAATTTACTGGCATTTCATATATTCTCTGCTATAACATTGTCCTGACTCTTTCTGTATATTCTTTACTTATGTTTTTGTTTTCCTTAATCAAAGTGTGTCTTTTAAATCTTTTCAAAGAAGATTCTTTGGTCTTACTATATCACCTGAATTTTATACGTTTTCTGTTGTATTAAGTTCTGCTCATATCTTTATTTATCTTTTTTCTATGTTCTCAGGGTTTATTGTTTTCATCTTCTGATGTCAATTAAAACACTTGGTTATTCATTTTAATAAATCTTTTTAGTTATAAAGATTTGAACTTTTGAAGATTCCAGCTTACTTGTAAGTTTCTAAGGGTCAGGTCCTCTCCATTGTTGCTGGCCTAAGGCTTAGTTCAACATATAGCAATGTATATATTGACCTATATTCCCCTCGACTTTCTGTGATTCCCTACATCTCACCTTTCTTTGCAGACAAGCCATTTGAAATACCCTTAACTTATTTCACAGCCAATAAGTCTTTGAAATAATGTGTATTTTTTAGAGAAATCTTCTTATATAATTAGGCAGAAAATCTGACCTGCCATGGTTTTCAAAACAGCATAATTTCACTCTTCTCAATGATTAATCTGTTGTATTACACAACCTTTGAGTATTTAGCTTTATCCATGACATATCCTTTAAAAATGTTTTAGAGATCCTACCAGTCTTTGAAAACATCCTTGTGCCTTGTTTCAGTTCCAGTTTGATGTATATTTTCTGCCTTGCACCCGATTATTCCTACATCTGATGGATGTCCTTGGGAATCTAATTCTGGTATTGATTGTTTTTGCTGATTGTCTCCCCTTGTAGCTGCTTTCTTCATTATTGTGTAAATTTAGATCATGAGCTCATGTTTAGCTAAACAGCTGACCTTGTAAAAGGCTTAGGTGTGAACACTCGTAAGTTTCAGCAGAAAGTCGGCAAAGATTTATTTGTGTCCCTCCAATGAGTGGCCCGCAAGGACCCCGTTTTATACAAGTGTTGGTTCAATACTCCCTCTAGAGGCAGGGGACTCAGACAGGTCTGCTTTGCGGCCCCTGATCTGGGGCAGGGGCAGTGGGCGGCCTGTGGCCCGGGCAGGAGCCTCTCCGCGTGTGTCCCAGGGACACATCTGCCTGCGAACTTCGGTCACCTGGCAGGAAGCTACGATGCCCAGACCTATGCTCAGCTGTGCAGCGAGGTGTACTGTGTGGACAGATTCCACACACACTTCAAGTAAGGGGGCGGCCTGAGTGGAAAGGTGAGAGTTTGGGCAGCTGTGCAGACAAAGAAGGCGCACTTTGTCCTGGGCCTAAATTCTTGTGACACTCCACTGGGCCTGCTGGTCTCTGAGGGCCCTGCCCTGGGCCCCCTGCACCCCTGCCCTTTGTTCAGTCACAGCAGAGATGGCCACTCCCACTCCCTCAGTCAGGGCAGTGTTCAAACTCCCTCTGCCCCGCCCCCTCTCTGAAGGTTACCATAGACTACAAAGGCTGCATTCTGAGGCCAGGGCGTTCTGAGAATGCCAAGGGCAGACATGATGACCTTAAATGAGTTCCTCCTGAGTCAGTTTTGGTAAACTTTAGGAGCTAGGAAATGGTCCCCTTTACAGAAATGTTCAAATTTACTGGCATTTCATATATTCTCTGCTATAACATTGTCCTGACTCTTTCTGTATATTCTTTACTTATGTTTTTGTTTTCCTTAATCAAAGTGTGTCTTTTAAATCTTTTCAAAGAAGATTCTTTGGACTTACTAAATCACCTGAATTTTATACGTTTTCTGTTGTATTAAGTTCTGCTCATATCTTTATTTATCTTTTTTCTATGTTCTCAGGGTTTATTGTTTTCTTCTTCAGATGTCAATTAAAACACTTGGTTATTCATTTTAATAAATCATTTTACTTATAAAGATTTGAACTTTTGAAGATTCCAGCTTACTTGTACGTTTCTAAGGGTCAGGTCCTCTCCATTGTTGCTGGCCTAAGGCTTAGTTCACCATATAGCAATGTATATATTGACCTATTTTCCCCTCGACTTTCTGTGATTCCCTACATCTCACCTTTCTTTGCAGACAAGCCATTTGAAATACCCTTAACTTATTTCACAGCCAATAAGTCTTTGAAATAATGTGTATTTTTTAGAGAAATCTTCTTATATAATTAGGCAGAAAATCTGACCTGCCATAGTTTTCAAAACAGCATAATTTCACTCTTCTCAATGATTAATCTGTTGTATTACACAACCTTTGAGTATTTAGCTTTATCAATGACATATCCTTTAAAAATGTTTTAGAGATCCTACCAGTCTTTGAAAACATCCTTGTGCCCTGTTTCAGTTCCAGTTTTATGTATATTTTCTGCCTTGCACCCGATTATTCCTACATTTGATGGATGTCCTTGCGAATCTAATTCTGGTATTGATTGTTTTTGCTGATTGTCTCCCCTTGTAGCTGCTTTCTTCATTATTGTGTAAATTTAGATCATGAGCTCATGTTTAGCTAAACAGCTGACCTTGTAAGAGGCTTAGGTGTGAACACTCGTAAGTTTCAGCAGAAAGTCGGCAAAGATTTATTTGTGTCCCTCCAATGAGTGGCCCGCAAGGACCCCGTTTTCTACAAGTGTTGGTCCAATACTCCCTCTAGAGGCAGGGGACTCAGACAGTTCTGCTTTGCGGCCCCTGATATGGGGCAGGGGCAGTGGGCGGCCTGTGGCCTGGGCAGGAGCCTCTCCGCGTGTGTCCCAGGGACCCATCTGCCTGCGAACCTCGGTCAACTGGCAGGAAGCTACGATGCCCAGACCTATGCTCAGCTGTGCAGCGAGGTGTACTGCGTGGACAGGTTCCACACACACTTCAAGTAAGAGGGCGGCCTGAGTGGAAAGGTGAGAGTTTGGGCAGCTGTGCAGACAAAGAAGGCGCACTATGACCTGGGCCTAAATGCTTGTGACACTCCACTGGGCCTGCCGGGCTCTGAGGGCCCTGCCCTGGGCCCCCTGCTCCCCTGCCCTTTGTTCAGTCACAGCAGAGATGGCCACACACACTCCCTCAGTGAGGGCAGTGTTCCAACCTCCCTCAGCCCCGCCCCCTCTCCGCAGTTTACCATGGACTACAGAGGCTGCATTCTGAGGCCAGGGCGTTCCGAGAATGCCAAGGGCAGACATGATGACTTAAAATGATTTCCTCTTCTGTCAGTTTTGGTAAACTTTAGGAGCTAGGAAATGGTCCCCTTTACAGAAATGTTCAAATTTACTGGCATTTCATATATTCTCTGCTATAACATTGTCCTGACTCTTTCTGTATATTCTTTACTTATGTTTTTGTTTTCCTTAATCAAAGTGTGTCTTTTAAATCTTTTCAAAGAAGATTCTTTGGACTTACTAAATCACCTGAATTTTATACGTTTTCTGTTGTATTAAGTTCTGCTCATATCTTTATTTATCTTTTTTCTATGTTCTCAGGGTTTATTGTTTTCATCTTCAGATGTCAATTAAAACACTTGGTTATTCATTTTAATAAATCATTTTACTTATAAAGATTTGAACTTTTGAAGATTCCAGCTTACTTGTACGTTTCTAAGGGTCAGGTCCTCTCCATTGTTGCTGGCCTAAGGCTTAGTTCACCATATAGCAATGTATATATTGACCTATTTTCCCCTCGACTTTCTGTGATTCCCTACATCTCACCTTTCTTTGCAGACAAGCCATTTGAAATACCCTTAACTTATTTCACAGCCAATAAGTCTTTGAAATAATGTGTATTTTTTAGAGAAATCTTCTTATATAATTAGGCAGAAAATCTGACCTGCCATAGTTTTGAAAACAGCATAATTTCACTCTTCTCAATGATTAATCTGTTGTATTACACAACCTTTGAGTATTTAGCTTTATCAATGACATATCCTTTAAAAATGTTTTAGAGATCCTACCAGTCTTTGAAAACATCCTTGTGCCCTGTTTCAGTTCCAGTTTTATGTATATTTTCTGCCTTGCACCCGATTATTCCTACATTTGATGGATGTCCTTGGGAATCTAATTCTGGTATTGATTGTTTTTGCTGATTGTCTCCCCTTGTAGCTGCTTTCTTCATTATTGTGTAAATTTAGATCATGAGCTCATGTTTAGCTAAACAGCTGACCTTGTAAAAGGCTTAGTTGTGAACGCTCGTAAGTTTCAGCAGAAAGTCGGCAAAGATTTATTTGTGTCCCTCCAATGAGTGGCCCGCAAGGACCCCGTTTTCTACAAGTGTTGGTCCAATACTCCCTCTAGAGGCAGGGGACACAGACAGGGCTGCTTTGCGGCCCCCGATCTGGGGCAGGGCCTGTGGGCGGCCTGTGTCCCGGGCAGGAGCCTCTCCGCGTGTGTCCCAGGAACCCATCTGCCTGCGAATCTCGGTCACCTGGCAGGAAGATACGATGCCCCGACCTATGCTCAGCTGTGCAGCGAGGTGTACTGTGTGGACAGCTTCCACACACACTTCAAGTAAGGGGGCGGCCTGAGTGGAAAGGTGAGAGTTTGGGCAGCTGTAAAGACAAAGAAGGCGCACTTTGGCCTGAGCCTAAATGCTTGTGACACACCACTGGGCCTGCCGGGCTCTGAGGGCCCTGCCCTGGGCCCCCTGCACCCCTGCCCTTTGTTCAGTCACAGCAGAGATGGCCACACACACTCCCTCAGTCAGGGCAGTGTTCAACCTCCCTCAGCCCCGCCCCCTCTCCGAAGGTTACCATAGACTACAGAGGCTGCATTCTGAGGCCAGGGCGTTCTGAGAATGCCAAGGGCAGACATGATGACCTTAAATGATTTCCTCCTGTGTCAGTTTTGGTAAACTTTAGGAGCTAGGAAATGGTCCCCTTTACAGAAATGTTCAAATTTACTGGCATTTCATATATTCTCTGCTATAACATTGTCCTGACTCTTTCTGTTTATTCTTTACTTATGTTTTTGTTTTCCTTAATCAAAGTGTGTCTTTTAAATCTTTTCAAAGAAGATTCTTTGGTCTTACTATATCACCTGAATTTTATACGTTTTCTGCTGTATTAAGTTCTGCTCATATCTTTATTTATCTTTTTTCTATGTTCTCAGGGTTTATTGTTTTCATCTTCTGATGTCAGTTAAAACACTTGGTTATTCATTTTAATAAATTTTTTTTTCTTATAAAGATTTGAACTTTTGAATATTCCAGCTTTCTTGTAAGTTTCTAAGGGTCAGGTCCTCTCCATTGTTGCTGGCCTAAGGCTTAGTTCACCATAGAGCAGTGTATATATTGACCTATATTCCCCTCGACTTTCTGTGATTCCCTACATCTCAGCTTTCTTTGCAGACAAGCCATTTGAAATACCCTTAACTTATTTCACAGCCAATAAGTCTTTGAAATAATGTGTATTTTTTAGAGAAATCTTCTTATATAATTAGGCAGAAAATCTGACCTGCCATAGTTTTCAAAACAGCATAATTTCACTCTTCTCAATGATTAATCTGTTGTATTACACAACCTCTGAGTATTTAGCTTTATCAATGACATGTACTTTAAAAATGTTTTGGAGATCCTACCAGTCTTTGAAAACATCCTTGTGCCTTGTTTCAGTTCCAGTTTGATGTATATTTTCTGCCTTGCACCCGATTATTCCTACATCTGATGGATGGCCTTGGGAATCTAATTCTGGTATTGATTGTTTTTGCTGATTGTCTCCCCTTGTAGCTGCTTTCTTCATTATTGTGTAAATTTAGATCATGAGCTCATGTTTAGCTAAACAGCTGACCTTGTAAGAGGCTTAGGTGTGAACACTTGTAAGTTTCAGCAGAAAGTCGGCAATGATTTACATTTATCCCTCCAATGAGTGTCCCGCAAGTACCCCGTTTTCTACAAGTGTTGGTCCAATACTCCCTCTAGAGGCAGGGGATTCAGACAGGGCTGCTTTGCGGCCCCCGATCTGGGGCAGTGGCAGTGGGCGGCCTGTGGCCTGGGCAGGAGCCTCTCCACGTGTGTCCCAGGGACCCATCTGCCTGCGAACCTCGGTCACCTGGCAGGAAGCTACGATGCCCCGACCTATGCTCAGCTGTGCAGCGAGGTGTACTGCGCGGACAGGTTCCACAAACCCTTCAAGTAAGAGGGCCGCCTGAGTGGAAAGGTGAGAGTTTGTGCAGCTGTGCAGACAGAGAACGCACCCTTTGGCCTTGGCCTAAATGCTTGTGACACTCCACTGGGCCTGCCGGGCTCTGAGGGCCCTGCCCTGGGCCGCCTGCTCCCCTGCCCTTTGTTCAGTCACAGCAGAGATGGCCACACACACTCCCTCAGTGAGGGCAGTGTTCCAACCTCCCTCAGCTCCGCCCCCTCTCCGCAGGTTACCATGGACTACAGAGGCTGCATTCTGAGGCCAGGGCGTTCTGAGAATGGCAAGGGCAGACATGATGACCTTAAATGATTTCCTCTTGTGTCAGTTTTGGTAAACTTTAGGAGCTAGGAAATGGTCCCCTTTACAGAAATGTTCAAATTTATTGGCATTTCATATATTCTCTGCTCTAACATTGTCCTGATTCTTTCTGTATATTCTTTACTTATGTTTTTGTTTTCCTTAATCAAAGTGTGTCTTTTAAATCTTTTCAAAGAAGATTCTTTGGACTTACTAAATCACCTGAATTTTATCCGTTTTCTGTTGTATTAAGTTCTGCTCATATCTTTATTTATCTTTTTTCTATGTTCTCAGGGTTTCTTGTTTTCATCTTCAGATGTCAATTAAAACACTTGGTTATTCATTTTAATAAATCTTTTTACATATAAAGATTTGAACTTTTGAAGATTCCAGCTTACTTGTACGTTTCTAAGGGTCAGGTCCTCACCATTGTTGCTGGCCTAAGGCTTAGTTCAACATATAGCAATGTATATATTGGCCTATTTTCCCCTCGACTTTCTGTGATTCCCTACTTCTCACCTTTCTTTGCAGACAAGCCATTTGAAATACCCTTAACTTATTTCACAGCCAATAAGTCTTTGAAATAATGTGTATTTTTTAGAGAAATCTTCTTATATAATTAGGCAGAAAATCTGACCTGCCATGGTTTTCAAAACAGCATAATTTCACTCTTCTCTATGATTAATCTGTTGTATTACACATCCTTTGAGTATTTAGCTTTATCAATGACATATCCTTTAAAAATGTTTTAGAGATCCTACCAGTCTTTGAAAACATCCTTGTGCCCTGTTTCAGTTCCAGTTTTATGTATATTTTCTGCCTTGCACCCGATTATTCCTACATCTGATGGATGGCCTTGGGAATCTAATTCTGGTATTGATTGTTTTTGCTGATTGTATCCCCTTGTAGCTGCTTTCTTCATTATTGTGTAAATTTAGATCATGAGCTCATGTTTAGCTAAACAGCTGACCTTGTAAGAGGCTTAGTTGTGAACGCTCGTAACTTTCAGCAGAAAGTCGGCAAAGATTTATTTGTGTCCCTCCAATGAGTGGCCCGCAAGGACCCCGTTTTCTACAAGTGTTGGTCCAATACTCCCTCTAGAGGCAGGGGACACAGACAGGGCTGCTTTGCGGCCCCCGATCTGGGGCAGGGGCAGTGGGCGGCCTGTGTCTCGGGCAGGAGCCTCTCCGCGTGTGTCCCAGGAACCCATCTGCTTGCGAATCTCGGTCACCTGGCAGGAAGATACGATGCCCCGACCTATGATCAGGTTTGCAGCGAGGTGTACTGCACGGACAGGTTCCACACACCCTTCAAGTAAGAGGGCGGCCTGAGTGGAAATGTGAGAGTTTGTGCAGCTGTGCAGACGAAGAAAGCACGCTTTGGCCTTGGCCTAAATGCTTGTGACACTCCACTGGGCCTGCCGGGCTCTGAGGGCCCTGCCCTGGGCCCCCTGCTCCCCTGCTGTTTGTTCAGTCACAGCAGAGATGGCCACACACACTCCCTCAGTGAGGGCAGTGTTCCAACCTCACTCAGCCCCGCCCCCTCTCCGCAGGTTACCATAGACTACAGAGGCTGCATTCTGAGGCCAGGGCGTTCTGAGAATGCCAACGGCAGACATGATGACCTTAAATGATTTCCTCTTGTGTCAGTTTTCGTAAACTTTAGGAGCTAGGAAATGGTCCCCTTTACAGAAATGTTCAAATTTACTGGCATTTCATATATTCTCTGCTATAACATTGTCCTGACTCTTTCTGTATATTCTTTACTTATGTTTTTGTTTTCCTTAATCAAAGTGTGTCTTTTAAATCTTTTCAAAGAAGATTCTTTGGACTTACTATATCTCCTGAATTTTATACGTTTTCTATTGTATTAAGTTCTGCTCATATCTTTATTTATCTTTTTTCTATGTTCTCAGGGTTTATTGTTTTCATCTTCTGATGTCAATTAAAACACTTGGTTATTCATTTTAATAAATCTTTTTACTTATAAAGATTTGAACTTTTGAAGATTCCAGCTTACTTGTAAGTTTCTAAGGGTCAGGTCCTCTCCATTGTTGCTGGCCTAAGGCTTAGTTCACCATATAGCAATGTATATATTGACTTATTTTCCCCTCGACTTTCTGTGATTCCCTACATCTCACCTTTCTTTGCAGACAAGCCATTTGAAATACCCTTAACTTATTTCACAGCCAATAAGTCTTTGAAATAATGTGTATTTTTTAGAGAAATCTTCTTATATAATTAGGCAGAAAATCTGACCTGCCATGGTTTTCAAAACAGCATAATTTCACTCTTCTCAATGATTAATCTGTTGTATTACACAACCTCTGAGTATTTAGCTTTATCCATGACATATCCTTTAAAAATGTTTTAGAGATCCTACCAGTCTTTGAAAACATCCTTGTGCCTTGTTTCAGTTCCAGTTTGATGTATATTTTCTGCCTTGCACCCGATTATTCCTACATCTGATGGATGGCCTTGGGAATCTAATTCTGGTATTGATTGTTTTTGCTGATTGTCTCCCCTTGTAGCTGCTTTCTTCATTATTGTGTAAATTTAGATCATGAGCTCATGTTTAGCTAAACAGCTGACCTTGTAAAAGGCTTAGGTGTGAACACTCGTAAGTTTCATCAGAAAGTCGGCAAAGATTTATTTGTGTCCCTCCAATGGGTGACCCGCAAGGAACCCGTTTTCTACAAGTGTTGGTCCAATACTCCCTCTAGAGGCCAGGGACTTAGACAGGTCTGCTTTGCGGCCCCTGATCTGGGGCAGGGGCAGTGGGCGGCCTCTGACCCGGGCAGGAGCCTCTCCGCGTGTGTCCCAGGGTCACATCTGCCTGCGAACTTCGGTCACCTGGCAGGAAGCTACGATGCCCAGACCTATGCTCAGCTGTGCAGCGAGGTGTACTGTGTGGACAGGTTCCACACACACTTCAAGTAAGAGGGCGGCCTGAGTGGAAAGGTGAGAGTTTGGGCAGCTGTGCAGACAAAGAAGGCACACTTTGGCCTGGGCCTAAATGCTTGTGACACTCCACTGGGCCTGCCGGGCTCTGAGGGCCCTGCCCTGGGCCCCCTGCACCCCTGCCCTTTGTTCAGTCACAGCAGAGATGGCCACACACACTCCCTCAGTCAGGGCAGTGTTCAACCTCCCTCAGCCCCGCCCCCTCTCCGAAGGTTACCATAGACTACAGAGGCTGCATTCTGATGCCAGGGCGTTTTGAGTATGCCAAGGGCAGACATGATGACCTTAAATGATTTCCTCCTGTGTCAGTTTTGGTAAACCTTATGAGCTAGGAAATGGTCCCCTTTACAGAAATGTTCAAATTTACTGGCATTTCATATATTCTCTGCTATAACATTGTCCTGACTCTTTCTGTATATTCTTTACTTATGTTTTTGTTTTCCTTAATCAAAGTGTGTCTTTTAAATCTTTTCAAAGAAGATTCTTTGGTCTTACTATATCACCTGAATTTTATACGTTTTCTGCTGTATTAAGTTCTGCTCATATCTTTATTTATCTTTTTTCTATGTTCTCAGGGTTTATTGTTTTCATCTTCTGATGTCAGTTAAAACACTTGGTTATTCATTTTAATAAATCATTTTACTTATAAAGATTTGAACTTTTGAAGATTCCAGCTTACTTGTACGTTTCTAAGGGTCAGGTCCTCTCCATTGTTGCTGGCCTAAGGCTTAGTTCACCATATAGCAATGTATATATTGACCTATTTTCCCCTCGACTTTCTGTGATTCCCTACATCTCACCTTTCTTTGCAGACAAGCCATTTGAAATACCCTTAACTTATTTCACAGCCAATAAGTCTTTGAAATAATGTGTATTTTTTAGAGAAATCTTCTTATATAATTAGGCAGAAAATCTGACCTGCCATAGTTTTGAAAACAGCATAATTTCACTCTTCTCAATGATTAATCTGTTGTATTACACAACCTTTGAGTATTTAGCTTTATGAATGACATATCCTTTAAAAATGTTTTAGAGATCCTACCAGTCTTTGAAAACATCCTTGTGCCCTGTTTCAGTTCCAGTTTTATGTATATTTTCTGCCTTGCACCCGATTATTCCTACATTTGATGGATGTCCTTGGGAATCTAATTCTGGTATTGATTGTTTTTGCTGATTGTCTCCCCTTGTAGCTGCTTTCTTCATTATTGTGTAAATTTAGATCATGAGCTCATGTTTAGCTAAACAGCTGACCTTGTAAAAGGCTTAGTTGTGAACGCTCGTAAGTTTCAGCAGAAAGTCGGCAAAGATTTATTTGTGTCCCTCCAATGAGTGGCCCGCAAGGACCCCGTTTTCTACAAGTGTTGGTCCAATACTCCCTCTAGAGGCAGGGGACACAGACAGGGCTGCTTTGCGGCCCCCGATCTTGGGCAGGGCCTGTGGGCGGCCTGTGTCCCGGGCAGGAGCCTCTCCGCGTGTGTCCCAGGAACCCATCTGCCTGCGAATCTCGGTCACCTGGCAGGAAGATACGATGCCCCGACCTATGCTCAGCTGTGCAGCGAGGTGTACTGTGTGGACAGCTTCCACACACACTTCAAGTAAGGGGGCGGCCTGAGTGGAAAGGTGAGAGTTTGGGCAGCTGTAAAGACAAAGAAGGCGCACTTTGGCCTGAGCCTAAATGCTTGTGACACACCACTGGGCCTGCCGGGCTCTGAGGGCCCTGCCCTGGGCCCCCTGCACCCCTGCCCTTTGTTCAGTCACAGCAGAGATGGCCACACACACTCCCTCAGTCAAGGCAGTGTTCAACCTCCCTCAGCCCCGCCCCCTCTCCGAAGGTTACCATAGACTACAGAGGCTGCATTCTGAGGCCAGGGCGTTCTGAGAATGCCAAGGGCAGACATGATGACCTTAAATGATTTCCTCCTGTGTCAGTTTTGGTAAACTTTAGGAGCTAGGAAATGGTCCCCTTTACAGAAATGTTCAAATTTACTGACATTTCTAATATTCTCTGCTATAACATTGTCCTGACTCTTTCTGTTTATTCTTTACTTATGTTTTTGTTTTCCTTAATCAAAGTGTGTCTTTTAAATCTTTTCAAAGAAGATTCTTTGGTCTTACTATATCACGTGAATTTTATACGTTTTCTGCTGTATTAAGTTCTGCTCATATCTTTATTTATCTTTTTTCTATGTTCTCAGGGTTTATTGTTTTCATCTTCTGATGTCAGTTAAAACACTTGGTTATTCATTTTAATAAATTTTTTTTTCTTATAAAGATTTGAACTTTTGAATATTCCAGCTTTCTTGTAAGTTTCTAAGGGTCAGGTCCTCTCCATTGTTGCTGGCCTAAGGCTTAGTTCACCATAGAGCAGTGTATATATTGACCTATATTCCCCTCGACTTTCTGTGATTCCCTACATCTCAGCTTTCTTTGCAGACAAGCCATTTGAAATACCCTTAACTTATTTCACAGCCAATAAGTCTTTGAAATAATGTGTATTTTTTAGAGAAATCTTCTTATATAATTAGGCAGAAAATCTGACCTGCCATAGTTTTCAAAACAGCATAATTTCACTCTTCTCAATGATTAATCTGTTGTATTACACAACCTCTGAGTATTTAGCTTTATCAATGACATGTACTTTAAAAATGTTTTGGAGATCCTACCAGTCTTTGAAAACATCCTTGTGCCTTGTTTCAGTTCCAGTTTGATGTATATTTTCTGCCTTGCACCCGATTATTCCTACATCTGATGGATGGCCTTGGGAATCTAATTCTGGTATTGATTGTTTTTGCTGATTGTCTCCCCTTGTAGCTGCTTTCTTCATTATTGTGTAAATTTAGATCATGAGCTCATGTTTAGCTAAACAGCTGACCTTGTAAGAGGCTTAGGTGTGAACACTTGTAAGTTTCAGCAGAAAGTCGGCAAAGATTTATTTGTGTCCCTCCAATGAGTGTCCCGCAAGGACCCCGTTTTCTACAAGTGTTGGTCCAATACTCCCTCTAGAGGCAGGGGACTCAGACAGGGCTGCTTTGCGGCCCCCGATCTGGGGCAGTGGCAGTGAGCGGCCTGTGGCCTAGGCAGGAGCCTCTCCGCGTGTGTCCCAGGGACCCATCTGCCTGCGAACCTCCGTCACCTGGCAGGAAGCTACGATGCCCCGACCTATGCTCAGCTGTGCAGCGAGGTGTACTGCGCGGACAGGTTCCACACACACTTCAAGTAAGAGGGCGGCCTGAGTGGAAAGGTGAGAGTTTGGGCAGCTGTGCAGACAATGAAGGCGCACTTTGACCTGGGCCAAAATGCTTGTGACACTCCACTGGGCCTGCCGGGCTCTGAGGGCCCTTCCCTGGGCCCCCTGCACCCCTGCCCTTTGTTCAGTCACAGCAGAGATGGCCACACCCACTCCCTCAGTCAGGGCAGTGTTCAACCTCCCTCAGCCCCGCCCCGTCTCCGCAGGTTACCATGGACTACAGAGGCTGCATTCTGAGTCCAGGGCGTTCCGAGAATGTCAAGGGCAGACATGATGACTTTAAATGATTTCTTCTTGTGTCAGTTTTGGTAAACTTTAGGAGCTAGGAAATGGTCCCCTTTACAGAAATGTTCAAATTTACTGGCATTTCATATATTCTCTGCTATAACATTGTCCTGACTCTTTCTGTATATTCTTTACTTATGTTTTTGTTTTCCTTAATCAAAGTGTGTCTTTTTTTTTTTTTTTTTTTTTTTTTCTTTTTGCGGTATGCGGACCTCTCACTGCTGTGGCCTCTCCCGTTGCGGAGCACAGGCTCCGGACGCGCAGGCTCCGGATGCGCAGGCTCAGCGGCCATGGCTCACGGGCCCAGCCGCTCCGCGGCATATGGGATCCTCCCAGACCGGGGCACGAACCCGTATCCCCTGCATCGGAAGGCGGACTCTCAACCACTGCGCCACCAGGGAGGCCCCAAAGTGTGTCTTTTAAATCTTTTCAAAGAAGATTCTTTGGACTTACTAAATCACCTGAATTTTATACGTTTTCTGTTGTATTAAGTTCTGCTCATATCTTTATTTATCTTTTTTCTATGTTCTCAGGGTTTATTGTTTTCATCTTCTGATGTCAATTAAAACACTTGGTTATTCATTTTAATAAATCTTTTTACTTATAAAGATTTGAACTTTTGAAGATTCCAGCTTACTTGTACGTTTCTAAGGGTCAGGTCCTCTCCATTGTTGCTGGCCTAAGGCTTAGTTCACCATATAGCAATGTATATATTGACCTATTTTCCCCTCGACTTTCTGTGATTCCCTACATCTCACCTTTCTTTGCAGACAAGCCATTTGAAATACCCTTAACTTATTTCACAGCCAATAAGTCTTTGAAATAATGTGTATTTTTTAGAGAAATCTTCTTATATAATTAGGCAGAAAATCTGACCTGCCATAGTTTTGAAAACAGCATAATTTCACTCTTCTCAATGATTAATCTGTTGTATTACACAACCTCTGAGTATTTAGCTTTATCAATGACATGTACTTTAAAAATGTTTTGGAGATCCTACCAGTCTTTGAAAACATCCTTGTGCCTAGTTTCAGTTCCAGTTTGATGTATATTTTCTGCCTTGCACCGGATTATTCCTACATCTGATGGATGGCCTTGGGAATCTAATTCTGGTATTGATTGTTTTTGCTGATTGTCTGCCCTTGTAGCTGCTTTCTTCATTATTGTGTAAATGTAGACCATGAGCTCATGTTTAGCTAAACAGCTGACCTTGTAAGAGGCTTAGTTGTGAACGCTCATGTAAGTTTCAGCAGAAAGTCAGCAAAGATTTATTTGTGTCCCTCCAATGAGTGGCCTGCAAGCACCCCGTTTTCTACAAGTGTTGGTCCAATACTCCCTCTAGAGTCAGCGGACTCAGACAGGGATGCTTTGCAGCCCCCGATCTGGGGCAAGGGCAGTGGGTGGCCTGTGGCCCGGGCAGGACCCTCTCCACGTGTGTCCCAGGAACCCATCTGCCTGTGAACCTCAGTCACCTGGCAGGAAGATACGATGCCCCGACCTATGCTCAGCTGTGCAGCGAGGTGTACTGCGTGGACAGGTTCCACACACCCTACAAATAAAAGGGCGGCCTGAGTGGAAATGTGAGAGTTTGGGCAGCTGTGCAGACAAAGAAAGCCCCCTTTGGCCTGGGCCTAAATGCTTGTGACACTCCACTGGGCCTGCCGGGCTCTGAGGGCCCTGCCCTGGGCCCCCTGCTCCCCTGCCCTTTGTTCAGTCACAGCAGAGATGGCCACATCCACTCCCTCAGTGAGGGCAGTGTTCCAACCTCCCTCAGCTCCGCCCCCTCTCCGCAGGTTACCATGGACTACAGAGGCTGCATTCTGAGGCCAGGGCGTTCTGAGAATGGCAAGGGCAGACATGATGACCTTAAATGATTTCCTCTTGTGTCAGTTTTGGTAAACTTTAGGAGCTAGGAAATGGTCCCCTTTACAGAAATGTTCAAATTTATTGGCATTTCATATATTCTCTGCTCTAACATTGTCCTGATTCTTTCTGTATATTCTTTACTTATGTTTTTGTTTTCCTTAATCAAAGTGTGTCTTTTAAATCTTTTCAAAGAAGATTCTTTGGACTTACTAAATCACCTGAATTTTATCCGTTTTCTGTTGTATTAAGTTCTGCTCATATCTTTATTTATCTTTTTTCTATGTTCTCAGGGTTTCTTGTTTTCATCTTCAGATGTCAATTAAAACACTTGGTTATTCATTTTAATAAATCTTTTTACATATAAAGATTTGAACTTTTGAAGATTCCAGCTTACTTGTACGTTTCTAAGGGTCAGGTCCTCACCATTGTTGCTGGCCTAAGGCTTAGTTCACCATATAGCAATGTATATATTGGCCTATTTTCCCCTCGACTTTCTGTGATTCCCTACATCTCACCTTTCTTTGCAGACAAGCCATTTGAAATACCCTTAAATTATTTCACAGCCAATAAGTCTTTGAAATAATGTGTATTTTTTAGAGAAATCTTCTTATATAATTAGGCAGAAAATCTGACCTGCCATAGTTTTCAAAACAGCATAATTTCACTCTTCTCTATGATTAATCTGTTGTATTACACATCCTTTGAGTATTTAGCTTTATCAATGACATATCCTTTAAAAATGTTTTAGAGATCCTACCAGTCTTTGAAAACATCCTTGTGCCCTCTTTCAGTTCCAGTTTTATGTATATTTTCTGCCTTGCACCCGATTATTCCTACATCTGATGGATGTCCTTGGGAATCTAATTCTGGTATTGATTGTTTTTGCTGATTGTCTCCCCTTGTAGCTGCTTTCTTCATTATTGTGTAAATTTAGATCATGAGCTCATGTTTAGCTAAACAGCTGACCTTGTAAAAGGCTTAGGTGTGAACACTCGTAAGTTTCAGCAGAAAATCGGCAAAGATTTATTTGTGTCCCTCCAATGAGTGGCCCGCAAGGACCCCGTTTTCTACAAGTGTTGGTCCAATACTCCCTCTAGAGGCAGGGGACTCAGACAGTGCTGCTTTGCGGCCCCCGATCTGGGGCAGGGGCAGTGGGCGGCCTGTTGCCCGGGCAGGAGCCTCTCCGCGCGTGGCCCAGGAACCCATCTGCTGCGAATCTCGTTCACCTGGCAGGAAGATACGATGCCCCGACCTATGCTCAGGTGTGCAGCGAGGTGTACTGCGCGGACAGGTTCCACACACCCTTCAAGTAAGAGGGCGGCCTGAGTGGAAAGGTGAGAGTTTGTGCAGCTGTGCAGACAAAGAAGGCACCCTTTGGCCTTGGCCTAAATGCTTGTGACACTCCACTGGGCCTGCCGGGCTCTGAGGGCCCTGCCCTGGGCCCCCTGCTCCCCTGCCCTTTGTGCAGTCACATCAGAGATGGCCACACCCACTCCCTCAGTCCGGGCAGTGTTTCAACCTCCCTCAGCCCCGCCCCCTCTCCACAGGTTACCATGGACTACAGAGGCTGCCTTCTGAGTCCAGGGCGTTCCGAGAATGCCAAGGGCAGACATGATGACTTTAATTGATTTCCTCTTGTGTCAGTTTTGGTAAACTTTAGGAGCTAGGAAATGGTCCCCTTTACAGAAATGTTCAAATTTACTGGCATTTCATATATTCTCTGCTATAACATTGTCCTGACTCTTTCTGTATATTCTTTACTTATGTTTTTGTTTTCCTTAATCAAAGTGTGTCTTTTAAATCTTTTCAAAGAAGATTCTTTGGACTTACTAAATCACCTGAATTTTATACGTTTTCTGTTGTATTAAGTTCTGCTCATATCTTTATTTATCTTTTTTCTATGTTCTCAGGGTTTATTGTTTTCATCTTCTGATGTCAATTAAAACACTTGGTTATTCATTTTAATAAATCTTTTTACTTATAAAGATTTGAACTTTTGAAGATTCCAGCTTACTTGTACGTTTCTAAGGGTCAGGTCCTCTCCATTGTTGCTGGCCTAAGGCTTAGTTCACCATATAGCAATGTATATATTGACCTATTTTCCCCTCGACTTTCTGTGATTCCCTACATCTCACCTTTCTTTGCAGACAAGCCATTTGAAATACCCTTAACTTATTTCACAGCCAAAAAGTCTTTGAAATAATGTGTATTTTTTAGAGAAATCTTCTTATATAATTAGGCAGAAAATCTGACCTGCCATAGTTTTCAAAACAGCATAATTTCACTCTTCTCAATGATTAATCTGTTGTATTACACAACCTCTGAGTATTTAGCTTTATCAATGACATGTACTTTAAAAATGTTTTGGAGATCCTACCAGTCTTTGAAAACATCCTTCTGCGTAGTTTCAGTTCCAGTTTGATGTATATTTTCTGCCTTGCACCGGATTATTCCTACATCTGATGGATGGATTTGGGAATCTAATTCTGGTATTGATTGTTTTTGCAGATTGTCTCCCCTTGTAGCTGCTTTCTTCATTATTGTGTAAATTTAGACCATGAGCTCATGTTTAGCTAAACAGCTGACCTTGTAAGAAGCCTAGATGTGAACTCTGGTAAGTTTCAGCAGAAAGTCGGCAAAGATTTATTTGTGTCCCTCCAATGAGTGGCCCGCAAGGATCCCGTTTTCTACAAGTGTTGGTCCAATACTCCCTCTAGAGGCAGGGGACTCAGACAGGGCTGCTTTGCGGCCCCCGATCTGGGGCAGGGGCAGTGGGCGGCCTGTGGCCCGGGCAGGAGCCTCTCCGCGTGTGTCCCAGGAACCCATCTGCCTTGCGAATCTCGGTCACCTGGCAGGAAGATACGATGCCCCGACCTATGCTCAGCTGTGCAGCGAGGTGTACTGCGCGGACAGGTTCCACCTACCCTTCAAGTAAGAGGGCGTCCTGAGTGGAAAGGTGAGAGTTTGTGCAGCTGTGCAGACAAAGAAGGCACTCTTTGGCCTTGGCCTAAATGCTTGTGACACTCCACTGGGCCTGCCGGGCTCTGAGGGCCCTGCCCTGGGCCCCCTGCACCCCTGCCCTTTGTTCAGTCACAGCAGAGATGGCCACACCCACTCCCTCAGTCAGGGCAGTGTTCAACTTCCCTCAGCCCCGCCCCCTCTCCGAAGGTTACCATAGACTACAGAGGCTGCATTCTGAGGCCTGGGCGTTTTGAGAATGCCAAGGGCAGACATGATGACCTTAAATGATTTCCTCCTGTGTCAGTTTTGGTAAACTTTAGGAGCTAGGAAATGGTCCCCTTTACAGAAATGATCAAATTTACTGGCATTTCATATATTCTCTGCTATAACATTGTCCTGACTCTTTCTGTATATTCTTTACTTATGTTTTTGTTTTCCTTAATCAAAGTGTGTCTTTTAAATCTTTTCAAAGAAGATTCTTTGGTCTTACTATATCACCTGAATTTTATACGTTTTCTGCTGTATTAAGTTCTGCTCATATCTTTATTTATCTTTTTTCTATGTTCTCAGGGTTTATTGTTTTCATCTTCTGATGTCAGTTAAAACACTTGGTTATTCATTTTAATAAATCTTTTTACTTATAAATATTTGAACTTTTGAAGATTCCAGCTTACTTGTAAGTTTCTAAGGGTCAGGTCCTCTCCATTGTTGCTGGCCTAAGGATTAGTTCACCATATAGCAGTGTATATATTGACCTATATTCCCCTCGACTTTCTGTGATTCCCTACATCTCACCTTTCTTTGCAGACAAGCCATTTGAAATACCCTTAACTTATTTCACAGCCAATAAGTCTTTGAAATAATGTGTATTTTTTTGAGAAATCTTCTTATATAATTAGGCAGAAAATCTGACCTGCCATAGTTTTCAAAACAGCATAATTTCACTCTTCTCAATGATTAATCTGTTGTATTACACAACCTCTGAGTATTTAGCTTTATCAATGACATGTACTTTAAAAATGTTTTGGAGATCCTACCAGTCTTTGAAAACATCCTTCTGCGTAGTTTCAGTTCCAGTTTGATGTATATTTTCTGCCTTGCACCGGATTATTCCTACATCTGATGGATGGATTTGGGAATCTAATTCTGGTATTGATTGTTTTTGCAGATTGTCTCCCCTTGTAGCTGCTTTCTTCATTATTGTGTAAATTTAGACCATGAGCTCATGTTTAGCTAAACAGCTGACCTTGTAAGAAGCCTAGATGTGAACTCTGGTAAGTTTCAGCAGAAAGTCGGCAAAGATTTATTTGTGTCCCTCCAATGAGTGGCCCGCAAGGATCCCGTTTTCTACAAGTGTTGGTCCAATACTCCCTCTAGAGGCAGGGGACTCAGACAGGGCTGCTTTGTGGCCCCCCGATCTGGGGCAGGGGCAGTGGGCGGCCTGTGGCCCGGGCAGGAGCCTCTCCGCGTGTGTCCCAGGAACCCATCTGCCTTGCGAATCTCGGTCACCTGGCAGGAAGATATGATGCCCCGACCTATGCTCAGCTGTGCAGCGAGGTGTACTGCGCGGACAGGTTCCACCTACCCTTCAAGTAAGAGGGCGTCCTGAGTGGAAAGGTGAGAGTTTGTGCAGCTGTGCAGACAAAGAAGGCACTCTTTGGCCTTGGCCTAAATGCTTGTGACACTCCACTGGGCCTGCCGGGCTCTGAGGGCCCTGCCCTGGGCCCCCTGCACCCCTGCCCTTTGTTCAGTCACAGCAGAGATGGCCACACCCACTCCCTCAGTCAGGGCAGTGTTCAACTTCCCTCAGCCCCGCCCCCTCTCCGAAGGTTACCATAGACTACAGAGGCTGCATTCTGAGGCCAGGGCGTTTTGAGAATGCCAAGGGCAGACATGATGACCTTAAATGATTTCCTCCTGTGTCAGTTTTGGTAAACTTTAGGAGCTAGGAAATGGTCCCCTTTACAGAAATGATCAAATTTACTGGCATTTCATATATTCTCTGCTATAACATTGTCCTGACTCTTTCTGTATATTCTTTACTTATGTTTTTGTTTTCCTTAATCAAAGTGTGTCTTTTAAATCTTTTCAAAGAAGATTCTTTGGTCTTACTATATCACCTGAATTTTATACGTTTTCTGCTGTATTAAGTTCTGCTCATATCTTTATTTATCTTTTTTCTATGTTCTCAGGGTTTATTGTTTTCATCTTCTGATGTCAGTTAAAACACTTGGTTATTCATTTTAATAAATCTTTTTACTTATAAAGATTTGAACTTTTGAAGATTCCAGCTTACTTGTAAGTTTCTAAGGGTCAGGTCCTCTCCATTGTTGCTGGCCTAAGGCTTAGTTCACCATATAGCAGTGTATATATTGACCTATATTCCCCTCGACTTTCTGTGATTCCCTACATCTCACCTTTCTTTGCAGACAAGCCATTTGAAATACCCTTAACTTATTTCACAGCCAATAAGTCTTTGAAATAATGTGTATTTTTTAGAGAAATCTTCTTATATAATTAGGCAGAAAATCTGACCTGCCATAGTTTTCAAAACAGCATAATTTCACTCTTCTCAATGATTAATCTGTTGTATTACACAACCTCTGAGTATTTAGCTTTATCAATGACATGTACTTTAAAAATGTTTTGGAGATCCTACCAGTCTTTGAAAACATCCTTGTGCGTAGTTTCAGTTCCAGTTTGATGTATATTTTCTGCCTTGCACCGGACTATTCCTACATCTGATGGATGGATTTGGGAGTCTAATTCTGGTATTGATTGTTTTTGCTGATTGTCTCCCCTTGTAGCTGCTTTCTTCATTATTGTGTAAATTTAGACCATGAGCTCATGTTTAGCTAAACAGCTGACCTTGTAAGAGGCTTAGTTGTGAACGCTCGTAAGTTTCAGCAGAAAGTCAGCAAAGATTTATTTGTGTCCCTCCAATGAGTGGCCTGCAAGCACCCCGTTTTCTACAAGTGTTGGTCCAATACTCCCTCTAGAGTCAGGGGACTCAGACAGGGCTGCTTTGCAGCCCCCGATCTGGGGCAGGGGCAGTGGGTGGCCTGTGGCCCGGGCAGGAGCCACTCCACGTGTGTCCCAGGAACCCATCTGCCTGCGAACCTCCGTCACCTGGCAGGAAGCTACGATGCCCCGACCTATGCTCAGCTGTGCAGCGAGGTGTACTGCGCAGACAGGTTCCACATACCCTTCAAATAAGAGTGCGGCCTGTGTGGAAATGTGAGAGTTTGGGCAGCTGTGCAGACAAAGAAAGCCCCCTTTGGCCTGGGCCTAAATGCTTGTGACACTCCACTGGGCCTGCCGGGCTCTGAGGGCCCTGCCCTGGGGCCCCTGCTCCCCTGCCCTTTGTTCAGTCACAGCAGAGATGGCCACATCCACTCACTCAGTGAGGGCAGTGTTCAAACCTCCCTCAGCCCCGCCCCCTCTCCGAAGGTTACCATGGACTACAGAGGCTGCATTCTGAGGCCAGGGTGTTCTGAGAATGCCAAGGGCAGACATGATGACCTTAAATGATTTCCTCTTGTGTCAGTTTTGGTAAACTTTAGGAGCTAGGAAATGGTCCCCTTTACAGAAATGTTCAAATTTACTGGCATTTCATATATTCTCTGCTATAACATTGTCCTGACTCTTTCTGTATATTCTTTATTTATGTTTTTGTTTTCCTTAATCAAAGTGTGTCTTTTAAATCTTTTCAAAGAAGATTCTTTGGT
Organism: Mesoplodon mirus; assembly: GCF_964341445.2. Lineage (NCBI taxonomy): Eukaryota > Metazoa > Chordata > Mammalia > Artiodactyla > Ziphiidae > Mesoplodon > Mesoplodon mirus. Next base: position 200,466,918 of record NC_138976.1, on the reverse strand, counting down.
CTTACTATATCACCTGAATTTTATACGTTTTCTTTTGTATTAAGTTCTGCTCATATCTTTATTTATCTTTTTTCTATGTTCTCAGGGTTTATTGTTTTCATCTTCTGATGTCAATTAAAACACTTGGTTATTCATTTTAATAAATCTTTTTAGTTATAAAGATTTGAACTTTTGAAGATTCCAGCTTACTTGTAAGTTTCTAAGGGTCAGGTCCTCTCCATTGTTGCTGGCCTAAGGCTTAGTTAACCATATAGCAATGTATATATTGACCTATATTCCCCTCGACTTTCTGTGATTCCCTACATCTCACCTTTCTTTGCAGACAAGCCATTTGAAATACCCTTAACTTATTTCACAGCAAATAAGTCTTTGAAATAATGTGTATTTTTTAGAGAAATCTTCTTATATAATTAGGCAGAAAATCTGACCTGCCATGGTTTTCAAAACAGCATAATTTCACTCTTCTCAATGATTAATCTGTTGTATTACACAACCTCTGAGTATTTAGCTTTATCAATGACATATCCTTTAAAAATGTTTTAGAGATCCTACCAGTCTTTGAAAACATCCTTGTGCCTTGTTTCAGTTCCAGTTTGATGTATATTTTCTGCCTTGCACCCGATTATTCCTACATCTGATGGATGTCCTCGGGAATCTAATTCTGGTATTGATTGTTTTTGCTGATTGTCTCCCCTTGTAGCTGCTTTCTTCATTATTGTGTAAATTTAGACCATGAGCTCATGTTTAGCTAAACAGCTGACCTTGTAAGAGGCCTAGATGTGAATGCTCGTAAGGTTCAGCAGAAAGTCGGCAAAGATTTATTAGTGTCCCTCCAATGAGTGGCCCGCAAGGACCCCGTTTTCTACAAGTGTTGGTCCAATACTCCCTCTAGAGGCAGGGGACTCAGACAGGGCTGCTTTGCGGCCCCCGATCTGGGGCAGGGGCAGTGGGCGGCCTGTGGCCCGGGCAGGAGCCTCTCCACGTGTGTCCCAGGAACCCATCTGCCTGTGAACCTCGGTCACCTGGCGGGAAGATACGATTCCCCGACCTATGCTCAGGTGTGCAGCGAGGTGTACTGTGCGGACAGGTTCCACACACCCTTCAAATAAGAGGGCGGCCTGTGTGGAAATGTGAGAGTTTGGGCAGCTGTGCAGACAAAGAAAGCCCCCTTTGGCCTGGGCCTAAATGCTTGTGACACTCCACTGGGCCTGCCGGGCTCTGAGGGCCCTGCCCTGGGCCCCCTGCTCCCCTGCCCTTTGTTCAGTCACAGCAGAGATGGCCACATCCACTCCTTCAGAGAGGGCAGTGTTCAAACCTCCCTCAGCCCCGCCCCCTCTCCGCAGGTTACCATGGACTACAGAGGCTTCATTCTGAGGCCAGGGCCTTCTGAGAATGCCAAGGGCAGACATGAAGACCTTAAATGATTTCCTCTTGTGTCAGTTTTGGTAAACTTTAGGAGCTAGGAAATGGTCCCCTTTACAGAAATGTCCAAATTTACTGGCATTTCATATATTCTCTGCTATAACATTGTCCTGACTCTTTCTGTATATTCTTTACTTATGTTTTTGTTTTCCTTTATCAAAGTGTGTCTTTTAAATCTTTTCAAAGAAGATTCTTTGGACTTACTAAATCACCTGAATTTTATACGTTTTCTGTTGTATTAAGTTCTGCTCATATCTTTATTTATCTTTTTTCTATGTTCTCAGGGTTTATTGTTTTCATCTTCTGATGTCAGTTAAAACACTTGGTTATTCATTTTAATAAATCTTTTTACTTATAAAGATTTGAACTTTTGAAGATTCCAGCTTACTTGTAAGTTTCTAAGGGTCAGGTCCTCTCCATTGTTGCTGGCCTAAGGCTTAGTTCACCATATAGCAATGTATATATTGACCTATATTCCCCTCGACTTTCTGTGATTCCCTACATCTCACCTTTCTTTGCAGACAAGCCATTTGAAATACCCTTAACTTATTTCACAGCCAATAAGTCTTTGAAATAATGTGTATTTTTTAGAGAAATCTTCTTATATAATTAGGCAGAAAATCTGACCTGCCATGGTTTTCAAAACAGCGTAATTTCACTCTTCTCAGTGATTAATCTGTTGTATTACACAACCTTTGAGTATTTAGCTTTATCAATGACATATCCTTTAAAAATGTTTTAGAGATCCTACCAGTCTTTGAAAACATCCTTGTGCCTTGTTTCAGTTCCAGTTTGATGGATATTTTCTGCCTTGCACCCGATTATTCCTACATCTGATGGATGTCCTTGGGAATCTAATTCTGGTATTGATTGTTTTTGCTGATTGGCTCCCCTTGTAGCTGCTTTCTTCATTATTGTGTAAATTTAGATCATGAGCTCATGTTTAGCTAAACAGCTGACCTTGTAAAAGGCTTAGGTGTGAACACTCGTAAGTTTCAGCAGAAAGTCGGCAAAGATTTATTTGTGTCCCTCCAATGAGTGGCCTGCAAGCACCCCGTTTTCTACAAGTGTTGGTCCAATACTCCCTCTAGAGGCAGGGGACTCAGACAGTTCTGCTTTGCGGCCCCTGATCTGGGGCAGGGGCAGTGGGCGGCCTGTGGCCCGGGCAGGAGCCTCTCCGCGTGTGTCCCAGGGACACAACTGCCTGCGAACTTCGGTCACCTGGCAGGAAGCTACGATGCCCAGACCTATGCTCAGCTGTGCAGCGAGGTGTACTGTGTGGACAGGTTCCACACACACTTCAAGTAAGGGGGCGGCCTGAGCGGAAAGGTGAGAGTTTGTGCAGCTGTGCAGACAAAGAAGGCGCCCTTTGGCCAGGGCCTAAATGCTTGTGACACTCCACTGGGCCTGCCGGGCTCTGAGGGCCCTGCCCTGGGCCCCCTGCACCCCTGCCCTTTGTTCAGTCACAGCAGAGATGGCCACACCCACTCCCTCAGTCAGGGCAGTGTTCAACCTCCCTCAGCCCCGCCCCCTCTCCGAAGGTTACCATAGACTACAGAGGCTGCATTCTGAGGCCAGGGCGTTTTGAGAATGCCAAGGGCAGACATGATGACTTTAAATGATTTCCTCCTGTGTCAGTTTTGGTAAACTTTAGGAGCTAGGAAATGGTCCCCTTTACAGAAATGTTCAAATTTACTGGCATTTCATATATTCTCTGCTATAACATTGTCCTGACTCTTTCTGTATATTCTTTACTTATGTTTTTGTTTTCCTTAATCAAAGTGTGTCTTTTAAATCTTTTCAAAGAAGATTCTTTGGTCTTACTATATCACCTGAATTTTATACGTTTTCTGCTGTATTAAGTTCTGCTCATATCTTTATTTATCTTTTTTCTATGTTCTCAGGGTTTATTGTTTTCATCTTCTGATGTCAGTTAAAACACTTGGTTATTCATTTTAATAAATCTTTTTACTTATAAAGATTTGAACTTTTGAAGATTCCAGCTTACTTGTAAGTTTCTAAGGGTCAGGTCCTCTCCATTGTTGCTGGCCTAAGGCTTAGTTCACCATATAGCAGTGTATATATTGACCTATATTCCCCTCGACTTTCTGTGATTCCCTACATCTCACCTTTCTTTGCAGACAAGCCATTTGAAATACCCTTAACTTATTTCACAGCCAATAAGTCTTTGAAATAATGTGTATTTTTTAGAGAAATCTTCTTATATAATTAGGCCGAAAATCTGACCTGCCATGGTTTTCAAAACAGCATAATTTCACTCTTCTCAATGATTAATCTGTTGTATTACACAACCTTTGAGTATTTAGCTTTATCCATGACATATCCTTTAAAAATGTTTTAGAGATCCTACCAGTCTTTGAAAACATCCTTGTGCCTTGTTTCATTTCCAGTTTGATGTATATTTTCTGCCTTGCACCCGATTATTCCTACATCTGATGGATGTCCTTGGGAATCTAATTCTGGTATTGATTGTTTTTGCTGATTGGCTCCCGTTGTAGCTGCTTTCTTCATTATTGTGTAAATTTAGATCATGAGCTCATGTTTAGCTAAACAGCTGACCTTGTAAAAGGCTTAGGTGTGAACACTCGTAAGTTTCAGCAGAAAGTCGGCAAAGATTTATTTGTGTCCCTCCAATGAGTGGCCCGCAAGGACCCCGTTTTCTACAAGTGTTGGTCCAATACTCCCTCTAGAGGCAGGGGACTCAGACAGGTCTGCTTTGCGGCCCCTGATCTGGGGCAGGGGCAGTGGGCGGCCTGTGGCCCGGGCAGGAGCCTCTCCGCGTGTGTCCCAGGGACACACCTGCCTGCGAACTTCGGTCACCTGGCAGGAAGCTACGATGCCCAGACCTATGCTCAGCTGTGCAGCGAGGTGTACTGTGTGGACAGGTTCCACACACACTTCAAGTAAGGTGGCGGCCTGAGTGGAAAGGTGACAGTTTGGGCAGCTGTGCAGACAAAGAAGGCACACTTTGGCCTGGGCCTAAATGCTTGTGACACTCCACTGGGCCTGCCGGGCTCTGAGGGCCCTGCCCTGGGCCCCCTGCACCCCTGCCCTTTGTTCAGTCACAGCAGAGATGGCCACACCCACTCCCTCAGTCAGGGCAGTGTTCAACCTCCCTCAGCCCCGCCCGCTCTCCGAAGGTTACCATAGACTACAGAGGCTGCATTCTGAGGCCAGGGCGTTTTGAGAATGCCAAGGGCAGACATGATGACTTTAAATGATTTCCTCCTGTGTCAGTTTTGGTAAACTTTAGGAGCTAGGAAATGGTCCCCTTTACAGAAATGTTCAAATTTACTGGCATTTCATATATTCTCTGCTATAACATTGTCCTGACTCTTTCTGTATATTCTTTACTTATGTTTTTGTTTTCCTTAATCAAAGTGTGTCTTTTAAATCTTTTCAAAGAAGATTCTTTGGTCTTACTATATCACCTGAATTTTATACGTTTTCTGCTGTATTAAGTTCTGCTCATATCTTTATTTATCTTTTTTCTATGTTCTCAGGGTTTATTGTTTTCATCTTCTGATGTCAGTTAAAACACTTGGTTATTCATTTTAATAAATCTTTTTACTTATAAAGATTTGAACTTTTGAAGATTCCAGCTTACTTGTAAGTTTCTAAGGGTCAGGTCCTCTCCATTGTTGCTGGCCTAAGGCTTAGTTCACCATATAGCAGTGTATATATTGACCTATATTCCCCTCGACTTTCTGTGATTCCCTACATCTCACCTTTCTTTGCAGACAAGCCATTTGAAATACCCTTAACTTATTTCACAGCCAATAAGTCTTTGAAATAATGTGTATTTTTTAGAGAAATCTTCTTATATAATTAGGCAGAAAATCTGACCTGCCATAGTTTTCAAAACAGCATAATTTCACTCTTCTCAATGATTAATCTGTTGTATTACACAACCTCTGAGTATTTAGCTTTATCAATGACATGTACTTTAAAAATGTTTTGGAGATCCTACCAGTCTTTGAAAACATCCTTGTGCGTAGTTTCAGTTCCAGTTTGATGTATATTTTCTGCCTTGCACCGGATTATTCCTACATCTGATGGATGGATTTGGGAGTCTAATTCTGGTATTGATTGTTTTTGCTGATTGTCTCCCCTTGTAGCTGCTTTCTTCATTATTGTGTAAATTTAGACCATGAGCTCATGTTTAGCTAAACAGCTGACCTTGTAAGAGGCCTAGATGTGAATGCTCGTAAGGTTCAGCAGAAAGTCGGCAAAGATTTATTAGTGTCCCTCCAATGAGTGGCCCGCAAGGACCCCGTTTTCTACAAGTGTTGGTCCAATACTCCCTCTAGAGGCAGGGGACTCAGACAGGGCTGCTTTGCGTCCCCCGATCTGGGGCAGGGGCAGTGGGCGGCCTGTGGCCCGGGCAGGAGCCTCTCCACGTGTGTCCCAGGAACCCATCTGCCTGTGAACCTCCGTCACCTGGCAGGAAGATACGATTCCCCGACCTATGCTCAGGTGTGCAGCGAGGTGTACTGTACGGACAGGTTCCACACACCCTTCAAATAAGAGGGCGGCCTGTGTGGAAATGTGAGAGTTTGGGCAGCTGTGCAGACAAAGAAAGCCCCCTTTGTCCTGGGCCTAAATGCTTGTGACACTCCACTGGGCCTGCCGGGCTCTGAGGGCCCTGCCATGGGCCCCCTGCTCCCCTGCCCTTTGTTCAGTCACAGCAGAGATGGCCACATCCACTCCCTCAGTGAGGGCAGTGTTCAAACCTCCCTCAGCCCCGCCCCCTCTCCGCAGGTTACCATGGACTACAGAGGCTGCATTCTGAGGCCAGGGCGCTCTGAGAATGCCAAGGGCAGACATGATGACCTTAAATGATTTCCTCTTGTGTCAGTTTTGGTAAACTTTAGGAGCTAGGAAATGGTCCCCTTTACAGAAATGTCCAAATTTACTGGCATTTCATATATTCTCTGCTATAACATTGTCCTGACTCTTTCTGTATATTCTTTACTTATGTTTTTGTTTTCCTTTATCAAAGTGTGTCTTTTAAATCTTTTCAAAGAAGATTCTTTGGACTTACTAAATCACCTGAATTTTATACGTTTTCTGTTGTATTAAGTTCTGCTCATATCTTTATTTATCTTTTTTCTATGTTCTCAGGGTTTATTGTTTTCATCTTCTGATGTCAATTAAAACACTTGGTTATTCATTTTAATAAATCTTTTTACTTATAAAGATTTGAACTTTTGAAGATTCCAGCTTACTTGTAAGTTTCTAAGGGTCAGGTCCTCTCCATTGTTGCTGGCCTAAGGCTTAGTTCACCATATAGCAATGTATATATTGACCTATATTCCCCTCGACTTTCTGTGATTCCCTACATCTCACCTTTCTTTGCAGACAAGCCATTTGAAATACCCTTAACTTATTTCACAGCCAATAAGTCTTTGAAATAATGTGTATTTTTTAGAGAAATCTTCTTATATAATTAGGCAGAAAATCTGACCTGCCATGGTTTTCAAAACAGCGTAATTTCACTCTTCTCAGTGATTAATCTGTTGTATTACACAACCTTTGAGTATTTAGCTTTATCAATGACATATCCTTTAAAAATGTTTTAGAGATCCTACCAGTCTTTGAAAACATCCTTGTGCCTTGTTTCAGTTCCAGTTTGATGTATATTTTCTGCCTTGCACCCGATTATTCCTACATCTGATGGATGTCCTTGGGAATCTAATTCTGGTATTGATTGTTTTTGCTGATTGGCTCCCCTTGTAGCTGCTTTCTTCATTATTGTGTAAATTTAGATCATGAGCTCATGTTTAGCTAAACAGCTGACCTTGTAAAAGGCTTAGGTGTGAACACTCGTAAGTTTCAGCAGAAAGTCGGCAAAGATTTATTTGTGTCCCTCCAATGAGTGGCCCGCAAGCACCCCGTTTTCTACAAGTGTTGGTCCAATACTCCCTCTAGAGGCAGGGGACTCAGACAGGTCTGCTTTGCGGCCCCTGATCTGGGGCAGGGGCAGTGGGCGGCCTGTGGCCCGGGCAGGAGCCTCTCCGCGTGTGTCCCAGGGACACATCTGCCTGCGAACTTCGGTCACCTGGCAGGAAGCTACGATGCCCAGACCTATGCTCAGCTGTGCAGCGAGGTGTACTGTGTGGACAGGTTCCACACACACTTCAAGTAAGGGGGCGGCCTGAGTGGAAAGGTGAGAGTTTGGGCAGCTGTGCAGACAAAGAAGGCACACTTTGGCCTGGGCCTAAATGCTTGTGACACTCCACTGGGCCTGCCGGGCTCTGAGGGCCCTGCCCTGGGCCCCCTGCACCCCTGCCCTTTGTTCAGTCACAGCAGAGATGGCCACACCCACTCCCTCAGTCAGGGCAGTGTTCAACCTCCCTCAGCCCCGCCCCCTCTCCGAAGGTTACCATAGACTACAGAGGCTGCATTCTGAGGCCAGGGCGTTTTGAGAATGCCAAGGGCAGACATGATGACCTTAAATGATTTCCTCCTGTGTCAGTTTTGGTAAACTTTAGGAGCTAGGAAATGGTCCCCTTTACAGAAATGTTCAAATTTACTGGCATTTCATATATTCTCTGCTATAACATTGTCCTGACTCTTTCTGTATATTCTTTACTTATGTTTTTGTTTTCCTTAATCAAAATGTGTCTTTTAAATCTTTTCAAAGAAGATTCTTTGGTCTTACTATATCACCTGAATTTTATACATTTTCTGCTGTATTAAGTTCTGCTCATATCTTTATTTATCTTTTTTCTATGTTCTCAGGGTTTATTGTTTTCATTTTCTGATGTCAGTTAAAACACTTGGTTATTCATTTTAATAAATCTTTTTACTTATAAAGATTTGAACTTTTGAAGATTCCAGCTTACTTGTAAGTTTCTAAGGGTCAGGTCCTCTCCATTGTTGCTGGCCTAAGGCTTAGTTCACCATATAGCAGTGTATATATTGACCTATATTCCCCTCGACTTTCTGTGATTCCCTACATCTCACCTTTCTTTGCAGACAAGCCATTTGAAATACCCTTAACTTATTTCACAGCCAATAAGTCTTTGAAATAATGTGTATTTTTTAGAGAAATCTTCTTATATAATTAGGCAGAAAATCTGACCTGCCATAGTTTTCAAAACAGCATAATTTCACTCTTCTCAATGATTAATCTGTTGTATTACACAACCTTTGAGTATTTAGCTTTATCCATGACATATCCTTTAAAAATGTTTTAGAGATCCTACCAGTCTTTGAAAACATCCTTGTGCCTTGTTTCAGTTCCAGTTTGATGGATATTTTCTGGCTTGCACCGGATTATTTCTACATCTGATGGATGGCCTTGGGAATCTAATTCTGGTATTGATTGTTTTTGCTGATTGTCTCCCCTTGTAGCTGCTTTCTTCATTATTGTGTAAATTTAGACCATGAGCTCATGTTTAGCTAAACAGCTGACCTTGTAAGAGGCTTAGTTGTGAATGCTCGTAAGTTTCAGCAGAAAGTCAGCAAAGATTTATTTGTGTCCGTCCAATGAGTGGCCCGCAAGCACCCCGTTTTCTACAAGTGTTGGTCCAATACTCCCTCTAGAGTCAGGGGACTCAGACAGGGCTGCTTTGCAGCCCCCGATCTGGGGCAGGGGCAGTGGGTGGCCTGTGGCCCGGGCAGGAGCCACTCCACCTGTGTCCCAGGAACCCATCTGCCTGCGAACCTCGGTCACCTGGCAGGAAGCTACGATGCCCCGACCTATGCTCAGCTGTGCAGCGAGGTGTACTGCGCAGACAGGTTCCACACACCCTTCAAATAAGTGGGCGGCCTGTGTGGAAATGTGAGAGTTTGGGCAGCTGTGCAGACAAAGAAAGCCCCCTTTGGCCTGGGCCTAAATGCTTGTAACACTCCACTGGGCCTGCCGGGCTCTGAGGGCGCTGCCCTGGGCCCCCTGCTCCCCTGCCCTTTGTTCAGTCACAGCAGAGATGGCCACACACACTCCCTCAGTAAGAGCAGTGTTCCAACCTCCCTCAGCCCCGCCCCCTCTCCGCAGGTTACCATAGACTACAGAGGCTGCATTCAGAGGCCAGGGCGTTCTGAGAATGCCAAGGGCAGACATGATGACCTTAAATGATTTCCTCCTGTGTCAGTTTTGGTAAACTTTAGGAGCTAGGAAATGGTCCCCTTTACAGAAATGTTCAAATTTACTGGCATTTCATATATTCTCTGCTCTAACATTGTCCTGACTCTTTCTGTATATTCTTTTTTTTTTTTTTTTTTTTTTTTTTTTTTGCTGTACGCGGGCCTCTCACTGCTGTGGCCTCTCCCGTTGCGGAGCACAGGCTCCGGACACACAGGCTCCGCGGCCATGGCTCGCGGGCCCAGCCGCTCCGCGGCATGTGGGATCTTCCGGGATCGGGGCACGAACCCGTGTCCCCTGCATCGGCAGGCGGACTCTCAACCACTGCGCCACCAGGGAAGCCCCTGTATATTCTTTACTTATGTTTTTGTTTTCCTTAATCAAAGTGTGTCTTTTAAACCTTTTCAAAGAAGATTCTTTGGACTTACTAAATCACCTGAATTTTATACGTTTTCTGTTGTATTAAGTTCTGCTCATATCTTTATTTATCTTTTTTCTATGTTCTCAGGGTTTATCGCTTTCATCTTCTGATGTCAATTAAAACACTTGGTTATTCATTTTAATAAATGTTTTTAGAAATAAAGATGTGAACTTTTGAAGATTCCAGCTTACTTGTAAGTTTCTAAGGTTCAGGTCCTCTCCATTTTTGCTGGCCTAAGGCTTATTTCACCATATAGCAATGTATATATTGACCTATATTCCCCTCGACTTTCTGTGATTCCCTACATCTCACCTTTCTTTGCAGACAAGCCATTTGAAATACCCTTAACTTATTTCACAGCCAATAAGTCTTTGAAATAATGTGTATTTTTTAGAGAAATCTTCTTATATAATTAGGCAGAAAATCTGACCTGCCATAGTTTTCAAAACAGCATAATTTCACTCTTCTCAATGATTAATCTGTTGTATTACACAACCTCTGAGTATTTAGCTTTATCAATGACATGTACTTTAAAAATGTTTTGGAGATCCTACCAGTCTTTGAAAACATCCTTGTGCGTAGTTTCAGGTCCAGTTTGATGTATATTTTCTGCCTTGCACCAGATTATTCCTACATCTGATGGATGGATTTGGGAATCTAATTCTGGTATTGATTGTTTTTGCTGATTGTCTCCCCTTGTAGCTGCTTTCTTCATTATTGTGTAAATTTAGACCATGAGCTCATGTTTAGCTAAACAGCTGACCTTGTAAGAGGCCTAGATGTGAACGCTCGTAAGGTTCAGCAGAAAGTCGGCAAAGATTTATTTGTGTCCCTCCAATGAGTGGCCCGCAAGGACCCCGTTTTCTACAAGTGTTGGTCCAATACTCCCTCTAGAGGCAGGGGACTCAGACAGGGCTGCTTTGTGGCCCCCGATCTGGGGCAGGGGCAGTGGGCGGCCTGTGGCCCGGGCAGGAGCCTCTCCGCGTGTGTCCCAGGAACCCATCTGCCTGCGAATCTCGGTCACCTGGCAGGAAGATACGAAGCCCCGACCTATGCTCAGGTGTGCAGCGAGGTGTACTGCGCGGACAGGTTCCACACACCCTTCAAGTAAGAGGGCGGCCTGAGTGGAAAGGTGAGAGTTTGTGCAGCTGTGCAGACAAAGAAGGCACCCTTTGGCCTTGGCCTAAATGCTTGTGACACTCCACTGGGCCTGCCGGGCTCTGAGGGCCCTGCCCTGGGCCCCCTGCTCCCCTGCCCTTTGTTCAGTCACAGCAGAGATGGCCACACACACTCCCTCAGTGAGGGCAGTGTTCCAACCTCCCTCAGCCCCGCCCCCTCTCCGAAGGTTACCATAGACTACAGAGGCTGCATTCTGAGGCCAGGGCGTTCTGAGAATGCCAAGGGCAGACATGATGACCTTAAATGATTTCCTCCTGTGTCAGTTTTGGTAAACTTTAGGAGCTAGGAAATGGTCCCCTTTACAGAAATGTTCAAATTTACTGGCATTTCATATATTCTCTGCTATAACATTGTCCTGACTCTTTCTGTATATTCTTTACTTATGTTTTTGTTTTCCTTAATCAAAGTGTGTCTTTTAAATCTTTTCAAAGAAGATTCTTTGGTCTTACTATATCACCTGAATTTTATACGTTTTCTGCTGTATTAAGTTCTGCTCATATCTTTATTTATCTTTTTTCTATGTTCTCAGGGTTTATTGTTTTCATCTTCTGATGTCAGTTAAAACACTTGGTTATTCATTTTAATAAATCTTTTTACTTATAAAGATTTGAACTTTTGAAGATTCCAGCTTACTTGTAAGTTTCTAAGGGTCAGGTCCTCTCCATTGTTGCTGGCCTAAGGCTTAGTTCACCATATAGCAGTGTATATATTGACCTATATTCCCTTCGACTTTCTGTGATTCCCTACATCTCACCTTTCTTTGCAGACAAGCCATTTGAAATACCCTTAACTTATTTCACAGCCAATAAGTCTTTGAAATAATGTGTATTTTTTAGAGAAATCTTCTTATATAATTAGGCAGAAAATCTGACCTGCCATAGTTTTCAAAACAGCATAATTTCACTCTTCTCAATGATTAATCTGTTGTATTACACAACCTTTGAGTATTTAGCTTTATCCATGACATATCCTTTAAAAATGTTTTAGAGATCCTACCAGTCTTTGAAAACATCCTTGTGCCTTGTTTCAGTTCCAGTTTGATGGATATTTTCTGCCTTGCACCGGATTATTTCTACATCTGATGGATGGCCTTGGGAATCTAATTCTGGTATTGATTGTTTTTGCTGATTGTCTCCCCTTGTAGCTGCTTTCTTCATTATTGTGTAAATTTAGACCATGAGCTCATGTTTAGCTAAACAGCTGCCCTTGTAAGAGGCTTAGTTGTGAACGCTCGTAAGTTTCAGCAGAAAGTCAGCACAGATTTATTTGTGTCCCTCCAATGAGTGGCCCGCAAGCACCCCGTTTTCTACAAGTGTTGGTCCAATACTCCCTCTAGAGTCAGGGGACTCAGACAGGGCTGCTTTGCAGCCCCCGATCTGGGGCAGGGGCAGTGGGTGGCCTGTGGCCCGGGCAGGAGCCACTCCACCTGTGTCCCAGGAACCCATCTGCCTGCGAACCTCGGTCACCTGGCAGGAAGCTTCGATGCCCCGACCTATGCTCAGCTGTGCAGCGAGGTGTACTGCGCAGACAGGTTCCACACACCCTTGAAATAAGTGGGCGGCCTGTGTGGAAATGTGAGAGTTTGGGCAGCTGTGCAGACAAAGAAAGCCCCCTTTGGCCTGGGCCTAAATGCTTGTGACACTCCACTGGGCCTGCCGGGCTCTGAGGGCCCTGCCCTGGGCCCCCTGCTCCCCTGCCCTTTGTTCAGTCACAGCAGAGATGGCCACACACACTCCCTCAGTGAGGGCAGTGTTCCAACCTCCCTCAGCCCCGCCCCCTCTCCGCAGGTTACCATAGACTACAGAGGCTGCATTCGGAGGCCAGGGCGTTCTGAGAATGCCAAGGGCAGACATGATGACCTTAAAAGATTTCCTCTTGTGTCAGTTTTGGTAAACTTTAGGAGCTAGGAAATGGTCCCCTTTACAGAAATGTTCAAATTTACTGGCATTTCATATATTCTCTGCTCTAACATTGTCCTGACTCTTTCTGTATATTCTTTTTTTTTTTTTTTTTTTTTTTTTTTTTTGCTGTACGCTGGCCTCTCACTGCTGTGGCCTCTCCCGTTGCGGAGCACAGGCTCCGGACACACAGGCTCCGCGGCCATGACTCGCGGGCCCAGCCGCTCCGCGGCATGTGGGATCTTCCGGGATCGGGGCACGAACCCGTGTCCCCTGCATCGGCAGGCGGACTCTCAACCACTGCGCCACCAGGGAAGCCCCTGTATATTCTTTACTTATGTTTTTGTTTTCCTTAATCAAAGTGTGTCTTTTAAATCTTTTCAAAGAAGATTCTTTGGACTTACTAAATCACCTGAATTTTATACGTTTTCTGTTGTATTAAGTTCTGCTCATATCTTTATTTATCTTTTTTCTATGTTCTCAGGGTTTATTGTTTTCATCTTCTGATGTCAATTAAAACACTTGGTTATTCATTTTAATAAATCTTTTTAGTTATAAAGATTTGAACTTTTGAAGATTCCAGCTTACTTGTAAGTTTCTAAGGGTCAGGTCCTCTCCATTTTTGCTGGCCTAAGGCTTAGTTCACCATATAGCAATGTATATATTGACCTATATTCCCCTCGACTTTCTGTGATTCCCTACATCTCACCTTTCTTTGCAGACAAGCCATTTGAAATACCCTTAACTTATTTCACAGCCAATAAGTCTTTGAAATAATGTGTATTTTTTAGAGAAATCTTCTTATATAATTAGGCAGAAAATCTGACCTGCCATAGTTTTCAAAACAGCATAATTTCACTCTTCTCAATGATTAATCTGTTGTATTACACAACCTCTGAGTATTTAGCTTTATCAATGACATGTACTTTAAAAATGTTTTGGAGATCCTACCAGTCTTTGAAAACATCCTTGTGCGTAGTTTCAGGTCCAGTTTGATGTATATTTTCTGCCTTGCACCAGATTATTCCTACATCTGATGGATGGATTTGGGAATCTAATTCTGGTATTGATTGTTTTTGCTGATTGTCTCCCCTTGTAGCTGCTTTCTTCATTATTGTGTAAATTTAGACCATGAGCTCATGTTTAGCTAAACAGCTGACCTTGTAAGAGGCCTAGATGTGAACGCTCGTAAGGTTCAGCAGAAAGTCGGCAAAGATTTATTTGTGTCCCTCCAATGAGTGGCCCGCAAGGACCCCGTTTTCTACAAGTGTTGGTCCAATACTCCCTCTAGAGGCAGGGGACTCAGACAGGGCTGCTTTGTGGCCCCCGATCTGGGGCAGGGGCAGTGGGCGGCCTGTGGCCCGGGCAGGAGCCTCTCCGCGTGTGTCCCAGGAACCCATCTGCCTGCGAATCTCGGTCACCTGGCAGGAAGATACGAAGCCCCGACCTATGCTCAGGTGTGCAGCGAGGTGTACTGCGCGGACAGGTCCCACACACCCTTCAAGTAAGAGGGCGGCCTGAGTGGAAAGGTGAGAGTTTGTGCAGCTGTGCAGACAAAGAAGGCACCCTTTGGCCTTGGCCTAAATGCTTGTGACACTCCACTGGGCCTGCCGGGCTCTGAGGGCCCTGCCCTGGGCCCCCTGCTCCCCTGCCCTTTGTTCAGTCACAGCAGAGATGGCCACACACACTCCCTCAGTGAGGGCAGTGTTCCAACCTCCCTCAGCCCCGCCCCCTCTCCGCAGGTTACCATAGACTACAGAGGCTGCATTCTGAGGCCAGGGCGTTCTGAGAATGCCAAGGGCAGACATGATGACCTTAAATGATTTCCTCCTCTGTCAGTTTTGGTAAACTTTAGGAGCTAGGAAATGGTCCCCTTTACAGAAATGTTCAAATTTACTGGCATTTCATATATTCTCTGCTATAACATTGTCCTGACTCTTTCTGTATATTCTTTACTTATGTTTTTGTTTTCCTTAATCAAAGTGTGTCTTTTAAATCTTTTCAAAGAAGATTCTTTGGTCTTACTATATCACCTGAATTTTATACGTTTTCTGCTGTATTAAGTTCTGCTCATATCTTTATTTAGCTTTTTTCTATGTTCTCAGGGTTTATTGTTTTCATCTTCTGATGTCAGTTAAAACACTTGGTTATTCATTTTAATAAATCTTTTTACTTATAAAGATTTGAACTTTTGAAGATTCCAGCTTACTTGTAAGTTTCTAAGGGTCAGGTCCTCTCCATTGCTGCTGGCCTACGGATTAGTTCACCATATAGCAGTGTATATATTGACCTATATTCCCCTCGACTTTCTGTGATTCCCTACATCTCACCTTTCTTTGCAGACAAGCCATTTGAAATACCCTTAACTTATTTCACAGCCAATAAGTCTTTGAAATAATGTGTATTTTTTAGAGAAATCTTCTTATATAATTAGGCAGAAAATCTGACCTGCCATAGTTTTCAAAACAGCATAATTTCACTCTTCTCAATGATTAATCTGTTGTATTACACAACCTCTGAGTATTTAGCTTTATCAATGACATGTACTTTAAAAATGTTTTGGAGATCCTACCAGTCTTTGAAAACATCCTTGTGCCTAGTTTCAGTTCCAGTTTGATGTATATTTTCTGCCTTGCACCCGATTATTCCTGCATCTGATGGATGGATTTGGGAATCTAATTCTGGTATTGATTGTTTTTGCTGATTGTCTCCCCTTGTAGCTGCTTTCTTCATTATTGTGTAAATTTAGACCATGAGCTCATGTTTAGCTAAACAGCTGACCTTGTAAGAGGCCTAGTTGTGAACGCTCGTAAGTTTCAGCAGAAAGTCGGCAAAGATTTATTTGTGTCCCTCCAATGAGTGGCCCGCAAGGACCCCGTTTTCTACAAGTGTTGGTCCAATACTCCCTCTAGAGGCAGGGGACTCAGACAGGGCTGCTTTGCGGCCCCCGATCTGGGGCAGGGGCAGTGGGCGGCCTGTGGCCCGGGCAGGAGCCTCTCCGCGTGTGTCCCAGGGACACATCTGCCTGCGAACTTCGGTCACCTGGCAGGAAGCTACGATGCCCAGACCTATGCTCAGCTGTGCAGCGAGGTGTACTGTGTGGACAGGTTCCACACACACTTCAAGTAAGAGGGCGGCCTGAGTGGAAAGGTGAGAATTTGGGCAGCTGTGCAGTCAAAGAAGGCCCCCTTTGGCTTGGGCCTAAATGCTTGTGACACTCCACTGGGCCTGCCGGGCTCTGAGGGCCCTGCCCTGGGCCCCCTGCACCCCTGCCCTTTGTTCAGTCACAGCAGAGATGGCCACACCCACTCCCTCAGTCAGGGCAGTGTTCAACCTCCCTCAGCCCCGCCCCCTCTCCGAAGGTTACCATAGACTACAGAGGCTGCATTCTGAGGCCAGGGCGTTTTGAGAATGCCAAGGGCAGACATGATGACCTTAAATGATTTCCTCCTGTGTCAGTTTTGGTAAACTTTAGGAGCTAGGAAATGGTCCCCTTTACAGAAATGTTCAAATTTACTGGCATTTCATATATTCTCTGCTATAACATTGTCCTGACTCTTTCTGTATATTCTTTACTTATGTTTTTGTTTTCCTTAATCAAAGTGTGTCTTTTAAATCTTTTCAAAGAAGATTCTTTGGTCTTACTATATCACCTGAATTTTATACGTTTTCTGCTGTATTAAGTTCTGCTCATATCTTTATTTATCTTTTTTCTATGTTCTCAGGGTTTATTGTTTTCATCTTCTGATGTCAGTTAAAACACTTGGTTATTCATTTTAATAAATCTTTTTACTTATAAAGATTTGAACTTTTGAAGATTCCAGCTTACTTGTAAGTTTCTAAGGGTCAGGTCCTCTCCATTGCTGCTGGCCTAAGGATTAGTTCACCATATAGCAGTGTATATATTGACCTATATTCCCCTCGACTTTCTGTGATTCCCTACATCTCACCTTTCTTTGCAGACAAGCCATTTGAAATACCCTTAACTTATTTCACAGCCAATAAGTCTTTGAAATAATGTGTATTTTTTAGAGAAATCTTCTTATATAATTAGGCAGAAAATCTGACCTGCCATAGTTTTCAAAACAGCATAATTTCACTCTTCTCAATGATTAATCTGTTGTATTACACAACCTCTGAGTATTTAGCTTTATCAATGACATGTACTTTAAAAATGTTTTGGAGATCCTACCAGTCTTTGAAAACATCCTTGTGCCTAGTTTCAGTTCCAGTTTGATGTATATTTTCTGCCTTGCACCCGATTATTCCTGCATCTGATGGATGGATTTGGGAATCTAATTCTGGTATTGATTGTTTTTGCTGATTGTCTCCCCTTGTAGCTGCTTTCTTCATTATTGTGTAAATTTAGACCATGAGCTCATGTTTAGCTAAACAGCTGACCTTGTAAGAGGCCTAGTTGTGAACGCTCGTAAGTTTCAGCAGAAAGTCGGCAAAGATTTATTTGTGTCCCTCCAATGAGTGGCCCGCAAGGACCCCGTTTTCTACAAGTGTTGGTCCAATACTCCCTCTAGAGGCAGGGGACACAGACAGGGCTGCTTTGCGGCCCCCGATCTGTGGCAGGGGCAGTGGGCGGCCTGTGGCCCGGGCAGGAGCCTCTCCGCGTGTGTCCCAGGAACCCATCTGCCTGCGAATCTCGGTCACCTGGCAGGAAGATACGATGCCCCGACCTATGCTCAGGTGTGCAGCGAGGTGTACTGCACGGACAGGTTCCACACACCCTTCAAGTAAGAGGGCGGCCTGAGTGGAAAGGTGAGAGTTTGTGCAGCTGTGCAGACAAAGAAGGCACACTTTGGCCTGGGCCAAAATGCTTGTGACACTCCACTGGGCCTGCCGGGCTCTGAGGGCCCTGCCCTGGGCCCCCTGCTCCCCTGCCCTTTGTTCAGTCACAGCAGAGATGGCCACACACACTCCCTCAGTGAGGGCAGTGTTCCAACCTCCCTCAGCCCCGCCCCCTCTCCGCAGGTTACCATAGACTACAGAGGCTGCATTCGGAGGCCAGGACATTCTGAGAATGCCAAGGGCAGACTTGATGACCTTAAATGATTTCCTCCTGTGTCAGTTTTGGTAAACTTTAGGAGCTAGGAAATGGTCCCCTTTACAGAAATGTTCAAATTTACTGGCATTTCATATATTCTCTGCTATAACATTGTCCTGACTCTTTCTGTATATTCTTTACTTATGTTTTTGTTTTCCTTAATCAAAGTGTGTCTTTTAAATCTTTTCAAAGAAGATTCTTTGGTCTTACTATATCACCTGAATTTTATACGTTTTCTGCTGTATTAAGTTCTGCTCATATCTTTATTTATCTTTTTTCTATGTTCTCAGGGTTTATTGTTTTCATCTTCTGATGTCAATTAAAACACTTGGTTATTCATTTTAATAAATATTTTTACTTATAAAGATTTGAACTTTTGAAGATTCCAGCTTACTTGTACGTTTCTAAGGGTCAGGTCCTCTCCATTGTTGCTGGCCTAAGGCTTAGTTCACGATATAGCAATGTATATATTGACCTATATTCCCCTCGACTTTCTGTGATTCCCTACATCTCACCTTTCTTTGCAGACAAGCCATTTGAAATACCCTTAACTTATTTCACAGCCAATAAGTCTTTGAAATAATGTGTATTTTTTAGAGAAATCTTCTTATATAATTAGGCAGAAAATCTGACCTGCCATGGTTTTCAAAACAGCATAATTTCACTCTTCTCAATGATTAATCTGTTGTATTACACAACCTCTGAGTATTTAGCTTTATGAATGACATATCCTTTAAAAATGTTTTAGAGATCCTACCAGTCTTTGAAAATATCCTTGTGCCTTGTTTCAGTTCCAGTTTGATGTATATTTTCTGCCTTGCACCCGATTATTCCTACATCTGATGGATGTCCTTGGGAATCTAATTCTGGTATTGATTGTTTTTGCTGATTGTCTCCCCTTGTAGCTGCTTTCTTCATTATTGTGTAAATTTAGATCATGAGCTCATGTTTAGCTAAACAGCTGACCTTGTAAAAGGCTTAGGTGTGAACACTCGTAAGTTTCAGCAGAAAGTCGGCAAAGATTTATTTGTGTCCCTCCAATGAGTGGCCCGCAAGGACCCCGTTTTCTACAAGTGTTGGTCCAATACTCCCTCTAGAGGCAGGGGACTCAGACAGGGCTGCTTTGCGGCCCCCGATCTGGGGCAGGGGCAGTGGGCGGCCTGTGGCCCGGGCAGGAGCCTCTCCGCGTGTGTCCCAGGAACCCATCTGCCTGCGAATCTCGGTCACCTGGCAGGAAGATACGATGCCCCGACCTATGCTCAGGTGTGCAGCGAGGTGTACTGCGCGGACAGGTTCCACACACCCTTCAAGTAAGAGGGCGGCCTGAGTGGAAAGGTGAGAGTTTGTGCAGCTGTGCAGACAAAGAAGGCACCCTTTGGACTGGGCCTAAATGCTTTTGACACACCACTGGGCCTGCCGGGCTCTGAGGGCCCTGCCCTGGGCCCCCTGCTCCCCTGCCCTTTGTTCAGTCACAGCAGAGATGGCCACACACACTCCCTCAGTGAGGGAAGTGTTCCAACCTCCCTCAGCCCCGCCCCCTCTCCGCAGGTTACCATAGACTACAGAGGCTGCATTCTGAGGCCAGGACATTCTGAGAATGCCAAGGGCAGACATGATGACCTTAAATGATTTCCTCTTGTGTCAGTTTTGGTAAACTTTAGGAGCTAGGAAATGGTCCTCTTTACAGAAATGTTCAAATTTACTGGCATTTCATATATTCTCTGCTATAACATTGTCCTGACTCTTTCTGTATATTCTTTACTTATGTTTTTGTTTTCCTTAATCAAAGTGTGTCTTTTAAATCTTTTCAAAGAAGATTCTTTGGTCTTACTATATCACCTGAATTTTATACGTTCTCTGCTGTATTAAGTTCTGCTCATATCTTTATTTAGCTTTTTTCTATGTTCTCAGGGTTTATTGTTTTCATCTTCTGATGTCAGTTAAAACACTTGGTTATTCATTTTAATAAATCTTTTTACTTATAAAGATTTGAACTTTTGAAGATTCCAGCTTACTTGTAAGTTTCTAAGGGTCAGGTCCTCTCCATTGCTGCTGGCCTAAGGATTAGTTCACCATATAGCAGTGTATATATTGACCTATATTCCCCTCGACTTTCTGTGATTCCCTACATCTCACCTTTCTTTGCAGACAAGCCATTTGAAATACCCTTAACTTATTTCACAGCCAATAAGTCTTTGAAATAATGTGTATTTTTTAGAGAAATCTTCTTATATAATTAGGCAGAAAATCTGACCTGCCATAGTTTTCAAAACAGCATAATTTCACTCTTCTCAATGATTAATCTGTTGTATTACACAACCTCTGAGTATTTAGCTTTATCAATGACATGTACTTTAAAAATGTTTTGGAGATCCTACCAGTCTTTGAAAACATCCTAGTGCCTAGTTTCAGTTCCAGTTTGATGTATATTTTCTGCCTTGCACCCGATTATTCCTGCATCTGATGGATGGATTTGGGAATCTAATTCTGGTATTGATTGTTTTTGCTGATTGTCTCCCCTTGTAGCTGCTTTCTTCATTATTGTGTAAATTTAGACCATGAGCTCATGTTTAGCTAAACAGCTGACCTTGTAAGAGGCCTAGATGTGAATGCTCGTAAGGTTCAGCAGAAAGTCGGCAAAGATTTATTAGTGTCCCTCCAATGAGTGGCCCGCAAGGACCCCGTTTTCTACAAGTGTTGGTCCAATACTCCCTCTAGAGGCAGGGGACTCAGACAGGGCTGCTTTGCGTCCCCCGATCTGGGGCAGGGGCAGTGGGCGGCCTGTGGCCCGGGCAGGAGCCTCTCCACGTGTGTCCCAGGAACCCATCTGCCTGTGAACCTCGGTCACCTGGCAGGAAGATACGATTCCCCGACCTATGCTCAGGTGTGCAGCGAGGTGTACTGTACGGACAGGTTCCACACACCCTTCAAATAAGAGGGCGGCCTGTGTGGAAATGTGAGAGTTTGGGCAGCTGTGCAGACAAAGAAAGCCCCCTTTGGCCTGGGCCTAAATGCTTGTGACACTCCACTGGGCCTGCCGGGCTCTGAGGGCCCTGCCATGGGCCCCCTGCTCCCCTGCCCTTTGTTCAGTCACAGCAGAGATGGCCACATCCACTCCCTCAGTGAGGGCAGTGTTCAAACCTCCCTCAGCCCCGCCCCCTCTCCGCAGGTTACCATGGACTACAGAGGCTGCATTCTGAGGCCAGGGCGCTCTGAGAATGCCAAGGGCAGACATGATGACCTTAAATGATTTCCTCTTGTGTCAGTTTTGGTAAACTTTAGGAGCTAGGAAATGGTCCCCTTTACAGAAATGTCCAAATTTACTGGCATTTCATATATTCTCTGCTATAACATTGTCCTGACTCTTTCTGTATATTCTTTACTTATGTTTTTGTTTTCCTTTATCAAAGTGTGTCTTTTAAATCTTTTCAAAGATGATTCTTTGGACTTACTAAATCACCTGAATTTTATACGTTTTCTGTTGTATTAAGTTCTGCTCATATCTTTATTTATCTTTTTTCTATGTTCTCAGGGTTTATTGTTTTCATCTTCTGATGTCAATTAAAACACTTGGTTATTCATTTTAATAAATCTTTTTACTTATAAAATTTGAACTTTTGAAGATTCCAGCTTACTTGTAAGTTTCTAAGGGTCAGGTCCTCTCCATTGTTGCTGGCCTAAGGCTTAGTTCACCATATAGCAATGTATATATTGACCTATATTCCCCTCGACTTTCTGTGATTCCCTACATCTCACCTTTCTTTGCAGACAAGCCATTTGAAATACCCTTAACTTATTTCACAGCCAATAAGTCTTTGAAATAATGTGTATTTTTTAGAGAAATCTTCTTATATAATTAGGCAGAAAATCTGACCTGCCATGGTTTTCAAAACAGCGTAATTTCACTCTTCTCAGTGATTAATCTGTTGTATTACACAACCTTTGAGTATTTAGCTTTATCAATGACATATCCTTTAAAAATGTTTTAGAGATCCTACCAGTCTTTGAAAACATCCTTGTGCCTTGTTTCAGTTCCAGTTTGATGTATATTTTCTGCCTTGCACCCGATTATTCCTACATCTGATGGATGTCCTTGGGAATCTAATTCTGGTATTGATTGTTTTTGCTGATTGGCTCCCCTTGTAGCTGCTTTCTTCATTATTGTGTAAATTTAGATCATGAGCTCATGTTTAGCTAAACAGCTGACCTTGTAAAAGGCTTAGGTGTGAACACTCGTAAGTTTCAGCAGAAAGTCGGCAAAGATTTATTTGTGTCCCTCCAATGAGTGGCCCGCAAGCACCCCGTTTTCTACAAGTGTTGGTCCAATACTCCCTCTAGAGGCAGGGGACTCAGACAGGTCTGCTTTGCGGCCCCTGATCTGGGGCAGGGGCAGTGGGCGGCCTGTGGCCCGGGCAGGAGCCTCTCCGCGTGTGTCCCAGGGACACATCTGCCTGCGAACTTCGGTCACCTGGCAGGAAGCTACGATGCCCAGACCTATGCTCAGCTGTGCAGCGAGGTGTACTGTGTGGACAGGTTCCACACACACTTCAAGTAAGGTGGCGGCCTGAGTGGAAAGGTGAGAGTTTGGGCAGCTGTGCAGACAAAGAAGGCACACTTTGGCCTGGGCCTAAATGCTTGTGACACTCCACTGGGCCTGCCGGGCTCTGAGGGCCCTGCCCTGGGCCCCCTGCACCCCTGCCCTTTGTTCAGTCACAGCAGAGATGGCCACACCCACTCCCTCAGTCAGGGCAGTGTTCAACCTCCCTCAGCCCCGCCCCCTCTCCGAAGGTTACCATAGACTACAGAGGCTGCATTCTGAGGCCAGGGCGTTTTGAGAATGCCAAGGGCAGACATGATGACCTTAAATGATTTCCTCCTGTGTCAGTTTTGGTAAACTTTAGGAGCTAGGAAATGGTCCCCTTTACAGAAATGTTCAAATTTACTGGCATTTCATATATTCTCTGCTATAACATTGTCCTGACTCTTTCTGTATATTCTTTACTTATGTTTTTGTTTTCCTTAATCAAAGTGTGTCTTTTAAATCTTTTCAAAGAAGATTCTTTGGTCTTACTATATCACCTGAATTTTATACATTTTCTGCTGTATTAAGTTCTGCTCATATCTTTATTTATCTTTTTTCTATGTTCTCAGGGTTTATTGTTTTCATTTTCTGATGTCAGTTAAAACACTTGGTTATTCATTTTAATAAATCTTTTTACTTATAAAGATTTGAACTTTTGAAGATTCCAGCTTACTTGTAAGTTTCTAAGGGTCAGGTCCTCTCCATTGTTGCTGGCCTAAGGCTTAGTTCACCATATAGCAGTGTATATATTGACCTATATTCCCCTCGACTTTCTGTGATTCCCTACATCTCACCTTTCTTTGCAGACAAGCCATTTGAAATACCCTTAACTTATTTCACAGCCAATAAGTCTTTGAAATAATGTGTATTTTTTAGAGAAATCTTCTTATATAATTAGGCAGAAAATCTGACCTGCCATAGTTTTCAAAACAGCATAATTTCACTCTTCTCAATGATTAATCTGTTGTATTACACAACCTTTGAGTATTTAGCTTTATCCATGACATATCCTTTAAAAATGTTTTAGAGATCCTACCAGTCTTTGAAAACATCCTTGTGCCTTGTTTCAGTTCCAGTTTGATGGATATTTTCTGGCTTGCACCGGATTATTTCTACATCTGATGGATGGCCTTGGGAATCTAATTCTGGTATTGATTGTTTTTGCTGATTGTCTCCCCTTGTAGCTGCTTTCTTCATTATTGTGTAAATTTAGACCATGAGCTCATGTTTAGCTAAACAGCTGACCTTGTAAGAGGCTTAGTTGTGAATGCTCGTAAGTTTCAGCAGAAAGTCAGCAAAGATTTATTTGTGTCCGTCCAATGAGTGGCCCGCAAGCACCCCGTTTTCTACAAGTGTTGGTCCAATACTCCCTCTAGAGTCAGGGGACTCAGACAGGGCTGCTTTGCAGCCCCCGATCTGGGGCAGGGGCAGTGGGTGGCCTGTGGCCCGGGCAGGAGCCACTCCACCTGTGTCCCAGGAACCCATCTGCCTGCGAACCTCGGTCACCTGGCAGGAAGCTACGATGCCCCGACCTATGCTCAGCTGTGCAGCGAGGTGTACTGCGCAGACAGGTTCCACACACCCTTCAAATAAGTGGGCGGCCTGTGTGGAAATGTGAGAGTTTGGGCAGCTGTGCAGACAAAGAAAGCCCCCTTTGGCCTGGGCCTAAATGCTTGTAACACTCCACTGGGCCTGCCGGGCTCTGAGGGCGCTGCCCTGGGCCCCCTGCTCCCCTGCCCTTTGTTCAGTCACAGCAGAGATGGCCACACACACTCCCTCAGTAAGGGCAGTGTTCCAACCTCCCTCAGCCCCGCCCCCTCTCCGCAGGTTACCATAGACTACAGAGGCTGCATTCTGAGGCCAGGGCGTTCTGAGAATGCCAAGGGCAGACATGATGACCTTAAAAGATTTCCTCCTGTGTCAGTTTTGGTAAACTTTAGGAGCTAGGAAATGGTCCCCTTTACAGAAATGTTCAAATTTACTGGCATTTCATATATTCTCTGCTCTAACATTGTCCTGACTCTTTCTGTATATTCTTTTTTTTTTTTTTTTTTTTTTTTTTTTTTTGCTGTACGCGGGCCTCTCACTGCTGTGGCCTCTCCCGTTGCGGAGCACAGGCTCCGGACACACAGGCTCCGCGGCCATGGCTCGCGGGCCCAGCCGCTCCGCGGCATGTGGGATCTTCCGGGATCGGGGCACGAACCCGTGTCCCCTGCATCGGCAGGCGGACTCTCAACCACTGCGCCACCAGGGAAGCCCCTGTATATTCTTTACTTATGTTTTTGTTTTCCTTAATCAAAGTGTGTCTTTTAAACCTTTTCAAAGAAGATTCTTTGGACTTACTAAATCACCTGAATTTTATACGTTTTCTGTTGTATTAAGTTCTGCTCATATCTTTATTTATCTTTTTTCTATGTTCTCAGGGTTTATCGTTTTCATCTTCTGATGTCAATTAAAACACTTGGTTATTCATTTTAATAAATGTTTTTAGAAATAAAGATGTGAACTTTTGAAGATTCCAGCTTACTTGTAAGTTTCTAAGGTTCAGGTCCTCTCCATTTTTGCTGGCCTAAGGCTTATTTCACCATATAGCAATGTATATATTGACCTATATTCCCCTCGACTTTCTGTGATTCCCTACATCTCACCTTTCTTTGCAGACAAGCCATTTGAAATACCCTTAACTTATTTCACAGCCAATAAGTCTTTGAAATAATGTGTATTTTTTAGAGAAATCTTCTTATATAATTAGGCAGAAAATCTGACCTGCCATAGTTTTCAAAACAGCATAATTTCACTCTTCTCAATGATTAATCTGTTGTATTACACAACCTCTGAGTATTTAGCTTTATCAATGACATGTACTTTAAAAATGTTTTGGAGATCCTACCAGTCTTTGAAAACATCCTTGTGCGTAGTTTCAGGTCCAGTTTGATGTATATTTTCTGCCTTGCACCAGATTATTCCTACATCTGATGGATGGATTTGGGAATCTAATTCTGGTATTGATTGTTTTTGCTGATTGTCTCCCCTTGTAGCTGCTTTCTTCATTATTGTGTAAATTTAGACCATGAGCTCATGTTTAGCTAAACAGCTGACCTTGTAAGAGGCCTAGATGTGAACGCTCGTAAGGTTCAGCAGAAAGTCGGCAAAGATTTATTTGTGTCCCTCCAATGAGTGGCCCGCAAGGACCCCGTTTTCTACAAGTGTTGGTCCAATACTCCCTCTAGAGGCAGGGGACTCAGACAGGGCTGCTTTGTGGCCCCCGATCTGGGGCAGGGGCAGTGGGCGGCCTGTGGCCCGGGCAGGAGCCTCTCCGCGTGTGTCCCAGGAACCCATCTGCCTGCGAATCTCGGTCACCTGGCAGGAAGATACGAAGCCCCGACCTATGCTCAGGTGTGCAGCGAGGTGTACTGCGCGGACAGGTTCCACACACCCTTCAAGTAAGAGGGCGGCCTGAGTGGAAAGGTGAGAGTTTGTGCAGCTGTGCAGACAAAGAAGGCACCCTTTGGCCTTGGCCTAAATGCTTGTGACACTCCACTGGGCCTGCCGGGCTCTGAGGGCCCTGCCCTGGGCCCCCTGCTCCCCTGCCCTTTGTTCAGTCACAGCAGAGATGGCCACACACACTCCCTCAGTGAGGGAAGTGTTCCAACCTCCCTCAGCCCCGCCCCCTCTCCGCAGGTTACCATAGACTACAGAGGCTGCATTCTGAGGCCAGGGCGTTCTGAGAATGCCAAGGGCAGACATGATGACCTTAAATGATTTCCTCCTCTGTCAGTTTTGGTAAACTTTAGGAGCTAGGAAATGGTCCCCTTTACAGAAATGTTCAAATTTACTGGCATTTCATATATTCTCTGCTATAACATTGTCCTGACTCTTTCTGTATATTCTTTACTTATGTTTTTGTTTTCCTTAATCAAAGTGTGTCTTTTAAATCTTTTCAAAGAAGATTCTTTGGTCTTACTATATCACCTGAATTTTATACGTTTTCTGCTGTATTAAGTTCTGCTCATATCTTTATTTATCTTTTTTCTATGTTCTCAGGGTTTATTGTTTTCATCTTCTGATGTCAGTTAAAACACTTGGTTATTCATTTTAATAAATCTTTTTACTTATAAAGATTTGAACTTTTGAAGATTCCAGCTTACTTGTAAGTTTCTAAGGGTCAGGTCCTCTCCATTGTTGCTGGCCTAAGGCTTAGTTCACCATATAGCAGTGTATATATTGACCTATATTCCCTTCGACTTTCTGTGATTCCCTACATCTCACCTTTCTTTGCAGACAAGCCATTTGAAATACCCTTAACTTATTTCACAGCCAATAAGTCTTTGAAATAATGTGTATTTTTTAGAGAAATCTTCTTATATAATTAGGCAGAAAATCTGACCTGCCATAGTTTTCAAAACAGCATAATTTCACTCTTCTCAATGATTAATCTGTTGTATTACACAACCTTTGAGTATTTAGCTTTATCCATGACATATCCTTTAAAAATGTTTTAGAGATCCTACCAGTCTTTGAAAACATCCTTGTGCCTTGTTTCAGTTCCAGTTTGATGGATATTTTCTGGCTTGCACCGGATTATTTCTACATCTGATGGATGGCCTTGGGAATCTAATTCTGGTATTGATTGTTTTTGCTGATTGTCTCCCCTTGTAGCTGCTTTCTTCATTATTGTGTAAATTTAGACCATGAGCTCATGTTTAGCTAAACAGCTGACCTTGTAAGAGGCTTAGTTGTGAACGCTCGTAAGTTTCAGCAGAAAGTCAGCAAAGATTTATTTGTGTCCCTCCAATGAGTGGCCCGCAAGCACCCCGTTTTCTACAAGTGTTGGTCCAATACTCCCTCTAGAGTCAGGGGACTCAGACAGGGCTGCTTTGCAGCCCCCGATCTGGGGCAGGGGCAGTGGGTGGCCTGTGGCCCGGGCAGGAGCCACTCCACCTGTGTCCCAGGAACCCATCTGCCTGCGAACCTCGGTCACCTGGCAGGAAGCTACGATGCCCCGACCTATGCTCAGCTGTGCAGCGAGGTGTACTGCGCAGACAGGTTCCACACACCCTTGAAATAAGTGGGCGGCCTGTGTGGAAATGTGAGAGTTTGGGCAGCTGTGCAGACAAAGAAAGCCCCCTTTGGCCTGGGCCTAAATGCTTGTGACACTCCACTGGGCCTGCCGGGCTCTGAGGGCCCTGCCCTGGGCCCCCTGCTCCCCTGCCCTTTGTTCAGTCACAGCAGAGATGGCCACACACACTCCCTCAGTGAGGGCAGTGTTCCAACCTCCCTCAGCCCCGCCCCCTCTCCGCAGGTTACCATAGACTACAGAGGCTGCATTCGGAGGCCAGGGCGTTCTGAGAATGCCAAGGGCAGACATGATGACCTTAAAAGATTTCCTCTTGTGTCAGTTTTGGTAAACTTTAGGAGCTAGGAAATGGTCCCCTTTACAGAAATGTTCAAATTTACTGGCATTTCATATATTCTCTGCTCTAACATTGTCCTGACTCTTTCTGTATATTCTTTTTTTTTTTTTTTTTTTTTTTTTTTTGCTGTACGCTGGCCTCTCACTGCTGTGGCCTCTCCCGTTGCGGAGCACAGGCTCCGGACACACAGGCTCCGCGGCCATGACTCGCGGGCCCAGCCACTCCGCGGCATGTGGGATCTTCCGGGATCGGGGCACGAACCCGTGTCCCCTGCATCGGCAGGCGGACTCTCAACCACTGCGCCACCAGGGAAGCCCCTGTATATTCTTTACTTATGTTTTTGTTTTCCTTAATCAAAGTGTGTCTTTTAAATCTTTTCAAAGAAGATTCTTTGGACTTACTAAATCACCTGAATTTTATACGTTTTCTGTTGTATTAAGTTCTGCTCATATCTTTATTTATCTTTTTTCTATGTTCTCAGGGTTTATTGTTTTCATCTTCTGATGTCAATTAAAACACTTGGTTATTCATTTTAATAAATCTTTTTAGTTATAAAGGTTTGAACTTTTGAAGATTCCAGCTTACTTGTAAGTTTCTAAGGGTCAGGTCCTCTCCATTTTTGCTGGCCTAAGGCTTAGTTCACCATATAGCAATGTATATATTGACCTATATTCCCCTCGACTTTCTGTGATTCCCTACATCTCACCTTTCTTTGCAGACAAGCCATTTGAAATACCCTTAACTTATTTCACAGCCAATAAGTCTTTGAAATAATGTGTATTTTTTAGAGAAATCTTCTTATATAATTAGGCAGAAAATCTGACCTGCCATAGTTTTCAAAACAGCATAATTTCACTCTTCTCAATGATTAATCTGTTGTATTACACAACCTCTGAGTATTTAGCTTTATCAATGACATGTACTTTAAAAATGTTTTGGAGATCCTACCAGTCTTTGAAAACATCCTTGTGCGTAGTTTCAGGTCCAGTTTGATGTATATTTTCTGCCTTGCACCAGATTATTCCTACATCTGATGGATGGATTTGGGAATCTAATTCTGGTATTGATTGTTTTTGCTGATTGTCTCCCCTTGTAGCTGCTTTCTTCATTATTGTGTAAATTTAGACCATGAGCTCATGTTTAGCTAAACAGCTGACCTTGTAAGAGGCCTAGATGTGAACGCTCGTAAGGTTCAGCAGAAAGTCGGCAAAGATTTATTTGTGTCCCTCCAATGAGTGGCCCGCAAGGACCCCGTTTTCTACAAGTGTTGGTCCAATACTCCCTCTAGAGGCAGGGGACTCAGACAGGGCTGCTTTGTGGCCCCCGATCTGGGGCAGGGGCAGTGGGCGGCCTGTGGCCCGGGCAGGAGCCTCTCCGCGTGTGTCCCAGGAACCCATCTGCCTGCGAATCTCGGTCACCTGGCAGGAAGATACGAAGCCCCGACCTATGCTCAGGTGTGCAGCGAGGTGTACTGCGCGGACAGGTCCCACACACCCTTCAAGTAAGAGGGCGGCCTGAGTGGAAAGGTGAGAGTTTGTGCAGCTGTGCAGACAAAGAAGGCACCCTTTGGCCTTGGCCTAAATGCTTGTGACACTCCACTGGGCCTGCCGGGCTCTGAGGGCCCTGCCCTGGGCCCCCTGCTCCCCTGCCCTTTGTTCAGTCACAGCAGAGATGGCCACACACACTCCCTCAGTGAGGGCAGTGTTCCAACCTCCCTCAGCCCCGCCCCCTCTCCGCAGGTTACCATAGACTACAGAGGCTGCATTCTGAGGCCAGGGCGTTCTGAGAATGCCAAGGGCAGACATGATGACCTTAAATGATTTCCTCCTCTGTCAGTTTTGGTAAACTTTAGGAGCTAGGAAATGGTCCCCTTTACAGAAATGTTCAAATTTACTGGCATTTCATATATTCTCTGCTATAACATTGTCCTGACTCTTTCTGTATATTCTTTACTTATGTTTTTGTTTTCCTTAATCAAAGTGTGTCTTTTAAATCTTTTCAAAGAAGATTCTTTGGTCTTACTATATCACCTGAATTTTATACGTTTTCTGCTGTATTAAGTTCTGCTCATATCTTTATTTAGCTTTTTTCTATGTTCTCAGGGTTTATTGTTTTCATCTTCTGATGTCAGTTAAAACACTTGGTTATTCATTTTAATAAATCTTTTTACTTATAAAGATTTGAACTTTTGAAGATTCCAGCTTACTTGTAAGTTTCTAAGGGTCAGGTCCTCTCCATTGCTGCTGGCCTACGGATTAGTTCACCATATAGCAGTGTATATATTGACCTATATTCCCCTCGACTTTCTGTGATTCCCTACATCTCACCTTTCTTTGCAGACAAGCCATTTGAAATACCCTTAACTTATTTCACAGCCAATAAGTCTTTGAAATAATGTGTATTTTTTAGAGAAATCTTCTTATATAATTAGGCAGAAAATCTGACCTGCCATAGTTTTCAAAACAGCATAATTTCACTCTTCTCAATGATTAATCTGTTGTATTACACAACCTCTGAGTATTTAGCTTTATCAATGACATGTACTTTAAAAATGTTTTGGAGATCCTACCAGTCTTTGAAAACATCCTTGTGCCTAGTTTCAGTTCCAGTTTGATGTATATTTTCTGCCTTGCACCCGATTATTCCTGCATCTGATGGATGGATTTGGGAATCTAATTCTGGTATTGATTGTTTTTGCTGATTGTCTCCCCTTGTAGCTGCTTTCTTCATTATTGTGTAAATTTAGACCATGAGCTCATGTTTAGCTAAACAGCTGACCTTGTAAGAGGCCTAGTTGTGAACGCTCGTAAGTTTCAGCAGAAAGTCGGCAAAGATTTATTTGTGTCCCTCCAATGAGTGGCCCGCAAGGACCCCGTTTTCTACAAGTGTTGGTCCAATACTCCCTCTAGAGGCAGGGGACTCAGACAGGGCTGCTTTGCGGCCCCCGATCTGGGGCAGGGGCAGTGGGCGGCCTGTGGCCCGGGCAGGAGCCTCTCCGCGTGTGTCCCAGGGACACATCTGCCTGCGAACTTCGGTCACCTGGCAGGAAGCTACGATGCCCAGACCTATGCTCAGCTGTGCAGCGAGGTGTACTGTGTGGACAGGTTCCACACACACTTCAAGTAAGAGGGCGGCCTGAGTGGAAAGGTGAGAATTTGGGCAGCTGTGCAGTCAAAGAAGGCCCCCTTTGGCCTGGGCCTAAATGCTTGTGACACTCCACTGGGCCTGCCGGGCTCTGAGGGCCCTGCCCTGGGCCCCCTGCACCCCTGCCCTTTGTTCAGTCACAGCAGAGATGGCCACACCCACTCCCTCAGTCAGGGCAGTGTTCAAACTCCCTCAGCCCCGCCCCCTCTCCGAAGGTTACCATAGACTACAGAGGCTGCATTCTGAGGCCAGGGCGTTTTGAGAATGCCAAGGGCAGACATGATGACCTTAAATGATTTCCTCCTGTGTCAGTTTTGGTAAACTTTAGGAGCTAGGAAATGGTCCCCTTTACAGAAATGTTCAAATTTACTGGCATTTCATATATTCTCTGCTATAACATTGTCCTGACTCTTTCTGTATATTCTTTACTTATGTTTTTGTTTTCCTTAATCAAAGTGTGTCTTTTAAATCTTTTCAAAGAAGATTCTTTGGTCTTACTATATCACCTGAATTTTATACGTTTTCTGCTGTATTAAGTTCTGCTCATATCTTTATTTATCTTTTTTCTATGTTCTCAGGGTTTATTGTTTTCATCTTCTGATGTCAGTTAAAACACTTGGTTATTCATTTTAATAAATCTTTTTACTTATAAAGATTTGAACTTTTGAAGATTCCAGCTTACTTGTAAGTTTCTAAGGGTCAGGTCCTCTCCATTGCTGCTGGCCTAAGGATTAGTTCACCATATAGCAGTGTATATATTGACCTATATTCCCCTCGACTTTCTGTGATTCCCTACATCTCACCTTTCTTTGCAGACAAGCCATTTGAAATACCCTTAACTTATTTCACAGCCAATAAGTCTTTGAAATAATGTGTATTTTTTAGAGAAATCTTCTTATATAATTAGGCAGAAAATCTGACCTGCCATAGTTTTCAAAACAGCATAATTTCACTCTTCTCAATGATTAATCTGTTGTATTACACAACCTCTGAGTATTTAGCTTTATCAATGACATGTACTTTAAAAATGTTTTGGAGATCCTACCAGTCTTTGAAAACATCCTTGTGCCTAGTTTCAGTTCCAGTTTGATGTATATTTTCTGCCTTGCACCCGATTATTCCTGCATCTGATGGATGGATTTGGGAATCTAATTCTGGTATTGATTGTTTTTGCTGATTGTCTCCCCTTGTAGCTGCTTTCTTCATTATTGTGTAAATTTAGACCATGAGCTCATGTTTAGCTAAACAGCTGACCTTGTAAGAGGCCTAGTTGTGAACGCTCGTAAGTTTCAGCAGAAAGTCGGCAAAGATTTATTTGTGTCCCTCCAATGAGTGGCCCGCAAGGACCCCGTTTTCTACAAGTGTTGGTCCAATACTCCCTCTAGAGGCAGGGGACACAGACAGGGCTGCTTTGCGGCCCCCGATCTGTGGCAGGGGCAGTGGGCGGCCTGTGGCCCGGGCAGGAGCCTCTCCGCGTGTGTCCCAGGAACCCATCTGCCTGCGAATCTCGGTCACCTGGCAGGAAGATACGATGCCCCGACCTATGCTCTGGTGTGCAGCGAGGTGTACTGCACGGACAGGTTCCACACACCCTTCAAGTAAGAGGGCGGCCTGAGTGGAAAGGTGAGAGTTTGTGCAGCTGTGCAGACAAAGAAGGCACACTTTGGCCTGGGCCAAAATGCTTGTGACACTCCACTGGGCCTGCCGGGCTCTGAGGGCCCTGCCCTGGGCCCCCTGCTCCCCTGCCCTTTGTTCAGTCACAGCAGAGATGGCCACACACACTCCCTCAGTGAGGGCAGTGTTCCAACCTCCCTCAGCCCCGCCCCCTCTCCGCAGGTTACCATAGACTACAGAGGCTGCATTCGGAGGCCAGGACATTCTGAGAATGCCAAGGGCAGACTTGATGACCTTAAATGATTTCCTCCTGTGTCAGTTTTGGTAAACTTTAGGAGCTAGGAAATGGTCCCCTTTACAGAAATGTTCAAATTTACTGGCATTTCATATATTCTCTGCTATAACATTGTCCTGACTCTTTCTGTATATTCTTTACTTATGTTTTTGTTTTCCTTAATCAAAGTGTGTCTTTTAAATCTTTTCAAAGAAGATTCTTTGGTCTTACTATATCACCTGAATTTTATACGTTTTCTGCTGTATTAAGTTCTGCTCATATCTTTATTTATCTTTTTTCTATGTTCTCAGGGTTTATTGTTTTCATCTTCTGATGTCAATTAAAACACTTGGTTATTCATTTTAATAAATATTTTTACTTATAAAGATTTGAACTTTTGAAGATTCCAGCTTACTTGTACGTTTCTAAGGGTCAGGTCCTCTCCATTGTTGCTGGCCTAAGGCTTAGTTCACGATATAGCAATGTATATATTGACCTATATTCCCCTCGACTTTCTGTGATTCCCTACATCTCACCTTTCTTTGCAGACAAGCCATTTGAAATACCCTTAACTTATTTCACAGCCAATAAGTCTTTGAAATAATGTGTATTTTTTAGAGAAATCTTCTTATATAATTAGGCAGAAAATCTGACCTGCCATGGTTTTCAAAACAACATAATTTCACTCTTCTCAATGATTAATCTGTTGTATTACACAACCTCTGAGTATTTAGCTTTATGAATGACATATCCTTTAAAAATGTTTTAGAGATCCTACCAGTCTTTGAAAATATCCTTGTGCCTTGTTTCAGTTCCAGTTTGATGTATATTTTCTGCCTTGCACCCGATTATTCCTACATCTGATGGATGTCCTTGGGAATCTAATTCTGGTATTGATTGTTTTTGCTGATTGTCTCCCCTTGTAGCTGCTTTCTTCATTATTGTGTAAATTTAGATCATGAGCTCATGTTTAGCTAAACAGCTGACCTTGTAAAAGGCTTAGGTGTGAACACTCGTAAGTTTCAGCAGAAAGTCGGCAAAGATTTATTTGTGTCCCTCCAATGAGTGGCCCGCAAGGACCCCGTTTTCTACAAGTGTTGGTCCAATACTCCCTCTAGAGGCAGGGGACTCAGACAGGGCTGCTTTGCGGCCCCCGATCTGGGGCAGGGGCAGTGGGCGGCCTGTGGCCCGGGCAGGAGCCTCTCCGCGTGTGTCCCAGGAACCCATCTGCCTGCGAATCTCGGTCACCTGGCAGGAAGATACGATGCCCCGACCTATGCTCAGGTGTGCAGCGAGGTGTACTGCGCGGACAGGTTCCACACACCCTTCAAGTAAGAGGGCGGCCTGAGTGGAAAGGTGAGAGTTTGTGCAGCTGTGCAGACAAAGAAGGCACCCTTTGGACTGGGCCTAAATGCTTTTGACACACCACTGGGCCTGCCGGGCTCTGAGGGCCCTGCCCTGGGCCCCCTGCTCCCCTGCCCTTTGTTCAGTCACAGCAGAGATGGCCACACACACTCCCTCAGTGAGGGAAGTGTTCCAACCTCCCTCAGCCCCGCCCCCTCTCCGCAGGTTACCATAGACTACAGAGGCTGCATTCTGAGGCCAGGACATTCTGAGAATGCCAAGGGCAGACATGATGACCTTAAATGATTTCCTCTTGTGTCAGTTTTGGTAAACTTTAGGAGCTAGGAAATGGTCCTCTTTACAGAAATGTTCAAATTTACTGGCATTTCATATATTCTCTGCTATAACATTGTCCTGACTCTTTCTGTATATTCTTTACTTATGTTTTTGTTTTCCTTAATCAAAGTGTGTCTTTTAAATCTTTTCAAAGAAGATTCTTTGGTCTTACTATATCACCTGAATTTTATACGTTCTCTGCTGTATTAAGTTCTGCTCATATCTTTATTTAGCTTTTTTCTATGTTCTCAGGGTTTATTGTTTTCATCTTCTGATGTCAGTTAAAACACTTGGTTATTCATTTTAATAAATCTTTTTACTTATAAAGATTTGAACTTTTGAAGATTCCAGCTTACTTGTAAGTTTCTAAGGGTCAGGTCCTCTCCATTGCTGCTGGCCTAAGGAGTAGTTCACCATATAGCAGTGTATATATTGACCTATATTCCCCTCGACTTTCTGTGATTCCCTACATCTCACCTTTCTTTGCAGACAAGCCATTTGAAATACCCTTAACTTATTTCACAGCCAATAAGTCTTTGAAATAATGTGTATTTTTTAGAGAAATCTTCTTATATAATTAGGCAGAAAATCTGACCTGCCATAGTTTTCAAAACAGCATAATTTCACTCTTCTCAATGATTAATCTGTTGTATTACACAACCTCTGAGTATTTAGCTTTATCAATGACATGTACTTTAAAAATGTTTTGGAGATCCTACCAGTCTTTGAAAACATCCTAGTGCCTAGTTTCAGTTCCAGTTTGATGTATATTTTCTGCCTTGCACCCGATTATTCCTGCATCTGATGGATGGATTTGGGAATCTAATTCTGGTATTGATTGTTTTTGCTGATTGTCTCCCCTTGTAGCTGCTTTCTTCATTATTGTGTAAATTTAGACCATGAGCTCATGTTTAGCTAAACAGCTGACCTTGTAAGAGGCCTAGTTGTGAACGCTCGTAAGTTTCAGCAGAAAGTCGGCAAAGATTTATTTGTGTCCCTCCAATGAGTGGCCCGCCAGGACCCCGTTTTCTACAAGTGTTGGTCCAATACTCCCTCTAGAGGCAGGGGACTCAGACAGGGCTGCTTTGCGGCCCCCGATCTGGGGCAGGGGCAGTGGGCGGCCTGTGGCCCGGGCAGGAGCCTCTCCGCGTGTGTCCCAGGAACCCATCTGCCTGCGAATCTCGGTCACCTGGCAGGAAGATACGATGCCCCGACCTATGCTCAGGTGTGCAGCGAGGTGTACTGCGCGGACAGGTTCCACACACCCTTCAAGTAAGAGGGAGGCCTGAGTGGAAAGGTGAGAGTTTGTGCAGCTGTGCAGACAAAGAAGGCACCCTTTGGCCTTGGCCTAAATGCTTGTGACACTCCACTGGGCCTGCCGGGCTCTGAGGGCCCTGCCCTGGGCCCCCTGCTCCCCTGCCCTTTGTTCAGTCACAGCAGAGATGGCCACACACACTCCCTCAGTGAGGGCAGTGTTCCAACCTCCCTCAGCCCCGCCCCCTCTCCGCAGGTTACCATAGACTACAGAGGCTGCATTCTGAGGCCAGGGCGTTCTGAGAATGCCAAGGGCAGACATGATGACCTTAAATGATTTCCTCCTGTGTCAGTTTTGGTAAACTTTAGGAGCTAGGAAATGGTCCCCTTTACAGAAATGTTCAAATTTACTGGCATTTCATATATTCTCTGCTATAACATTGTCCTGACTCTTTCTGTATATTCTTTACTTATGTTTTTGTTTTCCTTAATCAAAGTGTGTCTTTTAAATCTTTTCAAAGAAGATTCTTTGGTCTTACTATATCACCTGAATTTTATACGTTTTCTGCTGTATTAAGTTCTGCTCATATCTTTATTTAGCTTTTTTCTATGTTCTCAGGGTTTATTGTTTTCATCTTCTGATGTCAGTTTAAACACTTGGTTATTCATTTTAATAAATCTTTTTACTTATAAAGATTTGAACTTTTGAAGATTCCAGCTTACTTGTAAGTTTCTAAGGGTCAGGTCCTCTCCATTGCTGCTGGCCTACGGATTAGTTCACCATATAGCAGTGTATATATTGACCTATATTCCCCTCGACTTTCTGTGATTCCCTACATCTCACCTTTCTTTGCAGACAAGCCATTTGAAATACCCTTAACTTATTTCACAGCCAATAAGTCTTTGAAATAATGTGTATTTTTTAGAGAAATCTTCTTATATAATTAGGCAGAAAATCTGACCTGCCATGGTTTTCAAAACAACATAATTTCACTCTTCTCAATGATTAATCTGTTGTATTACACAACCTCTGAGTATTTAGCTTTATGAATGACATATCCTTTAAAAATGTTTTAGAGATCCTACCAGTCTTTGAAAATATCCTTGTGCCTTGTTTCAGTTCCAGTTTGATGTATATTTTCTGCCTTGCACCCGATTATTCCTACATCTGATGGATGTCCTTGGGAATCTAATTCTGGTATTGATTGTTTTTGCTGATTGTCTCCCCTTGTAGCTGCTTTCTTCATTATTGTGTAAATTTAGATCATGAGCTCATGTTTAGCTAAACAGCTGACCTTGTAAAAGGCTTAGGTGTGAACACTCGTAAGTTTCAGCAGAAAGTCGGCAAAGATTTATTTGTGTCCCTCCAATGAGTGGCCCGCAAGGACCCCGTTTTCTACAAGTGTTGGTCCAATACTCCCTCTAGAGGCAGGGGACTCAGACAGGGCTGCTTTGCGGCCCCCGATCTGGGGCAGGGGCAGTGGGCGGCCTGTGGCCCGGGCAGGAGCCTCTCCGCGTGTGTCCCAGGGACACATCTGCCTGCGAACTTCGGTCACCTGGCAGGAAGCTACGATGCCCAGACCTATGCTCAGCTGTGCAGCGAGGTGTACTGTGTGGACAGGTTCCACACACACTTCAAGTAAGAGGGCGGCCTGAGTGGAAAGGTGAGAATTTGGGCAGCTGTGCAGTCAAAGAAGGCCCACTTTGGCCTGGGCCTAAATGCTTGTGACACTCCACTGGGCCTGCCGGGCTCTGAGGGCCCTGCCCTGGGCCCCCTGCACCCCTGCCCTTTGTTCAGTCACAGCAGAGATGGCCACACCCACTCCCTCAGTCAGGGCAGTGTTCAACCTCCCTCAGCCCCGCCCCCTCTCCGAAGGTTACCATAGACTACAGAGGCTGCATTCTGAGGCCAGGGCGTTTTGAGAATGCCAAGGGCAGACATGATGACCTTAAATGATTTCCTCCTGTGTCAGTTTTGGTAAACTTTAGGAGCTAGGAAATGGTCCCCTTTACAGAAATGTTCAAATTTACTGGCATTTCATATATTCTCTGCTATAACATTGTCCTGACTCTTTCTGTATATTCTTTACTTATGTTTTTGTTTTCCTTAATCAAAGTGTGTCTTTTAAATCTTTTCAAAGAAGATTCTTTGGTCTTACTATATCACCTGAATTTTATACGTTTTCTGCTGTATTAAGTTCTGCTCATATCTTTATTTATCTTTTTTCTATGTTCTCAGGGTTTATTGTTTTCATCTTCTGATGTCAGTTAAAACACTTGGTTATTCATTTTAATAAATCTTTTTACTTATAAAGATTTGAACTTTTGAAGATTCCAGCTTACTTGTAAGTTTCTAAGGGTCAGGTCCTCTCCATTGTTGCTGGCCTAAGGCTTAGTTCACCATATAGCAGTGTATATATTGACCTATATTCCCCTCGACTTTCTGTGATTCCCTACATCTCACCTTTCTTTGCAGACAAGCCATTTGAAATACCCTTAACTTATTTCACAGCCAATAAGTCTTTGAAATAATGTGTATTTTTTAGAGAAATCTTCTTATATAATTAGGCAGAAAATCTGACCTGCCATAGTTTTCAAAACAGCATAATTTCACTCTTCTCAATGATTAATCTGTTGTATTACACAACCTTTGAGTATTTAGCTTTATCCATGACATATCCTTTAAAAATGTTTTAGAGATCCTACCAGTCTTTGAAAATATCCTTGTGCCTTGTTTCAGTTCCAGTTTGATGGATATTTTCTGGCTTGCACCGGATTATTTCTACATCTGATGGATGGCCTTGGGAATCTAATTCTGGTATTGATTGTTTTTGCTGATTGTCTCCCCTTGTAGCTGCTTTCTTCATTATTGTGTAAATTTAGACCATGAGCTCATGTTTAGCTAAACAGCTGACTTTGTAAGAGGCTTAGTTGTGAACGCTCGTAAGTTTCAGCAGAAAGTCAGCAAAGATTTATTGTGTCCCTCCAATGAGTGGCCCGCAAGCACCCCGTTTTCTACAAGTGTTGGTCCAATACTCCCTGTAGGGTCAGGGGACTCAGACAGGGCTGATGTTGCAGCCCCCGATCTGGGGCAGGGGCAGTGGGTGGCCTGTGGCCCGGGCAGGAGCCACTCCACGTGTGTCCCAGGAACCCATCTGCCTGCGAATCTTGGTCACCTGGCAGGAAGCTACGATGCCCCGACCTATGCTCAGCTGTGCAGCGAGGTGTACTGCGCGGACAGGTTCCACACACCCTTCAAGTAAGAGGGCGGCCTGTGTGGAAATGTGAGGGTTTGGGCAGCTGTGCAGACAAAGAAAGCCCCCTTTGGCCTGGGCCTAAATGCTTGTGACACTCCACTGGGCCTGCCGGGCTCTGAGGGCCCTGCCCTGGGCCCCCTGCTCCCCTGCCCTTTGTTCAGTCACAGCAGAGATGGCCACATCCACTCCCTCAGTGAGGGCAGTGTTCAAACCTCCCTCAGCCCCGCCCCCTCTCCGCAGGTTACCATGGACTACAGAGGCTGCATTCTGAGGCCAGGGCGTTCTGAGAATGCCAAGGGCAGACATGATGACCTTAAATGATTTCCTCTTGTGTCAGTTTTGGTAAACTTTAGGAGCTAGGAAATGGTCCCCTTTACAGAAATGTTCAAATTTACTGGCATTTCATATATTCTCTGCTATAACATTGTCCTGACTCTTTCTGTATATTCTTTACTTATGTTTTTGTTTTCCTTAATCAAAGTGTGTCTTTTAAATCTTTTCAAAGAAGATTCTTTGGACTTACTAAATCACCTGAATTTTATACGTTTTCTGTTGTATTAAGTTCTGCTCATATCTTTATTTATCTTTTTTCTATGTTCTCAGGTTTTATTGTTTTCATCTTCTGATGTCAATTAAAACACTTGGTTATTCATTTTAATAAATCGTTTTACTTATAAAGATTTGAACTTTTGAAGATTCCAGCTTACTTGTACGTTTCTAAGGGTCAGGTCCTCTCCATTGTTGCTGGCCTAAGGCTTAGTTCACCATATAGCAATGTATATATTGACCTATTTTCCCCTCGACTTTCTGTGATTCCCTACATCTCACCTTTCTTTGCAGACAAGCCATTTGAAATACCCTTAACTTATTTCACAGCCAATAAGTCTTTGAAATAATGTGTATTTTTTAGAGAAATCTTCTTATATAATTAGGCAGAAAATCTGACCTGCCATAGTTTTCAAAACAGCATAATTTCACTCTTCTCAATGATTAATCTGTTGTATTACACAACCTCTGAGTATTTAGCTTTATCAATGACATGTACTTTAAAAGTGTTTTGGAGATCCTACCAGTCTTTGAAAACATCCTTGTGCCTTGTTTCAGTTCCAGTTTGATGTATATTTTCTGCCTTGCACCCGATTATTCCTACATCTGATGGATGGATTTGGGGATCTAATTCTGGTATAGATTGTTTTTGCTGTTTGGCTCCCCTTGTAGCTGCTTTCTTCATTATTGTGTAAATTTAGACCATGAGCTCATGTTTAGCTAAACAGCTGACCTTGTAATAGGCCTAGATGTGAACTCTCGTAAGGTTCAGCAGAAAGTCGGCAAAGATTTATTTGTGTCCCTCCAATGAGTGGCCCGCCAGGACCCCGTTTTCTACAAGTGTTGGTCCAATACTCCCTCTAGAGGCAGGGGACTCAGACAGGGCTGCTTTGCGGCCCCCGATCTGGGGCAGGGGCAGTGGGCGGCCTGTGGCCCGGGCAGGAACCTCTCCGCGTGTGTCCCAGGAACCCATCTGCCTGCGAATCTCGGTCACCTGGCAGGAAGATACGATGCCCCGACCTATGCTCAGGTGTGCAGCGAGGTGTACTGCGCGGACAGGTTCCACACACCCTTCAAGTAAGAGGGCGGCCTGAGTGGAAAGGTGAGAGTTTGTGCAGCTGTGCAGACAAAGAAGGCACCCTTTGGACTGGGCCTAAATGCTTTTGACACACCACTGGGCCTGCCGGGCTCTGAGGGCCCTGCCCTGGGCCCCCTGCTCCCCTGCCCTTTGTTCAGTCACAGCAGAGATGGCCACACACACTCCCTCAGTGAGGGAAGTGTTCCAACCTCCCTCAGCCCCGCCCCCTCTCCGCAGGTTACCATAGACTACAGAGGCTGCATTCTGAGGCCAGGACATTCTGAGAATGCCAAGGGCAGACATGATGACCTTAAATGATTTCCTCTTGTGTCAGTTTTGGTAAACTTTAGGAGCTAGGAAATGGTCCCCTTTACAGAAATGTTCAAATTTACTGGCATTTCATATATTCTCTGCTATAACATTGTCCTGACTCTTTCTGTATATTCTTTACTTATGTTTTTGTTTTCCTTAATCAAAGTGTGTCTTTTAAATCTTTTCAAAGAAGATTCTTTGGTCTTACTATATCACCTGAATTTTATACGTTCTCTGCTGTATTAAGTTCTGCTCATATCTTTATTTAGCTTTTTTCTATGTTCTCAGGGTTTATTGTTTTCATCTTCTGATGTCAGTTAAAACACTTGGTTATTCATTTTAATAAATCTTTTTACTTATAAAGATTTGAACTTTTGAAGATTCCAGCTTACTTGTAAGTTTCTAAGGGTCAGGTCCTCTCCATTGTTGCTGGCCTAAGGCTTAGTTCACCATATAGCAGTGTATATATTGACCTATATTCCCCTCGACTTTCTGTGATTCCCTACATCTCACCTTTCTTTGCAGACAAGCCATTTGAAATACCCTTAACTTATTTCACAGCCAATAAGTCTTTGAAATAATGTGTATTTTTTAGAGAAATCTTCTTATATAATTAGGCAGAAAATCTGACCTGCCATAGTTTTCAAAACAGCATAATTTCACTCTTCTCAATGATTAATCTGTTGTATTACACAACCTTTGAGTATTTAGCTTTATCCATGACATATCCTTTAAAAATGTTTTAGAGATCCTACCAGTCTTTGAAAATATCCTTGTGCCTTGTTTCAGTTCCAGTTTGATGGATATTTTCTGGCTTGCACCGGATTATTTCTACATCTGATGGATGGCCTTGGGAATCTAATTCTGGTATTGATTGTTTTTGCTGATTGTCTCCCCTTGTAGCTGCTTTCTTCATTATTGTGTAAATTTAGACCATGAGCTCATGTTTAGCTAAACAGCTGACTTTGTAAGAGGCTTAGTTGTGAACGCTCGTAAGTTTCAGCAGAAAGTCAGCAAAGATTTATTTGTGTCCCTCCAATGAGTGGCCCGCAAGCACCCCGTTTTGTACAAGTGTTGGTCCAATACTCCCTGTAGGGTCAGGGGACTCAGACAGGGCTGATGTTGCAGGCCCCGATCTGGGGCAGGGGCAGTGGGTGGCCTGTGGCCAGGGCAGGAGCCACTCCACGTGTGTCCCAGGAACCCATCTGCCTGCGAACCTTGGTCACCTGGCAGGAAGCTACGATGCCCCAACCTATGCTCAGCTGTGCAGCGAGGTGTACTGCGCGGACAGGTTCCACACACCCTTCAAATAAGAGGGCGGCCTGTGTGGAAATGTGAGAGTTTGGGCAGCTGTGCAGACAAAGAAAGCCCCCTTTGGCCTGGGCCTAAATGCTTGTGACACTCCACTGGGCCTGCCGGGCTCTGAGGGCCCTGCCCTGGGCCCCCTGCTCCCCTGCCCTTTGTTCAGTCACAGCAGAGATGGCCACATCCACTCCCTCAGTGAGGGCAGTGTTCAAACCTCACTCAGCCCCGCCCCCTCTCCGCAGGTTACCATGGACTACAGAGGCTGCATTCTGAGGCCAGGGCGTTCTGAGAATGCCAAGGGCAGACATGATGACCTTAAATGATTTCCTCTTGTGTGAGTTTTGGTAAACTTTAGGAGCTAGGAAATGGTCCCCTTTACAGAAATGTTCAAATTTACTGGCATTTCATATATTCTCTGCTATAACATTGTCCTGACTCTTTCTGTATATTCTTTACTTATGTTTTTGTTTTCCTTAATCAAAGTGTGTCTTTTAAATCTTTTCAAAGAAGATTCTTTGGTCTTACTATATCACCTGAATTTTATACGTTTTCTGCTGTATTAAGTTCTGCTCATATCTTTATTTATCTTTTTTCTATGTTCTCAGGGTTTATTGTTTTCATCTTCTGATGTCAGTTAAAACACTTGGTTATTCATTTTAATAAATCTTTTTACTTATAAAGATTTGAACTTTTGAAGATTCCAGCTTACTTGTAAGTTTCTAAGGGTCAGGTCCTCTCCATTGTTGCTGGCCTAAGGCTTAGTTCACCATATAGCAATGTATATATTGACCTATATTCCCCTCGACTTTCTGTGATTCCCTACATCTCACCTTTCTTTGCAGACAAGCCATTTGAAATACCCTTAAGTTATTTCACAGCCAATAAGTCTTTGAAATAATGTGTATTTTTTAGAGAAATCTTCTTAGATAATTAGGCAGAAAATCTGACCTGCCATGGTTTTCAAAACAGCATAATTTCACTCTTCTCAATGATTAATCTGTTGTATTACACAACCTCTGAGTATTTAGCTTTATCCATGACATATCCTTTAAAAATGTTTTAGAGATCCTACCAGTCTTTGAAAACATCCTTGTGCCTTGTTTCAGTTCCAGTTTGATGTATATTTTCTGCCTTGCACCCGATTATTCCTACATCTGATGGATGTCCTTGGGAATCTAATTCTGGTATTGATTGTTTTTGCTGATTGGCTGCCCTTGTAGCTGCTTTCTTCATTATTGTGTAAATTTAGATCATGAGCTCATGTTTAGCTAAACAGCTGACCTTGTAAAAGGCTTAGGTGTGAACACTCGTAAGTTTCAGCAGAAAGTCGGCAAAGATTTATTTGTGTCCCTCCAA
This sequence comes from Mesoplodon mirus, assembly GCF_964341445.2. Lineage (NCBI taxonomy): Eukaryota > Metazoa > Chordata > Mammalia > Artiodactyla > Ziphiidae > Mesoplodon > Mesoplodon mirus. Next base: position 200,423,016 of record NC_138976.1, on the reverse strand, counting down.
TGAGTGGCCCGCAAGGACCCCGTTTTCTACAAGTGTAGGTCCAATACTCCCTCTAGAGGCAGGGGACTCAGACAGGTCTGCTTTGCGGCCCCTGATCTGGGGCAGGGGCAGTGGGCGGCCTGTGGCCCGGGCAGGAGCCTCTCCGCGTGTGTCCCAGGGACACATCTGCCTGCGAACTTCGGTCACCTGGCAGGAAGCTACGATGCCCAGACCTATGCTCAGCTGTGCAGCGAGGTGTACTGTGTGGACAGGTTCCACACACACTTCAAGTAAGGGGGCGGCCTGAGTGGAAAGGTGAGAGTTTGGGCAGCTGTGCAGACAAAGAAGGCCCCCTTTGGCCTGGGCCTAAATGCTTGTGACACTCCACTGGGCCTGCCGGGCTCTGAGGGCCCTGCCCTGGGCCCCCTGCACCCCTGCCCTTTGTTCAGTCACAGCAGAGATGGCCACACCCACTCCCTCAGTCAGGGCAGTGTTCAACCTCCCTCAGCCCCGCCCCCTCTCCGAAGGTTACCATAGACTACAGAGGCTGCATTCTGAGGCCAGGGCGTTTTGAGAATGCCAAGGGCAGACATGATGAACTTAAATGATTTCCTCCTGTGTCAGTTTTGGTAAACTTTAGGAGCTAGGAAATGGTCCCCTTTACAGAAATGTTCAAATTTACTGGCATTTCATATATTCTCTGCTATAACATTGTCCTGACTCTTTCTGTATATTCTTTACTTATGTTTTTGTTTTCCTTAATCAAAGTGTGTCTTTTAAATCTTTTCAAAGAAGATTCTTTGGTCTTACTATATCACCTGAATTTTATACGTTTTCTGCTGTATTAAGTTCTGCTCATATCTTTATTTATCTTTTTTCTATGTTCTAAGGGTTTATTGTTTTCATCTTCTGATGTCAGTTAAAACACTTGGTTATTCATTTTAATAAATTTTTTACTTATAAAGATTTGAACTTTTGAAGATTCCAGCTTACTTGTAATTTTCTAATGGTCAGGTCCTCTCCATTGTTGCTGGCCTAAGGCTTAGTTCACCATATAGCAATGTATATATTGACCTATATTCCCCTCGACTTTCTGTGATTCCCTACATCTCACCTTTCTTTGCAGACAAGCCATTTGAAATACCCTTAACTTATTTCACAGCCAATAAGTCTTTGAAATAATGTGTATTTTTTAGAGAAATCTTCTTATATAATTAGGCCGAAAATCTGACCTGCCATAGTTTTCAAAACAGCATAATTTCACTCTTCTCAATGATTAATCTGTTGTATTACACAACCTTTGAGTATTTAGCTTTATCCATGACATATCCTTTAAAAATGTTTTAGAGATCCTACCAGTCTTTGAAAACATCCTTGTGCCTTGTTTCAGTTCCAGTTTGATGGATATTTTCTGGCTTGCACCGGATTATTTCTACATCTGATGGATGGCCTTGGGAATCTAATTCTGGTATTGATTGTTTTTGCTGATTGTCTCCCCTTGTAGCTGCTTTCTTCATTATTGTGTAAATTTAGACAATGAGCTCATGTTTAGCTAAACAGCTGACCTTGTAAGAGGCTTAGTTGTGAACGCTCGTAAGTTTCAGCAGAAAGTCAGCAAAGATTTATTTGTGTCCCTCCAATGAGTGGCCCGCAAGCACCCCGTTTTCTACAAGTTTTGGTCCAATACTCCCTCTAAAGTCAGCGGACTCAGACAGGGCTGCTTTGCAGCCCCCGATCTGGCGCAGGGGCAGTGGGTGGCCTGTGGCCTGGGCAGGAGCCACTCCACATGTGTCCCAGGAACCCATCTGCCTGCGTACCTCCGTCACCTGGCAGGAAGCTACGATGCCCCGACCTATGCTCAGCTGTGCAGCGAGGTGTACTGCGCAGACAGGTTCCACACACCCTTCAAATAAGAGGGCGGCCTGTGTGGAAATGTGAGAGTTTGGGCAGCTGTGCAGACAAAGAAAGCCCCCTTTGGCCTGGGCCTAAATGCTTGTGACACTCCACTGGGCCTGCCGGGCTCTGAGGGACCTGCCCTGGTCCCCCTGCTCCCCTCCCCTTTGTTCAGTCACAGCAGAGATGGCCACATCCACTCCCTCAGTGAGGGCAGTGTTCAAACCTCCCTCAGCCCCGCCCCCTCTCCGCAGGTTACCATGGACTACAGAGGCTGCATTCTGAGGCCAGGGCGTTCTGAGAATGCCAAGGGCAGACATGATGACCTTAAATGATTTCCTCTTGTGTCAGTTTTGGTAAACTTTAGGAGCTAGGAAATGGTCCCCTTTACAGAAATGTTCAAATTTACTGGCATTTCATATATTCTCTGCTATAACATTGTCCTGACTCTTTCTGTATATTCTTTACTTATGTTTTTGTTTTCCTTAATCAAAGTGTGTCTTTTAAATCTTTTCAAAGAAGATTCTTTGGTCTTACTATATCACCTGAATTTTATACGTTTTCTTTTGTATTAAGTTCTGCTCATATCTTTATTTATCTTTTTTCTATGTTCTCAGGGTTTATTGTTTTCATCTTCTGATGTCAATTAAAACACTTGGTTATTCATTTTAATAAATCTTTTTAGTTATAAAGATTTGAACGTTTGAAGATTCCAGCTTACTTGTAAGTTTCTAAGGGTCAGGTCCTCTCCATTTTTGCTGGCCTAAGGCTTAGTTCACCATATAGCAATGTATATATTGACTTATATTCCCCTCGACTTTCTGTGATTCCCTACATCTCACCTTTCTTTGCAGACAAGCCATTTGAAATACCCTTAACTTATTTCACAGCCAATAAGTCTTTGAAATAATGTGTATTTTTTAGAGAAATCTTCTTATATAATTAGGCAGAAAATCTGACCTGCCATAGTTTTCAAAACAGCATAATTTCACTCTTCTCAATGATTAATCTGTTGTATTACACAACCTTTGAGTATTTAGCTTTATCAATGACATATCCTTTAAAAATGTTTTAGAGATCCTACCAGTCTTTGAAAACATCCTTGTGCCTTGTTTCAGTTCCTGTTTTATGTATATTTTCTGCCTTGCACCCGATTATTCCTACATCTGATAGATGGCCTTGGGAATCTAATTCTGGTATTGACTGTTTTTGCAGATTGTCTCCCCTTGTACCTGCTTTCTTCATTATTGTGTAAATTTAGACCATGAGCTCATGTTTAGCTAAACAGCTGACCTTGTAAGAGGCCTAGATGTGAACGCTCGTAAGGTTCAGCAGAAAGTCGGCAAAGATTTATTTGTGTCCCTCCAATGAGTGGCCCGCAAGGACCCCGTTTTCTACAAGTGTTGGTCCAATACTCCCTCTAGAGGCAGGGGACTCAGACAGGGCTGCTTTGCGGCCCCCGATCTGGGGCAGTGGCAGTGGGTGGCCTGTGGCCCGGGCAGGAGCCTCTCCGCGTGTGTCCCAGGAACCCATCTGCCTGCGAATCTCGGTCACCTGGCAGGAAGATACGATGCCCCGACCTATGCTCAGGTGTGCAGCGAGGTGTACTGCGTGGACAGGTTCCACACACACTTCAAGTAAGAGGGCGGCCTGAGTGGAAAGGTGAGAGTTTGTGCAGCTGTGCAGACAAAGAAGGCACCCTTTGGACTGGGCCTAAATGCTTTTGACACACCACTGGGCCTGCCGGGCTCTGAGGGCCCTGCCCTGGGCCCCCTGCTCCCCTGCCCTTTGTTCAGTAACAGCAGAGATGGCCACACACACTCCCTCAGTGAGGGAAGTGTTCCAAACTCCCTCAGCCCCGCCCCCTCTCCGCAGGTTACCATAGACTACAGAGGCTGCATTCTGAGGCCAGGACATTCTGAGAATGCCAAGGGCAGACATGATGACCTTAAATGATTTCCTCTTGTGTCAGTTTTGGTAAACTTTAGGAGCTAGGAAATGGTCCCCTTTACAGAAATGTTCAAATTTCCTGGCATTTCATATATTCTCTGCTATAACATTGTCCTGACTCTTTCTGTATATTCTTTACTTATGTTTTTGTTTTCCTTAATCAAAGTGTGTCTTTAAAATCTTTTCAAAGAAGATTCTTTGGTCTTACTATATCACCTGAATTTTATACGTTTTCTGCTGTATTAAGTTCTGCTCATATCTTTATTTATCTTTTTTCTATGTTCTCAGGGTTTATTGTTTTCATCTTCTGATGTCAGTTAAAACACTTGGTTATTCATTTTAATAAATCTTTTTACTTATAAAGATTTGAACTTTTGAAGATTCCAGCTTACTTGTAAGTTTCTAAGGGTCAGGTCCTCTCCATTGTTGCTGGCCTAAGGCTTGGTTCACCTTATAGCAGTGTATATATTGACCTATATTCCCCTCGACTTTCTGTGATTCCCTACATCTCACCTTTCTTTGCAGACAAGCCATTTGAAATACCCTTAACTTATTTCACAGCCAATAAGTCTTTGAAATAATGTGTATTTTTTAGAGAAATCTTCTTAGATAATTAGGCAGAAAATCTGACCTGCCATGGTTTTCAAAACAGCATAATTTCACTCTTCTCAATGATTAATCTGTTGTATTACACAACCTTTGAGTATTTAGCTTTATCCATGACATATCCTTTAAAAATGTTTTAGAGATCCTACCAGTCTTTGAAAATATCCTTGTGCCTTGTTTCAGTTCCAGTTTGATGGATATTTTCTGGCTTGCACCGGATTATTTCTACATCTGATGGATGGCCTTGGGAATCTAATTCTGGTATTGATTGTTTTTGCTGATTGTCTCCCCTTGTAGCTGCTTTCTTCATTATTGTGTAAATTCAGACCATGAGCTCATGTTTAGCTAAACAGCTGACTTTGTAAGAGGCTTAGTTGTGAACGCTCGTAAGTTTCAGCAGAAAGTCAGCAAAGATTTATTTGTGTCCCTCCAATGAGTGGCCCGCAAGCACCCCGTTTTCTACAAGTGTTGGTCCAATACTCCCTGTAGGGTCAGGGGACTCAGACAGGGCTGATGTTGCAGGCCCCGATCTGGGGCAGGGGCAGTGGGTGGCCTGTGGCCCGGGCAGGAGCCACTCCACGTGTGTCCCAGGAACCCATCTGCCTGCGAACCTTGGTCACCTGGCAGGAAGCTACGATGCCCCGACCTATGCTCAGCTGTGCAGCGAGGTGTACAACGCGGACAGGTTCCACACACCCTTCAAATAAGAGGGCGGCCTGTGTGGAAATGTGAGAGTTTGGGCAGCTGTGCAGACAAAGAAAGCCCCCTTTGGCCTGGGCCTTAATGCTTGTGACACTCCACTGGGCCTGCCGGGCTCTGAGGGCCCTGCCCTGGGCCCCCTGCTCCCCTGCCCTTTGTTCAGTCACAGCAGAGATGGCCACATCCACTCTCTCAGTCAGGGCAGTGTTCAAACCTCACTCAGCCCCGCCCCCTCTCCGCAGGTTACCATGGACTACAGAGGCTGCATTCTGAGGCCAGGGCGTTCTGAGAATGCCAAGGGCAGACATGATGACCTTAAATGATTTCCTCTTGTGTCAGTTTTGGTAAACTTTAGGAGCTAGGAAATGGTCCCCTTTACAGAAATGTTCAAATTTACTGGCATTTCATATATTCTCTGCTATAACATTGTCCTGACTCTTTCTGTATATTCTTTACTTATGTTTTTGTTTTCCTTAATCAAAGTGTGTCTTTTAAATCTTTTCAAAGAAGATTCTTTGGACTTACTAAATCACCTGAATTTTATACGTTTTCTGTTGTATTAAGTTCTGCTCATATCTTTATTTATCTTTTTTCTATGTTCTCAGGGTTTATTGTTTTCATCTTCTGATGTCAATTAAAACACTTGGTTATTCATTTTAATAAATCTTTTTACTTATAAAGATTTGAACTTTTGAAGATTCCAGCTTACTTGTAAGTTTCTAAGGGTCAGGTCCTCTCCATTGTTGCTGGCCTAAGGCTTAGTTCACCATATAGCAATGTATATATTGACCTATTTTCCCCTCGACTTTCTGTGATTCCCTACATCTCACCTTTCTTTGCAGACAAGCCATTTGAAATACCCTTAACTTATTTCACAGCCAATAAGACTTTGAAATAATGTGTATTTTTTAGAGAAATCTTCTTATATAATTAGGCAGAAAATCTGACCTGCCATAGTTTTCAAAACAGCATAATTTCACTCTTCTCAATGATTAATCTGTTGTATTACACAACCTCTGAGTATTTAGCTTTATCAATGACATGTACTTTAAAAGTGTTTTGGAGATCCTACCAGTCTTTGAAAACATCCTTGTGCGTAGTTTCAGTTCCAGTTTGATGTATATTTTCTGCCTTGCACCCGATTATTCCTACATCTGATGGATGGATTTGGGCATCTAATTCTGGTATTGATTGTTTTTGCTGTTTGGCTCCCCTTGTAGCTGCTTTCTTCATTATTGTGTAAATTTAGACCATGAGCTCATGTTTAGCTAAACAGCTGACCTTGTAAGAGGCCTAGATGTGAACGCTCGTAAGGTTCAGCAGAAAGTCGGCAAAGATTTATTTGTGTCCCTCCAATGAGTGGCCCGCAAGGACCCCGTTTTCTACAAGTGTTGGTCCAATACTCCCTCTAGAGTCAGGGGACTCAGAGAGGGCTGCTTTGCGGCCCCCGATCTGGGGCAGGGGAAGTGGGCGGCCTGTGGCCCGGGCAGGAGCCTCTCCGCGTGTGTCCCAGGAACCCATCTGCCTGCGAATCTCGGTCACCTGGCAGGAAGATACGATGCCCCGACCTATGCTCACGTGTGCAGCGAGGTGTACTGTGCGGACAGGTTCCACACACCCTTCAATAAGAGGGCGGCCTGAGTTGAAAGGTGAGAGTTTGTGCAGCTGTGCAGACAAAGAAGGCACCCTTTGGCCTTGGCCTAAATGCTTGTGACACTCCACTGGGCCTGCCGGGCTCTGAGGGCCCTGCCCTGGGCCCCCTGCTCCCCTGCCCTTTGTTCAGTCACAGCAGAGATGGCCACATCCACTCTCTCAGTCAGGGCAGTGTTCAAACCTCACTCAGCCCCGCCCCCTCTCCGCAGGTTACCATGGACTACAGAGGCTGCATTCTGAGGCCAGGGCGTTCTGAGAATGCCAAGGGCAGACATGATGACCTTAAATGATTTCCTCTTGTGTCAGTTTTGGTAAACTTTAGGAGCTAGGAAATGGTCCCCTTTACAGAAATGTTCAAATTTACTGGCATTTCATATATTCTCTGCTATAACATTGTCCTGACTCTTTCTGTATATTCTTTACTTATGTTTTTGTTTTCCTTAATCAAAGTGTGTCTTTTAAATCTTTTCAAAGAAGATTCTTTGGTCTTACTATATCACCTGAATTTTATACGTTTTCTGCTGTATTAAGTTCTGCTCATATCTTTATTTATCTTTTTTCTATGTTCTCAGGGTTTATTGTTTTCATCTTCTGATGTCAGTTAAAACACTTGGTTATTCATTTTAATAAATCTTTTTACTTATAAAGATTTGAACTTTTGAAGATTCCAGCTTACTTGTAAGTTTCTAATGGTCAGGTCCTCTCCATTGTTGCTGGCCTAAGGCTTAGTTCACCATATAGCAATGTATATATTGACCTATATTCCCCTCGACTTTCTGTGATTCCCTACATCTCACCTTTCTTTGCAGACAAGCCATTTGAAATACCCTTAAGTTATTTCACAGCCAATAAGTCTTTGAAATAATGTGTATTTTTTAGAGAAATCTTCTTAGATAATTAGGCAGAAAATCTGACCTGCCATGGTTTTCAAAACAGCATAATTTCACTCTTCTCAATGATTAATCTGTTGTATTACACAACCTCTGAGTATTTAGCTTTATCAATGACATATCCTTTAAAAATGTTTTAGAGATCCTACCAGTCTTTGAAAACATCCTTGTGCCTTGTTTCAGTTCCAGTTTGATGTATATTTTCTGCCTTGCACCCGATTATTCCTACATCTGATGGATGTCCTTGGGAATCTAATTCTGGTATTGATTGTTTTGCTGATTGGCTCCCCTTGTAGCTGCTTTCTTCATTATTGTGTAAATTTAGATCATGAGCTCATGTTTAGCTAAACAGCTGACCTTGTAAAAGGCTTAGGTGTGAACACTCGTAAGTTTCAGCAGAAAGTCGGCAAAGATTTATTTGTGTCCCTCCAATGAGTGGCCCGCAAGGACCCCGTTTTCTACAAGTGTTGGTCCAATACTCCCTCTAGAGGCAGGGGACTCAGACAGGTCTGCTTTGCGGCCCCTGATCTGGGGCAGGGGCAGTGGGCGTCCTGTGGCCCGGGCAGGAGCCTCTCCGCGTGTGTCCCAGGGACACATCTGCCTGCGAACTTCGGTCACCTGGCAGGAAGCTACGATGCCCAGACCTATGCTCAGCTGTGCAGCGAGGTGTACTGTGTGGACAGGTTCCACACACACTTCAAGTAAGGGGGCGGCCTGAGTGGAAAGGTGAGAGTTTGGGCAGCTGTGCAGACAAAGAAGGCCCCCTTTGGCCTGGGCCTAAATGCTGGTGACACTCCACTGGGCCTGCCGGGCTCTGAGGGCCCTGCCCTGGGCCCCCTGCACCCCTGCCCTTTGTTCAGTCACAGCAGAGATGGCCACACCCACTCCCTCAGTCAGGGCAGTGTTCAACCTCCCTCAGCCCCGCCCCCTCTCCGAAGGTTACCATAGACTACAGAGGCTGCATTCTGAGGCCAGGGCGTTCTGAGAATGCCAAGGGCAGACATGATGACCTTAAATGATTTCCTCCTGTGTCAGTTTTGGTAAACTTTAGGAGCTAGGAAATGGTCCCCTTTACAGAAATGTTCAAATTTACTGGCATTTCATATATTCTCTGCTATAACATTGTCCTGACTCTTTCTGTATATTCTTTACTTATGTTTTTGTTTTCCTTAATCAAAGTGTGTCTTTTAAATCTTTTCAAAGAAGATTCTTTGGTCTTACTATATCACCTGAATTTTATACGTTTTCTGCTGTATTAAGTTCTGCTCATATCTTTATTTATCTTTTTTCTATGTTCTCAGGGTTTATTGTTTTCATCTTCTGATGTCAGTTAAAACACTTGGTTATTCATTTTAATAAATCTTTTTACTTATAAAGATTTGAACTTTTGAAGATTCCAGCTTACTTGTAAGTTTCTAATGGTCAGGTCCTCTCCATTGTTGCTGGCCTAAGGCTTAGTTCACCATATAGCAGTGTATATATTGACCTATATTCCCCTCGGCTTTCTGTGATTCCCTACATCTCACCTTTCTTTGCAGATAAGCCATATGAAATACCCTTAACTTATTTCACAGCCAATAAGTCTTTGAAATAATGTGTATTTTTTAGAGAAATCTTCTTATATAATTAGGCCGAAAATCTCACCTGCCATAGTTTTCAAAACAGCATAATTTCACTCTTCTCAATGATTAATCTGTTGTATTACACAACCTTTGAGTATTTAGCTTTATCCATGACATATCCTTTAAAAATGTTTTAGAGATCCTACCAGTCTTTGAAAACATCCTTGTGCCTTGTTTCAGTTCCTGTTTTATGTATATTTTCTGCCTTGCACCCGATTATTCCTACATCTGATGGATGGCCTTGGGAATCTAATTCTGGTATTGACTGTTTTTGCTGATTGTCTCCCCTTGTACCTGCTTTCTTCATTATTGTGTAAATTTAGATCATGAGCTCATGTTTAGCTAAACAGCTGACCTTGTAAGAGGCCTAGATGTGAACGCTCGTAAGTTTCAGCAGAAAGTCGGCAAAGATTTATTTGTGTCCCTCCAATGAGTGGCCCGCAAGGACCCCGTTTTCTACAAGTGTTGGTCCAATACTCACTCTAGAGGCAGGGGACTCAGACAGGGCTGCTTTGCGGCCCCCGATCTGGGACAGGGGCAGTGGGCGGCCTGTGGCCCGGGCAGGAGCCTCTCCGCGTGTGTCCCAGGAACCCATCTGCCTGCGAATCTTGGTCACCTGGCAGGAAGATACGATGCCCCGACCTATGCTCAGGTGTGCAGCGAGGTGTACTGCGCGGACAGGTTCCACACACCCTTCAAGTAAGAGGGCGGCCTGAGTGGAAAGGTGAGAGTTTGTGCAGCTGTGCAGACAAAGAAGGCACCCTTTGGCCTTGGCCTAAATGCTTGTGACACTCCACTGGGCCTGCCGGGCTCTGAGGGCCCTGCCCTGGGCCCCCTGCTCCCCTGCCCTTTGTTCAGTCACAGCAGAGATGGCCACATCCACTCTCTCAGTCAGGGCAGTGTTCAAACCTCACTCAGCCCCGCCCCCTCTCCGCAGGTTACCATGGACTACAGAGGCTGCATTCTGAGGCCAGGGCGTTCTGAGAATGCCAAGGGCAGACATGATGACCTTAAATGATTTCCTCTTGTGTCAGTTTTGGTAAACTTTAGGAGCTAGGAAATGGTCCCCTTTACAGAAATGTTCAAATTTACTGGCATTTCATATATTCTCTGCTATAACATTGTCCTGACTCTTTCTGTATATTCTTTACTTATGTTTTTGTTTTCCTTAATCAAAGTGTGTCTTTTAAATCTTTTCAAAGAAGATTCTTTGGTCTTACTATATCACCTGAATTTTATACGTTTTCTGCTGTATTAAGTTCTGCTCATATCTTTATTTATCTTTTTTCTATGTTCTCAGGGTTTATTGTTTTCATCTTCTGATGTCAGTTAAAACACTTGGTTATTCATTTTAATAAATCTTTTTACTTATAAAGATTTGAACTTTTGAAGATTCCAGCTTACTTGTAAGTTTCTAATGGTCAGGTCCTCTCCATTGTTGCTGGCCTAAGGCTTAGTTCACCATATAGCAATGTATATATTGACCTATATTCCCCTCGACTTTCTGTGATTCCCTACATCTCACCTTTCTTTGCAGACAAGCCATTTGAAATACCCTTAAGTTATTTCACAGCCAATAAGTCTTTGAAATAATGTGTATTTTTTAGAGAAATCTTCTTAGATAATTAGGCAGAAAATCTGACCTGCCATGGTTTTCAAAACAGCATAATTTCACTCTTCTCAATGATTAATCTGTTGTATTACACAACCTCTGAGTATTTAGCTTTATCAATGACATATCCTTTAAAAATGTTTTAGAGATCCTACCAGTCTTTGAAAACATCCTTGTGCCTTGTTTCAGTTCCAGTTTGATGTATATTTTCTGCCTTGCACCCGATTATTCCTACATCTGATGGATGTCCTTGGGAATCTAATTCTGGTATTGATTGTTTTGCTGATTGGCTCCCCTTGTAGCTGCTTTCTTCATTATTGTGTAAATTTAGATCATGAGCTCATGTTTAGCTAAACAGCTGACCTTGTAAAAGGCTTAGGTGTGAACACTCGTAAGTTTCAGCAGAAAGTCGGCAAAGATTTATTTGTGTCCCTCCAATGAGTGGCCCGCAAGGACCCCGTTTTCTACAAGTGTTGGTCCAATACTCCCTCTAGAGGCAGGGGACTCAGACAGGTCTGCTTTGCGGCCCCTGATCTGGGGCAGGGGCAGTGGGCGTCCTGTGGCCCGGGCAGGAGCCACTCCACATGTGTCCCAGGAACCCATCTGCCTGCGAACCTCCGTCACCTGGCAGGAAGCTACGATGCCCCGACCTATGCTCAGCTGTGCAGCGAGGTGTACTGCGCAGACAGGTTCCACACACCCTTCAAGTAAGAGGGCGGCCTGAGTGGAAAGTTGAGAGTTTGGGCAGCTGTGCAGACAAAGAAGGCACCCTTTGGCCTGGGCCTAAATGCTTGTGACACTCCACTGGGACTGCCGGGCTCTGAGGGCCCTGCCCTGGGCCCCCTGCTCCCCTGCCCTTTGTTCAGTCACAGCAGAGATGGCCACACACACTCCCTCAGTGAGAGCAGTGTTCAAACCTCCCTCAGCCCCGCCCCCTCTCCGCAGGTTACCATGGACTACAGAGGCTGCATTCTGAGGCCAGGGCGTTCTGAGAATGCCAAGGGCAGACATGATGACCTTAAATGATTTCCTCTTGTGTCAGTTTTGGTAAACTTTAGGAGCTAGGAAATGGTGCCCTTTACAGAAATGTTCAAATTTACTGGCATTTCATATATTCTCTGCTATAACATTGTCCTGACTCTTTCTGTATATTCTTTACTTATGTTTTTGTTTTCCTTAATCAAAGTGTGTCTTTTAAATCTTTTCAAAGAAGATTCTTTGGTCTTACTATATCACCTGAATTTTATACGCTTTCTGTTGTATTAAGTTCTGCTCATATCTTTATTTATCTTTTTTCTATGTTCTCAGGGTTTATTGTTTTCATCTTCTGATGTCAATTAAAACACTTGGTTATTCATTTTAATAAATCTTTTTAGTTATAAAGATTTGAACGTTTGAAGATTCCAGCTTACTTGTAAGTTAATAAGGGTCAGGTCCTCTCCATTTTTGCTGGCCTAAGGCTTAGTTCACCATATAGCAATGTATATATTGACCTATATTCCCCTCGACTTTCTGTGATTCCCTACATCTCACCTTTCTTTGCAGACAAGCCATTTGAAATACCCTTAACTTATTTCACAGCCAATAAGTCTTTGAAATAATGTGTATTTTTTAGAGAAATCTTCTTATATAATTAGGCAGAAAATCTGACCTGCCATAGTTTTCAAAACAGCATAATTTCACTCTTCTCAATGATTAATCTGTTGTATTACACAACCTTGGAGTATTTAGCTTTATCAATGACATATCCTTTAAAAATATTTTAGAGATCCTACCAGTCTTTGAAAACATCCTTGTGCCTTGTTTCAGTTCCTGTTTTATGTATATTTTCTGCCTTGCACCCGATTATTCCTACATCTGATGGATGGCCTTGGGAATCTAATTCTGGTATTGACTGTTTTTGCTGATTGTCTCCCCTTGTACCTGCTTTCTTCATTATTGTGTAAATTTAGATCATGAGCTCATGTTTAGCTAAACAGCTGACCTTGTAAGAGGCCTAGATGTGAACGCTCGTAAGTTTCAGCAGAAAGTCGGCAAAGATTTATTTGTGTCCCTCCAATGAGTGGCCCGCAAGGACCCCGTTTTCTACAAGTGTTGGTCCAATACTCACTCTAGAGGCAGGGGACTCAGACAGGGCTGCTTTGCGGCCCCCGATCTGGGACAGGGGCAGTGGGCGGCCTGTGGCCCGGGCAGGAGCCTCTCCGCGTGTGTCCCAGGAACCCATCTGCCTGCGAATCTTGGTCACCTGGCAGGAAGATACGATGCCCCGACCTATGCTCAGGTGTGCAGCGAGGTGTACTGCGCGGACAGGTTCCACACACCCTTCAAGTAAGAGGGCGGCCTGAGTGGAAAGGTGAGAGTTTGTGCAGCTGTGCAGACAAAGAAGGCACCCTTTGGCCTTGGCCTAAATGCTTGTGACACTCCACTGGGCCTGCCGGGCTCTGAGGGCCCTGCCCTGGGCCCCCTGCTCCCCTGCCCTTTGTTCAGTCACAGCAGAGATGGCCACATCCACTCTCTCAGTCAGGGCAGTGTTCAAACCTCACTCAGCCCCGCCCCCTCTCCGCAGGTTACCATGGACTACAGAGGCTGCATTCTGAGGCCAGGGCGTTCTGAGAATGCCAAGGGCAGACATGATGACCTTAAATGATTTCCTCTTGTGTCAGTTTTGGTAAACTTTAGGAGCTAGGAAATGGTCCCCTTTACAGAAATGTTCAAATTTACTGGCATTTCATATATTCTCTGCTATAACATTGTCCTGACTCTTTCTGTATATTCTTTACTTATGTTTTTGTTTTCCTTAATCAAAGTGTGTCTTTTAAATCTTTTCAAAGAAGATTCTTTGGTCTTACTATATCACCTGAATTTTATACGTTTTCTGCTGTATTAAGTTCTGCTCATATCTTTATTTATCTTTTTTCTATGTTCTCAGGGTTTATTGTTTTCATCTTCTGATGTCAGTTAAAACACTTGGTTATTCATTTTAATAAATCTTTTTACTTATAAAGATTTGAACTTTTGAAGATTCCAGCTTACTTGTAAGTTTCTAATGGTCAGGTCCTCTCCATTGTTGCTGGCCTAAGGCTTAGTTCACCATATAGCAATGTATATATTGACCTATATTCCCCTCGACTTTCTGTGATTCCCTACATCTCACCTTTCTTTGCAGACAAGCCATTTGAAATACCCTTAAGTTATTTCACAGCCAATAAGTCTTTGAAATAATGTGTATTTTTTAGAGAAATCTTCTTAGATAATTAGGCAGAAAATCTGACCTGCCATGGTTTTCAAAACAGCATAATTTCACTCTTCTCAATGATTAATCTGTTGTATTACACAACCTCTGAGTATTTAGCTTTATCAATGACATATCCTTTAAAAATGTTTTAGAGATCCTACCAGTCTTTGAAAACATCCTTGTGCCTTGTTTCAGTTCCAGTTTGATGTATATTTTCTGCCTTGCACCCGATTATTCCTACATCTGATGGATGTCCTTGGGAATCTAATTCTGGTATTGATTGTTTTGCTGATTGGCTCCCCTTGTAGCTGCTTTCTTCATTATTGTGTAAATTTAGATCATGAGCTCATGTTTAGCTAAACAGCTGACCTTGTAAAAGGCTTAGGTGTGAACACTCGTAAGTTTCAGCAGAAAGTCGGCAAAGATTTATTTGTGTCCCTCCAATGAGTGGCCCGCAAGGACCCCGTTTTCTACAAGTGTTGGTCCAATACTCCCTCTAGAGGCAGGGGACTCAGACAGGTCTGCTTTGCGGCCCCTGATCTGGGGCAGGGGCAGTGGGCGTCCTGTGGCCCGGGCAGGAGCCTCTCCGCGTGTGTCCCAGGGACACATCTGCCTGCGAACTTCGGTCACCTGGCAGGAAGCTACGATGCCCAGACCTATGCTCAGCTGTGCAGCGAGGTGTACTGTGTGGACAGGTTCCACACACACTTCAAGTAAGGGGGCGGCCTGAGTGGAAAGGTGAGAGTTTGGGCAGCTGTGCAGACAAAGAAGGCCCCCTTTGGCCTGGGCCTAAATGCTGGTGACACTCCACTGGGCCTGCCGGGCTCTGAGGGCCCTGCCCTGGGCCCCCTGCACCCCTGCCCTTTGTTCAGTCACAGCAGAGATGGCCACACCCACTCCCTCAGTCAGGGCAGTGTTCAACCTCCCTCAGCCCCGCCCCCTCTCCGAAGGTTACCATAGACTACAGAGGCTGCATTCTGAGGCCAGGGCGTTCTGAGAATGCCAAGGGCAGACATGATGACCTTAAATGATTTCCTCCTGTGTCAGTTTTGGTAAACTTTAGGAGCTAGGAAATGGTCCCCTTTACAGAAATGTTCAAATTTACTGGCATTTCATATATTCTCTGCTATAACATTGTCCTGACTCTTTCTGTATATTCTTTACTTATGTTTTTGTTTTCCTTAATCAAAGTGTGTCTTTTAAATCTTTTCAAAGAAGATTCTTTGGTCTTACTATATCACCTGAATTTTATACGTTTTCTGCTGTATTAAGTTCTGCTCATATCTTTATTTATCTTTTTTCTATGTTCTCAGGGTTTATTGTTTTCATCTTCTGATGTCAGTTAAAACACTTGGTTATTCATTTTAATAAATCTTTTTACTTATAAAGATTTGAACTTTTGAAGATTCCAGCTTACTTGTAAGTTTCTAATGGTCAGGTCCTCTCCATTGTTGCTGGCCTAAGGCTTAGTTCACCATATAGCAGTGTATATATTGACCTATATTCCCCTCGACTTTCTGTGATTCCCTACATCTCACCTTTCTTTGCAGATAAGCCATATGAAATACCCTTAACTTATTTCACAGCCAATAAGTCTTTGAAATAATGTGTATTTTTTAGAGAAATCTTCTTATATAATTAGGCCGAAAATCTCACCTGCCATAGTTTTCAAAACAGCATAATTTCACTCTTCTCAATGATTAATCTGTTGTATTACACAACCTTTGAGTATTTAGCTTTATCCATGACATATCCTTTAAAAATGTTTTAGAGATCCTACCAGTCTTTGAAAACATCCTTGTGCCTTGTTTCAGTTCCAGTTTGATGGATATTTTCTGGCTTGCACCGGATTATTTCTACATCTGATGGATATCCTTGGGAATCTAATTCTGGTATTGATTGTTTTTGCTGATTGTCTCCCCTTGTAGCTGCTTTCTTCATTATTGTGTAAATTTAGATAATGAGCTCATGTTTAGCTAAACAGCTGACCTTGTAAGAGGCTTAGTTGTGAACGCTCGTAAGTTTCAGCAGAAAGTCAGCAAAGATTTATTTGTGTCCCTCCAATGAGTGGCCCGCAAGCACCCCGTTTTCTACAAGTGTTGGTCCAATACTCCCTCTAGAGTCAGGGGACTCAGACAGGGCTGCTTTGCAGCCCCCGATCTGGGGCAGGGGCAGTGGGTTGCCTGTGGCCCGGGCAGGAGCCACTCCACATGTGTCCCAGGAACCCATCTGCCTGCGAACCTCCGTCACCTGGCAGGAAGCTACGATGCCCCGACCTATGCTCAGCTGTGCAGCGAGGTGTACTGCGCAGACAGGTTCCACACACCCTTCAAGTAAGAGGGCGGCCTGAGTGGAAAGTTGAGAGTTTGGGCAGCTGTGCAGACAAAGAAGGCACCCTTTGGCCTGGGCCTAAATGCTTGTGACACTCCACTGGGACTGCCGGGCTCTGAGGGCCCTGCCCTGGGCCCCCTGCTCCCCTGCCCTTTGTTCAGTCACAGCAGAGATGGCCACACACACTCCCTCAGTGAGAGCAGTGTTCAAACCTCCCTCAGCCCCGCCCCCTCTCCGCAGGTTACCATGGACTACAGAGGCTGCATTCTGAGGCCAGGGCGTTCTGAGAATGCCAAGGGCAGACATGATGACCTTAAATGATTTCCTCTTGTGTCAGTTTTGGTAAACTTTAGGAGCTAGGAAATGGTGCCCTTTACAGAAATGTTCAAATTTACTGGCATTTCATATATTCTCTGCTATAACATTGTCCTGACTCTTTCTGTATATTCTTTACTTATGTTTTTGTTTTCCTTAATCAAAGTGTGTCTTTTAAATCTTTTCAAAGAAGATTCTTTGGTCTTACTATATCACCTGAATTTTATACGCTTTCTGTTGTATTAAGTTCTGCTCATATCTTTATTTATCTTTTTTCTATGTTCTCAGGGTTTATTGTTTTCATCTTCTGATGTCAATTAAAACACTTGGTTATTCATTTTAATAAATCTTTTTAGTTATAAAGATTTGAACGTTTGAAGATTCCAGCTTACTTGTAAGTTAATAAGGGTCAGGTCCTCTCCATTTTTGCTGGCCTAAGGCTTAGTTCACCATATAGCAATGTATATATTGACCTATATTCCCCTCGACTTTCTGTGATTCCCTACATCTCACCTTTCTTTGCAGACAAGCCATTTGAAATACCCTTAACTTATTTCACAGCCAATAAGTCTTTGAAATAATGTGTATTTTTTAGAGAAATCTTCTTATATAATTAGGCAGAAAATCTGACCTGCCATAGTTTTCAAAACAGCATAATTTCACTCTTCTCAATGATTAATCTGTTGTATTACACAACCTTGGAGTATTTAGCTTTATCAATGACATATCCTTTAAAAATATTTTAGAGATCCTACCAGTCTTTGAAAACATCCTTGTGCCTTGTTTCAGTTCCTGTTTTATGTATATTTTCTGCCTTGCACCCGATTATTCCTACATCTGATGGATGGCCTTGGGAATCTAATTCTGGTATTGACTGTTTTTGCTGATTGTCTCCCCTTGTACCTGCTTTCTTCATTATTGTGTAAATTTAGATCATGAGCTCATGTTTAGCTAAACAGCTGACCTTGTAAGAGGCCTAGATGTGAACGCTCGTAAGTTTCAGCAGAAAGTCGGCAAAGATTTATTTGTGTCCCTCCAATGAGTGGCCCGCAAGGACCCCGTTTTCTACAAGTGTTGGTCCAATACTCACTCTAGAGGCAGGGGACTCAGACAGGGCTGCTTTGCGGCCCCCGATCTGGGACAGGGGCAGTGGGCGGCCTGTGGCCCGGGCAGGAGCCTCTCCGCGTGTGTCCCAGGAACCCATCTGCCTGCGAATCTTGGTCACCTGGCAGGAAGATACGATGCCCCGACCTATGCTCAGGTGTGCAGCGAGGTGTACTGCGCGGACAGGTTCCACACACCCTTCAAGTAAGAGGGCGGCCTGAGTGGAAAGGTGAGAGTTTGTGCAGCTGTGCAGACAAAGAAGGCACCCTTTGGCCTTGGCCTAAATGCTTGTGACACTCCACTGGGCCTGCCGGGCTCTGAGGGCCCTGCCCTGGGTCCCCTGCTCCCCTGCCCTTTGTTCAGTCACAGCAGAGATGGCCACATCCACTCCCTCAGTGAGGGCAGTGTTCCAACCTCCCTCAGCCCCGCCCCCTCTCCGCAGGTTACCATGGACTACAGAGGCTGCATTCTGAGTCCAGGGCGTTCCGAGAATGCCAAGGGCAGACATGATGACTTTAAATGATTTCCTCTTGTGTCAGTTTTGGTAAACTTCAGGAGCTAGGAAATGGTCCCCTTTACAGAAATGTTCAAATTTACTGGCATTTCATATATTCTCTGCTATAACATTGTCCTGACTCTTTCTGTATATTCTTTACTTATGTTTTTGTTTTCCTTAATCAAAGTGTGTCTTTTAAATCTTTTCAAAGAAGATTCTTTGGACTTACTAAATCACCTGAATTTTATACGTTTTCTGTTGTATTAAGTTCTGCTCATATCTTTATTTATCTTTTTTCTATGTTCTCAGGGTTTATTGTTTTCATCTTCTGATGTCAATTAAAACACTTGGTTATTCATTTTAATAAATCTTTTTACTTATAAAGATTTGAACTTTTGAAGATTCCAGCTTACTTGTACGTTTCTAAGGGTCAGGTCCTCTCCATTGTTGCTGGCCTAAGGCTTAGTTCACCATATAGCAATGTATATATTGACCTAATTTCCCCTCGACTTTCTGTGATTCCCTACATCTCACCTTTCTTTGCAGACAAGCCATTTGAAATACCCTTAACTTATTTCACAGCCAATAAGTCTTTGAAATAATGTGTATTTTTTAGAGAAATCTTCTTTTATAATTAGGCAGAAAATCTGACCTGCCATAGTTTTCAAAACAGCATAATTTCACTCTTCTCAATGATTAATCTGTTGTATTACACAACCTCTGAGTATTTAGCTTTATCAATGACATGTACTTTAAAAGTGTTTTGGAGATCCTACCAGTCTTTGAAAACATCCTTGTGCGTAGTTTCAGTTCCAGTTTGATGTATATTTTCTGCCTTGCACCGGATTATTCCTACATCTGATGGATGGATTTGGGCATCTAATTCTGGTATTGATTGTTTTTGCTGATTGTCTCCCCTTGTAGCTGATTTCTTCATTATTGTGTAAATTTAGACCATGAGCTCATGTTTAGCTAAACAGCTGACCTTGTAAGAGGCCTAGATGTGAACGCTCGTAAGGTTCAGCAGAAAGTCGGCAAAGATTTATTTGTGTCCCTCCAATGAGTGGCCCGCAAGGACCCCGTTTTCTACAAGTGTTGGTCCAATACTCCCTCTAGAGGCAGGGGACTCAGACAGGGCTGCTTTGCGGCCCCCGATCTGGGACAGGGGCAGTGGGCGGCCTGTGGCCCGGGCAGGAGCCTCTCCGCGTGTGTCCCAGGAACCCATCTGCCTGCGAATCTCGGTCACCTGGCAGGAAGATACGATGCCCCGACCTATGCTCAGGTGTGCAGCGAGGTGTACTGCGTGGACAGGTTCCACACACCCTTCAAGTAAGAGGGCGGCCTGAGTGGAAAGGTGAGAGTTTGTGCAGCTGTGCAGACAAAGAAGGCACTCTTTGGCCTTGGCCTAAATGCTTGTGACACTCCACTGGGCCTGCCGGGCTCTGAGGGCCCTGCCCTGGGCCCCCTGCTCCCCTGCCCTTTGTTCAGTCACAGCAGAGATGGCCACACCCACTCCCTCTGTCAGGGCAGTGTTCAACCTCCCTCAGCCCCGCCCCCTCTCCGAAGGTTACCATAGACTACAGAGGCTGCATTCTGAGGCCAGGGCGTTCTGAGAATGCCAAGGGCAGACATGATGACCTTAAATGATTTCCTCTTGTTTCAGTTTTGGTAAACTTTAGGAGCTAGGAAATGGTCCCCTTTACAGAAATGTTCAAATTTACTGGCATTTCATATATTCTCTGCTATAACATTGTCCTGACTCTTTCTGTATATTCTTTACTTATGTTTTTGTTTTCCTTAATCAAAGTGTGTCTTTTGCATCTTTTCAAAGAAGATTCTTTGGTCTTACTATATCACCTGAATTTTATACGTTTTCTGCTGTATTAAGTTCTGCTCATATCTTTATTTATCTTTTTTCTATGTTCTCAGGGTTTATTGTTTTCATCTTCTGATGTCAGTTAAAACACTTGGTTATTCATTTTAATAAATCTTTTTACTTATAAAGATTTGAACTTTTGAAGATTCCAGCTTACTTGTAAGTTTCTAAGGGTCAGGTCCTCTCCATTGTTGCTGGCCTAAGGCTTAGTTCACCATATACCAATGTATATATTGACCTATATTCCCCTCGACTTTCTGTGATTCCCTACATCTCACCTTTCTTTGCAGACAAGCCATTTGAAATACCCTTAACTTATTTCACAGCCAATAAGTCTTTGAAATAATGTGTATTTTTTAGAGAAATCTTCTTATATAATTAGGCAGAAAATCTGACCTGCCATGGTTTTCAAAACAGCATAATTTCACTCTTCTCAATGATTAATCTGTTGTATTACACAACCTTTGAGTATTTAGCTTTATCAATGACATATCCTTTAAAAATGTTTTAGAGATCCTACCAGTCTTTGAAAACATCCTTGTGCCTTGTTTCAGTTCCAGTTTGATGTATATTTTCTGCCTTGCACCCGATTATTCCTACATCTGATGGATGGCCTTGGGAATCTAATTCTGGTATTGATTGTTTTTGCTGATTGGCTCCCCTTGTAGCTGCTTTCTTCATTATTGTGTAAATTTAGATCATGAGCTCATGTTTAGCTAAACAGCTGACCTTGTAAAAGGCTTAGGTGTGAACACTCGTAAGTTTCAGCAGAAAGTCGGCAAAGATTTATTTGTGTCCCTCCAATGAGTGGCCCGCAAGGACCCCGTTTTTTACAAGTGTTGGTCCAATACTCCCTCTAGAGGCAGGGGACTCAGACAGGTCTGCTTTGCGGCCCCTGATCTGGGGCAGGGGCAGTGGGCGTCCTGTGGCCCGGGCAAGAGCCTCTCCGCGTGTGTCCCAGGGACACATCTGCCTGCGAACTTCGGTCACCTGGCAGGAAGCTACGATGCCCAGACCTATGCTCAGCTGTGCAGCGAGGTGTACTGTGTGGACAGGTTCCACACACACTTCAAGTAAGGGGGCGGCCTGAGTGGAAAGGTGAGAGTTTGGGCAGCTGTGCAGACAAAGAAGGCCCCCTTTGGCCTGGGCCTAAATGCTGGTGACACTCCACTGGGCCTGCCGGGCTCTGAGGGCCCTGCCCTGGGCCCCCTGCACCCCTGCCCTTTGTTCAGTCACAGCAGAGATGGCCACACCCACTCCCTCAGTCAGGGCAGTGTTCAACCTCCCTCAGCCCCGCCCCCTCTCCGAAGGTTACCATAGACTACAGAGGCTGCATTCTGAGGCCAGGGCATTCTGAGAATGCCAAGGGCAGACATGATGACCTTAAATGATTTCCTCCTGTGTCAGTTTTGGTAAACTTTAGGAGCTAGGAAATGGTCCCCTTTACAGAAATGTTCAAATTTACTGGCATTTCATATATTCTCTGCTATAACATTGTCCTGACTCTTTCTGTATATTCTTTACTTATGTTTTTGTTTTCCTTAATCAAAGTGTGTCTTTTAAATCTTTTCAAAGAAGATTCTTTGGTCTTACTATATCACCTGAATTTTATACGTTTTCTGCTGTATTAAGTTCTGCTCATATCTTTATTTATCTTTTTTCTATTTTCTCAGGGTTTATTGTTTTCATCTTCCGATGTCAGTTAAAACACTTGGTTATTCATTTTAATAAATTTTTTACTTATAAAGATTTGAACTTTTGAAGATTCCAGCTTACTTGTAAGTTTCTAATGGTCACGTCCTCTCCATTGTTGCTGGCCTAAGGCTTAGTTCAACATATAGCAGTGTATATATTGACCTATATTCCCCTCGACTTTCTGTGATTCCCTACATCTCACCTTTCTTTGCAGACAAGCCATTTGAAATACCCTTAACTTATTTCACAGCCAATAAGTCTTTGAAATAATGTGTATTTTTTAGAGAAATCTTCTTATATAATTAGGCCGAAAATCTCACCTGCCATAGTTTTCAAAACAGCATAATTTCACTCTTCTCAATGATTAATCTGTTGTATTACACAACCTCTGAGTATTTAGCTTTATCCATGACATATCCTTTAAAAATGTTTTAGAGATCCTACCAGTCTTTGAAAACATCCTTGTGCCTTGTTTCAGTTCCAGTTTGATGGATATTTTCTGGCTTGCACCGGATTATTTCTACATCTGATGGATGGCCTTGGGAATCTAATTCTGGTATTGATTGTTTTTGCTGATTGTCTCCCCTTGTAGCTGCTTTCTTCATTATTGTGGAAATTTAGACCATGAGCTCATGTTTAGCTAAACAGCTGACCTTGTAAGAGGCTTAGTTGTGAACGCTCATAAGTTTCAGCAGAAAGTCAGCAAAGATTTATTTGTGTCCCTCCAATGAGTGACCCGCAAGCACCCCGTTTTCTACAAGTGTTGGTCCAATACTCCCTCTAGAGTCAGGGGACTCAGACAGGGCTGCTTTGCAGCCCCCGATATGGGGCAGGGGCAGTGGGTGGCCTGTGGCCCGGGCAGGAGCCACTCCACATGTGTCCCAGGAACCCATCTGCCTGCGAACCTCCGTCACCTGGCAGGAAGCTACGATGCCCCGACATATGCTCAGCTGTGCAGCGAGGTGTACTGCGCAGACAGGTTCCACACACCCTTCAAGTAAGGGGGCGGCCTGAGTGGAAAGGTGAGAGTTTGTGCAGCTGTGCAGACAAAGAAGGCACCCTTTGGCCTGGGCCTAAATGCTTGTGACACTCCACTGGGCCTGCCGGGCTCTGAGGGCCCTGCCCTGGGCCCCCTGCTCCCCTGCCCTTTGTTCAGTCACAGCAGAGATGGCCACATCCACTCCCTCAGTGAGGGCAGTGTTCAAACCTCCCTCAGCCCCGCCCCCTCTCCGCAGGTTACCATGGACTACAGAGGCTGCATTCTGAGGCCAGGGCGTTCTGAGAATGCCAAGGGCAGACATGATGACCTTAAATGATTTCCTCTTGTGTCAGTTTTGGTAAACTTTAGGAGCTAGGAAATGGTCCCCTTTACAGAAATGTTCAAATTTACTGGCATTTCATATATTCTCTGCTATAACATTGTCCTGACTCTTTCTGTATATTCTTTACTTATGTTTTTGTTTTCCTTAATCAAAGTGTGTCTTTTAAATCTTTTCAAAGAAGATTCTTTGGTCTTACTATATCACCTGAATTTTATACGTTTTCTGTTGTATTAAGTTCTGCTCATATCTTTATTTATCTTTTTTCTATGTTCTCAGGGTTTATTGTTTTCATCTTCTGATGTCAATTAAAACACTTGGTTATTCATTTTAATAAATCTTTTTAGTTATAAAGATTTGAACTTTTGAAGATTCCAGCTTACTTGTAAGTTTCTAAGGGTCAGGTCCTCTCCATTTTTGCTGGCCTAAGGCTTAGTTCAACATATAGCAATGTATATATTGACCTATATTCCCCTCGACTTTCTGTGATTCCCTACATCTCACCTTTCTTTGCAGACAAGCCATTTGAAATACCCATAACTTATTTCACAGCCAATAAGTCTTTGAAATAATGTGTATTTTTTAGAGAAATCTTCTTATATAATTAGGCAGAAAATCTGACCTGCCATAGTTTTCAAAACAGCATAATTTCACTCTTCTCAATGATTAATCTGTTGTATTACACAACCTTTGAGTATTTAGCTTTATCAATGACATATCCTTTAAAAATGTTTTAGAGATCCTACCAGTCTTTGAAAACATCCTTGTGCCTTGTTTCAGTTCCTGTTTTATGTATATTTTCTGCCTTGCACCCGATTATTCCTACATCTGATGGATGGCCTTGGGAATCTAATTCTGGTATTGACTGTTTTTGCTGATTGTCTCCCCTTGTACCTGCTTTCTTCATTATTGTGTAAATTTAGATCATGAGCTCATGTTTAGCTAAACAGCTGACCTTGTAAGAGGCTTAGGTATGAACGCTCGTAAGTTTCAGCAGAAAGTCGGCAAAGATTTATTTGTGTCCCTCCAATGAGTGGCCCTCAAGGACCCCGTTTTCTACAAGTGTTGGTCCAATACTCCCTCTAGAGGCAGGGGACTCAGACAGGGCTGCTTTGCGGCCCCCGATCTGGGACAGGGGCAGTGGGCGGCCTGTGGCCCGGGCAGGAGCCTCTCCGCGTGTGTCCCAGGAACCCATCTGCCTGCGAATCTCGGTCACCTGGCAGAAAGATACGATGCCCCGACCTATGCTCAGGTGTGCAGCGAGGTGTACTGCGCGGACAGGTTCCACACACCCTTCAAGTAAGAGGGCGGCCTGAGTGGAAAGGTGAGAGTTTGTGCAGCTGTGCAGACAAAGAAGGCACACTTTGGCCTTGGCCTAAATGCTTGTGACACTCCACTGGGCCTGCCGGGCTCTGAGGGCCCTTCCCTGGGCCCCTTGCTCCCCTGCCCTTTGTTCAGTCACAGCAGAGATGGCCACATCCACTCCCTCAGTGAGGGCAGTGTTCCAACCTCCCTCAGCCCCGCCCCCTCTCCGCAGGTTACCATGGACTACAGAGGCTGCATTCTGAGTCCAGGGCGTTTCGAGAATCCCAAGGGCAGACATGATGACTTTAAATGATTTCCTCTTGTGTCAGTTTTGGTAAACTTTAGGAGCTAGGAAATGGTCCCCTTTACAGAAATGTTCAAATTTACTGGCATTTCATATATTCTCTGCTATAACATTGTCCTGACTCTTTCTGTATATTCTTTACTTATGTTTTTGTTTTCCTTAATCAAAGTGTGTCTTTTAAATCTTTTCAAAGAAGATTCTTTGGACTTACTAAATCACCTGAATTTTATACGTTTTCTGTTGTATTAAGTTCTGCTCATATCTTTATTTATCTTTTTTCTATGTTCTCAGGGTTTATTGTTTTCATCTTCTGATGTCAATTAAAACACTTGGTTATTCATTTTAATAAATATTTTTACTTATAAAGATTTGAACTTTTGAAGATTCCAGCTTACTTGTACGTTTCTAAGGGTCAGGTCCTCTCCATTGTTGCTGGCCTAAGGCTTAGTTCACCATATAGCCATGTATATATTGACCTAATTTCCCCTCGACTTTCTGTGATTCCCTACATCTCACCTTTCTTTGCAGACAAGCCATTTGAAATACCCTTAACTTATTTCACAGCCAATAAGTCTTTGAAATAATGTGTATTTTTTAGAGAAATCTTATATAATTAGGCAGAAAATCTGACCTGCCATGGTTTTCAAAACAGCATAATTTCACTCTTCTCAATGATTAATCTGTTGTATTACACAACCTTTGGGTATTTAGCTTTATCAATGACATATCCTTTAAAAATGTTTTAGAGATCCTACCAGTCTTTGAAAACATCCTTGTGCCTTGTTTCAGTTCCAGTTTGATGTATATTTTCTGCCTTGCACCCGATTATTCCTACATCTGATCGATGTCCTTGGGAATCTAATTCTGGTATTGATTGTTTTTGCTGATTGGCTCCCCTTGTAGCTGCTTTCTTCATTATTGTGTAAATTTAGATCATGAGCTCATGTTTAGCTAAACAGCTGACCTTGTAATAGGCTTAGGTGTGAACACTCGTAAGTTTCAGCAGAAAGTCGGCAAAGATTTATTTGTGTCCCTCCAATGAGTGGCCCGCAAGGACCCCGTTTTCTACAAGTGTTGGTCCAATACTCCCTCTAGAGGCAGGGGACTCAGACAGGTCTGCTTTGCGGCCCCTGATCTGGGGCAGGGGCAGTGGGCGGCCTGTGGCCCGGGCAGGAGCCTCTCCGCGTGTGTCCCAGGGACACATCTGCCTGCGAACATCGGTCACCTGGCAGGAAGCTACGATGCCCAGACCTATGCTCAGCTGTGCAGCGAGGTGTACTGTGTGGACAGGTTCCACACACACTTCAAGTAAGGGGGCGGCCTGAGTGGAAAGGTGAGAGTTTGGGCAGCTGTGCAGACAAAGAAGGCGCACTTTGGCCTGGGCCTAAAAGCTTGTGACACTCCACTGGGCCTGCCGGGCTCTGAGGGCCCTGCCCTGGGCCCCCTGCACCCCTGCCCTTTGTTCAGTCACAGCAGAGATGGCCACACCCACTCCCTCAGTCAGGGCAGTGTTCAACCTCCCTCAGCCCCGCCCCCTCTCCGAAGGTTACCATAGACTACAGAGGCTGCATTCTGAGGCCAGGGCGTTCTGAGAATGCCAAGGGCAGACATGATGACCTTAAATGGTTTCCTCCTGTGTCAGTTTTGGTAAACTTTAGGAGCTAGGAAATGGTCCCCTTTACAGAAATGTTCAAATTTACTGGCATTTCATATATTCTCTGCTATAACATTGTCCTGACTCTTTCTGTATATTCTTTACTTATGTTTTTGTTTTCCTTAATCAAAGTGTGTCTTTTAAATCTTTTCAAAGAAGATTCTTTGGTCTTACTATATCACCTGAATTTTATACGTTTTCTGCTGTATTAAGTTCTGCTCATATCTTTATTTATCTTTTTTCTATGTTCTAAGGGTTTATTGTTTTCATCTTCCGATGTCAGTTAAAACACTTGGTTATTCATTTTAATAAATTTTTTACTTATAAAGATTTGAACTTTTGAAGATTCCAGCTTACTTGTAAGTTTCTAATGGTAAGGTCCTCTCCATTGTTGCTGGCCTAAGGCTTAGTTCACCATATAGCAGTGTATATATTGACCTATATCCCCCTCGACTTTCTGTGATTCCCTACATCTCACCTTTCTTTGCAGACAAGCCATTTGAAATACCCTTAACTTATTTCACAGCCAATAAGTCTTTGAAATAATGTGTATTTTTAGAGAAATCTTCTTATATAATTAGGCAGAAAATCTGACCTGCCATAGTTTTCAAAACAGCATAATTTCACTCTTCTCAATGATTAATCTGTTGTATTACACAACCTTTGAGTATTTAGCTTTATCCATGATATATCCTTTAAAAATGTTTTAGAGATCCTACCAGTCTTTGAAAACATCCTTGTGCCTTGTTTCACTTCCAGTTTGATGGATATTTTCTGGCTTGCACCGGATTATTTCTACATCTGATGGATGGCCTTGGGAATCTAATTCTGGTATTGATTGTTTTTGCTGATTGTCTCCCCTTGTAGCTGCTTTCTTCATTATTGTGTAAATTTAGACCATGAGCTCATGTTTAGCTAAACAGCTGACCTTGTAAGAGGCTTAGTTGTGAACGCTCGTAAGTTTCAGCAGAAAGTCAGCAAAGATTTATTTGTGTCCCTCCAATGAGTGGCCCGCAAGCACCCCGTTTTCTACAAGTGTTGGTCCAATACTCCCCCTAGAGGCAGGGGACTCAGACAGGGCTGCTTTGCAGCCCCCGATCTGGGGCAGGGGAAGTGGGTGGCCTGTGGCCCGGGCAGGAGCCACTCCACATGTGTCCCAGGAACCCATCTGCCTGCGAACCTCCGTCACCTGACAGGAAGCTACGATGCTCCGACCTATGCTCAGCTGTGCAGCGAGGTGTACTGCGCAGACAGGTTCCACACACCCTTCAAATAAGAGGGCGGCCTGTGTGGAAATGTGAGAGTTTTGGCAGCTGTGCAGACAAAGAAAGCCCCCTTTGGCCTGGGCCTAAATGCTTGTGACACTCCACTGGGCCTGCCGGGCTCTGAGGGCCCTGCCCTGGGCCCCCTGCTACCCTGCCCTTTGTTCAGTCACAGCAGAGATGGCCACATCCACTCCCTCAGTGAGGGCAGTGTTCAAACCTCCCTCAGCCCCGCCCCCTCTCCGCAGGTTACCATGGACTACAGAAGCTGCATTCTGAGGCCAGGGCGTTCTGAGAATGCCAAGGGCAGACATGATGACCTTAAATGATTTCCTCTTGTGTCAGTTTTGGTAAACTTTAGGAGCTAGGAAATGGTCCCCTTTACAGAAATGTTCAAATTTACTGGCATTTCATATATTCTCTGCTATAACATTGTCCTGACTCTTTCTGTATATTCTTTACTTATGTTTTTGTTTTCCTTAATCAAAGTGTGTCTTTTAAATCTTTTCAAAGAAGATTCTTTGGTCTTACTATATCACCTGAATTTTATACGTTTTCTGTTGTATTAAGTTCTGCTCATATCTTTATTTATCTTTTTTCTATGTTCTCAGGGTTTATTGTTTTCATCTTCTGATGTCAATTAAAACACTTGGTTATTCATTTTAATAAATCTTTTTAGTTATAAAGATTTGAACTTTTGAAGATTCCAGCTTACTTGTAAGTTTCTAAGGGTCAGGTCCTCTCCATTGTTGCTGGCCTAAGGCTTAGTTCACCATATAGCAATGTATATATTGACCTATATTCCCCTCGACTTTCTGTGATTCCCTACATCTCACCTTTCTTTGCAGACAAGCCATTTGAAATACCCTTAACTTATTTCACAGCCAATAAGTCTTTGAAATAATGTGTATTTTTTAGAGAAATCTTCTTATATAATTAGGCAGAAAATCTGACCTGCCATAGTTTTCAAAACAGCATAATTTCACTCTTCTCAATGATTAATCTGTTGTATTACACAACCTTTGAGTATTTAGCTTTATCAATGACATATCCTTTAAAAATGTTTTAGAGATCCTACCAGTCTTTGAAAACATCCTTGTGCCTTGTTTCAGTTCCTGTTTTATGTATATTTTCTGCCTTGCACCCGATTATTCCTACATCTGATGGATGGCCTTGGGAATCTAATTCTGGTATTGACTGTTTTTGCTGATTGTCTACCCTTGTATCTGCTTTCTTCATTATTGTGTAAATTTAGATCATGAGCTCATGTTTAGCTAAACAGCTGACCTTGTAAGAGGCTTAGGTGTGAACGCTCGTAAGTTTCAGCAGAAAGTCGGCAAAGATTTATTTGAGTCCCTCCAATGAGTGGCCCGCAAGGACCCCATTTTCTACAAGTGTTGGTCCAATACTCCCTCTAGAGGCAGGGGACTCAGACAGGGCTGCTTTGCGGCCCCCGATCTGGGACAGGGGCAGTGGGCGGCCTGTGGCCCGGGCAGGAGCCTCTCCGCGCGTGTCCCAGGAACCCATCTGCCTGCGAATCTCGGTCACCTGGCAGGAAGATACGATGCCCCGACCTATGCTCAGGTGTGCAGCGAGGTGTACTGCGCAGACAGGTTCCACACACCCTTCAAGTAAGAGGGCGGCCTGAGTGGAAAGGTGAGAGTTTGTGCAGCTGTGCAGACAAAGAAGGCACACTTTGGCCTTGGCCTAAATACTTGTGACACTCCACTGGGCCTGCCGGGCTCCGAGGGCCCTGCCCTGGGCCCCCTGATTCCCCTGCCCTTTGTTCAGTCACAGCAGAGATGGCCACACCCACTCCCTCAGTCAGGGCAGTGTTCCAACCTCCCTCAGCCCCGCCCCCTCTCCGCAGGTTACCATGGACTACAGAGGCTGCATTCTGAGTCCAGGGCGTTCCGAGAATGCCAAGGGCAGACATGATGACTTTAAATGATTTCCTCTTGTGTCAGTTTTGGTAAACTTTAGGAGCTAGGAAATGGTCCCCTTTACAGAAATGTTCAAATTTACTGGCATTTCATATATTCTCTGCTATAACATTGTCCTGACTCTTTCTGTATATTCTTTACTTATGTTTTTGTTTTCCTTAATCAAAGTGTGTCTTTTAAATCTTTTCAAAGAAGATTCTTTGGACTTATTAAATCACCTGAATTTTATACGTTTTCTGTTGTATTAAGTTCTGCTCATATCTTTATTTATCTTTTTTCTATGTTCTCAGGGTTTATTGTTTTCATCTTCTGATGTCAATTAAAACACTTGGTTATTCATTTTAATAAATCTTTTTCCTTATAAAGATTTGAACTTTTGAAGATTCCAGCTTACTTGTAAGTTTCTAAGGGTCAGGTCCTCTCCATTGTTGCTGGCCTAAGGCTTAGTTCACCATATAGCAATGTATATATTGACCTATATTCCCCTCGACTTTCTGTAATTCCCTACATCTCCCCTTTCTTTGCAGACAAGCCATTTGAAATACCCTTAACTTATTTCACAGCCAATAAGTCTTTGAAATAATGTGTATTTTTTAGAGAAATCTTCTTATATAATTAGGCAGAAAATCTGACCTGCCATAGTTTTCAAAACAGCATAATTTCACTCTTCTCAATGATTAATCTGTTGTATTACACAACCTTTGAGTATTTAGCTTTATCCATGACATATCCTTTAAAAATGTTTTAGAGATCCTACCAGTCTTTGAAAATATCCTTGTGCCTTGTTTCAGTTCCAGTTTGATGGATATTTTCTGGCTTGCACCGGATTATTTCTACATCTGATGGATGGCCTTGGGAATCTAATTCTGGTATTGATTGTTTTTGCTGATTGTCTCCCCTTGTAGCTGCTTTCTTCATTATTGTGTAAATTTAGACCATGAGCTCATGTTTAGCTAAACAGCTGACCTTGTAAGAGGCTTAGTTGTGAACGCTCGTAAGTTTCAGCAGAAAGTCAGCAAAGATTTATTTGTGTCCCTCCAATGAGTGGCCCGCAAGCACCCCGTTTTCTACAAGTGTTGGTCCAATACTCCCCCTAGAGGCAGGGGACTCAGACAGGGCTGCTTTGCAGCCCCCGATCTGGGGCAGGGGAAGTGGGTGGCCTGTGGCCCGGGCAGGAGCCACTCCACATGTGTCCCAGGAACCCATCTGCCTGCGAACCTCCGTCACCTGACAGGAAGCTACGATGCTCCGACCTATGCTCAGCTGTGCAGCGAGGTGTACTGCGCAGACAGGTTCCACACACCCTTCAAATAAGAGGGCGGCCTGTGTGGAAATGTGAGAGTTTTGGCAGCTGTGCAGACAAAGAAAGCCCCCTTTGGCCTGGGCCTAAATGCTTGTGACACTCCACTGGGCCTGCCGGGCTCTGAGGGCCCTGCCCTGGGCCCCCTGCTACCCTGCCCTTTGTTCAGTCACAGCAGAGATGGCCACATCCACTCCCTCAGTGAGGGCAGTGTTCAAACCTCCCTCAGCCCCGCCCCCTCTCCGCAGGTTACCATGGACTACAGAAGCTGCATTCTGAGGCCAGGGCGTTCTGAGAATGCCAAGGGTAGACATGATGACCTTAAATGATTTCCTCTTGTGTCAGTTTTGGTAAACTTTAGGAGCTAGGAAATGGTCCCCTTTACAGAAATGTTCAAATTTACTGGCATTTCATATATTCTCTGCTATAACATTGTCCTGACTCTTTCTGTATATTCTTTACTTATGTTTTTGTTTTCCTTAATCAAAGTGTGTCTTTTAAATCTTTTCAAAGAAGATTCTTTGGTCTTACTATATCACCTGAATTTTATACGTTTTCTGTTGTATTAAGTTCTGCTCATATCTTTATTTATCTTTTTTCTATGTTCTCAGGGTTTATTGTTTTCATCTTCTGATGTCAATTAAAACACTTGGTTATTCATTTTAATAAATCTTTTTAGTTATAAAGATTTGAACTTTTGAAGATTCCAGCTTACTTGTAAGTTTCTAAGGGTCAGGTCCTCTCCATTGTTGCTGGCCTAAGGCTTAGTTCACCATATAGCAATGTATATATTGACCTATATTCCCCTCGACTTTCTGTGATTCCCTACATCTCCCCTTTCTTTGCAGACAAGCCATTTGAAATACCCTTAACTTATTTCACAGCCAATAAGTCTTTGAAATAATGTGTATTTTTTAGAGAAATCTTCTTATATAATTAGGCAGAAAATCTGACCTGCCATAGTTTTCAAAACAGCATAATTTCACTCTTCTCAATGATTAATCTGTTGTATTACACAACCTTTGAGTATTTAGCTTTATCAATGACATATCCTTTAAAAATGTTTTAGAGATCCTACCAGTCTTTGAAAACATCCTTGTGCCTTGTTTCAGTTCCTGTTTTATGTATATTTTCTGCCTTGCACCCGATTATTCCTACATCTGATGGATGGCCTTGGGAATCTAATTCTGGTATTGACTGTTTTTGCTGATTGTCTACCCTTGTATCTGCTTTCTTCATTATTGTGTAAATTTAGATCATGAGCTCATGTTTAGCTAAACAGCTGACCTTGTAAGAGGCTTAGGTGTGAACGCTCGTAAGTTTCAGCAGAAAGTCGGCAAAGATTTATTTGAGTCCCTCCAATGAGTGGCCCGCAAGGACCCCGTTTTCTACAAGTGTTGGTCCAATACTCCCTCTAGAGGCAGGGGACTCAGACAGGGCTGCTTTGCGGCCCCCGATCTGGGACAGGGGCAGTGGGCGGCCTGTGGCCCGGGCAGGAGCCTCTCCGCGCGTGTCCCAGGAACCCATCTGCCTGCGAATCTCGGTCACCTGGCAGGAAGATACGATGCCCCGACCTATGCTCAGGTGTGCAGCGAGGTGTACTGCGCAGACAGGTTCCACACACCCTTCAAGTAAGAGGGCGGCCTGAGTGGAAAGGTGAGAGTTTGTGCAGCTGTTCAGACAAAGAAGGCACACTTTGGCCTTGGCCTAAATACTTGTGACACTCCACTGGGCCTGCCGGGCTCCGAGGGCCCTGCCCTGGGCCCCCTGATTCCCCTGCCCTTTGTTCAGTCACAGCAGAGATGGCCACACCCACTCCCTCAGTCAGGGCAGTGTTCCAACCTCCCTCAGCCCCGCCCCCTCTCCGCAGGTTACCATGGACTACAGAGGCTGCATTCTGAGTCCAGGGCGTTCCGAGAATGCCAAGGGCAGACATGATGACTTTAAATGATTTCCTCTTGTGTCAGTTTTGGTAAACTTTAGGAGCTAGGAAATGGTCCCCTTTACAGAAATGTTCAAATTTACTGGCATTTCATATATTCTCTGCTATAACATTGTCCTGACTCTTTCTGTATATTCTTTACTTATGTTTTTGTTTTCCTTAATCAAAGTGTGTCTTTTAAATCTTTTCAAAGAAGATTCTTTGGACTTATTAAATCACCTGAATTTTATACGTTTTCTGTTGTATTAAGTTCTGCTCATATCTTTATTTATCTTTTTTCTATGTTCTCAGGGTTTATTGTTTTCATCTTCTGATGTCAATTAAAACACTTGGTTATTCATTTTAATAAATCTTTTTCCTTATAAAGATTTGAACTTTTGAAGATTCCAGCTTACTTGTAAGTTTCTAAGGGTCAGGTCCTCTCCATTGTTGCTGGCCTAAGGCTTAGTTCACCATATAGCAATGTATATATTGACCTATATTCCCCTCGACTTTCTGTGATTCCCTACATCTCCCCTTTCTTTGCAGACAAGCCATTTGAAATACCCTTAACTTATTTCACAGCCAATAAGTCTTTGAAATAATGTGTATTTTTTAGAGAAATCTTCTTATATAATTAGGCAGAAAATCTGACCTGCCATAGTTTTCAAAACAGCATAATTTCACTCTTCTCAATGATTAATCTGTTGTATTACACAACCTTTGAGTATTTAGCTTTATCCATGACATATCCTTTAAAAATGTTTTAGAGATCCTACCAGTCTTTGAAAATATCCTTGTGCCTTGTTTCAGTTCCAGTTTGATGGATATTTTCTGGCTTGCACCGGATTATTTCTACATCTGATGGATGGCCTTGGGAATCTAATTCTGGTATTGATTGTTTTTGCTGATTGTCTCCCCTTGTAGCTGCTTTCTTCATTATTGTGTAAATTTAGACCATGAGCTCATGTTTAGCTAAACAGCTGACCTTGTAAGAGGCTTAGTTGTGAACGCTCGTAAGTTTCAGCAGAAAGTCAGCAAAGATTTATTTGTGTCCCTCCAATGAGTGGCCCGCAAGCACCCCGTTTTCTACAAGTGTTGGTCCAATACTCCCCCTAGAGGCAGGGGACTCAGACAGGGCTGCTTTGCAGCCCCCGATCTGGGGCAGGGGAAGTGGGTGGCCTGTGGCCCGGGCAGGAGCCACTCCACATGTGTCCCAGGAACCCATCTGCCTGCGAACCTCCGTCACCTGACAGGAAGCTACGATGCTCCGACCTATGCTCAGCTGTGCAGCGAGGTGTACTGCGCAGACAGGTTCCACACACCCTTCAAATAAGAGGGCGGCCTGTGTGGAAATGTGAGAGTTTTGGCAGCTGTGCAGACAAAGAAAGCCCCCTTTGGCCTGGGCCTAAATGCTTGTGACACTCCACTGGGCCTGCCGGGCTCTGAGGGCCCTGCCCTGGGCCCCCTGCTACCCTGCCCTTTGTTCAGTCACAGCAGAGATGGCCACATCCACTCCCTCAGTGAGGGCAGTGTTCAAACCTCCCTCAGCCCCGCCCCCTCTCCGCAGGTTACCATGGACTACAGAAGCTGCATTCTGAGGCCAGGGCGTTCTGAGAATGCCAAGGGTAGACATGATGACCTTAAATGATTTCCTCTTGTGTCAGTTTTGGTAAACTTTAGGAGCTAGGAAATGGTCCCCTTTACAGAAATGTTCAAATTTACTGGCATTTCATATATTCTCTGCTATAACATTGTCCTGACTCTTTCTGTATATTCTTTACTTATGTTTTTGTTTTCCTTAATCAAAGTGTGTCTTTTAAATCTTTTCAAAGAAGATTCTTTGGTCTTACTATATCACCTGAATTTTATACGTTTTCTGTTGTATTAAGTTCTGCTCATATCTTTATTTATCTTTTTTCTATGTTCTCAGGGTTTATTGTTTTCATCTTCTGATGTCAATTAAAACACTTGGTTATTCATTTTAATAAATCTTTTTAGTTATAAAGATTTGAACTTTTGAAGATTCCAGCTTACTTGTAAGTTTCTAAGGGTCAGGTCCTCTCCATTGTTGCTGGCCTAAGGCTTAGTTCACCATATAGCAATGTATATATTGACCTATATTCCCCTCGACTTTCTGTGATTCCCTACATCTCACCTTTCTTTGCAGACAAGCCATTTGAAATACCCTTAACTTATTTCACAGCCAATAAGTCTTTGAAATAATGTGTATTTTTTAGAGAAATCTTCTTATATAATTAGGCAGAAAATCTGACCTGCCATAGTTTTCAAAACAGCATAATTTCACTCTTCTCAATGATTAATCTGTTGTATTACACAACCTTTGAGTATTTAGCTTTATCAATGACATATCCTTTAAAAATGTTTTAGAGATCCTACCAGTCTTTGAAAACATCCTTGTGCCTTGTTTCAGTTCCAGTTTGATGGATATTTTCTGCCTTGCACCGGATTATTTCTACATCTGATGGATGGCCTTGGGAATCTAATTCTGGTATTGATTGTTTTTGCTGATTGTCTCCCCTTGTAGCTGCTTTCTTCATTATTGTGTAAATTTAGACCATGAGCTCATGTTTAGCTAAACAGCTGACCTTGTAAGAGGCTTAGTTGTGAACGCTCGTAAGTTTCAGCAGAAAGTCAGCAAAGATTTATTTGTGTCCCTCCAATGAGTGGCCCGCAAGCACCCCGTTTTCTACAAGTGTTGGTCCAATACTCCCTCTAGAGTCAGGGGACTCAGACAGGGCTGCTTTGCAGCCCCCGATCTGGGGCAGGGGCAGTGGGTGGCCTGTGGCCCGGGCAGGAGCCACTCCACATGTGTCCCTGGAACCCATCTGCCTGCGAACCTCCGTCACCTGGCAGGAAGCTACGATGCCCCGACCTATGCTCAGCTGTGCAGCGAGGTGTACTGCGCAGACAGGTTCCACACACCCTTCAAATAAGAGGGCGGCCTGAGTGGAAAGGTGAGAGTTTGTGCAGCTGTGCAGACAAAGAAGGCACCCTTTGGCCTTGGCCTAAATGCTTGTGACACTCCACTGGGCCTGCCGGGCTCCGAGGGCCCTGCCCTGGGCCCCCTGCTCCCCTGCCCTTTGTTCAGTCACAGCAGAGATGGCCACACCCACTCCCTCAGTCAGGGCAGTGTTCCAACCTCCCTCAGCCCCGCCCCCTCTCCGCAGGTTACCATGGACTACAGAGGCTGCATTCTGAGTCCAGGGCGTTCCGAGAATGCCAAGGGCAGACATGATGACTTTAAATGATTTCCTCTTGTGTCAGTTTTGGTAAACTTTAGGAGCTAGGAAATGGTCCCCTTTACAGAAATGTTGAAATTTACTGGCATTTCATATATTCTCTGCTATAACATTGTCCTGACTCTTTCTGTATATTCTTTACTTATGTTTTTGTTTTCCTTAATCAAAGTGTGTCTTTTAAATCTTTTCAAAGAAGATTCTTTGGACTTATTAAATCACCTGAATTTTATACGTTTTCTGTTGTATTAAGTTCTGCTCATATCTTTATTTATCTTTTTTCTATGTTCTCAGGGTTTATTGTTTTCATCTTCTGATGTCAATTAAAACACTTGGTTATTCATTTTAATAAATCTTTTTACTTATAAAGATTTGAACTTTTGAAGATTCCAGCTTACTTGTACGTTTCTAAGGGTCAGGTCCTCTCCATTTTTGCTGGCCTAAGGCTTAGTTCAACATATAGCAATGTATATATTGACCTATATTCCCCTCGAATTTCTGTGATTCCCTACATCTCACCTTTCTTTGCAGACAAGCCATTTGAAATACCCTTAACTTATTTCACAGCCAATAAGTCTTTGAAATAATGTTTATTTTTTAGAGAAATCTTCTTATATAATTAGACAGAAAATCTGACCTGCCATAGTTTTCAAAACAGCATAATTTCACTCTTCTCAATGATTAATCTGTTGTATTACACAACCTTTGAGTATTTAGCTTTATCAATGACATATCCTTTAAAAATGTTTTAGAGATCCTACCAGTCTTTGAAAACATACTTGTGCCTTGTTTCAGTTCCTGTTTTATGTATATTTTCTGCCTTGCACCCGATTATTCCTACATCTGATGGATGGCCTTGGGAATCTAATTCTGGTATTGATTGATTTTGCTGATTGGCTCCCCTTGTAGCTGCTTTCTTCATTATTGTGTAAATTTAGATCATGAGCTCATGTTTAGCTAAACAGCTGACCTTGTAAAGGCTTAGGTGTGAACACTCGTAAGTTTCAGCAGAAAGTCGGCAAAGATTTATTTGTGTCCCTCCAATGAGTGGCCCGCAAGGACCCCGTTTTCTACAAGTGTTGGTCCAATACTCCCTCTAGAGGCAGGGTACTCAGACAGGTCTGCTTTGCGGCCCCAGATCTGGGGCAGGGGCAGTTGGCGGCCTGTGGCCCGGGCAGGAGCCTCTCCGCGTGTGTCCCAGGGACCCATCTGCCTGCGAACTTCGGTCACCTGGCAGGAAGCTACGATGCCCAGACCTATGCTCAGCTGTGCAGCGAGGTGTACTGTGTGGACAGGTTCCACACACACTTCAAGTAAGGGGGCGGCCTGAGTGGAAAGTTGAGAGTTTGGGCAGCTGTGCAGACAAAGAAGGCGCACTTTGGCCTGGGCCTAAATGATTGTGACACTCCACTGAGCCTGCCGGGCTCTGAGGGCCCTGCCCTGGGCCCCCTGCACCCCTGCCCTTTGTTCAGTCACAGCAGAGATGGCCACACCCACTCCCTCACTCAGGGCAGTGTTCAACCTCCCTCAGCCCCGCCCCCTCTCCGAAGGTTACCATAGACTACAGAGGCTGCATTCTGAGGCCAGGGCGTTCTGAGAATGCCAAGGGCAGACATGATGACCTTAAATGATTTCCTCCTGTGTCAGTTTTGGTAAACTTTAGGAGCTAGGAAATGGTCCCCTTTACAGAAATGTTCAAATTTACTGGCATTTCATATATTCTCTGCTATAACATTGTCCTGACTCTTTCTGTATATTCTTTACTTATGTTTTTGTTTTCCTTAATCAAAGTGTGTCTTTTAAATCTTTTCAAAGAAGATTCTTTGGTCTTACTATATCACCTGAATTTTATACGTTTTCTGCTGTATTAAGTTCTGCTCATATCTTTATTTATCTTTTTTCTATGTTCTCAGGGTTTATTGTTTTCATCTTCTGATGTCAGTTAAAACACTTGGTTATTCATTTTAATAAATCTTTTTACTTATAAAGATTTGAACTTTTGAAGATTCCAGCTTACTTGTAAGTTTCTAAGGGTCAGGTCCTCTCCATTGTTGCTGGCCTAAGGCTTAGTTCACCATATAGCAGTGTATATATTGACCTATATTCCCCTCGACTTTCTGTGATTCCCTACATCTCACCTTTCTTTGCAGACAAGCCATTTGAAATACCCTTAACTTATTTCACAGCCAATAAGTCTTTGAAATAATGTGTATTTTTTAGAGAAATCTTCTTATATAATTAGGCAGAAAATCTGACCTGCCATAGTTTTCAAAACAGCATAATTTCACTCTTCTCAATGATTAATCTGTTGTATTACACAACCTTTGAGTATTTAGCTTTATCCATGACATATCCTTTAAAAATGTTTTAGAGATCCTACCAGTCTTTGAAAACATCCTTGTGCCTTGTTTCAGTTCCAGTTTGATGGATATTTTCTGGCTTGCACCGGATTATTTCTACATCTGATGGATCGCCTTGGGAATCTAATTCTGGTATTGATTGTTTTTGCTGATTGTCTCCACTTGTAGCTAGTTTCTTCATTATTGTGTAAATTTAGACCATGAGCTCATGTTTAGCTAAACAGCTGACCTTGTAAGAGGCTTAGTTGTGAACGCTCGTAAGTTTCAGCAGAAAGTCGGCAAAGATTTATCTGTGTCCCTCCAATGAGTGGCCCGCAAGGACCCCGTTTTCTACAAGTGTTGGTCCAATACTCCCTCTAGAGGCAGGGGACTCAGACAGGGCTGCTTTGCGGCCCCCGATCTGGGGCAGGGGCAGTGGGCGGCCTGTGGCCCGGGCAGGAGCCTCTCCGCGTTTGTCCCAGGAACCCATCTGCCTGCGAATCTCGGTCACCTGGCAGGAAAATACGATGCCCCGACCTATGCTCACGTGTGCAGCGAGGTGTACTGCGTGGACAGGTTCCACACACCCTTCAAGTAAGGGGGCGGCCTGAGTGGAAAGGTGAGAGTTTGTGCAGCTGTGCAGACAAAGAAGGCACCCTTTGGCCTTGGCCTAAATGCTTGTGACACTCCACTGGGCCTGCCGGGCTCTGAGGGCCCTGCCCTGGGCCCCCTGCTCCCCTGCCCTTTGTTCAGTCACAGCTGAGGTGGCCACACACACTCCCTCAGTGAGGGCAGTGTTCCAACCTCCCTCAGCCCCGCCCCCTCTCCGCAGGTTACCATAGACTACAGAGGCTGCATTCTGAGGCCAGGGCGTTCTGAGAATGCCAAGGGCAGACATGATGACCTTAAATGATTTCCTCTTGTGTCAGTTTTGGTAAACTTTAGGAGCTAGGAAATGGTCCCCTTTACAGAAATGTTCAAATTTACTGGCATTTCATATATTCTCTGCTATAACATTGTCCTGACTCTTTCTGTATATTCTTTACATATGTTTTTGTTTTCCTTAATCAAAGTGTGTCTTTTAAATCTTTTCAAAGAACATTCTTTGGTCTTACTATATCACCTGAATTTTATACGTTTTCTGTTGTATTAAGTTCTGCTCATATCTTTATTTATAGTTTTTCTATGTTCTCAGGGTTTATTGTTTTCATCTTCTGATGTCAATTAATACACTTGGTTATTCATTTTAATAAATTTTTTAGTTATAAAGATTTGAACTTTTGAAGATTCCAGCTTACTTGTACGTTTCTAAGGGTCAGGTCCTCTCCATTGTTGCTGGCCTAAGGCTTAGTTCACCATATAGCAGTGTATATATTGACCTATATTCCCCTCGACTTTCTGTGATTCCCTACATCTCACCTTTCTTTGCAGACAAGCCATTTGAAATACCCTTAACTTATTTCACAGCCAATAAGTCTTTGAAATAATGTGTGTTTTTTAGAGAAATCTTATATAATTAGGCAGAAAATCTGACCTGCCATGGTTTTCAAAACAGCATAATTTCACTCTTCTCAATGATTAATCTGTTGTATTACACAACCTTTGAGTATTTAGCTTTATCAATGACATATCCTTTAAAAATGTTTTAGAGATCCTACCAGTCTTTGAAAACATCCTTGTGCCTTGTTTCAGTTCCAGTTTGATGGATATTTTCTGCCTTGCACCCGATTATTCCTACATCTGATGGATGTCCTTGGGAATCTAATTCTGGTATTGATTGTTTTTGCTGATTGGCTCCCCTTGTAGCTGATTTCTTCATTATTGTGTAAATTTAGATCATGAGCTCATGTTTAGCTAAACAGCTGACCTTGTAAAAGGCTTAGGTGTGAACACTCGTAAGTTTCAGCAGAAAGTCGGCAAAGATTTATTTGTGTCCCT
The DNA here is from genome assembly GCF_964341445.2 of Mesoplodon mirus. Taxonomy (NCBI): domain Eukaryota; kingdom Metazoa; phylum Chordata; class Mammalia; order Artiodactyla; family Ziphiidae; genus Mesoplodon; species Mesoplodon mirus. The sequence goes on along the minus strand of NC_138976.1, from coordinate 200,382,515 downwards.
CCAATGAGTGGCCCGCAAGGACCCCGTTTTCTACAAGTGTTGGTCCAATACTCCCTCTAGAGGCAGGGGACTCAGACAGGTCTGCTTTGCGGCCCCTGATCTGGGGCAGGGGCAGTGGGCGGCCTGTGGCCCGGGCAGGAGCCTCTCCGCGTGTGTCCCAGGGACCCATCTGCCTGCGAACATCGGTCACCTGGCAGGAAGCTACGATGCCCAGACCTATGCTCAGCTGTGCAGCGAGGTGTACTGTGTGGACAGGTTCCACACACACTTCAAGTAAGGGGGCGGCCTGAGTGGAAAGGTGAGAGTTTGGGCAGCTGTGCAGACAAAGAAGGCACACTTTGGCCTGGGCCTAAATGCTTGTGACACTCCACTGGGCCTGCCGGGCTCTGAGGGCCCTGCCCTGGGCCCCCTGCACCCCTGCCCTTTGTTCAGTCACAGCAGAGATGGCCACACCCACTCCCTCACTCAGGGCAGTGTTCAACCTCCCTCAGCCCCGCCCCCTCTCCGAAGGTTACCATAGACTACAGAGGCTGCATTCTGAGGCCAGGGCGTTCTGAGAATGCCAAGGGCAGACATGATGACCTTAAATGATTTCCTCCTGTGTCAGTTTTGGTAAACTTTAGGAGCTAGGAAATGGTCCCCTTTACAGAAATGTTCAAATTTACTGGCATTTCATATATTCTCTGCTATAACATTTTCCTGACTCTTTCTGTATATTCTTTACTTATGTTTTTGTTTTCCTTAATCAAAGTGTGTCTTTTAAATCTTTTCAAAGAAGATTCTTTGGTCTTACTATATCACCTGAATTTTATACGTTTTCTGCTGTATTAAGTTCTGCTCATATCTTTATTTATCTTTTTTCTATGTTCTCAGGGTTTATTGTTTTCATCTTCTGATGTAAGTTAAAACACTTGGTTATTCATTTTAATAAATCTTTTTACTTATAAAGATTTGAACTTTTGAAGATTCCAGCTTACTTGTAAGTTTCTAAGGGTCAGGTCCTCTCCATTGTTGCTGGCCTAAGGCTTAGTTCACCATATAGCAGTGTATATATTGACCTATATTCCCCTCGACTTTCTGTGATTCCCTACATCTCACCTTTCTTTGCAGACAAGCCATTTGAAATACCCTTAACTTATTTCACAGCCAATAAGTCTTTGAAATAATGTGTATTTTTTAGAGAAATCTTCTTATATAATTAGGCAGAAAATCTGACCTGCCATAGTTTTCAAAACAGCATAATTTCACTCTTCTCAATGATTAATCTGTTGTATTACACAACCTTTGAGTATTTAGCTTTATCCATGACATATCCTTTAAAAATGTTTTAGAGATCCTACCAGTCTTTGAAAACATCCTTGTGCCTTGTTTCAGTTCCAGTTTGATGGATATTTTCTGGCTTGCACCGGATTATTTCTACATCTGATGGATGGCCTTGGGAATCTAATTCTGGTATTGATTGTTTTTGCTGATTGTCTCCCCTTGTAGCTAGTTTCTTCATTATTGTGTAAATTTAGACCATGAGCTCATGTTTAGCTAAACAGCTGACCTTGTAAGAGGCTTAGTTGTGAACGCTCGTAAGTTTCAGCAGAAAGTCGGCAAAGATTTATCTGTGTCCCTCCAATGAGTGGCCCGCAAGGACCCCGTTTTCTACAAGTGTTGGTCCAATACTCCCTCTAGAGGCAGGGGACTCAGACAGGGCTGCTTTGCGGCCCCCGATCTGGGGCAGGGGCAGTGGGCGGCCTGTGGCCCGGGCAGGAGCCTCTCCGCGTTTGTCCCAGGAACCCATCTGCCTGCGAATCTCGGTCACCTGGCAGGAAAATACGATGCCCCGACCTATGCTCACGTGTGCAGCGAGGTGTACTGCGTGGACAGGTTCCACACACCCTTCAAGTAAGGGGGCGGCCTGAGTGGAAAGGTGAGAGTTTGTGCAGCTGTGCAGACAAAGAAGGCACCCTTTGGCCTTGGCCTAAATGCTTGTGACACTCCACTGGGCCTGCCGGGCTCTGAGGGCCCTGCCCTGGGCCCCCTGCTCCCCTGCCCTTTGTTCAGTCACAGCTGAGGTGGCCACACACACTCCCTCAGTGAGGGCAGTGTTCCAACCTCCCTCAGCCCCGCCCCCTCTCCGCAGGTTACCATAGACTACAGAGGCTGCATTCTGAGGCCAGGGCGTTCTGAGAATGCCAAGGGCAGACATGATGACCTTAAATGATTTCCTCTTGTGTCAGTTTTGGTAAACTTTAGGAGCTAGGAAATTGTCCCCTTTACAGAAATGTTCAAATTTACTGGCATTTCATATATTCTCTGCTATAACATTGTCCTGACTCTTTCTGTATATTCTTTACTTATGTTTTTGTTTTCCTTAATCAAAGTGTGTCTTTTAAATCTTTTCAAAGAACATTCTTTGGTCTTACTATATCACCTGAATTTTATACGTTTTCTGTTGTATTAAGTTCTGCACATATCTTTATTTATATTTTTTCTATGTTCTCAGGGTTTATTGTTTTCATCTTCTGATGTCAATTAATACACTTGGTTATTCATTTTAATAAATTTTTTAGTTATAAAGATTTGAACTTTTGAAGATTCCAGCTTACTTGTACGTTTCTAAGGGTCAGGTCCTCTCCATTTTTGCTGGCCTAAGGCTTAGTTCACCATATAGCAATGTATATATTGACCTATATTCCCCTCGACTTTCTGTGATTCCCTACATCTCACCTTTCTTTGCAGACAAGCCATTTGAAATACCCTTAACTTATTTAACAGCCAATAAGTCTTTGAAATAATGTGTATTTCTTAGAGAAATCTTCTTATATAATTAGGCAGAAAATCTGACCTGCCATAGTTTTCAAAACAGCATAATTTCACTCTTCTCAATGATTAATCTGTTGTATTACACAACCTTTGAGTATTTAGCTTTATCCATGACATATCCTTTAAAAATGTTTTAGAGATCCTACCAGTCTTTGAAAACATCTTTGTGCCTTGTTTCAGTTCCAGTTTGATGGATATTTTCTGCCTTGCACCGGATTATTTCTACATCTGATGGATGGCCTTGGGAATCTAATTCTGGTATTGATTGTTTTTGCTGATTGTCTCCCCTTGTACCTGCTTTCTTCATTATTGTGTAAATTTAGACCATGAGCTCACGTTTAGCTAAACAGCTGACCTTGTAAGAGGCTTAGTTGTGAACGCTCGTAAGTTTCAGCAGAAAGTCAGCAAAGATTTATTTGTGTCCCTCCAATGAGTGGCCCGCAAGCACCCCGTTTTCTACAAGTGTTGGTCCAATACTCCCTCTAGAGTCAGGGGACTCAGTCAGGGCTGCTTTGCAGCCCCCGATCTGGAGCAGGGGCGGTGGGTGGCCTGTGGCCCGGGCAGGAGCCACTCCACGTGTGTCCCAGGAACCCATCTGCCTGCGAACCTCGGTCACCTGGCAGGAAGCTACGATGCCCCGACCTATGCTCAGCTGTGCAGCGAGGTGTACTGCGCGGACAGGTTCCACACACACTTCAAGTAAGAGGGCGGCCTGAGTGGAAAGGTGAGAGTTTGTGCAGATGTGCAGACAAAGAAGGCATCCTTTGGCCTTGGCCTAAATGCTTGTGACACTCCACTGGGCCTGCCGGGCTCTGAGGGCCCTGCCCTGGGCCGCCTGCTCCCCTGCCCTTTGTTCAGTCACAGCAGAGATGGCCACACACACTCCCTCAGTGAGGGCAGTGTTCCAACCTCCCTCAGCCCCGCCCCCTCTCCGCAGGTTACCATAGACTACAGAGGCTGCATTCTGAGGCCAGGGCGTTCTGAGAATGCCAAGGGCAGACACGATGACCTTAAATGATTTCCTCTTGTGTCAGTTTTGGTAAACTTTAGGAGCTAGGAAATGGTCCCCTTTACAGAAATGTTCAAATTTACTGGCATTTCATATATTCTCTGCTCTAACATTGTCCTGACTCTTTCTGTATATTCTTTACTTATGTTTTTGTTTTCCTTAATCAAAGTGTGTCTTTTAAATCTTTTCAAAGAAGATTCTTTGGTCTTACTATATCACCTGAATTTTATACGTTTTCTGTTGTATTAAGTTCTGCTCATATCTTTCTTTATCTTTTTTCTATGTTCTCAGGGTTTATTGTTTTCATCTTCTGATGTCAATTAAAACACTTGGTTATTCATTTTAATAAATCTTTTTAGTTATAAAGATTTGAACTTTTGAAGATTCCAGCTTACTTGTACGTTTCTAAGGGTCAGGTCCTCTCCATTGTTGCTGGCCTAAGGCTTAGTTCACCATATAGCAATGTATATATTGACCTATATTCCCCTCGACTTTCTGTGATTCCCTACATCTCACCTTTCTTTGCAGACAAGCCATTTGAAATACCCTTAACTTATTTCACAGCCAATAAGTCTTTGAAATAATGTGTATTTATTAGAGAAATCTTATATAATTAGGCAGAAAATCTGACCTGCCATGGTTTTCAAAACAGCATAATTTCACTCTTCTCAATGATTAATCTGTTGTATTACACAACCTTTGAGTATTTAGCTTTATCCATGACATATCCTTTAAAAATGTTTTAGAGATCCTACCAGTCTTTGAAAACATCCTTGTGCCTTGTTTCAGTTCCTGTTTTATGTATATTTTCTGCCTTGCACCCGATTATTCCTACATCTGATGGATATCCTTGGGAATCTAATTCTGGTATTGATTGTTTTTGCTGATTGGCTCCCCTTGTAGCTGCTTTCTTCATTATTGTGTAAATTTAGATCATGAGCTCATGTTTAGCTAAACAGCTGACCTTGTAAAAGGCTTAGGTGTGAACACTCGTAAGTTTCAGCAGAAAGTTGGCAAAGATTTTTTTGTGTCCCTCCAATGAGTGGCCCGCAAGGACCCCGTTTTCTACAAGTGTTGGTCCAATACTCCCTCTAGAGGCAGGGGACTCAGACAGGTCTGCTTTGCGGCCCCTGATCTGGGGCAGGGGCAGTGGGCGGCCTGTGGCCCGGGCAGGAGCCTCTCCGCGTGTGTCCCAGGGACCCATCTGCCTGTGAACTTCGGTCACCTGGCAGGAAGCTACGATGCCCACACCTATGCTCAGCTGTGCAGCGAGGTGTACTGTGTGGACAGGTTCCACACACACTTCAATAAGGGGGCGGCCTGAGTGGAAAGGTGAGAGTTTGTGCAGCTGTGCAGACAAAGAAGGTGCACTTTGGCCTGGGCCTAAATGCTTGTGACACACCACTGGGCCTGCCGGGCTCTGAGGGCCCTGCCCTGGGCCCCCTGCACCCCTGCCCTTTGTTCAGTCACAGCAGAGATGGCCACACCCACTCCCTCAGTCAGGGCAGTGTTCAACCTCCCTCAGCCCCGGCCCCTCTCCGAAGGTTACCATAGACTACAGAGGCTGCATTCTGAGGCCAGGGCGTTCTGAGAATGCCAAGGGCAGACATGATGACCTTAAATGATTTCCTCCTGTGTCAGTTTTGGTAAACTTTAGGAGCTAGGAAATGGTCCCCTTTACAGAAATGTTCAAATTTACTGGCATTTCATATATTCTCTGCTATAACATTGTCCTGACTCTTTCTGTATATTCTTTACTTATGTTTTTGTTTTCCTTAATCAAAGTGTGTCTTTTAAATCTTTTCAAAGAAGATTCTTTGGTCTTACTATATCACCTGAATTTTATACGTTTTCTGTTGTATTAAGTTCTGCTCATATCTTTATTTATCTTTTTTCTATGTTCTCAGGGTTTATTGTTTTCATCTTCTGATGTCAATTAAAACACTTGGTTATTCATTTTAATAAATCTTTTTACTTATAAAGATTTGAACTTTTGAAGATTCCAGCTTACTTGTACGTTTCTAAGGGTCAGGTCCTCTCCATTGTTGCTTGCCTAAGGCTTAGTTCACCATATAGCAATGTATATATTGACCTATTTTCCCCTCGACTTTCTGTGATTCCCTACATCTCACCTTTCTTTGCAGACAAGCCATTTGAAATACCCTTAACTTATTTCACAGACAATAAGTCTTTGAAATAATGTGTATTTTTTAGAGAAATCTACTTATATAATTAGGCAGAAAATCTGACCTGCCATAGTTTTCAAAACAGCATAATTTCACTCTTCTCCATGATTAATCTGTCGTATTACACAACCTTCGAGTTTTTAGCTTTATCAATGACATGTACTTTAACGATGTAGAGTCTGTTATACAGAGTGAAGTAAGTCAGAAAGAGAAAGACAAATACTGTATGCTAATACATATATATGGAATTAAAAAAAAAAAGTGTCATGAAGAACCTAGGGGTAAAACGGGAATAAAGACACAGACCTACTTGGGAATGGACTTGAGGATATTGGGTGGGGAAAGGGTAAGCTGTGACAAAGTGAAAGAGAGGCATGGACATATATACCCTACCAAACTTAAGGTAGATAGATAGTGGGAAGCAGCCGCAGAGCACAGGGAGATCAGCTCGGTGCTTTGTGACTGCCTGGAGGGGTGGGATGGGGAGGGTGGGAGGGAGGGAGATGCATGAGGGAAGGGATGTGGGAACAGATGTATATGTATGACTGATTCACTTTGTTATAAAGCAGAAACTAATAAAAAATAAAATAAAATAAAAAATAAAATCACTACATATATCAAAAAAAAAGATGTTTTGAAGATACTCCCAGTCTTTTAAAACATCCTTGTTACTTCTTTCACTTGTAGTTTTATATATATTTTCTGCCTTACACCTGATTATTCCCACATTTGATGGATGGCCTTGGGAATCTAGTTCTGGTATTGATTGTTTTTGCTGAATGTCTCCACTGGTAGCTGATTTCTTCATTATTGTGTAAATTTAGATCATGTATTCAGGTTTAGCTAAACAGCTGACCTTGTAAGAGGCTTAGGTGTGAATGCTCTTGAGCTTCAGCAGAAAGTCAGGAAAGTTTTATGTGTGTCCCTCCACAGAGTTGCCCCCGAGGACCCCGTTTTCCAGAAGTTTTGGGCCAATACTCCCTCTAGTGGCAGGGGACTTAGACAGGGCTGCTTTGCAGCCCCTGCTCTGAGGCAGGGGTTCTAAGCAGCCAGGGGCCCGGGCAGGAGCCTCTCCGTGTGTGTCTCAGGGACCCACCTGCCTACGACCTTCGGTGACCTGGCACCAAGCTACAACTCCCAGACCTATGGTTACCCGTTCAGCAAGGTGTACTCCGTGGACACGTTCCACAAAAACTTCAAATAGGAGGGTGGCCGGAGTGGAAAGGTGAGAGACTGGGCTGCCACGCAGACCAAGAATGTGCTTTCTGGCCTGGGCATAAATGCTTGTGCCACACCCCTGGGCCTGCCTGGCGCTGAGGGCCCTGCCCTGGTCCCCCTGCTCCCCTGCCCTTTGTTCAGTCACAGCAGAGATGGCCACACCCACACCCTCAGTGAGGGCAGTGTTCCAACCTCCGGCAGCCCCGCCCCCTCTCTGCAGTTTGCCATGGTCTACACAAGCTGCATCCAGAAGCCAGTGCGTTCCGAGGTTGCCAAAGGCAGACATGAAGGCCTTAAATGATTTCCTCTTGTGTCAGTTTTGGTAAATTTTAGGAGCTAGGAAATGGTCCACTTTACAGAAATATTCAAATTTACTGGCATTTCATATATTCTCTGCTATAACATTGTCCTGATTCTTTCTGTATATTATTTACTTATGTTTTTGTTTTGCTTAATCAAAGTGTATTTTTTAAATCTTTTCAAGGAATATTCTTTTGACTTACTAAACCACCTCAATTTTATATGTTTTCTGTTTCATTAAGTTCTGCTTATATTCTATTTATATTCTTTCTGTGTTCTCAGGGTTTATTGTTTTGATCTTCTGATGTCAATTATAACACTTTGTTATTAATTTTAATAAATCTTTTTAATTATAAAGTTTTGAACTTTTTGAACATTCCAGATTACTTTTAAGTATCTAAGGGTCAAGCCCTCCACATTTTTGCTGGCTTAAGGCTTAGTTCACCACATAGCAATGTATATATTGACATATTTTCCCCTCTTTTTTCTGTGTTTTCCCACTTCTCACCTTTCTTTGTAGACAAGCCCTCTGAAATACCCTTAACTTACTTTACAGCCAATAAGTCTTTAAAATAATGTGTATTTTTTAAAGATAAATATTTTTTCCTTCTTTATAGCAAATTTAATCAGTTATACATATACATATGTTCCCATATCCCCTCCCTTTTCGTCTCCCTCCCACCCTCCCTATCCCACCCCTCCAGGCAGTCACAAAGCACCTAGCTGATCTCCCTGTGCTATGTGGCTGCTTCCCTCTAGGTATCTACCTTACGTTTGGTAGTGTATATATGTCCATGTCACTCTTTCGCTTTGTCACAGCTTAACCTTCCCCCTCCCCATATCCTCAAGTCCATTCTCTAGTAGGAATGTTTCTTTATTCCTGTCTTACCCCTATGTTCTTCATGACATTTTTTTTCTTAAATTCCATATATGTGTGTCAGCATACTGGATTTGTTTTTCTCTTTGTGACTTACTTCACTCTGTATGACAGACTCTAGGTCCATCCATCTCATTAAAACTAGATCAATTTCGTTTCTTTTTATGGCTGAGTAATATTCCATTTTATATATGTGCCACATCTTCTTTATCCTTTCATCTCATGATGGACACTTAGTTTGTTTCCATCTCCAGGCTATTGTAAATAGGGCTGGTATGAACAGTTTGGTACATGACTCTTTTTGAATTATGGTTTTCTCTGGGTATATGCCCAGTAGTGGGATTGCTGGGTCATATGGTAGTTCTATTTGTAGTTTTTTAAGGAACCTCCATACCGTTCTCCATAGTGGCTGTACCAATTCACATTCCCACCAGCAGTGCAAGAGTGTTCCCTTTTTTCCACACCCTCTCCAGCATTTATTGTTTCTAGATTTTTTGATGATGGCCATTCTGACTGATGTGAGATGATATCTCATTGTAGTTTTGATTTGCATTTCTCTAATGAGTAAAGATGTTGAGCATCCTTTCACGTGTTTGTTGGCAGTCTGTATATCTTCTGTGGAGAAATGTCTATTTAGGTCTTCTGCCCATTTTTGGATTGGGTTGTGTTTTTTTGTTATTGAGCTGCATGAGCTGCTTATAAATTTTGGAGATTAATCCTTTGTCAGTTGCTTGATTTGCAAATATTTTCTCCCATTCTGAGGGTTGTCTTTTGGTCTTGTTTATGGTTTCCTGTGCTGTGCAAAAGCTTTTAAGTTTCATTATGTCCCATATATTTATTTTTGTCTTTATATCCATTTCTCTAGGAGGTGGGTCAAAAAGGATCTTGGTTTGATTTATGTCAGAGTGTTCTGCCTATGTTTTCCTCTAAGAGTTTGATAGTGTCTGGGCTTACATTTAGGTCTTTAATCCAATTTGAGCTTATATTTGTGTATGGTGTTAGGCTGTGATCTAATCTCATACTTTTACATGTCCCTGTCCAGTTTTCCCAGCACCACTTATTGAACAGACTGTCCTTTCTCCACTGTACATTCCTGCCTCCTTTATCAAAGATAAGTTGACCATATGTGCGTGGGTTTATCTCTGGGCTTTCTATCCTCTTCCATTCATCTATCTTTCTGTTTTTTTGTGCCAGTACCATATTGTCTTGATTACTGTAGCCTTGTAGTATAGTCTGATGTCAGGGAGCCTGATTCCTCCAGATCCATTTTTCGTTCTCAAGATTGCTTTGGCTATTCGGGGTCTTTTGTATTTCCATATAAATTGTGAATTTTTTTGTTCTAGTTCTGTGAAAAATGCCAGTGGTAGTTTGATAGGGATTGCATTGGATCTGTAGATTGCTTTGGGTAGTAGAGTCATTTTCACAATGTTGATTTTTCAATCCAAGAATATGGTACATCTCTCCATCTATTTGTATCATCTTTAATTTCTTTCATCAGTGTCTTATAATTTTCTGCATACAAGTCTTTTGTCTCCTTAGGTAGGTTTATTCCTAGATATTTTATTCTTTTGGTTGCAATGGTAAATGGGAGTGTTTCTTGATTTCACTTTTAGACTTTTCATCATTAGTATATAGGAATGTCAGAGATTTCTGTACATTAATTTTGTATCCTGCTACTTTTCCAAATTCATTGATTAGCTCTAGTAGTTTTCTGGTAGCATCTTTAGGATTCTCTATGTATAGTATCATGTCATCTGCAAACAGTGACAGCTTTACTTCTTCTTTTCCAATTTGGATTCCTTTTATTTCCTTTTCTTCTCTGATTGCTGTGGCTAAAACTTCCAAAACTATGTTGAATAAGAGTGGTGAGAGTGGGCAACCTTGTCTTGTTCCTGATCTTAGTGGAAATGGTTTCAGTTTATCACCATTGAGGACGATGCTGGCTGTGGGTTTGTCATATATGGCCTTTATTATGTTGAGGAAAGTTCCCTCTATGCCTACTTTCTGCAGGGTTTTTATCATAAATGGGTGTTGAATTTTGTCAAAAGCTTTCTCTGCATCTATTGAGATGATCATATGGTTTTTCTCCTTCAATTTGTTAATATGGTGTATCACGTTGATTGATTTGCATATATTGAAGAATCCTTGCATTCCTGGAATAAACCCCACTTGATCATGGTGTATGATCCTTTTAATGTGCTGTTGGATTCTGTTTGATAGTATTTTGTTGAGGATCTTTGCATCTGAGTTCATCATTGATATTGGCCTGTAGTTTTCTTTCTTTGTGACATCCTTTCCTGGTTTTGGTATCAAGGTGGTGGTGGCCTCGTAAAATGAGTTTGGGAGTGTTCCTCCCTCTGCTATATTTTGGAAGAGTTTGAGAAGGATAGATGTTAGCTCTTCTCTAAATGCTTGAGAGAATTCCCCTGTGAAGCCATCTGGTTCTGGGCTTTTGTTTTTTGGAAGATTTTTTATCACAGTTTCAATTTCAGTGCTTGTGATTGGTCTGTTCATATTTTCTATTTCTTCCTGATTCAGTCTTGGCAGGTTTTGCATTTCTAAGAATTTGTCCATTTCTTCCAGGTTGTCCATTTTATTGGCATAGTGTTGCTTGTAGTAATCTCTCACGATCTTTTGTATTTCTGCAGTGTCAGTTGTTACTTCTCCTTTTTCATTTCTAATTCTATTGATTTGAGTCTTCTCCCTTTTTCTCTTGATGAGTCTGGCTACTGGTTTATCAATTTTGTTTATCTTCTCAAAGAACCAGCTTTTAGTTTTATTGATCTTTGCTATCGTTTCCTTCATTTCTTTTTCATTTATTTCTGATCTGATTTTTATGATTTCTTTCCTTCTGCTAACTTTGGGATGTTTTTGTTCTTCTTTCTCTAATTGCTTTAGGTGCAAGGTTACATTGTTTATTCGACATGTTTCCTGTTTCTTAAGGTAGGACTTTATTGCTATAAACTTCCCTCTTAGAACTGCTTTTGCTGCATCCCATAGGTTTTGGGTCTTCATGTCTCCATTGTCATTGGTTTCTAGGTGTTATTTAATTTCCTTTTTGATTTCTTCAGTGATCACTTCGTTATTAAGTAGTGTATTGTTTATCCTCCATGTGTTTGTATTTTTCACAGCTCTTTTCCTGTAATTGATATCTAGTCTCATAGCATGGTGGTCAGAAAAGATACTTGATACAATTTCAATTTTCTTAAATTTACCAAGGCTTGATTTGTGACCCAAGATATGATCTATCCTGGAGAATGTTCTATGAGCACTTGAGAAAAATGTGTATTGTTGTTTTTGGATGGAATATCCTATAAATATCAATTAAGTCCATCTTGTTTAATGTATCATTTAAAGCTTGTGTTTCCATATTTATTTTCATTTTGGATGATCTGTCCATTGGTGAAAGTGGGGTGTTAAAGTCCCCTACTATGAATGTGTTACTCTCGATTTCTCCTTTTATGGCTGTTAGTATTTGCCTTATGTATTGAGGTGCTCCTATATTGAGTGCATAAATATTTACAATTCTTATGTCTTCTTCTTGGATCGATTCCTTGATCATTATGTAGTGTCCTTCTTTGTCTCTTCTAGTAGTCTTTCTTTTAAAGTCTATTTTGTCTGATATGAGAATTGCTACTCCAGCTTTCTTTTGGTTTCCATTTGCATGGAATATCTTTTTCCATCCCCTTACTTTCAGTCTGTATGTGTCTCTAGGTTTGAAGTGGGTCTCTTGTAGACAGCATATATATGGGTCTTGTTTTTGATCCATTCAGCCACTCTCTGTCTTTTGGTGTGAGCATTTAGTCCATTTACATTTAAGGTAATTATCGATATGTATGTCCCTATTCCCATTTTTTTAATTGTTTTGTGTTCGTTATTGTAGGTCTTTTCCTTCTGTTGTGTTTCTTGACTAGAGAAGTTCCTTTAGCATTTGTTGTAAAGCTGGTTTCGTGGTGCTGAACTCTCTCAGCTTTTGCTTGTCTGTAAAAGTTTTAATTTCTCCATCAAATCTGAATGAGATCCTTGCTGGGTAGAGTAATCTTGGTTGCAGGTTTTTCTCCTTCATCACTTTAATTATGTCCTGCCACTCCCTTCTGGCTTGTAGAGTTTCTGCTGAGAGATCAGCTGTTAACCTGATGGGGATTCCCTTGTGTGTTATTTGTTGTTTTTCCCTTGTGGCTTTTATTATGATTTCTTTGTGTTTAATTTTTGACAGTTTGATTAATATGTGTCTTGGCGTACTTCTCCTTGGATTTTTTCTGTATGGCACTCTCTGTGTCTCCTGGACTTGATTAACTATTTCCTTTCCCATATTAGGGAAGTTTTCAACTATAATCTCTTCAAATATTTTCTCAGTCCCTTTCTTTTTCTCTTCTTCTTCTGGAACCCCTATAATTCGAACGTTGGTGTATTTGATGTTGTCCCAGAGGTCTCTGAGACTGTCCTCTGTTCTTTTCATTATTTTTCTTTATTTTGCTCTGCATCAGTTATTTCCACTATTTTATCTTCCACCTCACTTATCCATTCTTCTGCCTCTGTTATTCTGCTATTGATCCCATCTAGAGTATTTTTCATTTCATGTATTGTGTTTTTAATTGATGCTTGATTCATCTTTAGTTCTTCTAGGTCCCTGTTAACTGTTTCTTTCATTTTGTCTATTCTATTTCCAAGATTTTGGATCTTGGAAATAGAATCTTAGATCATCTTTAGTATCATTATTCTGAATTCTTTTTCAGGTAGACTGCCTATAACCTCTTCATTTGTTAGGTCTGGTGGGTTTTTATCTTTTTTTTTTTTTTTTTTTTTTGGGGGGTGGGTTTTTATCTTGCTCCTTCTCCTGCTGTGTGTTTTTCTGTCTTCTCATTTTGCTTATCTTACTGTGTTTGGGGTCTCCTTTTTGCAGGCTGCAGGTTCGTAGTTCCCGTTGTTTTTGGTGTCTGTCCCCAGTGGCTAATGTTGGTTTAGTGGGTTGTGTAGGCTTCTTGTTGGAGGGGACTAGTGCCTGTGTTCTGGTGGATGAGGCTGGATCTTGTCATTCTGGTGGGCAGGTCCACATCTGGTGGTGTGTTTTGGGGTGTCTGTGGACATTTTATGATTTTAGGCACCCTCTCTTCTAATGGGTGTCATTGTGTTCCTGTCTTGCTAGTTGTTTGGCATAGGGTGTCCAACACTATAGCTTGCTGGTCGTTGAGTGAAGCTGGGTGTTGATGTTGAGATGAAGATCTCTGGAAGATTTTCACCATTTGATATTATGTGGAGCTGGGAGGTGTCTTGTGGACCAGTGTCCTGAAGTTGACTCTCCCACCTCAGAGGCACAGCACTGACTCCTGGCTCCTCAATTTGGGATGATTTGTTGCCTATTCATGTATTCCACAGATGAAGGGTACATCAAGTTGATTGTGGAGCTTTAATCCGCTGCTTCTGAGGCTGCTGGGAGAGATTTCTCTTTCTCTTCTTTGTTCTCACAGCTCCCAGGTCGCAGCTTTGGATTTGGCCACTCCTCTGCATGTAGGTCTCCAGAGGGCATCTGTTCTTCGCTCAGACAGGACAGGGTTAAGGGATCAGCCACTTCGGGGACTCTGGCTTACTCAGGCCATGGGCGAGGGAGGAGCATGGACTGCGGGGCGAGCCTGCGGCGGCAGAGGCCAGCGTGATGTTGCACCAGCCCAAGGTGCACCATGCGTTCTCCTAGGGAAGACTTGCCTGGATCCTGGAACCCTGGCAGTGACGGGCTGCACCGGCTACCAGAAGGGCGGTGTGGACAGTGACCTTCACTCACAAACAGGCCTCTTGGTGGCGGCAGCAGCAGCCCTAGCATCCCACACCTGTCTCTGGTTTCCGGGCTTTCAGCCGGGGCTCGTGCCCGTCCATGGAGCTCCTTTAAGCAGCACTCTTAATAGCCTCTCCTCGTGCACCAGGAAACCAAGAGGGAAGCAAAAGTCTCTTGCCTCTTCAGCAGCTCCAGAGTTTTCCAGGACTCCCTCCCGGCTAGCTGTGGTGCATTAGCCCCCTTCAGGCTGATTTCTCTCTGCCAGCCCCAGTCCTCTCCCTGCGCTCTGACCAAAACCGGAGCCTCAGCTTCCAGCGCCGCCAGCCCTGGTGGGTGAGCAGACAAGCCACTCGGGCTGGTGAGTGCTGGTCAGCACCGATCCTTTGTGTGGGAATCTCTCCGCTTTGCCCTACCCAGGTACGTGGGGAGTTTCTTGCCTTTTGGGAGGTCTGAGGTCTTCTGCCAGGGTTCAGTAGGTGTTCTGTAGGAGTTGTTCCACGTGTAGCTGTATTTCTGCTGTATCTGTGGGGAGGAAGGTGATCTCCGTGTCTTACTCTTCCACCATCTAAGATAAATCTTCTTATATAATTAGGCAGAAAATCTGATCTGCCATATTTTTCAAAACAGCATAATTTCACTCTTCTCCATGATTAATCTGTTGTATTAGACAACCTTCGAGTTTTTAGCTTTATCAGTGACATGTATTTTAAATATGTTTTAAAGAACCTACCAGTCTCATAAAACATCCTTGTTCCTTGTTTCATTTCTAGTTTTATGTATATTTTCTGCCTTGCACCTGATTATTCCAACATCAGATGGATGGCCTTTGGAATCTAATTCTGGTATTGATTGTTTTTGCTGATTGTCTCCAATTGTAGATGATTTTTGCATTATTATGTAAATTTAAATCATGAGCTCATGTTTAACTAAACAGCTGACATTGTAAGAGGATTAGGTGTGAACGCTCGTGAGCTTCAGCAGAAAGTAGGCAAAGATTTATTTGTGTCCCTCCAATGAGTTGCCCACAAAGACCCCGTTTTCTAGAAGCGTTGGGCCAGTACTCCCTCTGGTGGCAGGGGACACAGACAGGGCTGCTTTGCAGCTCCTGCTCTGAGCCACGGGCACTGAGAGGCCAGGGGCAAGGGCAGGAGACTCACCATGTGTGTCCCAGGGACTCACCTGCCTGAGACCTTTGGTCACCTGGCAGGCAGCTACGACGCCCAGACCTATGGTTACCTGTGCAGCGAAGTGTAGTCCGCGGACACGTTCCACAAACACTTCAAGTAGGAGGGCGGCCTCAGTGGAAAGGTGAGAGGCCGGGATGCCGTGCACACCAAGAAGGCGCTCTTTGGCCTGGGCCTAAATTCTTGTGCCACCCACCTGGGCCGGCCGGGCTCTGAGGACCCTGCCCAGGGTCCCCTGCTATGCTGCACTTTGTTCATTCACAGCAGTGATGGCCACAACCACAGCCTCAGTGAGTGCAGGGTTGCAACCTCCTAGAGCCCCACCCCCTTTCCGCAGGTTGCCATGGACTACAGAAGCTGCATCCTGAGGCCGGGGCATTCCGAGGATGCAAAGGGCAGACATGATGGCCTTAAATGATTTCCTCTTGTGTCAGTTTTTGTAAACTTTAGGAGCTAGGAAATTGTCCACTTCACAGAAATGTTCAAATTTACTGGCATTTCATATATTCTTTGCTATAACATTGTCCTGATTCTTTCTGTATATTATTTAGTTATGTTTTCATTTTGCTTAATCAAAGTGTGTTCTTTTATTTCTTTTTTTTAACATCTTTATTGGAGTCTAATTGCTTTGCATTGTTGTGTTAGTTTCTGCTGTATAACAAAGTGAATCAGCTGTACATATACATATGTCCCCATATCTCCTCCCTCTTGTGTCTCCCTCCCACCCTTCCTATCCCACCCCTCTAGCGGGTCACAATGCACCGAGCTGATCTCCCTGTGCTATGCGGCTGCTTCCCACTAACTGTTTTCCATTTGGTAGTGTATATATGTCAGTGTTACTCTCTCACTTCGTCCCAGCTTACCCTTCCCCCTCCCTCTATCACCAGATTCATTCTCTACATCTGCATCTTTATTTCTATCCTGCCCCTAGGTTCTTTAGAACCTTTTTTTGTTGTTGTTGTTTAGATTCCATATATATGTGTTAGCGTACGGTATTTGTTTTCTCTTTCTGACTTACTTTACTCTGTATGACAGACTCTAGGTCCATCCACCTCACTACAGATAACTCAATTTCATTTCTTTTTATGGCTGAGTAATATTCCATTGTATATATGTGCCATATCTTCTTTATCCATTCATCTGTCGATAACACTTAGGTTGTTTTCAGGTCCTGGCTATTGTAAACAGAGCTGCAATGAACATTGTGGTTCATTGGTACATGACTTTTTTTTTTTTTTTTGGCAGTATGCGGGCATCTCACTGTTGTGGCCTCTCCCATTGTGGAGCACAGGCTCTGGACGTGCAGGCTCAGTGGCCATGGCTCATGGAACCAGCCGCTCCGCAGCATGTGGGATCTTCCCGGACTGGGGCACGAACCCGTGTCCCCTGCATCGGCAGACAGACTCTCAACCACTGCGCCACCAGAGAAGCCCCATGACTCTTTCTGACTTATTTTTTTCTCAGGGTATGTGCCTAGTAGTGGGATTGCTGGGTCGTATGGTAGTTCTATTTTTAGTTTTTTAAGGAACCTCCATACTGTTCTCCATAGTGGCTGTATCAATTTACATTCCCACCAACAGTGCAAGAGGGTTCCCTTTTCTCCACACCCTCGCCAGAATTTATTGTTTGTAGATTTTTTGATGATGGACATTCTGACAGATGTGAGGTGTTACCTCATTGTAGTATTTATTTTTCTTTTTTTTTTGCCTTATAACAAATTTAATCAGTTACACATATACATATGTTCCCATATCCCCTCCCTTTTGTGTCTCCCTCCCACCCTCCTTATCCCACCCCTCCAGGCGGTCACAAAGCACCGAGCTGATCTCCTTGTGCTATGCGGCTGCTTCCCACTAGCTATCTACCTTACGTTTGGTAGTGTATGTATGTCCATGCCGCTCTTTCACTTTGTCACAGATTACCCTTCCCCCTCCCCATATCCTCAAGTCCATTCTCTAGTAGGTCGGTGTCTTTATTCCTGTCTTACCCCTATGTTCTTCATGACATTTTTTTTCTTAAATTCCATATATATGTGTCAGCATACAGTATTTGTCTTTCTCTTTCTTTTTTTTTTTTTTAATTTATTTTATTTTATTTTTTTGCTTTATAACAAATTTAATCAGTTATACATATACATATGTTTCCATATCCCCTCCCTTTTGCGTCTCCCTCCCACCCTCCCTATCCCACCCCTCCAGGCGGTCACAAAGTACCGAGCTGATCTCCCTGTGCTATGCGGCTGCTTCCCACTAGCTATCTACCTCACGTTTGGTAGTGTATATATGTCCATGCCGCTCTTTCACTTTGTCACAGCTTACCCTTCCCCCTCCCCATATCCTCAAGTCCATTCTCTAGTAGGTCTGTGTCTTTATTCCTATCTTACCCCTATGTTCTTCATGACATTTTTTTTTCTTAAATTCCATATATATGTGTTAGCATACAGTATTTGTCTTTCTCTTTCTGACTTACTTCACTCTGTATGACAGACTCTAGGTCTATCCACCTCATTACAAATAGCTCAATTTCATTTCTTTTTATGGCTGAGTAATATTCCATTGTATATATGTGCCACATCTTCTTTATCCATTCATCCGATGATGGACACTTAGGTTGTTTCCATCTCCGGGCTATTGTAAATAGGGCTGCTATGAACATTTTGGTACATGTCTCTTTTTGAATTATGGTTTTCTCAGGGTATATGCCCAGTAGTGGGATTGCTGGGTCATATGGTAGTTCTATTTGTAGTTTTTTAAGGAACCTCCATACCGTTCTCCATAGCGGCTGTACCAATTCACATTCCCACCAGCAGTGCAAGAGTGTTCCCTTTTTTCCACACCCTCTCCAGCATTTATTGTTTCTAGATTTTTTGATGATGGCCATTCTGACTGGTGTGAGATGATATCTCATTGTAGTTTTGATTTGCATTTCTCTAATGAGTAAAGATGTTGAGCATCCTTTCATGTGTTTGTTGGCAGTCTGTATATCTTCTGTGGAGAAATGTCTATTTAGGTCTTCTGCCCATTTTTGGATTGGGTTGTTTGTTTTTTTGTTATTGAGCTGCATGAGCTGCTTATAAATTTTGGAGATTAATCCTTTGTCAGTTGCTTCATTTGCAAATATTTTCTCCCATTCTGAGGGTTGTCTTTTGGTCTTGTTTATGGTTTCCTTTGCTGTGCAAAAGCTTTTAAGTTTCATTAGGTCCCATGTGTTTATTTTTGTCTTTATTTCCATTTCTCTAGGAGGTGGGTCAAAAAGGATCTTGCTGTGATTTATGTCATAGAGTGTTCTGCCTATGTTTTCCTCTAAGAGTTTGATAGTGTCTGGCCTTACATTTAGGTCTTTAATCCATTTTGAGCTTATTTTTGTGTATGGTGTTAGGGAGTGATCTAATCTCATACTTTTACATGTCCCTATCCAGTTTTCCCAGCACCACTTATTGAAGAGACTGTCCTTTCTCCACTGTACATTCCTGCCTCCTTTATCAAAGATAAGGTGACCATATGTCCGTGGGTTTAACTCTGGGCTTTCTATCCTGTTCCATTGATCTATCTTTCTGTTTTTGTGCCAGTACCATACTGTCTTGATTACTGTAGCTTTGTAGTATAGTCTGAAGTCAGGGAGCCTGATTCCTCCAGCTCCATTTTTCGTTCTCAAGATTGCTTTGGCTATTCGGGGTCTTTTGTGTTTCCATACAAATTGTGAAATTTTTTGTTCTAGTTCTGTGAAAAATGCCAGTGGTAGTTTGATAGGGATTGCATTGAACCTGTAGATTGCTTTGGGTAGTAGAGTCATTTTCACAATGTTGATTCTTCCAATCCAAGAACATGGTACATCTCTCCATCTATTTGTATCATCTTTAATTTCTTTCATCAGTGTCTTATAATTTTCTGCATACAGGTCTTTTGTCTCCTTAGGTAGGTTTATTCCTAGATATTTTATTCTTTTTGTTGCAATGGTAAATGGGAGTGTTTCCTTGATTTCACTTTCAGATATTTCATCATCAGTATATAGGAATGCCAGAGATTTCTGTGCATTAATTTTGTATCCTGCAACTTTACCAAATTCATTGATTAACTCTAGTAGTTTTCTGGTAGCATCTTTAGGATTCTCTATGTATAGTATCATGTCATCTGCAAACAGTGACAGCTTTACTTCTTCTTTTCCAATTTGGATTCCTTTTATTTCCTTTTCTTCTCTGATTGCTGTGGCTAAAACTTCCAAAACTAGGTTGAATAAGAGTGGTGAAAGTGGGCAACCTTGTCTAGTTCCTGATCTTAGTGGAAATGGTTTCAGTTTTTCACCATTGAGGACGATGCTGGCTGTGGGTTTGTCATATATGGCCTTTATTATGTTGAGGAAAGTTCCCTCTATGCCTACTTTCTGCAGGGTTTTTATCATAAATGGGTGTTGAATTTTGTCGAAAGCTTTCTCTGCATCTATTGAGATGATCATATGGTTTTTCTCCTTCAGTTTGTTAAAATGGTGTATCACGTTGATTGATTTGCGTATATTGAAGAATCCTTGCATTCCTGGAATAAACCCCACTTGATCATGGTGTATGATCCTTTTAATGTGCTGTTGGATTCTGTTTGCTAGTATTTTGTTGAGGATTTTTGCATCTATGTTCATCAGTGATATTGGCCTGTAGTTTTCTTTCTTTGTGACATCCTTGTCTGGTTTTGGTATCAAGGTGATGGTGGCCTCGTAGAATGAGTTGGGGAGTGTTCCTCCCTCTGCTATATTTTGGAAGAGTTTCAGAAGGATAGGTGTTAGCTCTTCTCTAAATGCTTGATAGAATTCGCCTGTGAAGCCATCTGGTCCTGGGCTTTTGTTTGTTGGAAGACTTTTTATTACAGTTTCAATTTCAGTGCTTGTGATTGGTCTGTTCATATTTTCTATTTCTTCCTGATTCAGTCTTGGCAGGTTGTGCATTTCTAAGAATTTGTCCATTTCTTCCAGGTTGTCCATTTTATTGGCATAGAGTTGCTTATAGTAACCTCTCATGATCTTTTGTATTTCTGTAGTGTCAGTTGTTACTTCTCCTTTTTCATTTCTAATTCTATTGATTTGAGTCTTCTCCCTTTTTTTCTTGATGAGTCTGGCTAATGGTTTATCAATTTTGTTTATCTTCTCAAAGAACCAGCTTTTAGTTTTATTGATCTTTGCTATCGTTTCCTTCATTTCTTTTTCATTTATTTCTGATCTGATTTTTATGATTTCTTTCCTTCTGCTAACTTTGGGATGTTTTTGTTCTTCTTTCTCTAATTGCTTTAGGTGCAAGGTTAGGTTGTTTATTCGAGATGTTTCCTGTTTCTTAAGGTGGGATTGTATTGCTATAAACTTCCCTCTTAGAACTGCTTTTGCTGCATCCCATAGGTTTTGGGTCGTCGTGTCTCCATTGTCATTTGTTTCTAGGTATTTTTTAATTTCCTCTTTGATTTCTTCAGTGATCACTTTGTTATTAAGTAGTGTATTGTTTAGCCTCCATGTGTTTGTATTTTTTACAGCTCTTTTCCTGTAATTGATATCTAGTCTCATAGCATTGTGGTCGGAAAAGATACTTGATACAATTTCAATTTTCTTAAATTTACCAAGGCTTGATTTGTGACCCAAGATATGATCTATCCTGGAGAATGTTCTATGAGCACTTGAGAAAAATGTGTATTCTGTTGTTTTTGGATGGAATGTCCTATAAATATCAATTAAGTCCATCTTGTTTAATGTATCATTTAAAGCTTGTGTTTCCTTATTTATTTTCATTTTGGATGATCTGTCCATTGGTGAAAGTGGGGTGTTAAAGTCCCCTACTATGATTGTGTTACTGTCGATTTCTCCTTTTATGGCTGTTAGTATTTGCCTTATGTATTGAGGTGCTCCTATGTTTGGTGCATAAATATTTACAATTGTTATATCTTCTTCTTGGATCGATCCCTTGATCATTATGTAGTGTCCTTCTTTGTCTCTTCTAGTAGTCCTTATTTTAAAGTCTATTTTGTCTGATATGAGAATTGCTACTCCAGCTTTCTTTTGGTTTCCATTTGCATGGAATATCTTTTTCCATCCCCTTACTTTCAGTCTGTATGTGTCTCTAGGTCTGAAGTGGGTCTCTTGTAGACAGCATATAGATGGGTCTTGTTTTTGTATCCATTCAGCCACTCTGTGTCTTTTGGTGGGAGCATTTAGTCCATTTACATTTAAGGTAATTATCGATATGTATGTTCCTATTCCCATTTTCTTAATTGTTTTGGGTTCATTATTGTAGGTCTTTTACTTCTGTTGTGTTTCTTGCCTAGAGAAGTTCCTTTAGCATTTGTTGTAAAGCTGGTTTGGTGGTGCTGAACTCTCTCAGCTTTTGCTTGTCTGTAAACGTTTTAATTTCTCCATCAAATCTGAATGAGATCCTTGCTGGGTAGAGTAATCTTGGTTGCAGGTTTTTCTCCTTCATCACTTTAAGTATGTCCTGCCACTCCCTTCTGGCTTGTAGAGTTTCTGCTGAGAGATCAGCTGTTATCCTGATGGGGATTCCCTTGTGTGTTATTTGTTGTTTTTGCCTTGCTGCTTTTAATATGATTTCTTTGTGTTTAATTTTTGACAGTTTGATTAATATGTGTCTTGGCGTATTTCTCCTTGGATTTATTCTGTATGGGACTCTCTGTGCCTCCTGGACTTGATTAACTATTTCCTTTCCCATATTAGGGAAGTTTTCAACTATAATCTCTTCAAATATTTTCTCAGTCCCTTTCTTTTTCTCTTCTTCTTCTGGAACCCCTATAATTCGAATGTTGGTGCGTTTAATGTTGTCCCAGAGGTCTCTGAGACTGTCCTCTGTTCTTTTCATTCTTTTTTCTTTATTTTGCTCTGCAGCAGTTATTTCCACTATTTTATCTTCCACCTCACTTATCCGTTCTTCTGCCTCAGTTATTCTGCTATTGATCCCATCTAGAGTATTTTTTATTTCATGTATTGTGTTTTTAATCGATGCTTGATTCATCTTTAGTTCTTCTAGGTCCTTGTTAACTGTTTCTTGCATTTTGTCTATTCTATTTCCAAGATTTTGTATCTGGGAAATAGAATCTTGGATCATCTTTACCATCATTATTCTGAATTCTTTTTCAGGTAGACTGCCTATTACCTCTTCATTTGTTAGGTCTGGTGGGTTTTTATCTTGCTCCTTCTCCTGCTGTGTGTTTTTCTGTCTTCTCATTTTGCTTATGTTACTGTGTTTGGGGTCTCCTTTTTGCAGGCTGCAGGTTCGTAGTTCCCGTTGTTTTTGGTGTCTGTCCCCAGTGGCTAAGGTTGGTTTAGTGGGTTGTGTAGGCTTCCTGGTGGAGGGGACTAGTGCCTGTGTTCTGGTGGATGAGGCTGGATCTTGTCTTTCTGGTGGGCAGGTCCACGTCTGGTGGTGTGTTTTGGGGTGTCTGTGGACTTTTTATGATTTTAGGCCACCTCTCTGCTAATGGGTGGCGTTGTGTTCCTGTCTTGCTAGTTGTTTGGCTCAGGGTGTCCAGCACTGTAGCCTGCTGGTCGTTGAGTGAAGCTGGGTGCTGGTGTTGAGATGGAGATCTCTGGAAGATTTTCGCCGTTTGATATTATGTGGAGCTGGGAGGTCTCTTGTGGACCAGTGTCCTGAAGTTGGCTCTCCCACCTCAGAGGCACAGCACTGACTCCGGGCTCCTCAATTTGGGATGATGTGTTGTCTATTCATGTATTCCGCAGATGCAGGGTACATCAAGTTGATTGTGGAGCTTTAATCCGCTGCTTCTGAGGCTGCTGGGAGAGGTTTCCCTTTCTCTTCTTTGTTCTCACAGCTCCTGGGTCTCAGCTTTGGATTTGGCCCCGCCTCTGCGTGTAGGTCGCCGGAGGGCGTCTGTTCTTCGCTCAGATAGGACAGGGTTAAAGGAGCAGCCTCTTCGGGGACTCTGGCTCACTCAGGCCGGGAGGGAGGGAGGGGCGCGGAGTGCGGGGCAAGCCTGCAGCGGCAGAGGTCGGCGTGACGTTGCACCAGCCCGAGGCGCGCCGTGCGTTCTCCCAGGGAAGCCGCCCCTGGATCCCGGGACCCCGGCAGTGGCGGGCTGCACAGGCTCCCGGAAGGGCGGTGTGGGCAGTGACCTGCGCTCGCACACAGGCTTCTTGGCGGCGGCAGCAGCAGGCCCAGCGTCCCACGCCTGTCACTGGGCTCCGCGCTTTCAATCGCGACTCGCGCCCGTCCGTGGAGCCCCTTTAAGCAGCGCTCTTAATCCCCTCTCCTAGCGCACCAGGAAACCAAGAGGGAAGAAAAAGTCTCTTGCCTCTTCGGCAGCTCTAGAGTTTTCCCGGACTCCCTCCCGGCTAGCTGTGGCACATTAGCCCCCTTCAGGCTGAGTTCTCGCCGCCAGCCCCAGTCCTCTCCCTGCGCTCTGACCGAAGCCCGAGCCTCAGCTTCCAGCGCTGCACGCCCCGGCGGGCGAGCAGACAAGCCTTTCGGGCTGGTGAGTGCCGCTCGGCACCGATCCTCTGTGTGCGGATCTCTCCGTTTTGTCCTACCCAGGTATGTGGGGAGTTTCTTGCCTTTTGGGAGGTCTGGGGTCTTCTGCCAGCGTTCAGTAGGTGTTCTGTAGGAGTTGTTCCACGTGTAGCTGTATTTCTGGTGTATCCGTGGGGAGGAAGGTGATCTCCGCGTCTTACTCTTCCGCCATCTTACCCGGAAGTCCTGTCTTTCTCTTTCTGACTTACTTCACTCTGTATGACAGACTCTAGGTCCATCCACCTCATTACAAATAGCTCAATTTCATTTCTTATTATGGCTGAGTAATATTCCATTGTATATATATGCCACATGTTCTTTACCCATTCATCTGATGATGGACACTTAGGTTGTTTCAATCTCCAGGCTACTGTAAATAGGGCTGCTATGAACATTTTGGTACATGTCTCTTTTTGAATTATGGTTTTCTCACGGTATATGCCTAGTAGTGGGATTGCTGGGTCATATGGTAGTTCTATTTGTAGTTTTATAAGGAACCTCCATACTGTTCTCCATAGTGGCTGTACCAATTCACATTCCCACCAGCAGTGCAAGACTGTTCCCTTTTCTCCACACCCTCTCCAGCATTTGTTGTTTCTAGATTTCTTGATGATGGCCATTCTGACTGGTGTGAGGTGATATCTCATTGTAATTTTGATTTGCATTTCTCTAATGATTAATGATGTTGAGCATTCTTTCATGTGTTTGTTGGCAGTCTGTATATCTTCTTTGGAGAAATGCCTATTTAAGTCTTCTGCCCATTTTTGGATTGGGTTGTTTGTTTTTTTGCTATTGAGCTGCATGAGCTGTTTATAAATTTTGGAGATTAATCCTTTGTCAGTTGCTTCATTTGCAAATATTTTCTCCCATTCTGAGGGTTCTCTTTTCATCTTGTTTATGGTTTCCTTTGCTGTGCAAAAGCTTTTAAGTTTCATTAAGTCCCATGTGTTTATCTTTGTTTTTATTTCCATTTCTCTAGGAGGTGGGTCCAAAAGGATCTTGCTGTGATTTATGTCATAGAGTGTTCTGCCTATGTTTTCCTCTAAGAGTTTGATAGTTTCTGGCCTTACATTTAAGTCTTTAATCCATTTTGAGCTTATTTTTGTGTATGGTGTTAGGGAATGATCTAATCTCAAACTTTTACATGTCCCTGTCCAGTTTTCCCAGCACCACTTATTGAAGAGGCTGTCCTTTCTCCACTGTGCATTCCTGCCTCCTTTATCAAATATAAGTTGGCCATATGTGTGTGGG
Source organism: Mesoplodon mirus (assembly GCF_964341445.2). Taxonomy (NCBI): domain Eukaryota; kingdom Metazoa; phylum Chordata; class Mammalia; order Artiodactyla; family Ziphiidae; genus Mesoplodon; species Mesoplodon mirus. Next base: position 200,357,403 of record NC_138976.1, on the reverse strand, counting down.
TTTATCTCTGGGCTTTCTATCCTGATCCTCTGATCTATCTTTCTGTTTTTATGCCTGTACCAGACTGTCTTAATTACTGTAGCTTTGTAGTATAGTCTGAAGTCAGGGAGCCTGATTCCTCCAGCTCCGTTTTTCGTTCTCAAGATTGCTTTGGCTATTCGGGGCCTTTTGTTTTTCCAAGCAAATTTTGAAATTTTTTGTTCTAGTTCTGTGAAAAATGCCAGTGGTAGTTTGATAGGGATTGCATTGAATCTGTAGATTGCTTTGGGTAGTAGAGTCATTTTCACAATATTGATTCTTCCAATCCAGGAGCATGGTATATCTCTCCATCTATTTGTATCATCTTTAATTTCTTTCATCAGTGTCTTATAATTTTCTGCATACAGGTCTTTTGTCTCCTTAGGTAGGTTTATTCCTAGATATTTTATTCTTTTTGTTGCAATGGTAAATGGGAGTGTTTTCTTGATTTCATTTTCAGATTTTTCATCATTAGTGTACAGGAATGCCAGAGATTTCTGTACATTAATTTTGTATCCTGCTACTTTACCAAATTCATTGATTAGCTCTAGTAGTTTTCTGGTAGCATCTTTAGGATTCTCTATGTATAGTATCATGTCATCTGCAAACAGTGACAGCTTTACTTCTTCTTTTCCAATTTGGATTCCTTTTATTTCCTTTTCTTCTCTGATTGCTGTGGCTAAAACTTCCAAAACTAGGTTGAATAAGAGTGGTGAGAGTGGGCAGCCTTGTCTTGTTCCTGATCTTAGTGGAAATGGTTTCAGTTTTTCACCAATGAGGACAATGTTGGCTGTGGGTTTGTCATATATGGCCTTTATTATGTTGAGGAAAGTTCCCTCTATGCCTACTTTCTGCAGGGTTTTTATCATAAATGGGTGTTGACTTTTGTCGAAAGCTTTCTCTGCATCTATTGAGATGATCATATGGTTTTTCTCCTTCAACTTGTTAATATGGTATATCACATTGATTGATTTGCATATATTGAAGAAACCTTGCATTCCTGGAATAAACCCCACTTGATCATCCTGTATGATCCTTTTAATGTGCTGTTGGATTCTGTTTGCTAGTATTTTGTTGAGGATCTTTGCATCTGAGTTCATCATTGATATTGGCCTGTAGTTTTCTTTCTTTGTGACATCCTTTCCTGGTTTTGGTATCAAGGTGACGGTGGCCTCATAGAATGAGTTTGGGAGTGTTCCTCCCTCTGCTATATTTTGGAAGAGTTTGAGAAGGATAGATGTTAGCTCTTCTCTAAATGCTTGATAGAATTCGCCTGTGAAGCCATCTGGTCCTGGGCTTTTGTTTTTTGGAAGATTTTTTATCACAGTTTCAATTTCAGTGCTTGTGATTGGTCTGTTCATATTTTCTATTTCTTCCTGATTCAGTCTTGGCAGGTTTTGCATTTCTAAGAATTTGTCCATTTCTTCCAGGTTGTCCATTTTATTGGCATAGTGTTGCTTGTAGTAATCTCTCATGATCTTTTGTATTTCTGCAGTGTCATTTGTTACTTCTCCTTTTTCATTTCTAATTCTATTGATTTGAGTCTTCTCCCTTCTTTTCTTGATGAGTTTGTCTAATGGTTTGTCAATTTTGTTTATCTTCTCAAAGAACCAGCTTTTAGTTTGGTTGATCTCTGCTATCGTTTCCTTCATTTCTTTTTCATTTATTTCTGATCTGATCTTTATGATTTCTTTCCTTCTGCTAACTTTGGGGATTTTTGTTCTTCTTTCTCTAATTGCTTTAGGTGCAGGGTCAGGTTGTATACTCGAAATGTTTCCTGTTTCTTAATGTGGGATTGTATTGCTATAAACTTCCCTCTTAGAACTGCTTTTGCTGTGTCCCATAGGTTTTGGGTTGTCGTGTCTCCATTGTCATTTGTTTGTAGGTATTTTTTAAATTTCCTCTTTAATTTCCTCAGTGATCACTTCGTGATTGAGTAGTGTATAGTTTAGCCTCCATGTGTTTGTATTTTTTACAGATATTTTCCTGTAATTGATGTCTAGTCTTATAGCATTGTGGTCGGAAAATATACTTGATACAATTTCAATTTTCTTAAATTTACCAAGGCTTGATTTGTGACCCAAGATATGATCTATCCTGGAGAATGTTCCATGAGCACTTGAGAAAAATGTGTATTCTGTTGTTTTTGGATGGAATGTCCTATAAATATCAACTAAGTCCACCTTGTTTAATATATCATTTAAAGCTTGTGTTTCCTTATTTATTTTCATTTTGGATGATCTGTCCATTGGTGAAAGTGGGGTGTTAAAGTCCCCTTCTATGACTGTGTTACTTTCGATTTCCTCTTTTATGGCTGTTAGTATTTGCCTTATGTATTGAGGTGCTCCTATGTTGGGTGCATAAATATTTACAATTGTTATATCTTCTTCTTGGATCGATCCCTTTATCGTTATGTAGTGTCCTTCTTTGTCTCTTCTAATAGTCTTATTTTAAAGTCTATTTTGTCTGATATAAGAATTGCTACTCCAGCTTTCTTTTGATTTCCATTTGCATGGAATATCTTTTTCCATCCCCTTACTTTCAATCTGTATGTGTCTCTAGGTCTGAAGTGGGTCTCTTGTAGACAGCATATATATGGGTCTTGTTTTTGTATCCATTCAGCCACTCTGTGTCTTTTGGTGGGAGCATTTAGTCCATTTACATTTAAGGTAACTATTGATATGTATGTTCCTATTCCCATTTCCTTAATTACTTTGGGTTCGTTATTGTAGGTATATTCCTTCTGTTGTGTTTCTTGCCTAGAGAAGTTCCTTTAGCATTTGTTGTAAAGCTGGTTTCGTGGTGCTGAACTCTCTCAGCTTTTGCTTGTCTGTAAATGTTTTAATTTCTCCATCAAATCTGAATGAGATCCTTGCTGGGTAGAGTAATCTTGGTTGCAGGTTTCTCTCCTTCATCACTTTAAATATGTCCTGCCACTCCCTTCTGGCTTGCAGAGTTTCTGCTGAGAGATCAGCTGTTATCCTGATGGGGATTCCCCTGTATGTTATTTGTTGTTTTTCCCTTGCTGCTTTTAATGTTTTTTCTTTGTATTTAAGTTTTGGTAGTTCAATTAATATGTCTCTTGGAGTGTTTCTCCTTGGATTTATTCTGTTTGGGACTCTCTGCGATTCCTGGACTTGACTGACTATTTCTTTTGTCATATTAGGGAAGTTTTTAACTAAAATCTCTTCAAATATTTTCTCAGTCCCTTTCTTTTTCTCTTCTTCTTCTGGAACCCCTATAATTCGAATGTTGGTGCGTTTAATGTTGTCCCAGAGGTCTCTGAGACTGTCCTCTGTTCTTTTCATTCTTTTTTCTTTATTTTGCTCTGCATCAGTTATTTCCACTATTTTATCTTCCACCTCACTTATCCATTCTTCTGCCTCAGTTATTCTGCTATTGATCCCATCTAGAGTATTTTTCATTTCATTTATTTTGTTTTTAATTGATGCTTGATTCATCTTTAGTTCTTCTAGTTCCTTGTTAACTGTTTCTTGCATTTTGTCTATTCTATTTCCAAGATTATGGATCTTGGAAATAGAATCTTGGATCAGCTTTACTATCATTATTCTGAATTCTCTTTCAGGTAGACTGCCTATTACCTCTTCATTTGTTAGGTCTGGTGGGTTTTTATCTGCTCCTTCACCTGCTGTGTGCTTTTCTGTCTTCTCATTTTGCTTATGTTACTGTGTTTGGGGTCTCTTTTTTGCAGGCTGCAGATTCGTAGTTCCCGTTGTTTTTGGTGTCTGTCCCCAGTGGCCTAGGTTGTTTCAGTATGTTGTGCAGGCTTCCTGGGGTGGGGGAATAATGCCTGTGTTCTGGTGGTTAAGGCTCGATCTTGTCTTTCTGGTGGACAGGTCCATGTCTGGTGGTGTGTTTTGGGGTGCCTATGGCCTTATTGTGTTTTTAGGTAGCCTCTCTGCTAATGAGTGGCGTTGTGTTCCTGCCTTGCTAGTTGCTTGGCATAGGGTGACCAGCACTGTAGCTTGCTGGTCGTTGACTGAAGCTGGGTGCTGGTGTTGAGATGGAGATCTCTGGGAGATTTTCGCTGCTTGATATTATGTGGAGCTGGGAGGTCTCTTGTGGACCCGTGTCCTGAAGTTGGCTCTCCCACTTCAGAGGCACAGCACTGACTCCTGGCTGCAGCACCAAGAGCCTTTCATCCACCCGTCTCAGAATAACAGGGAGAAAAAGCAGAAAGAAAGAATTAGTAGAAGAAAGAAAGAGAGAGGGAAAGAAAGGAAGAAGGGAAGAAAGGAAGGAAGGAAGAAAGAAAGGAGGGTGGGAGGGAGGGAGGATGGAAAGAGGGAAGGAAAGAAAGAAGGGAGGGAGGGAGGAATGAAAGCAAGAGGAAGAGTGAATGGAAGAAGGGTGGGAGGGAGGGAGGAAGGAAAGAAAGAAAGAAAGACAGGAGGGAGAGAGGGAGGAAGGAAAGAAAAAGAAAGTGGAAAGAAGAAGGGTGGGAGGGAGGGATTGAGGAAAGAAAAAGAAAGAAGGAAAGGAGGAGCGGAGAGAGGGAGGGAGGAAGGGAAGGTAGGAAAAAAAAGAGCAGGTAAAGTAAAATAGAATAAAGTATGAAATATAGTAGTGTTATTAAAATTAAAATGTAATTATTGAAAAAAAAGCGGACCAATAGAACCCTGGGACATATGGTGGAAGCAAAGCTATACAGAGAGAATCTTACACAGAAGATTACACATACACATTCACAAAAAGAGAGCAGGGGAAAAAATCAAAAATCTTGCTCTCCAATCCACGTCCTCAATTTGGGATAATTTGTTGTAAAAAGATGAAAAGGGCGAGAAATCTGAAATCTTGCTCTCTAAGTCCACCTCCTTAATTTGGGATAATTCATTGTAAAAAGAAGAAAAGGGGGGAAAGTCTTAAATCTTGTCCTCAAAGTCCACTTCCTCAATTTGGGATGATTTGCTGTCCATTCATGCACTCCACAGACACAGGGCACATCAAATGGACCATGGAGCTTTAATCTGCTGCCTCCGAGGCTGCACAGAGAGATTTCCCTGTCTCTGCTCTCACAGCTCCCGGGTCTCAGCCTTGGACCTGGCCCCGCCTCTGCACGTAGGTCACCGGAGGGCGTCCTTTCTTCGCTCAGACAGGACGGATTTAAAGGAGCCGCTGATTCGGGGGCTCTGACTCACTCAGGCAGAGGTGAGGGAGGGGCGCGCAGTGTGGGGCGGGCCTGCGGCGGCAGAGGCCAGCGTGACGTTGCAGCAGCTCATGGCGCTCCGTGCGCTTTCCCGGGAAAGCCGTCCCCGGGTCCCGGGACCCCGGCAGTGGCGGGGTGCACAGGCCTCCCAGAAGGCGGGGCGGACAGTGACCCGTGCTCGCACACAGGCCCCATGGCGATGGTGGCGGCGGCGGCGGCGGCGGCGGCAGCATCAGCCCCAGCGTCCCACGCCCGTCTCCGAGGTCCGCACCTTACCCGCGGCTCACACCTTTCTCCGGCGCTTCCCCAAGCAGCCCTCTTAATGCCCTCTCCTCGCGCACCAGGAAACAAAATGGAAAAAAGTCTCTTGCCTCTTCGGCAGCTCCAGACCCTTTCCCCGGACTCCCTCCTGGCTAGCTGTGGTGCACTAACCCCTTCAGGCTCTCTTCCTGCTGCCAGCCCCAGTCCTCTCCTTGCACTCTGACTGAAAGCCGATACCCGAGCCTCAGCTCCCAGCCCCGCCCGCCCCAGCGGCCGAGCAGACAAGCCTCTCGGGATGGTGTGTGCCTGAGGGCACTGATCCTCTGTGCCAGAATCTCTCCGCTTTGCCCTCCTCACCCCTGTTGCTGTGCTCTCCTCTGCTACTCCGAAGCTTCCCCCTCCGCCACCTGCAGTCTCCGCCCGCGAAGGGGCTTGAAGTGTGTAGAAACCTTCTCTCCTTCATGGCTCCCTCCCACTGATGCAGGTCCCGTCCCTATCCTATTGTCTCTGTTTATTCTTTTTTCTTTTGCCCTACCCAGGTATGTGGGGAGTTTCTTGCCTTTTGGGGGGTCTGAGGTCTTCTGTCAGCGTTCAGTAGGTGTTCTGTAGGAGTTGTTCCACATGTAGATGCATTTCTGATGTATCAGGATCAGAGCATCCAATCCACTGACTCCTCACTCTAAGTGAACGGGTCTCAGCAGGAGGAATGCCTGCCACTCAGCTCCTTGGTGAGAGGCCCTGGGCCAAATGGAGACGCTGTAAGAATGGCCAAAATCCAGACCACTGATAATACCAAATGCTGGCGAGGATGTGGAGCAACAGGAACTCTCAGTCATTGCTCCAACCGGGCATCCCTAAGGCCAAAGCAGGACCTACAAGTGACCTCATCCAACGGGAAAGATGAGAAGTGTGCAGCAGGCAGGGGTGCCTGTGTTTTGCTCGGCGTCCAGAGAAAGGGCAGCAGCGAGCACCTGGTCCCGAGGACGCTGGAAGGTGCTTGGCCATGAGGGTACTCTCCTCGCCTGACTTAACACTGCGGTGAGCTGCGCTGGTGGCGCTGGAGGACCTCACTGCCCAGCCTCGGGAAGGGAACACTCTTGCACTGTTGGTGGGAATGTGAATTGGTACAGCCACTATGGAGAACGGTATGGAGGTTCCTTAAAAAACTACAAATAGAACTACCATATGACCCAGCAATCCCACTACTGGGCATATACCCTGAGAAAACCATAATTCAAAAAGAGACATGTACCAAAATGTTCATAGCAGCCCTATTTACAATAGCCCGGAGATCGAAACAACCTAAGTGTCCATCATTGGATGAATGGGTAAAGAAGATGTGGCACATATATACAATGGAATATTACTCAGCCATAAAAAGAAATGAAATTGAGCTATTTGTAATGAACTGGATGGACCTAGAGTCTGTCATACAGAGTGAAGTAAGTCAGAAAGAGAAAGACAAATACTGTATGCTGACACATATATATGGAATTTAAGGAAAAAAATGTCATGAAGTACATAGGGGTAAGACAGGAATAAAGACACAGACCTACTAGAGAATGGAATTGAGGATATGGGGAGGGGGAAGGGTAAGCTGTGACAAAGTGAAAGAGCGGCATGGACATATATACACTACCAAACGTAAGGTAGATAGCTAGTGGGAAGCAGCCGCATAGCACAGGGAGATCAGCTCGGTGCTTTGTGACCACCTGGAGGGGTGGGATAGGGAGGGTGGGAGGGAGACGCAAAAGGTAGGGGATATGGGAACATATGTATATATATAACTGATTAAATTTGTTATAAAGCAATAAATAAATAAATAAAAATAAATAAATAAATTTAAAAAAAAAGAGTTGAACTTTGTGAAGTTTCCAGCTTAATTGTATGTATCTAATGATCAGCTCCTCCACATTGTTGCTGGCCTAAGGCTTAGTTCACCATATAGCAATGTATATATTGACATATTTTCCCCTCGACTTTCTGTGTTTTCCCACTTCTCAACTTTCTTTACAGACAAGCCCTTTGAAATACACTTAACTTATTTTAAAGCCAATAAGTCTTTAAAATAATATGTAATTTTTAAGATAAATCTTCTTATATAATTAGGCAGAAAATCTTATCTGCCATATTTTTCGAAACAGCATAATTTCACTCTTCTCCATGATTAATCTCTTGTATTACACAACCTTCGAGTTTTTAGCTTTATCAATGATGTGTACTTTGAAAATGTTTTAAAGATCCTACCAGTCTTTTAAAACAAACATCTTCCTTTTTTCAGTTCCAGTTTGATGTACATTTTCTGCCTTGCACCTGATTATTCCAACATCTGATGGATGGCCTTGGGAATCTAATTCTGGTATTGATTGTTTCTGCTGATTGTCTCAACTTGTTGCTGATTTCTACTTTATTGTGTAAATTTAGATCATGAGCTCATGTTTAGGTAAATAGCTGACATTGTAAGAGGCTTACGTGTGAACGCTCGTGAGCTTCAGCAGAAAGTTGGCAAAGATTGTTTTGTGTCCCTCCACTGAATTGCCCGCAAGGACCCCATTTTCTAAGTGTTGGGTCAATTCTCCCTCTAGTGGCAGGGCACTCAGACAGGGCTGCTTTTTGACCACCGCTCTGGGGAAGGGGCACTGAGTGGCCAGGGACCCGGGAAGGAGCCACTCTGCGTGTGTCCCAGGGACCCACCTGCCTGTGACCTTCGGTCACCTGGCAGGAAGCTACGACGCCCAGACCTATGGTTTCCTGTGCAGCGAGGTGTACTCTGTGGACACGTTCCAAACACACTTCAAGTAGGAGGGCGGCCTGAGTGTAAAGGTGAAAGGCCGGGCTGCTGTGTAGACCAAGACGGCGTTCTTTGGCCATGGACTAAATGCTTGTGCCACCCCACTGTGCCTACCCGGCTCTAAGGCCCCTGCACTGGGACCCCTACTCCCCTGCCCTTTGTTCAGTCACAGCAGAGTTGGCCACACCCACACCCTCAGTGAGGGCAGTGTTCCAAACTCCTGCAGCTCCGCTCCCTCTCATCAGGTTGCCATGGACTACAGAAGCTGCATCCTGAGGCCAGGGCATTACGAGAATGCCAAGTGCAGACAAGATGGCCTTAAATGATTTCCTCTTGTGTCAATTTTGGTGAACTTTAGGAGCTAGGAAATTGTCCACTTTAGAGAAATGTTCAAATTTCCTGGCATTTCATATATTCTCTGCTATAACATTGGCCTGATTCTTTCTGTATATTCTTTACTTATGTTTTTGTTTTCCTTAATCAAAGTGTGTCTTTTAATCTTTTCAAAGAATATTATTTTGACTTACTAAATCACCTCAATTTTATACGTTTTCTTTTTTATTAAGTTCTGCTCATATGTTTATTTATATTTTTTCTCTGTTCTCAGGGTTTATTGTTTTGATCTTCTGATGTAACATTGTCCTGATTCTTTCAGTATATTATTTTGCCCCATTTCATCTCAATGCTCCATGGACCCTGTCATCACAATGCACCATGCCCATCATCATAATGCTTCATGCTATTGTCAGCACAATGAAATCATAATGCTCCATGACCTCTGTCATCACAAGGCCTCAAACCCTTGTGATCACACTGTTCCATAACACTTGTCATCAAAACGCACCATGACGCCCATCATCACAATTATCCATGGTCTTCTCATCACAATGCTCCATGACCTTTGTCATCACAATGCTCAATACAATTGTCATCACAATGCTCCCTGACACTTGTCGTCAGTATGCTCCTTTAAACCTGTCATGACATGGCTCCATGCCGTTTTCATCACAATGATCCATGCCCTTTTCATCAGAAAGCTCCAAGACGTGTAATAACAATGCTCCATGCCCTTGTCATCACAATGCTCCAAGACCCCTGGAATCACAATGCTCCATGCCCCTTTTCATCAGAAGGCTCAATGAGACTTTTCATCACAAGGCTCCATGGTCTTCTCATCACAATGCTCCAGGAGGTTGTCATCACAATGCTCCATTTTCTTGTCATAATAATGCTCCATGAGCTCTGTCATCACAATACTCCATGAACATTTTCAGTCCAATGCTCCATGACCTTCTCATCACAATGCTCCGTGACACCTGTCATCACAATGCTCCATGACCACTGTCATCAAAATGTTCCATGACCCCACACAACACAATGATCTGGGACTCTTTTCATCAAAATGCTCCATTACCCTTGTCATCCCAATGCTGCATGAACCCTGTAATCACAATGCTCCGTGACACTTGACATCAGAGTGGTCCATGACGCTTGTCATCACAATGCTCCATTCCTTTGTCAGCAAAATGCTACATGACCTTGTCATCACAATGCTCCATGTGCTTATCATCAAAATACTCCATTACCATTGTCATCAGCAACCTCCATGAATCTTTGGATCACATTGCTTCATGCCCTTGTCATCACAATGCTCCATGCTCCTTGAAATCAAAATGATCCATGACCTCTGTCATCACAATGCTCCAAACATTTGTGATAACAATGTTCCATAAAACTTGTCATCACAACACTCCATGAAGCCTGTCATCACAATACTCCATGCCCTTGTCATCACAATGCTCCATGACTTTTGTCATCACAATGCTCAATACACTTGTCATCACAATGCTCCCTGAAACTTGTCGTAGAATGCTCCTTGCAACCTGTCATGAAAATGCCCCATGCCTTTTTCATCACAATGCTCCATGCCATTGTCATCACAATACTCCAACAATATGTCATCAGAATGCTCCAAGAACCCTGAAATCACAATGCTCCATGCTCTTGTCATCACAAAGCTCCATGACGCATATCATCAGAATGCTCCATGGCCTTCTCATCACAATGCACCATGACCCCTGTCATCACAATGCTCCATGACCACTGACATCACAATGCTCCATTAGCCCTGACAACACAATGACCCAGGACTCTGCTCCATGACCCTTGTCATCACAATGATACATTCCCTTGTCATCCCAATGTTCCATGACCCCAGTGATCAGAATGCTCCGTGACGCTTGTCATCACATTGCTCCATGATTCTTGTCATCACAATGCTCCATGCCTTTGTCAGGAAAATGCTACATGACCTTGTCATCACAATGCTCCATGCACTTGTCATTAAAATACTCAATTCCCATTGTCATCACAATCCTCCATGTACCTTGGGATCACATTGCTTCATGCCCTTGTCATCACAATGCTCCATGCTCCTTGAAATCAAAATGATCCATGACCTCTGTCATCACAATGCTCCAAACCCTTGTGATCACAATATTCCATAACACTTGTCATCACAACGCTCCATGATGCCTGTCATCACAATCCTGCATGCCCTCATTATCACAATGCTCCATGACCATTGTCATCACAATGCTCAATACACTTGTCATCACAATGCTCCCTGACACTTGTCGTCAGAATGATCCTTGAAAACTGTCATGAAAAGACTACATGCCTTTTTCATCACAGTGCTCCATGCCATTGTCATCACAATACTCCACAAGCTTGTCATCAGAATGCTCCATGACACTTGTCATCAGAATGCTCCATGACCCCTGTCATCACAATGCTCCATGACACCTGTCATCACAATGCTACATGCCCCCTGTCATTACAGTGCTCCATGACGCTCGTCATCACAATTATCCATGGTCTTCTCATCACAATGCTCCACGGTCTTGCCATGACAGTGCTCCAAGCCCTGGTCATCACAATGCACCATATCCCTTGTTATCACAATTCCAAACGTCCTTGTCATCAAAATGCTCCATGACACTTCTCATCACAATGTTACATGCTCTTGTCATCACAGTTCTCGATGCACTTTTCATCGCAATGCTCCATGAACCCTGTCATAGCAAGCTCCATCCTCTTGTCATCACAATGCTTCATGTCCTTGTCATCAAAATTCTCAATGGCCCTTGTCATCACAATGCTTTATGCCCTTGCCATCAAAATGCTCCATGACCCTTTTCATCACAATGCTCCAGTAGCATTGTCAACACAATGGACCATGACATATGTCATCACAATGCTCCCTGACACCTGTATTCACAATACTCCATGACCTTGTCATCACAATGTGCCATGCACATTGTCATCACAAAAATCCATGAATCTTTTCAGACCAATGCTCCATGCCCCTGTCATCACAATGCTCCATGCCCTTGTCATCGCAATACTCCATAACACCAGTCATCACAATGCTCTGTGACTCAGGTCATCACAATGCTTCATGACCTTTCTCATCACAATGGTCCATGCCCTCGTCATCACAAGGCTCTGTGACCTTTGGCACCACAATTCTCAATTAACTTTTCATCACAATGCTCCATGACACCTGTCATCACAATGCTCCAAGCCCTTGTCATCCCAATGCTCCTTGACCTCTGTAATCACAATTTTCCATGACAATTGTCATAAAAGTGCTCCATGACACTTGTCATCACAATGCTCCATGCCTTTGCCAGCAAAATGCTACATGACCTTGTCATCACAATGCTCCATGTGCTGGTCATCACAATACTCCATTACCATTGTCATCACAATCCTCCAAGAAACTTCAGATCACATTGCTTCATGCCCTTGTCATCACTATGCTCCATACTTCTTGAAATCAAAATGATCCATGACCTCTGTCATCACAATGCTACAAACCATTGTGATCAGAACGTTCCTTAACACTTGTGATCAAAACGCTCCATGATGCCTGTCATCACAATACTCCATGCCCTTTTCATCACAATGCTCCCTGACCTTTGTCATCACAATGCTCAATACACTTGTCATCACAATGCTCCCTGACACTTGCTGTCAGTATGCTCCTTGAACCCTGTCATGAAAAGGCTCCATGACATTTTCATCACAACGATCCATGCCCTTTTCATCACAATTGTCCAAGACCCCTGTAATCGCAATGCTTCATGCCCTTGTCATCAAGAAGCTCCATTGAGCATGTCATAAGAATGCTCCATGTCTTCTCATCCAAATGCTCCATGCCCGTTTGATCATAATGCTCCATGCCATTGTCATCACAATACTCCACAAGCTTGTCATCAGAATGCTCCATGACCCTTGACATCACAATGCTCCATGCCCCTTGTCATTACACTACTCCATGATGCTCGTCATCACAATTATCCATGGTCTTCTCATCACAATGCTCCACAGTCTTGCCATCTCAATGCTCCATGCCCTGGTCATCACAATGCTCCATGTCTCTTGTCATCACAATTTTCCACGTCCTTGTCATCACAATGCTCTATGACACTTATCATCACAAAGTTACATGCCCTTATCATCACAATTCTCCATGCACTTGTCATCGCAATGCTCCATGACCCCTGTCATAGCAAGCTCCATGTGCTTGTTATCACAATGCTTCACGACATGTCATCAAAATTATCAATGGCAATTGTCATCACAATGCTCCATGCCCTTGTCATCACAATGCTCCAAGCCCTTGTCATCACAAGGCTCCATTACCTTTGTCATCACAATCCTCCATGACACCTGGCATCACAATGTTCCATGCCATTGTCATCGCAATGGACCATGACATATGTCATCATAATGCAACCTGACACTTGTCTTCACAATATTCCTTGAACTTGTCATCACAATGCTCCATGCCATTGTCATCACAATGTGGCATGCACCCTGTCATCACAATAATCCATGAAACTTGTCAGACCAATGCTCCATGCCCCTGTCATCACAATGCTCCATGATCCACTGTCATCACAATGCTCCATGACTCCAGTCATCACAATGCTTCATGACATTTGTCATCACAATGGTCCATGTCTTCGTCATCACAAGGCTTTGTGACATTTGTCACCAAAATGCTCCATGAACTTTTCATCACAATGCTCTGTGACCCTTGTCATCACAATGCTCAGTGCCTTTGTCAGCACAATGCTCCATGACCCATGTCATCACAATGCGCCATGCACTTGTCATCACAATGCTCCAGAATCTTGTCATCACAATGCTCCATAAAATTTCTCATCACAATGCTCCATGCCCTTCTCATCAAAATGCTCTCTCATCACTGATACCACAATGTGCCATCAATAATCATCACAATACTCTCTCACCCCTTTCATTACAATGTTCCATGACCCCTGTCATCACAATACTACATGCCCTTATCATAACAATGCTCCATGACCCATGACATCACTATGTTCCATAACCCCTGTCATCAAAATATTCCATGACACTTTTCATCAAATTGCTCCATGACCCTGTCATCAGAATGCTCCCTGCCCTCCTCATCACAATGCACCACGCCTTTGTCATCAAAATGCTCCATGACCTTTGTCATCACAAAGCTCCATGACCTTGGGCATCAAAATGCTCCATGCCATTGTCATCACAATGCTCCATGAACAATCTCATCACATTGCTCCATGCCCTTGTCATCACACAGCTCCATGATGCTTGTCATCACAATTATCCATGGTCTTCTCATCACAGTGCTCCACGGTCTTGCCATCACAATGCTCCATACCCTTGTCATTATAATCCTCCATCACCCATGTATCTCAGTATTCCGTGCCCTTGTCATCAAAATGCTCCATGCCCACTCTCATCACAATAATCGATGAAATATTTCAGACCAAAGCTCCATGCCCTTGTCATCACAATGCTCCATTACACCTGTCATAAAAATACTCCATGACACCTGCCATCACAATGTTCCACAGCCTTGTTATCAGAAGGCTCCATGACCCTGGTCATCACATTGCTCCAAGACCCCTGTAACCAAAATGCTCCATGCCCTTGTCATCACAAAGCTCCATGACGATTGTCGTCACAATGTTCGTTGCCCTTCTCATCACCATGCTCCATGCCCTTGTTATTACAATCCTCCATGACCCATGTATCACAGTGATCCGTGCCCTTATCATCACAATGCTCCAAGGCCCATGTAATCACAATGCTCCATGCCCGGTTTCATCTCAATGCTCCATGAACCCTGTCATCACAATGCCCCATGTCCTTCATCATAATGCTTCATGCTATTGTCATCACAATGAAATCAATATGATCCATGACCTCTGTCATCACAATGCTCCAAACCCTTGTGATCACAATGAAATCAATATGCTCCATGACCTCTGTCATCACAATGCTCCAAACCCTTGTGATCACAATGTTCCATAACACTTGTCATCACAATGTCCCATGATGCTCGTCATCACAATTATCCATGGTCTTCTCATCACAATTCCCCATGACCTTTGTCATCACAATGCTCAATACACTTTTCATCACAATGCTCCATGACCTTGTCATCACAAAGCTCCATGATGCATGTCATCAGAATGCTCCATGGCTTTCTCATCACAATGATCCAACCCCTTGTCATCACAATGCTCCAAGACCCCTCTAATCACAATGCTCCATGCCCCATTTTATTAGAATGCTCAATGAGACTTGTCATCACAAGGCTCCATGGTCTTCTCATCACAATGCTCCAGGACTTTGTCATCACAATGCTACGTTCCCCAGTCATCACAATGCTCCATAACCCCTGTCATCACAATACTCCATGAACATATTCAGCCAAGTGCTCCATGACATTCTCATCACAATGCTCCATGACCCCTGTCATCACAATTCTCCATGACCACTGTCATCAAAACGCTCCAAGACCCCTGACAACACAATGATCCGGGACTCTTCTCATCAAAATGCACCATGACCATTGTCACAACAATGCTCCATGCCCTTGTCATCCCAATGCTCCATGACCCTTGTAATCACAATGCTCCATGATGCTTGTTATCACAGTGCTCCATGACACTTGTCATCAATGCTCCATGCCTTTGTCAGTAAATTGCTACATGACCTTGTCATCGCAATGCTCCATGCGCTTGTCATCACAATCCTCCATGAGCCTTGGGATCACATTGCTTCATGCCCTTGTCATCACAATGCTCCTTTCTCCTAGAAATCAAAATGATCCATGACCTCTGTCTTCAAAATGCTCCAAACCTTTGTGATCACAATGTTCCATAACACTTGTCATCACAACGTCCCATGATGCTGGTCATCACAATTATCCATGGTCTTCTTATCACAATGCTCCATGACCATTGTCATCACAATGTTCAATACACTTGTCATCACAATGCTCCCTGATAATTGTCATCAGTATGCCTCTTGAACCCTGTCATGACAAGGCTTCATGCCTTTATCATCACAATGATCCATGCCCTTTTCATCACAATGCTCCAAGACCCCTGTAATCACAATGCTCCATGCCTTTGTCATCACAAAGCTCCATGATATATGTCATCAGA
The DNA here is from genome assembly GCF_964341445.2 of Mesoplodon mirus. NCBI lineage: Eukaryota > Metazoa > Chordata > Mammalia > Artiodactyla > Ziphiidae > Mesoplodon > Mesoplodon mirus. Next base: position 200,341,628 of record NC_138976.1, on the reverse strand, counting down.
ATGCTCCATGGCCTTCTCATCACAATGCTCCACGCCCTTGTCAGCACAATGCTCCAAGACCCCTGGAATCACAATGCTCCATGCCCCCTTTTATCAGAATGGTCCATGAGTCTTGTCATCACAAGGCTCCATTGTCTTCTCATCACAATGCTCCAGGAACTTGTCATCACAATGCTCCATTCCCTTGTCATCACAATTCTCCATGACCTCTGTCATCACAATACTCCATGAACATTTTCAGCCCAATGCTACATGACCTTCTCATCAAAATGCTCCATGACCCCTGTCTTCTCAATGCTCCATGACCACTGTCATCACAATGCTACATGACCCCTGACAACACAATGATTCTGGACTCTTGTCATCAAAATGCTCCATGACACTTGTCATCACAATGATCCATGCTCTTGTCATCCCAATGCTCCTTGACCTCTGTAATCACAATGCTCCATGACACTTGTCATAAAAGTGCTCCATGACACTTGTCATCACAATGCTCCATGCCTTTGCCAGCAAAATTCTACATGACCTTCTCATCACAATGTTCCATGTGCTTGTCATCACAATACTCCATTACCATTGTCATCACAATCCTCCATGAAACTTGGGATCACATTGCTTCATGCCCTTGTCATCACAATGCTCCATGCTCCTTGAAATCAAAATGATCCATGACCTCTGTCATCACAATGCTTCATGACCCACTGTCATCACCATGCTCCGTGACTCCAGTCATCACAATGCTTCATGACGTTTGTCATCACAATGGTCCACGTCTTTGTCATCACAAGGCTTTGTGACATTTGTCACCACAATGCTCCATGAACTTTTCATCACAATGCTCTGTGACCCTTGTCATCACAATGCTCAGTGCCTTTGTCAGCACAATGCTCCATGACCCATGTCATCACAGTGCGCCATGCGCTTGTCATCACAATGCTCCACAACCTTGTCATCACAATGCTCCATAAAATTTCTCATCACAATGCTCCATGCACTTCTCATCAAAATGCTCTCTCATCACTGATACCAAAATATTCCATCAATAATCATCACAATACTCCCTCACCCCTTTCATCACAATGTTCCATGACCTCGGTCATCACAATACTATATGCACTTATCATCACAATGCTCCATGACCCATGACATCACTGTGTTCCATAACCCTTGTCATCAAAATGTTCCATGACACTTTTCATCAAATTGCTCCATGACCCTGTCATCAAAATGCTCCCTGCCCTCATCATCACAATGCACCACGCCTTTGTCATTAAAATGCTCCATGACCTTTGTCATCACAAAGCTCCATGACCCTGGGCATCAAAATGCTCTATGCCATTGTAATCACAATGCTCCATGAACAATCTCATCACATTGATCCATGCCCTTGTCATCACACAGCTCCATGACGCTTGTTATCACTATTATCCATGGTCTTCTCATCACAATGCTCCACGGTCTTTCCATCACAATGCTCCATGCCCTTGTCATTACAATCCTCCATCACCCATGTATCTCAGTATTCTGTGCCCTTGTCATCACAATGCTCCATTACACCTGTCATAAAAATCCTCCATGACCCCTGCCATCACAATATTCCACGGCCTTGTCATCACAAGGCTCCATGACTCTTGTCATCACAATGCTCCAAGACCCCTCTAATCACTATGCTCCATGCCCTTGTCATCACAAAGCTCCATGACACATGTCATCATAAAGCTCTATGGACTTCTCATCTCAATGCTCTATTCCATTGTCATCACAATGCTCCATGACCCCTGTAATCACAATGTTCCATGCCCCTTTTCATCTCAATGCTCCATGAGTGCTGTCATCACAATTCACCATGCCCATCAACATAATGCTTCATACAATTGTCATCATAATGAAATTAAAATGCTCCATGACCTCTGACATCACAATGCTCCAAACCCTTGTGATCACAATATTTCATAACACTTGTCATCACAGCGCCCCATGACGCTCGTCATCACAATTATCCATGGTCTTCTCATCACAATGCTCCGTGACGTTTGTCATCACAATGCTCTATACAGTTGTCATCACAATGCTCCGTGACACTTGTCGTCAGTATGCTCCTTGAACCCTGTCATGACAAGTCTCCATGCCTTTTTCATCAGAATGATCCATGCCCTTTTCATCACAATGCTCCAAGATCCCTTTAATCACAATGCTCCATGCCCTTGTCATCACAAAGCTCCATGACGCATGTCATCAGAATGTTCCTTGGCCTTCTCATCACAATGCTCCATGCCCTTGTCATCACAATGCTCCAAGGACCCTGTAATCACAATGCTCCATGCCCCTTTTCATCAGAATGCTCCATGCGACTTGTCATCACAAGGCTCCATGGTCTTCTCATCACAATGCTCCAGGACCGTGTCATCACAATGCTCCATTCACTTGTCATCACAATGCTCCATGACCCCTGTCATCACACTACTCCATGAATATTCTCAGCCCAATGCTCCATGACTTTCTTATCACAATGCTCCATGACCACTGTCACCACAACGCTCCATGACCCATGACAACACAATGATCCGGGACTCTTGTCATCAAAATGCTCCATGACCCTTGTCATCACAATGATCCATGCCCCTGTCATCCCAATGCTCCATGACCTCTTTAATCACAATGCTCCGTGACACTTGTCATAATAGTGCTCCATGACACTTGTCTTCACAATGCTCCATGCGCTTGTCATCACAATACTTCATTACCATTTTCATCACATTCCTCCATGAAACTTGGGGTCACATTGCTTCATGCACTTGTCATCACAAGGCTGCATGGTCTTCTCATCACAATGCTTCATTCCATTGTCTTCACAATGGACCATGACATAGGTCATCACAATGTTCCCTGACACTTGTCTTTGCAATACTCCATGAACTTGTCATCACAATGCTCCATGCTCTTGTCATCACAATGCGCCATGCTCCTTGAAATCAAAATGATCCATGATCTATTTCATCACAATGCCCCAAACCATGGTGATCACAAGGTTCCACAACACTTGTCATCACAATGCTCCATGATGCCTGTCATCACAATACACCATGCACTTGTCATCACAATGTTGCATGACGTTTGTCATCACAATGCTCAATACACTTCTCATCACATTGCTCCCTGACACTTGTCGTCATATTGCTCCTTGAACCTTGTCATGAAAAGGCTCCATGCCTTTTTCATCACAATGCTCCATGCCATTTTCTTCACAATGCTCCATGCAACTGTCTTCATAATACTCCACAAGCTTGTCATCAGAATTCTCCATGACGCTTGTCATCACAATGCTCCATGACCCCTGTCTTCAGAATGCTCCATGACACCTGTTATCACAGTGCTCCATGCCCCTTGTCATTACAGTGCTCCATGACGTTCATCATCACAGTTATCCATGGCCTTCTCATCACAATTCTTCACGGTCTTGCCATCACAATGCTCCATGCCCTGGTCATCACAATGCTCCATTTCCCTTGTCATCACAATTCTCCACGTCCTTGTCATCACAGTGCTCCATGACACTTCTCATCACAATGTTACAAGATCTTGTCATCAAAATGCTCCATGCACTTTTCATCACAGTGCTCCTTGACCCGTGTCAGACGAAGCTCCATGCGCTTGTCATCCCAATGCTTCACGACCTTGTCATCAATACTCTCAATGGCACTTGTCATCACAATGCTCCATGACCTTGTCATCACGATGCTCCTTGACCCTTGTCATCACAATGCTCCAAACCCTTGTCATCACAATGCTCCATTACCTTTGTCATCACAATCCTCCAAACACTTGGCATCACAATGCTCCATGCCATTGTCATCACAATGGACCATGACATATGTCATCACATTGCTCCCTGACACCTGTCTTCACAATATTCCCTGACCTTGTCATCACAATACTCCATGCCCTTGCCATGACAATGCGCCATGCCCACTGTCATCACAATAATCCATGAAACATGTCAGACCAAAGTTCCATGCCCCTGTCATCACAAGGCTCCATGCCCTTGTCATCACAATGCTCCATGACCACTGTCATCACAATGCTCGTGACTCCAGTCATGACAATACTTCATGACCTTTATGATCAAAATGGTCCATGCTCTCATCATCACAAGGCTCTGTGAGCATTGTCACCACAATGCTCCATGAACTTTACATCACAATGCTCTGTGACCCTTGTCATCACAATGCTCCATGCCTTTGTCAGCACAAAGCTCCATGACTTTTGTCATCACAATGCTCCATGCGCTTGTCACCACAATGCTCCATGACCCATGTCATCACAATGCACCATGCATTTGTCATCAAAATGCTCCACAAAATTGTCATCACAATGGTCCATAAGCCTTGTCATCACAATGCTCCATGCACTTCTCATCAAATGCTCTCTCACCACTGATATCACAGTGTTCCGTCACTAGTCATCACAATATTCCATCTCCCCTGTCATCACAATGTTCCATGACCCCTGTCATCACAATGCTTCATGCACTTATCATCACAATGCTCCATGACCCCTGACATCACAATGTTCCAGAACCCCTGTCATCAAAATGCTCCATGACCCTTTTCATCACAATACTCCATGACCCCTGACATCACAATGTTCCATAAGCCCTGTCATCAAAATGTTCCATGGCCCTTTTCATCAAATTGCTCCATGACACTGTCATCACAAAGCTCCCTGCCCTTCTCATCACAATGCACCACGCCCTTGTCATCAACATGCTCCATGACCTTTATCATCACAAAGCTCCATGACCATTGGCATCACAATGCACCATGAACACTATCATCACATTGCTCCATGCCCTTGTCATCACAAATCTCCATGATGATTGTCATCACAATGTTCGATGCCCTTCTCATCACCATGCTCCATGCCCTTGTCATTACAATCCTCCATGACCCATGTATCACAGTGTTCTGTGCTCTTGTCATCACAATGCTCCATGCCCACTCTCATCACAAAAACCATGAAACTTTTCAGACCAATGCTCCATGCCCGTGTCATCACAGTGCTCCATGACCCCTGCCATCACAATGTTCCACGGCCTCGTCATCACAAGGCTCCATGACCCTTGTCATCACAATGAACCAAGACACCTGTAATCACAATCACCCCTGCCATCACAATGCTCCAGGCCCTTGTCATCACAAAGCTCAATGACGCGACATGCGTCATCAGAATGCTCCATGGCCTTCTTATCATAATGCTCCATGCCCTTGTCATCACAATGATCCAAGACCCCTGTAATCACAATGCTCCATGCCCGGTTTCATCTCAATGCTCCATGAACCCTGTCATCACAATGCACCATGCCCTTCATCATAATGCTTCATGCTATTGTCATCACAATGAAATCAATATGCTCCATGACCTCTGTCATCACAATGCTCCAAACCCTTGTGATCACAATGTTCCATAACACTTGTCATCATAATGTCCCATGATGCTCTTCATAATTATCCATGTTCTTCTCATCACAATTCTCCATGACCTTTGTCATCACAATGCTCAATACACTTGTCATCGCAATGCTCCATGACCTTGTCATCACAAAGCTCCATGACACATGTCATCAGAATGCTCCATGGCCTTCTCATCACAATGATCCAATAACTTGTCATCACAATGCTCCAAGACCCCTTTAATCACAATGCTTTATGCCCCATTTCATTAGAATGTTCAGTGAGACTTGTCATCACAAGGCTCCATCGTTTCTCATCACAATGCTCCAGGACCATGTCATCACAATGCTCCATTCCCTAGTAATTTCAATCCTCCATAACCCCTTTCATCACAGTACTCCATGAACATCTTCAGCCCAATGCTCCATGACATTCTCATCACAATGTTCCATGACCCCTGTCATCACAGTGCTCCATGACCACTGTCATCACAATGCTCCATGACCCCTGACAACACAATGATCCGGGACTCCTGTCATCAAAATGCTCCATGACCATTGTCATCACATTGATCCATGCCCTTGTCATCCCAATGCTCCATGACCCCTGTAATCACAATGATCCGTGACGCTTGTTATCACAGTGCTCCCTGAACATTGTCATCACAATGTTCCATGCCTTTGTCAGCAAATTGCTACATGACCTTGTCATCACAATGCTCCATGCACTTGTCATCACAATCCTCCATGAACCTTGGGATCAAATTGCTTCATGCCCTTGTCATCACAATGCTCCTTGCTCCTAGAAATCAAAATGATCCATGACCTCTGTCATCACAATGCTCCAAACCCTTGTGATCACACTGTTCCATATCACTTGTCATCACAACGCTCCAAGATGCCTGTCATCACAATACTCCATGCCCTTGTCATCACAATGCTCCATGAGCTTTGTCATCACAATTCTCAATACACTTGTCATCACAATGCTCCCTGACACTTGGCGTCTGAATGCTCCTTGAACCCTGTCATGAAAAGGCTCCATGCCTTTTTCATCACAATTCTCCATGCCCGCTCCCATCACAATAACCATGAAACATTTCAGACCAATGCTCCATGCCCGTGTCATCACAATGCTCCATGACTCCTGCCATCACAGTGTTCCACAGCCTTGTTATCACAAGGCTCCATGACCCGTGTCATCACAATGATCCAAAACAACTGTAATCACAATGCTCCATGCCCTTGTCATCACAAAGCTCCATGACGCATGTCATCAGAATTCTCCATGGCCTTCTTATCATAATGCTCCTTGCCATTGTCATCACAATGCTCCAAGTCCCATGTAATCACAATGCTTCATGCCCCTTTTCATCTCAATGCTCCATGAACCCTGTCATCAAAATGCACCATTCCCATCATAATAATGCTTCATGCTATTGTCATCACAATGAAATCAATATGCTCCATGACCTCTGTCATCACAATGCTCCAAACCTTTTTGATCACAATGTTCCATAACACTTGTCATCACAATGTCCCATGATGCTGGTCATCACAATTATCCATGGTCTTCTCATCACAAGGCTCCATGACCTTTGTCATCACAATGCTCAATACACTTGTCATCACAATGCTCTATGTACTTGTCATCACAAAGCTCCATGACACATGTCATCAGAATGCTCCATGGCCTTCTCATCACAATGCTTCAAGCCCTTGTCATCATAATGATCTAAGACCACTGTAATCACAATACTCCTTGCCCCTTTTCATCAGAATGCTCTATGAGACTTGTCATCACAAGGCTCCACGGTCTTCTCATCACAATGCTCCAGGACCTTGTCATCACAATGCTCCATTCCCTTTTCATCACAATGCTCCATGCCATTGTCATCACAATACTCCACAAGCTTGTCATCCAAATGCTCCATGACCCTTGTCATCACTATACTCCATGAAACCTGTCATCACAATGCTTCATGACACGAGACTTCACAATGCTTCATGCCCCTTGTCATTACAGTGTTCCATGATGCTCGTCATCACAATTATCCATGGTCTTCTCATCACAATGCTCCACGGACTTGCCATCACAATGCTCCATGCCCTGCCATCACAGTGCTCCATGTCCCTTATCATCACATTTCTGCACGTCCTTGTCATCACAATGTTCCATGACACTTCTCCTCACAATGTTACCTGCTCTTGTCATCACAATTCTCGATGCAATTGTCATTGCAATGCTCCATGACTGCTGACATAGCAAGCTCCATGCGCTTGTCATCACAATGTTTCACGACCTTGTCATCAAAATTCTCAGTGGCCCGTGTCATCACAATGCTCCATGCCCTTGTCATCACAATGCTCCATGACCCTTGTCATCACAATGCTCCAAGCCCTTGTCATCACAATGCTCCATTACCTTTGTCATCACTATCCACCATAACATTTGGCATCACAATGCTCCATGTCATTGTCATCACAATGGACCATGACATATGTCATCACAATGCTCCCTGACACCTGTCTTCACAATACTCCATGCCCTTGTCATCACAATCCTCCATGCCCTTGTCATCACAATGCGCCATGCCCATTGTCATCACAATAATCCAAGAAACTTGTCAGAGCAATGCTCCATGCCCCTGTCATCACAATGATCCATGCCCTTGTCATCACTATGCTCCATGACCCCTGTCATCACAATGCTCCATGACTCTAGTCATCACAATGCTTCATGACCTTTGTCATCACAATGGTCCATGCCCTCGTCATCACAAGGCTCTGTGATCGTTGTCACCACAATTCTCCATGAACTTTTCATCACAATGTTCTGTGACCCCTGTCATCACAATGCTCCATTCCTTTGTCAGCACAATGCTCCATGACCCTTGTCATCACAATGCTCCATGCGCTTCCCAGCACAGTGCTCCATGACACATGTCATCACAATGCGCCATGCGCTTGTCAACACAATGCTCTACAACCTTGTCATCACAAAGATCCATAAACCTTTTCATCATAATGCTACATGCCCTTATCCTCACAATGCTCTATGCCCTTTTCATCACAATGCTCCATGACCCCTGTCATCACAATTCTCTGTGATTCCACTCATCACAATGCTTAATGTCCTTTGTCACCACAATCCTCCATGAACTTCTCATCACAATGCTCCGTGACCCTTGTCATCACAATGCTCCATGCGTTTGTCAGCACAATGCTCCATGACCCATGTCATCACAGTGTTCCATGCACTTGTCATCACTGTGCTCCAAAACCTTTTCATCACAATTCTCCATAAACCTTGTCATCACAATGCTCCATGCACTTCTCATCAAAATGCTCTCTCACCACTGATATCCCAATGTTCCATCAGTAGTCATCGCAATACTCCCTCACCCCTGTCATCACAATATTCCATGACCCCTTTCATCACAATGCTCCATGCCCTTGTTATCACAATGCTCCATGACCACTGCCATCACAATGTTCCACGGCCTTGTCATCACAAGGCTCCATGACCCTTGTCATCACAATGCTCCAAGACCCACGGTGACAGTAATCAATGAGAACGTGCCCATGGTGGCAGTTCTCATAGTGACAATTCTTGTGAGAGTGCTCATGGTGGCAGTGCTCTTGGTAACAGTGTTCTTGGTGACAGTGCTCATGGTGGCAGTGCCGATGGTGAGACTACCGATGGTGACACTGCCCATGGTGACAGTGCACTTGGTCGTCGTGCATCTGGTGGCAATTCCAAAGAGTGACAGTGCCCATGGTGAGATTGCTCATGGTGATAGTGCCCATGGTGTTTGCCCATGGTTACAGTGCTCATGGTGACAGTACCCATGGTGACAGTGCCCCTGGTGACAGTGAACACTGTGAGACTGCCCATGGTGGCTGGGCCCATGGTGACAGGTCTTATCATGATAGTGCTCAAGGTACCAATGTTCATGGTAATAGTGCTCACGATAGCAGTTCCCACAATGAGAGTGCCAATGGTGCGAATACTGACTCTGACAGTGCCCATAATGACTTTTCACTCTGTGACAGTGCCCTTGGGGACAGTTAGCACGGTGAGAATTCTCACAGTGATAGTGCCCATTGTTTCAGTTTTCATAGTGACAAGATCCATGGCGTCAGTGCCCATCATGGCATTGCTCATGGTAATAGTTCTCACAGTGACAGTGCCCATGGTGATATTACCCATGGTGACAGTAATCAGTGATAAAGTGCTCATGGTGACAGTGCCCAAGGTGATAGTGCACATGGTCACAGTGCAAAATGGTGACAGTGCCCATGGTGACATTGGTTAATGTGATAGTCCTTGTGGTGATAGTGCACATGGTGACACTGCCCACCGTGACAGTGCTCTTGTTGACAGTGCTCACGGTGATAGTGCCAATGTTGGAAGGGTCCATCGTGAAAGTGCCCATGGTGACAGTTCTTATGGTGAGAGTGCTCAGAGTGGCAGTGCTCATGGTGAAAGTGCCCATGGTGACAGAGCTCACAGTGACATTGCCCATAGTTATAGTGTCCATGGTGACAGTACTAACAGTGAAATTGGCCATGGGGACACTGCCCAGGGTGACAGTGCCCATGGTCACAACCCTCATGGTGATAGTGCTCATGGTGACAGTGCCCACTGTAACAGTGACCACGATGACAGTTCTAATGGTGATAGTGCCCATGATGACAGTGATCATGGTGACAGTCCACATTGTGCCAGTGCCCAAGGTGACAGTGCTTACGGTGACAGTGCCCATGATGACACTTCTCACGGAGACAGTGCTCACGGTGACATTGCCCATGGTGACAGTGACCACGGTGACTGTTCTACAGGTGATAGTGCCCATGATGAAAGTGCTCATGGTGACAGTCCACATTGTGCCAGTGCGCAATGTGACAGTGCTCATGGTGACAGTGCCCATGGTCACAACCCTCACAGTGAAGGTGCTCATGGTGACAGTGCACATGGTGGTACTGAGAATGGTGACAGTGCTTATGGTGACAGTGGACATGGTTGCAGTACCCATGGTGATAGTGCTGAAACTGACAGTGCCTTTGGTGATACTGCCCATGGTGAGTGTGCTCACGTTAATAGTGCCCATGGTGGCAGTTCCCATTGTGAAAGTGCTCATGATGACAGTGTTCATGTTGGTAGTTCCCATGGTGACAGTGCTCATGGTGATAGTGACCATGGTAAAAGTGCACATGGTGGCTATGCCCTTGGTGACAGTGCCCATGATTACAGTACTCATGGTGATAGTGCCCATGGTGACAGTTCACATGGTGGTAGTGCACATGGTGACAGTGAAAAATGGTGACAGTGCCCATGCTGACAGTTCTCATGGTGACAGTGCACACGGTGACAAGCCATGCTGACAGTGCTCATGGTAGCAGTACCCGTGGTGACAGTGCTCACAGTGACAGTGCCCATGGTGGCAGTGCCCATGGTGACATTGCCCACGTTGACAATGCCCATGGTGACAGCGCCCATGTTGCCATTGCCTATGGTGACAGTGCTCACAGTGACAGTACCCATGGTAACAGTGACCACGGTAAGAGTGCTCATGGTGATAGTGTCCATGGTGACAGGGCTCATTGTGACAGTCCTCATTGTGCCAGTACCCATAGAGACAGTGCTCACGGTGACAGTGCCCATGGTGACAGTGACCACGGTGAGAGTGCTCACGGTGGTAGTGCTCACAGTAATAATGCTCATGGTGACAGTGCCAATGACAACAGTGCTCACGGTGACAGTGCCCATGGTGATAGTTCCCATGGTAAGAGTCCGCACCTTGATAGTGCCCATGGTGGCAGTTCCTATTGTGAAAGTGCTCATGATGACATTGCCCATGTTGGTAGTTCCCATGCTGACAGTGCTCACGGTGATAGTGACCATGGTAACAGTGCAGATGGTGGCTGTGTCCTTGGTGACAGTGCCCATGATGACAGTACACATGGTGACAGTTCTCATGGTGACAGTGCACATGGTGACAACCATGCAGACAGTACTCACGGTGACAGTTCTCATGCTTGCAGTACCCATGGTGACAGTGCTCACAGTTATAATACCGATGGTGGCAGTGCCCATGGTGATAGTGCCCATGGTGACACTGCCCATGATGACAGTGCCCATGGTGACAGTGCCCATGGCACCATTGCCTATGGTGACAGTGCTCATGGTAACGGTGCCCATCGTGTCAGTGATCATGGTGAGTGCTCACAGTGATAGTGCCCATGGGGACAAGGCTCATGGGACCAGTCCGCATTGTGACAGTACCCATGGCAACAGTGCTCATGGTGACAGTGACCACAGTGAGAGTGGTCATGGTGATAGTGTTCACGGTAATAGTGCTCATGGTGACAGTGCAAATGGTGAAAATACCCATGGTGACTGTACTCATGGTGAAAATACCCATGGTGGCAGTTCTCATGGTGACAGTGCTCATAATAGCAGTGCCCAAGGTAGTGAAAGTGCTAATGGTGACAGTGCTGTTGGTGGCAGTTCCCATGGCGACAGTATCGATGGTAACTCTGTGCATTGTTACGGTGCCCATTGTAACCGTGCTCATGGTGATAGTGCACATTGTTACAGTGCCCATGGTGGTAGTTCACCTGATGACAGTGCTAAATAGTGACAGTGCACATACTGACAGTGCTCATGGTGATAGTGCCCATGGTGACAGTGCACACGGTGATAATGGGCATTGTTACAATGTTCATGGTGACAGAGACCAAGGTGGCAGTGGCCATGGTGACAGTGCCCACAATGACAGTGCCCATGGTTACAGTGCCAACAGTGACAGTGCCCATGGTAATGCTTCTCACGGTGACAGTGCCCATGGGGTCACTTAGCATGGTGAGATTTCTCATAGTGATAGTGCCCATTGTGACAGTGCTCACAGTGACAATACCCATGGTGCCAGCGCCCAGAGAGACATTCTGCATGGTCACATTTCTCATGGTGAAATTGCCTATGGTGATATTACCCATGGTGACACTGCACATGGTGGCAGTGCAAAATGGTGACAGTGCCCATGGTGACATTGCTCATGGTGACTTTGCTTATGGTGATAGTCCTTACGGTGACAGTGCACATGGGGACACTGCACACAGAGACTGTTCATGGTGACAGTGTTCACGGTGATAGTTCCCATGGTGAGAGTGTCCATGGTGACAGTGCCCATAGTCACAATTCTAATGGTGTAGTGCTCACAGTGACAGTGCACATGGTGAAAGTACCCAGGGTGACAGTACTCATGGTGACAGTGCTCATGGTGATAGTTACTATGGTAACAGTGCCCACGTTCACAATTCTCACAGCGATGCCTATGGTGAGAGTATCTAGGTTGAAAATGCCCATGGTGACCGTGCCCATGGTGTCATGCCCATGGTGACAGTGCTCATGGTGACAGTGCTCATGTTGGCAGTGCCATAAATAACAGTGCTCATTGTGGCAGTGCTCATGATGACCATGCTCATAGTGAGAGTGCCCATGTTTACAGTGTTTATGGTGATAGATGTCACGGTGTCAGTGCCCACTGGGACAGTGCCCAAGCTGACAAAGCCCATGGTGATACTTCCCATTGTGACAGTTCCCACGGTGACAGTGCCCATGGTGACAGCGCCCAGTGTGACAAGGCCCATGGTGACAGTGCTCACGGTTACCATGCCCATGGTGACAGTGCCAATGCTGAGAGTGCCAATAGTGACAGTGCTCATGGTGAAACTGCCCATGGAGACATTGCCCATGGTGATAGTGCTCACGGTGGCAGTGCAAAATGGTGACAGTGCCAATGGTGATATTGCTCATGGTGACATTGCTTACGGTGATCATCCTTATGGTGATAGTGTGTATGGTGAAAATGCACACAGTGACAGTGCTCATGGTGACAGTGTTCACAGTGATAGTGCCGATGGTGAATGTGCCCATGGTGACAGTGCCCACAGTCAAAATTCTCATGGTGTAGTGCTCACAGTGACAGTGCCCAGGGTGACAGTATTCATGGTGATAGTGCCCATGGTGAGAGTGCCCATGTTCACAACTCTCACGGTGATAGTGCCCATGGTGACAATACCCAGGGTGACAGAGCTCATGGTAAAAGTGCTTATGGTGACAGTGCCCATGGTGACAGTACCTAAGGTGACAATTCCCATGGTGAGAGTTCTCATGGTGACAGTGCCCATGGTGACAATACCCAGGGTGTCCTGCCCACGGTGACAGAGATCATGGTGACACTGCTCATGTGGACAGTGCCATAAGTGACAGTGCTCATTGTGGCAGTGCTCATGGTGACCGTGCTCATGCTGACAATGCCCATGGTTACAGTGCTTATGGTGGTAGATATCATGGTGGCCATGCACACGGTGACAGTGCCCATGGTGACAGTGCCCAGGCTGACAAAACCCATGGTGATATTTCCCATTGTGACAGTGCCCACGGTGACAGAGCCCATGGTGACACTGCCCAAGATCACAGTGCCCATGGGGAGAGTGCTAATGGTGACTGTGACCATGGTGACAGTGCCCATGGTGACAGCGCCCAGTGTGACAAGGCCCGTGGTGACAGTCCTCATGGTGATCGTGCCCATGGTGACAGTGCCAATGCTGAGAGTGCCAATAGTGCCAGTGCTTATGGTGAAACTACCCATGGAGACATTGCCCATGGTGATAGTGCTCATGGTGACAACCCCACGGTGACAATGCTAATGGTGATAGTCCCCGTTATGAGAGTTCTTACATTGAATGTGACCATGGTGAGAGTTCTCACGGTGACAGTGCCTATGGTGAAAATTCTCATAGTGACTGTGCTCATGGTGACAGTGCCCATGGTGATATTACACATGGTGACAGCACTCATGGTAAAAGTGCCCATGGTGACACTGCACATGGTGGCAGTGCAAAATGGTGACAGTGCCCATGGTGATTTTGCTTATGGTGACATTTCTTACGGTGATAGTCCTTATGGTGATAGTGTGCAACATCAGTACGGTCACCGTGAGCACCATCACAATGGGTGTTGTCACCCTGGGCGCTGTCACCATGGGCACAGTCACCATTAGCAGTCTCACCATGGACACTGTGACCACCACAATGAGCACTGTCACTTAGGACACTGTCCACATGAGCAGTGTCACCATGATCACTCTCACCATGGGCAGGACACCCTGGGTATTCTCACCATGGGCACTGTCACCATGAGCACTCTCACCATAGGAATTGTCACCTTAGGTACTTTCACCATGGGCACTGTCACTGTGAGCACTTTTACCATGAGCTCTGTCACCCTGGGTATTGTCACCATGGGCACTATCACCGTGAGAATTGTGAACATGGGCACTCTCACCATGGACACTATCACCATGAGCAATGTCACCATGAATAATGTCACCCTATATATTGTCACCATGGACACTGTCACCGTGAGAATTGTGACTATGGGCACTGTCACCATGGGCACATTCACCATCAGCTCTATAGCCGTGAACACTCACCATGAGCACTGTCACTGTGTGCAGTTTCACCATACACATGATCACCGTAAGGACTATCACCATAAGCAATGTCACGATGAGCAATATCACCATGGGCACTGTCACCATTTTGCACTGCAACCATGTGCAGTGTCACCATGGGCACTTTTACCATGAGTATTGTCACCATGGGTAATATCACCATGGGCACTGTCACTGTGAGCACTGTCACTATGAGAATTTTCACCATAGGCACAGTCACCGTGAGAACTGTCACCATGGGCACTGTCAACATGGAGACCATCACCTTGAGCATTGTCACCATGAGAAATGTCACCATGGTTACATTCAACGTAAGAACAGTCACCATGGGGACTATCACCATTGGCACTGTCACTGTGGGGTTGTCACCATGAGCACTATCACCATGGGAAATGTCTACATGGACAGTTTCACCATGAACACTGTCACCATGAGCACTGTCACCATGGGCCTTGTCACACTGTGCGGTGTCACCATGGGCACTGTCACCGTGGGCACTGTCACAATGGGAAGTATCACCATGGGCTTTGTCAGCATGGGCACTGTCCCCGTGGCATTGACACCGTGACATATATCACCATAAACACTGTAAACACGGGCACTGTCACCATGAGCACGGTCACCATGAGCACTGCCACAATGAACACTGTTATTTATGGCACTGTCAACATGAGCACTGTCACCATGGGCATGAAACCATGGGCACTGCCACCATGTGCAATGTCACCATGGGTAATATCACCATAGACACTTTCACCGTGAGAAATGTGACCATGTGGAATGTCTCTATGGGCACTGGCACCATGGGCATTGTCACTGTGAGCACTGTCACAACGGGCACTATCACCATGAGAAATCTCACCATGCTAACTGTCCCCATGGGCACTGTCACCGTGAGAAGGGTCACTGTCATTGTGTCACTCTGTCACTGTCGGCACTGTCACCATGGGCACTGTCATTGTGGGCACTGTCACCATGGCCACTGCCACCTTGGTCTCTGTCACCATGAACACTGTAACCATGCCCATTATCACCGTGTGAACTGTCACCATGGGCACTATCACCATGAGCACTGTCAGCATGTGCACTGTCACTATTTAACACTGTCACCAGGTGAACTACCACCATGGGCACTGTCACGATGTGCACTATCACCGTGAGCACAGTTACCATGGGCACTGTAACAATGCACAATGTCAGCATCGGTGCTGTCCCCATGGGAACTGCCACCAATAGCACTGTCACAATTAGCACTGTCACCACGAGCACTGCCACCTTGGGCACTGCTAATATGAGCACTGTCACCATGAGAACTGTCGCTATGAGAACTGCCACCATGTGTATTTTCACCATGAGTACTGTCACCATGGGTATTGTCACCATTTGCACTGTCACCATGAGCTCTATTACCGTGAGCACTATCACCGTGAGCACTCTCACTGTGGTCACTGTCACCATGAGCACTGTCGTCATGGATACTGGCACAATGCGGACTGGCACCATGAGCCCTGTCACCATGGGCACTATCATCATGAGCACTCTCACTGTGGTCACTGTCACCATGGGCACTCTAACCATGAGCACTGTCACCATAGGCAATGTCGCCGTGGGCACTGTCATCATGGGCAGTGTCACCATGGGCACTGTTACCATGGGCACTGCCATCAATGGCACTATCACTGTGAGCACTGTCACCATGGGTACTGCAACCATGAGAAGTGTCTCCGTGAGTACTTTCTGCATGGGTTGTCACCATGTGCACTGTCACCATGAGAACTGTCAACATGGGCATGGTCACCATTTTTCACTGCCACTATGTGCAATGTCACCATGGGCACTATCACCGTGAGAACTGTCACCATGAGTACTGTCACCATGGGAACTACCAAAATGGACAATGTCATCATGAGCACTTTCACAATGGGAACTGCCACCATGGGCACTATCAAGGTGTGGACTCTCACCATGGTCACTGTCACCATGGGCACTGTCACTGTGAGCACTCTTACCTTCGGCACTGTCACCATGAGCACTATTACTGTGAGCACTACCACCGTGAGCCCTCTCACCATGGTCACTGTCACCATGGGCACTGTCATCGTGAGCACTGTCACCTTGAGCAATGGCACAATGTGGACTGTCAGCATGAGCATTGTCACCATGGGCACTATCACTGTTAGAAATGTCACCGTGGTCACTGTCACCATGTGAACTGTCACCATGGGCAGTGTCACCATCGGTAGTCTCACCATGGGCACTGCCACCATGATCACTGTCACCAAGAGCACTTTCACCACGAGCACTGCCACCATGAGCACTGTCACAAGAACTGTCACTATGAGAACTGCCACCATAGGCACTTTCACCATGATTACTGTCACCGTGGGTATCGTCACATTATGTACTGTCAACGTGAGTACTATCACCGTGAGCACTATCACCCTGAGCACTGTCACCACGGGCATGACACCATGGACGCTGTCATCATGGGCATTGTCACCCTAGGTACTCTCACCATAGGCATTATCACTATGAGAATTGTGAACATGGGCAATGTCACTGTGAGCACTAAACCATGAGAATTGTGACTATGGGCACTGTCACCATGGACACTCTCACCATGGGAACTATCACCGTGTACACTGTCACCATGAACACTGTCACTGTGGGCAGTATCACCATGTGCACTGTCACCGTAAGGACTATCACCGTTAGCAAAGTCACCATGAGCAATGTCACCATGGGCGCTGTCAACATTTTTCACTGCCACCATGTGCAGTATCACCATGGGTAATATCACCATAGGCACTTTCACTGTGAGAAATGTGACTGTCTGGAATGTCTCGATGGGCACTGGCAACATAGGCCTTGTCACTGTGAGCACTGTCACAACGGGCACTATCACCATGAGAAATCTCACCATGCTAAGTGTCCCCATGGGCACTGTCACCGTGAGAAGCGTCACCATGGCACTGTCACTGTCGGCACTGTCACCATGGGTACTGTCATTGTGGGCACTGTCACCATGGTTACTGCCACCTTGGTCTCTGTCACCATGAACACTGTAACAATGCCCATTATCACCGTGTGCACTGTCACCATGGGCACTATCACCATGAGCACTGTCAGCATGTGCACTGTCACTATTTAGCACTGTCACCAGGTGAACAACCACCATGGGCACTGTCACGATGTGCACTATCACCGTGAGCACAGTTACCATGGGCACTGTAACAATGCGCAGTGTTACCATCGGTGGCTGTCCCCATGGGAACTGCCACCAAGAGCACTGTCACCATTAGCACTGTCACCACGAGCACTGCCACTTGGGCACTGCTATTATGCGCACTGTCACCATGAGTACTGTCATCATGGGCACTGTCACCAAGGGCACAGCCACCATCTGCACTGTTACCATGGTCACTTTCTCAGTGAGCACTGTCACCATGGGAACTACCAACTTGAGCAATGTCATCATGAGCACTTTCACAATGGGAACTGCCACCATGGGCACTATCAACGTGCAGACTCTCACCATTGGCACTATCAACATAGGCACTATCACTGCGAGCACTGTCACCATTGGCCCTGTCACCATGAGCACTATTACTGTGAGCACTAGCACTGTGAGCACTCTTACCGTGGTAACTGTCACCATGGGCACTGTCACTGTGAGCACTGTCACTATGTGTACTGGCACAATGCGGGCTGTCACAATGAGCCCTATCACCATGGACACTATCACCATGAGCACTCTCACCGTGGTCACTGTTACCATGGGTACTGTCACTGTGAGCACTGTCACCATAGGCAAAAGCACCGTGGTTACTGTCACCATGGGCACTGTCATCATGGGTATTGTCACTGTGGGCTGTGTCACCATGGGCACGGCCACCATGGGCACTAGCACTGTGAGCACTGTCACCACAGGTACTGCTACCATGTGCACTGTCACTGTGAGCAATGTCAGCATGGGTTGTCACCGTGTGCACTGTCGCCATAAGAACTGTCAGCATGGACACTGTCACCATTTTTCACTGCCACCATGTGCACTACCACCATGTGCACTCTCACCATGGGCACTGTCACCGTGAGCACTGTCACCATGAGTACTGTCATCATGGGCACTGTCACCAAGGGCACAGCCACCATGGGCACTGTTACCATGGTCACTATCACCATGGGAACTACCAACGTGGGCACTATCATCATGAGCACTTTCACAATGGGAACTGCCACCACGGCACTATTAACGTGAGCACACTCACCATGGGCACTATCACCCAGGGCACTCTCAGTTTCAGGACTATCACCATGGGTACTGCAACCATGACCACTGTCACCATTAGCCCTGTCACCATTCTCAGTATCACCATGTGCACTGTCACCATGGGCACTATCACCATGAGAACTGTCAGCCTGGGCACTGTCACCATGGGTATTGTGACTTGGTGCACTGTCACCGTGAGCACTGTCACATTGGGCACTGGCACAATGTGGACTGTCACCATGAGCACTGTCATCATGGGCACTCTCACCATAAGAACTGTCACCATGTGCACTTTCATGATGGGCACTTCCAACATTGGCACTATCACCGTGAGCACTGTCATCAAGAGCACTGTCACGGTGGGCAGTGTCACCATGCACACTGTCACCATGAACATGGTCACCATAAGCACTATCACCATGAGCACTGTCACCATGAGTACTGTCACCCTGGGTATTTTCACCATGGACACTGTCACTGTGAGCACTACACCATGAGAATTGTGACTATGGGCACTGTTACTATGGACACTCTCACCATGGCAACTATCACCATGAACACTGTCACCATGGACACTGTCACCGTGTGCAGTGTCACCATGTGCACTGTCACCGTAAGGACTATCACTGTAAGCAAATTCGCCATGAGCAATGTCACCATGGGCACTGTCACAATCTTGCATTGCCACCATGTGCAGTGTCACCATGGGTAATATCACCATAGGCACTTTCACCGTGAGAAATGTGACCGTGCAGAATGTCTCTATGGGCAGTGGCACCATGGGCATTGTCACTGAGAGCACTGTCACAACGGGCACTATCACCATGAGAAATCTCACCATGCTAACTGTCCCCTTGGGCACTGTCACCGTGAGAATTGTCACCATGGGCACTGTCACTGTTGGCACTGTCACCATGGGCACTGTCATTGTGGGCACTGTCACCATGGCCACTGCCACCTTGGGCTCTGTCACCATGAACACTGTAACAATGCCCATTATCACCGTGTGCACTGTCACCATGGGCTCTCTCACCATGAGCACTGTCAGCATGTGCACTCTCACTATTTAGCACTGTCACCAGGTGAACTACCACCATGGGCACTGTCACGATGTGCACTATCACTGTGAGCATGGTTACCATGGGCAATGTAACAATGCTCAGTGTCACCATGGGTACTCTCCCCATGGGAACTGCCACCAAGAACACTGTCACCATTAGCACTGTCACCACAAGCAGTGCCACCTTGGGCACTGCTATTATGAGCACTGTCACCATGAAAACTGTCGATATGAGAACTGCCACCATGGGTATTTTCAACATGAGTACTGTCACCATGGGTATTGTCACCATTTGCTATGTCACCATGAGCACTATTACCCTCAGCACTATCACCGTGAGCACTCACCGTGGTCACTGTCGCCATGGGTACTGACACAATGCGGACTGGCACCATGAGCTCTGTCACCATGGGAACTATCACTGTGAGCACTCTCACTGTGGTCACTGTCACCATGGGCACTGTTACCATGAGCACTGTCACCATAGGCAATAGCGCTGTGGGCACGGGCACCATGGGCACTATCATCATGGGTAGTGTCACCATGGGAACTGTAACCATGGGCACTGCCACCATGGGCAATATCACTGTGAGCACTGTCACCATGGGTACTGCAACAAAAATAACTGTCACCGTGAGTACTGTCTGCATGGGTTGTCACCGTGTGCACTGTCACCATGAAAAGTGTCAACATGGGCACTGTCACCATTTTTCACTGTCACCATATGAAATGTCACCGTGGGCACTATTACCATGAGAACTGTCACCATGAGTACTGTCATCATGGGCACTGTCACCAAGGGCACAGCTACCATGTGCACTGTTACCATGGTCACTATCACCGTGAGCACTGTCACCATGACAACTACCAACATGGGCACTGTCACCATGAGCACTTTCACAATGGGAACTGCCACCATGGTCACTATTAACATGAGCACACTCACCATGGGCACTATCACCAAGGGCACTGTCAGTTTCTGCACTATCACCATGGGTACTGCAACCATGACCATTGTCACCATAAGCACTGTCACCATTCTCAGTATCACCATGTGCACTGTCACCATGGGCACTATCACCATGAGAACTGTCAGCCTGGGCACTGTCGCCATGGGTATTGTGACTTAGGGCACTGTCACCATGAGCACTGTCACCTTGGGCACTGGCAATATGTGGACTGTCACCATGAGCACTGTCATCATGGGCACTATTACCGTTAGAACTGTCACCGTGGTCACTGTCACCATGGGCACTGTCACCGTGAGCACTATCACCATGAGGGATGTGACCATGGGCACTGTCACCATGGGCAGTGACCCCATGGACAATTTCACTGCTAGTACTGTCACCATGGACACTATAACTATGGGCACTGTCACCGTGAGCTCTGTCACCATGGACACTTTCATCATGAGCACTGCCACTGTGACCATTCTCAACATAAGAAATGTCACCATGGGCACTTTCACGATGGGCCCTTCCATCAATGGCACTATCACCGTGAGCACTGTCAACAAGAGCACTGTCATGGTGGGCAGTGTCACCATGCGCACAATCACCTCAAAGACTATCACATTAAGCAATGTCACCATGGGCACTGTCACCATGAGCACTGTAACCATGGGCAATCTCACCATGGGCACTATCACCATGAGCAATATCACCACCGGCACTTTCACTATTTTGCACTGCCACCAGATGCACCATGACCATGTACAGTGTCACCAGGGGCAGTGTCTAACATCGGTAGTCTCACCATGAGCACTGCCACCATGAACACTGTCACCAAGAGCACTTTCACCACGAGCACTGCCCCCATGAGCACTGTCACAAGAACTGTCACTATGAGAATTGCCACCATGGGCACTTTCACCCTGATTAATGTCACCGTGGTTATTGTCACGTTGGGCACTGTCAACGTGAGTACTATCACCATGAGCACTATCACCCTGAGCCCTGTCACCATGGGCACAGCCTCAATGCGGACTGTCACCATGAACAGTGTCACCATGGGCACTATCATGGTGAGAACAGTCACCGTGGTCACTGTCACCATGGGCACTGTCACCGTGAGCACTGTCACTAAGAGCATTATCACCATAGGCACTGTCACCGTTAGAATAGTCACCATGGGTACTGTCAACATGGAGACTATCACCTTGAGCACTGTCACCATGAGCACAGTCACCATGAGCACAGTCACCATGAGCAATTTCAACAGGGTCACTTTCACCGTGAGAACTTTCACCACGGGGACTCTCACCATTGTCACTGCCTCCGAGGGGTTGTCACAATGAGCACTATCAACATGGGGAGTGTCTCCATGGGCAGTTTCACCATGAGCACTCACTATTGGCACTATCACCACTGGCACTGTCAGCATCGGCACGGTCACCGTGAGCACTGTCACCATGGGCACAGTCACCATTAGCACTGTCACCATGGGCACAGTCACCATTATCACTGTCACCATGGGCACTGTCACAATGGGAAGTATCACCATGGGCTTTGTCAGTATGGGCACTTTCACCATGGGCATGGCCACCATGACATGTATCACCATAAGCATTGTAACCATGGGCACTGTCACCATGAGCACGGTCACCAAGAGCACTTCCACAATGAGCACTGTCACTTATGGCACTGTCCACATGAGCAGTGTCACCATGATCACTGTCACCTTGGGCAGGACACACTGGGTATTGTCACCATGGGCAATATCACCATGAGCACACTCACAATGGGAATTCTCACCTTAGGTACTGTCACCATGGGCACTGTCACCACAAGCACTTTTACCATGAGCTCTGTCACCCTGGGTATTGTCACCATGGGCACTATCACATTGAGAGTTGTGAACATGGGCACTCTCACCATGGACACTATCACCATGAGCAATGTCACCATGAATACTGTCAACCTGTGTATTGTCACCATGGGCACTGTCACCATGAGCACTACACCGTGAGAATTGTGACTATGGGCACTGTCACCATGGGCACATCCACCATCAGCACTATCGCCGTGAACACTGTCACCATGAGTTCTGTCACTGTGTGCAGTTTCACCATACACACTATGACTGTAAGGACTATCACCATAAGCAATGTCACAATGAGCAATATCACCATGGGCACTGTCACCATCTTGCACTGCCACCATGTGCAGTGTCACCATGGGCACTTTTACCATGAGTACTGTCACCATGGGTAATATCACCATGGGCACTGTCACCATGAGCACTCTCACTATGAGAATTTTCAACATAGGCACTGTCACCGTGAGAACTGTCACCATGGGCACTGTCAACATGGAGACCATCACCTTGAGCACTGTCACCATAATCAATGTCACCATGGTCACATTCAACGTAAGAACTGTCACCACGGGGACTATCACCATTGGCACTGTCACCATGGGGTTGTCACCATGAGCACTATCATCATGGGCAATATCTCCATGGGCAGTTTCACCATGAGCACTGTCACTATTGTCTCTCTCACCATCGACACTGTCACCATGGGCACAGTCACTGTGAGGACTGTCACCATGGGCCCTGTCACACTGGGCACTGTCACCATGGGCAATGTCACTGTGGGCACTGTCACAATGGGAAGAATGAGCATAGGCTTTGTCAGCATGGGCACTTTCGCTGTGGGAACTGACACCGTGACATCTATCACCATAAACACTGTAAACAGGGGCACTGTCACAATGAGCATGGTCACCGTGAGTACTGCCACAATGAGCACTGTTATTTATGGCACTGCCAACATGAGCACTATCACCATGAGCACTGTCACCATGGGCATGACACCATGCGCACTGTCACCATGGGCATTGTCACCCTAGGTACTCTCACCATAGGCATTATCACTGTGAGAATTGTGAACATGGGCACTGTCGCCATGGGCACTATCACCATGAGCACTGTCACCATGAGTACTGTCACCCAGGGTACTTTCACCATGGGCACTGTCACTGTGAGCACTACACCATGAGAATTGTGACTATGGGCACTGTCACCATGGACACTCTCAACATGGGAACTATCACCGTGAACACTGTCACCATGAACACTGTCACTGTGTGCAGTGTCCCCATGTGCACTGTCACCATAAGGACTATCACAGTAAGAAAAGTCACCATGAGCAATGTCACCATGGGCACTGTCACCATTTTGCACTGCCACCATGTGCAGTGTCACCATGGGTAATATCACCATAAGCATTTTCACCGTGAGAAATGTGACCTTGCAGAATGTCTCTATGGGAACTGGCACCAAGGGCAAGGTCACTGTGAGCACCATCACAACGGGCACTATCACCGTGAGAAATCTCACCATGCTAACTGTCCCCATGGGCACTGTCACCGTGAGAAGTGTCACCATGGGCACTGTCACTGTTGGCACTGTCACCATGGGCACTGTCATTGTGGGCACTGTCACCATGGTCACTGTCACCTTGGGTTCTGTCACCATGAACACTGTAACAATGCCCATTATCACCGTGTGCACTGTCACCATGGGCACTATCACCATGAGCACTGTCAGCATGTGCACTGTCACTATTTAGCACTGTCACCAGTTGAACTACCACCATGGGCACTGTCACGATGTACACTATCACCGTGAGCACAGTTACCATGGGCACTGTAACAATGCGCAGTGTCACCAACGGTACTGTCCCCATAGGAACTGCCACCAAGTGCAGGGTCAGCATTAGCACTGTCACCACGAACACTGCCACCTTGGGCACTGCTATTATGAGTACTGTCACCATGAAAACTGTCGCTATGAGAACTATTCACCATGGGTATTTTCAACATGAGTACTGTCACCATGGGTATTGTCACCATTTGCACTGTCACCATGAGCACTATTACCGTGAGCACTATCACCATGAGCACTCTCACTGTGGTCACTGTCACCATGAGCATTGTCACCATGGGTACTGGCACAATGCGGACTGACACCATGAGCCCTGTCACCATGGGCACTATCACTGTGAGCACTCTCTCTGTGGTCACTGTCACCATGGGCACTGCTACCATGAGCACTTTCACCATAGGCAGTGGCGCCGTGGGCACTCTCACCATGGGCACTGTCATCATGGGCAATATCACTGTGAGCACTGTCACCATGGGTACTGCAACAAAGAGAACTGTCACTGTGAGTACTGTCTGTATGGGTTGTCACCATGTGCACTGTCACCATGAGAACTGTCAACATGGGCACTCTCACCATTTCTCACTGCCACCATATGCAATGTCACCGTGGGCACTATCACAATGAGAACTGTCACCATGAGTCCTGTCATCATGGGCACTGTCCCCAAGGGCACTGCCACCATGGGAACTACCAACATGGGCAATGTCATCATGAGCACTTTCACAATGGGAACTGCCACCATGGGCACTATCAATGTGCGGACTCTTACCATGGGAACTATCACCATGGGCACTGTCACTGTGAGCACTTTCAACTTCGGCACTGTCATCATGAGCACTATTACTGTGAGCACTACCACCGTGAGCACTCTCACCATGGGCACTCTCACCGTGAGCACTTTCACTCTGGGGACTGGCACAATGCGGACTGTCACAATGAGCCCTGTCACCATAGACACTACCACCATGAGCACTCTCACCGTGGTCACTGTTACCATGGGTACTGTCACTGTGAGCACTGTCACCAAAGGCAAAGGCACCGTGGGCACTGTCACCATGGGCACTGTCATCATGGGCATTGTCACTGTTGGCAGTGTCTCCATGGACACTGCCACCATGGGCACTATCACTGTGAGCACTGTCACCATGGGTACTTCTACCATGAGCACTGTCAGCATGGGTTGTGACTGTGTGCACTGTCAACATGAGAACTGTCAGCATGGGCACTGTCACCATTTTTCACTGCCACAATATGCACTACCACCATGTGCACTACCACCATGTGCACTGTCACCATGGGCGCTATCACCGTGAGCACTGTCACCATGAGTACTGTCATCACGGGCACTGTCACCAAGGGCACAGCTACCATGTGCACTGTTACCATGGTCACTATCACCGTGAGCACTGTCACCATGGGAACTACCAACATGGGCACTGTCACCATGAGCACTTTCACAATGGGAACTGCCACCATGGTCACTATTAACATGAGCACACTCACCATGGGCACTATCGCCAAGGGCACTGTCAGTTTCTGCACTATCACCATGGGTACTGCAACCATGACCATTGTCACCATAAGCACAGTCACCATTCTCATTATCACCATGTGCACTGTCACCATGGGCACTATCACCATGAGGACTGTCAGCCTGGGAACTGTCGCCATGGGTATTGTGACTTAGGGCACTGTCACCATGAGCACTGTCACATTGGGCACTGGCAATATGTGGACTGTCACAATGAGCACTGTCATCATGGGCACTATTACCGTTAGAACTGTCACCGTGGTCACTGTCACCATGGGCACTGTCACCGTGAGCACTATCACCATGAGAATTGTGACTATGGGCACTGTCAACATGGACACTCTCACCATGGGAACTATCACCGTGAACACTGTCACCATGAACACTGTCAATGTATGTAGTGTCACCATGTGCACTATCACCATAAGGACTATCACCGTTAGCAAATTCACCATGAGCAATGTCACCATGGGCACTGTCACCATTTTGCACTGCCACCATGTGCAGTGTCACCATGGGTAATATCAACATAGGCACTTTCACCCTGAGAAATGTGACCGTGCCAAATGTCTCTATGGGCACTGGACCATGGGCATTGTCACTGTGAGCACTGTCACAACGGGCACTATCACCGTGAGAAATCTCACCATGCTAACTGTCCCCATGGGCACTGTCACCATGAGAAGTGTCACCATGAGCACTGTCACTGTCGGCACTGTCACCATGGGCACTGTCTCCATGAGCACTATCACCATGAGGGATGTGACCATGGACACTGTCACCATGGGCAGTGACCCCATGGACAATTTCACTGTTAGTATAGTCACCATGGACACTATAACTATGGGCACTGTCACCGTGAGCTCTGTCACCATGAGCACTCTCACTATTGGCACTATCCCCATCGGCACTGTCAGCATCGGCACGGCCACCTTGAGCCCTGTCACAATGGGCGTTGTCACACTGGGCACTGTCACCATGGGCAAAGTCACCGTTAGCGCTCTCACCATGGGCACTGTGATCTTGGGCACTGTCACCACGGGCTCTGTCACCGTGGGCACTGTGACAATGGGAAGTATCACCGTGGGCTTTGTCAGCATGGGCACTCTCACCATGGGCACGGCTACCATGACATCTATCACCATAAGCACTGTCACCATGGGCACTGTCACCATGAGCACGGTCACCATGAGCACTGCCACAATGAGCACTGTCACTTATGGCACTGTCCACATGAGCAGTGTCACCA
Source organism: Mesoplodon mirus (assembly GCF_964341445.2). Lineage (NCBI taxonomy): Eukaryota > Metazoa > Chordata > Mammalia > Artiodactyla > Ziphiidae > Mesoplodon > Mesoplodon mirus. Next base: position 200,313,871 of record NC_138976.1, on the reverse strand, counting down.
TGATCACTGTCACCATGGGCAGGACACCCTGGGTATTGTCACCATGTGCACTGTCACCATGAGCACTCTCACCATGAGAATTGTCACCTTAGGTACTGTCACCATGTGCACTGTCATCATGAACACTTTTACCATGAGCTCTGTCACCCTGAGTATTTTCACCATGGGCACTATCACCGTGAGAGTTGTGAACATGGGCACTCTCACCATGTGCACTATCACCATGAGCAATGTCACCATGAATACTGTCACCCTGTGTATTGTCACCATGGGCACTGTCACTGTGAACACTACACCGTTAGAATTGTTACTATGGGCACTGTCACCATGGGCACATTCACCATCGGCACTATCGCCATGAACACTTTCACCATGAGCACTGTCACTGTGTGCAGTTTCACCATACACACTAGCACCGTAAGGAATATCACCATAAGCAATGTCACCATGAGCAGTATCACCATGGGCACTGTCACCATTTTGCACTGCCACCATGTGCAGTGTCACCATGGGCACTTTCACTATGAGTACTGTCACCATGGGTAATATCACCATGGGCACTGTCACCATGAGCACTGTCACTATGAGAATTTTCACCATAGGCCCTGTCACCATGAGAACTGTCACCATTGGCACTGTCAACGTGGAGACCATCACCTTGAGCACTGTCACCATGACCACTGTCACCATGAGCAATGTCACCATGGTCACATTCAATGTAAGAATTGTCACCACGGGGACTATCACCATTGGCACTGTCACCGTGGGGTTGTCACCAGGAGCACTATCACCATGGGCAATATCTCCATGGGCAGTTTCACCATGAGCACTGTCACTATTGGCACTCTCACCATTGACACTGTCACCATGGGCACGGTCAACGTGAGCAGTGTCACCATGGGCCTTGTCACACTGGGCGCTGCCATTATGGGCACTGTCACCATGGGCACTGTCCCAATGGGAAGTATCACCATGGGTTTTGTCAGCGTGGGCACTGTCACCGTGGGCACTGACACCGTGACATCTATCACCATAAACAGTGTAAACATGGGCACTGTCACAAAGAGCATGGTCACCATGAGCACTGCCACAATGAGCACTTTTATGGCACTGCCAACATGAGCACTGTCACCATGGGCATTGTCACCCTAGGTACTCTCATTATAGGCATTATCACTGTGGGAATTGTGAACATGGGCACTGACTCCATGGGCATTATCACCATGAGCACTGTCACCATGAGTACTGTCACCCAGAGTATTTTCACCATGGGCACTGTCACTGTGAGCACTACACCATGAGAATTGTGACTATGGGCACTGTCACCATGGACACTCTCACCATGGGAACTATCACCGTGAACACTGTCACCATGAACACTGTCAATGTATGCAGTGTCACCATGTGCACTGTCACCATAAGGACTATCACCGTTAGCAAATTCACCATGAGCAATGTCACCATGGGCACTGTCACCATTTTGCACTGCCACCATGTGCAGTGTCACCATGGGTAATATCACCATAGGCACTTTCACCCTGAGAAATGTGACCGTGCCAAATATCTCTATGGGCATTGTCACTGTGAGCACTGTCACAACGGGCACTATCACCGTGAGAAATCTCACCATGCTAACTGTCCCCATGGGCACTGTCACCGTGAGAAGTGTCACCATGAGCACTCTCTCCGTGGTCACTGGCACCATGGGCACTGTCACCGTGAGCACTATCACCATGAGGGATGTGACAATGGACACTGTCACCATGGGCAGTGACCCCATGGACAATTTCACTGTTAGTACAGTCACCATGGACACTATTACTATGGGCACTGTCACCGTGAGCTCTGTCACATGGGCAATTTCACCATGAGCACTGCCACTCTGACCACTCTCACCATTAGAACTGTCACCATGGTCATTTTAACGATGGGCACTTCCAACATTGGCACTATCACCGTGAGCACTGTTACGGTGGGCAGTGTCACCATGCACACTATCACCGCAAGGACTATCACATTAAGCAATGTCACCATGGGAACTGTCACCATTTTGCACTGCCACCATGTGCAGTATCACCTTAGGCACTGTCACCATGAGCACTTTATCACTGAGTACTGTCACCATGGGTAATAGCACCATGGGCACTGTCACAGAGAGAACTATCACTGTGAGCAATGCCATGATGGGCACTGGTGCCATGGTTCTTGTCACCATGAGCACTGAAACAATGGGCACTATCACCGTGAGAAATCTCAGTGTGCTAACTGTCCCCAAGGGCACTGTCACAGAGAGAAAAGTCACCATGGGCACTGTCACAGTATTCTCACCATTGGCAGTCTCATTGTGGGCACTGCCACCATCAGCACTATTACCATGAACACTGCTACCGTGAGCACTATCATGATAAGAACGGTCAACATGGGCACGGCCACCATGGGCACTCTCACGGTGTGCACTGTCACCAGGGGCACTGTCACCATGGGCACTGTCACCATGAGCACTGTAACCATGGGCACTCTCACCATGGGTACTATCACCATGAGCAATATCACCATGGGCACTGTCACTATTTTGCACTGCCACCAGATGCACCATGACCATGTGCACTGTCACCATGGGCAGTGTCACCATGGGTAGTCTCACCATGGGCACTGCCACCATGAGCACTGTCACTGAGAGCACTCTCACCACGAGCACTGTCACAAGAACTGTCACTATGAGAACTGCCACCATGGGCACTTTCACCATGATTGCTGTCACCGTGGGTATTGTCACCTTGGCCCTGTCAACGTGAGTACTATCACCGTGAGCACTATCACACGGAGCCCTGTCACCACGGGCACAGCCTCAATGCGGACTGTCACCATGAACACTGTCACCATGGGCACTATCACGGTGAGAGCATTCACCGTGGTCACTGTCACCATGGGCACTGTCACCATGAGCACTGTCACTAAGAGCATTATCACCATAGGCACTGTCACCGTGAGAACAGTCAGCATGTGCACTGTCAACATGGAGACTATCACCTTGAGCACTGTCACTATGAGCACTGTCACCATGAGCACTGTCACCATGAGATAATTCAACAGGGTCACTTTCACCATGAGAACGTTCACCACGGGGTCTCTCACCTTTGGCACTGCCTCTGCGGGGTTGTCACGATGAGCACTATCACCATGGGCAGTGTCTCCATGGGCAGTTTCACCGTGAGCACTCTCACTATTAGGACTATCACCATCGGCACTGTCATCATCATCACGGACACTGTGAGCACTGTCACAATGGGCGTTGTCACACTGGGCGCTGTCACCATGGGCACAGTCACCGTTAGCACTCTTAGCATGGGCACTGTGATCTTGGGCACCGTCACCATGGGCTCTGTAACCTTGGGCACTGTCACAATGGGAAGTATCACCATGGGCTTTGTCAGTGTGGTCACTGTCACAGTTGGCATGGCCCCCGTGACATCTATCACCAATCAAAGTAGCTTTATTTTGGTAATGCCAGGCTGCTTTAATGTTCAAACATGAAATTCATCCCAGGAATGAATTAGAGTGGGAAAAAAAGTCTTTTAAAACAGAAGCCTTGGGAATTCCCTGGTGGTCCAGTGGTTAGAACTTGGCGCTTTCACTGCTGTGGCCCTTGAGTCCAATCCCTGGTCAGGGAACTAAGATCCTGCAAGACATGAGGCAGGGCCCTGAAAAAAATAAAAGAAAATAATGAAGTCTTAACCAGGAGAAGCACAAGATTGAATACACATAACAGATAACACCTTATGACAAGTAGGTGAAGATTATGGAATATTCTAAATTTTAAAACAAAAAGAAACTTTTAAAGATTCAAAAGGATGTGACTAATATTGTACATAGGCAAAAAATAAAATGAAATAAAATATACATATGATGGGAGCCCAAAAATCCAGATGCCCAAATCCTGTCTCTGAAGATTCTCTCTCAATGGGTTCTAGATTTCCTCTATGTTTCAAAACCTACAAGTGATTCTGATACAACTCACAGACACAATGTAAAGCTTCTGCTTTGCAGGAAAGAATACCAGATTATTCTGTTATTTTATAGTTATACTAACAGGTTGTACTATTGATGGATAAGTCTGATGTCAAAATGCACTCCCCAGTAGGGATAAAAAAGGAACTAGTAGTCTCTACTGCTACTTGGTGGCAGCATGCATGTATTGCAAGAACAATTATTGTAGGAATCCAAATTAGTGGAACATTTTAGAATTGGAAGACTACATACAGATCATCTAGTCAAGCTTCCAACTATTATAGTTGTAAAAACTATGGCCCATATAAATGAAATGATTTATCTCCAAAGAGTGTTAGTGAAAGAGTATGAAATAAAAAAAATATATATATATATATCTCTGAACTTTTAATTTAGTGCTGTTTTTATTAATCTCAAGTACTAGCTTAAACTTCAGTGTGACAGATTTGGGATTGAATTCTTGCTCAAATTTACTGATTGTGTGCCTTTTAGTAAGTTACTAAAACACTATTTATTTTTTTAACAGCTTTATGTATTTATTTATTTTTGGCTGCATAGGCTCTTCATTGCTGTGCACGGGCTTTCTCTAGTTGCAGTGAGTGGGGGCTACTCTTTGTTGCAGTGCACAGGCTTCTCATTGGGGTGGCTTCTCGTTGTTGCTGAGCATGGAGTGTATATGCGTGGGCTTCAGTAGTTGTGGTTCACGGGCTCTAGAGCGCAGGCTCAATAGTTGTGGCGCACGGTCTTAATTGCTCCGTGGCATGGGCAGTCTCATTTGCAGGTTCTGGGGAGGATTAAATGAGCTCATGTGATATCCAAGTGACTGAGGCAGAATAGGCTCGGGATGAATCTTTGCTTGGCTTTCATTAGCTGTGGAGAAGAGGATGACAGCTTGGTGCCTCTCCAACTTTCATATGGGTGTGCCTTTCTTGGGGATCTTGTTAAATGCTGGCTGGTATTCAGTAGTTCTGGGTGGGGCCTGGATTCTGTGCTTCTAAGAAGCTCCTAGGTGATGGTGATGCTGAGGGCAAGGGTCCAGCTCCTGCATTTCTCCCTTTCTGGAAGAGCAGGACGTCTGCACCCCGGGAGGAGAAAACATCCACAAAGTGACTACTAGGCACCAGCTTCCCTTACAGGCAAGGGACCTTTACCACTGCTCTCAACCATTGCGTCTGAGGTGCAGCAAGCCAAAACACTGAGATGCTGAGGTTTGAAGCAAAGAGGAGGTTTATTCACAGTGCAGCCAAGCGAGGAAGTGACATGAGAATATGTGTCAAATCCTCCTTCCCAAAGGCAAGGGGCTTGGGGTATCTGTGGGATAAAGAATAAAGAAGCAAGGTAGTATGGGTCATGGGGAGCATGAGGAAAGGTGATTGGAAAAAGATGTGCTCATCATTGTTCTGAGCTGCTGTAATAGGCTACAGGGCTCAGCACATTCTCAGGTTGGAGTTTTTGGCCCTCTGATGGCAGAAGGTCAAAAGGCACTTGCCCAGGTGGAAGATCGGTGGTCCTCTCCACTCTAAACCAGCTCTGCCTAACTAGGCACAGCTGATTCCAAGTTCCTGGACAATACCGGGACAAACATCTTATTGCTTCTGCTACATGCTACTTGGAGGACGTGCAAGTGTTCAAGGTACCTTGATGAGTGAAGACAGGATTTCACTAATCATGACACATGGTTTCACTTCCAGGCGAGCAGAAGAGACCTGTAGGCTGAGTCTGGCTCCTGGCACATGGAATTGGAGGCAGATGGTTTAAAAACGGGCTCTCCCACCCTCTGTGTGATCTTAGGTAGATAAGACTATTGAACCTTTTCTCCAATTAAAATGTGTGACTGGAAACACACTTAGTGGTATGTCTGACACACAGTAGTTATGTTACCGTAGGTCATACTTGGAAACTGAAGCTGTGGTTTTGAGGGATCATCAAAACCAGTACAATGGTTGCCATGTTTCTCCTTGTTCATCCTGGTGACAAACCTGGTAGAGAGAGCTCCATCCTTTCCCACAGGACCACACGCCTAGTACTTAGATTGAAGTGGTTATGTCTCACTTAAGGCACCTTTTCCTTTTCCTTCCTTCTTTATTCTTCATTACTCTTCATCCATCTGGCCTTTCTAAATTTTACAGAAAACAAAACCATTTCTCAATGGATGCAGATACTACCCCAAGTTAATATTCCAACCAAGTTCTTGATCTTCCGGGTCTCATCACCAGAAATTTCTGAGCCTAAATCTTCTCTAGTTTCTAGGATCACTCATTTTCTCATTTCTCCCTTCTCCTTTGAATTCAGAGTCTTGCCAATTTAGTCCCTTCCCTAACCACAACTTATAATAAGGTGACACAACAAAGTGATGAAAGTCGAGACGGTCTGGTTTTAATCCTGGGTTTTTGCCACCTACTTACTGTGTGGCATTAGGCAAGCTATTCTCTGGACCTCAGTTTCCCCCCCAAAGTGAATATTATGAATATTACCTGCCGGGCTTCCATAGTGGTGCAGTGGTTGGGAGTCCGCCTGCTGATGCAGGGGGCACGGGTTCATGCCCGTATCCGGGAGGATCCCACATGCCATGGAGCGGCTGGGCCCGTGAGCCATGGCCGCTGAGCCTGCACGTCCAGAGCCTGTGCTCCACAATGGGAGAGGCCACAACAGTGAGAGGCCTGCGTACCACAAAAAAAGAACATTACCTGCTTATAGGGTTGCCATTATGAGGAATATGTGGGTTAATACTTGGTAAGAACTTAGAATAGTACTTGTTATAGTCTAAGCACTACAGTTGTGCTTTTTAATAATAATAAATGAAATTCCACATGTATACCTTACTCAACTTTCTGTCATAACATTGAAGTGTTGGTCTATTTTTTTGTTTTGTTTTGTTTTGTTTTGTTTGTTTGTTTTTTGTATTTTTCTATTTTTGTATTTTTTTTTCTGCTTTATATCTGTTGGGTCTTGTCAGCCTGGAAAGGAGGTGAGGTGTCCGTAGCTTTGGTGTCAGATGTGCTGCCTGCCGAAGCACCGACGCCCAACAACGCCATGACCGCCAAAGCCGTGAATGGGTGCTAGAGAAAGCAGGAGCAGAATGGAAGATGAAGGCGTGGGAAGGAGGTGTGCTGTCCATAGGTTTGGGGTCTGAGGTGCTGCCTGCTGAAGCACCAATGCCCGACAAAGCCGTAAGTTGGATGCTGGAGAAAACAGGAGCAGAATGGAAGATGACGGCGTGGGAAGGAGGTGTGGTGTCCATAGGTTCGGGGTCAGACGTGCTGCCTGCTGGAGCACTGATGCCCACCAAAGCCGTAAATGGGGTGCTGGGGAAAACAGGAGCAGAATGGTAGATGATGGCGTGGGAAGGAGGTGTGGTATCCATGGCTTCCATATCAGAGCTGCTGCGTGCTTGATCTGAGAGCAGAGAGTGACAGTGGGAGAGCTTCTCACTCCTTTTATATCTGACGGCTCCGCCTGCCTCTGTGACATGTCCATTGTACGTGTCACAGAGAAAGGGCAGGCGGGGCAGTGGGTGAGGCAGGGGGCACATGCAAGCCCAGTTGGTGGAGAAACCCCAGCCCAAAGGCAAAGGGCAGGGCCCCTTCTGGACTTTCTAGTGGCTGGGTCTTCTCGCTGTGGGTGGCAGGTGTTTGGCACGGGATGGGCCACCATGCGGAGACTGTTGGGGACTGTGGAAGCCTTCTCCTTCAGAGCTCACCCTGCCTGGGCACCGGCTCTGCAGGCCCCACAGCCGTGCGTATGTACTGGCCAGCGCTTCCCCACCACGGGGCCCAGAGGTCAGAGCCTGCTCAGAGCTGATGGCAGGAGGCACTCAGAGCTTGCCAGGGTGTGGGCCACATCCTCCGGGGACCTCCTCTGCTTCTCTGTGAGGCCTGGAGACAGGATCGCCTTCTCCAGGGCTGCTCAGCTGCCAGCATCACCATGAGCCAGGTGGCGAAGGTTTCTGAGCAGGAGATGCAGAGCCCTGATCCGACTGGATGCTGCACCCCACAATGTCCCTTCCTGGCAGGTAGGTTCTTTCTTCACTTCTTTTTTGAAATTTGGTCAAACATGATGAAAAGAGGCATGGAGCATTGTGATTACAGGGGTCTTGGAGCATTGTGATGACAAGGGCATGGAGAATAGTGATAAGAAGGCCATGGAGCACACTGATGACATGCATAATGGAGCTTTGTGATGACAAGGGCATGGAGCATTGTGATTACAGGGCTCTTGAAGCACTGTGATGACAAGGGTCATGGAGCAATGTGCTGACAAGTGCATGGAGCACTGTGATGCCAAGGGTCATGGAGCATTGTGATGAAAAGTTCATGGAGCATTGTGGTGACAAAGGTCACAGAGCATTGTGATGACGAGGGCATGGACCATTGTGATGATAAAGGTCATGAAGCATTGTGATGACTGGAGTCACGGAGCATTGTGATGACAGTGGTCATGGAGCATTGCGATGACAAGGTCATGGAGCATTGTGATGACAGGAGCATGGAGCATTGGTCGGACAAGTTTCATGGATTATTGTGATGACAGTGGGCATGGCGATATGTGATGACAAGGGCATGGAGCATTGTGATGACAAGGTCACAGAGTATTGTGAAGACTGGTGTCAGGGAGCATTGTGATGACATATGTCATGGTCCATTGTGATGACAATGGCATTGAGCATTGTGATGCCAAATGTCACGGAGGATTGTGATGAACAAGGTAATGGAGCATTGTGATGACAAGGGCTTGGAGCATTGTGATGACAAGGGCCATTGGGAATTTTGATGAAATATTCGTGAAGCATTGTGATGACAAGCGCATGGAGCTGGCTATGACAGGGGTCATGGAGCATTGCGATGACAAGTGCATGGAGAATTGTGATGACAAGAGCATGTAAGATTGTGATGAGTAGTGTCATGGAGCATTGTGATGACAAGGACGTTGAGAATTGTGATGACAAGGGACATGGAGCTCTGTGATGGCAAGACCGTGGAGCATTGTGATGACAGGCATCATGGAGCGTTGTGATGAAAAGTGTTATGGAACATTGTGAACACAAGGGTTTGGAGCATTGTGATGACAGAGGTCATGGATCATTTTGATTTCAAGGAGCATGGAGCATTGTGATGACAAGGGCATGAAGCAATGTGATCCCAAGGTTCATGGAGGATTGTGATGACAATGGTAATGGAGTATTGTGATGACAAGCGAATGGAGCATTGTGATGACAAGGTCATGTAGCATTTTACTGACAAAGGCATGGAGCATTGTGATGACAAGCGTCATGGAGCACTGTGATGACAAGCGTCAAGGAGCATTGTGACTACAGGGGTCATGGTGCCTTGTGATGACAAGGCTGAGGAACATTGTGATGGCAGGGGTCATGGAGCATTGATGTGACAGGGGTAATGGAGCAGTGTGATGACAAGTGGAGGGAGCATAGGTCTGAAAAATTTCATAGATTATTGTGATAAGAGTGGGCATGGAGCATTGTGATGACAAGGGCATGGAACACTGTGATGACAAGCGTCACGGAGCATTTTGATTACAGGGTCCATGGAGCATTGGGATGATAAGTGCATGGATCATTGTGATGACAAGTGTCATGGAGCATTTTGATGACAAGAGTCCCGGATCATTGTGTTGTCAGGGGTCATGGAGCATTGTGATAACAGTGGTCATGGAGCATTGTGATGACAGGGGTCATGGAGCTTTGTGATGAGAAGGTCATGGAGCATTGGGCTGAAAATATTCATGGAGTATCGTGATGACAGGGGTCATGGAGCATTGTGATGACAAGGGAATGGAGTATTGTGATGACAAGTTCCTGGAGCATTGTGATGAGAAGACCATGGAGCCTTGTGATGACAAGTCTCATGGAGCATTCTGATGAAAAGGGGCATGGAGCACTGTGGTTACATGGGTCTTAGAGCATTGTGATGACAATGGCATGGACCATTCTGATGAGAAGGCCATAGGGCATTCTGATGAAGTCATGGAGCTTTGTGATGACAAAGGCATGGAGCATTGTGATTACAGGGGTCTTGGAGCATTGTGATGACATGGATCATGGAGCCTTGTGATGACACGGCCGTGGAACATTGTGATGGCAGGGGTCATGGAGCATTGTTACGACAGGGGTAATGGAGCATTTTGATGAAAAGGGCATGGAGCATTGGTTTGAAAATTTTCATGGTTTATTGTGATGAGAGTGGGCATGTAACATTGTGATGACAAGGGCAAGGAACAGTGTGATACATGGGTCATGGAAAATTGTAATGACAAGGGCATGGAGCATTGTGATAAGAAGGGCATCGAGCATTGTGATGACAAGCGTCATGGAGCTTTGTGATGACAAGGACATGGAGCAATGTGAGGAGAGTGTTCATGGAGCATTGTGGTGACAATGGCATGGAGCATTGTGATGCCAAGGGTCATGGAGCTTTTTGATGACAAATGTCATGGAGCATTTTGATGACAAGGGCAGGGAGCATTGTGATGACAGGGTCATGGAGAAAATAGATGAAAAGTGTCATGGAACATTTTGATGACAGGGGTTATGGAACAAGTGATGTCAGGGTTCATGGAGCACTGTGATGAAAAGTGTCATGGAGCATTTTGATGACAGGGGTTATGGAACATTGTGATGTCAGGGGTCATGGAGCATTGTGATGATAAGGGCATGTAGCATTGTGATGACAGGGTTCATGGAACATTGTGATGACAGGGGTGAGGGAGTATTGTTGTCACTAGTGATGGAACATTGTGATATCAGTTGTGAGAGAGCATTTTGATGAGAAGTGCATGGAGCATTGTGAGGACAATGTTTTTAAGGCATTGTGATGACAATGTTGTGGAGCATTGTGATGACAAGTGCATGGCGCATTGTGATGGCATGAGTCATGGAGCATTGTTTTGACAAGTGCCTGGAGCATTGTGATGACAAGGATCATGGCACATTGTGCTGGCAATGGCATGGAGCATTGTGATGACAAGGGTCACAGAGCATTGTGATGAAAAGTTCATGGAGCATTGTGGTGACAAAGGTCACAGAGCCTTGTTATGACGAGGGCATGGATCATTGTGATGACAAAGGTCATGATATATTGTGATGACTGGAGTCACGGAGCATTGTGATGACTGGGGTCCTGGATCATTTTGATTTCAAGGAGCATGGAGCATTGTGATGACAAGGGCATGAAGCAATGTCATCCCAAGGGTCATGGAGGATTGTGATGACAAAGGAATTAGAGTGTTGTGATGACAAGCACACGGAATATTGTGATGACAAGGTCCTGTAGCATTTTGCTGACAAAGGCATGGAACATTGTAATGTCAAGTGTCATGGAACACTGTGATGACAAGCATCACGTAGCATTGTGATTACAGGGGTCATGGATCATTGGGATAACAAGGGCATGGATCATTGTGATGACAAGTAACATGGAGCATTTTGATTACAATAGTCCCGGATCATTTTGTTGTCAGTGTTCATGGAGCATTTTGATGACAGTGGTCATGGAGCATTGTAATGACAGGTGTCATGGAGCATTGTGATGAGAAGGTCATGCATCATTGGGCTGAAAATATTCATGGAGTATTGTGATGACAGGGGTCATGGAGCATTGTAATGACAAGGGAATGGAGCATTGTGATGACAAGATCATGAAGCATTGTGATGAGAAAACCATGGAGCCTTGTGATGACAAGTCTCATGGAGCATTCTGATGAAAAGGGGCATGGAGCATTGTGATTCCAGGCGTCTTGGAGCATTGTGCTGACAAGGGCATGGAGCATTGTGATGAGAAGGCCATTGAGCATTCTGATGACATGCGTCATGGAGCTTTGTGATGACAAGGGCATGGAGCATTGTGATTACAAGGGTCTTGGAGCATTGTGATGAAAAGTGCATGGATCATTGTGATGAAAAAGGTATGGAGCCTTGTCATGACAGGGTTCAAGGAGCATACTGATGACAAGTGTCAGGGAGCATTGTGATGACAAGTGTATTGAGCATTGTGGTGACAAACCTCATGGAGCATTGTGATGACAAAGGCATGGATTATTGTGATGACAGGCTTCATGGAGCGTTGTGATGACAAGTGTTATAGAACATTGTGATTACAAGGGTTTGGAGCATTGTGATGACAGAGGTCATGGATCATTTTGATTTCAAGGAGCATGGAGCATTGTGATGACAAGGGCATGAAGTAATGTGATCCCAATGTTCTTGGAGGATTGTGATGACAAGCGCATGGAGCATTGTGATGATAAGGTCATGTAGCATTTTGCTGACAAAGGCATGGAGCATTTTGATGACAAGTGTCATGGAGCACTGTGATGACTATGTCACAGAGCATTGTGATTACAGGGATCATGGAGCATTGGGATGACAAGGGCATGGATCAATGTGATGACAAGGGTCATGGAGCATTTTGATGACAACAGTCCCGGATCTTTGTGTTGTCAGGGGTCATGGAGCGTTGTGATGACTGTGGTCATGGAGCACTGTGATGACAGGGGTCATGGAGCATTTTGATTTCATTGTGATGACAATAGCATGAAGCATTATATTTATGGGCATGGTGCATGGTGATGACAGTGTTCATGGGGCATTCAGATGAAAAGGGGCATGGAGCATTGTGATTACAGGTGTCTTGCAGCATTGTGATGACAAGGGCATGGAGCATTGTGATGAGAAGGCCATGGAGCATTCTGATGATATGCGTCATGGAGCTTTGTGATGAAAAGGGCATGGAGCATTGTGATTACATGTGTCTTGGAGCATTGTGATGAAAAGGGCTTGGATCATTGTGATGAAAATTGCACGGAGCCTTGTCATGACAGGGTTCAAGGAGCATACTGACGACAAGTGTCAGGTAGCATGGTGGTGACAAGTGTATTGAGCATTGTGATGACAAAGGTCTTTGAGCATTGTGATGAGAAGACCATGGATAATTGTGATGACGAGTATCAAGGGGCGTTGTGATGACAAGTGTTATGGAACATTGTGATCACAAGGGTTTGGAGCATTGTGATGACAGAGGTCATGGAGCATTTTGATTCCATTGTGATGACAATAGCATGAAGCATTATGATGATGGGCATGGTGCATTGTGATGACAGGGTTCATGGAGCATTGAGATGAAAAGGGGCATGGAGCATTGTGATTACAGGGGTCTTGGAGCATTTTGATGACAAGGTCATGGAGCATTGTGATAAGAAGGCCATGGAGCATTCTGATGACATGCATCATGGAGCTTTGTGATGACAAGGCCATGGAACATTATGATGGCAGGGGTCATGGAGCATTGTTATTACAGGAGTAATGGAGAATTGTGATGACAAGGGCATGGAGCATTGGTCTGAAATGTTTCATGGATTATTGTGATGAGAGTGGGCATGAGGAATTGTGATGACAAGGGAACGGCAAACTGTGATACATGGGTTATGGAGGATTGTAATGACAAGGGCATGGAGCATTGTGATGAGAAGGGCATGGAGCATTGTGATGACAAGCGTCATGGAGCTTTGTGATGATGAGGGCATGGAGCAATGTGATGAGAGGTTTCATGGAGCATTGTGATGACAATGGCATGGAGCATTGTGATGCTATGGGTCAAGGAGCTTTGTGATGACAAAGGTCATGGAGCATTTTGAAGACAAGGGCATGTTGCATTGTGATTAGAAATGCAGGGAGCATTTTGATGACAGCGTGATGAAGCAATTTGATGAAAAGTGTCATGGAATATTTTGATGACAGGGGTTATGGAACATTGTGATGTCAGGGTTCATGGAACATTGTGATGAAAAGGGTCATGGAACATTTTGATGACAGGGGTCATGGACCATTGTGATGATAAGGGAATGTAGCATTGTGATGAAAGTGTTCATGGAACATTTTGATGACAGGTGTGAGGGTGTATTGTGATGACTAGTGATGGAACATTGTGATATCAGTCATGAGAGAGCATTTTGATGAGAAGTGCATGCAGCATTTTGATGACAAGGTTTATGGAGCAGTGTGTTGACAAGGTTGTGGAGCATTGTCCTGAGAAGCACATGGTGCATTGTGATGACATGGGTCATGGAGCATTGGGCTGACAAGCGGATGGAGAATTTTGATGACAAGGGTCATGGAGAATTGTGCTGACAAAGGCATGGAGCATAGTGATGACAAGGGTCACAGAGCATTGTGATGAAAAGTTCATGGAGCATTGTGCTGACAGAAGTCACAGAGCCTTGTGATGACGAAGGCATGGACCACTGTGATGACAAAGGTCATGAAGAATTGTGATGACTGGAGTCACGGACTATGTATTAGTTTTTTGTTCATGCATAACAGATTACCGCATGCTAAGTGGCTTCAAATAACACCCATTTATTAACGTATAGTTTACAACAGCCTGGATTCAATGGTCAGAGTATCTTAAGGCTGAGAGGAAGGTGTTAGCAAGGCAGATTCCTTGTCTGGAGGCTCTAGGAAGACATCTGCCTCAAGGCTTATTTAGGTTGTTAGAGTACGATTCCTTGCTGTTGGAAGTGCTAGGTCCCTTCTTCTCTGGCTGTCACCCAGGGTCCTCTCTCAGCATCTTAAGACCACCCACATTCCTTTTCATGTGTTTTCCTCTGCCTTCAGGCCAGCAATGATGTATCAAGTCACCTTGTATATCAAATCTCTCTGATCTTCTCTTCTGCTGCCAGCTGGAGCAAACTCTGTATGTAAAGTGTTTACCTGATTGGGTCCAGTCCACCTGGATAAACTCTATGTATTAAGATCAATCCACTCAGTTTTACAACTGCAAATTCTCCTCACAGCAGTATCCAGATTAGTGTTTCAATGAAGAATCAGAAAACAGGAATCTTGGAAGACCAGGTTTAGAAACCTTCCTGCTACAGCCTGTAATAAGTTAAGTGCATTTAAGCCCTTCTGGGATTTCCCAGAGGGGTCTTGAGTTGATGATGAAACATTCTAGTTAGTAACCATATGATATTTACACATTAATCCTCTACATCTTCCTGGGGACTGCGATGTTCTCCAGCTCTTCCACATTCATCAGGTTTCATAAAGTTCCTCAAAGACACTACCATCCTCACCTGGTGTGGCCAAAAATTCCACCAGTGGCAAAGCAGGAGATTCCTTGAGATGCCCCTTGATGAGGGGCAGGAGAGCAGACATGGTCTTCTTTCCTGCTTTGGTTTACACAATTTAAAGAAGTATCAAAATTTCAGAGCTTTTGTTGACAGTTTTTTTTGTTTTCATGTCTAACTCTTTGTCCTCTCCTCCATGGGGCTCAGGCATCAATTAATGGACCTGGTCCAGGTGATGAATCTAATTAACAGGAACAACCAGGTTTGATCTGGACCAGACCTCCTCTAAGATGTCTAAGTTTTGGTATTGCTTTAACTCATGACCAATAACTTCACAAGGGCCCTCACTGTTGCCCGACAATTCTAACATATTTCTTTGTCTGCTCACTCTCTCACGCTCCTCAATTATTTCATACTTCACACCTTCTCTTTCTGAAAACTTCCCAAGTCTTCTCCTCCTCAGTGACCACTCTCAGCTGATGACTTGCTTCTGCTGACTAAAAAAAATTGCACAGCGTGAGAGCTGTGAGTTAAGTTTTATTTGGGGGCAAAATGAGGACTATAGCCTGGGAAACAGCATATCAAATAGCTCTGAGAAACTACTCCAAAGAGGAAGTGGGGAAGGTCGGTATATACGTGATTTTGGTGAAGGGGGAGTACATGCAATCAAGCAGATACTTTTTGCAGAAGGTTCTGCTAGTTTCATGAAGGTTACTGCTAGTCCCGAGGAGCAGACATCACCATGAAGAATTTTCTAGTGCTTTTCTAGATATGAGGAGATGCAAGAATTGGGCTCATAAAATCATCTCCTGAAAATATTTAACTGTCTAAGGACCTGTTCTGCCAGTTTTTTCCAGAACAGAGTGCCTCATTTCTGATCTCCACCCTGAATTCCTTTCAGGGGGTGTTGAAGGTCAGCAGATGCAGCGTCTCATAATTTAATTTTTGTAGAGGTAGATGGCAAGTGCCACTTTGTATGTGACATTTCCATAGGCCTGAGAAGACAGAAGCAATCGGAAGGCAACTTCCCTATTTTCCCCACATCTGCCCACCTACATGCCATTGTGTCCATGCACCCTGACTTCTCTCCCGACACAGTGGATTCACTGTCCATGCCCCTTGCAGAGACCAAACCTTCCACTTTGCACCAGAATCTATCTACTCTCCCAAACAGAAAGATACAAGGCAGTATACTGCCCCAGATAATCACCAACACCATCTCATGGATAAACAATAAAAATTTTATTTAATCATTATAATCAGCATACAATGGTACCATAATTTTTGCATCTTAAAAAATAAATACATAGGGCTTCCCTGGTGGTGCAGTTGTTGAGAGTCCGCCTGCCAATGCAGGTGACACGGGTTTGGGCCCCGGTCTCGGAACATCCCACGTGCCGCGGAGCAGCTGGGTCCATGAGCCATGGCCGCTGAGCCTGCATGTCCGGAGCCTGTGCTACGCAATGGGAGAGGCCACGACAGTGAAAGGCCCGTGTACCGCAAAAAAATAAATACATACATACATACATAATACCACTTTTGACCTCCATATCCACCTCTAAATACTCCTCCATTTCTCTTCTCCAACTTACATATACACTTGAAATTTTCTTTTTTTAAATTGAGGTACAATTGACATAGAATGTTGTATTAGTTTCAAGTGTACAACATAATGATTCAATATTTACATATATTGCAAAATGATCACCACAACAGATGTACTTAGCATCCATCACCATACACAAGAATTTTTTCTTGTGATGAGAACTTTTCTTTTTTAAATTTATTTTCTTTTGGCTGTGCTAGGTCTTTGTTGCTGCACGTGGGCTTTCTCTAGTTGCAGCAGGCGGGGGCTTCTCATTGCGGTGGCTTCTCTTGTTGTGGAGCATGGGCTCTAGGCACACGGGCTTCAGCAGTTGCAGTGCGTGGGCTCTAGGGCACACGGGCTCAGTAGTTGTGGCTCACTGGCTTAATTGCTCCAAGGCATATGGGATCTTCCCAGACCAGGGATTGAACCCATGTCCCCTGCATTGACAGGTGGATTCTTAACCACTGCACCACCTGGGAAGTCTTGATGAGAACTTTCAAGATATACTCTCTTAACAACTTTCAAATACGTAGTACAGTATTATTAACTGTAGTCACCATTCTGTACATTACATCCCTATGACTTATTTATTTTATAGCTGAAAATAAATTTTATTTTAAACAAATTTTATTTTATAGCAGATGCAAACTATTATATACAGGATGGATAAACAACAAGGTCCTACTCTACAACAGAGGGACATATACCAAATCTCCTGGGATAAACCATAATGGAAAATAATATTTTTTAAAATGTCTCTGTGTATAACTGAGTCACTTTGCTGTACAACAGAGATAGGCACAACATTGTAATCAACTAGACCACAAATCAATAAATAAATAGGATGGCAAAGAGTAGAAATCAGTCTCCTTCCTTTATTTTTAAAAGTGAGCATGCTGTTATGTTAAACAAAATTCAAATCTGAAATTACGTAAACATTCCTACAGAATTCCTTCTGCAGAAGAGGCTGAGGAAATAACAAGCATGGCAGCAAGAGCAATATAATAAAATATGAGTCCTATGGGACCACAGAGCTCTTGCTATCATTAGAAGTTGAACAGAAGTGGACAGTCAACATCAAATAGCTGTTACCAGGCTCTATAACAACTAAAATAATACCCATCTGATTAAATTATATATATATATATATATATATATATATATATATATATATATATATATATCACAGGGGAGAAAAATGAGCTTGGGTTTAATAAGAAATTGAAATTCAAGTGTAATTCCAGAATGAAAACCAATTCCTTAGGACTGATTATGGCAAGATAGTTGTACTTTATATACTTTATCTTTTAGTACATTATTATTAGAAAGTTGTGCAAACATCAGAGCAATTTATTACTTTTTCAGCACAAGAATTATTGATTATAATAGACACCATTAATATTTTAAGAGGACTAATGGAGGAAAAATAAATACTAGATTAAATATGCACTTTAATTTTAAAATTCATACTGACCAGTAAGTATGAAGAACACGTCTAACCACTGAAGGATCACAGCAACTATTTTAGTAGCTACAATTTTAGTAGCTTCAGTCATGGTGAATATCACATTACAAAAGGCACATTAATGAACAAATGTAGCTCTAGAGGAAAACAAACAGGAGATGAGCATTCTGAAAACTTGTCCTTAGAACTCAACGGACATGTCTAAGACTGGCTGAAAGTATAAGACCTAAAGGAGGAGTAGTAACATATGGAAGTAAGATCCAACTAGCTAAGAAATCATAGGTGAATACCACGGATATTAGTTTTCAAAGAGGGATGTTTGTAATGAACCCAGACTCTCCTGGTCTGCCTGGAGCCCTCTCAGCAGAGTTGGGAAACACTTGCAGGATGCTATACAAAACACCATCTGTGGCACAGAAAGTTTAACTAGAGGATTGACATGTGTGTGACCAGAGGACATGCATTTAAGAGGGACTTTAAGGATATCGAGTGTGACTCTGCATTTCCATGGATGAGTTAACCAAGGCCCAAGGGAGAGAGTAATAATGCAGTTGATAAGTAGCTGGGCTTGGTCTAATCCAACTTTGCAAATTTAGTGATAAGACTAAAATTCTAGAGGGTCACCATTTTTCATTCTGAGAGCCTTGAATTTCAAACTCAGAACTGTTTTCTATCAGGAGATGGGTTCTCAGGCAGCTGCTTCCTGAAGAATATACACTGCTAAAAAAAAGACTAATACACAATTAAGCATTCTAGCACGCCTCATTTATTTGGCTTACATCCTCATATTCCCCTTTAGTATTTTTAGACACTATCAAGGTTTATAATCCTAATCCAGTATAAACTGTAAACACACACATATACATACACAGACAGGAAGTTTCTTTCAGAAGTTTCATAATTTTCTACGGTCTTTATTACAAAACTCTATCCCATGAAGTGCACAGCTTGGGAAGTCAACCACATTTCCTTTCTAAATCCCTCTATGTTAAGTCATGCCTTTAAGTGCACTTAGAGCACCAAACTCAGGGCTATTAAAGGCAAATTGATAATTTTTCACACTGAAATCTATCTATACGTACCCACCTATTTTTACCATGGTGGTACTCTCCAAAACTTTGATCTCACTTAAGCTGATTTTTCCCAGAAGGAACTCACTCTATTCGTAAATGTTAATGCCAAGAATATAGAGAATCACAACAAAAAGAATAAAATACCTAGGAATAAACCTACCTAAAGAGGCAAAAGACCTGTACTCAGGAAACTGTAAGATACTGATGAAATAAATCAAAGATGACACAAACAGATGGAGAGATGGACCATGTTCTTGGATTGGAAGAAGCAATATTGTGAAAATGACTATACTACCCAAAGCAATCTACAGATTCAATGCAATCCCTATCAAACTACCAATGGCATTTTCCACAGAATTAGAACAAAAAACGTTTACAATTTGTATGGAAACACAAAAGACCCCAAATAGCCAAAGCAATCTTGAGAAAGAAAAATGGAGCTGGAGAAATCAAGCTCCCTGACTTCAGACTATACTACAAAGCTACAATAATCAAGACAGTATGGTACTGGCACAAAAACAGAAATATAGATCAATGGTACAGGATAGAAAGTCCAGAGATAAACCCACACACATATGGTCACCTTATTTTTGATAATGGAGGCAAGAATATACAATGGAGAAAGGACAGCCTCTTCAGTAAGTGGTGCTGGGAAAACTGGACAACTACATGTAAAAGAATGAAATTAGAACACTTCCTAACACCATACACAAAAATAAACTCAAAATGGATTAAAGACCTAAATGTAAAACCAGACACTATAAAACCCTTAGAGAAAAACATAAGCAGAACACTCTCTGACATAAAACGCAGAAAGATCTTTTTTGATCCACCTCCTAGAGTTATGAAAATAAAAACAAATATAAACAGATGGGACCTAATGAAGCTTAAAAGCTTTTGCACAGCAAAGGAAACCATAAACAAAACAAAAGGACAACCCTCAGAATGGGAGAAAATATTTGCAAATGAAGCAATTGACAAGGGATTCATCTCCAAAATATACAACAGCTCATGCAGCTCAATATCAAAAAAATAATAATAATTCAATCAAAAAATGGGCAGAAGACCTAAATAGACATTTCTCCAAATAAGATATACAGATGGGGAAAAAGCACATAAAAAGATGCTCAACATCACTAATTATTAGAGAAATGCAAATCACAACTTCAATGAGGTATCACCTCACTCTGGCCAGAATGGCTGTCATCAAAAACCTACAAACAAAAATGCTGGAGAAGGTGCGGAGAAAACGGAACCCTCCTACACTGTTGGTGGGGATGTAAACTGGTACAGCCACTACAGAAAACAGTATGGAGGTTCCTTAAAAAACTAAAAATAGAACTACAATATAATCCAGCAATCCCCCTCCTGGGCATATACCCAGAGAAAACCATAATTTCAAAAGATATATGCACCCCAATGTTTTTTGCAGCACTATTTACAATAGCCAGGACATGGAAGCAACCTAAATGTCCATCAACAAAGAAATGGATAAAGAAGATGTGATCTATATATACAATGGAATATTACTCGGCCATAAAAAAGAACAAAATAGTGTCATTTGCAGCAACATGGATGGACATAGAGATTGTCATACTGAGTGAAGTAAGTCAGACACAGAAAGACAAATATCATATGATATCACTTACATGTGGAATCTAAATAAGTGATACAAATGAGCTTATTTACAAAATAGAAGTAGAATCACAGATGTAGAAAACAAACTTGTGGTTACCAGGGGATAAGTGGGAGGAAGAATAAATTGGGAGATTGGTATTGACATATACACACTAGTATATATAAAATAGATAACTAATAAGAACCTGCTGTATAGCACAGGGAATGCTACTCAATACTCTGTAATGGCCTACATGGGAAAAATATCTTTAAAAAAAAAGAGTGGATACATTATATATATATATATATATATATATATATATATATATATATATATATATATATATATATATATATATATATATATATATAACTGATTCCCTTTGTTGTACACCTGAAACTAACACAACATTGTAAATCAACTATATTCCAATAAAAGTTTTTTAAAAAGAACACAGGTAAATTGCTCTCCTCAAGAACCTTTATACTTTTTAAATTATTTCATACTGCATGATAGTTAGTAATAGCAAAGAAAAGTGATTTCAGTTACCCCACAAAGTGGTACTATAGTGCCATGAAGACACTTGATTGACTAGGATGTTAGTGCACTGTAATTTTCTGATTTATTAAAATACATAGGTTTCTTAAAGTTTATGTATTTAATGTAGCCAATAAACAGGTCATAGACACTAAATTTAATAAAAGAGAAAATCAGGATCTCTAATACAGGGAAACCAATATGGTTTAAAAAAGTTATCATGTATTACTATTAAGATTAAACCTCAAGAGAATAAAGTCAGGGAAGATAGTGAAGTTGGAAGCACCAAGAATTCATCTCTCTACCTGGACAGCAACTGTACTAGGAGAAACTATCAGAGGTGGATATTTTGGAAGTTTGGAGTTTATTTGAACACTTGTAACTTCAAGGGGATAGCTTGCCTAGGACATTTTCATTCATTTTGGTTTATTTCAGCCATTAGCGTGGTTGCAGCTACTCAGCCCCCTAACCCAGCCCCATATCAGGCAGCTGTGAAGAACGTAACCCAAATATCTGGAGCAGCTTCCTCTGGAGCCAGGGTGGCCAATAAGATCCTTGTCATCCACATGTAGGGGTCCTTGGTTCTAACTGTGAATTACTGCTCTCACTGCTGAAGTGTGGATTTCGAGGCTGGCCACCAATGTTCCAACTTCTCACCAGCTGAAGTAATTTCCAGGAGATTTAAAAGAGCCACCTGTTGGGGGCTTCCCTGGTGGCGCAAGTGGTTGAGAGTCCGCCTGCCGAAGCAGGGGACGCGGGTTCGTGCCCCGGTCCGGGAAGATCCCACATGCCGCGGAGCGGCTGGGCCCGTGAGCCATGGCCGCTGGGCCTGCGCGTTCGGAGCCTGTGCGCCGCAACGGGAGAGGCCACAACAGTGAGAAGCCCGCGTACCGAGAAAAAAAAAAAAAAAGAGCCACCTGTTTTTTTGTTTGCTTGCTGTTTGTTTGTTTGTTTGTTTTTGATATTCAAAAGCAACTATGTATATGGGGGAACTTAGAAAGCCACCATGCATACCTAGGGAAATATGGAGCTCAGAAAAGACATGCAGAAGATCTTAAGCTTTTACTCCAATACAGAGACACCTTATAGCAACTTTTAGAAGTACCAAACTCTGGGGAAAAGGAGAAATCTGACTTAACCAGTTTCCATGTTATCAAATTCAAAAGTCCAATTTTCAGTAAAAAAACAAGGCATACAAAGAAACAAGAATGTACAGCTGATTCAAAGAAGCAAAAAAGGGCTTCTCTGGTGGCACAGTGATTGAGAGTCCGCCTGCCGATGCAGGGGACATGGGTTCATGCCCCAGTCTGGGAGGACCCCACGTGCCACGGAGGGGCTGGGCCTGTGAGCCATGGCCACTGAACTTGCGTGTCCAGAGCCTGTGGTCTGCAACGGAAGAGGCCACAACAGTGAGAGGCCAACGTACCACACACACACAAAAAAAAAAATAGGAGCAAAATAAACCAACAGAAAATGTACCTGAGGAAGCACAAATGTCAAAATTACTAGACAAAGATTTTAAAACAACTGTTTTAAAGACACTCAAAGAGCTAAAGGAAGACATGGACAAAGGAAAATAATACATTAAAAAATATCAATGAAGAGATTAAATTATTTTCAAATAGAACCAAAAAGAAATTTTGATGCTGAAAAGTATAATAACTGAAATGAAAACTACCTCAAAAGGGTTAAAAAGTAGAT
The DNA here is from genome assembly GCF_964341445.2 of Mesoplodon mirus. Taxonomy (NCBI): domain Eukaryota; kingdom Metazoa; phylum Chordata; class Mammalia; order Artiodactyla; family Ziphiidae; genus Mesoplodon; species Mesoplodon mirus. The sequence continues at coordinate 200,290,805 of NC_138976.1, read as the reverse complement.
TTGTGCAAATGGTAGAATCAGTGAACATAAAGAAAGAACAACTGAAATTATGAAGTCTAAGGAACAGAAAGAAAAAAGAATGAAGAAAATTGAACAGAGCCTAAGAGACCTGTGAAACACCATCAAGTGGACCAACATAGGCATTGTGGAAATGCCATCAGAAGAGAGAGAGAAAGGAACGAAATGAATAATGCCTGAAAACTCCCCAAATTTAAAGGATTGAAATTGCAATAAATGCATCTACAAATCCAAGAAGCTCAAAAACTCCAACTAGAATCTACTCAAAAATACACACACTGAGATACATTATAATCAAAATGTTGAAAGAGACAAAGAGACAATCTTGAAAGCAGCATGAGAGAAGTGACTCATCACATGCAAGTGATCCCCAATGAGGTTATCTGTCAATTTCTCTTCAGAAAGCTTGAAGGCCAGAAGTCAGTGGGTTGATATACTCAATATGCTTAAAGGAAAACAAAACTGTCGATGGACAACTTTATATCCAATAAAGCTACTCTTCAAACATGAGGGAGAAATGACACCCCCAGATTTTAAAAAGCTGAGGGAGGTCATTACCACCACACCTTCCCTCCAAGAAATGTTAAAGGAAGTGCTTCCGGTTGAAATGAAAGGAAGATGGTACTTGAAGCCATATAAAGAAATTAGGGTAAAGGTAATGTATGGGCACCTGTAAAAGCTACTATTACTGTAATTTTGGCTGAGCCTGACTTTTGTTTTCTAAAGGGTTTAAAATACAAATGCATAAAAATTATTAATCTAGTTTATTGTACAGAAAATGTGTAATGATGTAATCTATGACATTAATAACAAAAACTGAGGGAGGTGTGGTATAGTAGTAGAGCTTTTTTATGTTATTGAAGTTAAGTTGGCATCAACTCAAAATAGATTATTATAACTTTGGGATATTAAATATAATACCCATGGTAACCATCAAGAAAATATCTATAGGATATACATATAAAGAATTGAGAAGAGAAATGAAACATTTCACTATCAAAAGTTAACTAAAAATAAAGCAGTAATGGAGAAAATGAGGGACATAAAAACCTACAGGCATAGAGAAAACATTTGTTTTCTGAAAAATGGCAGAAGGAAATCCCTCCTTATCAGTAACTACCTTAAGTGTAAATTGATTAAACTCTCCAATAAAAATATAGAAATTGGCAAAATGAATAAAAATTCATAATCCAACTATGGGCTCTCTATCAGAGACATTACTTCTGAAGACAAATAGGTTGAACGTAAAAGGATACAAAAACATATTTCATAAAAATGGTGACGAAAATATGGCTGGAGTGGCTATACTCATATCAAACAAAATAGACCTTACCTCTAAAATGTTTACAATATACAAAGAAGATGTATCTTAATAAAAGTCTCAAGAAATAATCTATGTATTCATCAACAGATAAATGGATAAAGATGTGGTGTATATATATACTATGAATATTACTCAGCCATATAAAAGAATAAGTTTCTGCCATTTGCAACAGACTGAATGGACCTAGAGAGTACTATGCTTAGTGAAATAAGTCAGACAGAAAAAGACAAACACTCTTTGTTATCACATATATGGTACCTGAAAAAATAAAACAAAGGTATATAACAAATTAGAAACAGACTCTCAGATATGGAAAACAAACTGGTGGTTACCAGTGGGGAGAGAGAAGGGCAAGATAGGGTTATGGGATTAAGAGATAGAAAGTACTATATCTAAAATAGACAAGCAACAAGGATATATTGTAGAGCACAGGGAATATAGCCATTATTTTGTAATAACTTTAAATGGAGTATGACCTGTAAAAATTTTGAATAACTATGTTGTACACCTGAAACTAATAAAATGTTGTAAATCAACTATACTTCAATAAAAAATTAAGTTAAAAAAGGTTCAATATCACAATGAAAATAGAAATTACAAACACTTATGCACCTAATAAAATACCTCAAAATATATGGAGCATCAAACTGATAGAACAGAAGGTGAGAAATAGAGAGCTCTATAATAATGTTGGTGATATCAATGCCCCGCTTTCAGTAATGGATAGATCAGTCAGACATAAGAGATGTAAGAAAATAGAGGACTTGAAAAATGCAACAAACCAACTAGATATAAAAGTTATATAGAACACTACCCCAAAACAGCAGAATACAGTTTTCTTTTTTCAAGTGCACATGGGACATTCTACAGGACAGATCACATGTTAAACCACAAAATAAGTCTGAATAGATTAAAAGACAGATATCATACTAAGTACCTTCTCCAATCACAACAGGATGAAGTTAAAAATCAGTAACAAAGAAAACAGGAAAATTCACAAATTTGTGGAAACTCAACAACATACTCTTAAAGAAGCCATCACAAGATAAATTAGAAAATACTTAGAAACAAATAAAAATAAAAACACAACATACCAAATTTATGGGATGCAGTGGAAGTAGTGCTCAGAGGGAAATCGATAGGTGTAAATGTTTACATTGTAAAAAAAAATGTAGGACATCCGGGTAAGATGGCAGAAGAGTAAGACGCGGAGATCACCTTCCTCCCCACGGATACACCAGAAATACAGCTACACGTGGAACAACTCCTACAGAACACCTACTGAACGCTGGCAGAAGACCCCAGACCTCCCAAAAGGCAAGAAACTCCCCACATACCTGGGTAGGGCAAAGCGGAGAGATTCCCGCACAGAGGATCGGTGCCGAGCGGCACTCACCAGCCCGAGAGGCTTGTCTGCTCCCCCGCCGGGGCACGCAGTGCTGGAAGCTGAGGCTTGGGCTTCGGTCAGAGCGCAGGGAGAGGACTGGGGCTGGTGGCGAGAACTCAGCCTGAAGGGGGCTAATGTGCCACAGCTAGCCGGGAGGGAGTCCGGGAAAACTCTAGAGCTGCCGAAGAGGCAAGAGACTTTTTCTTCCCTCTTGGTTTCCTGGTGCGCGAGGAGAGGGGATTAAGAGCGCTGCTTAAAGGGGCTCCACGGACGGGCGCGAGTCGCGACTGAAAGCGCGGAGCCCAGTGACAGGCGTGGGACGCTGGGGCTGCTGCTGCCGCCGCCAAGAAGCCTGTGTGCGAGCGCAGGTCACTGCCCACACCGCCCTTCCGGGAGCCTGTGCAGCCCGCCACTGCCAGAGTCCCGGGATCCAGGGGCGGCTTCCCTGGGAGAATGCACGGTGCGCCTCGGGCTGGTGCAACGTCACGCCGACCTCTGCCACTGCAGGCTCGCCCCGCACTCCGTGCCCCTCCCTCCCTCCTGGCCTGAGTGAGCCAGAGTCCCCGAAGAGGCTGCTCCTTTAACCCTGTCCTATCTGAGCGAAGAACAGACGCCCTCCAGCGACCTACACGCAGAGGCGGGGCCAAATCCAAAGCTGAGACCTAGGAGCTGTGAGAACAAAGAAGAGAAAGGGAAACCTCTCCCAGCAGCCTCAGAAGCAGCGGATTAAAGCTCCACAATCAACTTGATGTACCCTGCATCTGTGGAATACATGAATAGACAACACATCATCCCAAATTGAGGAGCCAGGAGTCAGTGCTGTGCCTCTGAGGTGGGAGAGCCAACTTCAGGACACTGGTCCACAAGAGACCTCCCAGCTCCACATAATATCAAACGGCGAAAATCTTCCAGAGATCTCCATCTCAACACCAGCACCCAGCTTCACTCAACGACCAGCAGGCTACAGTGCTGGACACCCTAAGCCAAACAACTAGCAAGACAGGAACACAATGCCACCCATTAGCAGAGAGGTGGCCTAAAATCATAAAAAGTCCACAGACACCCCAAAACACACCACCAGACGTGGAACTGCCCACCAGAAAGACAAGATCCAGCCTCATCCACCAGAACACAGGCACTAGTCCCCTCCACCAGGAAGCCTACACAACCCACTAAACCAACCTTAGCCACTGGGGACAGACACCAAAAACAACAGGAACTACGAACCTGCAGCCTGCAAAAGGGAGACCCCAAACACAGTAACATAAGCAAAATGAGAAGACAGAAAAACACACAGCAGGAGAAGGAGCAAGATAAAAACCCACCAGACCTAACAAATGAAGAGGTAATAGGCACTCTACCTGAAAAAGAATTCAGAATAATGATGGTAAAGATGATCCAAGATTCTATTTCCCAGATACAAAATCTCGGAAATAGAATAGACAAAATGCAAGAAACAGTTAACAAGGACCTAGAAGAACTAAAGATGAATCAAGCATCGATTAAAAACACAATACATGAAATAAAAAATACTCTAGATGGGATCAATAGCAGAATAACTGAGGCAGAAGAACGGATAAGTGAGGTGGAAGATAAAATAGTGGAAATAACTGCTGCAGAGCAAAATAAAGAAAAAAGAATGAAAAGAACAGAGGACAGTCTCAGAGACCTCTGGGACAACATTAAACGCACCAACATTCGAATTATAGGGGTTCCAGAAGAAGAAGAGAAAAAGAAAGGGACTGAGAAAATATTTGAAGAGATTATAGTTGAAAACTTCCCTAATATGGGAAAGGAAATAGTTAATCAAGTCCAGGAGGCACAGAGAGTCCCATACAGAATAAATCCAAGGAGAAATACGCCAAGACACATATTAATCAAACTGTCAAAAATTAAACACAAAGAAATCATATTAAAAGCAGCAAGGCAAAAACAACAAATAACACACAAGGGAATCCCCATCAGGATAACAGCTGATCTCTCAGCAGAAACTCTACAAGCCAGAAGGGAGTGGCAGGACATACTTAAAGTGATGAAGGAGAAAAACCTGCAACCAAGATTACTCTACCCAGCAAGGATCTCATTCAGATTTGATGGAGAAATTAAAACGTTTACAGACAAGCAAAAGCTGAGAGAGTTCAGCACCACCAAACCAGCTTTACAACAAATGCTAAAGGAACTTCTCTAGTCAAGAAACACAACAGAAGGAAAAGACCTACAATAATGAACCCAAAACAATTAAGAAAATGGGAATAGGAACATACATATCGATAATTACCTTAAATGTAAATGGACTAAATGCTCCCACCAAAAGACACAGAGTGGCTGAATGGATACAAAAACAAGACCCATCTATATGCTGTCTACAAGAGACCCACTTCAGACCTAGAGACACATACAGACTGAAAGTAAGGGGATGGAAAAAGATATTCCATGCAAATGGAAACCAAAAGAAAGCTGGAGTAGCAATTCTCATATCAGACAAAATAGACTTTAAAATAAGGACTACTAGAAGAGACAAATAAGGACACTACATTATGATCAAGGGATCGATCCAAGAAGAAGATATAACAATTGTAAATATTTATGCACCCAACATAGGAGCCCCTCAATACATAAGGCAAATACTAACAGCCATAAAAGGAGAAATCGACAGTAACACACTCATAGTAGGGGACTTTAACACCCCACTTTCACCAATGGACAGATCATCCAAAATGAAAATAAATAAGGAAACACAAGCTTTAAATGATACATTAAACAAGATGGACTTAATTGATATTTATAGGACATTCCATCCAAAAACAACAGAATACACATTTTTCTCAAGTGCTCATGGAACATTCTCCAGGATAGATCATATCTTGGGTCACAAATCAAGCCTTGGTAAATTTAAGAAAATTGAAATTGTATCAAGTATCTTTTCTGACCACAATGCTATGAGACTAGATATCAATTACAGGAAAAGAGCTGTAAAAAATACAAACACATGGAGGCTAAACAATACACTACTTAATAACGAAGTGATCACTGAAGAAATCAAAGAGGAAATTAAAAAATACCTAGAAACAAATGACAATGGAGACACGACGACCCAAAACCTATGGGATGCAGCAAAAGCAGTGCTAAGAGGGAAGTTTATAGCAATACAATCCCACCTTAAGAAACAGGAAACATCTCGAATAAACAACCTAACCTTGCACCTAAAGCAATTAGAGAAAGAAGAACAAAAACATCCCAAAGTTAGCAGAAGGAAAGAAATCATAAAAATCAGATCAGAAATAAATGAAAAAGAAATGAAGGAAACAATAGCAAAGATCAATAAAACTAAAAGCTGGTTCTTTGAGAAGATAAACAAAATTGATAAACCATTAGCCAGACTCATCAAGAAAAAAAGGGAGAAGACTCAAATCAATAGAATTAGAAATGAAAAAGGAGAAGTAACAACTGACACTGCAGAAATATAAAAGATCATGAGAGATTACTATAAGCAACTCTATGCCAATAAAATGGACAACCTGGAAGAAATGGACAAATTCTTAGAAAAGCACAACCTGCCGAGACTGAATCAGGAAGAAATAGAAAATATGAACAGACCAATCACAAGCACTGAAATTGAAACTGTGATAAAAAATCTTCCAACAAACAAAAGCCCAGGACCAGATGGCTTCACAGGCGAATTCTATCAAGCATTTAGAGAAGAGCTAACACCTGTCCTTCTGAAACTCTTCCAAAATATAGCAGAGGGAGGAACACTCCCAAACTCATTCTACGAGGCCACCATCACCTTGATACCAAAACCAGACAAGGATGTCACAAAGAAAGAAAACTACAGGCCAATATCACTGATGAACATAGATGCAAAAATCCTCAACAAAATACTAGCAAACAGAATCCAACAGCACATTAAAAGGATCATACACCATGATCAAGTGGGGTTTATTCCAGGAATGCAAGGATTCTTCAATATACGCAAATCAATCAACGTGATACACCATATTAACAAACTGAAGGAGAAAAACCATATGATCATCTCAATAGATGCAGAGAAAGCTTTCGACAAAATTCAACACCCATTTATGATAAAAACCCTGCAGAAAGTAGGCATAGAGGGAACTTTCCTCAACATAATAAAGGCCATATATGACAAACCCACAGCCAGCATCGTCCTCAATGGTGAAAAACTGAAACCATTTCCACTAAGATCAGGAACTAGACAAGGTTGCCCACTTTCACCACTCTTATTCAACCTAGTTTTGGAAGTTTTAGCCACAGCAATCAGAGAAGAAAAGGAAATAAAAGGAATCCAAATTGGAAAAGAAGAAGTAAAGCTGTCACTGTTTGCAGATGACATGATACTATACATAGAGAATCCTAAAGATGCTACCAGAAAACTACTAGAGTTAATCAATGAATTTGGTAAAGTTGCAGGATACAAAATTAATGCACAGAAATCTCTGGCATTCCTATATACTGATGATGAAAAATCTGAAAGAGAAATCAAGGAAACACTCCCATTTACCATTGCAACAAAAAGAATAAAATATCTAGGAATAAACCTACCTAAGGAGACAAAAGACCTGTATGCAGAAAATTATAAGACACTGATGAAAGAAATTAAAGATGATACAAATAGATGGAGAGATGTACCATGTTCTTGGATTGGAAGAATCAACATTGTGAAAATGACTCTACTACCCAAAGCAATCTACAGGTTCAATGCAATCCCTATCAAACTACCACTGGCATTTTTCACAGAACTAGAACAAAAAATTTCACAATTTGTATGGAAACACAAAAGACCCCGAATAGCCAAAGCAATCTTGAGAACGAAAAATGGAGCTGGAGGAATCAGGCTCCCTGACTTCAGACTATACTACAAAGCTACAGTAATCAAGACAGTATGGTACTGGCACAAAAACAGAAAGATAGATCAATGGAACAGGATAGAAAGCCCAGAGTTAAACCCACGGACATATGGTCACCTTATCTTTGATAAAGGAGGCAGGAATGTACAGTGGAGAAAGGACAGTCTCTTCAATAAGTGGTGCTGGGAAAACTGGATAGGGACATGTAAAAGTATGAGATTAGATCATTCCCTAACACCATACACAAAAATAAGCTCAAAATGGATTAAAGACCTAAATGTAAGGCCAGACACTATCAAACTCTTAGAGGAAAACATAGGCAGAACACTCTATGACATAAATCACAGCAAGATCCTTTTTGACCCACCTCCTAGAGAAATGGAAATAAAGACAAAAATAAACACATGGGACCTAATGAAACTTAAAAGCTTTTGCACAGCAAAGGAAACCATAAACAAGACCAAAAGACAACCCTCAGAATGGGAGAAAATATTTGCAAATGAAGCAACTGACAAAGGATTAATCTCCAAAATTTATAAGCAGCTCATGCAGCTCAATAACAAAAAAACAAACAACCCAATCCAAAAATGGGCAGAAGACCTAAATAGACATTTCTCCACAGAAGATATACAGACTGCCAACAAACACATGAAAGGATGCTCAACATCTTTACTCATTAGAGAAATGCAAATCAAAACTACAATGAGATATCATCTCACACCAGTCAGAATGGCCATCATCAAAAAATCTAGAAACAATAAATGCTGGAGAGGGTGTGGAAAAAAGGGAACACTCTTGCACTGCTGGTGGGAATGTGAATTGGTACAGCCGCTATGGAGAACGGTATGGAGGTTCCTTAAAAAACTACAAATAGAACTACCATATGACCCAGCAATCCCACTACTGGGCATATACCCTGAGAAAACCATAATTCAAAAAGAGACATGTACCAAAATGTTCATAGCAGCCCTATTTACAATAGCCCGGAGATGGAAACAACCTAAGTGTCCATCATCGGATGAATGGATAAAGAAGATGTGGCACATATATACAATGGAATATTACTCAGCCATAAAAAGAAATGAAATTGAGCTATTTGTAATGAGGTGGATAGACCTAGAGTCTGTCATACAGAGTGAAGTAAGTCAGAAAGAGAAAGACAAATACTGTATGCTAACACATATATATGGAATTTAAGAAAAAAAAATGTCATGAAGAACATAGGGGTAAGACAGGAATAAAGACACAGACCTACTAGAGAATGGACTTGAGGATATGGGGAGGGGGAAGGGTAAGCTGTGACAAAGTGAAAGAGCGGCATGGACATATATACACTACCAAACGTGAGGTAAATAGCTAGTGGGAAGCAGCCGCATAGCACAGGGAGATCAGCTTGGTACTTTGTGACCGCCTGGAGGGGTGGGATAGGGAGGGTGGGAGGGAGACGCAAAAGGGAGGGGATATGGAAACATATGTATATGTATAACTGATTAAATTTGTTATAAAGCAAAAAAATAAAATAAAATAAATTAAAAAAAAATGTAAGATCTCAAATCAACAGCTTCACACCATAAGGAACTAGAAAAGGAAAATAAAGCCAAACTCAAAGCTAGCAGATGGAAAGAAATAATAAAGTTTAGAGCAAAGTTAACAAACTGGAGAAATAAAACAATAGAAAAAAATTAATGAAACTAAAATTTGGTTCTTTGAAAAAATAAACAAAATTGACAAACCTTTAGCTAGACTGACAAAATAAAAAAGAGAAGACACAAATAACTAAAATCAGAATAACAGTGGAAGTATTACTACAAACCTTATAGAGGCAAAAAGGAATTATAGAAGAATACTATGAACAACTTTAAGCCAACAAATTAGATAACCATTAAGAGAAATGGACAAACTTCTTGAAACACACAAATGCCCTAAACCAACTCACAAATAAAAATCTCAACAGACCTATAACAGGTAAAGAGACTGAATTATTAATCTAAAACTTACCAGCAAAGAGAAGTCCTGGACCAGGTGGCTTCACAAAAGAATTCTAACAAACATTTAAAGAAGAAGTAATATCAATCCTTCTCAAGCTCTTTCACATCACTGACAAGGAGGGAACACTTCCTACCTCATTTTATGAATCCAGCATTAATTTATATCAAAGTCAGAAAAAAAATACCACAAGAAAAGTAAATCACAGATCAACAGCCCTTACGAAGATAGATGCAAATGTCCTCAACAAAATATTAGTAAATTGAATCCAACAGCATTTTAAAATAATTACTTAACATGACCAAATACCATTTATTCCTGAAATGTAAGAGTCATTCAACATAAGAATATTAATCAATGTAATGTGTGACATTAATACAACAAGGAAAAAAAACTACATGATGATCCCAATTGATGCAGAAAAGGCATTTGACAAAATCAAACATACTTTCATGATAAAAAAAAAACTTCCAGAAGTCTGGAAATAGAGGGAAAATCCCTCAACATATTAAAAAATATTTTCAAAAACCCACAGCTAACATTATAGTCAATGGTAAGGGACTGAAAACTGTCCACCTAAGATAAGAAACAAAAACAAGAATACCCACTTTCACTGCTGCTATTCAACATTCTACTAGAAGTTCTAACCAGAGCTATCAGAAAAGAAAAGTGAATAAAAGGCATCCAAAATTGAAAGAGCTAAAGCTATTGCAGATGACACCATCCAATATATAGAATACACCAGGTAGAAAGCTACTAGAACTAATAAATTCAGCGAAGTTGCAGAGTACAAGATCAACACACAAAAATCAGATGCATTTCTAAATACCAGCAATAAAAAAGGCAAAAAAAATAGGAAAACAATTCTATTGATAATAGCACATAAAAGAATTAAATACATTGTAGTAAATCTAAGCAAGCAGGTGAAAGAGTTGTACACAGAAAACTACAAAATACTGCTGAAAGAAACTGAAGAAGGGACTTCCCTGGTGGTGCAGTGGTTAAGGATCCGCCTGCCAATGCACGGGACAGGGGTTTGATCCCTGGTCCGGGAAGATCCCACACGCTGCAGAGCAACTAAGCCCATGTACCACAACTACAGAGCCTGCATTCTACAGCCCGCATGCCACAACTACTAAGCCCACGTGCCTAGAGCCCCTGCTCTGCAACAAGAGAAACCACCGCAATGAGAAGCCCGTGCACTGCAACAAAGTGTAGCCCCCACTCACCGCAACTAGAGAAAGCTGGCTCGCAGCAACAAAGACCCAACACAGCCAAAAAATAAATGAATCAATAAATAAGAAACTAAAGAAGACACAAATAAATGGAAAGATATTTATGTTCATGGCTAGAAGACTTAATATTTTTATGATGTTAATACCACCCAAAGCAAGCTACAGATTCAATGTCATCCCTATCAAAATACCAATAGTTCTTTTCACAAAAATGGAATTTTAGGGGGCTTTAAATAGCTAAAACAGTCCTACAGAAAAGAAAGAAAACTGGAAGACTCATACTTCCTGACTCTGAAACTTACTGCAAAGCTGTAGTAACTAATACAGAATGGTATTGGCATAAGGACAGACATATAGACCACTGGCATAGAATAGAGAGCTCAGAAATAAACTCTCACATGTATGGTAAATTGATTTTTGACAAAGGTGCCAAGACCATTCAATGGGAAAAAGAAAGTCTTTTCAACAAATGATGCTGGGAAACCTGGATATCCACATGCAAAAGAAGTTGGACCCTTACCTCCTATTAAATGCAAAGGTCAATTCAAAATGGATCAAAGATCTAAATTTAAGAGCTCAAACTGTAAAACTCAGGGAAAACAATTTTAAAGTCTTCATTACATTGGATTTGGCAATGACTTAATGAGTATGACACCAAAGCACAGGTAACAAAAGAAAAAAATGATAAATTGGACTTGATCAAATTAATGTTCGTGCACCAAAGGATACTATCAAAATATATAAATAAATAATAAATAAATAATGGGGTAAAATATTTGCAAAGAACATCTGATAAAGGATTAATATCCAGAATATATATAAAGAGCTCCCCCAACTCCATAACACCAAATAACCCAATTCAAAAACGGGCAAAGGACTTGAATAGACATTTCTCAAAGGACATATGCAAATGGCTAATAAGCACATGAAAATGTGCTCAATATCATTAGTCATTAGGGAAATGCAAATCACAGCTACAATGAGATAGCATTTTATACCTACTAGGATGGGTTTTAAAAAAAAGGGAAACAAGTGATGACAAGGATGTAGAGAAATTGGAACTCTTGTGCGTTGCTAGTGGGAATGTAAAATGGTACAGCTGTCGTTGAAAACAGTTTGTTGTTTTTTCAAAAGACTAAACATGAAACTACCATATGACCCGCAATTTCATTCCTAGGTATACATTCAAAAGAATTAAAAGCAGGGACTTGAACATATATATGTACACCAATGTTCATAGCCAAGTTATTCTCAATAGCCAAAAGGTGTAAATAACATGTGTCCTTGAGCAAAGGAATGTCTAAACAAAGTGTGATATATACATACAAAGGAATATTATTCAGCCATAAGAAGAAATGAAATTTTTATATATGCTGCAACATGGATGTATCTTGAAAACATTATGCTAAGTGAAATTGTCCAGATAACAAAACAACTATCATTTGGTGATTCACAGAGACAGAAAGTAGAATAGAGTTAAAGGGGAAAGAGGAATTATTGTTTAATTGATACAAAGTTTTTGTTGGGGATGACAAAAATGGTTCAGATATAGTGGTGATGATTTCACAACACTGCAAATGTATTTGATGCTACTGAATGACACACTTTGGAACAGTTTAAATGATAAATATTACGTTATGCATATTTTACCACTATAAAGAAAAGATCCTCAATTTCTTTGAAGTTAAGATAAACAAGTGAGAATACTGATTTTTAGAAACAAAAACTACAACTATATGTTAATTGAGAGAAAGTTTTTTTGGCAATAAATTTTAAAGGAAGTGTTTAAATTGGACCTATACAGTAAAAAATGATCAACATAATACATAAAAATCCTTGATAGAAGTTTCATAAGAGTCACAGAAGTACTTTTTAAAGTCACAGTTTTTAAGGTCACTATGCTTCTCCTGACTTATTTTCATTTTGACTTTATGTTAACCTGAGAAAAAATAACCAGATATGCCCAAAAGTAACTCCAGAAAATTAAACAACACAACGCTGGAAAGGCAGAATCCGTTAATTATCCAAGGCACTATAATGTAAGTACAGTTGCTATACTGTTCTGAATGAATTACTGAAGTTTTAACAGAAGTATTCTTTTAAAAAGCATTTGACTGAATGACCACTGAACATCAACTCAAGGTAGAAGAGGCATATACAGGATTGACCATCTCTGATTGTTTCCAGAATTTCATGGTGTATATAATGTAATACCCCAACTCTAGAAAGAAGACCACATTGACCAAGAGAAAGGCTGCTTTCTTAATCTTAGTTTCTGATCCAAAATTTTCAGTGGTTTTTCACAGTCTAAAAGACAAAACCCAAATTTCTTAATGTGACATTATCTGGGGCTCAAAATATAATATTGCCAATCACTCCCCCAAGTTCTGAAATCCTCCTAGAGTCAAATTGCTTCTGTCAAGTATTCATCACAGATGTGATTCTGCTCAGATGTGGGATTATTTAATTTCGCCCACTGTATTAGACTGAATTTTTGCTCAGCACATATCCCCAGTGCTCAGCAGTAATTAATTAATTAGTTAAGACTATTAGAGCCATCTGTCTATGCATCATCCTTCCTATAAATCCCCTTCTCACCTTTCACCTCCTACCAGGCCTTCTCACCTCTAGCCTCTTACTACTCATCCCATATGAAAACCATCTTCTGACGAGTTTGCTAAAACCCAGTTACATCACATCCCTGTTTCTCAATAATTTGTATTCAGATCTCAACTTTCTTGGTTCTCCAGAGCTCAACTTTCTTGATTCCTGCCTTATATTTTGCTCCACTCATCAAGCAAACTGGACTATTACACATTAGCCCCAGACATTCCTCCACACATTAGCTAATGTCATGCTCTCTGTCTCACAAACCCCTGTGCTTCTCTGCCCATTAAAATCATACCCACATTTAAAGGTTGGCCTAAATGTCACTTCTTCCAGGTAGCTTTCCTCTTATTGCCCTACCTGAAAATGAGATTCTTGTTTTTAACTTCTCTGGCATTGGAGACATACCTCTTTCAAGGCATGTATTATATGGCATGCTTACTTCTCCTAAAATTCTCTTGAAATCATGGATTGGACTGGGTTTACCTCTGTGTCTATGGCACCCTGCAGAGAGTCGATGCAGGCTCAGAGTGCTGGACAAGCTGGAGAAAAGGCCCCTGAACGGCACCAGAGAGCAGGTGAAAGATCTAAGAGAAAGTGTGAGAGCCCTCTGACCCAGGCATTCTAGGCAGATCTTCAACTAACAAGTTGATCTCAAGTCATTGTCACTGCCCATCATTTATCACTGGTGCGCTTAAAGAAATGTATCCATACCATCTCAATGGGCAAAATGGTGCTAGGAAAATGCATCTTTAGCTGATAAATTTGAGTTTTTACTTCAGATACAAGGATCACACACATTACACACAGATCTCTTTTTTTTCATTTCTAACACACATGAATATTAAAGAGAGATACACTTTATGAGTGCTTGTTGTCACCAAAGAAAGTAGTGGGCAAAACTTAAAACAGCAGAGATGCTCTGAGTGTCCTTATTCTAGACTTTATTGAATTTTAAAAGATGCTAAGGCTCAAACTAGTCCAGTAGAGGCCAAGACATATACAACTAAAAATCTCATTGGGTACATACTCTATTGAGTAAGCATGGCAAGTGGTGAAAATACACCACCTTACATTCATTTGGAGGTCAGTCCCATACCATCATATGAATTCTTTAGCAAGTTGGAACATTTGGGTCAGAATGTTTATTTGCTGCATAGGAAAAGAGAGGATCTGGACAAAGAGATCTTGATTAGAATATGTTGGAAGTCCTTTCAAGTCCAAGTTTTGAAATTCCCATTTGAATGATTGGAAGAATAACTTATTTTCATGACAGAGCTCTTTCCTTGGAACCAAATTCCACAGCTCGGATACAGAGCAGAAAGGAACAGCCCAGCCCCACCCACTTTAGAGCTTGGTGGTGATGGTCTGGTCTCTGATTAGCAAAGAAGCTGAGGCAACAGGCTACAGTTATGGCAACACTTGGTTTCCTGAAGATTTCCACAGATGAAGGAAGAAAACGGGGGTGATACTGCAGGGCTGCTGTGTATGGCTGTGCATGCTTTTCATTGTACAGTCTGTGCATCGATATTGCAGCAGCTCTGGACAGAGCTGGGTAAAGGAATACTTACTCATTTCTTCATCATCATGCATCCTCAGACCTGGAGAATGTGAAGCAAATTTTCAAGAGGTAAAAGTTTACTACATCCAAAGAACAAGTGAATAATGTTATCAGAAATTGTACCCAGATGAAGAAGAGGTGGAATTACTGTACACTGCTCCTACTGAGTAGTGTATTCAACTGACGACATATTTTAGTCTCTTTGGTGGAAAATCATGATCCATTAGGATTTCTGCTCATAAGTATTACTTCTTTTGTGCTTTATATTTTTTTCTGTTTTGTTTATTTATTTACTTATTTACTGATATATGGCTGTGTTGGGTCTTCATTGCTGCGTGCAGGGCTTTCTCTAGTTGAGGCAAGCGGGGGGCTACTCTTCGTTGCTGTGCACGGGCTTCTCATTGCAGTGTCTCCTCTTGCTGCAGAGCATGGAATCTAGGTGTGTGGGCTTCGGTAGTTGTGGTATGTGGGCTCAGCAGTTATGGCGCACGGGCTTAGTTGTTCCGTGGCATGTGGGATCTTCCCAGACCAGGGATCAAACCCGTGTCCCCTGCATTGGCAGGCGGATTCTTAACCACTGCGCCACCAGGGAAGTCCCCTTTTGTGCTTTTTTTAGCTCAGTTCACTATAAAATTAGACAGATGTTCAGAGAGAAAATTAAGCACTGATATCGGATTGAAGCATTTAGGGTATTTCAAATGAAATACATAGTTAATGCTGCCTATTCATGTATGTCCAAGTTGAAAAACAAGTGATTTGAAGGAGGTTAGCCCCATTTTATGCTGGAGAAATTCTACAACCTAAAACAAATTCAGCTCTATTTATCCTGATTCAAACAGAAAACATTTAGGTATCTACAAATACTCATATATGTGAGGTGGTCAAGCAAGTCCTTAGGTGTATTCATCCAATGTAGAAAAAGTTCTGGAGATCACATTCGTATCCAGAGACTATACATAATGTAACCCGCAAGAAAAATCTTCAGCTACATATCTATTCTTCCCACCAGATATTAAATTATATCTTTATACAAACAAAGTTATTTTTTCATGATTTATGTAAATAAGTTAAGCATGGAAATGGTATTCAAAATATATTTATACATATGCATAATAGAAAATTTTAAATTGAAAATGGTTAATCAATTTTATAAGGAAAATTAAATATGATAAAAATAAGAATATAGTATAATTTTTGAAGCAAAATATTGTTGTCTATACCATTTTTGTTTTAGATATTTTTAGTTTTTATTGAAGTCACTATAGTTTGTCAATGACTTCAGAAATTAGAAAATATTTTAATTTATTTACAGTCACTAGGCCACCATTACTCAGGTATCTCTAAAGGGAAAGAAATTCTGTATTTTAATTCTGGGAGGAGGAATAAGACCTTGGTCAAGGCTGAAGTTGGTAATTCAGAGTTCCCCTTTTTGCATAACTGACATTTCATAGTTCCTATTTCTGAGTGATCAGGTTATAAAGATTCTCATACTTCTCCCAGTCCCTCCTTATTTCTGTCATCAACCATTTCCCCTCCCTTATTGTTTATCTTAAATTGCATGGCCTCTACCAGGCTGCTGGTCTTTCCAGTGGACCTCAGTCCCTGGGCTTCATTCTCCCCCTCCATGTCTCTCCTCACATTTCACACTGCAGGGCACAGGTGCAGATTCACACCCAGACATACCTTCACACCACACTCACACTTCAAAAATTTTAAAAATAGGACCTTAAAAAAAATGACCATTGGTGTTTTACAGGTTCAAATAAAACAGGCTTATTTTACCATTTATTTATATATTTCCTCTATGGAGAAGTTTCTATACAAATATTTTGCCAATTTCCTTACTGGATTTTTTCTTCTATTGCTGAGCTGCAAGTCTTCTTTACATATCCTGAATATAAATCCTATGTCCAATATATGTTTTACAAGTATTTGCTTTCAGTCTGTGATTTGTCTTTTTAATTCCTAAACAGTGTATTTTGAAGAGCAAAAGCTTTTAAATTTAACAAAATCTAGTTTATTAATATGTTGTGTCCTATATATCAATAAAAATTTTTATGAGTCTATATTAAAACTCAGAACTACAAATATCTTCTCATATTTTTTATACAAGTTTTATAGTTTTAGCTCTTCCATTCAGGTCTATGATCCATTCTGAGTTAATCTTCATATATGCTTTGAGGTAAGAGTCAAAGATCATTTTATTGCATATGTATATCTAATTGTTCTAGCACCATTTATTGAAAATATGTCTTTCCCCTTTGAATCACTTTGGCACATTTGTTGAAAATCAACGACCCTCCCTTTAGGTGTGGATTTAATGCTGGACTCTATTCTCTTTCAGTGATTTACATATCCATATTTACACGTCTCATACTGACAGGATTATACTAAGTGAAACTCAGTTGGGGTAACATTCCCAACTTTGTTCTTATTCATCACAATTGTTTTGAACTAACATCTTAAAAATATTGTGTTCTTGGCTATTTTGGCCCTATTTCTGCCATATACATTTTGGAATATTCTTGCCAGTTAAGTAAGTACCACCTTTGGGATTTTTATTAGAATGGTATTTAGACACATTTGAGGAAAACTGATATTCTGTTAATAATGTCTTGGGACTTATCCAATGTTTTTCAATAAAATTTGAAAATGTTCTTCCATAAAGGACATAAACACATATTCTTTTAGATTTATTCTTGGGCATTATATATTTCTGTAAATGATGTCTTCATGTTTCCTAATAATTTGTTGCTGTGATATGTAACTGCAGTCGATTTTTAGGGTAACATTCTTATATCCTGCAAACATGCTAAACTGTCTTTGAAATTCAAAACTTTGTTTAGAGTTTTGTTTCCATGTTGACAACTATTTTCTCTACTGCTAATAATGATTTTGTTTCCTCCTTTATACTTCTTATACATGATAGTTTCCATTCTTGTCTTACTACTTTAGCTAGGCTTCCTAGCACAATGCTGAATAGAGCAGTGACAGTGGGCATTCTTTTCCTGTTCCCAATTTTAAAAGAAACGGTTTAAACCCTTCACCTTCCAGTATGATGTTTATTTTGTTTTGTTTTTTGACTTTTGTCTTTATCAAGTTAAAATAAGTATCTTTTCATTTCTCGTCTGCTGAAATTTATGTTGCTGTTCTGGTTACCATGAAAGGGTGTTAAATGGTGTCATGTGCCATTTTCTGTAAATACTGGGATAATCAAAAGTATCATATCTCTTTAAATTATTAACAGTGGCTTACACTAATAATTTCTAAAAGTTTTATCATTTTTATTCCTGAGGCAATCCTTGTTTCTGTCTTTCATTGGGTGTTGATTCTTCTTAAATATTCTGCACACCACACCCCACCCCATCCTCAACATCTACTTCCAGAGAACCCAACCAGTGACAATGTTTGATTATTGCATTTTAGGACAGTTTCAAGCCACCTGGTTATGACATTCTTAAATACCCCTAATCCTACTGGCTTCCAAACTTCTTGCCTGACACTCCCTCTTCTGCCACCTTATAATCTTACCTATAGGTATATCCAGGTTAAACATTACGTTTTCCACAAAATCTCTTTTTAGTGCCCCTCAACTTCCTTATTGCAATGACCTTCCACTCTGTTCACAAAGTACTTTGTTGTGATATGTAAGTTAAATTTATGAAGTAATAAAAATCAAATAAAATTTTAATTACCAGAAATTTGCTGTCAAGTCTTTAGAGACTAGAGAAAATAGATAGGAGAGTGACTGGACATAGAAGGGAACAAAGCAAATAACGAATGAGAAATTAGGCATCTAAAGTAGAAAACATATTTACAGACTAATCCGTGATGGTTGGTACCCAATGGCCTGTAGTGTCAAAACAAGTCATGTGGCCAAGTGAATTGGAAGAGCAGGACAAGTAGGAGTAGTGTGTTAGAACTAAGAATATGTTCACAACTACATCTCTGAGGATGATTACCTCTCCTCCTGCCTCACTGTAGAAATGTGTGTTAGGTAATGCCACTGAGTAAAACGTAGGAGTTCATACTCCCTTTGGATGTCGGTAATTAGCATAGACACGACCTTATTTCTCCCCAGTGATATTTCTTTAATAATCCTGATTCCATAATCTGTGTCATTTCTTGTGGCTTAGCATGGTCCTCACTCTGGGGCTCTACACCTTAGGCCAAATTGGTTTTGCTGGATGTTTTTAAGAAGAGGAAACACAAAAGATAACATAAGAACACTAAGTGACTTGCAGAGAGCACAAAAGGAAAAAAAAAAGCACAGAAAAGGCAGTTGGAATGCATGACACTGCAGACCAGAGCTCTACTGTTGCTTCTTACCCTACCTTGAGACTTCTTTGACTGTAAACATTACACTTTACTGTACTGGCTGACTCTGCCATTTTCTTTAGGAATTATGAAGCAAACAACAACAAAAACTTATACAGTGTGGTCCTATCTCTTTTGTTAGTCACCTTGTCTTGCAATTCTTCCCAAACCCTATGACTAGTCATTTTGAAAACTTTTATTTTTGCCTAGTGCACTGTTATATTTTTGTTGCTGTTGATTTCCTCTCCCCACTCTGTGATTTCTAGTGTGTCTTCTAGGAATACCTATCCTTTTCACCTGG
Source organism: Mesoplodon mirus (assembly GCF_964341445.2). Taxonomy (NCBI): domain Eukaryota; kingdom Metazoa; phylum Chordata; class Mammalia; order Artiodactyla; family Ziphiidae; genus Mesoplodon; species Mesoplodon mirus. The sequence continues at coordinate 200,271,201 of NC_138976.1, read as the reverse complement.
TGAAGTCACACTGCAATGTTTGGACCAAGACGTGCATGGCCTCACCTGAAATGCTTTCTCCAGCTCCCTCAAGCCAGAGCAAGCGACCACCTCTTCCAGATGTCCTTACGATTTTCTGCAGACCTTTAAGTTTTCTTTGGTACACTGTTAATTTCCATTTTCCTCAATTCGTCTTTGCTATCACCCCTCTCCACTTCAGCAACTGACATGGGGTAATGCATAGGGCAGAAAATAATGGGGGCTGAGTAAATCAGTAAGAAAATAAATGAATACTTAATGATACCAAAGCACACTTCCAAAATGATATATTCATTACAAATCAAAATCTCTCTTTCACATTCTTTAGTAGATAGTATTTCTCCTTATCTATTTCAGGGAAAGAGGGTAGACTTTCCTCTTCGAAGGCATTTGATCTATCTTTTAATTTATATCAAGGATGCAGGGTGCTTTTAGTCTTTTATTAGCATAGCATTCCCTTGTCATCAAGAATAACTCAATTTCAACCTTTGATAGAAAAGCTGAAATTGAGTTATTGTTAACAACACGGTAATACTATTCAAAAGTCTTAAAGAAATGTAAGTGTAACACAAGCTGGAACTTGGCAAGAACACGGAAATTGCTATGGATATATAAACAATCAAGGAAGCAAACAAAGCCCTAATATGGATTTGATAGCTTGGCCAAAAGTTGTGGTGTGCATAGTATAGTCACGTGATTCAGACAGAAAAGCACTGAATTCCTTAACTTGAGATATCTGGTTTTCCTTAATTAACAATAATCTTTTGATGTTCGGACTACCTGCCCTTTGTTACAAAACTTCTATATAACCTGGTTCCCCTCCTTGCCTCCTCGGAGCAGCTTCTCAGAGTTGTCTGAAATGCTGTCTCTCGGTCTGCAGTGCTCATTTTGCTCCAAATAAAACTTAACTCGAAAAACAAAAGAGCCAAGGGACACATTTATTGGAAGCCATGTAATCTTTTTTTTGTTTGTTTTAGAGAAACTGAAAACGTTATTGTACATATATGAAAGTGTTATTTAGTTGTATTATGGAAGTCACATAATTCTTAAGCATTTATTCTGGAATTATCAAGTTGCTTTGTTCAATTTTCATATAATATTTTCCATCTTTATAGTATGTTAATTTTAAGATATTCACACTCTGCTTTTAAGTTTGCCTATGTTATGCTTAACCCTGTAGGGTTCTGTTATTGTTGTTAAAAATCACACAAATATGAAAAAACTTATTGAAAGAAAGAATAAGTAAAATATTTACATGGGTGGATATATATACATGTACATGCATGTTTATATGGATAGATGCGTGTGTGCCTATCAGATCTCTGTGTACGTATGAATTTCCCAAAGTTCTAAAGGCAACAGAGAAGGCATCCAGTTGCTCTGACTGAGAGAGCTGGAGAAGGTATCTCAGGTAATGTGACACTTGCATTGATGATAAACAATGCAGTTGGGAATTACCCAGATGCAACATACATAAAGTGCCTAATATCTGTTTTTTTTACATGAAAATAATAAGCATCCCATGAATCAAGAACCATCGATAAACATAAATGCCGTGAATTCACATCAGAAGTAAATAAATATTGCAGATCTACCATGAGTGAGGCTCCATACCGATCCCGATTAAAAACACCGAACACAACCATTAAAAGAAAACGTGAAAAGCACTGGCTTGATGTTCCAGCTAAAGCTTATATTCAATACAACATCTATGACTCCTGGAGGAAAAGAAAAAGCCTTTTCTTAAATTCACAGAATAAGGAATTCACTATCTCCCTTTTGGACTGATCTAATTGTTACAAAACAAGAACTATTGTGGAGATTTGAGAAGATGGCGGAAGAGTAAGACACGGAGATCATCTTCCTCCCCACAGATACATCAGAAATACATCTACACGTGGAACTGCTCCTATAGAACACCCACTGAACGTTGGCAGAAGACCTCAGACCTCCCAAAAGGCAAGAAACTCCCCACGTACCTGAGTAGGGCAAAAGAAACAAGAATAAACAGAGACAAAAGAATAGCGATGGGACCTGCACCAGTGGGAGGGAGCCGTGAAGGAGGAAAGATTTCCACACACTAGAAGCCCCTTCGCGGGCGGTGACTGCGGGTGCCGGAGGCGGGGAGCTTCGGAGCCGCGGAGAAGAGTGCAGCCACAGGGGTGCAGAGGGCAAAGCACAGAGATTCCCACACAGAGGATCGGTGCCGACCAGCACTCACCAGCCCGAGAGGCTTGTCTGCTCACCCGCCGGGGCAGGCAGGGCTGGGAGATGAGGCTGGGGCTTCGGTCGGAGCGCAGGGAGAGGACTGGGGTTGGTGGCGTGAACACAGCCTGCAGGGGGTTAGTGCACCCCGGCTAGCCGGGAGGGAGTCCAGGGAAATGTCTGCACCTGCCGAAGGGGCAAGAGACTTTTTCTTCCCTCTCTGTTACCTGGTGCATGAGGAGAGGGGATTAAGAGCACTGCTTAAAGGAGCTCCAGAGACGGGCGTGAGCTGCAGCTATCAGTGTGGAAACCAGAGACGGGCATGAGACACTAAGGCTGCTGCTGCAGCCACCAAGAAGCCTATGTTCGAGCACAGGACACTCTCTACACCTCCCCTCCCGGGAACCTGTGCAGCACGCCACTGCTAGGGTCCCGTGATCGAGGCACAACTTCCCGGGGAGAACACATGGCATGTCTTAGGCTGGTGCAATGTCACGCCGGCCTCTGCCGCCGCAGGTGCACTCCGCATCTGTACCCCTCCCTCCCCGCAGCCTGAGTGAGCCAAAGCTGCCAAATCAGCTCCTCCTTTAACCCCGTCCTGCCTGAGCAAAGAACAGACGCTCTCAGGCGACCTACATGCAGAGGCAGGGCCGAATCCAAAGGTGAACCCGTGGAGCTGTGCGAACAAAGAAGAGAAAGGGAAATTTCTCCCAGCAGCCTCAGGAGCCATGGATTAAATATCCACAGTCAACTTGATGTACCCTGCATCTGTAGAATACCTGAAAAGACAACAAATCATCCTAAATTGAGGAGGTGGACTTCGGGAGCAAGATATATTATTTTTCCCCTTTTCCTCTTTTTTGTGAGTGTGTATGTATATTCTTCTATGTGAGATTGTGTCTGTAGAGCTTTGCTTTCACCATTTGTCCTAGGGTTCTGTCCGTTTTTTTTTTTTTTTTTTTTTTTTTTTTACTTATTGAAATTACATTCTTAATATTTTTTTAATTTTAATACATGTATTTTATTTTACCTTACTTTATTTTATTTTCTCCTCTTTCTTTCTTTCTATTTTTTCTCCATTTTATTCTGAGCCGTGTAGATGAAAGGCTCTTGGTGCTCCAGCCAGGAGTCAGTGCTGTGCCTCTGAGGTGGGAGAGCCAACTTCAGGACACTGGTCCACAAGAGACCTCCCAGCTCCACGGAATATCAAACGGCGAAAATCTCCCAGAGATCTCCATCTCAATGCCAAGACCCAGCTTCACTCAACCACCAGCAAGCTACACTGCTGGACACCCTATGTCAAACAACTAGGAAGACAGGAGCACAACCCCACCCATTAGAAGAGAGGCTGCCTAAAATCATAACAAGACCACAGACACCCAAAAACACACCACAGGACTTGGAACTGCCCACCAGAAAGACAAGATCCAGTCTCATCCACCAGGACACAGGCACTAGTCCCCCCAACCAGGAAGCCTACACAACCCACTGAACGAACCTTAGCCATTGGGGACAGACACCAAAAACTAGAGGAACTACGAACCTTCAGCCCGCTAAAAGGAGACCCCACACACAGTAAGATAAGCAAAATGAGAAGACAGAAAAACACACAGCAGATGAAGGAGCAAGGTAAAAACCCACCAGACCTAACAAATGAAGAGGAAATAGGCAACCTACCTGAAAAAGAATTCAGAAAAATGAAAGTAAAGATGATCAAATATCTTGGAAATAGAATACAGAAAATGCAAGAAACATTTAACAAGGACCTAGAAGAACTAAAGAGAAAACAACCAATTATGAACAGCACAATAAATGAAGTTAAAAATACTCTAGAAAGAATCAATACCAGAATAACTGAGGCAGAAGAACAGATAAGTGACCCAGAAGGTAAAATAGTGGGAATAACTACTGCAGAGCAGAATAAAGAAAAAAGAATGAAAAGAACTGAGGACAGCTTCAGAGACGTCTGGGACAACATTAAAGGCACCGACATTCCAATTATAGGGGTCCCAGAAGAAGAAGAGAAAAAGAAAGGGACTGAGAAAATATTTGAAGAGATTATAGTGGAAAATTTCCCTAATATGGGAAAGGAAATAGTCATTCAAGTCCAGGAAGCACAGAGAGTCCCACACACGATAAATCCAAGAAGAAACATGCCAAGACACATATTAATCAAATTATCAAAAATTAAATGCACAGACAAAATATTAAAAGGAGCAAGGGAAAATCAACAAATAACCAACAGGGAATCCCAATAAGGTTAACAGCTGAACTTTCAGCAGAAACTCTGCAAGCCAGAAGGGAGTGGCAGGACATATTTAAAGTGATGAAGGAGAAAAACCTACAACCAAGATTACTCTACCCAGCAAGGGTCTCATTCAGATTTGCTGGAGAAATTAAAACGTTTACAGACAAGCAAAAGCTGAGAGAGTTCAGCAACACCAAACCAGCTTTACAATAAATGCTACAGGAATTTCTCGAGGCAAGAAACACAAGAGAAAGAAAACACCTACAATAACAAACCCAAAACAATTAAGAAAATGGGAATAGGAATATACATATCAATAATTAACTTAAATGTAAATGGATTAAATGCTCCCATCAAAAGACACAGACTGGCTGAATGGATACAAAAACAAGACCCGTATATATGCTGTCTACAAGAGACCCACTTCAGACCTAGAGACACATACAGACTGAAAGTGAGGGGATGGAAAAAGATATTCCATGCAAATGGAAATCAGAAGAAAGCTGGAATAGCAATTTTCATATCAGCCAAAATAGACTTTAAAATAAAGACTCTTACAAGAGACAAAGAAGGACACTACATAATGATCAAGGGATCGATCCAAGAAGAAGATATAACAATTGTAAATATTTATGCACCCTACATAGGAGCACATCAATACATAAGGCAAATACTAACAGCCATAAAAGGAGAAATCGACAGTAACACAATCATACTAGGGGACTTTAACACCCCACTTTCACCAATGGACAGATCATCCAAAATGAAAATAAATAAGGAAACACAAGTTTTAAATGATACATTAAACAAGATGGACTTAATTGATATTTATAGGACATTCCATCCAAAAACAACAGAATACACATTTTTCTCAAGTGCTCATGGAACATCCTCCAGGATAGATCATATCTTGGGTCACAAATCAAGTCTTGGTAAATCTAAGAAAATTGAAATCGTATCAAGTATCTTTTCCGACCACAACACTATGAGACTAGGTATCAATTACAGGAAAAGATCTGTAAAAAATTTAAACATATGGATGCTAAACAATACACTACTTAATAACAAAGTGATCACTGATGAAATGAAAGAGGAAATCAAAAAATACCTAGAAACAAAGGACAATGGAGACACGATGACCCAAAACCTATGGAATGCAGCAAAGCAAAGATTTCTAAGAGGGAAGTTTATAGCAATACAATCCTACCTTAAGAAACAGGAAACATCTCGAATAAACAACCTAACCTTGCATCTAAAGCAATTAGAGAAAGAAGAACAAAAACCCCCAAAGTTAGCAGAAGGCAATAAATCACAAAAATCAGATCAGAAATAAATGAAAATGAAATGAAGGAAATGATAGCAAAGATCAATAAAACTGAAAGCTGGTTCTTTGAGAAGATAAACAAAATTGATAAACCATTAGCCAGACTCATCAAGAAAAGAAGGGAGAAGACTCAAATCAATAGAATTAGAAATGAAAAAGGAGAAGTAACAACTGACACTGCACAAATACAAAAGATCATGAGAGATTATTACAAGCAACTCTATGCCAATAAAATGGACAACCTGGAAGAAATGGACAAATTCTTAGAAATGCACAACCTGCCAAGACTGAATCAGGAAGAAATAGAAAATATGAACAGACCAATCACAAGCACTGAAATTGAAACTGTGATAAAAAATCTTCCAACAAACAAAAGCCCAGGACCAGATTGCTTCACAGGCGAATTCTATCAAGCATTTAGAGAAGAGATAACACCTATCCTTCTCAAACACATCCAAAATATAGCAGAGGGAGGAACACTCCCAAACACATTCTACGAGGCCACCATCACCTTGATACCAAAACCAGACAAGGATGTCACAAAGAAAGAAAACTACAGGCCAATATCACTGATGAGCATACATGCAAAAATCCTCAACAAAATACTAGCAAACAGAATCCAACAGCACATTAAATGGATCATACACCATGATCAAGTGGGGTTTATTCCAGGAATGCAAGGATTCTTCAATATACACAAATCAATCAACGTGATACACCATATTAACAAATTGAAGGAGAAAAACCATATAGTCATCTCAATAGATGCAGAGAAAGCTTTCAACAAAATTCAACACCCATTTATGATTAAAACCCTGCAGAAAGTAGGCATAGAGGGAACTTTCCTCAACATAATAAAGGCCATATATGACAAACCCACAGCCAGCATCGTCCTCAATGGTGATAAATGGAAACCATTTCCACTAAGATCAGGAACAAGACAAGGTTGCCCACTCTCACCACTCTTTATCAACATGGTTTTGGAAGTTTTAGCCACAGCAATCAGAGAAAAAAAGGAAATAAAAGGAATCCATATCGGAAAAGAAGAAGTAAAGCTGTCACTGTTTGCAGATGACATGATACTATACATAGAGAATCCTAAAGATGCTACCAGAAAACTACTAGAGCTAATCAATGAATTTGGTAAAGTAGCAGGACACAAAATTAATGCACAGAAATCTCTGGCATTCCTATGTACTAATGATGAGAATTCTGAAAGTGAAATCAAGGAAACACTCCCATTTATCATTGCAACAAAAACAATAAAATATCTAGGAACAAACCTACCTAGGAGAAAAAAGACCTGTATGCAGAAAATTATAAGACACTGATGAAAGAAATTAAAGATGATACAAATAGATGGAGAGTACCATGTTCTTGGATTGGAAGCACCAATGAAATGGCCTCCGTGCTTTTAACAGGAATATGAGGTTACAGAGTAGCAGAGGTTAAGTGGTAGCATTTAATATGAGAAACAAGGTGAGTGCAATTATCATAAAGGTCAGCAGGGCAGAGTGGCACTATTTTGACCCAAAATGACTTCCAGCAGTAACAGATTAATCACATTTACACTGGGAATTACATTGATGAGCAGGCTTGAACTGTATAAATGAAAATAAAATTCAAGCACAATGAGCAGAAACCTGCATTGATTTTCCAGGAATGAAAATTACAGCCTTGCCCAGACCTAAACCAGAGATCAAGTGGCTACAACAGCTTCAGAAACTTTGCTGCAACACTGTCAAAAGTATAGAGTGTGATTTTTTTTTCACCAGGTCTACCTCAAAGGGGTTTACAATTTTCCAGGGGGAATGTTTAGAAAGAAAAGTGGAAAACTCAGAATTTTTCAGAGATTATTAAGATAAACTTACACACCTGAGGTTCCAAAACATCACTGTGGTCTTCAGGTCATAATAGGGCTTATGGAAGCCATGTGATAATTGGAATTTTGACACAAGTTCACCTCACTAGAAATCCTGTGCAGTGACCTACACTATATTTCCCCATATCTGAATATATTTTTGGATTACACATACTTGGAAAATGACAGAACTCTCAAACAAGGTAAGTGCTATTAAGAACGGCTACTGCCTGACATCCATTAGGATAGCTATTATTAAAAACAATAATAAATAACAAGTATTGGCATGGATGTGTAGAAATCTGAACCCTTCTCCATTGCACTTCCTCAAAAAATTAAACAGAATTACCATACGATCTAGCTATTCTACTTCAGAGTATATATCCAAAGGAATTAAAAGCAGGGACTTGAACAGATGTTTGTAATTTCATGTTCTTAGCAGCATTATTCACAATAGCCAAAAGATGGAAACAACCTAAATGTCCATCAACAGAGGAATGGATAAACAAAATGTAGTATATACATACAATGGAATATTAAATGACTTTTAAAAGGTAAAAATTCTGACACACACTACGATATGGATGGACTTTGAAGACATTATGGTAAATGAAATACGCCAGAACCGAAAACACAAATACTGTGATTCCAGTCATATGAGGTACTAGAGTAGTCAAATTTATATAGACAGATAATAGAATGGTGATTGCCAGGGTCTGGGTGCAGTGATGAATGGAGAGGTGTTGTTTAATGGGTAGAGAGTTTCAGTTTGGGAAGATGAACAAAGTCCTGGAGATGAATGGTAATGATGGTTGCACAACAACGTGAATGTACTTGATGCCACTAAATGGTACACCTAAACATGGTTAAGATGGTAACTTTTATGTCATGCATATTTTGCCACAACTGGAAAAAAATACATAGGAAGAGCCAAGTGGAAGCTCCTGAAACTGTCCCTACATGAAAACAATACCAAAAAATAGCAATAGCACATATCTGGGGAATTTGCAGAGACTAAAATAACCATGCAGATGGTAATCTCCATCACCTGCCCCATTTAAATAATCTGTTTGGCCTGTAAAAAAGGCAAATAAGTCATGGACAATGATTGTTGATTATCATAAGATAATGAGGTACTAATTCTAATCAAAGCTGCTGGATTTTATGGGCCTTTTTTTCCTGGAACAAATCAAAACATCTCTAACTCCTGATATACAGCTATTGATCTGGCGAATAGTTGTCTCCACATCAAACAGCAAAGATAATGGAGCAGTTCACTTCTATCTGAGAGAGACAGAAGTACACTCAAACTCTGTCTTACTTGAGTGCTATGCCAAGTCTCCCGATGTCTATAATATTATAGTCCATAGGGAGATTAGTCATCTGGATATCACAAAAGCATTATGATAGTCCCTTGTATTAATGAGTTTATGGTGATTGGACATGAGAAAAAGTAGGAAGTACTCAAGTTGTGTCAGAAAGATACATAGATGTCAAAGAGTGGGAAATAAACTCCATGAAAATTTAGGATGTCAAATATATCACAGCCTAGGTATGATAATGCACACAAACAGAAACCAACCTGCAGAAAGCACTGAAGATCATGTTGATTTGTTTTAAAGATGGAGGCAGCACACAGCTAGGATTCCGAACGATTTTTTACACACTCCCTTTCCTAAATCCCATTCCTGATAGTGACTGCTCTTTCCTTTTACCTCTTCTCTCCTGTCCTCACCCTTCCTTTATTGTTCCCTATCCTTCTTACCCCTCTGCCCTCTTTCATTCTTCCTCATAGAGAATAGCCTGGGCTATTATTTGTATTCTTTACATTCTTTATATCTCTCTCCCGTCCACCCCCCACCTCAACAAAGGCCTTGTACCAACTAAGAAAGGAAACATTTCAAGTCCTCAGAGTATTGAGAGGAGAAAGTTATGGGGAAATAGCAAATCCTGACAATTTAAATATTCTCTATGTATCACATAAGTATATTTATCGTAAATAAATTCATACATGCAATAATAGTACAAATAGAAAATATTCACAAGCTACCAGACTGCCAAATTCTGCGTGAGATACAAAATCACATACCCATACTATCTGCTTTTCAATTTATAATTAAAACCATGTTACTGCAGAATTTTAAAAATAGCATTTTGATAATTATAAAAGAAAAAATTATAACTACATCAAAATTGTAAATTTCTGCACTTTTAAAGACAACCTTAGAAAATGAAAGGGAAAGCCAAAGATTGGAGAAAATATTCATGAGATATAGATATAGATATAGATATATACATAACATAGACTGGCATCCAGGATATGTAAGATGATCTTACAACTCAATAGTGAAGTAGTATTCGGGGGAAATACTACTTCAGAATTATAAGAAACAAATATTTGTGTTTAAGCCACCCAGCCTATAGTATTTTTTATTGAGATATAGTTGAAATATAACATTATGTAAGTGCAAGGTGTACACTTGTTGGTTTGATACATTTGTATATTGCAGTATGATTACCACCAGTAGCATTAGCTAACACCTCTATCATGTCACGCAATTATCATTTCATTTTTTGTGGTGAGAATAATTATGATCTAGTCTCTTAGCAACTTTGAAGTTTATAGTACAGTATTGTTGACTGTAATCACTATGCTGTGCATTAAATCTCCAGGGCTTATTTATCTATCAATACCAGTTGCAAGTTTATATCATTTGACCAACATTTTTCCAATTTCCCCACTCCCAGCCCCTGGACCACCATTCTACTCTTTGCTTTTATGACTTTGGCTTTTTTAGATTCCATATATAAGTGATATAAGACAGAAAAAGACAGTCTATGGTATTTTTGTCATAGCAGACCAAACAAAGGAGTATTTGGGAGATGCCATATCATGTAAGCTTTTTAGTCAATGGTGAGAAATATTGATTTTATTCAATTACAATAGGATAGTGCAATGCAGAGTTGGGTTTGGAGGCTTAAACATGGGAGAAAAATGATCTAATTTATTTTTTTAAGATTATCTATTGGGGGGGGCTTCCCTGGTGGCGCAGTGGTTGAGAGTCCGCCTGCCGATGCAGGGGACACGGATTCGTCCCCCTGTCCGGGAAGATCCCACATGCCGCAGAGCGGCTGGGCCCGCGAGCCATGGCCACTGAGCCTGTGCATCCAGAGCCTGTGCTCCGCAACAGGAGAGGCCACAGCAGTGAGAGGCCCGCGTACCACAAAAAAAAAAAAAAAAAAAAAAAAAAAAAAGATTATCTATGGGGAGTTTCCTATAGACAAGTAAACAAGGATTCAAGAAGAAACTTTGGAAGGCCCTTTTTAAGAGTCCAGGTAAAGGATAGCAGATTAAGGTGGTAAAAATAGAAAAACATTAACTAGCAATTAACTGAGAAATAGATTTTTAGGAACTAACCCCCACACATTTAGATAATTCATCTGAAATATGCTATTTGAAAATATACCTTCTTAGGATGCATCATAACTCTGAAGGAAATGTTAAAATACCAATGGATTGATAGTCCAAGCAATGAATATTTACTGAGTGGTGTGTGTGTGTGTGTGTGTGTGTGTGTGTGTGTGTGTGTGTGATCCTCAACTGTCCTAGGTTCAAGGAAAGGCAAATAGAAATAAAACCTTCATGTTGGAATACTGTCCCACAGTGAGTAAAGGTATCATGTACTTTTAAAATTATATTTATTTAAACAAAGCCTAATATAATGGGAAAAATAAACTAGACCTGGAATCAAAAGACCTGAGTTTGAATCGCAGCTTGATTAATTACCAGAATATTAAGTTCGGGCAAGTTGTCCACATTTGATCAATTTCAGGTTCCTTATTTACAAAATGGTAGGCTGGATGGAGTGATCTCTAGGCTCCCTTCTTGCATGAGATTTTGTTATTCTATAACACCATATTGGTATTCTCATTAAAGTGAATTTCAAGTGATTGGTCAAGAAGAGGCTCATTTATTTACTTCTTTTATTTCAAATTTAATAATAATGTAAGCCCTCATCCCATCAGGCAAAGAAGAAACTCTACCATTTGTCATCATTCAAGAATCCATTTCTTTCGTTAGGTCACATGAACATTCTAGAGGCTTAAAATAACCCTAGAAAGTGTGGTAGAGGCTCTGTATTTGGGCCTTAAACAAAAGATATATCTTGTTGAACTTTCATGGTGGCTTTAAATCTGCTGACTCTACTGCTTCACTGATAAACTGGAATAACAGGAAAGTTGGTGCCTGAACCCATATTACTTGCATGAAGTGCATAACCACTGTTTCTGAAATCTTTCTCTATCTCTGGAGACATGCCCTATTTTCACATTGTCATAGTGAATGTTTAAGTTTTCTGCTACATGAAGATATGTCCCTCTCTCCAGCCTCAGGGACATCTATCCCTCTTCCTTTGGAGTCTCAATGGCTCTCCTCTGTTTCCTCTCTCTCTCTCACCTAACGTTATTCTTTCAAAGAATTTGTGCTTTTCAAAGAACAAAGGAAAATCTGTCAATTCCAGGAAACACCAGCTTTTCACCCTAACACAAATCTCCCCTGAAGTAATTAACAGCAAATGTTAACTAACATCTTGAAGTGGTGGTAATAGAGTTATTGGGGAAAATAAACACAAATTAAAGCTTCAGTAAATTATACTGCCATAACTACAAATAATTAGCTCTTCAAGAAAACAGATTTATATATCGACAAAATCCTTGTTTTGGAGCCTCCTCACCAAATAGCCTTAGTCTTTAGGGGAACAATCAATGATCTGAAATCTATCCCTCACCAAGCATACTTTGAAAAGTTCATTCTACTATACAGCTCATTAGATAGAACTTGCAATAAATCTTAACAGACTCAGAGAAGAAAATGTTTATTTAAAGTGGTAAATTTTTCAAAACTTCACGTGGAACCTGACCGTATTTCCAAAGATCTGATTCCTGCATTTCGCTTCAGATCATCCCCAATCATTAGAGAGATCTCTATCCAAAAGGTATGTAAATCTTCTATGTTCATGTTGCCATATCTGACTACATATGTATTCTTATTTAACACACACAAAAACTCATGCACACACTGTCTCACACTCTCACATACATACACAAACACACACACACACCCATCCCTTCCTTCAGTTCATATATTTGTAAACCTACATACTCTTTTTGTAACTGCAATTTATTTTTTAAATCCACATTATGTTATTATGATCCACCCATGTTAATACACACAAAAACATTTCATTCAATTTACCTATTGTATAATATTACTTTTGAGAACAAACCATAATTTATTTATCAATTACCTTTAAGAAGGGAATTTAGGTAACAGCCACCTTATTATAAACAGCACTACATTAAGATTCCAATGCACACAGCTTCTAATGTAGATAAATAAGAATTTCCTTAATGATAGAGAGGCTGAACTTTCTATTATAATTTTCATGCCACCCAGATTTATTCTTTTGTGTTTTTATTTGTCCATTTGTCTATACTGCTGTGGAAATGTTTCAATATTAATGTCAAACAATCTGTTCAGCTTTTCTTCGTACTTTCTGACTGTTTAAATGTTGTCTTTAAGAAACCTTTCCCTAACCTGATTTCATAAAGCTATATCCATATTTTGCTTTAAAGTATTAATGTTTTTTCTTTCATATTTAATTTTTGATTTGAACTGGAATTTATTTTCTCATTTCTTTAAGATAGGGGTCTAACCCTTTGTCCATATGAATTTCCAATAATCTCAACACCATTTATTAAAAGGTTCATCCTTTCTCCACAAATCTGTAATGTTACCACATTAGTCTTTCTTTTAATCTATCTATGTTCCTGGGCCCTATATTCTGTTCAATTTTGTTTGTCTATACCTTTGCCGTGCCAGTACCACACTGTTTTAATTAATATGACTTTAAGTGTTTATATCAGGTAGCATAGGTTGCCCTTTCTTCATGTTTCTTAATGTTCTCATATCTTCAAAAATTTTTGGCTACTTTCAACTCCCTACTTATACCTAATGGTCACCTTGGCTAAGACACGGTAACCAGACATTTGGACAAATATTATTCATGATATTTGTGTGAAGAATTTTTTTAGATGAGATTAACATTTAACCCAATCAGTTGAAAGTCTTAATAGAAAAAAGACTGACGGCCCCTCAAAAAGAGGGAATTCTGCCAGCAGACTGCCTTTGGACTCACACTGCAATATCAGCTCTTCCCTGGGTCTCCAGCCTGTTTCCCTGCCCTGCAGATTTTTTGCACATACACATGTCCTATTGGCTCTGCTTCTGTTTCTCTGGAGAACTCTGCCTAATACGCTTCTCTCCCATATAAACTTTAGATTTAGCTTGTCATGGCTTATGAAAATATCGATTGCAATTTTCATTGTAATAGCAATGCATACACAAGTTAGTGGCATGGTCAATTATAAGATATTGATTCATGTTTTCAAAGAATATTACAAAGTGTTCCATTTAATTTTTTACATCCTTTAAGAAAGCTTCATTTTCTCTATGAATATTTGACTCACATTATATTTATTCTCAAATACCTGATATTTATTGTTTTATTGTTAATAATATTTTTACTTAATAGTAAAAGTATTAATGGAATAGTATTTACTAATAGTAGTACATTTTCTTACTGGGTGTTGCTAATATTTTAAATTCTTATTGGTTTTTGTACGTCAGTCATCCAGCAAGCTCAGAGATTACAGATTTTCTTGTATTTTGTATGCAGACATTTTCCACCTCTTTTTTTTTTGTTTTCAAATATATTTTCCACTGGCTTTTGCTTCTGTACATATAAATTAATCTTGTGTTAATATTTTATTTGGAATAGTTTTATTGATTTCTATAAATGGATGTGTTGTCTATTTTATTTATTTATTTGTTTTGGTTTGGCTATTGTATATTGAAAAAGTGAGTATACCCTCTTGTTTCACTCTCTGAAAAATTTTATATAAGATAAAGGTTAATTTGAGCCCTGAAGGATTTGCAAAGTCACTTTTAAAATGTCTGGTCCTGGTGTTTTTGTTTGCTGATTTGTAGACATTTGACCAGACTATCCTATTCATGTAAAAGTTGTTAGTATACTATGTTTTTCTATTTCCTCTTAAGACAATTGTGCTAATTTTATTTTTTAATTCAATTTTTTATAAATTTTCATATTAATGGCATAATACTCTTTACTTTATTCCTATAATTAGTAAAACTCAAAATATATGTAAATAAAACCCCTTTTCTTTCATAGTTTTGTTTGTGCCTTCCTCTTCTATGAACATAAAAAAATACCATTCTTTATATTTTCAAAGAAACAAAATTGAAGTTTACTGATCCTCTCTATTGTCTATTTAGATCCCATTTTTTACTGACATATAATTCACATACCATCGAATTCACCTATTTATATATTTCAGTGATTTTGAGTATATTCTCATATAAGTGCAACCATCATTACAGTCAATTTTGAACATTTTTATCACTTCAAAAAACAAATCTAATATTCTTTAGGCATCACCTCCCTATATTCCCACCCTACTTGCCACAAGCTCTAAGCAACCACTAATCTATCTTCTGTCTGTGTAGATTTCACTATTCTGGACATTTCATAAAAAGAGAATCATACAATATAAAGTCTTTTGTGACTGACTTTTTTACTTAGCATAATATTTTGAAGGTTCATCTAGGTGATAACATGCATCAGTATTTCATTCCTTTTTATAACCAAGTAATATTTCATTGTATGGACATAACAATTCTGTTCATCCATTTATCAGCTGATGGACATTTTGGCTGTTTCCACTTGTTTGCTACTATGAAAAATGTTGCTATAAACATTCTTCTTCAATTGGTGTGAACATAGGTTTTCATTTCTCTTGGGTATACATCTAGGAGTAGAATTGCTGGGTCATATGGTAATTTCATGTTTAATTGTTGGAGGAACTGCTTAGATGGTTTTCAATTGAGTGATGCCATTTTACTGTCCTACCACTATTTTTTTAAATAGTGTGAAGTGTGAGTCCTTCTACAAGTTGGTGATTATTGATACCCTCTATAGTTTGTTTTCTGTTTGTCCTACTTGTTTTATTAATTATCTCTTCTTCTATGGCACAATCTATTTAATTCTTATGTTGCAAACTTAGCTAATTAATTTCTAATAAGTTTCCTTTCAAATATGTGTGTGTGTGTGTGACACAGATTACAAGTATTGATTTACAGGTTCCCAGCAAGGGTTTTTTTTTTTTTTTCAGCTCTAAATATTTAGTAAATTCTGACAGAAATTGTCATTAAATAATAAAATAGAGCTTACAGTTTCAAACTTAATAGAGTAAAAGTAGACTGCTATAAATATTTCATGATTCCAGAAGAAAAAGAAAAATATGAAAGAATTTAGACAAGTAGGAAAAAAAGGAAAATTTAAACCAAATTAGTAACTACATTTAATGCAAATGGATTGGCTGCTCCAAACGAAAAGAAAATAAGTGTCAGATTGTATAAAATTACATGTAACTATGTGCTATCTTCAAGAGACATACCCAAAGAAAGTGGAAGAAGTAAATAATAAATGCAAGAGCAGAAATTAATGACATAGAAAATAAACAATACAAATTCAAAAGCTAATATTTGGCTCTTTGAAAATACTAATAAAAGTGGCTATCTACTTGAGAGTGTTCTCAAGACCAAAAAAGAATAAAAAAAGATAGAAAGCACAAGAAACCAATATCAGAAAGGGTCATATATCACATAAATGTTACAGACTTTACAAAGGAAAAAATGAACAAAGTGTTTTCAAATAAATTTTAAATTTTATAAAAGTCACAGTCCCCTAGAAAAATATAACATCAAAATAGATTCAAACAGAAATAGAAATTTATACATACGTTTATACATTACAGACATTGAATCAGAACTCACTACTCTCACCATGAAGAAAGCTGAAATCCAAGATTTTTCACTAGTGTGTTCTAAAGAAAGGAAGAATTCGAGTAGTACACAAACTCTTCGAGACTAGAAAGAGGGAACACTATTCAACTACTTTTTAATATTTTCTTCATTTCAAGACAGGAAAAGGGCAGTATAAGGAAGCACAATTAGAGGGGACCTTACCCAGGAAAACAGATAATAAATATAATATAAGCAAACTGAGTCCAACATAAAAAGCTAATTTCATGACAGACAACCAAAATTATTTTACACAACAAAATTAATAAAATTAAACATGCAAAAAATTAAATCCAAAGTTTCTTATAATTTCAGCAGTCATGTATGATTTTACAAAAACCTGCAGCTAATCTTATCAAAGTAGAAAAAACTTTCTTAGATGAAAATTAGCTATCTACCATAGAGTAACATTATAGATACAGGTGAGATGATGAAAGATTTAAAGATCAGGAAGAAGACAAGGATGCCCCCTGTCACCACTCTATTCAGTATTGTACTTGAGAGTTTAGCCAGTGGAGAAAGTCAAGAAAAAGAACTAAAATGTCTAAGGATTAGAAAAGAAAACACACAACTTGTTCTATTTATATATGATATGGTTGTGTACAGAGAAAATACAAAATAATGTAAAGGAGATTGCTAGGATTTGTAAGAGAGTTTCTTAAGATTTCTAGATAAAAATCAATAAAAATAAATTGTGTTTTTATATAATAGCATCAAACAGAAAGTGATAGTAAAAAGAAAGAAATCCTTTTAGATAACAACAAAAAGCTGAAGTAGCAATAAATCCAATAAGATATACAAAGCCTTTACAGACAACATTATAATAAAAACACCTTGAAGAAATCAGAAATGAATAGAGATATATTTTGTGTTTATAAGTTGGATATCTTAATAGTGAAAAGATGTTAAGTCTCTAAAGATTAAGTTATAGAGTAAGCAAAATCTAAGTGAAAATGCCAAAGATTTTGTTTTGGACCTGAAAAACTTCTTTAAAAATTTATACAGATTACAAAAGCCCACCACACACTTGAAGAATAATATAAATGTGGGAAAACTTGTTCTACTGAATATTTAGTGTTCTTATAAAGCTATAGTAACAAAGAGGGTGCAGTTTTGATATAGAGAAAAACAAATGAACCAAAAGAAGACTTAATAGCGACACAGAAAATCAAACCAAAACATATATTATAAAAAAAAATCATATGTATATATATATGTACACACACACACACACATATATATGGCACCTCTGTATAACAGAGGTATCACAGCACCTCAACAAAGACATAACAAACTTTTCGATTAAAAAATGCTGAGCACTAGGGTATCCATAAAGAAAAAATAATTGAAATTGTATCATATTGTAAACAAAATTATTTCCAGATGGATTAATGACCTATATGTGAAATGGTACCAAATATATTTTAAAAGATAATATAGGAGGCTATCTTTAAGCCACAAAGTAGAAAGATGGAAAAAAGTATAAGCTTTAAAGGAAAAGATTGATGTATTTACCCACATTAAATTAAGAAATATTTTCCAACAAAAGAAAACACAAAGATAGTTAAAAGAGAGGTCATGCCACAGAGTTTGAAAAGATCATTGCAACATATAAAACCAATAGAGAGACTACTATTCAAAATATGAAAAGAACTTAAAAAGAATAAAGCTGGAGGTATCTCACGCCCTGACTTCAGACTATAGTACAGACCTACAGTAAACAAAACAGTATGGTACTGACACCAAAACAGACATATAGAACAGAATAGAGGGACCAGAAATAAACCTATATACACTTATGGTCAATTAATCTAAGACAAAGGAGGCAAGAATGTTCAATAGGAAAAAGGTCTCTTCAATAAGTGGTGCTGGGAAAACTGGACAGCTACTTGTGAAACAATTAAATTAGAACACTTTCTCACATCATATACAAAAATAAATTCAAAATGGATTAAAGACCTAAATACAAGATCAGAAACCATAAAACTCCTTCAAGAAAACATAGGCAAAACACTCTGACATAAATAATAGCAATATTATTTTGGATCTGTCTCCTAAGACAAAGGAAACCAAAGCAAAAATAGACAAATGGGACCTAAATAAACTTAAAAGCTTTTGCACTGAAAAGGAAACCACTGACAAAATGAAAAGACAGCCTACTAAATGGCAGAAAATATTTGCAAATGATATGACCTATAAGGGGTTAATATCTAAAATATATGAACATCTCATAAAACTCAATATTAAAAAAACAATTAAAAATGGGCAGAAGACCTGAATAGATATGTTTCCAAAGAATACATACAGGTGGCCAATAGGCACATGAAAAGATGCACATCACTAATCAACAAAGAAATGCAAATCAAAACCACAATGAGATATCACTTCATACCTGTCAGAATGGCTATCATCAAAAAGACTACAAATAACAAATGTTGGCAAGGATGTGGAGAAAAGGGAACCCTAGTACACTGTTGGTAGGAATATGAATTGGTGCAGCCACTATGGAAAACAGTATGAAGGTTTCTCAAAAACTAAAATTAGAACTACCATAAGATCCAGCAATTCCACTCCTGGGTATATATCCAAAGAAAATGAAAATACTAATCCAAAAAGATGAATGCACCCAATGTTCACAGCAGCATTATGTACATTATTTACAATAGCCACGATATGGAAGAAACCTAAGTGCCTGCTAACAGCCAAATGAATAAATAACATGTGGTATGATACACACACACACACACACACACACACACACAGAGAGAAATATTACTCAGCCATGAAAAAGAAAGAAATCCTGCCATTTGCAACAACATGGATGGACATGGAGGGTATTATTATTAGTGAAATAAGTCAGACAGATAAAGACAAATACTGTATGTTATCATTTATATGTGGAATCTAAAATATAAAATGAATGAATATAACAAAACTGAAATAGACTCACAGTTATAGAGAACAGACTTGTGGTTACCAGTGGGGAAAGAGAAGGAGGAAGGGGCAAGATAGGGGTAGGGGATAAAGAGGTATAAAATGTGTAAAATAAATCAGCTACAAAGATATGTTTACAGTTCAGGAAATATGGCCAATATTTTATAATAACTTTAAATGGAGTATAATCTATAAAAATATTGAATCACTATGTTCTACACCTGAAAGTAATATAATATTGTAAATCAACTATACTTCAATTAAAAAATGAAGTAAACTCTTAAAAGCAAGAATAAAAAGGCAAATAACCCAATAGAAAAATAGGCCAAAAATTCAATAGATCCTTCAATAAACAGCAAATCCCAAAATCCAATAACTATATTTAAAATTGTAAAATATTTATATTTTCACTAGTAATCATGAAAACTAAAATTCACACCATAATGAGGTACCACTACACACAGATTAGATATGAAATATTAAAATAAATGATGAAAACTAATGTCAAGGAATTTAAATATCAGTCACCACCACTGTTGGAAGTGTAAGTTGATTTGACCACTTGTCATTATGTTGTGGTTTAAGGACATATATTCTCTGTGACTCAGCATCTCATGCCTGAAACTTCCCTATAACTCAGTAGTTCACTCCCTAGAGAAATGTGTTCTCCTGTGTACTAGGATACATATATAAACATGTATCTTGTTCAGCATTGTTCATGACAGCCATAAATAGAAAACAACACAAATATCTATCAACAGTATTACAGGAATGTGCACATAAGTAATAAATCTACAAAGAAAAACAATGAATGGGTTAACATAAAAGTTAGGTAAGTGGTTATTGTTTGTGCTATGGGAGGGTTTTGTGATGATGCAAGGCATGGAGGGGATTCTTGGTTGTTGCCAATGTTCCATTTCTTGACCGTGTGATTGTAACAATTGTTGCTGCTTCATAATTTTCATTAAATGTACATAGAGTCTATAGATTTTCCATCTAAACTCACAAAGAAAAACAGCTATTGTGCTTACTACCTAGGGAGTTAAGTACACAGAAATGATGCTACAGATGAATACTTATGTCTCCACAGCAATGCTTGCTGGCCACAAAAGCTAAAGCACCAGGATAACTGCCTTTCCTTATTTTCAAATTCCAAGTCTCACATAAATGCACTGAGTTTGTGGAATTTCTTTTATATAAAGATCCCAAGCTGAAAGAGGGTTTGGGATTTTTTTTTTCTTAACTTCTATCCTCTGCCTTAGGAAGGTATACTAGAAAATGCAGTAGCCCCCTTATCCTCAGGGTATACATTCCAAGACCCCAGTGGTTGCATGAAACAGCAGATAGCACCGAATCCTATATATACTGTGTTTTTTCCTATACTTACATACCTATGATAAAATTTATAAGATAGGCACAGTAAGAGGTTAACAATAACTAATAATAAAATGTAAAAATTATAGCAATATGCTATAATAAAAGTTATGTGGATGTGGTCCCTTCCTCTCTCAAAATATCTTATTGTACAAACTTAATGCCTTTTCCATCTTAACTAAGCACTTATCATGCACTGTGGCCGTAACTTTTGCAATTTGAGGTGTGACCGCAAAACTAGCATGAATTTATTTTTCCTTCTTCACAATTTCACATACAGAAGATTCATTCTTACCATAGATCTTAGAAACCTCAGCAAATGATTTTTTCTTTCCTTATTAAACCAAGAACTTTCACCTTTTCACCTAAAGAAAGTACTTTACAGCTTCTCTTTGGCATATCCAAATTGCCAGCATCACTCCTCTTTTGCTTTGGGGCCATTATTAAGTAAGATAAGGGTGACTTGGACACAAGCACTGTGATACTGAGACAGTCAGTTCTATAAGGAAGAGGGCTACTAAGTGACTAAGGGGTGAGATAGGACAGACAAAGGGATGGTCCATACCCCGGTGGGTGGATGGATGATACAAGATTTCATCACACTACTCAGAAATTTATGAATTGTTTATTTCTGGGAGTATCTATTTAATACTTTTGGACTTCGATTGACCGTGGGTAACTGAAACAGCAGAAAATGAAACCTCGAATAAAGGGAAATGACTATAGATCAAATAGATGCTGAATGCCAATCCACTTATTTCACTCTAGGAGTAATCTTGGATGAATCAATTATAATACCATCTGAACTCTCCAAATATCTTTAGTTCTTTCAGATTGGTAAGAAGTGGTCTTGTTAATGAGATAAGTAATTCTTTTTCCCCTTGTCAATAAACAACATGGTGCACATATTCACTGAAGTGTGTCAAAACTCACACCTGTTAAATGACATTTTCAAATTAACTTCCTTAAGGTGATCTTGCCCTTAGAGAAGTAACTTTTCTTGCTTTTTCAGAGTCCTTAACTCCAAGAATCAAGTTTATTATTTAACTATACCTACACTTCCAAATACTCTCACCAATAGCCACTGTCCCCAGAGTTTAGACTCTAGTGTTGCCCTGAAGCATTTTTTCAAAGGAAAAAAAATCTCCCTAGAAAAAAGTATTTATATTCTCTTTAGGTTTAGTCTTCTTATGGGTATCAAATAATATTCACTCCTTCCTTAAATCTAACACAGACAAAAAAATTCCTGAATCTATACCATGCCAACTTCTGAATTCTGAATTTGGGATATAGTAAATTAATGATTAATAGTTTCTTCTTCAACTTCCTTTAGTACAAACACACACACAACCTAATTTTCTTAGTCTTTTAAAATACCATCACAATTGAATAAGATTACTAACTTCGGTACTATGATATCATAATATAGGATTTCCTACTATGGTACCATAAAACATTGATCTCTGATGCTCAATCACACTGAAAAGCTCTACAAACTCTAGGGTCCTACAGCTGTAGTTCTCTTTTTGCACTGCTTATTGAGAGGAAAAATTTGTATTCATACCTTATAACTTCTCTTTAAACTTGCCTTCCATTCTTAGGTTACTTAAGATTTTGTATATTCAAATCTGTCCACAAATTGGAGTCAAATATTACTCCGATATTTGATTAGGTGCTAAAATCAGTGGAAAATATTGTTTAAGGGACTAAAGTCAAAATTACCCTTGAAAATCTCTTAAATCAATCATAATATACACTGTCCACTAAATAATTTATATCAGTTC
Source organism: Mesoplodon mirus (assembly GCF_964341445.2). Classification (NCBI taxonomy): domain Eukaryota; kingdom Metazoa; phylum Chordata; class Mammalia; order Artiodactyla; family Ziphiidae; genus Mesoplodon; species Mesoplodon mirus. Next base: position 200,248,512 of record NC_138976.1, on the reverse strand, counting down.
CTCTAAAGCTTATTTAATCAATTTCCCTTACCCATCCTCTCAATTAATTATTCAATGAATTATTTGAGAATGGCAGAGAATCATGAATTCCTAAATAATGCAATCTACTTCTCACGTACTTACTGGCTGTCTTCTCACTAGTTTCAAGCCCTGTTTCAAATGTAGCTGGAGCCAAATACTGTATCAACTGCATTGCCCCCATCAATATTGCCATATCATTCAGGGACTTTTCCTCCGTCTTCATAAACAATCTAATTTCCATTCTATCATCCATTTTGGATGATGCAGATACACAAATGACCTTCCCCAGACTTCTTCCCTCTCTTCATAGCCTGATAACAGCTTGTGAAATTTTCCTATGGGAAACTAATAAACTCACTAGAAAGTATTAACCTAGGCATTCATGTTAAACCATGCATTCTCAAACTTGACACTCGGCCAGTGCTTCCAGGCCAAGATTACTACTTTTCTCAAGTTACTCCCCTGCTGAAAGAGTATTCATTACATCAGTTTACAAAAGCTGTGAGCACTCCCCTTCCTCAGAAACAATCTGGTAGTTTAGATAAACGGTGGAGTATTTCTTGGCTATTTTCTATGGTAGTCTTAGATGGAGACACAGCCGTATGTTATGTCACAGTACAGTAATCTCAGACAAGACCACAAGTATATAAATCCTCATTTATGTCGACTTGAATATCTGGAAGAGCATGAAAGTGGGTCTGTTACTAGAAGAAAAGCCTACTTTACAATACAAAACACATAGAGAACAGTGGAGAGCATGGATAGTGTTTTCCTCTTCTCCATTTAAAGTCTATACAGGTTTCAGCTTAAAGCTGCATCTCTGTAGGTTCTCCCTAACTTTTCTCCTCTTCACCATGACCTTGGTTTTTTTTAGCTTTCTTCTTACTCTGAAAGACTTGATTAGCAGTCAATAGGCTCCTTTCATCTTCTCAGCAAGATAGGCTGTGGGAGAGGTCAGGTACCTTGAAGGTCCTACGGAAATATGTTTTAATCTTTCAGTTAAACATCTACAATCAAAATTTCTCTTTCAAATGTTGATAGCCTTTATTTGGTGTTATGATAATAGAAACTTTCTTTTCTCATCTAAGCTAAGGCTCTCTTCTAGGAGGGGGAAATGACCAAAAAAAGGGAGGGGGGACTTGGAGAAAACAAATGTTGTCTTACTGCGTAACACTGAAGACAGAGAACAGAATTATATGGCACTTTTTCTTGAGGAGATGATGACATTGCACTGTGGTATTCATTTTTCTTCTTTAATTAATTAATTTTTATTTATTTTTGGCTGCGTTGGATCTTCATTGCTGCACGTGGGCTTTCTCTAGTTGCGGCGAGTGGGGGTTACTCTTCATTGCGGTGTGTGGGTTTCTCACTGTGGTGTCTTCGCTTGCTGAGGAGCACGGGCTCTAGGCACGTGGGCTTCAGTAGTTGTGCCATGCAGTCTCAGTAGTTATGGCACACGGGCTTAGTTGCTCTGGGCATGTGGGACCTTCCTGGACCAGGGCTCGAACCCATGTCCCCTGCCTTGGCATGCGGATTCGTAACCACTGTGCCACAACGGAAGTTCTGCACTGTGGTATTCTAATGAGAGAAGTGGAGTTTTTTTAAATTGTTTTGCATAGAGGGAATTTACCACCATAGTGGTGATATCTGACTTCTCTTATGTCTTAACTTCTGAGACCTAAAGCCATTCAACAGTGTTTTCTTGGTAGCTCTTGAAATACCAGACTGTAGTAGAAGAAATTACAGACCTTTGTCCAATGTCTAAAGCCAGTTTATTAACCAGAAGCACAATTTAAGGACTCTGTATTTCAAATAAACCAAATCCTTATAGTCTCTAATTTATACATAATCTTTCAGTTCCATTATTTTTCATTTCCAAAGATAATTCTTTTTAAATCCACTAGACTATATTTTCTACATAAACTATATGTTCCATTAAAATAAAAGTATGGGGGTTGCTAAATGGGCCAAGATCCTCTCATGTTCTATCATGTATGTCATTAAAAATAATTTAGAAAACAATGCCATGTTTATTATCAGATTATGTGTCTGTTATAAAAGATACATTGGAAAACCAGGTTAATCATATGTGGTTTGATTGAGAAATTCAATCTTGATGAAGTAAAAAAATTTAAATGTTTAATTTTTTTTCAGTAACTGCTACAAGGGAAATTTAATGCTTTTGCAGTCTAGAGCAAAAATTACATCCAATTTTAAAGAATTTGTGTAAGTAACTATATGGACATTTCATGTACCACTATTATTATGTTATTATTTTTATTGGGGGGATATTTGTTCAAAGCAACAACTCCAAATAGCCAAAAAGCTTCCCACATGCTCTTCTCTAAATTCCTGTTTTGTTTAATTATAACCCTGAGTTTAGAATTAAAAAGAAAAAGGGGAAAAGAGGGAGACCCTCTTCTGACTACAAGCACAATTAGCTGCCCATTAGCAGTTATGATCCTGGTCTTCTGCCTCTGATATCAGTGGCCTCTAATAACATGGAATGGGTTCACTCTGTGGCTTCAGCATGGGAATAGTTTATGGTTCATCCTCATTCTTGCCTCTTTTACAACGGAAGAACCCCACCAAAGTGGAAGCCATGTCATACTTTTGTCACTTCCAGCAATAACCCCCTCCAAATTATTCTCTGGGCTACTGTTCGACCACACTGAGTTCTCTTTTAAGCTCTCTGACAGTGACAGTGAACTAACCGGAGTACTGGTATTTTCATCATCTCTTACCCAGAAACACTGTTTCTTCTACCAGGTCTGACTGGTAGAACAAATGAAACAAATTTTCAAACAACTAAGTTTCAAACACACAAAACCTATCAAATGATTTGTTCCTTGCTTTGTTTTAATCTCAATAACTGTAGCTTTCATCTCTAGAAGTTAAATTTGGTTCTTTTATATATCTTCTATATTTCGACATAACTATGTTTAACATGTGTGGTACAATTATAAAAGCTATTTTGACTTCCTTATCTTCTCATTCTAACATCTGTGCCAGTTTGGGGTCACTTTCAAGTGATTATTCTTATTATAGTTCATCTTTTCCTTTCCCTTTGTATGCCTGGTAATCTTTGGTTGGATGCCATACTTATTAATTTTGCCTTGTAGTAGTGATGAATATTTTTGTATTTCTATAAATATTATTGAGTTTTGCTCTGGAACATAGTCAAGTTACTTGGAAAGGTTTTCACCTTTTTGTGTCTTGCCTTTAAGATTTGCTCTGCTCTCAAAAACTTTATTAGTTAAATGTTTTATATCTATTGTTCAGATGATGAAAATGAAATTCCTAGAGAAAATGTAAAAGCCATGTACCTGGCTGTGGTAGGATCTCAAATATTATCATTGAATAATTTGAAGTCATATCCCTCTGATTCTAAAAACACCATGGTGCCACTCTTCACAACGTTCCTCTGTTTTAAGTTAACTCACTTATTAGCTAGATGAAAAGTCCCTCAAAAGTTTCTTAAATATCAAATTTAAATACTGTGCTAAAAAAACAATATAATAATTTTCTTACCACTGGCTGTAACAGTTTACTCATCTAATTCAGGCTTTTCACTTAACAGTAATTATATATGGTTATAATATGTGAGAACATGCAACGAGAACTTATGTTGGAAAAATATCTGTTCTTACATTTCATATTATAAAAATGTTTTCACTGTACAGGAAAAGCCAGACATATTCTAAAATATTTATTTGCAGGAATGTCTTGGATATATATTTTCCTTTAATAATTAATAAAACTAAGAACTGACAATAGCATTGATTGAGAAGGAGTATAATTTTGAGGTTCCTGCCTCAGAGATGGTGTTAATCTTCATGTTCACATTTCATGTAGTTTAGTTCAGAAAAAAGTTTTCATTTTCCTCTTTGTAACTAAAAGGATCCCCATTCTGCATTCAGAACAGTAACAGTAAAAAACAGAGGCCTACTTTATATAAAGTCAGAATTTATAGAGACACACACAGCCATATATACATATATGGATGTGTGTGTGTATGTGTGTGTGTGTGTATATAACTTCCTTATTTTTGTTTCCAAAATATTATTGTACAGAAAATTATGACTTCTGTGGTATTTATTCATGAATAAACTCTAATGGAGAGTTCTACTCCTCGTTTTTGTCCAGTGTGTGAACCCATATATAAGTTATGGAAATCCCCATCTTATGAGGAAGAATCTGTCTCTCGTTATACAGACTGAAAATGCCACCTACTTAATCTCTGAGTATCCTTTAAAGCCATAGGCTAGCATATGACCTTAGCTCTGACAATCAGTTATGTCCATTCTGGAGACTGGTCTAGAAGCTACTGACAAGAAGAAAAGACTGCTTAGAATATATTCTGGCAGTGGAAAGCACACACTGTTTTCAGTATCCAGAACAAATGTATCAGTGATTCATATTACTGTATTTAGCATCCCCTATCATTGATATTTGTAGTTCTAGCTGAAGTGTCTCTGCCCAGTGACTCTTGCACTAGGTTGTTCCCTGGACCAATTCTACAGCATGATTCCTAGACATAAGTTTAAACTTCCAAACACCAATCCTGGTTGTTGAATCTTTTATTTAGAGATTCCATAAACTGTCCAATATCTTTTTAATAGTTTATTTTCTACTTAATTAACCCAGAGTAAGTCACCGATTGCTCTAACATAAAAATTGCTACCAGGAGAGATCAGAGACAACAGCTCATTGAGGATATAGGGGAAATTGCCATCAGTTATCTAGCTTGGTTGGCACTGGAGACAGTAAATCTCTAATTGGCAATAAGAAACAAATTGAGAAAAAATTATCCTTAGAGTGTCCTGCAACTTAAAACCTACTAGTGACCTGACTAGGGAAAATCAAGTAGTAACTCACATGTAAAAGTATGAAGGTCCTGGGACTTCCCTGGTGGTGCAGTGGTTAGGAATCCACCTGACAATGCAAGGGACATGGGTTCGAGCCCTGGTCCGGGAAGCAACTAAGCCCACGAGCCACAACTACTGAGCCCGTGTGCCACAACTACTGAAGCCTATGAGCTTAGAGCCTGTGCTCCGCAACAAGAGAAGCCACGGCAATGAGAAGCCCACACACTGCAATGAAGAGTAGCCCTCACTCGCCACAACTAGAGAAAGCCCGTGCACAGCAATGAAGAACCAATGGAGCCAAAAATAAATAAATAAATTTATCTTTTAGAAAAGTATGAAGGCCCTGGGTATTCCAAATCTGTAGGGTGTCATGGTTACTTCTAAGGGCACTGGGAGAGCCTCCTTTCCCAATTGTATTCTTAGCTCCCTTGTCAATGATCAGTTGGCTGTATATGCATATATTTATTTCTAGTCTCTTTATTCTGTTCCATTAGTCTGTCTTTTTGCCAGTACCATGCTGTTTTGAGTACTGTAGGTTTGTAATATATTTTTTGAAATCAGAAATTCTTATGCCTCCAACTTTGCTCTTTCTCAGAACTGACAAATGGTGTTGGTGAAATTGGATATCCACATGCAAAAGAATGAAACTGGACTCTTGTATCATACACAAAAATCAACTCTAAATGGATTAAAGACTTAAACATAAGATCTGAAACTGTAAAACTCCTAGAAGAAAACATAGGGGAAAAGATCCTTGACACTAATTTTGGCACCGATGTCCTATCTATATGACACCAAAAGCACAGGCAACAAAGCAAAAATGGGCAAGTAGAACTACATCAAACTAAAAACCCTCTGAACAGCAAAGGAAACAATCAACAAAATGAAAAGGCAGCCTATGGAATAGAAGAAAATATTTGCAAACCCTGTATCAGATAAGGGGTTCATATTAAAAATTTATAAGAAACTCCTATGACTTAATAGCAAAAAAAACCCCAAATAACCAAATTTAAAAATGGTCAATGGGCTTGAACAGACACTTTTCCAAAGAAGAAATATAAATGGTCAACAGATATATGAAAAGGTGCTCGACATCACTAATCATCAGGAAAATGTAAATCAAAACCACAATGAGGGAATTCCCTGGTGGTCCAGTGGTTAAGACTCTGTGCTTTCACTGCTGAGGATGCAAGTTCAATCCCTGGTCAGGGAACTAAGATCCCACATGCCACACAGTGCAGACCAAAAAATCCCCCAAAAAACAAACAAACAAAAACCACTCAAAGAGATATCATCCCGAACCTGTTAGGATGGATATTATAAAAATAGAAAAATAAAGTATTGGTAAGGATGTGGAGAAATTGGAACTACAGTGTACTGTTGGTAAGAATGTAAAATGGTACAGTTGCTATGGAAAAGAGTATGGAGAGTCTTCAAAACCTTAAAAATAGAATTATCACATGACCCAGCAATGCCACTTCTGTGTAGATAGTCTAAAGATTTGAAACCAAGATCTAGAAGATATTTCTGCACTACCATGCTCACTGCAGCATTATTCATGATAGCCAAGATATGGACAAAACCTAAATTTCCATTGATGGATGAATACATTTTTAAAATGTAATATATACATACAATAGAATATTGTCCAGCCTTAAAAAAGAAGGAAAATCTGCCATGTGCAGTAACATAGATATACCTGAAGACGTTATGCTAAGTGAAATATGCCAGTCACAGAAGAACAAGTACTGCATGATTCCACTTACATGAGATATCTAAAATAGTCAAACTCGTAGAAACAAAGAGTAGAATGATAGTTGCCAGAGGCTGTATTATACACTTAAAAATTTGAGAGTAGATCGCATATTGTTTTCTTACCACAATAAAATTTCTTTTCATAAACTAATAAAATAAATTAAAAATAAAGACAACAGGATACACCAATGTAATAAGAATGTAATATTCCAGTCTTAAATTCCCAGCTCAAGGTAATGCCAAATATCATTAACTTTCTGTGAATGTGGTAAAAGTCTTACTTCTTGCATCCACAGGTTGAGATAGAATAACTCTAAACATTTAATTCTGATGACTCTTTATTATGAGAGTTTAATTGGCATTTTGGAATGGGGCATTGACTGAAAAAGAACTGGACTTCTTTGTAGTGGGATGAGGATATAATGGTAGATTCCAATAAAGAAAGGACTCTCCAACCCTCACTTGCCATCTTTCTAAGGAGAAGTCAAGTTTACAATATATAGTAACATTTTTTTTGCCATGATTGGAGACATGTAATGACTTAGCCAAGAAGAGTTACCTAGAAAATGGAAGTCAATTTTTCCCATCCCAACCTCTTTAGCCTTCACTGTATTGATTCTTGGTACTTGCAATACCACTATTCTCCACTAGTCAGGGTGGAGACATGAAGATGAAATAATAAATGGCAGTTTGACTTAAGTCTGCCTCCCAGTAGGACTAGTAGGATGCCCCAAATGTCCATAAATATTTCATTAGTTTCTTAGTATATCATTAAAGTAGTACACTCAGCCACAAGCAGAATCACCATCTTGGCTGCATGTCTCAGGGAATAATATTTTTTTAGGAAGAGCCCACTAAAAGCCCCAAGAGCTTCCTCTATTTATTATAATAATATGTCAAAAGCATGATTAAATCCCTAAGAGAATCACAGTGATTAGTTTCACTACTAAAGATTTTACAAATTCAGGGTTGGTGATTTCTATCATATTCCCTTTTAAAATTTCAATTTGTCTAGTGTAGAAGTCAGAGTATTCAGGAGTAAAACAGAAGACTGTTATAAATTTGATCAGCTAGAGACAGCAAATTGAGACCGTTGTTCTATATGTGGTCTCTTCACTAGAACAAATCAACAAGGTTCTAAGGAACCTGCTTTGCTTTCTAAGTAATCGATAGCTATTGATTAGGCACATGCTTTTATTCCTTTACTCTGAAAAGCTGAGAACATCAGAACAATTTGCTTGCAAATCACAAGGCAGCAGTATTAATTTCACTGTATTGTCTCAACTTTTTCATTCTATATCACAGCTTAGTTCATAGGGACCTTGACCTTCTGGCATCACACTTATCCTCTATTTTAATGACATCATGCTCAGAGAACCTACAGATCAGTAAATAGACTATCCAAAGTGTCTTGGCAAGACCCATGTCTGCATGAAAGTCATAGATAAATTGCATGAACCTTGTCCATTCCCTATGTTTTAGGAATCTCCCTCTTTATGAGGCGAATCCACCTTTCACCATAGAAGCTAAACATCTCAAGTGCTTGTTTTCTCAGCCTCCTCTGAAACTAGGGCATTAGCACAAAAACGGAATTCTATCAGTTGGATGCATATGCCCCAGATTTGCAATTAAAAGCTGCCAGTGAGTGAATGGAAAACAGCAATTGTAGAATCTATTCTGGTCACACAAAAGAACCCTAGTGGAAGCAATATCCTCTTTCCAGCAGCGTCTGACGTTCTGTGTTTGTGAGCTCAGCATTATAATCTGCAGAGTAATCAAGTAATCCAGTAGTAGTGGCAATCTCATCTTCACCCCATCAGACCATGAAATAAGTTTAGACATTTCTCCTGGCTGATAGTTTAGACCCACGGTTCTCTGACTCTCTAAACCATTCTGTGAGCTACTCTATATCATTGTAATAAATTTCTTTTCTTAAAGTTATCTAAGTTATATCATGTTGCTTAAAACCAAGAGTTCTGCCAATACACCCAATTAGCATTTAGTAAGCATCTTCAATTGGCCTTATCAGACCCTAAAGGAAACTAGATAAATAGGATACAAACTCTGTTAGTGCATATGCTTGTGGGGGAAACTGTGATGGTGTTAGAGTACACACATATATAATAAACCATGGGAGTATACCTAAAATTTTGCTTTTCTTATGCTAATTGTGATTTCTACTTTGTGGATTATGTTTTTTTAAACCCACATTTGTTTATTTATTTATTTTTGGCTATGTTGGTTCTTCACTTCTGTGCGAGGGCTTTCTCTAGTTGTGGCAAGCGGGGGGTCACTCTTCATCGCGGTGCGTGGGCCTCTCACTATCGAGGCCTCTTTTGTTGCTGAAGCACAGGCTCCAGATGCGCAGGCTCAGTAGCCGTGGCTCACGGGCCCAGTTGCTCCGCGGCATGTGGGATCCTCCCAGACCAGGGCTCGAACCCGTGTCCCCTGCATTAGCAGGCAGATTCTCAACCACTGCGCAACCAGGGAAGCCCCTTTGTGGATTATTTAAGTAAAATGTTTAATTCCTGAACATTTGGATCTATTTTTAAATAATTTTGGTTACTGATTTCTAATTCAACATCTCAATGGTCAGAAAGCATATTTTATTGTATTTCAGTCTTTGAAATATGTTGAGACTTGCTTTATGTACAACCATATAATTAATTTTGTAATATAGTCTATATATACTTGTTAAAATTGTGATTTCCATCATTGTTGCATAGAGCGTTTTATATATTTCAAATTGACTGAGTTTGGTATTTGTATTAAAAATCTTCCATGGACTTTTGGCTGGTTGTTCTACCTACTACTGAGAGAGTTGTGTTAAAATCTCCCACAAAGGGCTTCCCTGGTGGCGCAGTGGTTGAGAGTCCGCCTGCCGATGCAGGGGACATGGGTTCGTGCCCTGGTCCGGGTAGATCCCAGATGCCACGGAGCGGCTGGGCCCGTGAGCCATGGCCGCTGAGCCTGCGCGTCCAGAACCTATGCTCCACAATGGGAGAGGCCACAACAGTGAGAGGCACGCATACCGCAAAAAAAAAAAAAAAAAAAAAATCTCCCACGATGATTGTGGATTTACATATTTATTCTTCTTTTCCTGTCAAGTTTTGCTGTATGAATTTTTAAAAACATTATTGTTTGGATGAAATCTTAGATTTATTACATTGTTTTAGAGAATTGATCTTTTAATCATTATGGTATTTGAAACAAATTCTACAGGTAAGCCATTTGAATAAGATAATTTAACAAGGTTGCTGAATCCAAGGTCAGTATTTTTAAAAATCAATTGTATTTGTACAGACCAACAACAAATAGGATATTCAGAAAACGATGCTCTTGATGGTAATATCTAAAAAGTGAAACACATAAAAATAAATCTAATGAGAGATATGGAGATTTCTATATGCAAAATTATGAAACACTACTGAGAAAAATTAAAGAATACCTAAATAAAGGGATATACCATGTTCATGGACTGAGGGACTCAACTTATTAGAGAAATCAATACTTCACATATTAATCTCAGTTTCAATATAGTCAAGTCCCGTTAATTTGGGTTTTTTTATTTTTGTTTTTGTGTTTGGCTGTTATATTTGTTGCATATTTGTTTGTTTGGTTTTTGTTTCTTTGTGGAGATTAACAATGGTTTTAAAATCACTGGGAAGTGTGTCCTCCTACAATTTAAAACTGCTACTCTCTTCCTCATTGATGCTTAAAATTTCATATTTAGATATATATTCTATAACTTTACCTTTCTTTGAACCTCTTAAATCTAACTCCTCACACTTCCCTGGGAGAGGCAGCACCTTAAAGCTTGTAAGCCATTTACATTTCAGTACAAGTTTGGTATAAGTTTCCTAGAAGAAGTTTTGGTAGGAGAAGGAGAGAACAGAGATAAGAGGCACCTAAAAGGGCAAAGAAAAAAGAAAATGAGTTCAATAAAGACAACCACATATTGGAGAAAGACCAGCCTTTTGCTATTTCTCAATCCTTCTTAGAACAGCTGTTTATTGACATTCAGAAAAACAGATGACTGCAGTATTTCTGCTTATTGATTTACTTTATATTCCAGTATAAGCCACTACCAATCAAGCAGTCATCATCTGCTTAATCCAAAGTTTTATTTTAAAATTGTTTTTTATGTTGCTTTTTAAGTTGATATGACATCTGGATTCTAAAACATGACATTCTGTTCTCTTTTGGATACAGGAAAAAAATATTTTGATGTTTGAGACTGTATGATTAATTTTCCAAATGGTGGAAAGAGTACTGGATTGAGAACAGAGATTTTAATACTTCTTAATATTTAATATGCAATCATCTATCTTTGGTAAATTGCTTAGCTAAGCAGGCTCATAGTTTTCTCATTTGTAAAATGAAGGGACTAAAATATCTCATGAACAACGTGTTCTCAACCCCTTTAAGGGTACATGACTCTTAGTCACATGTTCATTGGATTACTCCTGAAATTCTTTCTAAGAATAAGACAGTGTAATTTTATTTTATTTATTTTATTTTATTAGTTTCTGCTTTATAACAAAGTGCATCAGTCATACATATACATCCGTTCCCACATCCCTTCCCTCATGCATCTCCCTCCCCCCCACCCTCCCCATCCCACCCCTCCAGGCGGTCACAAAGCACCGAGCTGATCTCCCCATGCTCTGCGGCTGCTTCCCACTATCTATCTACCTTACGTTTGGTAGTGTATATATGTCCATGCCTCTCTTTCGCTTTGTCACAGGGTACCCTACCCCCTCCCCATATCCTCAAGTCCATTCTCAAGTTGGTCTGTGTCTTTATTCCCGTTTTACCCCTAGGTTCTTCATGACATTTTTTTTTTTAATTCCATATATATGTGTTAGCACACGGTATTTGTCTTTCTCTTTCTGACTTACTTCACTCTGTATGACAGACTCTAGGTCTATCCACCTCATTACAAATAGCTCAGTTTCGTTTCTTTTTATGGCTGAGTATCCAGTGTATATATGTGCCACATCTTCTTTATCCATTCATCCGATGATGGACACTTAGGTTGTTTCCAGCTCCGGGCTATTGTGAATAGAGCTGCAATGAACATTTTGGTACATGTCTCTTTTTGAATTATGGTTTTCTCAGGGTATATGCCTAGTAGTGGGATTGCTGGGTCATATGGTAGTTCTATTTTTAGTTTTTTAAGGAACCTACATACTGTTCTCCATAGAGGCTGTACCAATTCACATTCCCACCAGCAGTGCAAGACTGTTCCCTTTTCACCACACCCTCTCCAGCATTTATTGTTTCTAGATTTCTTGATGATGGCCATTCTGACTGGTGTGAGATGATATCTCATTGTAGTTTTGATTTGCATTTCTCTAATGATTAATGATGTTGAGCATTCTTTCACGTGTTTGTTGGCAGTCTGTATATCTTCTTTGGAAAAATGCCTATTTAAGTCTTCTGCCCATTTTTGGATTGGGTTGTTTGTTTTTTTGCTATTGAGCTGCATGAGCTGCTTATAAATTTCGGAGATTAATCCTTTATCAGTTGCTTCATTTGCAAATATTTTCTCCCATTCTGAGGGTTGTCTTTTGGTCTTCTTTATGGTTTCCTTTGCTGTGCAAAAGCTTTGAAGTTTCATTAGTTCCCATTGGTTTATCTTTGTTTTTATTTCCATTTCTCTAGGAGGTGGGTCCAAAAGGATCTTGCTGTGATTTATGTCATAGAGTGTTCTACCTATGTTTTCCTCTAAGAGTTTGATAGTTTCTGGCCTTACATTTAAGTCTTTAATCCATTTTGAGCTTATTTTTGTGTATGGTGTTAGGGAATGATCTAATCTCAAACTTTTACATGTCCCTGTCCAGTTTTCCCAGCACCACTTATTGAAGAGGCTGTCCTTTCTCCACTGTACATTCCTGCCTCCTTTATCAAAGATAAGGTGACCATATGTCCGTGGGTTTATCTCTGGGCTTTCTATCCTGATCCACTGATCTATCTTTCTGTTTTTATGCCAGTACCACACTGTCTTAATTACTGTAGCTTTGTAGTATAGTCTGAAGTCAGGGAGCCTGATTCCTCCAGCTCCATTTTTCGTTCTCAAGATTGCTTTGGCTATTTGGGGTCTTTTGTTTTTCCAAACAAATTTTGAAATTTTTTGTTCTAATTCTCTGAAAAATGCCAGTGGTAGTTTGATAGGGATTGCATTGAATCTGTAGATTGCTTTGGGTAGTAGAGTCATTTTCACAATATTGATTCTTCCAATCCAGGAGCATGGTATATCTCTCCATCTATTTGTATCATCTTTAATTTCTTTCATCAGTGTCTTATAATTTTCTGCATACAGGTCTTTTGTCTCCTTAGGTAGGTTTATTCCTAGATATTTTATTCTTTTTGTTGCAATGGTAAATGGGAGTGTTTTCTTGATTTCATTTTCAGATGTTTCATCATTAGTGTACAGGAATGCCAGAGATTTCTGTACATTAATTTTGTATCCTGCTACTTTACCAAATTCATTGATTAGCTCTAGTAGTTTTTCGGTAGCATCTTTAGGATTCTCTATGTATAGTATCATGTCATCTGCAAACAGTGACAGCTTTACTTCTTCTTTTCCAATTTGGATTCCTTTTATTTCCTTTTCTTCTCTGATTGCTGTGGCTAAAACTTCCAAAACTAGGTTGAATAAGAGTGGTGAGAGTGGGCAGCCTTGTCTTGTTCCTGATCTTAGTGGAAATGGTTTCAGTTTTTCACCATTGAGGACAATGTTGGCTGTGGGTTTGTCATATATGGCCTTTATTATGTTGAGGAAAGTTCCCTCTATGCCTACTTTCTGCAGGGTTTTTATCATAAATGGGTGTTGAATTTTGTCGAAAGCTTTCTCTGCATCTATTGAGATGATCATATGGTTTTTCTCCTTCAACTTGTTAATATGGTGTATCACATTGATTGATTTGCGTATATTGAAGAATCCTTGCATTCCTGGAATAAACCCCACTTGATCATGGTGTATGATCCTTTTAATGTGCTGTTGGATTCTGTTTGCTAGTATTTTGTTGAGGATTTTGCATCTATGTTCATCAGTGATATTGGCCTGTACTTTTCTTTCTTTGTGACATCCTTGCCTGGTTTTGGTATCAAGGTGATGGTGGTCTCGTAGAATGAGTTTGGGAGTGTTCCTTCCTCTGATATTTTTGGAAGAGTTTTAGAAGGATGGGTGTTTGCTCTTCTCTAAATGTTTGATAGAATTCGCCTGTGAAGCCATCTGGTCCTGGGCTTTTGTTTGTTGGAAGATTTTTAATCACAGTTTCAATTTCAGTGCTTGTGATTGGTCTATTCATATTTTCTATTTCTTCCTGAGTCAGTCTTGGCAGGTTGTGCATTTCTAAGAATTTGTCCATTTCTTCCAGGTTGTCCAATTTATTGGCATAGAGTTGCTTATAGTAATCTCTCATGATCTTTTGTATTTCTGCAGTGTCAGTTGTTACTTCTCCTTTTTCATTTCTAATTCTATTGATTTGTGTCTTCTCCCTTCTTTTCTTGATGAGTCTGGCTAATGGTTTTTCAATTTTGTTTATCTTCTCAAAAAACCAGATTTTAGTTTTATTGATCTTTGCTATCGTTTGCTTCATTTCTTTTTCATTTATTTCTGATCTGATCTTTATGATTTCTTTCCTTCTGCTAACTTTGGGGGATTTTTTGTTCTTCTTTCTCTAATTGCTTTAGGTGCAGGGTCAGGTTGTTTACTCGAAATGTTTCCTGTTTCTTAAGGTGGGATTGTATTACTATAAACTTCCCCCTTAGAACTGCTTTTGCTGCGTCCCATAGGTTTTGGGTCGTCGTGTCTCCATTGTCATTTGTTTCTAGGTATTTTTTAATTTCCCCTTTGATTTCTTCAGTGATCACTTCGTTATTGAGTAGTGTATTGTTTAGCCTCCATGTGTTTGTATTTTTTACAGATCTTTTCCTGTAATTGATGTCTAGTCTCATAGCATTGTGGTCGGAAAAGATACTTGATACAATTTCAATTTTCTTAAATTTACCAAGGCTTGATTTGTGACCCAAGATATGATCTATCCTGGAGAATGTTCCATGAGCACTTGAGAAAAAAGTGTATTCTGTTGTTTTTGGATGGAATGTCCTATAAATATCAACTAAATCCATCTTGTTTAATGTATCATTTAAAGCTTGTGTTTCCTTATTTATTTTCATTTTGGATGATCTGTCCATTGGTGAAAGTGGGGTGTTAAAGTCCCCTACTATGATTGTGTTACTGTCGTTTTCCCCTTTTATGGCTGTTAGTATTTGCTTTATGTATTGAGGTGCTCCTATGTTGGGTGCATAAATATTTACAATTGTTATATCTTCTTCTTGGATCGATCCCTTTATCGTTATGTAGTGTCCTTTTTTGTCTCTTCTAATAGTCTTTATTTTAAAGTCTATTTTGTCTGATATAAGAATTGCTACTCCAGCTTTCTTTTGATTTCCATTTGCATGGAATATCTTTTTCCATCCCCTTACTTTCAATCTGTATGTGTCTCTAGGTCTGAAGTGGGTCTCTTGTAGACAGCACATATATGGGTCTTGTTTTTGTATCCATTCAGCCACTCTGTGTCTTTTGGTGGGAGCATTTAGTCCATTTACATTTAAGGTAATTATTGATATGTATGTTCCTATTCCCATTTCCTTAATTGCTTTGGGTTCGTTATTGTAGGTATATTCCTTCTGTTGTGTTTCTTGCCTAGAGAAGTTCCTTTAGCATTTGTTGTAAAGCTGGTTTGGTGGTGCTGAACTCTCTCAGCTTTTGCTGGTCTGTAAACGTTTTAATTTCTCCATCAAATCTGAATGAGATCCTTGCTGGGTAGAGTAATCTTGGTTTGCAGGTTTCTCTCCTTCATCACTTTAATTATGTCCTGCCACTCCCTTCTGGCTTGTAGAGTTTCTGCTGAGAGATCAGCTGTTAACCTGATGGGGATTCCCTTGTGTGTTATTTGTTGTTTTTGCCTTGCTGCTTTTAATATGATTTCTTTGTTTTTAATTTTTGACAGTTTGATTAATATGTGTCTTGGCGTATTTCTCCTTGGATTTATTCTGTATGGGACTCTCTGTGCCTCCTGGACTTGATTAACTATTTCCTTTCCCATATTAGGGAAGTTTTCAACTATAATCTCTTCAAATATTTTCTCAGTCCCTTTGTTTTTCTCTTCTTCTTCTGGAACCCCTATAATTCGAATGTTGGTGCATTTAATGTTGTCCCAGAGGTCTCTGAGACTGTCCTCTGTTCTTTTCATTCTTTTTTCTTTATTTTGCTCTGCATCAGTTATTTCCTCTATTTTATCTTCCACCTCACTTATCCGTTCTTCTGCCTCAGTTATTCTGCTATTGATCCCATCTAGAGTATTTTTCATTTCATGTACTGTGTTTTTAATCGATGCTTGATTCATCTTTAGTTCTTCTAGGTCCTTGTTAACTGTTTCTTGCATTTTGTCTATTCTATTTCCAAGATTATGGATATTGGAAATAGAATCTTGGATCAGCTTTACCATCATTATTCTGAATTCTTTTTCAGGTAGACTGCCTATTACCTCTTCATTTGTTACGTCTGGTAGGTTTTTATCTTGCTCCTTCACCTGCTGTGTGTTTTTCTGTCTTCTCATTTTGCTTATGTTACTGTGTTTGGGGTCTCCTTTTTGCAGGCTGCAGATTCGTAGTTCCCGTTGTTTTTGGTGTCTGTCCCCAGTGGCTAAGGTTGTTTCAGTAGGTTGTGTAGGCTTCCTGGTGGGGGGGACTAATGCCTGTGTTTTGGTGGTTGAGGCTCGATCTTGTCTTTCTGGTGGACAGGTCCGCGTCTGGTGGTGTGTTTTGGGTTGCCTATGGCCTTATTATGTTTTTAGGTAGCCTCTCTGCTAATGGGTGGGGTTGTGTTCCTGCCTTGCTAGTTGCTTGGCATAGGGTGACCAGCACTGTAGCTTGCTGGTCGTTGACTGAAGCTGGGTGCTGGTGTTGGGATGGAGATCTCTGGGAGATTTTCGCTGCTTGATATTATGTGGAGCTGGGAGGTCTCTTGTGGACCCGTGTCCTGAAGTTGGCTCTCCCACTTCAGAGGCACAGCACTGACTCCTGGCTGCAGCACCAAGAGCCTTTCATCCACCCATCTCAGAATAACATGGAGAAAAAGTAGAAAGAAAAAATTAGTAGAACAAAGAAAGATAGAGGGAAAGAAAGGAAGAAGGGAAGAAAGTAAGGAAGGAGGGAAGAAAGAAAGAAAGGAGGGAGGGAGGGAAGAAGGATGGAAAGAAAGAAGGAAAGAATGGAGGGATGGAGGGAGGAGTGAAAGCAAAAAGAAGAGTGAATGGAAGAAGGGAGAGAGGGAGGTAGGAAGGAAAGAAAGAAAGAAAGACAGGAGGGAGAGAGGGAGGAAGGAAATAAAAAGAAAGTGGAAATAAGAAGGGTGGCAGGGAGGGAGGGAGGAAAGAAAAAGAAAGAAGGAAAGGAGGAGCGGAGGGAGGGAGGGAGGAAGGGAAGGTAGGAAAAAAAGAAAGATCAGGTAAAGTAAAATAGAATAAAGTATGAAATATAGTAGTGTTATTAAAATTAGAAAGTAATTATAAAAAAAAAATGGACCGATAGAACCCTGGGACATATGGTGGAAGCAAAGCTATACAGAGAGAATCTTACACAGAAGATTACACATACACATTCACAAAAAGAGAGCAGGGGAAAAATCAAAAATCTTGCTCTCCAAGTCCACCTCCTCCATTTGGGATAATTCGTTGTAAAAAGAGGAAAAGGGCAAGAAGTCTGAAATCTTGCTCTCTAAGTCCACCTCCTTAATTTGGAATAATTCGGTGTAAAAAGAGGAAAAGGGGGGAAAGTCTTAAATCTTGTCCTCAAAGTCCACTTCCTCAATTTGGGATGATTCGCTGTCCATTCATGCACTCCACAGATGCAGGGCACATCAAATGGACTGTGGAGCTTTAATCCGCTGCCTCCGAGGCTGCACAGAGAGATTTCCCTGTCTCTTCTCTGCTCTCACAGCTCCCGGGTCTCAGCCTTGGACCTGGCCCCGCCTCTGCGCGTAGGTCGCTGGAGGGTGTCCGTTCTTCGCTCAGACAGGATGGATTTAAAGGAGCCGCTGATTCGGGGGCTCTGGCTCACTCAGGCAGAGGGGAGGAAGGGGCGCGCAGTGTGGGGCGGGCCTGCAGTGGCAGAGGCCGGCATGACATTGCAGCAGCCCGTGACGCTCCGTGCACTTTCCCGGGAAAGCCGTCCCCGGGTCTCGGGACCCCGGCAGTGGAGGGGTGCACAGGCCCCCCAGAAGGTGGGGCGGACAGTGACCCGCGCTCGCACACAGGCCCCGCGGCAGCGGTGGCGACGGCGGCGGCGGCGGCGGCGGCCCACTCCCGTCTCTGAGGTCCGCGCCTTACCCGCGGCTCGCGCCTGTCTCCGGCGCTTCCCCAAGCAGCCCTCTTAATGCCCTCTCCTCGCGCACCAGGAAACAAAAGGGAAAAAAGTCTCTTGCCTCTTCAGCAGCTCCAGACCCTTTCCCCGGACTCCCTCCTGGCTAGCCATGGTGCACTAACCCCTTCAGGCTCTCTTCCTGCCGCCAGCCCCAGTCCTCTCCCTGCGCTCCGACTGAAAGCCGATACCTGAGCCTCAGCTCCCAGCCCCGCCCGCCCCGGCGGCCAAGCAGACAAGCCTCTCGGGCTGGTGTGTTCCTGAGGGCATCGGTCCTCTGTGCCAGAATCTCTCCGCTTTGCCCTCCGCACCCCTGTTGCTGTGCTCTCCTCCGCTACTCCGAAGCTTTCCCCCTCCGCCACCTGCAGTCTCCGCCCGCGAAGGGGCTTGTAGTGTGTAGAAACCTTCCCTCCTTCACGGCTCCCTCACACTGGTGCAGGTCCCGTCCCTATCCTATTGTCTCTGTTTATTCTTTTTTTTCTTTTGCCCTACCCAGGTATGTGGGGAGTTTCTTGCCTTTTGGGGGGTCTGAGGTCTTCTGTCAGCGTTCAGTAGGTGTTCTGTAGGAGTTGTTCCACGTGTAGATGAATTTCTGATGTATCTGTGGGGAAGAAGGTGATCTCCGAGTCTTACTCTTCCGCCATCTTCCTCCGGGCCTCGATAATATTAGTCGACAGTGTAATTTTAGATGACACCTTTCTTTTAATAACATCAATTAATTTTTTCTCAAAAATTTCCAGTTAAGCAGTAGAGATAAATATCTTTTAGATATGGGGATATCAATAAAGTCTGAAGTTTTACTAAGCTTACAGAGTTGAAAGTAAAAGGATAAGTATTGTTAATATGAATATTATCATTTAGAAAATGGTTTTTACATCTTATAGGCTTATTTCAGAAACAAATAATGTTTTAAGTCATCTCCAAATGCTCAAAGGGCAAATAATCTATTCTATATATGACAACTATAAAAACACAATACTTTGATTCCTTAAATATGATTTCTAATTCAAACTTACCCCTCATTTATTATAAAAAAGTTCATTCTTTTGATCTAAATTAATTTACTAAAATAGATATAAATTGTCTGTGCTAGATAATATTTTCAAATGTAACTTCCTTGTCTTACAATACCCTCATTTGAGACAGGAATATAATAGATGCATTATTAACATGCCTGCTCTTTCTACAATCTAATGGTTTTCAAAATGACTTAGTCAATCAATAAATACTTATATCAAAAGTTACTGAGACCTGGAACTTCCCTGGTGGTCCAGTGGGTAAGACTCTGTGCTCCCAATGCAGGGGGCCCGGGTTCAATACCTGGTCAGGGAACTAGATCCCGCATGCATGCTGCAACTAAGAGTCCACATGCTGCAACTAAGATTCCGCATGCCATAACTAAGACCCAGTGCAGCCAAATAAATAAATATTAAAAAAAATTTACTGAGACCAGTGGTTTTTAAATTGTAGTTCTTGGAGTTTGGGGATTTTGTCAAGGACACTTATGAGTTTATGAAAGAGTGGAGGATACAAATAATCAAAGCCACACTTATTGTGTATTTCATAAAGTTATTGGGATTACATGTAAAATTTTGTTTGAAAGATGGGATATGTTGTATTAAACATTTGGATGTCACTGACTGTACAGACGCTTTTCAAATGTAGATGTTAATAGTAATAGTAATAATACATATTGAGCATTCATTAAATACCAGGCACTGTTTGAGTGCTTAAGAGGCACTAAGTTATTTCATCCTAACATCAATCCAATGATCATTATCTCAATTTTACAGATGTAGAAATCAAGGCACAGAAAAATTAAATATCTGTCCCAGTTAGTAAATGAAAGAACAATAATCAAACTCAGGCTGTTTAACTCCAGTATGTTCACTCTTACCCACAACATTAATTCACTTTCTTAGGACCT
Source organism: Mesoplodon mirus (assembly GCF_964341445.2). NCBI lineage: Eukaryota > Metazoa > Chordata > Mammalia > Artiodactyla > Ziphiidae > Mesoplodon > Mesoplodon mirus. Next base: position 200,228,508 of record NC_138976.1, on the reverse strand, counting down.
CCTTAGAACGGAAAAATGGACAATCTTAAAAGTCAGAAAAAAAGAGACAAAATAGAGTAAATGAAGTTTCTGATCAGAAAAGTAGCAATACAAAAGTGGTATTAAAATATTTATCTGGTAATTAAAGTAAAATAAATAACACGAGAACCTAACAACTTTGGGTATTTGGGCTCATTCATTTATTAATGAATATTAATTGAGCTAGTTATCATCTTTTGTGATTAGGCTACATTAATGAATAAAGCATAAAGAAAATTCTGCCCCCTTGGACTTTCTAATGGATCCAGAGACTAGTTACCTTGGCCCAAAGACCTGGCCTAGGAGGATAGCAAGGAGCCTACAGAGTGTTAGTTGAAAAAACATTCAATTTTTTTTCTATCTAAAGGCTAAGGCAGAGATAGAAGAATGAGAAAATCAGAAAGTGGGACTAGGTTTGGAGAGAAAAAGGATTTTGAATAGCTATCTTTCAAGGAATAGCTAGAAATCCATTTATGAATATTTAGAAGACAATTAGCAATACAAAGTTGGGGCTTTAGTGAGAGTACATTACATGGATACCATAGCCATTTCCCACTGAGGTAATAGCCAATCCAATGACAAGTTTTAGCTGGAAACATAAAATTGAATCAATAGTCTGATAGAGGAGAACCAGCACACAAAATACAGAAGTATGGTGAATTCCCAAAATAATGGAATGGGAAAAATCAAAAAGAAGCACTCAAAGTAACAAACTGATTTGCTAAATATGTGAAAAGTGTAACAGGTAGTACATAGTCAACACAATTACAGCAAAAAGATGAGTCATCTGTGAGGAGCAAAAAAATCAAAAGCAATTGAGATTTTAAGGTAAATGAGACAGAAGAAGAACCTTTGAATTTGCAAATTATAAAGCATTACTGATGTGGAAAATAAAATCTTGGTGCAACGTGGAATGAAAGCAGGGTGAAAAGAGAATATAAAGTGTATATGTCATTTGTTTTGCACATATAATACAAGGAAGGGGAGGAGTAGACCATTAGGAAGAAGGGCATGCTTCATTTTGGTGGTAACTGCATCAAGAACACTACAGGATTTTGAAACCACAAACTAGCTGAGGATTAGAGAAAACTTTACTTAGCTTTGGAAAAGCTGTGCTTCAAATAGCTTACGGATAGCCCAACTAATTCCTTAGTCTTTCCACTACTATATGCTGCTTCCAATAGAGTAATACAAACCTGTCACTTGTTTTTAATAATGCTTGCTCATTTCCCCAGCAGTTTTCTCTTAATCTACTATCTTTGACTTCCTTGCCTTAGCTTACAGTAACACTTTAATACAGGGACTATAACAATAATGCTGGACTCATTTATAATTCCATCTCTTCAAACACATTTTCCCACATGAAATGTTGTTAGGATTAAGTAAAAAGAAAGTAAAGTGACAAATAAGAAAACCCTCTTTTAAGAAGATTTTTTAAAAAACCTTTGCTCTAAAAGGCAGATATGAATCACTGACAGCACACATTTGGGTATTAGCTAGGTGTAATAAAGTTCTCACACTCTTTCACTCAAGCTTTGTTTCAGTCCAATTGTGCCCTCTACAGTCTTATCAAGTGAATGAAGGTGACTTTAGCTTGAAAGGAATCTGATAAGTCTCTGATACTCAGTCCACACTTTTCAGACACGAAAGCAATATTTGATTCTTTATAAAAATTTCCGACCTATTTAATTTGGGGGAACTCTCTAAGATAAAAGGTAATTAAATTTAACAAGTGGATACATTTGCTTGGCTGTGTGATGACCACTGGAAAAGAAAATAAAGTTTTATACAATCTAATTGTGTCCTTCAACACTGAAAACTATTATTAGTGACAATGTTGAATATCACCTGACCCCTCGAATCCTGGAAAACAGCAAAAGTTAAGATATCTCTCTGCCCTTTGTGTTGTGGAAAACAGCTTATTCCTAAAAACCACCCTTCCACAGATGCCTCCTCGTGTTTACCGATGGCAATGCCAGACAAAGATATTCCAAATTGCCATTTTTTTGGTCTCATAAATTATCAGCTGAAGTGTTTATTGCTACTAATCAATTGGAACAAACTGCTAATTAATTAAACTGTAAAGTTTCACTCCTTCCTCCAGGCTCCAGAACTCGGACTCACTGTCAGACTGAGTCAACATATAATCTCTCCTAAGAACAGGCTGACCTCAAGGTAAAATATTCTCTGATCTACCATCCACTCAAGCTACTCTTTTATCCCATTTTCCCACAGCCTACACTTAATACCCTTGTTACTTCCTCTCAAGAGAAGAAAAAACCCTTTTGATTAACCACTGAGAGGCTTGCAGATCTTAGGGTCACAGCATTCTCCCTAATGCAATAGTTCTCCTCCCCCAATTGCAATAGACCCCTCCTCGCACTTAACCTTTTCAGTAAAGTTTCTCCTTACTGTGCTGGTATTGTTTGGTTTTTTTTTTTTTAAGTTGACATTGGCAACTGATAGAAGAAGTAAATATTGCTGCATCTGGATATATGTGATAATGGGGGATTGAAAACTCTAAAATTTTTAATTGATTTTTATTGGAGTATAGTTCTTTTACAATGTTGTGTTAGTTTCTTGCTGTACAGCAAAGTGAATCAGTCATGCATATACATATATCTGCTCTTTTTTAGATTTCCTTCCCATTTAGGTCACCACATAGCACTGAGTAGAGTTCCCTGTGATATACAGTAGGTTCTCATTAGTTACCTATTTTATACATAGTAGTTATGTATGTCAATCTCCCAATTCATCCCACCCACCCCTTCCCCCCTTGGTAACCGTAAGGTTGTTCTCTACATCTGTGACTCTATTTCTGCTTTGCAAATAAGTTCATCTCTACCATTTTTCTAGATTCCACACATAAATGGTACTATACAATATTTGTTTTTCTCTGTCTGACTTACTTCACTCTGTATGACAATCTCTACCTCCAACCATATCTCTGCAAATGGCACTATTTCATTCCTTTTTATGGCTGAGTAATATTCCATTGTATTTATGTACCACGTCTTCTTTATCCATTCTTCTGTTGATGGACATTTAGGTTCCTTCTACGTGCTGGCTATTATAAATAGTGCTTCAGTGAACACTGGGGTGCATTCATCCTTTCGAATTATGGTTTTCTCTGGATATATGTCCAGGAGTGGGATTGCTAGGTCATATGGTAGCTCTATCTTTAGTTTTTTAAGAAACCTCCATACTGTCCTCCATAGTGGCTGTACCAATTTACAGTTCCACCAACAGTGTTGGAGGGTACCCTTTTCTCCACACCCTCTCCAGCATTTATTGTCTGTAGATTTTTTGATGATGGCCATTCTGACTGGTATGAGGTGATACCTCACTGTCATTTTGATTTGCATTTCTCTAATGCTTAGTGATGTTGAGCATCTTTTCATGTGTTTGTTGGCCACCTGTATGTCTTCTTTGGAGAAATGTCTATTTAGGTCTCCCACCCATTTTTTGATTGGGTTGTTTGTCTTTTTGATATTGAGCTGAATGAGCTATTTGTATCTTTTGGAGATTAATCCCTTGTCAGTTGCATTGTTTGCAAATATTTTCTCCCATTCTGAGGGTGTCTTTTCATTTTGTTTATGGTTTCCTTTGCTGTGCAAAAGCTTTTAAGTTTCATTAGGTCCCATTTATTTATTTTTGTTTTTATTTTCATTACTCTAGGCGGTGGGTCGAAAAAGATCTTGCTGTGGAAAACTGTAAATATTAAATGATTTGGTTCATTCAGTGAATTATGAGTGTTAATGAACACATTAAACAGTCCACAAAGAGAGAGTCCTTTAAGCATCTGCTGTGTGCTAGGGTTTCCTCTACTAGGCCACAATTAGAAAAATCTGTTTGCTCAAAAAGCACATAGGTCAGTACAGAAGACTAACATAAAACCATCATGAGATGCATTGATAGAAATGTACACAGAGTGCTATGTTTACATTTGATAAAGTCATTTACTATGAGTGCCTAAGGTCTATGGCAGGAAAATAATGTTACAAGAAAAGTTCTATAGTAAAGGTGATATCTGAGAAGACCATCAAAGAATAAGCACGACTTTGTCAGATGAACAAACTGTGAAGAATCTGTATTTGGCATTGGGAACAAAGTGATCACAAAAAGCCCAAGTAATACCATGGTTCCTCTGGAGAGCAAAAGTAGTTGGAACTGACTCAACTGTAGCTCACATATGTAAGACAACTGAAGGGGAGCTGGAAAGATGAGCAGATACAAAGCAGCACAGCCTTTTACAACTATGAAAGTTGGGGACTGCACAACTCCAGGGGGTACCATTCATAACAATGTCAATGAGAATGACACATGCTGGAGTTGTGTACAGCCCTGAGCAACACCTCTGAGCAGGTACCAAATTAGTAGAGTATTTTTATGCCAAGTGTATAAGTTAGGATGCTTTTGGTAGCAAAAAATGGAAACCGAATCTGTCTGTCCTCAACTTTAAGAGGATTTTGGAAAGAACATCAGGGCTCATGTAACAGAGGAGGATCCTATGGGGCCTTCCTAGGACAGACCCCTCCCCCATATCCTCTACTTTAGCTCCTCTCTGAAGTACATAGATCACAGTATTTGATGCACATTTCCTGCTTTACAGATGCTAAAACCCCCACCAAATGGAAGGTTAACTACTTAATGACCATAAGCACATAGCCCCCAGGCCTACTGGAGCCAAAGAATTGATGACCTTAACCCCTGGGACACTGTCCTGTAACCTCACCATCAACCAAACAGAGAGCTGTGCACAAACTGATCACATACCTTGGGACTCCCCTCCCTCACCTTGCCTTTAAAAACACTTTGCTGAAACCCATCAGGAAAATGAGGCTTTTTGAGTACTAGTTGTCCCGGACTCTTTGTATGGCACCTTACAATAAAAACGGCACTTTCTTTCACCACAACCCAGTGTCAGTAGATTGGGTTTACTGCATGTGGATAAGTGGACTCAAGTTTGCTTCAGTGACACTCACAGTACTGCTATGGGGCTTTTGCACAGCAATGGAGACCATAAACAAGACGAAAAGACAACCCTCAGAATGGGAGAAAATATTTGCGAGTGAAGCAACTGACAAAGGATTCATCTCCAAAATTTGCAAGTAGCTCACGCAGCTCAATATCAAAAAAAAAACAAACAACCCAATCCAAAAATGGGCAGAAGCCCTAAATAGACATTTCTCCAAAGAAGACATACAGATTGCCAACAAACACATGAAAGGATGCTCAGCATCACTAATCATTAGAGAAATGCAAATCAAAACCACAGTGAGGTATCACCTCACACCGGTCAGAATGGCCATCATCAAGAAATCTAGAAACAAGAAATGCTGGAGAGGGTGTGGAGAAAAGGGAACCCTCCTACACTGTTGGTGGGACTGTAAATTGGTATAGCCACTATGGAGAACAGTATGGAGGTTCCTTAAAAAACTGAAAAAGAGAACTACCATACGACCCAGCAATCTCACTACTGGGCATATACACTGAGAAAGCCATAATTCAAAAAGAGTCATGGACCACAATGTTCATTGCAGCTCTATTTACAATAGCCAGGACATGGAAGCAACCTAAATGTCCATCAACAGATGAATGGATAAAGAAGGTGTGGCACATATATACAATGAAATATTACTCAGCCATAAAAGGAAACGAAATTGAGTTATTTGTAGTGAGTTGGATGGACCTAGAGTCTGTCATACAGAGTGAAGTAAGTCAGAAAGAGAAAAACAAATACTGTATGCTAACACATATACATGGAATCTAAAAAAAACCCAAAAGGTTCTGAAGAACCTAGGAGCAGGACAGATATAAAAACAAAGACATAGAGAATGGACTTGAGGACACAAGGAAGGGGGAAGGTTAGGCTGGGACGATGTGAGAGAGTAGCATGGACATATATACCCTACCAAATATAAAAAAATAGAGAGCTAGTGGGATGCAGCCGCATAGCACAGGGAGATCAGCTGGGTGCTTTGTGACCACCTAGAGGGGTGGAATAGGGAGGGTGGGAGGGAGATGCAAGAGGGAGGGAATATGGGGATATATGCATACATATAGCTGATTCACTTTGTTATACAGCAGAAACTAACACACCATTGTAAAGCAATTATACTCCAGTAAAGATGTTTAAAAAAAAGAAAAAGAAAATAATGGCGGCTTTGTAAAGAAAAGGGAAAAGCCAAAAAGTGCTGGATATAATTGAGGATTTCTGTATTAGAGATTCTGCAGCACTGAAGTACAAGAAAATTGAGTAGGGGGATGAAGATTTAAGAATGTTCAACTTTTTATGAATTTAATTCCTTTCACCTTTTTTTTATGAGTAATGGTTAAAATTTGAATTGCTTTATAAATTACTTTTGGGTGATTAACTGTGTTTTTTAAAATGCATCTCTGTACAAAGACTCTCTCTGACATTTATTACGGTGGCCTAAATAAATAAATACATCTTGAAGGTCTTAGTGGTAAATCACCACGTTTAATTCCAAGAGAATTTAAAAGGTAAAGAAAAATTAGTTTCAAAAATATTTTCAACAAGTTGACATTTATGAAAAAATTTGAAAGATGAGCAGCTATGGGCATACCACCTTATTTTAGCTGATGAACTAATGAATATAGACTTCACACATTTTCAAAGTACTGAACTGCCTTTTCTTCTATAGCAATCCTCAACCTATACCAGGTTAAAAAAACTAATAATCTTAAATCATGATTTCTTCCCTAAAATCCCCTTTCTACTCATTTATAAATCCTCCTTAACATTAATTTTTTCCTATCATATTTCTTAGCCTTGATTATTTCATGTATTTGATGTACAAATATACTGAACACTTACAATATATACAAGATACTTTCTTTTAAAGCTACATGTTAGTTGACACTTTTGTGCTTGACACTGGAAGATACACTGTTGGAAGATTCAGCCCCTGCACTCAATTTTCTCACAGGTTAAAGAAGATTCAGACAAGTAAATCCACAATTCAACACTCTGCTATAAAAGATATGAGAAAGGGTTGCCCAGGGGGTTTTGATTGTAAAGAGCAGGAGAAACTATCTTTTCCTGGGTATGGGAGGATTCCTAGAGGAGATGTTACCTGAGAAAAGGAAGATGAAAAGAAATTGCCAGGTGAATAAGGGATATTTTTTTAGCTTTTATTTCTCGTCAATTCTCACAAAAAAAGAAAAACTCAAAAAAATAAATGAAGGTATATGACTCTCAGAGCTCCTTAGGCTCTTTGGTATCTATATTTGTAGCTGGAGATACATGTGCCACAATTATGTTCTAAGTTAAGGGAGTCTGCGTGTGTCATACATCAAGCATGTAGTGCAAGCTCATGTTAATAAAAATAAATAAAAATTCAGGTATAATCAAGGTAGAAAAGCAACAACTCACTACATATTCACTGATACCTTTCCTCTAGTCTCCTCTCCTGTGTTCCTTTCACCCACCCAAATGTTTTGGTGTGTAAGCTTTCCTCTCAAGACAATGGAGTCCACAGCATGGCCATCACAAGTTTGAGTGTTGAACAATAGGTGAGATCCCTAGTGAATAATTATACCCAGTTGGAGAAGACTGAACAGTGCTTGGAGCCAGGTGAGAGAAATAGCGTTTGGCTTATCTGCTCTGAAATAATATCTGAAAGACTCAATCCATAAAGTTTCCATATGGTTGAAAGCAAGTTGAAGAGTGAACCCTGGGTCTTAACGTTATGTGTGTGTATGTGTGTTTGTGTGTGTATGTTCTGATTCATCAAATGTTAGGGAGAAACATTTTGTGATAGAAAGAGCATTGGCCCCAGAGGCATGGGTTTAAAGTTCTATATCTGTCACTCTCTTGCCAGGAGGCTTTTTTAAAAGCTCATTTAATGACTCAGTTAATGCTTTTTTACATTTGAAAAAGCATGAGGCTTTTTCCAAATTTAAAGTTTGATTATTTTATGGTCACTTTTATTTGCAGCTTTTAAGACTCCCCATCTAAATAAACTCTTAGGCTCCGTGACGTGTGCCCAACCTAGACATGCCGAAGGGGCTTTGAAATCCTGGCCTGCTTTCAGCCAACTTTATGCATTTATATCAGCTGATTTGTTACTTGATAAAAATGTTCAGGATAATGCAGTCACTTTTTTAAATGCTGTAGAAAAGACCACTTCAGAAACAGATTAGAACAGCCATGATAATGGACCGGAGTCCTGAGGCATTGAGCTGAGAATTCCATCTCCCCCTGCATGAGAGAGGCAGATCGTTACCCTCTACAGCATCTGAAGTTGGGGATTTGCTCCCTACCCCCCTAACTCTCGCTAACAGCTTCCCATCAGCCTACCATCTGGGAATGAATCTGGACCTGCAGATTTATAGTCTCAGTTGGTACCGTGTCTAGGATGTGGAGGACAGCTTGCTTTATTTTTCCCTAATGCTGCTTCTTCCCAATCTTAAGAGCTAACTCAAGATTTAGTGAATAATCTATACACACGTTACATGAGCTACTCAGATTCCCACCCACTCCCACATCGTGTCTTCCAGACTGAGGAGTTCTTCCAACCGCCTATTCTCAAACGGAAGTTCCTCCTCTCTCTCGATGGTTTTTGCTTCCCTCTGTATTTTAAGGTGTACTTATCAAAACTTCCTAAGAACTTCTAGGTTCAAACAAATTTCTATTTTGTCCAAGGGTAAGACAATACCTTTCACTTTGTTTCCAATATCCTTTGTGATAATGTCCAACAAATTTGGTCAGTGTTGGTTTCCTGGTCGTAATCTTAGACTGAACCTTCAGGCAACAGAGTCCTTAGGCTTTCTTCCGCAGTGATAATCAGTTCTCAGAGGCTTCCATCTCATAGAAGAGTTTCAATGATTTTACCTGAACTGTTTCTCCCTGCTCTCATTAGAGCTCCTCTGCTCATTTCAACTCCTGTTCATCCTACTTTGATGATCTTTTTATTACCTGGAAGAACTTAGTTCTGTGCACAAATTTGGAAATTCTCCCATGGTACTTCTTATCTTGATCCCTTGAAAAAAATGTTAAATAAGGCCAGTTCAATATGCCTTTTTAGGGGTTCCTATTATAAACCCTTTTCCTTCCAGAGAAAATGATCATTTATCCCAACTCTTCATTTACTCTCTAAGATAATTATCTCTCCATCTCAAAACATTGTCTCTAATCCCAAGAAAACTCAATTATTTAGCTTTAGTGAGGTGTAATTGATATATAATAAACTGTACACATTTAAAGTAAAATAAATAAATAAACTCAACTATTTCTAAACTTCCAAGTATATATAGATAGCTGATTACTTGTGACCTCTCACCGATGGGCCTATTCCACTCAACTAAAGACAACTATGCCGCAGAAATGCACTCAGTCTGTGTAGAATACAGATCTAAATGTCTACCCACTTACGGTGTAATAATGTATACTTAATAAAATGCTCTGTAATATTGATGACTGTGGTCTTTAGTGTCCCATGAACCTAAACATGTTGATTAACGAAGTAAAATGTAGATTTCACTCTGTGTTATTTACAGGAGCTTTATTTTTATTAAGGTCATTGCTAGAAAAATATGTTTCTGCTAATAGTATTTATACTATACATCAAAAGTTAAAGTTATGATTTTGGCAAGATCAGACTCCTGATACTCACTTATTTAGTACTGCCCAGTAAATTTTCAATATTGGAATTCTTTATCGATGAAGAATAAAGAATTCATGATACTTTTATTATTCACTTTTACATTTGTATCCACTAAGAAGCATTTTCACAATACATGCATATGAATATTTGTGGATTATTTTAATGTATCTTTCACAATGTTAAAATCTCTTTCAAGACCCATTTGCTGTTAAGAGGTCTTACCTCTTTAATAATAGATGATAGATGATTTATTGTCATATTTGTCAATGAAAAGGAAAACCATGGCCAGAATTTGTGATGTCACTCTATGTAGACACATATGCATGGAAATAACCTGTAGGTGTTACACACACACATATATAGTCCTATATATATAAGTATATATTTTTATATGTATATATTGTGCATACATATGTATGTATATGTATATGTGTGTGTATGTACTCACTTATCTTTCCACCCACCCATACATGCATCCATTGATCTATCTAGCTATCTTCCAACACACAGTACCCCTACAATGATAAGATAGGATCAGAGTTTCATAGAAATATAGAGCCCAAAAGATCCTTAGACATATAGTTTAAAAACAAAGAATGTTATTCTTAGAGGTGTAACTCTCCAAGATAGCACCAGTAGAAAGAACTCAGCTGGAACCTAATCCCCATATTCCAATTACAGGTTCAGTTTTCATTCCACCATACCACACTGTCTTTCGCACAGATATCTGTTATACAGATGGATAGATACTGATCCTTAGAAGACAGTGTCAGTGCTGAAACTATTTTCTGTACTGAACACCCTGCTGTCAACTAAATTCTCGTTTGAGTTTTGAAGTTTACTGATGGTTTCTGTCAGTCCCAAGCCCTCCTAGGCATTTTTACACATAATCAATATGAGCGGAGCTTCCTGTCTTGCATCAATCAGTTCTTTAAACAACAATTATCTATTAAAATATTGTTCTTAAGTCAGGAAAAATGGATGTTAGTGTCAAACACAGCTTTGCTCACTCTCACACACACACACACTCACACAAATTACAAATAGTATTCGACTGCTCTATATTTCAGGCTATTCAATAACTAGATAAATGAAATATACTTTCTGTCTACATAATTTTTTTTACTATGCCAAGGCATACACACTAGTTGTTCCCTGCAGTACCTGCCGAATGCAACTAAATTTGCAACAGAGTTAATCACTGGCGCAGCTGAATATTTTAAGAGATTTCTCCTCTAGTAGGAAATTCATCTTTTTTCCAAGAAAAGGGCATTTACCCACTCCTTCATCTCCAACTGAATTAGTTCCATGATTTCCTTCCTTTCTCTGATTTCCACGCTCCAATTCCCAAAGACAAGCTCATCTCTGATGACCTTTCAGTCTGTGAGTATTTGGGGTAGGAGTGGGGGTAGTCCACAGTTAAAATAAAGTTTGTATACAATCACTTTCTATGTTGTTATGAAATTATTCTAAGCTTCCCTAATAATAAACTTACAAAGAAACCATGCAAATGGTTCAGATGTGCATATGGAGATAGCTATTATCTAGAAAGCATCCAGATTTCTTAAAAAGCCAAAAAAAAAAAGAGACTGACTCACTCAGGATATATGGAAATATAAGTGAGGTAGGTGGGCTAGAGTGTATGTCATTATCAATAAAGCCCTAGGAGAAAATCATAATTTGAAAAGATACATGCACCCCAAAGTTCACTGTAACACTATTTACAATAGCCAAGACATGGAAGCAACCTAAATGCCCACCAACAGATGAATGGATAAAGAAGATGTGTTCCATATATATATATATATATATATATATATATATATATATATATATATACACACACACACACACACACACACACACACATACACACACACACACATACACACACAAAATGGAATATTACTCTGCCATAAAGAAGAATGAAATAATGCCATTTGCAGCAACATGTATGGACCTATCATACTAAGTGAAGTAAGCCAGACACAGAAAGAAAAATATAATATGATATCACTTATATGTGGAGTCTAAAAAAAATTATACAAATGAACATATATATGAAACAGAAAGACTCACAGACATAGAAAACAAAATTATGGTTAGCAAAGGGAAAGGGGGTGAGGGATAAATTAGGAGTTTGGGATTAACATATAAACACGACTACATATAAAATCGATAACCAACAAGGACTTCCTGTATAGCATAGGGAACTATATGCAATATTTTGTAATAACCTATAAGGGTAAAGAATCTGAAAAAGAATATATATGTATATATATGTGTATATATATATATATATATACATACATAACTGAATCACTTTGCTGTACACCAGAAACTTATACAATATTGTAAACAACTATACTTCAAGAGAAAAATTAAATTAAATAAAAAAAAATAAAATAAACACCTAGATATATTTTTGCATAACTGAATTAAATTCTTAAAACCCCCAAAATGAATGTTTTAACTGAATTTGAGAAATGAAGACTAACTTAAATCTTGGGTTTAGAATTAATTTGATTCATAATAGAAGGAAGTTAGAAAATAACATTTATTAAGAACAACACTGTTTAGCAATCCTATATGAAGATATAACACACAAAATATCTCGTATTACTTCCCTGTTAGAAGAGCTCTTTGCTTTAATACTTACACTACAGAGAATTTAATTAGTTCTCAATCAAATATTCTTCAGCCAGTGATTATACAGCAATAAAACATATTTGCATCTGCAAACTCAAGGTAACTTTTATAAGAACACAGTGGTTGGAGAAAATCTTGAGTTACATTCCAAATACATTGGGTAAAACTTCAGACTCCTGTGTAGACATTTTGAAAAGCCTGCAAAGTGTCACAGAAGAGGATGTGCAACTCTGATGTTACTGGGGTTAAGAGAGGCCATGTTACTGCAAAGCAATGTTTGTTAAAACCATATTAATTATTAGGTGATTAGGATATGATGATTTTAAATATCTATATTATAACAATTTTTTGTTTCTTTTGTTTCATTGCGTTTCAGGAAATTTGTTGGGGTTGTTGGGCTAACATATAAAACATATTAAAGGTTTCCATTAAAATAATAGGAAATTTTTTCCTGGTTACATTTGAACAAAAACGGCTTGATTTTTACAAATGGATTCCTGACCTCAAGCAGGAGACACCTTTACATATAGTATCACATTTACTTTATTTTACATAGAATGTCACTAAAGTTTACCACAACCCATTTAGTTATCATTGCCTTTTACAAATAATGAAACTAAAACTGAGAGATTAAATAACTTACCCAATGTCACACAGCTCATGAGCGGGGGAGATCAGAGTCCAATTCAATAGCCTTTGAATTTTTCACTATATAGTAGGACCATAGTTCAACTAATCAGGTATTTATTGAGTTTCTAACTGTGCATAACATTTGGTGTTAGGCATTAGAGGGGCACATAATGATGCCTACTTCTTGCATCACTACAGTTTACAATCTAGTAGAAGGCAAGTGCACACATTGTTCTATTTAAGAGTCTAAGAGGAAACAGGAAGGTGAAAAATGGCAAATATTTATGCAAACAGGAGTTTTACAGGCCATCTTGAAGGGCAGTGTATTTAATACAGGACTAGAAGGGTACAGATATTACAGAGAGGTTTGATATGAACTAGGGCATAAAGGGTAGGGCATCGCAAGCACAGATTACAATGTGGACAAAGGCATGGAAAAAGTGACAGCACATGCAGAGAGATGTAGGTAAGGAAAGCCTTGAAGGTATTGAAGAAAACAAGTCTACATGATACTTGTTAAAGATAGCAAGGATAAGTCAGGGAGACTACTACAGAGGGGCTGTGTAGTAGGAGAGGGAGACGGGGCTCAACTCCTAATATAATAAGAACAAGTAGAGATATAAAGGCAAGGAGCAGGGTGGGGGTCTGTAGAAAATTACTAAAAGGAAACATCAGGGGTAAGGAGAATTCTGGCTAAATCAATTTGACAGAAGTTTTTTCTGTAGTCAGGCTAGGGTGATAAGACATGAAGGGTGAGGGATAAAGAGTTTGATCATATATCAAGGGTAGAGGATTTTTGCTAAACTGACCCACCAGAATTCATGCTAATACTAGTCTAAATGGGCCAAGGACAGAGCCTAAGGTCAGGGACTAGTTAGAAAGAGGACTCAGAGAAGGCTGACTCACGTTTGGTCAAAGAAGAGTGCTATGGTCTGAATATTTATGTTCCCTCAAAATGTATATGTTGAAATCCTAACCCCCCAAATTGGTGGTATTAGGAGGTGGAGCCCTTGGAAGGTGATTAGGTCATGAGGGTTGCACTCTCATGAATGGGATTAATGCCTTTTATTTCAGATTTTTTGTGACTATTATTATTATTTTCATTGAAATATAGTTGGTATACAATATAAGCTACAGCTGTACAATATAGTCATTTGCAAATTTTAAAGGTTATACTCCATTTATAGTTATCATAAAATATTAGCTATAGTCCCTGTGCTGTACAGTATATCCTTGTAGCTTATTTTATACATAATAGTTTGTACCTCTTAATCCCCTACCCTCTCCCCTTCCCTCTCCCCACAGGTAACCACCAGTTTGTTCACCACATCTGTAAGTCTGTTTCTTTCTCGTTATATTCACTTGTTGGTTGTATTTTTTAGATTCCACAAATTCCTTCATGAATGGGATCAATGTCTTTTAAAAGAGGCTCCAGAGAGCTCACTAGCCCCCTTCCACCATGTGAGGACACAGCAAGAAGGTTCTGGCTATGAATCAGGAAGAGGGCTTTCACCAGAATGAGACCATGCTGCTATCTTGATCTTGGACTTCAGGCCTCCATAACATTACAAAATAAAGTTCTGTTGTTTATAAGCTACCCAGTCTGTGGCATTTTGTTACAGCAGCCAGAATGAAAAAAGACAGAGAGAGAATCTTTGTCCTTCCTTCCTCCCTTCCTCCCTCTGGCCTTTCTTTCTTACTTTACTTATTTCACTCTCCAACGCATATTCATTTAGTATCTACTTTAAGGAACTGAATAGATGGAAAACACAGGTTGAGCTGTAAAGATCACTATTCTTATAGTATACAGTTTATTGGAGGAAGAGATAAGCGTCTGTGACAGAGCATGACATGCACAATTTTATTTTAGATAAACTGGTCAGGAAGACCTTTCCATGGAAGTGACATTTAAACTGAAGTTTGAAAGATGAAAATGTAGTAATGTTGGCAAATCTAGAGTGATTTTTGTAAGGACTTACTACACATTTTACTTTATTCTATATGCAATAAGTTGTCAAATGTGTTTAAAGATAGAGGATGCATTCTAATAGTGTGGATAAGAGCTTGCATTTAGCCTGAATATTAAAGAGGCCCCAGGAAATCCGACCATAAGGAAACCCGAACTCTGCTCCCAATACAAATGCTACTTTTTACAGAACTTTCACCCTTTGGTCAACCTACTGTCCACTGAATTTGTTGAGGTTTGTGGATATTGAGACTTAAGCAAGAGAGGCAACTTGATTATAGTACAGTAGTTTGAATTTAAGCAAAATGGTATGCCTGAAATGTAGGGGCCTTTTTGTAATGTAATTTGAAAATGTGGTGAGTTTCTTTGAATAGGCAACCCAGACTGACCATTCAATAACTCTCCATAAGAGCGACTACAACACCCAACTAGCACCATAAAAGGGAGAGTCGACATGACAGAGATGTGAGGTGACCATTTTTACCCACACCACACGCTGCCATTGTGGTTACACCTACTGGTGTAAATACTTGGTGAAAGAGGCGGTGCACCTCCCTGTGTCTGCAGGCTACTGAACAAAATCACCAACCTCCCTTCAATAGGAGCATATAAAATTCTAGGCCTGGAGAAGAACAAGTAATAAAGTAACTATTTACTCTCCCTGAGTTCATTATCCTCTTCTCTTCTCCCTACTGGGTCGAAGGAAGGCAGAAGATAGCATTAAAGCTCATTTTCAGGGTCTGCATGTTCAGTTGTACAGGTGGTGCACTGCAAATTTATAGGAGTGTCATTCACTTTCTTCTTTACATGAATGGTGCCCCCTGGGAATTTTAGAGGGCACAACTTGTGAATCTGTATACAGCAGGCCTGCTTAATTTGGTTTTGCTCATATATTGTGAGCTTTTGTGTTGCTTATTCATTTTGTGTTCTCTGTGTTCATTTGTTTTGAGAAACAAACCTGATATCCGTTTCATCCTTGGAACCGTAAAATTCATCTTTAAATATATCTATATAGGTAACAAACAGAATATTATTTATGTATATGTAAGATTATTTATTTATTACAATAATCTAGGAGGTAAGACTTTACAAATAAACAAATGTGCGGAAATATGAACTAACTTGCTTGTGAATAACAGACCTGGAGCATGCCTCAGAGAAAGTGTGTAAAATGGCTCAAAACTAGAGAAATCATAGAAGCAAACTATCCACTGACACGGCACTAATAGAAAAGCTATCAAAAGTTTAAATCTGAGCAGAACCGGGGAGAAAGGAAATCATAAGAGGGATGAGACCTTGCTAAATAAATACATTTTTATTTCCATAATTAGAGGTAAGCATAAGGAAGAGATGAAACTAATTCCTAGTGTCAAGCCTATGTAAGTGGAAAGGGTGTGATTTCAATTAACAAGAATTTCTTGTTTAGATTCAAAACAAGTATTTGTGTCAAAGAACCAATTCCAGTAGATTCCATGAGACATGCATATTTATATTCATTTTTCTGCATCAATGTTTTCAAGCTTTTAACCCATCCTTCTGGTGGGAAAGAAAAAGACATAATTATATGAAATATCTTATCAAGCTTTAATTATGTTTACTTCTTGATTTAAAATTACTCTTTATTAAGTTAAAACGAAGATATTCTAGACTAACCCCAAAGCAGAATTGAAATGGCACACGAAAATGATCAAACATGATTCAAGCATATCATTTAACTGAGATTTTACTACGTTTGTGTAATGATGTCTAAAATTGTGTTTTCATTAAACATAGCAGAGTAGAGCGAAACAGGGAGAGTCATCCTATAGACCTTGTTTGAATCTAAACATATTATCTATTACTGTAACTTTGAGAAAATCACTTAATTTGCATCAGCCTCCATGCCTTTATCTCTGAGAATAGTAATACCTATCTTGCATGGGGCTTGAGGTCAAATAAGTTAAAACACAAGCAGAGTGTCTAGCAATTACAGTTGCTCAGTAAATAGCTCTTAATATTACCAATGGTCTGTGATGTGGGAAAACTATTACATAATAAAAAGATCCTTAATCGGGTATCTTTAAAATCAGGCTGAATGCAAAGAACTTCAGATTTTATGTCCTCCCTTTTTTTATTTTGACCCAGAGAATAATGCAATTCAGAAAACAGAGGGAGAGATTAATTTCCACATAAACTGAAAAGTCATTATTATAAGATTTTTTTCATCATGTGCTATAGTACATTAAATACAACCATAAAATCTTTGTTACCTCTCTATTGAAAGGTAGAATGTGGTTTCCCTCTTCTTGAATATGGGTTGATCCAGTGGCTTATTCAATCAACAGAATGCAAGAGAAAAGGTGTTCTTGCACTTGTGAGGTTAAGTCATAGGAAGACTTACAGATTCCAGCCAAGTCTCTTGAGATGTTTACTTTGGGTAAAGCCACTCACTATGTAAGAATTCAACTATTTTGAGATATCCAGGTGGCTAAGACTCCAAAACTACACCGAGAAATTTCATGGAGAAAGACAGAGACACAGGGAAAGCCAGCCCCAAATTTTTCAGCCTGTGCAGCCCAACTCAAGCCCCAGATTTGTGAATGAAGATGCCATCTTGGTTGGACATTTCAGCACCAAAAGATGTGACTCAAAGAAAACTTAGCCAGAACCAAGGCCCCAGACATATGACACCAGTCAAGTTATCTAATCTATCTCCAATCATTCAAGCCACCACAGCTGAGGCCCAGTCATGATGGAGCAGAGATGAGCCATCCCCAGTATTCTTTATCTTTATTCTTAGCTCACAAAGTCCTGACTATAACAGCATGGTTTCTATTGTATCTACCACTGCGTTTTGGACTGGTTTCTTATACTGCAATAGGTATCTGGAATATATGTCTTGATCATTTCTTACAGTTCTAAAGCCATGGAACTCCTTTTACCCATATTCAGGGAGAATGCTATCTCTTGCTTATTTTCAGTCTCCCTTTGAGTCATAGAATCTGTTCAGAAGCTTCCTTGGACAGAGTCAGTAAAAGAAAACTCTTGATTACAAAACTCCATTATTACAACCAGGATAAAAGAACAGCCAAATCTGCTCACACACACCCCATTTTTTCACCACATCATAAACAATGGATTGGCCAAATTTTTAACTGCTTGACTCTGATTGAAAGTAAGCAGCTTTCCATCTTCAACCTCTTCCCCTCCAACTCAACTTAGAGTGATGCTCTAGTCAACCTCAGGACTTCCTGATGCATCTCCCATCTCTGAAATGAGAAGTGAAGAAAAAATATCTTCAGAAGACTTCTGATATCAAGACAAGGGATAGAACAAAGGCCAAAGCAGCAATATTGCCATCCAGAGGAAAAACTACTGAACCTACACTGCAATATTCAGAAGGAAAGTCAAGACATGAGAGAACTAAGTGTAAAGCACAGCTATATTGGTGGCTTCTATTTAAATAATCAAGGTCAATAAGTAGGTCTCTGGGATGATGAACCCTATACCCTGTTACTTGCACCAGAATTGGGACATAACCAGGAACAAATAGTTCAAGAAGTTAGAGTCATTGACACTGAGAGCCAACTACAGGGAACACCAAACATCCGGGGCTATTAGTTCATGTGCTTCTGTACCTAAATTTGGAAAGACTGTAAGACTTTCTGAATCTTCAGGTAACTTGCATACTATTCTAATCATAAGCAATCATGCTCCCTCTTAAGCTAAACCATACAACTTCAGAATCAGGTGTTACTTCTTATTGGTACCACTGTCCACTAAGCAAAGACAGAAATACAGAAGTAATCCTGACCCCTGCCTTTCCCTCATATATTCCCCCTCCCCACTTTTCCCTCTTTCCCATATATTACTAGGTTTAATCAGTTCTGCTGCCTAGAGATCTGTTAAAGTCCTTCATTTTAATCATATTCCTTTGCCCTGATTCAGATCCTTGTCATCACTAGCCTAGGCTGCCCTCTATCTATTTCTGACCCTCCCATCTGAACTGTTGCCCTTCATATTCATCCTCAACACTACTATCAGTATTATTTCTAAATTGCAAATTTGACCATCAACTGTCTAAAGACTTCAACATCTTTCCATTGCACTAATGATAAAGTCCAACTTCTAAACATGTCATAAAGGTCTCCATTTTTTGACCTTGCTCTGCCAATTTAACTAATGTCTTTTTTTAGTAATTAAAATCTACTATCCTTTTTGTTTTATGAGTGTTAGCAGTTGCTGTTCTCACTTTTGAAAATATTTCCCCCTTTCATTCACTTAGAAAACTCCTGTTCATCCTTTAAACCCCAAATGCAGTGAAACCGATTTTCTCTCTCACTCAAATCACTTTCTCCTCAAAACTGTAATTTTACCTCTGTGTAGCTCAATTGTTTGTTATACTCTAATGACAACAGATTCTTAAATATACTCATCTTTGTATCTTAATATCCGATAATATGACTGACATTTAACAAACGCTAAACATACTTGACACTTGAATTGATTGAATTGAATTAAACTGAATCAATCACTCTCAAGAACACTAACGATTGTGAGGGTTTCCTGCTTCAAGAGTACAAATCACGCTGAATTTTCATAATACTGCTAGTTTTGATTGAGGCACAGCAAACAAGTTTACAACAGAGTTCCCCTGTGAAAAGAATAACTTCAGTAAAAGATAACAAATACACTCAGAAGTCCATAAAGGAGGCAGGGTAGTCTAGGGGATTCTGTTCTCATCCAAAGTCTTGCTGAGATTTAATTCAGGGGGAAAGATTGATTTTTCTAGCTTAAGTTAAACAAGGCATGGAACAAATGTCAAAAGCAGGACATAGACTTAGATTCTTCACTGTCACACCAGTAAAGTTACCATCCTTCCATCTCCTTGAGGACAAAGAAGAAAGACTGCTGTGGACCGTGAACAAAACAACAACTGTGAATTTACACAGCTCCTTCAACTTCTAAGCTGTGTACTGAGAGTGAATTAGAGGTCTCCTCCAGATAGCATTGCAAATGAGCGTTATTTTATTTTCACCAAGCCTTTCAGGTGATACATGCGACAAAATCAGCAAAGTCAGTACTCACTGTGGCAGACAAAGTAACTATTATGTATCTGTCCTAAAAGTTCCTGTGATGTTCTGGCTAGTTTTGCTTAAGTACTATTTATAATATTTATGAGAAAGGAGGACAAAAATGAACCTGATGCTTTTGTGGAGAAGGAATTCCCTGGCTGAGCAGAAAAGCCTGCCAAAGTTTTGGTGTTTCTTGTTTGTTTGAAACAAGACTACAGGACCATATAATGCAAGATGAAGCCATTAACAGTTAAAAGGGAGAGGACACACTAAAGAGACTCAGCCAGGGCTCTGGTAAATTATCAAAAATTGTGGGCTTTCTTAGTGAGAGTCTAGGATTTGAGAAATTCATGAGAAAAGGTGGAGGTCCCTGGGCACCTGAAAATGAGAATTGCTGCATTGAACTAGGCTGACTTTGGCATGGCATTTTGAAGAAGGCAGTCATATGGAATGTAACGAATAAATAGAGCATATCAGAGCCTGAAAACCTGAGAATAGGCTCCTGTGGGTGAAACGACGTGAAGCACGGTGCTTGGTACACTATAAACCCTCAGTAACATTGGCTGGTTTTGAATGAAATGAAACCTAACCTGAATCCAGTCCCTACTCGGTAACAGCGGGGAAGATAATGGGTGCCTAGGCAACGTCTAGCAAGTTCTGGGCTAGAGGCGGCTCCCAACTGTTGCGTCACCAGGGGCCACATAACTGAGTTGGGAAGGGAGAAGGGAGGAATCTGTGCGGAGGGTCTTCCGACTGAGTCGGAACCGGACACTCTGGCAGGAAGTAGAAAGCGAAGAAAACGAAACGACCATTGGTGAATTTCAACACCACGTCGTGAATTTCAGACAATTTTCCACTTGTTTATTAAGGTGGAAAACTCGGATTCCAACGATGAAGGAGATGGAGTTTCGGCCCAACACATAAGTCAAACGGACCGATTGGTTCGGGAAGAAGATTTCTCCAGGTTCGTAAATAATCTGAGTGAAGAAGATTACGAACTTATGAGAGACAACAATCTTCTAGGCATTCCAGGTGAAAGTATGGAAGAAGAGTTGCTGAGAAGACTTCAGCTAATTAAAGAAAACGCACCACAAGACTCAGATGAAAATACAGGTATATTTTGCTTTTGGAGGGAATAGGATGGGATGAATAAGGAACTTCATAATAGGAAATAGTAACTTCATAATAGGAAATAGTAAATTATACAGAAGTGACTTACATTAATTTGGTAAGTAACTTCTCATAAAAAGAACTGGCATTTACTTGATTTTGGTGAGCATGTCAAGGTCTGTTTGTTTGTTTTCCTGATTCCCATCTGGGTTGTTTTAATTGGGAAACAGTGCAAAGTAGCCTATTTGTATTTTTCTTGGTTTTCTACCTCAACTGAAAGTCCCTCCTACTTCCTGAATTATTTTTTCTACATAGACATGTAAAAAAAGCAAACAGAAATATTCTCCACTGGGGACAATTGTGCTTTCTTCAACACCTGGGGACATTTGACAATGGCTAGAGATATTTTTGGTTGTCACAGGGGAGGCATGGGTGTTACTAGCATCTAGTGGGCAGAGGCCAGGGATGCTGCCAAATATCCCACAATGCACAGGATAGCTCCCCAAAACAAAGAATTGTCCAGCACCAAAATGTCAATAGTGCTAAGGCTGAGAAACCCTGCTCGGAACTCAGGTCTGGTGCCTTCCCTTCCAGTGTGAAGTAGAGGATTTTTCTGTCTAATGAAGAAGATACTATAATACTTTGGCTCTTGAATATGGTCTTATATGTACCATGCTAGGTTCAGTCTATTCATTTGATCTGACCTTCAATTTAATGTCAATTAAAAATCTTGGTAACATTAAGAAGTATTCAAAATGCAAACACTTTTAAACCTATAAAACTTGTTTATGTTTGGGCAATAACCTTATATTTTAAAAGAGCTTATCTATTATCAAAAGCACATAAGTGAAGAGCCTACAAGTAGTCATGTTGGAGACTATTGAAAATTAGACAATAATGTAAATTGAACTAAACTACTAGCATTGTACCTTAACTGGTGTTTACCTTGTTTAATTGCATTAGTGTTTTGACAGTGGACAGAAAAAAAAGTCTCTTGACATTCCTCTGACAGTGGTACACAGGGCTGTGTATATGATGAAATACTGAAAAATAGACTTCCTCCGGATTCCCTTTTTAAAAAATTCTCTAAGTTTATCTAGGATTAGCTCACTCTTTTTGGATGGAATCGAAACTTTTCTACCTTTACTTATAAATCTACACAGTGCAGTTTATAAAATATTAACTCTATAAATGTGAAATCAGTTTAAAACATCTGAGTATTTAAGTTCTCATTTTTTGTTTTTGAAACAAAGTTTCAGAGTGCTATTTTATGATGGTTCTAATTTTGGTAGTTCTTTTATGCACCCTCCCCATTTTTTTTGTTAACAGACAGAGGAGACTCTTCAGATGACGTGTCTAGTGGTGACTCTCTAATAGACTGGCTTAACTGTTCTGGACAAACTGAAAATATGACAAGTGGACAAAGAGAAAACCAATCTTGGAGAGAAGAGAGCCAAATTAATCCTAAAAGTGATCAGTTCATATTCAGTTTAGAAATAAATGCTAACTTTGATAATGGGAGTCCAAATCCAGAGAATGAATATGTAGCATCTGCAAGACTTCCCAGAAGAGAAAATATGGAAGACAGCCAAAGGCAAGTGGAAAGTCCACAATCTGAATCAATATTTACAAGACCATCTATGCCTGAACAAGATACAACTGAAACATTAATGGAATTCCCACCTACCACCAGTCAGAGACGAGCAAGAAGTAGGAGTCCAGAGTATCGGAGAACCAGAGCAAGAATTGAAAGTTGGTCGCCTCCACGTTCACTTAGGGAAATTGTACAAAGACTTAATCATAGTACACCCTCTCAGAATTTTGAGCAGCCTCTGCTAAGTGAGAATGCGAGATTTTCTAGAACTGAGCACCAAGAAATATTGACACAGCAAATGACTGGATTTGAGTTGCAAAATAGCGGTCTTATTGAAACTTCTAGAACAAGGAATGCCGTTCATGGAGAAAATTCTCCAGATACAACCAGCAGTGGTGAATCTTGGGGAATGAGGGAAATATATCCAACCATACCCTTCAATCTTGAAGTAGGACAAGTTCATTCTGGAGCATATTCTCAGAGAGACAGCAGAGCTTGTAGAACTCAGTTAACATCTGAGACACCAAACAACACTGTCACTTCTGAAAGTGAACGAGGACTGAGGCATATGTATTCACATTCTGAGCAGGCAGGTGTGAGAGCTTATGTCAATACCATTAGAAATCCCGTTTGCAGAATGTTAAATACTAGCTTAAATGATACAATATCTGTTCCAACTCAGAGCACGTTAAGGCAGACAATGACAGAATTTAGTAACGCAAATAACCTTATGGACAGTGACAGTAATTTAGAGCATAGTGTCTCACCTCCAAGTGAAAACATGGAATGGCTAGAGTCACCTAATGGTTGTAGTAGTGGTATATTTGGTTCTGATTCAAATGCTAGCTATGATACCCATTCAAGTTCCACACTGAGTTGGCATTCAAGCCCCAATTGTACGTCTAGTTCCAGTTCTAGTCCTATTTCTGGTTCCAGCTCAAGTGATGAAAATTCAGGAATTAGATCACTGATGTTTGAAGGCATTGAAGAAACAAACTTATCATCAGAGACCAGCCAAGGGGTTAGACAAATTAGCCTAATAATATCTGATGAAAGTGACTCTGGGTCCTCCCATAATCTGCAAACTACAGGACTCACCAAAGCACAGATTGACAGCTTGGCTGTAAGATCTTTTGGTGAAAATGATGCACTAAAAGCCTGTAGCATTTGCCTTACAGAGTACACAGAAAACAGCAAGCTTCGCATACTACCTTGCTCCCATGAATATCACATTCACTGCATTGATCGCTGGCTGTCTGAGAACTCTACGTGTCCGATTTGTCGTAGGCAAGTAGTGGATTCCAATGAGAGTGAAAATCCTGATCGATGAATTCTCAGCTATATAAAGTGTTATAGGGCTTCCCTGGTGGCACAGGGCTTGAGAGTCGGCCTGCCAACGCAGGGGACTGACAATAAAAATTAATTTCACACCATAGCAGTTCACTGAATTTCAATAAAAACTTAGCATGTGCACTGGGTTGGGATGTTCCTGATTCCATGGGAGAAATGTCTTAATATGATATAATGAATCTAGATAGATCCTAGTAGTATTATCTCATCATGTAAATCCCAGACATCTCTTAGCCCTGTTCAATCCTGGTTGTGCATGCAAAGAAACAGAAACCCAACCAAATATCAATAATTAAGAAGCCATTTAAGACTACATTAGAGTCATTCACATAAAGAAGTCATGTTACATTCCTAGAATGCCATAAAAAGCTTTGAAACCCTTCTCTTCCTATCTCTCTCCACAGCAGTTTATCCCACCTCCCTAACACTACCTTAACGTTTCTCCTATTCCCCACTACCAATGTATCAGTCAGTTCTAGCTAAAAACTGATGGCACACTTTAAAAGAGTGATGGAATAGCATTTAATGAAGAGACTAAAGTGTGTAAAGAATGAAGGGAAACCAAGAGATGATGAAGTAGCTTGAGGCTAGCAGCTGTGAGAAGCCAGTATTATAACCACTAGGTTTGAAGGGGCATAGAGAGATAGCAGTTCCTGCAACCCAGAATGTCTTCGAGTTATAGGAGAAGCCCACCCAACAAGAGATGTAACCTTAGAAAATGGCATCCACTGCCAACCTAAAGTTTGGAAGGGGGCAGATCATGGAAATAAATACCCTTGCCTTCTTTCCTCCTGACTTCTAATCACTTATCAGTAGTTCATATTAACCAAACCCAACCTGAAGACACAGAGAGACTGGTCCATGAAGCTGATAAAGATCAGCCTCCTGGAATCACGAAGCAGGGTTAAGAAGGATAGCGAGTAGATCCGGTAAGCAAATCAGAGACCATCTACCACAACCAGCATTCCCAACTCTCTTCAAACCCAGCCTGTGTATGCTTTCTTGCCTCTTCCGCTTCTGCTTGTTCTCTATTCCACTCTATGACTCAGCTCTTTAACAACCCTCTCTATTTTCCTTTCATTTACTCAGATCTTGTATTTTTAAAAGTGATAAGATGACAAAGCCTTAGAACTTAATTACCTTTCTCTTAAACATGTCACACTTTGATTTGCTGTGATTGTAAACAACTAAGGATAAAGGGCAGTTATAGGTATGTCTTTAATTTTTGCTTCTTCAATATATTCAAGCTTCAATTTCTTTCTATATATGTTTAGTTCATATAATTAATTTTTAAAACAGATTCTAATTTCTTATAAAGGGTTTTATGGTTTATATATGACTCAATCATATGATTAAGAGTGAATTCATGTGAATGACCCAAAGTAGCCAATTGCTGCTTGGAGCCTCACAAGCTGCAATATGAAAGCCTTAAAGGTAAAACTTGGCTTCAGGAAACATGTCTACATAGTTCAATTCTAACTGTCCCCAGTAAAACCATCACCCAAAACCCCGAGTATTTGAAATCAAAATTTAGGTCATGCTTCCTTCCAACCTAAACATAGTGAAGGATTTTTCTCCTAATTCAGCCTGAAGGCTATTTTTGGGGGGTTGTATTGGCCAGTCCAGAAAATTTTGCTTAAATTTTTCAATCCTGGTATAGGTGAGAGTACATTGTATTATAACCTAAAGCAATAATCAGAAATTTTGTGCAATGTGCAGCCTATACAAATGTAGGCAGTGTTAAGTATACACCTTCTCTAAAAAGTTAAAGTCAGAAACATCACAGACCTTTCTTTTCTATGTGAATTGCTGGCAGCCACAGTATTTGCACATAACTACAAAATATAAATGGGGAGTGGTGGTGAAGTTTTTGAAAACATCTTTGAGGTAGCATATTTTTCACACAGAAGATATCTGCATGGCCAGAAATGAAGGCTTGGCTCAAACCTCTGAAATTTACATTAACTTCTGAAAGTTGTTTGAATAGTCTGATTTGTAGGAAGTATTTTTGATATCAGATATACTTCACTTAAAGTGAGTAGAATAATTATAACAGTACTTGGCTTTCATACTATCCTAACAGATTAAAACCTTCCAAAGGATGATAATTGCTTAATTAATGCTTCAGTACATTCACATGCACCTTCTGTGGTCGACAGAATTCTAAGATGATGCCCAATGATCTTTGTAGGAGCCCCTCCCCTTGAGTATGAGACCTGTGAATGTGATGGAATATCATTCCCATTATTAGATTATGATATATAGCACAGTTGATTGGGAGATTATCCAGAATGAGCCTGACCTAATCAGGTGAGCACTTAAAAGGCACACAGAGGACTTCTAATCCAGATAAGATGGTTTATCCTTCCCTCTCCCTGCTCCCCCTTTATACACACAACTATATATCCTGGAAATAATATGAGACAACCAAAGGAGATCTCTGAAAGGTCTAGAGAAGGTGAATTGCCTAGGGACCCTCAGAATGGATGAACAGCCTCATGGCAGGGCACCTTATGCCCCTCTACCAACAAAAAAATGTGATCCAGGCCCAGCATTTCCTAACTCCCAACTTAGTAACAGGAAGTGGCTCGAAGAGGCTCTTCCTCCATCACATCAAATGGGAATCCCCCAAACACCAGGCGAGCCTTGCAGAACCTGCAACGATGAACAATTGGAAGCCCTGATGACACTAAGTGACCAGGGAAAGTGCTTTCCTTCCCCACTGGGCCTGAGATCCCCCTTCACCACCCAGACACATCAGTGGCTAAGGGTCCCAGCAAAAGTGCTCCTACCACAAAAACCTCCCACCTGGACAATGCTCTCCTCAGATGGGCCTGAGACTCCTCTCCCCTCCCCAGAAACATCAGGCAACTTGCTGGTACCGGCAACGGAGATCCCTCCACAGAAAGCTCTCAACCTGGTAAGCACCCTCCACTCCTTACAGTCCAGGGAGACCCTGTCACAAGTGCCTGGCCCAGGAAGGACTCTTCATCACGTGTTCCAGAGATTCCCTTCCCTCACCAGAAGCACCAAGTGCCGTATCCTGGGGAAGATACTTCAGACCCCATAAGCAGCATGAGAAGGGACCAGAGGTAACCCCACCTGCACAAGAGAAACAGACCAAAAGAGTACCACAAAGGGTCTGAAAATTAGGTTATCATGGAACCACCGTCCATAAAAGTACAGGAAATGTGTGCCAAACCTATAAAGAGTGAATGCCTGCTAAAACTTAAAAAAAACAAAACACTTTAAATAGGGACCAAAGTATCCTAACATAATAGCCAAAATGTCCAAAAGACAATAAAATATCACTACTTATACCAAGAACCAGATACATGACAGCTTGAATAAGATGTGACAGATGATGCCAACAGAGATGAATTAGATGTTAGAATTATCTGACAAGGGTTTAAAAATGCTGATTTCAGACCTTTAAGACCTTGAACACAGAACCTAGTCACTCCATGCCAGTATCCCCACCTATAGAACTGTGAGCTAATAAAGGGATGCTGTTTTAAGCCATTACATTTGTACTAATTTCTTATGCAGCAACAGACAACTAATACAACTTCTCATCTAGGATCCATCCTGTACCTAGAAAATGATTATAATGAGTCCTAGACAAGTAAATGGCTTAATGTCTTGGTTCTAGGCCCACTATAACATTATATTCTACCATTTTTCCCAAAAATGGAATCCCTAATTCCTGCTACTGAAGCTGCTAGAAGACAGTATCCTTCCTGTTTGAACAACCACCAATATCGTATCGCTCTAACTTTACTTCACATCACCCTATCTCATTCTACCAGTGTATGCTGCTTATATCATAAACCCAATTTAACACTCTGACTTTGAAACTATAGAGCCACTTATTTTGCTCTCAAAGCGATTGCTGAGTATTATATTGCTCTTCCAAATCATATTCCTCTATGTCTGCCCTGACAAATCAGAAATGGAGAAGATTTGTACCTGAATCTTCTGAGCTCAACCTGATACTTTTTTTACATTACAGTATATCAGTTTAAATACACAGCATCACTGTGGTTGTGAGCATAAATATTTCCATCTTAAGAATTTTCTCTGTATTTTCTTGGTAGTTTTTAAAACATTTGTTTATTTTGGCCTAATTCCAAAAAAAACCCTTGTCTGAATAACAAATTCTTTTTGAAAGTAGTTATAGCCTGTGGATAAGTTTTTGATAGCAATATAAAGTCTATCTTTTTTGGCTAACCATGAAAATAATTTGTGCTCTCAATATTCCATGAAGAATTAAGTAGAAAGATTCTTTTGTAAATGCAAACAAGCCTGAGCATCGAACAACATGAACATCAAAACACTGCATGTACTGGAAAGTTCACAAAGAAATGTGACGTTTCTGTTAAGTAATATTACTTGTTATCCATATGCAATACTTTGAGATCTTCAGTATCTTCTTTACTACGATTAACCAAACATTTCGTGTCTTTTCATTATTTGAGAGGTGAATGTTTACTCCCTTCAATGAGAAGTTTCCTGGTATGAGAATTTCTAATGGAAATCTGAACTGCATTTCTTTTCTGTGACTTCTTTTAAGATTTGAAAATTCGTTACCATCTTAACTCAGGCTTTTTCACTATGAAATAAGAGGCTCTCCTTTGTGTGATATTCAAAACTCTCCATTGTTAATCATCAAGCCAGCATCTTTAACATCACTGCAAAAATGTGGAGATTTGGAAAAGCATGTTGGGGAAAATCCTTTTTCTCTCATCCACCATTCGTAGAGGACAGACACTAATTATAAGGCAACTCTGGGCTCTGGGTTCTGCATTCTCACATCACTAGTCACAACACAGTTATCTACCACCCCTGGCCTTGTCATCTTCTATTCTGGAAGTGTATTTTTTTTTCTTTAGTAGCACTTGTGACTATCTAAAATATTTTTTATTTATCTTGTGCTTGTTTTCTTCCCCATTCCTATCCCAAAATAGAAGCTCCAAAGGATCTTTCATTTTTTTTTAAATTACTACTACATTTCTAAAAAGTAGAACAGTTATTGGCATACACACACACACACACACACACACACTGCTTCAGAATTTTTGGCCACTGTGAGCATCCCAAACTTATTTTTCACCCTTTATTCTCCAAAGAAAACCTATTTTAATACTGTTACCTACCATCCTGGATTTGATGTATTTCAACCTAGATCTCTCTCACTTACTTAACATATTTGTATAGGGTTTCTTGCCTATTAAGTTATAATATCTGCCAACCCTTTTCTAAATCACTATTTCAGGCATTCAACGCTGACCAAGAATGTGCCATGCCCGATGCTGGGTGCTAGGGTTATAGTTATGAAGTACAGCACATATCATGAAGAAATGTATTACATTTTAAAGAAGGCAGATGAATAAACATACAGTAACACTCTATTTCAGGGATGCCCTGACACAGATTCAGATACAGGATAAAATGGAATGATCTAGGAGGAGAAATCTACACTAATAATTCAAACCTCCTTAAAGTTGGGTTATATCTGAGTTGTATCTTACAGGACTAGTAGCAATTAGCCAATGAAATGAAGTCATTAATTTCATTCTAAGCAAAATAAACACTGCATGCAACAGTAAAGATGCATTGAAAATTTAGGGCTCAGTAAACAGTAAGTATGAATCATCATGCTCTGGGGTAGAAGAGGAAGAGATGTAAGTACATTAGCAAGAAATGAAGAGATGAGGCCAAAGAGGTAACAAGTGGTATTGTGTATCAGGCTGAAGAGTTGTACTAGATCTTCTAAGCAATGCACAGTCGACACGATTTTTCTAATAGGAATAAAATTTTTCAATTTTTAGAATGGTCATACTAGCAGGGATATGAACAGATTGTCAAAATTTAGATTGTCCCACTTACGGAGTTATGGCATTAACTGGAAGAGAAAAGTATAAAGTCCTGATATAATGGTGAGACAGTTGAGATATGGATGCATATAGATTCAAGTAGTATTAAAGAAGCACAATAAAATTTGGTGGCAGCTTGGATAATTTAAAGATGACCTTAAGTTTCTGGTTTAGGTGACTGAGTAGATGGTGAGAAGTTCCACTGATATAAGAAATGTAATATAACTTGTTTGTCATAGTAGAGGAATAGATGACAATTCAGCTGGAATCTCTGAGATTTGAGATGTCAGAGTGATATTTTAGTGGCAATGTGCATCTAGCTATCACGGAATATCAAGTATGCTTCTAAAATTAGGATAAAGATGCCAGACTGAAGTCAAAGAAGTATGAGGTATTGCCTGTGAAAGTATGTTCCATGGTAGTAGTGGAGGGAGATGG
The DNA here is from genome assembly GCF_964341445.2 of Mesoplodon mirus. Taxonomy (NCBI): domain Eukaryota; kingdom Metazoa; phylum Chordata; class Mammalia; order Artiodactyla; family Ziphiidae; genus Mesoplodon; species Mesoplodon mirus. The sequence continues at coordinate 200,198,191 of NC_138976.1, read as the reverse complement.
ATGGAATCCTTTGGAACAGGAGCAATTATAAAGTAGACAGACATAAAGAAGCTAGCAAAGATAATCAAGACAGAAAAATGAGAGGTGTAAAGATAATCATAAACACAGAGCTCATGGTCTTCATTCGTAAATATGAAGAGAAAACAAAATATCTCTAGATGTTAAGAAGAATGTAAACTACTAGGAAAGCAAGGGTTTTGTAATTTTCACTACACTAGTCATAGCACCCAAAAAATACTGCCTTGCCCAAAGTCGATGTTCCATAAATATTTGTTGAGATATTTGAGATAGGCATGACATAAGAGAGAATAAGATAAATATTAAAAATAGCAAAATAAATCCTGGGAGAAATAAGAATAATTCATGGACTAGGAAAGAACCTGAAAGGCTTAGTTTTACCATGAACAGATGGAGACCTGCCACTATTCTAAACACATACAAATGTTGAAAGAATAAGTCTTTGGCAGGAACTGTAACAAACACACTGGCCATTATAGATCACCTGGAAACAGTCTTTACATATCTTTTTTAAAAGGCTCCTTTTTAAAAGAAAGAATTGGTAAGAGGGTGGTTAAATGCCTTTCTGTCAGGCTTTTTGTTTGGAGAAAAAGGTGTAGGTGAAGTAACTCTGCCCCACATAGACTTTCAGTCTACGTCTCCCTCTTGCCATCCTGAGTTACTCAGGAGTTCTGCTGAGCACATATATATCTCAGAAGCTGAAGTCCCCTCCTTGCATATTATAGTAGTGGACTTCCCTTTCTTTCAGATTTCACCGTTATTATGATAGGTTTTTGAGAGGCAAAGGTAATGGCTACGTATGCTTGCAGTCACAAACATCTTGAAGCAGAGCCCATTTTCTTTTGTATTTTGAAATCCAATATAAAGGAATTTAAAAATTCAGCAAGAGGGAAAGGGTTTCAGAGTATTTGGACTAGAAAGAGTATATACCCATAACTTCATTTTTGCAAGAAAATTAGCTTCTTGAAATCTTATGCAATTGCTGCCATGGTCATTGTATTAATTTTAAGTTGTAATTTTAGAGAACACTTACAAATTAGTTTAAAGGCTAGAAAGGAATTTATTGACTCACAATACAACAAAGTTTGAAAGTGCTGATACTTTCAGACACAGGTAAGTGTGGGGTCCCAAAGGATATAAATAGAAAATGTTTCTCTGACTTGGATATTCTTCCCTCTGCAGTTTGTTTTGTTTGTTTTGTTTTGTTTTGTTTTGTATTATTTTGGGGAAAACTTTCTCCAAGGGGTGGCAAGAAAAATGACCAAACAGAACTCTATTTTTGTATATTACCAATTTACTGAACCCAGGCAAAGAGACAGCCTTTGTACAAAAGACTGACTCAGCTTGGGATTTCTGTTAAAACCTCAAGATCAGGGAATTCTAACTGGCCAGGTCTTGGTCACATGCCCAGCACGAGAATATGGAGGTGGGATCTCCAAGCCAAACCAGATGGAAATGTGGACAAATTCACCAAAAGTAGCAATGAAAGTCTTCTAAGGGTTCTCTTTTGTTTTTTACACTCTTCTGGAATCAATTCTGGTGGTATATATTTTACTAGGAAATAATCAATTTCATCCAGTTTTTAGATTTTTACAGCATATTTATGTTCCATGCATCATCCTAAATTTAATATATTTCCCTTTGTGTTATTTTTCTTTCTGTTCCTATACTTTATACCTTGGCTTTCTCCCTTTTTCCTTGATCAGAATATCAAATGACATTCGATAAACTCTATATTAAGGTTTGGTTGGACAAGTAGAACCACTAGAAGGACTTTATTATAGAGATTAAACCTTACATGATAGTGGGGCTTTGTTAAGCAGTCTATGTAAATCCACTGCCCCTGCCTCTTGGTGCCAGTCCTGAAGTCAGTAGGGCTGGCAGTCAGGAATGAGAGATGATCTGAAGTTAGGAGATCAAGGATAAGCTGGAACCTTCAAAGATAAGCTATAATCCAACTAGAAAAAATGAACGGAACACCATATTAAAAGGATTATACATCATGGCCAAGTGGGATTTATGTGTAAAATGGTCCAACACACAAAAATCAATCAATGTGATACACCACATTAACAGAATGAAGGACAGAAAAACCACATGATCATCTCAATTGATGCAGAAAAAGGCAGAAAAAGTATGTTCATTGGAGTTCAAAACTCCATAGAAAGTTTAAATAACATATTTGATAAAACTGAATTTGAATTTTATAAGTTGAAAATAAGCCAGAAAAAAATGATGAGATTAAATGAAAATGTGAATGATAAAGGAATAAAGGATAAAACGGAGGACCCACATTCATCTAATAATATTTTTAGAAGGTGAGATTAGAGTGAATTTAACAAGTATTTGAAGAAATAGTACTTCTCAGAGATTAAGTTAGAAATAAATCCTCAGATAAAAGAAGTGCATGGAGTCACCAGTAAAAGAAATAAAAACAAATATATGACTATATCCTGTATCGTATACTTCACCTCAGCCTGATCCTTCCTTTGTTCCACATTAAAAGAATGTGCAACACTGGCAGACTACTTATATATACAATCTGACAGTGTCTCACTGTGTTCATGATTCCAACAAATCTATCCTCCACCTCTCTCCTTACTCCAGCAGGAGAGAATATTCCTAAAGCAACCCTTTCAGTTCTCCCACAGGCTAAACCCATGGATGAATTCTTTCTCCTTTCTTCACATTCCCTCCACATAATTTTGAGATCCAGTTTACAGAACTTCCAGAGGTCAAATCCCAGCTTGATCATGCATTCTCATATTGAATCGCCAGCCTTCCCTGCTTCACTGCTTTTGCCCTGCAATCCGGTTCACTTGCATTGTACTCTCTAATTAAATAATAGCACATAAACTCTTGGCCTGAGGCTCTGCTTTCTGGGGAACCAAGGCTAAAAAACAGCTGGTAAACCACATCACATAATGGCAAAGAGGAAAGTCTACAAAGCAACTTGGAAGAAAGAAAGAATATCAAATAAAAAGAGCAAGTAGACTAGTAGCAATCTTCTCATCAGTAACAATAGATGCCAGAAGATAACTGAAAGCACTATCCTTAAAGTACTAATGGAAAAATCACTCTTAACCTAGAATAGAACATTTAACTAACCATATTAAAAAATGAAAGAGATGACATTTTCGGACAAAGACAGAAATTTCTACCTATAGATCTTCAATACTAAAACTTCCAAGGAATAGGTTTCTTACTGAAGGGAATTAAACTCACTGTGAAGAAGTGGGATTAAGGAACAAACTGAGCAAAGAAAGTGATATACAGGTAGATAAATCCAAGAAGTTTAACTGTTAAACACGGTGTAATTGTGTGACTAATTTGGGGGCCAAGTCAAAAATAAAGTGCAGGGGCTTCCCTGGTGGCGCAGTGGTTGAGAGTATGCCTGCCGATGCAGGGGACACGGGTTCGTGCCCCGGTGTGGGAAAATCCCACATGCCACGGAGCAGCTGGGCCCATGAGCCAAAATTACTGAGCCTGCGCGTCTGGAGCCTGTGCTCTGCAACAAGAGAGGCCACGATAGTGAGAGGCCCGCACACCGCGATGAAGAGTGGCCCCCGCTCTACAACTGGAGAAAGCCCTCGCACAGAAACGAAGACCCAACAGAGCCAAAAAATAAATAAATAAATAAAGCAAAACTGTCAACAAGTAAAAATAAACACTAAAAAATAAAAAATTAAAAAAAATAAAATAAAATAAAGTGCAATTCAATGGAATATTACTCAGCCATAAAATGAAACGAAATTGAGTTATTTGTAGTGAGGTGGATGGACCTAGAGTCTGTCATACAGAGTGAAGTAAGTCGAAAGAGAAAAACAAATACTGTATGCTAACACATGTATATGGAATCTAAGAAAAAATAAAGGTCATGAAGAACCTAGTGGTAAGACGGGAATAAAGACACAGACCTACTAGAGCATGGACTTGAGGATATGGGGAGGGGGAAGGGTAAGCTGTGACAAAGTGAGAGAGTGGCATGGACATATATACACTACCAAACGTAACATAGATAGCTAGTGGGAAGTAGCCACATAGCACAGGGAGATCAGCTAGGTGGTTTGTGACCACCTAGAGGGGTGGGATAGGGAGGGTGGGAGGGAGGGAGATGCAAGAGGGAAGAGATATGGGAACATATATATATGTATAACTGATTCACTTTGTTATAAAGCAGAAATTAACACACCATTGTAAAGCAATTATACTCCAATAGAGATATTAAAAAAAAAGAAATTAGAAACTAAAAATAATAATAATAATAAATAAGTACAATTAAAATAGAGACGATAATTACATGGAGATGATATAAAATACAATCAGAACCAATGCTTTGAAACTCATCAATTTTGTTTTCTGTAAGGGTTAGAGCTATTAAATATAAGACTGTGATCACTCAAGTAGGAATGTTCGACCTTTAATTACTAAAAATCTAGAATTAGAATAGATAAACTCCAAATCTGTTGAGGGGAAAAACATAACATTGAATGAAAAATGCAAGTTACAAAAGGAAATATATTATTTATGCAAGTTCAAAATATAAAAGAGTAGAATAGGATTTCTAACTATAAACAAATTCTTGATTTACAAAAATATGGATGCTAGAGTATAGTCAAACTTTAGACAGTGTGTAACTAAGCAGCAAGGAAAATGCCATGGACTTTGAGAGCTCTCATGTGTATCACTAATATTTTATTCTAAGACAAGGTACCAATCAAATAGGGAAAAATCACATCTTGACTCTGAGTTTTGGATATACTAGTGATTCTGTGCTGTTTTATTAAGTTTGAATAGTTGCAAACAGTAAAAGTTAAAAAGAAACTGTAATGGATCAATGTCCTTTACTAAGTCCTGAGTCTTAGATCATGCTTTCTCCTCCTCCTTGGGCCAGTCCTTCTCTCTTCCTCCTTTTCCTTTTATCTCTAGTACATAACCTTGTATATGGAACATAGTAAGTACACATTAAACATGTGTTGACATGAATAATTCACATGAATGAGCTTTGCAAACTAAAGCCATTATCCTAAACATAAACTCCTCACAAAATAGCACAATTGTCTTCCAAGAAGTGAACCACTATAATAAACTCTGTTATGTGCTACAGAGTACCTCAACATTAGTAAATGTGAAAATATGTACCATAATTAGAAAGCTATCTTAAAGAGCATTAAAAACAAAAGAAACAATTAACCAGCATCAGTATATTAGGTAAAAATTGCTTTGTTAGATGTCTTTCCAGAAAAGTGCTAGACTACAGAAAATTGTAGACTGAGGAATTTTCTAAATATGATTCTGACGTGAATCCTGTAGACCTATTTTTGCAAATAAAAGTTTCTGTAGAGAAAGTGACATCATATAACACTGGTGGAACCAAAGCTTTTATGACTAAAGTACTTACTGGTGCACAATTATATATAACTTTGGTGGGAGACTATTAAATATCTAGCATGCGAAGGTAATCTATTAATCTAAGAGTATAATTTTTAAGAGAGGTGAGAGTAGAAGGCCAATTTTTATGTTAGCATAAATGCTATCAGAATTGCACTTGCGTTACTATTATAAAGTAGGACACTCACTGGTACAGAAAAATAGGTTTCTCAAGTGTGGAAGGTGAAAGAAAGAATAATGGAAATTTTAGCTTTTTGAACATAAAAATGTGAAATATATGCTTTAGCAATGAAAATGAAACTACAAAATAATCGTTTTTATTAAAAATATTTTCTTTCCAGTTACTGGGTCTTGCTAGAATACTTTTAACCAGATCACTTAATTCCCATTTCAATCCATTCTATATACCCGATTTGGTTATGATTTCTAAAAGTAATATGTATTCCCCCCCAAACCGCAATATTGCACACAATATGAAAAGAGAATATTAAGCTTACCGTGAGATTGAGTAAAACCTATCATTATGCAGTGTCCTCATAATGAGATTGCATAGTATAAAAAGAACAAAACAGAATTGAAATAATGTATGAACATCCATATGTTAAGGTTAGTTCTACTTGGGTGACACATTATACAATAATTCCGTGAAATGAATTGGAGATAAATATCTCAAGACTTGAAAAAAAATCAAAATTCACAGACATTAATCTACTCTAGCATTAATTTTACTACTGTTCTTTAAAAATACTGTGAGCCTTTCTTGAAAATCTATTCTAAGTCAAACTCTCTTTCATAGTCAACTATGATTTTTGTACATTTATTCTATGGACTCAAGGAGAGAACTGAATGCTGATATCAAAATGTCCCTTGAGTCCACAGATAGATTCATTGACAATCATCTATATACAAACAAAAAAACATGAGCTGATACTCACTACACGCAACACTTTTGGTATTCGTACTTATAGTGTTTCCTTCAAATTGATGTTCCATAGATTTTTGGTATACAATTATTTATGGAAAAAAAGATGAGATATTAAAATCTATAGCATCGCATAAATACACATACAGTTGATAATGTCTATAAGCAGTTAAACCAAATTTTTAATTCATATTTTATTTTTTGCATTTTTGTGAGAAAAGTATCAAACCCAAAGAAAAGTTGAAAGACCAGTATAATGAATAAATATACCAACTATTAGTGTACCACAGTGCCAGTTTTCTCTCTCTCTCTCACTCTCCAAACACAGACACACACACACACACACACACACACACACACACACACACTCACACACACCTATGTCTCTTTTATCAAACAATCTGATATTAGCCTGAGGATATTTTACTTCACCTCTAAATACTTCATTATGCCTGTAATGAGGATACAAACCCATATCACCACTACCACACTTATGAAAATTAACATTAATTCAATTCTATCATCCATTATACAAAAGTGGAGGAAAATTTGGGACCCCAAAGTATGCCTCTTTGGCATAAGAATTATTTTAGACTGGTTATTTTTTTTAAAAAAAAGAGCAGACTCAGGAGAAACTCAGAAAACCAAGTAGAAGTTACCCTTTTGTAAAGGACATTTACAAGGGGAAATCTCCATTTGTAAGGGTGTCTCCCCCTCTATATCAGAAAAGGAAGGATGACTCTAAATCTCTAGAAACTCTTATCAGTAGTGAGGAAAATGACTTAAATCTGCATAACAAACATATCTTTATTTACTGTGCTTTGCCCGGTATCCTCCCATAACTGCCCCCCCACACTAAACATCTTCTTTGTCTTTAGCTGGAGATGGTATCTCAGGTGGTGGCTTGGGCCATTTTGGGGAGATACTCAGTTTTCCTGGGTACCTCCCATGTATATAGGAGGTATACCTGCTATTAAATTCTGTTTGGGGACTTCTCTGGTGGCACAGTGGTTAAGAATCCACCTGCCAATGCAGGGCACATGGGTTCGAGCCCTGGTCCGGGAAGATGCCACATGCTGCGGGGCAACAAAGCCCGTGCACCACAACTACTGAACCTGCGCTCTAGAGCCTGTGAGCCACAACTACTGAAGACCGCATGCTTAGAGCCCGTGCTCTGCCACAAGAGAAGCCACCACAATGAGAACCCGCACACTGCAACGAAGAGTATCCCCAACTCACCACAACTAGAGAAAGCCCGCATGCAGCAACAAAGACCCAATGTGGCCAAAAATAAATAAAATAAAATAAATAAATTTATTTTAAAAATTCTCTTTTTATTCCTGTTACTCTGTATTTTATTATAGGAGGATTAAAGGGTAACACATTTTTCTACCCCAAAAGATGTCTCTTTGGCATGAGGATTATTTTGAGCGAAAGATAATCAAAATACATCAGATTCAGGAAAAGCCCTTTAGCTCCCCCTCAACAGCTTAAATTTACATTGGAAAAGGAGCCTGTACCAGGAAAAAAGCTATTACCAGAGAGAACTTTTTACCTAAGAGACTTACTTGCGTAACAGGGCAAACTTTGTTTTCTAAACATCTCTTCCTTCCTGTGAATGGCCTTCTTTCCCTTTGTACCCCCAGACCCCTACCCCTTTCCTTAGCTCAGAATGTTATATAAGCTTCAATTCCCTGGCTGCCTTTTGGGGCTCTTATTTTTATGGGACTCCCATACATATAAAATTAAATTTGTTTTTCTCCTGTTAATGTCTTAGGTCAAATTGATTATTAGACCATCCAAGGAACCTAGAAGGGTAGTAGGAAAATGTTTCCACTCAAGTTGGCAACCATGAAGGGACCTTCACTGGCTGGACACTGCTCACTCTGGCTGCTGCAGCTGAGAGAACCTGGGACCTCTGACAAAAGCCAAAAGAAGAAATCTCATGTCAGTCTCCCAGATCTCTGCCTGCAGGGTCTGATGGAAGTGAAGGTGGTGAGAGTCCTTTGCTTTTTCTAAATTTAGATTAGCAGGAGAAAATATTTGGGTGAATTCGTTCCTTAGGAACACCTACTCTGGTAAAAATTTGATATGAGTACTCTTGTTTTCTATTGATTCTTTTCCTACTGTTTCTTTTCTTTGTTTATGTCTTTTGTGTCATTTGCCATAAGGATGAAAACCACAGTGTATAACAGAGGCAAAAGTCCTATAAGCTTGTCATTTGAGCCTGCCTCACAGACTGGTGAGTTCCCAGTTCTCACCAGACAGGCACTGTGAGTTAATGTGCACATGAGGTAAAGGCTATGACTAATGGAATTTCAGAAGCAAGCCACAAAATTGGTGGGCACAGTCGAGCACTTAAAAGCTGTTAGAGCACTTGCAACCTAACTCCAAGACCCCCAGGTTAGGATAAGTTGGTCATGAATGGGTTAAATTGACTAGGTCACCACCAACCTCAAGAAAATTTCCATGTCATGAGGTACATGGTAAAATACCACAATCCCCAATCCAGTGGCACATGCCTCTTAGCTATCAGTTTGGCTCCAAGAGACCCAAGGCTTAGCTGAAGCCATTCATGTGTACATGAAAAAAAAAAAAGAGGTGCAGGAAATTTTCCTTTTGTGTTTTTCTATGCTTAAGAGCTTAGCTTTATGACCAGTGAGAATATCACGTCTAGTCTCCACCACCTGGAAGGTACCTATACTTATGTGCATTTCCAGTTGAAAAGACTGGGATTCCAAGTGCGGTAGCCAGTTGATCAGAATCACTGGTAACAATCTGGGCTTGCAACTGGCATCTCTTTGTCTGACTATGCCAGCTCTCAGGGGAGTCTGCCACAAGGGGCCTTTGTCATCTCAACCTTCATTGTCTCATTCTAGATATTGTTAGGGCTGCATGTTTGCAGTCTCCTTTGGGACATTTCTTGCATCCATGGTTAAGCCATAAAAAGTCTTATTGGTTTGATTTGATATTGAGATTAAGATAAGATCCTACCTGTCAATTGCCAGACAATGGGAGCTTCGAATTGGCTATATTTAAGTGTAATGGCTATTGTTAGGGACTCCCTTAATAAGACGAGAGAACAGACATTAGACTCAGAACAAAAATAACATCTACACCTGACATAAATTCCCCTTTTTCATCCTCTTATACATTATTTACCCCCAACTCCCTGTCCCTGACCCTCCAGATCTTTTGGCTCTCTGGGCCTCTGGTCTAAACCCTACCTCTCAAAATCCAACTCCATCACCTCAGTGAACTCCCTTAGGTCCCCAGATTCCTCCAACTTCCCCCAAAATCCATTAAACATCAAGTTGCCTGTTTTGACTTCCCTTTCTTTACAAGATTTACAGACAGCACTCTGGCCTAACCTCTAGGCCTGGGGTATACAGATTAGGCATTAAAATACTAAAAGCAAGGAATTGAATTCAGAACAAGTACCAGAGACAGATGGTAGGGATCATTTTTCCATCCCTTATGACCCTTGCCACTTTCCAGGGCTCTGTAAACAGGCTCTGCCAGCTTTAGGCCTTCCTATGCAATGCCTCTGTGGTTGTTTCCAGGACCCACACCACAAAAAATTCATGTACCCTAGACAGCAGCAGATCTTCTAAGTTATAAAGCCTTTTACCTCAACTTTCAGAACATCTTACCAAATTTAGAGAGGAATGGAAAGCTTAGTGGCCATTCACAACCACACTCACAGCAACCTAGATCGACTGTTAAGGGATGTTCTTCCCACCCTTGATTATACTACAGCTATCAGACAAGCCAGGCAGTCCCCTGAGGAACACCTCCCCACTGCAGAGGAAACAGATGGCCAGAAGTTCTCCCAGGCCCTCCTACAAATGATCGGGAAATGGATCACCTGGAGGCCAATGTTTAGGGGCTAGTAGAAGCAATAGTACAGATTTCTCCCTAAGGTGAATTGGTCTGAGGTTGAATTTTGACTCAGAAAGGTCTTTCTTAAATGCTTTAGACAGGCTTTTTGAAGGCATACTGCATTAAACCCTCAAGCTCTAGAAATCTTTTAATTTTCATCTTAGTTGGAAATCTCCCTGATATAAAGAAGCAGGTTTAGTTGGATGGGCACATCAGTCCCTTGGTAGGCTGTTAACCAGGTCTTTGGGGAATTGGAAACAACAATCTTTGTCTTACAAACCTCTAAAAAACCAGAAATGTGGCTCTAGAAGCAAATCAAATTCCACCTATTTTACCAATCTCCAGACCTCCCCTATTCATCTCAAAATGCTTGTAGATATTGTTAAAAACCAGGACATTGGAGACAGAACTGTCTTGCACTTAAGAAAAAGAAAAATTTAAACAGTAATTACCCTGGACCTCTGAAAACAGGAAAATATGCCTGAAAAACTCCATCTTGGAGAAAACTTGGATACTTTCTCTGTGATGTAGATTTTCTACCTCCATCTCCTCTATTGACTCAACAGCCATTCCCTAAAATGCAAATTTTAGGGAGATGTTCCTCATCCGAAAAACGGGGAGGGATGGTAATTAGAAATTGGGCAAATAAAAAAATCTTAAATGTCCTCTCCACAAACATTAATAAAAAGCTTTAGCCATCTGAGCAGGTGAACATCACTTATTCCAACTGCCAAAACAAAATGTGGATCCACCTGTTCATTTATAAACTCGTGAGTTTTATATTACTGTACCTTAATCATAGCTAAAATATTAAAACTATAGTTATAAGGCCTGTTTGCATCTGTCTGTATGTTTATGTGTGTCTATATATGTACGTGTGTCTATATATGTACATTGTATATGTGTGGTATTTTTCTACCTTAGGATGGTATTGCCTAAATTAATTTGTAAAAAAGCTCTATTTAGTTGGGTTGAAGGTCAAGTACTTGAAAAATTTGGGTCTTCTAAAACTCGCAGAAATATAGAAACTAACCCAAGTGTTAATCTGAGATAATCTTCAGTAAATAAAACCTAGTTTAAGTTTGTTATTTTAATTAAAATGTGTGTTGGTTTAATTAAAATAATGAATGTAAACAAATTTTATTCTACCTGAGTTTACTAGAACTGCTCCTATAGAACACCCACTGATCGCTGGCAGAAGACTTCAGACCTCCCGAAAGGCAAGAAACTCCCCACGTACCTGGGTAGGGCAAAAGAAAAAACAGAGACAAAAGAATAGGGACGGGACCTGCACCAGTGGGAGGGAGCCACGAAGGAGGAAAGGTTTCCACACACTAGGAAACCCCTTCGCGGGCAGAGACTCCGGCTGGCGGAGGGGGAAAGCTTCGGAGCCACGGAGCAGAGCACAGCAACAGGGGTGCGGAGGGCAAAGCGGAGAGATTCCCGCACAGAGGACCGGTGCCGACCAGCACTCAACAGCCCGAGAGGCTTGTCTGCTCACCCGCTGGGGCAGGCGGGGGCTGGGAGCTGAGGCTCGGGCTTCAGTCGGATCCCAGGGAGATGACAGGGGTTGGCGGTCTGAACACAGCCTGAAGGGGTTAGTGCACCACGGCTAGCCGGGAGGGAGTCTGGGAAAAAGTCTGGACCTGCGGAAGAGGCAAGAGACTTTTTCTTCCCTCTTTGTTTCCTGGTGCACGAGGAGAGGGCATTAAGAGCGCTCCTTAAAGGAGCTCCAGAGACGGGCGCGAGCCGCGGCTAAGAGCGTGGACCACAGAGACGGGCATGAGACACTAAGGCTGCTGCTGCAGCCACCAAGAAGCCTGTTTGAAAGCACAGCTCACTATCCACACCTCCCCTCCCGGGAGCCTGTGCAGCCTGCCACTGCCAGGGTCCCGTGATCCAGGAACAACTTCCCCGGGAGAACACACGGCACGCCGCAGGCTGATGCAACGTCACGCCGGCCTCTGCCGCTGCAGGCTCGCCCTGCACTCCGTAGCCCTCCCTCCCACCGGCCTGAGTGAGCCAGAGTCCCCGAAGCATCTGCTCCTTTAACCCCGTCCTGTCTGAGCGAGGAACAGATGCCCTCAGGTGACCTACACGCAGAGGCGGGGCCAAATCCAAAGCTGAACCCCGGGAACTGTGCGAACAAAGAAGACAAAGGGAAATCTCTCCCAGCAGCCTCAGGAGCAGTGGATTAAATCTCCACAATCAACTTGATGTACCCTGCAACTGTGGAATACCTGAATAGACAACAAATCATCCCAAAATTGAGGCGGTTGACTTTGGGAGCAAGATATATTATTTTTTCCCCTTTTCCTCTTTTTCTGAGTGTGTATGTATGCTTCTGTGTGAGATTTTGTCTGTTAAGCTTTGCTTTCACCATTTGTCCTAGGGTTCTGTCCATCCATTTTTGTTCTTTACTTTAAAAAGAAAATTGATTCATTGATAATTATATTTTATTGTAATAACTTTATTTCATTTTATATTACTTTATTTTATTTTATTTTATCCTCTTCCTTCCTTCCTTCCTTCCTCTCTCTTTCTTTCTTTCTTTTTTCATTCACTTTTTCTCCCTTTTATTCTGAGCCGTGTGGATGAAAGGCTCTTGGTTCTCCAGCCAGGCGTAAGTGCTGTGCCTCTAAGGTAGGAGAGCCAAATTCGGGACACTGTTCCACAAGAGACCTCCCAGCTCCATGTAATATCAAATGGCGAAAATCTCCCAGAGATCTCCATCTCAACACCAAGACCCAGCTCCATTCAACGACCAGCAAGCTACAGTGCTGGACACCCAATGCTGGGGTCAACAATATGATGACAGTTGACAACTAATCTTTTGGTAGTGAGCACACTTTAGTTTATATAAATGTCAAAATATAATATTATACACATGAACCTTATGTGTTATTAACCCATGAAAATATAAATAAATAAACATTTAATAAATAAATTTACTTTCATTAACTTATGAAACAGCAACATACTTTGCCTAATTTACTTAGCTTCAGAATTTTCATTTGTACAGTTTGAACCAGAAGAAGTACCTTTATTGGTTTATTTTTTCTAAAATTCTAAGACTAAATTGTTATTACAATGTCTTCAAAAAATTATTAATAGAATGCTTTCATAATTATCTCACATAAATATTTAGGTAAATAGCTATGTAATAGCTGAATTTTCTCAAACTGTTAAAATATTATTTCTAAAGGTATATTTCAGGTTAAGAAGGATTAAGCTGCAGAGATATAACGTTTAATGATATTTCTCAAGTGATAAGAACTTACTATCAGAAGCATGTAATATATTAGTACCCTCATTATGAAGTTCAGATTCTCCAGCAGAAAATGCTCAGGGCATATGAGAGTGATGTTAATTTTTTTTTCTATGCCTATATTCCTATAGCATTTCTTATCATGATGTCATTGAGTAACTGCATTTAAAGTGGGCTCTTAGGGACTTCCCTGGTGGCGCAGTGGTTAAGAATCCACCTGTCAATGCGGGGGACACAGGTTCAAGCCCAGGTCCGGGAGGATCCCACATGCCGTGGAGCAACTAAGCCCATGCACCACAACTACTGAGCCCGTGTGCCACAACTAGTGATGCCCACGTGCCTAGAGCCCGTGCTCTGCAACAAGAGAAGGCACCACAATGAGAAGCCCGTGCACTGCAACAAAGAGTAGCCCCCACTCCCCGCAACTAGAGAAAGTCCGCGTGCAGCAACGAAGACCCAACACAGCCGAAAATAAATAAATTTAAAAAAAAGATGATTCTTTAATCAATCAATCAATCAATCAATAAAGTGTGCTCTTAAGCATTTGCCAATTAAAGAAACTCAACCTAAAGACCCAAAGACCCCATCTGAGTTTGCTAAGTGATGCAGTGTTAATAAAACTGTGGCTCATTGGAATCTAGTGTGTTACAGGATTTTTTGCACACTTAGCTCTTCAACTGATTTGGTTTGGATTCTAGTCAAATTACTTGGTACCTTGGTTAAGTGGGCTTGGGAAAAATACCTGATGTATACAACCACTTCCTATGGAGCTAATAGCTATGTGTTTGCTAAGTATTTTGTGAGAAGAAAAGATCAGAGAGCAAAGAAAGCTGGATTTCCTTCAAAGCACTGAACTGTAACATGTATGTAAAGCCTGGGTAATTACTGGGCAGAAACAGGCCTGCCAGTAAAAGCCAACGATATGCAGCTCCCTTCTTTTGCTGAAAATCTGTCCTAGTTTCATGTTAAATTATATATTAAAAGAATACTACATTGTTCTATAATGATGTTTTTATAATATAGAGGGTATGTTTCTGACCAAAGACTCTACATCCACGATATATGATAAAAGCAAAGGTATAATGATAAAATATCATACTCAACTCATTTAAGTAGTAAAGTATATTCTAAACCTCATAATGGACAAATATAGTCAATGTGAGGTGGTTCTATAAGTCTCTAATATATTTTAAAAACGTATATATCATGTTCAAACGAATTTCTACTATATCTTAAATTATAACTATATAAAATGAACACATTAACTTTAATGACCACTTATTGACACTAATATAAGTCTGTTCCCCAACAAGAAAGATGTACATATGTATATGGGTGTTTGTATGAGTTAGGTAACTGGCATCTTTTTAAAAAACTGTGCAAGAAAGTTTGAAGTAATGAATTTTCATGTAGCATGAGGAGGCAATCAAAATCATTCTCGCATATTTCCTTAATTCTAAGGTACCCTATGTTGTATATGTCCTTAAGTTAGGGAAACTTTTTTTGGAAATAAAAAGCAAGTACACCAAATGCGCACATTAGAAGGAAAATTCTGGTTTTATAAATTTTATAATGAAAAAAGAAAATGGAATACATATTTTTATTTACCTTAGAATTAAATTTGAATTTAAGCTTAATTTCTACAGTAACCTTTAGAAATTTTTATTATGCAGTCTTTATTGATGGTAATTTGTAATTTGCTATGATTGATTTAGAATTTCCAAATTTCCATCCATTTTTAGAATTCAAAATTTTGGCTAAAGCCATCAATTATTTGAAATCCTCTCTCAATCTAGACTGTGCCTGAGGCCAGTACCTGAGCTGATCTTCTAGAGAGCTTCATGGAGATTATAATAAGGGGAGCCCTTGTTGAGTAATTTATAATTGATTAACATCATCATGAATTGCTCCCAACTTTATTCATGATTCTGAACACTTGAGATAATTGTAATACCAAAAGAATGAGTATAAAGCTATTAGGACAAGTGGATACTTGAACCTACTCACAGTCTCTTTGAGGCAGAGGCTCATTTTGTGCATAAGTGTAAAGAAATATATTTTTGGAAAAATAATTCTAGTTCCAGTTAGAAGATGGTGAACTCAGAGATTTCATTTATCACTGCTCAAAGTGTTTAGAGCCATTGAAAACATTTCCCCCTAGACATTGACATGATGGACTTATTTTAATCAGCAATTACAGAAGTTGACCAAGTGCCAGGCATCAGTGAGTAGATTATTGGGCAAAAATCCGTTTTTTCCCCTTGTACAAAACCTGGATGCATCCTGTCCAAGGACAGACTTAAACAGGCAAGGGAAAGTTTATTGAAAACTATTGCAGTTGGAGAGAGAGATTGGACTAAACTCTGCTGAAACCAAAGGTGGGACAGTTTATCAATTCTGGAGTGAGCTAGTGGACTGGTACTGGAGGACATTAGGAGGAGACTGGTTAATGTGATTAGGCCATCTGTGTTTGCTAATCAGCACTTATTGAAGTTAGACTCTTTCCCTCCCACAGAGAATGCGGTGCTATCTTTCTTGATGATTACATTTCGAAAAATGGCTCCCATGTCCGTGAGAAAGACATTCCTGGGTTGTAAATCTGGCGAGATGACTAGAAGAAGATTTACGTGTCAAAGGGGTGAAACAAGAATTTGCATGTTTTTTTAGAGTAAATGTTCTAAATAAGGGGAGGTCAAGGGCCTATAAGTCAGGAAGAAACCTGTCTAAAGTTTTATTAAGCTGAAAGGAATGTTAAGGCTGTCTTGGTCAATCTAAACCTTGAACACAGGTACAGATGTTTGCCAACTCTAGAGAGAAGCCTACAAGTATGGCAAGCTCCTTTATCTTTAATCTCCCATCCTCCCTAATCTGATTTAGGTATTTCACTTGTGTTGTCACAGGCTTACCAATATCACAGAATTTATCAGGTCAAATTGCAATTTTTTGTCTGTTTACTACTCTTGACAGTAGACTGTAAGGTACCTGAGAACAGGGATCCTGTTTACATTTGTAACCACAGGACATACTGTAATTCCCCTTACCTCAATTAATGCCTGCTAAAATAAACTGAATTCTAAAAAATTAACAGAAAAGTAGCTGAGATAGGAGATAAGAATGTGGGAATTACAAAAAAATTAAGAGACTTTAGTTTAGTAAAATGAAGATGGTAAGGGAATATGATCAGAAGCCATATATTCCTAGAAGGTATGAAATTTTCTAGTAAATCCTAGAAAACTAGAAGTTGGCCATACCCAGTGGAGATAGGAAAGAGGGCTCACATTTAATGTACACTATATGGTAGACACTATGTTAGCATATCAAATTTAATCGTTTCTCTGTGAAGAAAGCACTGCAAACCCTATTTCATAAGTAAGAAAACTGATACCTGGAGTGGCCATATACCACCTACAGAACAGTGAACCAAGATTGAAACACTCACTTTTATGGCCCCAAGTCATAAAGCTATTAAACTTGGCTGCCTTAAACATAAATTATAATAGTTTAAGTTTAGGAGAGAAAAATGATCAATACTTTTAACTTTGCATATGAGATGATATCCCTAAGAAGGGATCACCCTCAAAATATAAATAGAATCAATAAGTATCAGATGTATCTTTAAATACTAGAGACAAGCCAGGGTGTAAAGAAAACTGGTGATGTTTGGGGGTACCTTCCAAAACTTTTGAACGTGGTGTCCCCACAAGGAGACTCTGTCTCTTGGTAGCACCATCAGCTCTGCTTCTGGATTGGATGGATATTGAGATGACATTAGAAGTGCTCTTCTCTTAGAGTTAGGACATTCTCGGATTCTTTAGTAATGAAATACCTTTGATTCTTTGCTTTATCACCAAAAAAGATTGTTTAAAGGAACAACCTTTTTGTTTTTCCAGATACACACTGGGAATGCTATTTACCAACTCTCACTACATGCTAGAGATATGATGGTAGTCCCCTTATATATCCCAGTATACCGTACAGAAAATATTAAGGCTACTGGCATCAGTCCCATATTGTTAAATAAGCTGTTTAAAGGAGGATATTCCTGAACTGGAGAGGGATGTCTGGGACAAGAGCAAGCAGGATGGAGAGGATTTAATCAACAATTTAGTTTTATCTGGAAGCCTGATAAAATTCAAATACCCATGTCTCGCTTACATGGGACTTGGTTTTCAACATAATATGGCTTGACAATTTTTCTTAAGAATTTGGGATGAGAAGGAAAAACATAATAATTTAATCTAGTCAATAAAAGGAATAATGATGTTCCTCTTATTTCTTTGAAATCCTTTGGTAAATTTCTTGACTTGTCATCTGACTGACTTTTACCCTTTTCTAGAAAAAAAGCATACCGGGAGGAAGTAAGACCTAGTGCTTTTTAGTGTACTCTTGGCATTCTTCCAACTCTTCTGGAAAACATCATTCTATCACTTATATTCCTGTAGAACTGTAAGCTGAAATGAAGAACCCTCTTACCCAGCCTCTTACACAAAAGTATCACGATATTCTTTAAAAGACCCTATCCAAACAGACACATTTTAAATAATCATTAGTTCACCATCATGAACCAACAAGACTGCAAGGTTGCTTAGCAACAGAATCAGGCACTCTTAACAGGAACATGCATGGGAACAATGGTGAAAAGTGATGGAGATCTTACAAAGGCAAATTCTTTGAATTAAATCTTTGTGAAAAGACATCATAGGGAAAATGAGTTTTTTAACCTAAGAATTGTTTCCTGAGATTGATACATTATTTCATAGCTAAACATTAACCACTTTCCATAGAATAGATAGAACAATGGAACTTTTAGTCTTTATATAATTTAGGGCACTTACAAAACATTATTTATCAGTGTTAGCTTGAAAATGAATAATATTTCTGTGTCGTCTCATTATCTTTAAAACTGTATAGATATATAAAGAAAGGAAGTTACTTACAAAAATAAATACTGCAAATGTATTTGATTAACGATGTTTTATTTTTATGTCATACGTAATTAGACTATAAAAATCGTATTCTTTTAAATTTGAACAAGATATAAGTGTATATATATATATATATATATATATATATATATATATATATGTATACATACATACACATAAACATGCATTATCTATGTAATTCCCATTTCCAGTGGAAAAGAAAAGAAAAGAAAAGAAAAAGCCTGCAAAGCATTGTCTCTTTGGGACTCCTAGATTGACTAATTTTTGGCTGAATGGGCTGATTTTATACTACAATACCTGTAAAGGCACTAACTTGCTTCTATTAGTAAATAGAAGAAAATCCAGTACATTTGGGCTCTGTTGATGCAATATGTAAACACCCAGCAAGTTCAAAGAGTAAGCTCAACATCCTGGCAGAAGACCTCAACTTTGACCCTAGTCCCATCTCTGGCTTGGACAATTCACTTAACCACCATAGACCTCATATTCCTCATCTCTAAAAGGAGGCCTCCAAGATTATTTTCAGCTCTAAAATTCCTAAAGTTCATGTCCATCAACTCTAAGTAGCATCATTCTTTTTTCTCACAGAAGAATTGTTTGTTTTAGTGCATTGGTTATTTGACTACTGTCTTTATGTAAATACTAGAAGTAGCAGGCTTGTTCGCCAATACATTCACGTATCAGGCAGAAAATTTTCAATACTGGGTTTTTGTTTGTTTCTTTCTTTCTTCATGGCTGATTGCATGTTGCAGAGGTGATTTTTAGTTTCTGGAAGTTAAAAACATGCAGGTGTAGATATAATATGCTGCAGCCATTTATATCACCAGCCATAATATTTTAAAACAACTGGCTTTTTTGCATAGTCTTTTTAATCCCACTAGTTGATGCCAGGCCAGGTTTTTGATTATACAACTGAGGATGTAGCTCTATAGTCCTGACAGCTGAGTAGTAGAGAAGATGCAGTTTTCTTCCCACAAAAATACCACTTCTCCTACGAACAATTCTAAAGGGAGAGAAAGCCTTTAACAGAGAACACATTAAAGGAGAGTCACAGTTATTTAAAACCAGAAACTTAAATATTGATGGAAGAAGCAAGTAGGTTTAGGAAGAGAGCAAGCTACAGAAATTGATAAAAGCTTTGCACTTTTAGTTGAAATTTTTTAAATTATAAACAAAAATGAAGAATTCTCTGCAATTTGTATTTTATCCAGTATTCAACTAAGTGGCCTATTAGTTTAGTTGGATGAAAAGTATCTTGCTGGCAAATGTGGAAACTAATACTGAAACAAAAAGATAAGGCCGAGACATATTTTTGTAGCAAAGGATTTCACCAGCTTTGTCAAGGTTGACACAAGAATCATATTATAGTTCTACTTAATATAAATGTTAGATTATGTAATACATAAATGTATATTCAGTAGAAATAGTCAATAAATTGTACATAATGTACTACAGTAGTAAATGTTAGGTTCTTTTCAATGAATACTTTATAGTGTTTTTGCGATCTTTATAAAGAGCCTAGTTTTTAAATAAATACTATTTCAAATTTGGGGAATGAGAAGTTTAAAATAAGATGAACCAGATTTCTACAATCCATTTTCTGATGCTCAAAGTGGGCAGACTACAAAATGGAGCATGGCTGAGGCCATGTGGTAATCTGTGTGTTCCTTGCACTGTTTGAATTATATTATACATCCGTAATATGCAGGGGCACAAATCACTCATAGATTATACTTTTTAGGTAAACTTTTACACACAAATAACAACTAATTAGAATAGACCTTAGCAAAACCGTGATGTTTGTTTGTTTCATCAAGCTCCACTTTCTGAGTTTCCCCGTGAGTCTATTTATTGCTCTGTCTTCTCTATTCCCTAATACCCTCTGCAGAACACTTATGCCCTCAAGTTCTCTTCCCTCTTGCACATCATCAAAACTTGCTTTTGGATCATTCAGGCTGAGTTAAAAATGACTACGATCTTAAAGCACAACCAGTATTTGAATTTTAATGGGAAAAAAAGATTTAAGCTAAAGGGATGAGATTCCGAGATAAAGGGATGAGAGTTGAGTGCCAACCATCAGTTAGTAGATAAGAAGACATTTTTAGGCAGCAAAACTTTTCTGCATCTCTAGTCATAATACTAATTCTGCAAGCTATATAGTTGGAGAGATGCAATCATATGAAAGGCTCAAGATATCAGAAAATAGAAACCAAAACTATTTCTTCTTAGTTCATAAATAGGGTGTAGGTTTACTAAAGAGGACATTAAAATTGCTCCCTGTTTCCTGAACCCAATCCAACCAGCAAGGGAAAGGAGTTGAATAATGTGGCATTTGAGTTGGTTAATGGCAGGGAGAATTCAGAGTGGAATTACAGATGTAAAATGGATATCAGGATGTTATTTGTGTGTATGTGTCCATTGTGTATGTGTATAGAAGCCACCTCTGTCATCTAGGAAAAGACATTTAAATCTTCCAGAGTTATAAATTCACTGAGAAGAAACGATAAACTTCAGAGTCATTTTGTTGCTCAATTGGGTCCTATTTGAGGGATGAATCAATAACAATGATTTCCTTGAATGGTCTCTCAAGGCTATTGTTTTTTTATGGCCCTGGTATACAAAGGGGTTGTTCTGAAAGGGCACAAACAGGTAATTCTCTCTTTCAAGGATTTTGGTCGTAGGAGTAGAGCAAAAACTACAGTATGATAGAAAGCAGTTCGTTTTCTTTGTCTCATATACAGAGTTAAAATTAAAAAGTGAAAAGACCCTACGTTTTATCATTTTATATTCAACACTGATCTACATAAGTGGTAAAACAAATTGATCTTACTACCCATTATGATTACTAAGGTACCAAAAAAAATTCACTTTGCAAACTATTCCTGAATATGGATACATTTTGTATTCAGAATCACATGGAAAAAGAAGCCTCTTAATTTACATGGGCCAGTGTCCCATAGTTATTGATCATTATTCATGGGAAATAAATTAATTTTCTAACATCCATCATTTGCTATTTTTTTTAACAAAAGAGGGATTTTATTGTTCAGCACAGGGAAATATAGCCATCATTTTATAATAATTAAATGTAGTATAATCTATAAAAATATTGAATCACTATGTTGTACACCTGAAACTAATATAATTTCGTAAATCATCTATACATCAATAAAAAGAGGTATTTTAGTTTTCTTATCAGCTGTTCTGTTCTTTGTTAAGAAGTCAGGAAAAAAACACTTACTGATTCTAAGGAAGTCAGATCCTTGATTTGCCTGATGATTATGAATATGAAAAAAGTGTTCTCTACAGAACAGTAGCTCTTAATCAAAAAAAGGCCAGCTCTAACATATTCTACAAAGAAGAGTGTCCCAATATATAGCAAACCTTTTTGATTCTTTTGAAGTTTAAACAAATAGTGTACTCTGCATGAATTTTATCTTTCAACTAAATCATTCTACTGGAATTTATGATGCTATAGTACTAGTTTACGAAGAAAGTGTAGTAGGCTTCACATATCCCCATATCTTATATTGATGGCATTTAAATTCTAATACCAAACTGTTATTGTTTCATAAACTAGGAGAAAATTACGCTTATAACAAGCAGGAGAAGCTGGCAGAAACAATAGATTTTCCATTCTTTGCTTTCTATTGTTTGTAAGCCAAATTACCCTAGTTGACCAATTAATGACAACACATGATGAAATTTTCCTGACTGCTAATTAATGAGCTCTAATTGCACTAGCTTTGTTACTGCGAAGGCTTCCACTAATTCTACGTGTGAATGTCTTCTTACCCTACTCCTCCTACGTTCCCCTTTGAACTTCCTCATATGTAGAGAACCCATTTGATTGACTTAAGCGTCAGAAGATACTTATAATCAGAGAAAAAGCAAAAAAGAATGACTATAATGCCAATTAGTATAACTATTAATTAGAAATTATGTTTTGAGGATTTTCAGACAGAAGAGGAGTAGAAATGATAATAGTTTAGTTTTAGGAAGGCTGTAGTACAAAAATAGAACCCCAAATCACACCACAGAGAATTTTGCAGGAATTCACTATATCTGATATACACTCAATTTGTGCCCATGAATGGTGAGCAACTAGAAGTAAAGGAGAATCACATAGTTACATTTCTGGACAAATCAGGTTATCAGAATGATGTAATAATGGCAGTTTACCTCAATCACTTCTTAGGCCTTCTTATTTACTATGCTAAATGTTAAATGAGATTTCTGAGTAAAAGCATTACAATGACTTCAGCATTGTGGGACATGAAACACAGTGAGAACTCAGAGCAAGGAAGGAAATAAGTCAGGTAAGAAGGAAAAAGAATTGAAAGAGCTGAAAGCTGGATTACTTGGCTGTCAGGTGTTAGGAGAGTTTATTTGTGCTTTTTCTTAATCTTCATAACGCTCTTGTCAGAATGGTAGTAACATACCCATTTTTTTAGATGAGTGACCTTTAACTGTAGGTTGCACTTGATTGTCTGCCAGGTTTTCAAGTCTGTGATGGGGACAGTAATGTCAGAAATTTCAATCCCAGTCAAATCAAGACCTGGTAGAAACACCATTATGGAAGTGCATAATTTTGACCCAAATTTGACCACATTAAAACGTTGTTCTTTCTTCTCCAGGATGATAGTCTGTATTTCAAGAAGAATTCTAATTCTTGCCCCATAACAATTTCTCTGAGTTCTTTGTGCCAACTAAAGCCTTTGATTGATTTTCATATTAGCAAAGCCCTGGAATTCTATGCAAAATGCTATGAATAGTTAGCAAATAGCAAAAGGATGCAGAGCCGTTATCAGATTCTCAAAACTCAATCAGATTATCTAAGAGTTTACATTAAATGAGGTAATGAATGCCCTTTCTGGATCCAAACATTATAATATTTTTAATCCTTACCGTGGTCCCTGAAATGTCTATGATCTCTAATTATCAGTAAGGGAACTGAGGCGTTGTAAAGTCTAAGTAAGTGAGAGGTCTGGAATTCAAATCCAGGTCAGTTTCAGTGTTGAACACCACTAATTCTATAGCCTACACTGCATTCTATACTCTCACTGTAGATAATCAATAAATGTTCATTTATTTCCTTTACCCCAGTTGGGGACAAAGAACATGGGTGTGTGAAAGAAAGTACAGATTAGTTTTAATGTAAATGATATAATAATAATGCTAGTCAGCAGTTACAGAATATTCATATTGTGCTAGGAGTTGAGCATTAAGTACTTTACAGGCATTCTTTTATTTAAAATCTCATATATATAATACCTACCTTAGGAAGTAGGTAATATAAATGTGCCAAGGTGATTGAAATAACGTGGTCACGTACAGTCAATGAAACTGGTAAAGAGTTTTCTGGGCTGATGGTTGAATTTTGGCCAAGACATTAAGGGGAAAAGGGATGAGCACTGGTGGGGAGACTGAAAACTTATTCATCATAGGGAGAAAGCACTGGTGGAAGCATTGTACTGCTTGCTTAAGAACTGTGACCCTCATAACCCAAAAACAGAGGTTTTGCTGAAAGCTGAAGGCAGATTTCTTGCAGTGTGAAAAAGAATTTACTGATATCTCTTCATGTTTGAACATGGCTGTTTTGCAGATTTGTTGAAATGACTCAAGTTCTCTTTCAGATCTGGACTAAATGTCTGTATCATAGCATTAGGGCCCATGAAGCAGCATCTGCAAGCCCATACTCACCTCCCCCCTTTTTAGTGTTTTGCACTCTGGAAAAGCAAACAACAGCAACAACAATATCTTATTTCCTTCTATCTATAGTTATTATTCATCTTGTCAAGAAACCCATTTGATATATTTATGCTAAAATATAAATGAGATTTTTCCAGTTTTATTGAGATTGAATTGATATATAATATTGTATCTGTCCAAGGTGTACAATGTGATGATTGATATATATATAATATATATATATATAGTGTGAAATGCTACCACAATAAGTTTAGTTAACCTTAATTCACATAATTACAAATTTTATTTTTGTGATGAGAACTTTCAAGATCTACTCTCTTAGCAACTTTCAAACAGAAAATACGGTATTGTTAACTGTAGCGACCAAGCTGTACATGACATCACCATTACTCACTTATCTTATAACTAGAAGTTTTTATCTTTTGATCATCTTCACTCATTTTCCTCACCTCCAACCCCCAGCTCTGGCAACCATCATTCCATTCTTTCTATCATGAGTTCAGTAGTTTAGATTTCACATATGAGATCCTAAGGTATTTATCTTTCTCTGTCTGACATTTCATTTAGCATAATGCCCCCCAAATCCACCCATGTGGTCACAAATAGCCAGATTTCCTTCTTTATCATGGCGGAATAATAGTAGGTTGTATGCACCCCATTTTCTTCATCCATTCATCCACAAAAATCACTGAGGTTGTTTCCATGTCTTGGCTACTGTATTGGGTTGGCCACAAAGTTCATACAGTTAATGAATACACTGTTCAATAAAACTTGGTGAAAATGAAAAATGTGTCTTTCATTTTTACTTAAAATAAATCTTTGACAAAGCCAGCTAGGCATCCCTTTGAGTAATGACTTATATCGCATTGAAATATTTTAAACATACGAACAGTAATAGCTTAAATGACAAATGTTACTAATATTGACACAATTGATCAAGGAGAATATGTTAGAATATGTTAAAATGCAGATGGACAGTGAAAGAACCAATATAACTTTTAACTAAATATTGTCTTGATATTTAGACCATTGGTTAAGAACATGATAACAGGTTTCATCCATTTCAAGAAAGCAGAATATTTGCAGATCACTTAACATTTACTAGGTATGTTCTCAGTCTGGAAGGATATATTTCATTTACATGTGTCATTTAATTTAACCACATCCCTCTCTAATAGATAGTGTTATCCCTATTTGCAGATAGGAAACAGGCTCAGAAAGATTAAGAACGTTACCTAATTCTAGTAAGTTGTCAAACCTAAACTGATCTAATTCCAGGGCACAGCTCTTTCTGACACCTCAGTGTGGGTCTTTATCTCTTTGAGAATTGTTGAACATTAAAAGCCTTCTTCCAGGTAAATGCGTAAAGAAACAACATGAGCAATGATATAACAATACAAGTCTCACTAAATAATTGGTGTGTTTGGCCTTGCTTTTGCTGACAGATCTTTTGCAAAATGGCTTTTCTCTGAGATAGTGGACTTTAAATATTTTCTTTGAAGACTTTCCTAAACTATACCTATCAGAAAGCTACTTTGCTTTCAGCCTAAAGAAAAATGAAAGCTTACTTAACTACACTTAGGTGCCAGGGTCATACTATGAACTCTACACCTGCCAGGATTCACGCTAAGATAGGGTGGCTCCACAAACTGTCCATAGTACTGTGATTTCTTTCCAATATTTTGAAGTAGAAACAATTTAATAACTATTCACAAAAGAGAGAAACACTGTTTCTTGGTCCTCAATATCATAGTGCTGTAGGCTAATTCTTTCTCTCTTTTTACCCCTTAGTATAGAGAGTGTGTTTTGGGGACCCTCCTTCACGATCTTCTCCATTCCAAGAGCATCTTACATAAATCCAGGACTTCTCAAGCAGCCAGTTTTGCCAGATGGTCTTAGGGTTGGTTGTACCCATATATGTATAATCCTGAACTTCTCAAGTAAGGTCCTTATAGAGCATCATGGCTAAGAGAATTGGTGCTGATACCAGACCTGAGTCCAAATACTGCCTATGCCCCTAACTAGCTGTGTAACCTTGGAGAAGTAACTTAAGCCCCTTAAAGGGATTAGATTTCTCACCCGGAAAATGGTATCATAAATGCATCTACCCTATATGGTTAGTGTGTAAATTAATGTAACTTGAGATGGTGCATGTTTAGCATTAGCACAGTGCCTGTCTCTTGTTAGTAATACCTGCTTTTATTATTAATTATTCTCTATATTCCCAGTTTCAGCAAGGTGCCTAACATCTAATAGTTGTTCAGCAAATATTTACTGGATTGAACGAGCTCTGAAATTTAAGCATTGGGTCAACAGCAAAGTAGTCACCCCACCATCATTTCTCCCACAGGAAGGGAGAATAGATGGAAGCCAGCCATCATACTTTCTTTTCTTATTCTAAACTTCCCATCCAGGCCCAGCACTAAAATAATCTTCCTGAACCCCAACAATTTCGAGAATTTTTCAAATCACACTATTTGAAAATAGTTGGGTTTCCCTAATCTAATATGTCCCAGGGCCCCAAGGTCACCAAGCTTGTATTAATGAAGTCTAGTTAAGATAAATGATTACACTTAGTAAACCAACTGCTTATGAGCTCATTGGGCTTTTTAAATTTTACTATCTGCACTTCATAGAGACACAAGTATTTTGCTTTTGTAGGACACTCAACAGTCAAAGTAGTCTTTCAAAAAGCACAAATCAGATGCTATTATTGCACTGCTTCTAACCTCTAAAGGCTATCTATTGTAAAGAGATTAAATTTTCAACTACTTAGCCAGGCTCACAGGGACCATGTGCTCTGGTCACTTACTACATCTTTCCCTGACCTTCATGGGGTTCGAGGCACAGTTGTCTTTTTCAGTCCCTCAGATGCAACAAGCTCTACTTCTTGCTCTCCCAGCTTTAGATTGGATAATCCTTCTACCCAGACCAATTTCCCTCTGATCATTAAGGTCTCGGTTCAAACGCCACCACTACTATCTTGACCAAAGAGACCTGCCTCCTCAGTGCCTCTCCGTCCCATTGTCCAGTCGTATTTCTGTCGCTGTACAAAATTTATTTACATGTTTAGTCTGTCTTCCTCCACCACTGGGCATTTGCTTAAGAGCAAGGACTTTGTAATTTTTTGCTCACCGCTGAATCTTCCAAGGCTTGCAGCAGACACTGGCACATAGAAGGAAATGTGTGGCTAATAAATGAATAAATATGTGAATGAAAAAAAACTGTGAAACACTAACACAAGACTATTCTCCTTTCAAAAGAATAATGAAAAATAATTTCATTCAATAAGAGTCATTCTTAGTTACTGATACATGACTTAGTAGTTCCCAATCAATTTAAAATGTTCCATTTTTTTCTGATACTTCACAAGTCATTAATTAAATGTTGCTCACATTTAGGGCCAATCTGTGAGACATTATTAACTTGTCTACTCTAAAGTTCCAGCATTAACTCAGGCGTAGCTTCACCAAGTACTGATCATGTGACCTTGGCCTCTCATTGCCTCAGTTTTCTCATTTGTAACACGGATATAATAATAGGCTTATTTCATAGGCCTATGAGGAAAACCTCATATATATGTGTGTGTGTCTATATATATGTATTTAAACAGTGTCTTAGAATAGTGTCTGGCACATGATAAGCATTACAGAGTATTGACTGCTGCTACTAGTACTGATATTATGAGAACTAACTGTTGAGAATAATCCTTCATATACTGGTTTATTCCACTGAAGATAAAGGAAACTAATAGAATGTTAGATATCAGATTAAACACAGAAAGCCAGTAAAATATACCAAGACAGAAGATGATGAGAGTGTAAAAGCATAGAAGAAAAAAATGGTTTTTGTTTTTCTTATTATTTTTCTTTTTTAAAGAAGGAAAGAGCCTAGAAATAGGACAAAAACTATTCATTGGCTATACTGACATGGGAATCGCTGGTGACCTTCATAAGTAAAATTTCAGGACAGTGGGCAGTGAGATTACGGAGAGAGAAGTCAGATGGATGTAAATTATGGAGTAAATGGGACATGAGGAAATGGAAACAATATATGAAGATAACAATTTTGAAAAGTTCAGACATGAATTGGCTAAAGAAGATATGCAGGGATTAGGGGAGGAGGGAGGCTTTCATGTTACACGTATAGATTTTAACATTTTAAGTTGGAGTTACTAGTCTCGAATGAGGTTGAATTTTGGCAAGAATCATTCATAAGGAGTAGATGGGTTGTAGAAAATGCAGTGCTGTGAAGTACTTGAGAAGATGAGAGAAAATGAAATCCTATCTGTAGTGCACACGGCCTTTTAACTTTAACTCCTGTAGTAAAAGGGAATACAAAGATCAATGCAAATGTTAATGAATTAATGGATTTGGCAGTGGACTATTTACTGACTTCTGTGTTCTTAATGAGTTATGAAGCACCTCACCAGCTCAGAGTGAAGGAAGTAGAGAGGATGGAGGTTAAGTAAAGCTTCTAAGAAAATAGTCCTTAAGGAGAGTTAGAAAGAGCTTACTGTAAGTCAGAGCAATATTTTCAGTCTTGAAAATCCATTTGAAGCTGGTGATTATTAATTTATTGGAATACCAATTTGCCCTGCCACATGATTTTTCTCCAGCTACCTGGATATAAGTTACACAGAGGCAGAAGAAAGTGAGAGATAACAACGGAGGGAAAATACAATTAGTATTTTTTTTTTACCTTTTTCCACTTCCCCGCTCCAACTCTGGGGAGCCTTCACAGACATGGCTGCCCTCCCAGCCTCCAGCAGCACTCTGTTATCAAAGAATTCAAAGAAATGGAACATACGTTTCCAACTTATTAATTTAGCAAAATCAAAAATGATATATAATGTCTTCCGTTGGCAAAGATTTTTGCAATATAATTTGGTTCCATCTTTTGACAAGTAATTTGGCAATGTCTAGCAAGATAAAAATGTTAAGAGCTTTTTACACATTAATTCTAATTCTGGACGCTTATGCCAATAAATACTTTATAATCCAGAAAATTATTATATAAAGATGCTCATTTTCATGTCATTTGTAATAACAAAAAATTGGAAACACTTTTAATTGTTAACAATAGGAAAACAGTTTAGGAAATATCCACTTAGTAGAAAGTTACACAGTTACTATAGTATAATTACAAGATGATGGAGCAAAATAGAATAATGCTTAATAAAGAAAGAATGAAGAAAGTTGACCTACAATTGTCTCTTCCTTATGACAGTAATTATGTAAACATATAAATATTTATTAAAACTTAAAACCAAAATAAAGTTTTAAAAGCTCTGTACCAGTAATGGGGATTTTATGTTTGTGTCAAAATATTTTTTAACATAACTCTTATAATTTTGTTTTTTCTACTCCTTTTCTTAAGAATTTCTGATTATTACCTCATTTTTCATTCCATAGTTTCAAATAAAGTCAGCAATTTTATCATCAGAGAAGATTACACTTATTTGACAGTTCATAATTCCAAGTTATTTGGTATAAAAAGACCATATACACTTGTAGGTGCTTTCAAAATAATATTTCGAGAATTTTTTTTTTTTTTTGCTTAGTCTCTCCTAGTATGGAGATTAAGCAAACTACCTAAAATTGCTAGCCATTCTTTTTTCATTTTTCTCATTTTATTCATTTATCTTGCCCTTCACAGAAATGATAACAAATGAGTCTGCAGTTGCATCTGCCAATTTCTTAAATCCTCTATTATCCACATTATGAAATCATACTTATATGAATGCTTCCAGTATTTTCAGAGCTCTTTAGTTATTATACTTGAGCATTCTGTATGAAGTATCTTATGTAAGTGTAAAATTTAGACTCAACTTCTGGAAGCTTTTAATTTCTTAGTTCAAAAGTGAGAGATCCTTAGTTCAGCCATATGATTAACAATTACTTGTATAGTAAGAAGCTCCTAAATTATTGTTTTATGGATACCTGGCAGTTTTCTTGCCATTTCTCAGAGGTTCTCTATTAAACACACTCTCTCTCTTTCTCTCTCTCTCTATCTCTCTCGCTCTATCTCTCTCTCACACACACACATTGTGATTAAAAGCACAGACTTTGGCATTATGAAGTCTAAGGTTCAATTTCCAGTTCTGTAGTTTCTGGGCCACTTCACTTTAAGCAAGTAACCTAATGTCTCTGAACCTTGTTATTTTCATCTGTAAAATGGAGATTACAATTATATCAGACAATCATCAGAACATCCGTAATGATTTTAGAGTTTCAGAGTCAGGTACAAGCAGGCACTCAGTAAATGGCTAGTCCTTTTATTACTTTATTATTATTTAGGTCTTGGTTTTCCTTGAGTCTGTGAGTCCCCATAATGAAATGTAATTTCCAGTAGATTGAGTAATACCTATTTTCAACAAATATTTTAACTGAGTTCATTACTTTCTGTGCAACCCAGATTAGTTTTCTGCCTTTTTTTCTGTGCCGTCTGTAGGTGTTCAATAGATTTATTTAATAAATGTATGAATGCATGAACGCGTAGATGAATTTTTAAATGCTTCTTTTTGAGAAGGTAGAACAAATGTGACACCGTGAAACAGATAAGAAGATAGTCCATGGAAAAAATGGCAAAGTCACATATGTGCACAGGACCAGCCTAAGGAGAATTGCTTTTTTTTTTTTAAGGAAAAATGTGTTGAATAGCTTATTTTAATTATTTTTAAAAGTTAAGTACAGGGGGCTTCCCTGGTGGCGCAGTGATTGAGAGTCCGCCTGACAATGCAGGGGAAACGGGTTCGTGCCCCGGTCCGGGAAGATCCCACATGCCAAGGAGTGGCTGGGCCCGTGAGCCATGGCCGCTGAGCCTGCGCATCCGGAGCCTGTGCTCCACAGCGGGAGAGGCGACAACAGTGAGAGGCCCACGTACCGCAAAAAAAAAAAAAGAAAAAGTTAAGTACAGGGACTTCCCTGGCGGTCCAGTGGTTAAGACTTCACCTTCCAATGCAGGGGTGTGTGTTCAATCCCTAGTCGGGGAGCTATGGTCCCACATGCCTCACAGCCAAGAAACCAAAACATAAAACAGAAGCAGTATTGTAACAAATTCAGTAAAGACTTTAAAAAGTGGTCCGCATCAAAAAAAAAAAGTTAAGTACAATAATTTGCTGATGATTTACATATTTAGCACCAATAAAATAATGTGAGATTAGTTGTACTAAAACAGAAGGTTGAGCTACATTCACATTAAGTGACATTATATAGTCTAAATTTATGGAAAACTTCTGAAATGGCTGATAAAAAGTAAGATGGTGAGTGACCTTTGAGCAGAAAAAGACAGAAAGAGAAATGGCCTTTTCTACATTCTATTGTGCCTCTAAGTAAAATGCTTGGTAATCTAGCTACAAAGCAATATGTCATTTGGCTTTAGGCACCTCCTGTGATTTACCTTGTGAGGATCAGATTTTGCCATGGAGAGGGTTTGTAAAAGTATCACACATTCCAGTACCATTGGCAACCACAGCTACCAAAAACTCCAATTTAAATTGAGGAACCTAATGTCAGATGATGGTATCATTTCCTTGTGGGTGTCTTGGGGAAAGATGAGTAGGAAATGTATAAAAGTGAATACTTTATTGACTGAAATAACAATTCATCATTTTGAAAACATAAAATACATTAAAGTTGTTATAGCATCAGGCATTAATATTTCACTGTACTTTAGACATTGCCTACAATCAATGTTTTCTGCCCTTTGAAACAAAATCTTGTTTGTGGTATGCATTAATAATATACAAGATTAAACACTGAAAAGAAATTCAGCCTTTAAAGACAATTTGCTTTGATTTATACGGTGGGTTCTTCCACAAAGTTAATACAAGAATTATTGCTTGTTGAATTGGAGTTACAAATTCTTTCAGAGTTACTTAGTATTTCCTGTAATATCAGTATCAAGGAAGGTAAAACAAATTGACATATTCATTAGGAAATACAGGCACATAATCATAAAACAAGAAAACAGCGTTTTTATAGACTTTATTTTTTAGAAGTGTTTTATTTTACAGAAAAATTGAGAAGATAGTATAAAGTGTTTCCATATACACTATACCCATTTCCCTCTATGATGATCCACTTATATTAGTATGTTACATTGTTACAATCAATTAACAAATATTGATACATTATCATTTACTATAGTCCATCCATTAGTCTAGTTCCTTACTTTTTACCTAATGTCCTTTTTCTATTCCAGGATTTCATCCAAAACATCACATTACCTTTAGTTGCCATGTTTCCTTAGGCTCCTCTTGGGTTTGATAACTTCTCATATTTTCCTTGGATGACCTTGACAATTTTGAGTAGTTAGTTTTTTGTAGGATGCCCACTACTAGAATTTGTTTGATGCATTTTTCATGATAATATTGGGATTATGTGTTTTGGGGAGGAAGACCACAGAGTAGAAGGGTTATTCTGTCAGATCACATCAAGTGTACAAAGTATGAATATGCATTATGAATGCTGAGGTCGACTTAGATCACCAGGCTGAGGTAGTGTTTTTCAGGTTTCTCCATCATACGATTACTGTTTTCCCATTTTCATACTGTACTTTTTGGAAGGAAGTCAGTATGCTCAGCCCACAACTAAGGAATAGGGAGTTATGCTTAAGATGGAGTACTACATAAACTATTTGGAATTCTATTGCACTGGAGATTTATCTATTCTCCTGCATTTATTTATGTATCCAATTATTTATTTATATCAGAAGAACTCATGGATTTTTATTTTATACTTTGGGTTATAATCTAATTCTACTTTAGTTACTTTGTTCCTCAAATTGCTCTAGGCCTGACCCTTGTGAACTCTTTTCAGTTGGCTCTTGTGCCACTCTGAGGTATCCCCATCCTATATATTTTTTTGGAACTTCCTTACTTTCTGACACTATAAGATGGTCTTGTCTATAAATCTTGTATATTTACTGCCCCAGTCCTAGAATCAGCTATTTCTTCAAGGATAACTAGGTCTTTTTAGTGGAGAAAGGTATTAGACAGCAGGATCTGGGTGTGGGGTGTGCTAATTGCTGCTCGGATGTCATTGCTTCTAGATCTTTTCAGCTGACAGAGCAAAGAGATAATATGTGTGTACATGACCCATGTATAGGCACATATCTATAAGTATCTCTCTACATAACCATGTGTATTAAGGTAATATGAAGCAATATTAAGCTAAACATGAATGTATATTGATGTTTCCAACTTTAATCTGTTACCACATAGATCATCTTAGCATCATCTCTTGCTTAGCATTAAATTTCAACTCCAGCAAAACACTTGGCTTTTAGAAGTATGAAAATCAAATTGTAGCAACTTTGGGAAGCCACATCATCTAGTAGAATAATTCTTAAAGGGCAAGGTGCTTATCATCAAATTTTAATTTACAGTCAGCTGTACTTTTTAACATCAAAAGGCCTCCAGACCTCTGCTTCCAAGAAGATGAAGTAGCCCATTTCTCCCAGGTTCTCCCACTTAAAACTAAAACCCTGAACATAACAACAAACAAACATAGGAAGACGCTGAAAGGTGGAAATGAGGAGGCAGACTTAACTAGGGACTTTGGGACTTGAGGAATAACATGGTGATGAGTCCCCTGTGTTTCCTGTTGCTTCCCATACATCCTGGAGAGGGTATTACAGGAACCCCCAATCAATAACCACCAACAGAACAACAGACAAAAAAGCTTCAGAAAAAAACACAAAACCCAGTTCCCCCTAGCCAAAGTATGAGGAAAGGGGTTGCTAAAGACAGAAGACCATTTGGGCAATAATATACACACTACTCGAGCCAAGTGTCAGTGGAATATACACACTACTCGAGCCAAGTGCCAGTGGAATATTCCCCCCTCCCCTATGTCCTGTGGTTTCAGTTGGGCCAAGGTAGGATTTGATCTTCCACACCACCCCACTCCTGCCCTCCAGAAGAGCCAGCGCTCTGAAACATCACACCAGGGTTGTTTCAGTGTGGTCCAGTGGTGAGCTGAGCCTCCACCCCTTTCCATTAGCAAACAGACTTTAAAAGGTGGTGTTTGGCTTCCCTGGTGGCGCAGTAGTTGAGAATCTACCTGCCAATGCAGAGGACACAGGTTCGAGCCCTGGTCTGGGAAGATGCCACATGCCGCAGAGCAACTGGGCCCATGAGCCACAGCCACTGAGCCTGAGCTCTGCAACAAGAGGGGCCACAACAGTGAGAGGCCCGAGCACCACGATGAAGAGTGGCACCCGCTCGCCGCAACTAGAGAAAGCCCTTGCACAGAAATGAAGACCCAACAGAGCCAAATAAATAAATAAATTTACTTATTAAAAAAAAAAAAAAAAGTGGTGCCTGACAGGCTTGTTAACACTGGGCTGCCCTCACACAGTCGTGGGGTCCAATGGTGGGACATAGCGTCCATCTCTCCCTGACATCAATAAGAATAGGATGTTACAGGTTGGAGGGAGTAGGCACCCCACTAACCCCCAACACATGATGTCAGTGAGACCCAATGAGGTGCTGAATCCCCATAACCATCCTGAGGCAATAAGGCAGAATGAGATGGCACAAGCAGGGCTAGTTGTCAGTTCTCTTCCTCTTACCCTGGTGTCAGTGGGGCCAGCAGGAAGCTGACCCTCTACCCACACCCGGCATCAACAAGAAGGAAAGAAGTGGGAGGAAGGACAGCAAACACTTCACTTCTCCCCTCCCCTGTGTCAAGAAATCTACTGGGGAGATGAACTTCCACTCCTACTAAAAGGCAACACAATGATATTAATGTTCCACTTTTGGGGGGAAGGTGTCAGAAGGGCCAATAGGATAGCTGAACTTCTACTTGATCTGTCTGCAGTGAGACAATGTAAGTGCCCACTTTTGCTGGGGTATCGTCAGTAGGGCCCAATGGAAATCTGTACATAACCTCGCAGTCCTCATACTACGCCTCAAATAGGATGACATCCTCCTAAAAAGTAATAATAAAATTAAATGGGATACAGAGTCATATAATAACTCACAATGTTTAGAATACAATGGAAAAATACTTATGACACCAAGAACCAGGAAATCACAGAATAAATGAGAAAAGACAATAAACATACACCAACACTGAGATAAAACATTTATTGAAATGATCAGACAAGGATTTTAAATAAGCTGTCACATAAGTGCTTCAATTAGCAATTATGTGTTCCTTGACAGAAATGGGAAAACTAAAAAATGTAAACAAAGAACTAGAAGCTATAACAATAAAAACAAATGAGAACAGTAGAACTGAAAACTACAACGATCAAAAAACTTTGCTCAAGAGTAGAGTGGAGATTACAAAGCATAGAATCATGAACTTAGAAGAGATCAATACAATGTACCACATGTACAGAGAAAAATAGACTGAGGGGTAAAGATGGGAGAAAGAGCAGGATCTCAAGAACGTGTAAACAGTAACAAAAGCACTAACATTCATATCATCAAAGTTCCAGAATGAAAACAGAGGGCAAGTAGGACTGACAAAGTATTCAAAGAAATCATGGCTAAAAAGTTCCCAATTTTTTAAAAGACATAAACACAAATTCAAGAATCTGAGCAAACCCAAAGAGGAAAAACGCAAAGATATCCTTGCCAAGACGTGTCATAACTAAACTTCTGAAAAGTAGAGACAAAAAAAGTCTCGAAAGTGGACAGGAAGAAATGATGCATTACTTATTCAGAAACACCAGTTCCAATGACAGCATATTTCTTGTCTAATACTCTGGAGTCAGAAGCATTGACATAACATTTTTCAAGTGCTAAAAGGAAAGAACGCTCAGCCACAAATTCATGCTTTCTATATCCACTTTCTTGTTTGACTTACATTAATGGACTACTAACTCATCTTTCTATATCTGGGACTGCCATCACCCTTCTCCAAAAATCTAGTCACAGTATTTCCAGAGTGATCTTCCTGAAAATGAAACAAATTTTTTCTTATAAAAATACCTAATTTTGTTATGAAACTTTTCTCTCTTCTAAGTTACCAGTTAAAAATCCTTCAATGGATTCCCATCTTTCTTGGAGTAAAATCTCACATCCAAACTCTCTTTGTCCTTCTGGGATGCTGTAAGATTATACTGCGGGTTGGGTGGCTCATAAAAAACAGGCATTTTTTTCTCACAGTTCTGGAGGCTGCAAGTTTAAGAATAAGGTGCCAGTATGGTCAGATGAGGGCCCTCTTCTGAGTCACAGACTTCTCATTGTAACCTCACATGGCAGAAGAGCTTAGGGAGCTCTGTGGGGTCTCTTTTATAAGAGCACTAATACCTTTATCATTTCCCAAAGGCCCCACCTACTACTACTATCACCTCTGGAAATTAAGATTTCAAAGTATAAATTTGGAGGGGAACACAAAGTGTAGACCATAGCACTTAGTATACACACATGGACCATTCATGGTCTGGCTTCTACCACCCTCTCCATTGTCTTATTTTCTTACACTCCATTGAGCATTTCTTTTTTTTTTTTTTTTCGGTACGCGGGGCTCTCCCTGTTGTGGCCTCTCCTGTTGTGGAGCACAGGCTCCGGACGTGCAGGATCAGCAGCCATAGCTCACGGGCCCAGCTGCTCCGCGGCATGTGGGATCTTCCCGGAACGGGGCACGAACCCGTGTCCCCAGCTTTGGCAAGCAGACTCTCAACCACTGCGCCACCAGGGAAGGTCCAGTGACATTTCTTATACTGACTATGAATGGAACTCCTTTCTGGACTGATCCTTAACCATTCATTTTCTGGCAAACATGAATTTATCATCTCTATTCCTCAAAAATTCACCCTTCCTTCATGTTACATATCCATTTCAATTGCCTTCTACAGGAAGCCCTACTGATATCCCCCATATACTACTGTCCACAGCATGAATTAAGGTCTTACCGTGTCTTCCTATAGCACTCTGTAATAATTTTTACGGTAACTATGGATTTTCTTATTTGAGTGTCACAATACATTGACTTCTAGGTGGCACGATAATGATTTTAGTAACAGTAACACTGGTGCCTAGTTTAACCCAGGGCATACTTTAGGTGTTCAATAAATGTTTGTTGAATGAGTGAATGAATGAATGAATGAATGGTCAGTTTGAAATCTTAATCATGTTACTTTTCAAAAATCTGTTAAAAAGATACCCACAGTTTTCCAGAAGATTAGGGACTTAAGATCTTCAACTTGATTTAATAGAGGAAATTTTTACTCATACATCATGCTTAAATAGCTCAAAGTAAAACCATTAACCAAGGAATTTAAGGTTACCCATTTGGACTTGCAAGCCAATAATTAATATCTCCTGCCCCCACTGTATTAGATGGTTTCAATGCTCCACTCATATCTCCCCAGCACTCGTCATTCCAGTATATGCTGATAGACTCATGCTACCACCTGCAATTATCCACCTTAGGGCAGGCCAGAAATGTACAGGAGTTAATGTATCTGGGTGTAGATTTCAACCAAGGACAGAGGGGACTGGAAGATAAGTACTTCAAGTTTCTCACCAATTCTTGGGATAACTCTGAGACATGTTCTATAGAGTTTCACAGAACTCCCCTGAAGTACTGGCAGCAGTTCCCTGCAGGAGTAATTGATTCAGTAATGCACCTCTGTTGGCTTCCTTCCATGCCACCATTCTCAATTCCCACTCCACTTCTGAGTCTTCTGGAAGCACCTCCCAGATGAACAGTTTGCATTGAAATTATTGCCTCAGGTTCTGCTTCTAGGGGAATTCAATTTATAGCCTCCTAACAATCCAGTGCTCCTTACAGAGCCATCACTGGTACAAGTACCAAGGCATGGCACGTTATGTATCACTCCTCCTAAATCCTAATATTTTTAAACAGATAGGAAAGAGCATGACCTTGAAGAGAAAAATCGTTTATATGAGAATGGCCAATGGATAAAAGGAAGGAGAGACAGTGCCATTTGTTTTCCATTAATGATAGTGTGAAATTTATGGGCAGATGGTCTAACAGGTGTGACTATAATTTGAGGAGCCTGCTCCTTTGGTTACAGAAGACTGCTATTGTTATTATTATGGAAGCACAACCTCATGATTTTATTGCTTCACTTGATGTAGCCTTTTCCTTTATCCTTAAATCTTTCTACATCACTGAATTGCAGCCAATAGATTTATTTTCTCCCTATGGCTCCATCACACAAAAAAAGACACACATGTGCACACACTCACACACACACACAGAGTTTTGTGTATGCCAGTGCTAGAAAAGACAAGCTCATGGTGCATGTATGCGATGGATATTGTACATTACAGGTCTCTGTGAAATAGTTTTCTGCAGGTTTGTATGTTTATTTTATGAATAATTAACTTTAGTAAAGTCAATTTCCTGAAGATCTTGATGAAGGCTGAAGAAAGGAAGTAAATTTTAAAGAAAAAGACTTAGAAACTTGCCCTTTTTGCACTCTCTTTTTTTCTTAATGAACACAGGATAACTGGGACTTTTTTGAAGTCTTTGCTTGAGTTGAAGACACAAAATGCAACCTGTACTCTTATCATAATATGTTCAGTTTATGAGTACACAAACTTATAAACAGTGAATTTCCCTGAAGTTATTATACCATTTAGAAGATATTTTCTGGGATGATTACTTAAAACCAAACAACTGAGGTCTATATGTCCAAATAATTTCCTTCTCTCTTGCTGTCTCCATTTCAGTTTCCTGAGTTTCTGGGAGGGCCTGGTTTCCCCAAAGGAACGATTTCTGGTAGTAGTCTGAAGGTCTGACCAAAGAAAAAAAATCCAGTATAGCCAATGAATTGAGGACAAGAAGGTTTCCAGTCAGGAACATTTAATCTCATACATTACAATCACCTTAAGTAAGGTGTGCTGATAGCTGGATATGATTTAACTTCTTGGAAAAAGATGCATATATAACCTGCCCCACAAGGAAGCTGTTCTCAATTCCCTTAGTCTTTGTGGTGTTTATCAGAGAGTGCCTTGGGGGAAGATGAATACAATAACAGTATGATGCTTTTTTTTTCATTTTTAGCTCATTGTTGTCAAGTACACTTGGTGACCTTGGTGCCTGTGGTTTAATCCCAGGGGGTTAGACATGTGAAACAGCACATTAACCCTTTTTAGTATTTTCTCTCAATACAAATCATTTTTATATGTTGTCTCCATGGTCTTCTAGTTGCTTATCAAAATTAAGCATCAAGTCTTCTAAGTGAGCAATAGCCCCTGTCAGTGTGAGGAAATCAGCTTGGTTCTTATTGGGGCACATCTTCTTGGTCTTGGCACAAAGTGAGTTCACATAGGGAGTTAGAAGGAGGAGAATGGGGCATGCGAAAAGGGAGTTCTGTGTTCTCATTTACCTATGCATGTTGAAACTCCATTAGCAATTTGTGATAAAAACTTAGGGTAGGGCTTCCCTGGTGGCGCAGTGGTTGAGAGTCTGCCTGCCGATGCAGGGGACACGGGTTCGTGCCCCCGTCTGGGAAGATCCCACATACCGCGGAGCGGCTGGGCCCATGAGCCATGGCCGC
Organism: Mesoplodon mirus; assembly: GCF_964341445.2. Lineage (NCBI taxonomy): Eukaryota > Metazoa > Chordata > Mammalia > Artiodactyla > Ziphiidae > Mesoplodon > Mesoplodon mirus. The sequence continues at coordinate 200,158,560 of NC_138976.1, read as the reverse complement.
TGATCCTGCGCGTCCAGAGCCTGTGCTCCGCAACGGGAGAGGCCACAACAGTGAGAGGCCCGCGTACCGCAAAAAAACCAAAACTTATGGTAAAGGGAATAATGAAGCTGTCCCACTATATGGCACGACAAAAGATAGTAGTGACGTCAAAATCAGGGCCTATCCATCTCATTTGCAGTTATATACTCAGTGTTTAGCATAGCATTTAATCCCTCATCAGTATTCAATAAGAAGGTGTGTGTTGAATGACTTAAGGATGAATTAATGAATGAAAAAAGTTAATATGGTAGAAAATGTGTTTTATCCTTGTACTTTTGTGTGTTGCCTTCTGTATTTCAAGACCCAGCACTGTAACTGACACATAGAATATAAGCAGTAAAATTTGTTGAAAGAATGAATGAGTCCCCACAATTCTAAGAATAATTTTAAGACCAACACAGACCCCCTATCTGCCAAGGTCTATGACAGAAGTATCCAGAGATGAAAGCCTGATCTCAGCTAGTGGTAGAGCTGACAGAATTTATCTAGTTTTAATAATTTACAGCTCATCCCATTACATCTAGGCATAGTACCTACGTGAGCCATACAATTAAATGTTGACTGAAAAAAAATGCACAACCTAAAAGTTGAGAATTATGTTTTATTTGGAGGACATACTGAGGACTTAAGTCAGGAGACTGCCTCTCAGATAGCTCTGAGGGACTGTTCTGAAGAGGTAAGGGAGGGCACAGGATATTTAGGGGTTCTTGCAAAAAAAATAAAAATAAAAAACCCGGTAGTTGGAACATCAACATCTAGCTCCCCCAAGGTAGACTGCAGTGTGTTACCCTTCCCTCGGCCTACCCTGGGGCACCCTGAAGGGCCTACGGGTCTTAATGTGGCCCAGCAAGCCCAGGGGAGCCGGCGGGTCCTCAGAGTTCTTGTCCTGAAACTGGCGCTGACACGACGGGGCCACGAGTCTCTAGACACTTACTGCCATTAAACGAATGCAGAACTGTGACTAAGGCCTCAGGGAACCTGCTTCACGGCTACCCTTCTGGATGCCAAATCAAGACCTTACGTTGAGGCTAGGGCCCCCGTTGAGATTCCCCTTAGCTCTAGAGCAGGGCAGGAAGAGCTCCCACCCAGGACCTGGAAGCACACTCTTTCTTTCGAGAAAACTCTTTTTTTTCTCAGAGCCATGCCTGCAGGGACTAGAAACACGGCAACAACAGTGTTTTTCAGGTTTTTTCCAGCTGCAAGAATGGAGCTTTCAAAATGGGAAAACCAGGCTTTTCGCTATAGACGCCATGTCTAGATTGGCACGCAGCCTAAATACGTGTGTTTTCTAACAAGTAAAAGAGACACAAGCTACCCACTGTGCCCTAAACTGAATCAACTTTTTAAAGCAGGGTGTTCTGCGACTAGCAAACTGCCTCAATGAAGGAATGCCTTCGGTCAGCCGAGGGGCCTGTGTATCTTCCAATATCCGGCAGTGTTACACAAAGAACTGTTCTTATTTGAAGTTGTACTGCAAAATGAATTTCCCCTTGAGGTATGGTGACTTCACGTATGAGGTCCGAGGAAGAATTGCCTTCCTCCCCTTTGAAGTCCCAAACCACTCCACCCAACATCTTTGTCTTTAGTTGAAAGTGGTATTTAAGGTGAGGATTTCAGCCATTTGGGAGATTTACTGAGTTCTCCTGGTCTCTTCCATGTATACATATTATTAAATTTTGTTTGATTTTCTCCTGTTAATCTTAATCTGTCTCATGTCAATTAATTCCTAGACTAACCAGAAAAATCTAGAAGGGTACAGGAAACTTTCTTCCTGCCCAACAGGCATTATAGTGCAGGGCACAATGCCTGCCTTTGAAAGCATCTGAACTTCTACACATTGAGAACCCTCTCCTTTCCATGCCCCTTTACCATAGGCATAAAGATTTCTGTGCACATTGAGGCTGAGAAGAACTCCTGAGTCCATCATTGTTTCTCCAGGCAGTCATGAAGACTGTCAGAGAGGAAGAACTTTTCCTCTGCCCTTCTGAGGCAAATGGAGTAGGGGGTCCCCAAAGAAAAAGAATCAAATATAACTTTTTGACATAAGAGAAGCCATTTCAAGCCTAAATCATTTGTGATCTCAGCCTGGTCATGATTCTTGCTCTTGAACAGATCTCAGTAATTAATGATCTTGTGAAATAAAATTGTCCCTTACCATCTGGTTCTATAAGAATGAAGTCACTAGCCACTGTAGTCTCTGACCTTGACAAAAAAGTAATCACTTGATCTAAAAGAGAACTGGAAATTTTTCTTTGAGCCAAATTTGAGGATTATAACCTGGGAAGAGCATCTCAGAAAACTCTGAAAACTGTTCTGCCCATTAGAAACCCAGGGAGGTGTATAAGTTTTTTTTGAGACAGAGGGCTGTACATCAAATGACATTTTATTGAACATTTACATAATTCAGATCTAAGTGCTATCCTGCTGGTCATGTAACCCCTTACAAGGTCAAGAAGAAATGTTATCTCTTAAGGAGGGAGTTGTCTTGTTGATGTTAGGAGACTGTTGCTCTTTATGGTTGAGCAAGTGTCCCTGCCTATGGGGGAGGTTTGGTCAATGTATAATGCAGATGCACAGTGCACAGTGTGGGGAGAGAGGAGACCAAAGGGCAGAGAAGAATTTATGTTTACATTTCTCTTGTCTTGCCATAAAATATAAATTTTGTTTCACAACCTTCAACACACCCTGAATGGAATTCAGGACAGAGATCAGGAATGAGGCAGTCTATGCTCTGAGAAAACCCGGCAGAACAGGCCTTCAGATAGTTCGATATTTTCAGAAGATTTTATGAGCCCAGTTTCTTTTATCTTCTCATATCTAGAAAAGCACTAAAATCATTAATGGAGACATCTGCTCCTTGTGACTAGCAGCCACTATTTCATGACTAGCAGCAAATTTCTGCCAAAATGTGTCCCTGATTACATGTGTCCCCCTTCACCAAAATCACATACATGCTGACCATCCCCCTAACTCTTTCGAGCAGTTCCTCAGAGCTATCTGAGAGGCTGTTTCCTTGGCTATAGTCCTCATTTTGCCCCAAATAAAACTTAACTCACAACTCTCAGTTTGTGCTTTTTTTTTTTTCAGTTGACAGTTTAAAACTTTCCCAATTTGGCTGTTCAAGGAGCCACCGTTTTGGGAAAATCCCTGCTGTTCTCCTTACTTGCTGCAAGTAATAAACCCTTCCTTCTCCTGCCCTTTGGCTTGGTTGTGTCTTTTGGCTCAACAAAAGAAGTGTTTCAGGTAACACTTTGAGCTGGTCTAAGAATTAAATTGACGTGAGACTGATTAACAGGAGAAAATAAAACAAAAGTTTAATAATATGTATATCTAGGAGTCATTTTTGGCCTAAGCCGTTTTGCAATCTAAGCCTGCCCAGGATGCTTGCCGTTGAAAGGGTCTCAGTAATTAATGATCTTAAGGGAACAAAATAATGCAGAATCAAAGGACTGTTTTCAGGTCAAAGAAGTAACAATAACAAAGATAATTGTAAAGACTCCCAGTTCTCTTTCAATGGTAAAGATTAGCCTGATCAACTGGGAACATAAGGAATGATGATATTGACCTTTTCTGACCCTCATGACTTCAGTCCACTAAAGCTTGGACTCTGTGGACCACCCAAACCCCTTCATGAATATGCATATACCCTTAGCTTAAAAATTCCCCCATTTTGCTGTTCAGGAAGACACTGCTTTGGGAAAGACCCCCGGTGTTCTCTTTACTTGCTGCAAGTAACAAATCCTTTCTTCTCCCAATCTTTGTTTTTGTTGTGCCTTTCAGCTTGACGCCCACCAAGAGGCAAACCCAGGTTTTTGGGTAACATTAGCTCTTTGGCGGGCAATGAAAATGACATAAGGCAGATTAACAAGAGAAATTTAAATTATTATGTGCACATGGGGAATTCACGTAAGTATGAAGAATTCCAAAGACAGCAAGACAAGGTGACATATATATATTCTTGACTAAAGAGAAGTGAAGCTGAGCAGGACCCTGTGGCGCTCCTGGGCACTAAAGTCTTTCTGTGTCCCCCATTTCTTGTTTGCAGGGACTAGGCTTCAGTCTCCACAACCTTCCCTGAATTCCAAAGGGTAGGGTCAAATAGTTGCTAATCAGGGAAGGGAGGGGCTGCAGAGACAAGGGAGGAACTGTCAAGAAACAATAGTGCAGCTTTGGGACAAGATCCTGGTTCTGCCTCAAGGGAAACATATAACAACAACTTTGAGCTCTTCTACAGAACTCAAACCCCCAACAAATGGAAGATGTTAACTACTTGATGAAGCATCCTTCATTCTAGAGAGAAGGTCACAGTTTGATAACCTTGAGAAGCATAGAAGCTCATCAGGAGACCACCTGAGGCCAGATTAAAGGATTGCAGGCCCTGAACACACCATAATCCTTATCAGCAACCCTGACCTTGAACCATTGCTATAAAAGTCCTCACCAAATCCCCCCAGGTTGGGACACACAGTTTTGAGGGCATTAGCCTGCTGTGTCCCCCTTTGCCTGGCAACGCAATAAACCTATTCTTTTCTACTTCACCCAAACTCTGCCTCCGAATTCGATTCCATACCAGTGCACAGAGGCCAAATTTCGGCATCAGAAGGAGGTATGGGTCTGAAATTTCAAGGGGAAGTAAGGTAATTCACAGGAAGTTAAAAAGAGTTAATGTTTGGTAAACAAATGTTTGCTGAGCCATCCAAAGACAATGAGACACAGAGAGAATTATTTTTTTGCGGTACGCGTGCCTCTCACTGTTGTGGCCTCTCCCCTTGCGGAGCACAGGCTCCGGATGCACAGGCCCAGAAGCCATGGCTCATGGGCCCAGCCGCTCTGTGGCACGTAGGATCTTCCCGGACCGGGGCATGAACCCGTGTCCCCAGCATCGGCAGGTGGACTCTCAACCACTGCGCCACCAGGGAAGCCCCACAGAGAGGATTTTGATCAAATGGGCTTTTCAATGTTCCTCCTGTTCTACCACACCTAGTGTTATACTACATTTATCTCTAGTGATAGCTTCTTCCTGGGACAGGCCTCCTGTCTTAAATTATTTTAGGCAATAAGGGGGAAGTTCAAAGGCTCTTCCTGAGTCTTTTGGGCCTTGATTGTTTTCAGCTCAAAATAATCCACATGTCATAGTGGCACATCTTGTGGTGGCCTGCACTTAGACCCATTGGCTCCCACGTGCAAATGAGAACCATGCAGTGACTCAGGGAGAGCCCTGAGCACATTATTCAGATAGACACCAACATGATGCAATTTTTCTTCGGTGTGTTCAGTGAGAGAAGCAATACAAGAGGCACTGCCCTTTTACTTTGGGGGAGGTTGAAAGTCCCTTCTTGGAAAGGAAAAATAAGTACTTTTAGAGCATTTAGAAAACCTAAAACCTGTGACTCAATTTTTTTAAGTGCAGAGTTAATTTTACCCAAATGTGTTTTCTTAAAAATTGCAACCAGTCAAGATCAGTATCTTCAAGGGGTGCACCAGTTGTGATATTTGCTGACTTTACACTGTTCTGAAATTGAGGATACCTTCCCTCTTCTCAGTTAATGTTTATTTTTATTAACTTTTAAAACTGTTTTAAGTAGGAGATCTTTTACTGGAGCCTGAGGATTGATAATGTTAACCACTGTGACACTGCTCTGTTACCTCACATCAAACAAAGAATTGTGCAGGAGCTGATCACATACCCTGTGATTCCCCTCTCTCACCTGGTATTTAAAAATGCTTTCATGAAACCCATCAGGAAAGGGGGTTCAGGTGTTTTGAGCACTAGCTGACCTGAACTCCCGGCCTGGCACCTGCGGTAAATGCTGCACTTTCCTTCGCCATAACCTGGTGTCAGTAGATTTGCTTTACTGCACATGGGAGAGCAGACCCACGTTTTTTTCATCAGCATATTTATATATATTATTATATATTGTAGGCAATGGAGATATTTTACTTCTTTCCTATTGTGCTGTTTTATTTTTTAACTGAGTTAACCATGAAAGTCAATTTTTGTTGATAGAGGAGAAAAGGTACAAATTAATTAGCTATAGTTAAAAATTTAAAGCTTTCAAAATGCTTGTTATTTATAATGAGGTTTATTTAACAGAATTAGGAAATAATTCTGTATTGAAATGGTTCGATTGTGATTGTGGAACATGAAATTGGTAGTCTACAGGACATATACTAAATTTTCACCCTTAGCGATTCTATATTTGTACTGTCCATGTCAAGCTAAAATGTTGTTTTTTAACAATCTTTAGCAAACATATCTTAGTTTTATTAATCAGAGGGAATATAGGAGCTCAATTTGATATCGGGAACTTGAGCATTCCATCAACATGAATTTGAAGAATACACTATGAATATCTTCTACATTACATTTGAGTAGTGAATTGCTGGTAATTATTTAGGGAATTCTTTTGAAAAATATAGTCACCAGGGGCCAATAATTGAATTCTATTGAAATAGAGATAGATATTAATAAGAATGGAAAATTATATTTTCATTTTATATTGCCCATGTCTTCATTTTATTTGTAGGTTTTGAAAGTTTGCAAGAGAAAGATATCAGAATTTATACTTCATTCAGCAGAATCCCTTGGACCAAATGATCACACACCCAGAATACATAAGTGGAGACATTACTGACTGTGGCCCAGGAGACAAGGACAAGACCTAGAAAAGACACAGTCAATAATGGAGGGAAAGAAAGATTGGAATAGACAGGCATTTCGCTTAATGAAAAATGTTAACAGTAGAATCCTTGAGGGAGAATCTTTGAAAACATTGGATTTCTATAACAATAAAAAATTGAGTCCCAAAGTACAATGAGAAATAACAATAATGAATAAATAGGATAAAGAAATTATATGTTAACTGGCATACATTCCAGGCGATGATCAGACTCCTGCAGAAACCAGGGCTTTCTGGCCTTTAATTCCCCTTGGGCAGAACTGCAGCACCCCTGTCCCCAGCCTTCAGCCATCAACTCCAGGACTACAGAGGCAGAGTCCTGGCTCTCAAGTCAGGCTGCCTCACTGACTTGAATGCCCATGGAAAAGGGAACATTGATCCTGACCTGAGACACAGCCCTCAGATGTTTGTAAGCTGGAAAGTCTGCATCAGACTTCCTCCTTGCATCTCTCTAGGGTGAACTAGGGAAAACAAAACGTCACAAAACCCTTTCCCACAGAAGAAGTCTGGGAAAAAACACATGACGATCTTGGTCTTGGTGCCAGGTGAGGCTGATATCACTAGAGCACACTTTCTCCTGGGTTTGGTACCAGAATCCAGGGCCCTGGTGGGAGGACCTGGGATCTGCCCTGGGTTCCATGGACACAGACAAGCAAGTGTGATCTCAGCAACCTTCAAGGACCCAGATGTGAGAAAGAGGCAATGAAGACACGATGGCTGCTTCAGGGTGGCTTGGTGTCAGCCTAGAAGAGCTGGACTTCATAAGGAATAACACACTGTGGAGGGAAATAATAAAGAATTTATAATAGGAACAGAAAATAGTTTTAGTTGAGCCAAGCTGAGGGCTATAATGTGGGAGGCAGCCCCTCAAAAGGCTCTAAGGAACTTCTCCACTGAAGCATGGTAGTCTTATACTTTATCAGAACAAAGAACATACATCAAACATGACAGGGGTCTGTTCCTTAAAGATTTCAAAAGAGACAGATTGAGTACATATATAGTGAGACAGTAGGATCCTGGTACGTGGGAAAGGAACCTCATCTTCGAGAGGGTGTTAACATGGGCATCATAAGAAGGGAGTCATTTATCCTTCTTTGTGAATCAGACATTTCTTTTCCTTAATGGTTAAAGCAGATGTGCTGTGTGTGTTTGACAGGCTCTTTCAGTTCACACAAAGTTTACACTGAACCATGTATAAGCCTAAATGATTTCCCCATACCTCATTACGTGAAAAATTTCTCCCTCAACACTATAATTTGGGGCTTGACTAATATTGGCGATAAACCAGACCCATAATACCCTCAGCTCTCTAGGCCTCTCCACCTGCAGATCCTGCTGTATCCTCCCCCCAGGTCACAGCACCACAAGAGTGTGTCAGGTGAGGGGTTTGGGTCTCAGAGAATTGACTCCCGAAAGTGTTTCTGTTTTCCAAGATAAATAACAATACAGTTTGGATTCTAAAAATCATCCAAATAAGTGACAAAAAAAATGCTAGACCAACAGTGAATCACAGCGTTTTTCATAAGATAAATGAATGTTATATAATGAAAGAGTAAATAGAGCCCAGAGGGTTTAATATGTAAAATTAAAATGGAGTTCAGTAGTGTTTAAAATACATCTAAAGGTCATATTTATGAGCTGCACGTCCAGCTGTATTCCACAAGAATTTAGGCAAATGCATGAAAGATGAGTTATGAGTAAAGCACTATCCCCAAACTGTGGGTGTGGGGAAACTCATCCTAGCACTTTGTGCAGAACTAATACATTGCAACCATATCTGGTTTCAAAACTGATATTTTCTGCAACTAAAAAGGCAGAAATAAGCTAAATAAGCTACCTATCCCCTCTTTGCCCTTCAGTTATTAATTAAGACTCCTATTTCTTCCTCTCTTATCTATTTTTTTAAATTCCAATTTCAAATGCCAAAATATTCAGCTATTATATATGTTATTGTTCTCTTAATTTAGTGTCTACACAGCCTGAAATTTCTTTTTAATTTCCCTATTATATAATTAGTTTTATATTCATCAGTTATGTGATATTTCCAGCAGGTACTGAGCTTTTATGCTCCAAATGTATGTCCTTCCATACTTTAAGGCACATAAATATACTTTATACTTTTACATCAATTTAAAAGGTAATCTACTGAGTGCAAATTCTGTCTTCAGCATTTTGTTGGGGTCAGCAGTGGGGAGTGAAAATGTAGAAGAAGGAAAAGACATGGCTTATTGTTCTCAAAAGAAGTTACAGAGAAACCTCTGACTTCCTTATCAAAAGGAGACCCATTTCTTTTTCAATGTCTTTTCTTCTTAAAAAAAATCTTTATTTATTTATTTATTTATTTATTTATTTATTTATGGCTGCATTGGGTTTTCGTTGCAGTCTGAGGGCTTCTCATTGTGGTGGCTCCTCTTCTTGCGCAGCACGGACTCTTGGCTCATTGGCTTCACTAGTTGCAACATGCGGGCTCAGTAGTTGTGGCTCTCGGACTTTGTTGCTCCATGATATGTGGGATCTTCCTGGACCAGGGCTTGAACCCATGTCCCCTGCACTGGCAGGCAGATTCTTAACCACTGTGCCACCAGGGAAGCCCTCAATGTCTTTTCTATTGACTTCAAATCTATCGGGCTTTAAAATTATTTGTGTGTGTGTGCTCATATCCTGACTGTCTCTCACAGCAGATTGTGAGTTCTGTGAAAGTGAGGCAGGAGATAGATGGGCCCCAGGGTAAGCAGCAGGAGTTCATTCCCTCTGGACAGAAACTCCAAAATATCAATAACAGGGCAATCGAGAAAGGAGGCTGTGCCCTGCACAGATAAGAGATAAAAGACTAGATGTTCCTCATTCTCGTAGTCAAGGAGACCTTCCCAGCTACACATGTGCAGAAAGGTTCCTTGGAGGTCAAAAAGGGAGAGGGCACCACCCCATAGTAAGTGATGTCAACTACCCATAGGCCTCTTCGCTAGAATCCATCTTGGCTAAGAGATGCACATGAACACGGGAGGACCCTGAGGTATACCAAATATGGACTCAGAACCAAGCAAAGCAAGATGATTGGTCAAAGGAAACCTGGAAGAAATTCCCCATAAAAGTGATTCAAACTACCAAGTGAGCGCAACTCTCTCTCTGAGCCCGCCCATGTGTCTAGCCACATGTATTCTTTGTCCTCCTAATAAACACTTTACTTGTTTCAGTACTTTCCATGTCTGTGGAAATTCATTTCTACACAGCAGACAGGCCAGGAACTTGTCACTGGCCACTAGTCCCTGGTGGTCTAGTGGCTAGGATTTAGTGCTTTCACCGCCCCGGCCTGACTTCAATCTCTGGCCAGAAACCAAAATCCTGCTTCAAGCAGCTGCAGGCTGAGGCCACCTGAGATGAAAACAGGGGCAATGTTTATCTTGTTTAAGATCATGTCTTGTCAAAAAACAAAATTCAACTGAGTAAATTTGAAAATCTGATTGGACTTATTTGATGCTTTGTGAATTGGGCAGCATCTCATCTAGTAAATAGAAGGGCACTTTGAGAAGTTTTACAGAGTGGAAGGTTTTTATAGAAAGGAGGGTGGGCAAGAAAGTCATTAGCAAAAGAAAAAAAAGGTTATTTGGGACCAGTACTATCTTCTCTTTGTAGGGAAGGGAAGCCTTGAGTTTTATCTTGCAGATTGCCTCTTCTTCTTGGTTTGGGGGAGATGGAGAGGGCCCCTGTGATAGATTACCACATTGGTGCCGACCAGAAAATTCCAGATTTCAGAATTAAGATAACATTTCTGGTGAAGGTCGAAATTGCAAGTAGGTTAGGTATTAAATATATGCGTGGTATCGTGGGCTTCAGCACAAATGAAACCATTTTGTGTCAGTGGTTTTCCTCCTTAATAGTCCCTAATGCAGAACTAGCAGAAACACAACAAAGATTTGTGAAAAAGGAAATGAGTGCCTAACTCAATTGGTCAACTGGTGTAAAGAATGTGGCATAAGAATAAAAAGATCTAGAGAGCAGATGAAAGAAGCTTTTGTTTATATTTTTAAAAGGAATGTCTTCTGTGTTTTCAAATTACTGCAAATCTAATCAGCAATGTTGATGTGACTCTTAAAAATGATGCTTTTGAAAGGTTAGAGAAAGGAAAAACAAGAAAAAAATAAGGATGTTTGGCATTCTGGATGTTGGCTAAATGGCAATTTAATCACTAAGAACATATTTTATTCTATTGTCATGATATATATGTAATATATGTAAACATATATTTATATGTCATACATAATATATATTTCCTTTTAATCACCCCTTTTGGGGTACAATTTACATACAACTAATAGCACTCATGTTAAGTGTATAGCACAGTTAGATAAATTTTGACAAATATGTACATTTGTGTAATCACTACCACAATCATGATACAGAAAATTTCCATTACCCAGAAAGTTTCCTTAGGCTCCTTTGTGGTCAATCCTCACCTTCCTACAAAAGTGATATGATGATTTGCTTTCAGTGACTATAGTTTTCCCATTCTCAAATTTCCATAACTAGACTCTAACAGTGTGTATTTGGTTCCTGTTTTCTTTCACTCAGCATGTTTTGAGATTCATCCATGTTATGTATATTAATATTTCATTCCCCTTTATTGCTGATGTGAATTACTCATTCACTTGATGAACATTTGAGCTGCTTACAGTTTGCAGCCTTAACCTTTATGAAACCATCGGGATTTCCATTAGAATTATTTAATTTCTTACCCAATTCAACGGTATGATTTGAAAGTTATCAGAAACCTGCACTTGTCAGAAAGTCTTTAGTATGAATCTTCCTGAAGATGAAGCATTTTTGCAAAAGCATCTATGAATGATAAAAAGACTTAAAAAGACACAGTTAAAGAGCTGGTTAAAATGCAATTGACAAAAAAAATGTGTTTACTCCTGTAACATACAAATTTGACATTCAAATTTTAGAAATTTTATTTAATTTCATATAAAATAAGAATATCTATATTAATTATATTTAGTATAATCTAAATGTATAACCTAAGAAGGTTGGAGATACATTTATCTCTAATCAATTGACAGTGACTCCCATAACATACCAAATCATCCTAATTAGTTTAATATCTCTCTTTGAGATGACTTAGGGGTCCTCTGAAACATCCCAAAGGTATCTAGAGGTCAAAATATCTTTCATTAGGATTCTATCCTTGAGAAGTTTATCCAAAATGTTAAAAAGTTTCAAGACACTTGGTCAAATAGAAGTACAGATCACTGTGAAACAATGTGTATCCATTTAACCAAAGTTACAATGAAAGATTTTAAAAGCAAGTACAGAAAGTTATAACAGATTATTTAAAAGGTAAAGAAAATTTACAATCCTAATCAAAAGCAAATCAATATTCCAAGAAAACTTTTTTCTCTTAATAGAGAGAGAAAAAAAATTTAAGTTTTTGTACCACTTTACTTTTAATCTTAAAATTCATTTACTCAATTAAATTCATTCTAATCTTAGTGAGTCCTGACAACACATAGAATTTCTTTCTAAAGATTACTTTTTCCCCAGAAATCTACAACTTTCTATATTCATATTAACTTGCCCTTTATTTTATTTCCTCTTTAGAAATAACCAGCTTTAAGACAAAATTACTTCCTTTTTCTTTAACAAAATAAATTCCTATTCTTCATAACTTCTTTTAATGAAAACACACATCCTATTACCCTGTATACGAAAATGTTCTCATTATTTCTAGTGGCTTTAATTACATATTTAATTAGAATTCTCAAGTCTTAAAAACCTAAATTCCTAGTAAAAATTAAGAAGTAAGCAATTATGAGCTGTTCTTTACATTAGCATTCTGTAGATTGGCAAATTTATAAATAAATGCTATTTATAATTTCTAAAAATATGTGCTTTCTTATGGAAAATGTCTCATTGTGACACCAAACATATTTATTAATAGTCTTAAATATCTTTACTTTCTCTGTAAAAGGAAGCCAATGTTTAGTAATTAATATTTCAGTATATTATTTTATTTGGAAAAGACCTTGATATTCAATGAATTCTCATCATTTAGCTTAATTTAGTTAAACTCTAAAATTTCAAGTTACTAAAACTTCCAGAAAAGCTATTTTTAAGTAGACATTCCTAAAACATAATTATTCCCAGAGTTCACCTAAAAACTCTTGTCTCAGTTACCTCTATTTTATTCACTTGTTCTCAAAAATTATGTTTAGATTACCCAAGAAAACTTTATGAGACATTAGACCAAGTCAGCCATTATCCCAAATTGAATATTGAATATTTTTCAGATCACATGAATCTGAAATTCATTCAAGTTAGTTTCTTTTATATTTCTGAGAATTTCTGTAAGTGCTTAATTTCCTTTAAGTCAATTAAATAGAGCTCATTTACAAACTAACTTTGATAATACCATCCAAAGGAAAAGAGATATATTTATAATGTACACATGGACATACATACATTCCAGACAAACAGAGATCTCACAGTTTTCCTGCCTGAGTTTAAAAAGGACTCTTCTCCCTTTTTTTCCCCCCTCAGTCTCAGGAATTGGCGATGGTATAGACAAGAGTGAGTGAGAGTACATTAGAGCCCAGGGTAGAACATTTACATTTCAAAGGCACAGGGAGAAAAATGTAAGTTCCTCCTAGTAAGATTTGTTTCCTTCTGGTCAGAATAGTGAAGAGATACTTTTAACAAGCCAGCTTTTTCATATGCAAAAACAAGTTTTAGAATGTCAAAAAGTGCCCCATCTGGGGCATTATTCTCCAGAGCCTAAAGAATACTGTGACCACATGATTTTAGAAAAATATCACCTTCTCCTTTTCATGGGTATGAGCCCATGAAACTAAGAGCTAAGAATTTCCCAATTCTGCAAAATACACCGTAGGGAATATAAGATGAAACAGAGCTCTGATTACCCATTCTCAGTTGTTTATGGCTGGTAATCTTAAAATCTCAAACAAACAAACAAATGCAGTCTCTCAGGGTTTCAAAATCCTCAGCCCAAAAGGGAAAATCCCAACAAATGTTTAGCCACTGACAGACCCAAATGGCTAAGAGAATGAATACCCTGGTATTATCACACACAAGTTCCACTACTTACTAGAGAAATCTCAACCAGCAAAGCATGTGTCTTTTTCCCTTTACCACAGAAATCAAAAGTGCCATGGGCCAATGATGCCTGCTCAGTGGCAAGTGTTCAGGGCCATCTCTGAGACAAAGGTGCTCAAGCAGCTGCTGAGTCGTATCCATGAGCTGCCACTGGTCAGGGGCCAGTGTGCTATGGTTGAGATGCCCACTAGGGATGGTGGCCCCTTCATTGTTGCCCAAATTATTGCCAAACCAAACACAGATTCACTCACCCAATGCAGAGCAAAGCCAATCTACTGATATCAGTTGTGGTGAAGGAAAGTACAGTGTTTATTTGCAGGATGCGAAGCAAGGATAACAAGCAGCTAATGCTCAAAAGACCCAAACTCCCTGAAGACTTTTGGGCAAGTGTTTCTAAAGACAACATTAGGAGTGAGGGTCTCAGGGTGAATTATCAGTTCATGGACATTCTTTTGATTAGTTGGTGGAGAGGTGACAGGGTGATGTTTTGGGAACCTTAATCATCAGCCTTCTTGTTCCAACCAGTCTGGGACCTACATGCTTGTGATCAGCATGTAGTCAAATCCTCCATCAGGTGGAGAGCCTTAGTGTCTACAGAAAACGCTCAAGCGTCGTGGTCCATACGTGGGTTGGAAAAGAATTTCCAGACACAAGGCAGAATGTAAAGAAGATAGAATTTATTAGAGGAAAGTGTCTCTGCCAGAACAGCAGGCTGACTTCCTAGTAGTCTCGGGGAGTGGACCCCAAACATGTGCTATTGATCAGTTTTTATAGCCAGAAAACAAAGGAATGCTCCAACGTGAAAATTTCTTTTACTAATTGGTCGAGGCACATATACTTTCCTTCTATAGAGTGGCAGTGGGACAGGGAAGATGCCTTTTCTTATTTGGGACAGGTCTCATCGCCCAGCTGGGCTCAGGAATTTCATAACCATCACAACATGGTGGGGAGGGCAATTAAGGGTCTGATAAGGGGTGTAACGCTGACACTTTTTCAGAGAGGGTTGTCCTTTGTCCTTGAAGCACCATTGTCCTTGGAGCACCACATCAAGGATATGTGTCAGACTGTTATCTATATCCCTTGAGGAGAAAGGGATAGAGACAACACTGTTTTTCAATCTATTGTTACTTTTCTTGCTTGACTGCTTTTCCTTTGTTTCTGAATTTGGTCAGTTCTATAATCATTAACTGCTCTTTGGAAATCAAGGGGGGCCTAGGAGACTAAAGCTTTGTTCTACAAACAAGAAGCAGGGAACACTGGGAGTCTGTCACTGGGAAGGCCCCACAGGATCCTACTCAGTTTCACAATCATGAATAAAGTTGTTTCTATGAACGTTCATGTACAAATTTTCTGTGGACATATTTTTCTCATTTAAATTCCTAGGGGGTGAAATTAGGGGGTTGTATTAATGCCGAACTGTTTTCCAAAGTAGTACATCATTTCACATTTTCTTCAGGAATGTATGAGACTTCTGGTTGTTCTCCATCCTTACTAACATTTGATGCTATCAATCTTTTTAATTTTAGTCATTCTAGTAGATGTGAAGTTATTTGCATTGTGGTTTTAATTTTTCTTTGATGACTAATAATGCTGAACATTTTAAAATGTGGCTTATTTACCATTCATGTGTCTTCTTTGGTTATGTGTCTTATTAAATTTTTGGCCCAATTTAAATTAAATTGTTTGTCTACTAAGTAGTGTTTTAGTAAAAGCTGGAGAAGAAGCAAGTTTGGCTGGATTACAGAAAACAAGGGGGAGAGTGGTAGGAATGAGGCCAAGAGAGACATGGGAGAAGGGGAGAACAGATCAAAAAGGACTTTGAGGCCTTGGTGAGAACTTTGGATTTATTGTAATTAAATTGAATTCACTGGATGATTTTGAGTATAGAGTGGCACAATCAGGCTTAAATTTTAAGGGACCACTTTGGCAGCTCTGTGAACAGGCCAGAGGAATGGGAGTAAACACAGGATAGACTAGGAGGTTATTGCAGCAGTCAGAAAGAGAGAAACTGGTTAGTTGCAGTTCTGAATGACCTTTCCCCTCACTCTTGTTCCTGACATTCCAAACTGCATAATTTCAGATATGGAAGACTGAGAAATTTCCTGGATTTTCTCAACAGAATATTGACTTACTCAAGGCCTTTAAGTGGAACACACTCTACTGAGGGTTGAGAGAAAGCTGACAATAGTGGCTTGCTTAGCTTAACTCCGTGGTTATGGTTGTGAGTTGTGGTTGCAATATTATGGTTGTGTGACTCTTTGGTTAGTATTCACTTTCTCCATCTTGGAATATACGTTTGATGAGGAAGGAAAAATGATCTCTGTTTTTATTTTTTTTTTATTTTTATTTTTTTTTCTTTTTGCGGTATGCGGGCCACTCACTGCTGTGGCCTCTCCTGTTGCGGAGCACAGGCTCCGGACGCGCAGGCCCAGCGGCCACGGCTCACGGGCCCAGCCGCTCCGCAGCACATGGGATCCTCCCAGACCGGGGCACGAACCCGTATCCCCTGCATCGGCATGCGGACTCTCAACCACTGCGCCACCAGGGAGGCCCTGATCTCTGTTTTTAACTTGTCACTGTAGCCTCAGTTTGAGCACAGTGCCTTCCAATTAGCAGTTAGTCAATGGTTTATTTGTAGGGGAGTGAATGTGTGTATGTGTGAGGGAGAGAGAGAAGTGGGGCAGAAACGGAGAGGGGAATAGACAGCCATAGGGACAGGGGAACAAGTCCATATTGCAAAAGAACAGGACAATATTTTCTGTGAGCAGAATGCTCAGAGCCTGTGTACTGTGTTCTTTTCTACTTTCTCAGGTTAGATTTATCACTTCATAAATTTTCTTTATCTTATCCAAAATGAATCTACATTTTTTTTCTTATAAGTATAAAGAAAAAGATTTGGGGGGGGGGGAATTTTTAATGTCTCACTACAATTCAAGTACCATACATGTCTCTTTCTATTATTTGTATATCTTGAAAATATACCAGCATTATTTTCTAACACAAAGGAGGCACTAAATAAAATTTTTTCTTTGAAATATTGGTACTATAAATTATAAGAGACAGGAGCCATGTTTTTTTTTATTGTATTATTTTTTTATTAGTTTCTGCTTTATAACAAATTGAATCAGTCATACACATACATCTGTTCCCACATCCCTTCCCGCATGCATCTCCCTCCCTCAGGAGCCATGTTTTCACAGCTCTGTTTCTTGAGCACCCAGCCCAACGGTATTGTGGAGATGGAATAACAATCACCATGAGCCCAGGTCACTGCTGACAAAGGGACTTGCTTTCTCTCTAAACCATTTGACTTTGTTGGTGCCCAGGGCAGGATGCTCCAAAATATGCCTCAGTGGAATATTACTTTGAATTAAAGTTACTGAAGAAATGACTGATGCAAGAGAGACACACTGACCTTCCTATCTGTCTCCATGAAAGCAGGAAATTAATATCTCATGTGAATGGTGCCCTCCCTGTACCAGGAGGTAGAAAGACATCATTAGCACCAGAGATAGGGAATGCAGGGTCAAGAAGGCTGTATAAACCTTGTTACTTCTTTAACTCAAGAAGGTTGGCAGGGACATTTCTTCCTCCTCAACAGCTGACAAGACAACCAGGAGGCTGGCTAAACCCTGCTTCCCACCACAAGACTGCTGCAGCTGAGAGATCCTAGGACACATGACAAAGGCCAGCAGAAGGTAAAATTTCTTATCTCCTCAACTTCCCAGGCCTGTAAGGTCTGGTGGGAGGGAAAGTGCTTAAGAGTCTCCTTTTCTCTATCTCTAAATTTAGATTAGCAGAAGAAAATACTTATGGAGCAAGATCCTTGTGACATAGAAAATCTGGTTTTTGGAAATGAGTAATCTCGTCTCAGTTTTTCTTAATCCTTTCCTCCCAGAGATAGTCACTGTTTTTCTTTGTCTCTGTCTCCTGAGTCATGTTTCATAAGAAGAAAGAACCATAGGGCAGAGTACAGGCATAGGCCCTATAAGCTTGCTGTTGGAGACAGCCTCACAGACTGGTGAGTTAACAGTTCTCTCCAGTCCAGTGCCTATTAAGACAAACGTTGCTGTCAGTCCTCTATATAAAAACTGGATGAGATTTTTCCTTCTGTATTTTCCTCTGTCCTGAGAGTTTGGCTTTTTGTCCAGTGAGAATATTCTCTCTGGTCTCCACCATCTGGATGGTGTATTTACTGGGGTGCATCTGGTAACCAGTTGAATTGACTGGGGTTCTGAGACACAAAGTCATAAACAGCACACTCTAGTCTTGTTGTGCCAGCTGTCAGAGGAGTTTGTCCTAAGGGGACCCAGTCCATAAGGGGCCTTTGTTGTTTCAACCTTCATTACCTTGTAAGTGTTGAAAAGTCCCATTCCAGCAGCATATGCCTGATGTCACAGATTAGTAGGTTTGGGATCAGAGGTGCCTCAAATTCCCAGGAGAGACCAGGGACACAGTTTGCATTATACCACCCTTACTGCCTGTGCAATGAAGGCCTTTGCTTTCTTAGATTATCCTTGGAAATGAATTTTCACATTATAGGGGCTATACCATCCGTGCCCTCTCCATCTGAAAGTATGCTTATTTCATCCATGGTAAGGATTTATTCTAAGCCTGAAAAGTTACCTCTGGGTCGTTCCATAAAAAGCCTTACTGATTTGAGTCACTATTTGAAATTAATGAAAGGTCTTACTCCTCAATGGCCAGATGATGGCTCCTTTAAATTTGCTGTATTTAAAAGATTACCTTTTTGAGAGCTCTCATCATAAACAGCTGTCATATTGGTATTTATGGAAGGATCAAATTGAAAGGAAAAATAATGTATAACAGCTAGCCTTAGGGAATCGTTATTAAGATGAAATAAAAGAAATTAGACTTAAAATAAAAATCCAACGTGAATTCCCCTTTTTAAGAAAAATTTTAAAAATTGCCCCATCTCCTCAGCAATTCCTTAGGCCCTCCTACAAATAATTAGGAAAAGATCAGTTGGAAGCCAATATTCAAGAGCTAATAGAAACAATTATCTTTGTCTTCCAAATCTCTACAAAACCAGAAATGCAACTTAGGAACAAGTCAAGGCCCATTTATCTTCACCAACCCTGAAACCTATTCTTCTCAAATTCTTGTAGATATTATAAAAGTTGAGGATAATTGGAGCAAAATTGTCCTGTACTTAAGAAGAAAAAGTTTTTAAAATAATAATTACCCTGAGATTTATGATAATAGAAAAATACACTCCAAAACTCACAGAAGAAAATTTACATTTTTTTCTCTGCCCCTTAAAGTTAAAAATCTTACCATGTCTTTGAAATGTAAACACAGCCACATTGCCTGAGACTGAGCCCAGATTATCTCAATTGTTAGAACCTGAAACTAAAATTTAAAGAAAAAAAAGGAAAGAGGTGTTTTTTTAAACAAAAACCACCAAAAAAACCCTCTCTTGCTCAAACTCTAAATCACAGTCTCCTTAAAATTGTTTATCAAGGGCAAGTACACTTAAAGGGCAAGAAGACTTAAAAGTCTTCTCCATAACTAGTAAAAGACTGTAGCTATCTGAGTGAGTAAACTTAATTTATTCCAACAAGCAATCTAAAAATTCTCAAAAATATAACAAAAACGAGTACAGATATTTTTCAAATTCACATGATCTTGGATAATTTTTGGTAAGTAAAATCCAGTTCAGGTTTAATGGTTTAATTAATACAGACATATCTTAAGAGTTATCAGCATTAAGTATACTAGCTTTATGCTAGGTAGTTTTACTAAAAGTCAAATAAGCTCATGTTATCTCTTTTACAAAATTTCTCAGAAAACAGTAATAATAATAATAATTTAAGATGATGGCTAACACTACTTTAACATCTTATGAAATTGTCATGAGTAATCTGAGTGATTGTTAAGAACAAATTAATTAAATAGACATAAGATAAGAATTCTTTTAGGTAAACTTTTTTTAGCAATAATTGTTTTTGCTATGTCAACTTAAATAGTTTTCTAAATGTCTTTGATAAATTGTACCCTTAGAGTTTTGCTAAGCTAAATTAAATGAATTGAATGTCTAAATCATTTCCAACTAAGACAAAATACTGAAATATTAATTGCTGAACGAGTCTAAGTTTACCTACTTTTGACCTCTTATTACACACTAAATATGTTTGGTTCTATTAGTAAACATGTCTTGTGCTTCATTAAAAGCTTGCACTATGAAGTAGAATATGTTTCTAGAAATTATGAAATGTATTTATAAGTTTGCCAAGCCACAAAATACTTACACAGTTAATAATTTTTAACTTTATCTTTACAAAAAAATTAAAGCTTCAAAGGATTAAGAATTGTAAATAATATATGTGGTTAAAGCTACTAGGAATTATAAGGAAATTAGAATATGTTTTGGGGTAAGAAAAAGTGTAAGCTATGGAGATGTTTTTGTTCATATAAAAACTTTGTTAAGTGATTTTTGTCCTAAAGCTGGTAACTTCTAAATGGGAAGGAGAACAAGGGACAAGTCAAAATGGGCAGAGAAATTTGTAAGAGGTTTGTTAAAAAGGAATCTTTAGAAAGGAATTTTATGTGTAGTCAGGTCTAAGATTGGAATGAATTTAATAAAGTGATTGAGTTTTAATATCCAAAGTAAGCTGGTAGAAAATTAAAATTAGTTTTTTCTCTCTTTTTGCAAAATTTTCTTAATTACTGGTCTGCTCTTAATGAGAAATTGTAAACAAAGACTTTTTTTTACATTTAATGTAATCTGTCTAGCAAAACAAATATTGTACATTTTGTCTTGATGAGTCCTTGATAATTTTGAAGAAAAACTGAGTGCTTTCAACATTAAAAGAGCTAAGTCTTTTTACACTATTTAACTATCTGTATTTACATGTGAATCTTTGTCACTTTGATTAAATTGATAACTAAATATTAATTCACAGTGACATATGATCATATTTGACAAAGTGTTTTAAAACATTTTTATTTTTGAAAAAGTAGATTTTCCCCCAAGTCAAATTCTAAATGAAGTCTTATTGACCTGGAAATAATGTTCAGGTTTTCCAG
This sequence comes from Mesoplodon mirus, assembly GCF_964341445.2. NCBI lineage: Eukaryota > Metazoa > Chordata > Mammalia > Artiodactyla > Ziphiidae > Mesoplodon > Mesoplodon mirus. The sequence goes on along the minus strand of NC_138976.1, from coordinate 200,137,681 downwards.
AGGCCCCTTGGAACACCCTCAAAGATTTGTTTTATCTTATTAGAAAAGAGAGCTATGAAACTCATTAGGCTTATTTGGTATGTTACTTACGTGGGAAGCATTGCTAAATAAATGATCATAAACTCTAGGTTATATCATAAGGGTGAATGTTATTAATATAAATGTTCTAGAAAGTATATGAAATTCCTAAAATTGGATATGTCCTAGTATAATGTTATCAGTCATAATTCTAGTTATTATCTTAAATGTTTTGTGTCACAGAGATAAATTTTCTTGTCAATTCCATTAGAATGAATCAAATTTTTAGTAATGGATATTTGTCTTTTATTACTTAGACAATGGTTTTACTCAGATGCTTTTACAAAAGCTTCCTGAAAATGTGTTTCATGTTCAGAGAAATTCATGGAAAAGGATCTAACAAGTATTCTAGAACACAAGTTTCTGATGAATTTCAAATCATTACACTGAACTGAGTAAGAATTTACAAAACCCTAATGGAGAAATTGATGGTTTCATAAAACTTCTAACAAAAGATCAAACAAAACAAGAATTAATTACATGGGACTAAGTAAACTGAAGAAGATGGTTATAATATTTTATTATTTTAAAAATAAATTTATTTAGTTTATTTATTTTTGGCTGCATTGGGTCTTTGTTGCTGTGTGTGGGCTTTCTCTAGTTGCAGCGAGTGGCAGCTACTCTTCATTGTGGTGCGTGGGCTTCTCATTGCAGTGGCTTCTCTTGTTGTAGAGCATGGGCTCTAGGTGCATGGGCTTCAGTTGTTGTGGCTCGTGGGCTTTAGTAGTTGTGGCTCATGGGCTCTAGAATACAGGCTCAGTAGTTGTGGCACGTGAGCTTAGTTGCTCTGCGGCATGTGGGATCTTCCTGGACCAGGGTTTGAACCCATGTCCCCTGCACTGGCAGGCAGATTCTTAAACACTGTGCCACCAGGAAAGCCCCATTTTATGATTTTTTTTTCGTGGTACGCGGGCCTCTCACTGTTGTGGCCTCTCCCGTTGTGGAGCACAGGCTCCGGATGCACAGGCTCAGCAGCCGTGGCTCACAGGCCCAGCCACTCCATGGCATGTGGGATCCTCCCAGACCAGGGCATGAACCCGTGTCCCCTGCATCACAGGCAGACTCTCAACCACTGCACCACCAGGGAAGCCCTATGATTTTTAAATTTGAAACATTGCTGGTTTTATTTTTTTTAAGTTTGGTTTCTCCAAATGTAGGAAAATTTGTTTTTCTCTCTTAAGCTTAGAGCAGTTTGGTAAATTATACCCTTGTAAGCAAAATTGAATCATTTGTCTTTTTCTCCCTACCCGATTCCTCCAGAATTCAGAAGCTTTCAGTGAACATTTTTATTTTCTTGGCAATATAGTTATTTGCATAATTTCAATAAGAATCTGTTCTCCTTATAATAGCACATAATTGCAAACATTGATTATATTACTAAAGTTTTGCCTAGAATGTCATATTTGAGAGAGATATACATAAACTTAGGTTTGACCAAACAGCTTTAAGAAACTAAGGTTGACTTCATGGAGCCAATAAAGCCCCTTGGGAAAATAGTGTGGTACCTTGCTTAGAGTTCCCAGAAGCCTTACTAGTTGAGTAAGGAAGGTCACTTCCTTGCAAATGAAAGAACCTCAGAATATTTGGGGGACATTTAGGAGAAGAATTCACCCAAATCTATAGATGTCAAATGATTGGCTTGGCTTCTTAGCCTCAAGGGACTATTAAAAGTTTAATCTGGAGATTCCTTATAAAAAGTTCCAGCAAAGCAGATTTAAAAGAACCTATATGGGAGATTTCCCTCTAACCCTGGAGATATTCTGCAGAGATAGTGGTTGACCAGAGGTAAAGCCTGAAGTCCTTCATGAATTTCAATCAAAATTGAACTTTAAGAAGCCAGAACTCCTCACAGTGACATTCAGGAGAGAGGGTAGAGACAAAGATGGCAGAGTAGAAGGACGTGAGCTCACCTCCTCTCATGAAACCACCCAAATCACAGCGAACTGCTGAACAACCATCAACAAAAAAGACTTGAACATACAAAAAAGACACTCTACATCCAAAGACAAAGAAGAAACTACAACTAGATGGTAGGAGGGGTGCTTTCATGATATAATCAAATCTCATACCTGCTGGTGGGCGACCCAGAAAGTGGAAAATAATCATCATATCACAGAGGTTCTCCCACAGGAGTGAGAGTTCTGAGACCCACGTGAGGCTCCTCAGCCTGGGGACATGGCAATGAGAGGAGGAGATCCCAGAGCATTTGATCTTGAAGGCCAGTGGGACTTGAGGGCAGGAGCTCCACAGGATTGGGGGAAAGAGACTCCGCTTTTGGAGGGTGCACACAAGGTTTCATGTGTACTGGGACCCAGGGCAAACCAGTAACTCCATAAAAGCCTGGGCCAGACCTACCGAGGGTCTTGGAGGGTCTCCTGGGGAGGAAGAAGTTAGCTGTGGCTCACTGTGGGGGCAAGGACACTGGTGGCAGAGAACCCAGGGAATAATTTTTGGTGTGAGCTCTCCTGCAGGTCACCATTTGGGCACTGAGACCTGGCCCCACCCAATAGCCTGCAGTCTCCATTCTGGGATGCCTCAGGGCAAACAACCAACAGGGTGGGAACACAGACCCTCCCATGAGCAGACAGGCTGCCTAAAGTTATTCTGATTCCACAGCCACCTCTAAACACCACTTGACACAACCCTGCCCACCAGAGGGAGAAGACCCAGCTCCACCCACCAGTGGGCAGGCACCAGTCCCTACCACCAGGAAGACTGCACAAGCTCCTGGACCAACCTCACCCATCAGGGGGCAGGCACCAGAAGTGAGAGGAGCCATGATCCTGCAGCCTGAGGAAAGGAGGCTACAAACACGGAAGACAGAGAAATGTGTTCCAGATAAAGGAACATCATGAAACTCCAGAAGAACAACTAAGTGAAGTGGAGATAGGCAATCTTCCTGAAAAAGAATTCAGAGTAATGATAGTAAAGATGATACAAGTAACTGGAAAAAGAATGGAGGCACAGACCAAGAACATAGATGAAATTTTTAACAAAGAGCTAGAAGTTTTAAAAAACAAAGGGAGATAAACAATAACTGAAATGACAAATACTCTACAAGTAATCAATAGCAGAATAAATGAGGCAGAAGAATAAATAAGTGAGCTGGTAGACAGATTGGTGAGAATCACTGCTTTGGAACCAAATAAAGAAAAACAATGAAAACAAATGAGGACAGTCTAAGAGACCTCTGGGACAACATTAAATGTGCCAACATTCACGTTATAGGGGTCCCAGAAGGAGAAGAGAGAGACAGAGGGGCTGAAAAAATATTTGAAGAGATAATAGCCAAAAACTTCCCTGACATGGAAAAGGAACAGTCACTCAAGTCCAAGAAGCACAGAGAGTCAAATACAGGACAAACCCAAAGAGGAACATGCCAACACACATGAATCAAATTGACAAAAATTAAAGACAAAGAAAACATTAAAAGCAACAAGAGAAAAACAACAAATAACATACAAGGAAACCCCAGTAAGGTTATCAGCTGATTTTTTTCAGCAGAAACTCTGCAGGCCAGAAGGGAGTGGCCCAATATATTTACAGTGATGAAAGGCAAAAACCTACGACCAAAAGTACTCTACATAGCAAGGCTCTTATTCAGACCTGACAGAGAAATCAAAAGCTTTATAGACAAACAAAAGCTAAGAGAATTCAGCACCATCAAACCAGCTTTACAACAAATGTTAAAGGAACTTCTCTACATGAAAAAGAAAATGCCACAACTAGAAAAAATGAAAATTATGAATGGGAAAGCTCACCATTAAAGGCAAACATACAGTAAAGGTAGGAAATCATCCACTCACAAATATGATATCAAAACAAGCAATCATGAGAAGAGCAGAGTACAAATGCAGGATGTTGGAAATGCATTTGAAATTAAGAGGCCAGCAACTTAAAACAACTTTTCGTATATATATATATATATATATATATATATATATATATATATATATACACTCTGCTATATCAAAACCTCATGGGAAATGCAAACCAGAAATCTACAATAGATACACAAAGAAAAAGCAACCCAAATGCAACACTAAAGATGGTCATCAAACCACAAGGGAAGAGAACAAAAGAGGAAGGGAAGAAAAAAGAATTACAAAAACAAACCCAAAACAATGAACAAAATGACAATAAGAACATACATATTGATAATTACATTAAAAGTAAAGAGACTAAATGCTCCAACCAAAAGACATAGACTGGCTGAACAGATACAAAAGCAAGAACCATATATATGCTGCCTACTAGAAACTCACTTTAGATCTAGACACCCACACAGACTGAAAGTGAGAGGGTAAAAGAAAGGTATTCCATACAAATGGAAATCAAAGGAAAGCCAGAGTAGCAATAGTCATATCAGACAAAATAGACTCTAAAATAAAGACTGTAACAAGGACCAAGAAGGACACTGCATAATGATCAAGGAATCAATCCAAGAAGAATATACAACAATTGTAAATATATGTTAACCCAACATAGGAATGCCTCAATATATAAGGCAAATGCTAATAGACATAAAAGGAGAAATTGACAGTAACAGAATAGTATTGGGGGATGTTAATACCCCACTTTCATCAATGCACAGATCATCCAGACAAAATCAATATGAAAACACAGGCCTTGAATGACACATTAGACCAGAAGGACTTAATTGATATTTAGAGAGCATTCCATCTGAAAGCAGCAGAATACACATTCTCCTCAAGTGCACAAGAAACATTCTCCAGGATAGATCACACGCTGCGTCACAAAGTGAGCCTTAGTAAATTTAAGAAAACTGAAATCATATGAAGCACCTATTCCAAACACAATGCTATGAGATTAGAAATCAACTACAAGAAAAAAACTGTAAAAAACACAAATACATGGAGGCTAAACAATATGCTATAAGCAACCAATGTATCACTGAAGAAATCAAAGCAAAAATTAAAAAATACCTACAAATGAAAACAAAAACATGAAGATCCAAAACCTATGGGATGCAGCAGAAGCATTTCTAAGAGGGAAGTTTATAGTGATAAAATCTTACCTCAGGAAACAAGAAAAATCTCAAATAAACAACCTAACCTTATACGTAAAGCAACTAGACAAAGGAGAACAAACAAAACCCAAATTTAGTAGAAGGAAAGAAAACATATAGATCAGAGCAGAAATAAATGAGAGACAAAGAAAACAGTAGGAAAGATCAATGAAACTAGAAGCTGGTTCTTTGAAAAGATAAACAAAATTGATAAACCATTAGCCAGCATCATCAAGAAAAAAAATGGGGAGAGCTCAAAGCAATAAAATTAGAAATACAAAATAAGTTACAATGGACACCACAGAAATACAAAAGCTCATAAGAGACTACTACCAGAAACTATATGCCTGTAAAATGCACAACCTAGAAGAAATGGACAAATTCTTAGAAAGGTATAACCTACGAAGACTGAACCAGGAAGAAATAGAAAATATGAACAGACAAATCACAAGTCCTGAAATTGAAACTGTGATTAAGAAACTCCAACAGGGCATCCCTGGTGACGCAGTTGTTAAGAAACCACCTGCCAAGGCAGGGGACACGGGTTCGAACCCTGGTCCAGGAAGATCCCACATGTCACAGAGCAACTAAGCCCGTGGGTCACAACTACTAAGCCTGCTCTCTAGAGCCCACGAACCACAGCTGCTGAGCCTGCATGCCACAACTACTGAAGCTCACGTGCCTAGATCCCATGCTCTGCAACAAGAGAAGCCACCACAATGAGTAGCCCATGCACCGCAATGAAGAGTAGCCCCCGCTTGCCACAACTAAAAAAAGAAAGCCTACATACAACAACAAACACCCAATGCAGCCAAAAATAAAATAAATAAATAATTTATTTTTAAAACTTTATTAAAATTTATTTAAAAAAAGAAACTCCCAACAAACAAAAGTCCAAGATCAGATGGCTTCACAGGTGAATTCTATTAAGCATTTAGAGAACACTAAACACCTGTTCTTCTGAAACTATTCCATAAAATTTCAGAAGGAGAAACATTCCCAAACTCATCCTATGAGGCCATAATCACCCTGATACCAAAACCAAACAAAGGTACTACAAAAAAAGAAAAAATAAGTCAATATCACTGATGAACATGGACTCAAAAATCATTTACAAAATACTAGCAAAGTGAATCCAACAACACATTGAAAGGCTCAGACACCATGATCAAGTGGGATTTATCCCAAGGATGCAAGGATTTTTCAATATCCACATAACAATCAGTGTGATACACCACATCAATGAATTCAGTAAAGTCACAGAATACAAAATTAATACACAGAAATTTCTTTCATTCCTATACACTAAAAACAAAAGATCAGAAATAGAAATTATGGAAGGAATCCCATTTACCATCACATCAAAAAGAAAAAATACCTATGAATAAATCTACCTAAGGAGACAAAAGACCTGTACTCTGAAAACTCTAAGATGCTGATGAAAGAAATCAAAAGTGACACAAACAGATGGAGAGATATACCATGTGCTTGGATTGGAAGAATCAATACTGTCAAAATGACTATACTACTTAAGGCAATCTACAGATTCAATGCAATCCCTATTAAATTACCAGTGGAATTTTTTTTTTTAGATTTTTTTCATGTGGACCACTTTTAAAGTCTTTATTGAATTTGTTACAATATTGCTTCTGTTTTATGTTTTGATTTTTGTTTTTGTGTGTGTTTTTTTGGTTGCATGGCATGTGGGATCCCAACTCCCTGACCAGGGATCGAACCTGCATCCTCCTCATTGGAAGGTGAAGTCTCAACCACCGGACCGCCAGGAAAGCCCCCACCAATGGCATTTTTCACAGAACTAGAGCAGAAAATTTTAAAATGTGTATACAAACACAAACCCCCAAATAGCCAAAGCATACTATGAAAGCAAAATGGAGTTGGAGGAATCAGGCTCACTGTCTTCAGACTATATTGCAAAGCTACAGTAATCAGTATGGTACTTGCACAAAAACAGAAATATAGATCAATGGAACAGAATAGAAAGCCCAGAAATAAACCCACACAACTATGGTCAATTAATCTATGACAAAGGAGGCAGGAATATACAATGGAGAAAAGACAGTCTCTTCAATAAGTGGTGCTGGGAAAACTGGACAGCTATATGTAAAAAAATGAAATTAGAACAATTTTCTAACACCACAGACAAAAATAAACTCAAAATGCATTAAAGACCTAAATGTAAGACTGGATATTATAAAACTCTTAGAGGAAAATCCAGGCAGAACACTCTTTCACAGCAGCAATATCTTTTTGGATCCACCTCCTAGAGGAAAGAAAACAAAAACTAAAATAAACAAATGGGACCTAATAAAATGTAAAAGCTTTTGCACAACAAAGGAAACCATAAACAGAACAAAAAGACAACCAACAGAATGGGAGAAAATATTTGCAAATGATGAGACTGACAATGGAATAATCTCTAAAGTATACAAATAACTCATGCAGCTCAATATCAAAAAAACAAACTACCCAATCAAAAAATGGACAGAAGATCTAAACAGACATTTCTCCAAAGAAGACATACTGATGGGCAAAAAGCACATGAAAATCTGCTCAACATCGCTAATTATTAGAGAAATGCAAATCAAAACTACAATGAGGTATCACCTCACACCAATCAGAGTAACCATCATCAAAAAGTCTACAAACTGTAGACTACAAAAATGTTGGAGAGGGTGTGGAGAAAAGGAGTCCTCCTACACTGTTGGTGGGAATGTAAATTGGTTCAACCACTATGGAAAATATTATGGGATTCCTTAAAAAACTAAAAATAGAACTACCATATGATCCATCAATCCTACTCTTAGGCATGTATCTGGAGAAAATTATACTTCCAAAAGAGACATGCACCCCAGTGTTCAGTGCAGCACTATTCACAATAACCAGGATATGAAAGCAATTTAAATGTCCATTGACAGATGAATGGATAAAGAAGATGTGGTACATATATACAATGGAATATTACTCAGCCATAAAAATGAATGAAATAATGCCATTTGCAGTAACATGAATTGGCATAGAGATTATCATACTAAGTGAAGTAATTCAGAGAAAGACAAATATCATATGATATCACTTATCTGTGGAATCTGAAAAAATGATACAAATGCACTTAATTACAAAAGAGAAACAGACTCACAGACTTAAAAAACAAACTTCTGGTTACTAAAGGGAAAAGGTATGGGGAGGGACAAATTAGGAGTTTGGATTCACATATACACACTACTATATATAAAATAGATAATCAACAAGACCCTACTGTATAGCAAAGGGAACACTACTCAATATTCTGTAATAGCCTATATGGCAAAAGAATCTGAAAAAGAATGGATATATGTATATGTATAACTGAATCATTTTGCTGTACACCTGAAACTAATTCAACATTGTAAATCAACTATACTTCAATATAAAATTAAAATTAAATTTTAAAAAAAGAGATTAAAAAAAGAAGTGTCTTCCAATGCAAGGACCAGATCAAAGAAGATGAATGGAATATTCCTACTGGGACGATTAGGAGGATAACACATCCTTGGTAGGTGCAGAGCCTGTTCACTTATCCTCTGACTTTCCTTATTCCCTTTCTCCACTACATCCTATTAAGCAGATAAAAACTTTGAGAAAGCTGCCTCTTCCTTCACCAATGCCAAGAAGGACAAACACAAAGAGCCATTTTCTGTCTGTCTTCCTCTGATGTTGCTTCTTCATGTTTGAGCTATTGGGAGGAGAGAGAGGCAATAAATTCTCTTAATAAAAGCAAAAAATAAAAATAAAAAATAAGCCTATATGGTCAGTCACAATCCTTGCTATACTTATATAAATAAGACCAATTTTACTGCATCTAGACTTATTTTGCAAACAAATTTGTCTTAATTTGGCTATCTTTGATAGAAATGAGGGTGATTTTAGAGAGAAAAATTATCTTTCGATAGAAACCAAAATACATATTGTGGATATTAGATTCTAGTGCTATTAATTTTCCTTGAAGTTTTGTTAATTACCTGAAAACTGGACTGTATCCTGAATTTTGCTAGTTTCCTCCACTACCTGACTACAACTCTCCAAACTAGTGTTTCCAAATTTTCTCCCACCCTTTTGACTTGGAATCATTGAAACTAAAACTGCCTTTTTTTCTGAAGTCCTGCATACTGAAGGTAGATATCTTAATATAAACTTCAGAGAAATCTCCACAGCAGCTCATGTTTAGACAGTCTTCTTCGTTCCTGTTGCTCTATGGACCACTCAGAAAGTTTACCTGAACATCTGATGGACATTCAAACTACAAAAGATGCTTTAACCCTGACATTTAGAGATATTTTCAACTGTCTACCCCCAGAACTCAAAAACTGATATGAAATTTGCCTCCATTATTAACCATTGTTTTTTTGTCTCCATAGCAATGCCTCTTATTCAATACCTGATTGCTTGTACAGTAAGCTTAACTTCTACTTGGAAATACTGCTTTGGAAGAGAAAATTAAGGTAAAATGATCATATGGATGGACTCTAATCCAATATGACTTGTATATTTATAAGGGGGGGATACTAGAACACAGACATGCACAGACTGAGGGGCAACCATGTGAGGACACAGCGAGAAGGTAGCCATCAAAGGAGAGAGACCTCAAAGAAACTAAACTTGATACTTTGATCTTGGACTTCTAACCTCTAGAGCTATCAGAAAATATATTTTTGTTGTTTAAGCCACCTAGTAGCCAGTGTGGTATTTTGTTATGGCAGCCCTAGCAAACAAATACAATCATTATTAGGGAAAAAAAATCATGTGCTTTGTTATTCCAGTAGAATGATTTTGACACTGATTACTTCTTACCATGAGATTACAAAAGACAGTGATAAACATTACTGTAGAATATATATGAGTTGTGTCCTATGAAACAAAGGTAGTTAACAAACACCTCTCAGCTGTAGATGATGCCATGTGTTCATCTGATCAGCAAGAGGACATGAGTGGAAGGGAGAACCTTTTCTGCTTCAGACAAGCAACTTCCTGGGTTACCCTGAGTATGACAAAGAGGGCCATTGCTTGGGGACCAGGTCTCCAAGCAGTCACAACAAGCCTCAGGAACCCACAAGAAAATTGTGAAGGAAGAATATTACTAGCCAGGCCCATATGAATCTTTTCCTCCCATCACTGTTCTTTTGTGAAAAATTCTTCCAAATACACATTTTTGTCCCAAAATATCATGTTGGACACTCGCTACTAGGAGCAACTTTTTCTAGCATCTCTGTTGGATGAATTTTCACACTTGCAAAATCACTCAGAAAAGAGTTCATCCGCCCAACACCTCCCCTGCACCAGTGTCCCCCTAAACAGCATCTGACCACAATATGAAGGAACTTACCTCCCAGGTAAACAGGTGCTTGAATGTGATTTAATTATCTCTGCATCCTCTCCCTGGTCTCCCTGTGAAATCTAGTCACCTCTTTGCATTAAAGCATTTCTGTGAGAAGCCCTGTAAGGTGCTGGCTATTCTCAAATCTGTCCTGCTGGTTTCTCTGAAGTGCCTAGAAGCTGTCCTCTCCACACACAAACTGTTCTGACAAACTTCATTTGAATGATTTGGATTTTAATTCTCAATTTGCTTCTGTTCCTAAGCCTTAAGGCTTTTTTTTTTTTACCAATTAAGAAAAAATCATCATTAAAAAAAAGACAAGGTTGGGCTTCCCTGGTGTCGCAGTGGTTGAGAGTCCGCCTTCCAATGCAGGGGACACGGGTTCGTGCCCCGGTCCGGGTAGATCCCACATGCCGTGGAGTGGCTGGACCCGTGAGCCATGACCACTGAGCTGGCGTGTCCAGAGCCTGTGCTCTGCAACGGGAGAGGCCACAACAGTGAGAGGCCTGCGTACCGAAAAAAAAAAAAAAGACAAGGCTACTCGCAGATCTAACATGCTAAGCTTTAACTTAGTACGTTCTTAGGACTGATGTTTTCCAAGGAAAAAACTTTCTTGTTTCCTGTGCAATAATAAAGGTTTGTTATAAAAGTTAAGTACAAAAAGTGAGAAAAAATAAAAATAGTGGTATCTTCACAGTTGAGTTCTTAACATATTTTCTGATATATGTAAAAAGAGAAAAATTGGCAAAATGAGTACCAACGTTTTTAAAAATAAGAATTAAGCATAAATCCCTGGATTTACCAATTTTATAAAATAAGAAAGTAACATTTTATAAAATACAATTTTATGAAATATGATTTTATAAAATTTGTTTAGCTAAGTAACAAATGATTTGCCCACAAAACAGATTTAGCAGGTGGAGTCCATGGGGCACATTCTAAAAAATAAATTTATTGACACTGTAAAGGGTTACTAGCATAAAATTGTGGTGGGAATAAAAAGGGCAGTGACCTTCGCCCTGAAGTTTAGGAGTGATCCCTGAATTGAGAGATATCTGAGTTGAAGTGGTCACTGGAAACAAATGGTAGAGATAAATCACAGAGGGCAGACTGTATCAATTCCAGCTTCTGGACTCAGAGAAGGAAGGAAGAGCGTCAGATTTCATTGCAGAGAATGAGGCTGAGAAACTTTAAAATCAGATGCTTTTTCCCAGATCCAGGGGGCCAGCTAATGCACAAAAATGCTTAAAGCCACATAGGTATGTCACCTTTATTTCCTAGAGAAGATGTTAGCATTTTCTAAATCCTCATCTACCGTGCCTGGCATGCATTATTTTATAGCTTTCTGGAAGTTTCATCAGCACCACTGGTATATCTGTGGTACGATGTGTCTGTGGAGAGTACAGAATCCAGGTCCGGGATGGGGGCAACGGACTCTTCTAGCTACAACAGTGAGTGGTACCCCTGCAATCTTGAGTAAGGAAGACAACTTGCCTTTGGGTGGGTAGTATTACAATCTGCATGTCTAGGGGCACAAATGTAAAGACCGACCCTGTTCTGGGAATGATTATGATTCTGACTGACCTCAAAGGGGTAATTATGAAACCCCTGGATCATCAGGATCTGGAGGTTCCCTACTTTTTCCATGGTGTGATCATGACAGAAAGTGTAGATATCTGGGAACATTTCCAGAAATGTCCTCCTGTAGGAGTTAATTATAAAGTAAATGTGTATAAAACAGAAAATAATATTGAAACCTATCAAGGGGAGTAGATCTTAAGGGTTACTATTGTAGATGGACTACTTTGGAAAAAATCTTTTTCCCTTGGAGTATTAAGAAGTCATCGCATAATTGCCATCTCTCCACATTTTGTTCTAGAGTGCCTGGTTTCTTGATATCAGTGTGAGACGTTTTAAATAAAAATCTATTTGTAAAAATCCAGATCTGTAATATGTTCTAAATATCATTATAGTGTCTTTTAACTATAGATTAAAAATCACTTCATTTTCAACAAAATATTTCGATGTAAACATCAAATGTTTTGAAAACAAAGGGGATCTGTTTTTGTTGTTTTCTCTTTTATCTAATATTTGTATCCATTTTGTCTGGGCATATTAAATGGTAAAAATATTTATAAGATTTGCACTAGGTGAATCTTCTTAAAAAGAAAATACGGAAGGCCACAGAGTCTGGGAATATTAATATCTTTTTAATAGATTGATCCCCCTTGATTTCTTATTCTGGAGTAAAGGTACAAGTTTTTCCATGAAAATTAGACACACAAATCATCTGACACAATATATGACAGATGGAAAATGGTTGATGGGAATTTTGCTTTAATGCACATTGTTCATTGTAATTTTGCCCAGCTTAATGAACTGTGAATTAATAATGAGGAGCAACACATTCAACGTATTATAGTAATAAAGTGCTTTTATGGACATTTTTCATGTTTCCAGACTTTCTTGGCCACCCTGAACAATTTTAACCCAAAGGATTAAAAAATAATCGCTTATTTAAGTGTGTTAAAATAGTCAACTTTGAAAAGGATATTTTCCTGTATGAACTTTTTCCTAATTGATTCCATTTTGTTCTGATCAGTAAACTTACCTGAGTAAGCTGCACTATTTAAAAAAATGTGATCTGATAGAGTATTAGATGACATACATGACCATAGTCCATTGTTTTCTGCTTCAACGACATAAGGGAGTAAAGTGAAAAATTAATAATTATACATTTTTTAATTAGGAGAATAGAAAAACTAAATTTCTTGTAGAAATAAGCCCAAAGAGTCCTCGTGTCAGCCCTGCTCCTCTTAAAAGACCGTGACGCTGTAATACCAATGGATAATCTGGGAGACAACCAGCTGTCATTAAGATAGATTTTACCAAGGCAAGGACAATAGGTTGCTTATTAGCAGTGAGAAATCAGTAGTCTTTTAGAAGTGTACCCTTTGGAAAGTGTGAGATATATAATAAATGAAAGCCTTTCATTATTCATTGTTATAAGCCAAATGTAGGTTAAATGTACACTACCTTCAATTCAGATATTAAGATATCCTTCCCTCAGTAATTTTATGAGGTAACATGTAGAATGTCAAGCATAGGCTAAGTCATATATTTTATAATCTTTCAAAAATTTTTAAAGCAATGTGTTAACCCTATAATGAATATAAAATGGATCCTAACTGCATGTCTTAGAAAATGTGCATTTCATAGAATTATTTAAGAATGAATCCTTAATAGCCCATCTTTTTAAGTATGTTAGCTGAACGTTATGATTATGTAAAATCATTTTAGGGCACTACTACATTTTAAGAAATAAAATAATATTCAGAACCATAATTTTGCAGGAATGTAAAATTTAAAACCAGAAATTTGACTTGTGAAAAATCCTCACATGATTATTGGCCTGTTAAAAAAATAAAGCAAACCTCACAAACCTAATGCAAGCTATTATGTGCAAAATAATGTGCTAGTTACACAGCCCTCTGGGAAGTGAATGTGAGCCCGGGTGCTTCTTTCTTGGTTTATTTCATTCCTAGAGTACCTTTGTTGCAGGTTTTTCTTATGTTCCCAAAGGAAACAAGTAAGCCATCTCAAGTTTAAGGTCTGTCCTCAATAAAGTAAAAAATGTGCCAGATACCATTTGACTGGATGATAACTAAAACTGGACAAATATTTTCTCTCACTGGAGACTGACAGTGTTTTAGTTGTGCTTAAAATTTGTGATTCTCCTAAAAAAAAAAGGGTACAAATGAAAACTTATGGTTACCAGGAGATAAGGGGGGAAGGATAAATTGGGAGATTGGGATTGACATATACACACGACTATATACAAAATAGATAATAATATCCTACTGTATAGCACGGGGAGCTCTACTCAATACTCTGTAATGGCCTCTATGGGAAAAGAATCTTTTAAAAAAGTGGACATATGTATATGTATAACTGGCTCCCTTTGCTGTACACCTGAAACTAACACAAATTTGTAACTCAACTATACTCCACTAAAAATCTTTTAAAATAAAAAAATAGAGTACTACATGCATTTCTAAGAAATAAACATTATTTTCTTCATTCTTCTAAAATAAATAAAAATAAAATAATGTAATATGTGATTTTCAAGCTAATGAACACCTAAGAAAGAAATTTGAAAATCTACATTTGGAATGTATAATTCTTTTGTTCAGAGGCAGTGACATTACAAAAGAACAAAACTTCTCAAACATTTCCCCATTTAGAGTAATGCTGACAATGAGTGTCTGGTGGATCTCAGAGGGGCACAACTGATAATATATTTATCATGCTGCCAGTTTGCTAAGTGGTTTCATATTCACTAAGAAAGACTTGTCAATGGATACTGAAGAATAGATGTGAGGTCTCTGTGAGGTCTTTGTGCCAAGTCTCTGTGTGTTGTCTCTGGGTGAGATCTCTGTGTGAAGTCTCTGTATGCGGTCCCTTTGGAAGGTATCTCTGGGAAATCTGTTAAGTCTGTGCTACGTTTCTGTCTGAGGGTCTGTGAAGCAACATGAGGTCCCTGTGTGAGGTCTCAGTATGTGATCTCTGAGAAAGGTGTTTGCGTGAGAAGTCTCTCTTGGGAGGTGTGTCTGTGAAGTCTTTGTGTATTGTCTCTGGGTCTCTCCATTTCTTTTTTTCTTTTGGTCTCTCAATTTCTTGTCTTACTGTACCCTATGGAAGACGGAGCAGCAAGAGAAGGGCAAAGGGACTTGCTTCTTTCTGTTTTCTTGCTGTTCCATCAGCATCACCTGTCTGTGGCACTCTCCCAGCAGGAGCCAGGGGGGTCCAAGTCCAGCTTCCCCATATTCCCAGAACTCACTTCTGGGTGCCCCTGAGAGGACCCAGCAGCAGCCAGGCTCAGGTCCCAGCCCTGTCATCTCTTTCCTCTGGGTACCGACCCCTCCCACAAGTCCTGGCTCCACTCTCACTGCTCTGCCTATTCTGGAGGCTGCCTTGGGAATTGGGGCCCAGAGGTAGGGCCTGGCTCCAGGGAGAAACCAGGGGTGTGAGCAGTCCTGTGCTCACTCTGCCCCCTCCACCCCAGGTCACAGCATTTCCACGTGTTGAGGGGCCTGACAGGGATGGGGGATGGGGTCCATTTCTGTTGTCATCTGGATCAGGGGCATCAGCTGGAACAGAAATCTCCACAATGAGAAAGACACCACCTGGAGCTGTGTCCACCATGCGCCTTACACATGGCAGGAAGCACCAAATCACTCTAGAGAAATTCCTCCTCATCTCCCTGCTTTTCCATATGGATGGGGGTCAGGAGACAAGAAAAGCTGTGCTAGAAGCAGATCAGTGGAACACCCCTGGATTGCACCCTGCCCCATCCACTTTGCACAGGTCACCTCCACACCACCACAAATCCTGTCTGATTGCTTCTTCACCTGCCAGGCTCTGGGGTGATCAAGGACTGGGAGACAGGCAAGGCTTACTACACAATCACAGGCCAGTCCCCACCTCTTCCCTGGAGCAGTCCTTGGGCCATGTGTTTATGTGAAGGTCACCAGACTAGGAGTCACATCCCAAGTTCCCTAGTCCTGGCTTTTACACCTATTGTTAAGTTATCCTTCCTACAAGTCAAGAGGTGATGATGTGTAAGCTTATTAAATATAGTATTAAGAGATTAACCTTCCCTGATTTGCTTTACTTCTATAAGTTTGACCTTCTGTTTTGACCTAAAGGTGGTTTCTCTAGGTCTGTGATCTTAGAGTTGGAATAGGGTAGAGATACTGGGGTGGGGTCATGATGAGCTAATGGACCCTTAACTTTTCCTCCCCTTTAGGCCTTTAGATGGTGGTTGTATGTCAGGGGGCTGCTCTTTCAGAATTGCACATTTATGGGAATCTGGTACCACTTTGCCTCCTTCCTTGGATCCAGTGATTTTTCTACACCTACATCCCACCCTAAATTCACAGTGTTTGACCATCAGATAGTTACTACCCACAGTCACACCCCTATTCCATTCATCCAAAACTCCTTCTCTGGGGTTAACATAGAGTGGAAGGTAGGTGACCCATGAACATAGCCATTCATTTATATGGGACTGGACTCAACACAGCCCTCAGCAGCCTCCCTGATACTCCCCCCACCTACACACACAGAGCTGGAAATGCCATCCTTGCTGCTGCTCTAAAGTCTAGGAGAAACAGAGGTGGGGGAGGGTGATGTTGTACATTTTATTATGCCTAAGCTAAAAGAGGGTCATAGGGCATATCTCAATCCCAGCCTTCATCAGAGAGAGAAGGAACTCTTAAGAGCAGATGTTGGATATTCCCTACCAAGAGATCCAGGGGCAAGATTTCTCCCGTTTCTGAACGCAGAGCCCATACTCTATTCCCCCAAAACTTCCATGCACTTGGCTCTGGCACTTCCTGGAGCCTGAATTGGAATGTCCGGCCCTATCGTGTAAACCTATCCACTACAGTTGCATAAAGTTCAAAGTAGCATAGAAGAAGGAGAAAGACTGGTTGAACCAGATCCTTGGGTGTGGGCTTCATAGGTTTTTCCCATCTCATTGTTAGAGTAATTTTGGTTTGTGTAATGACAGTATCATAAGGTGCAATGAAGGGACACGAGACAAGGAGCAAGCTTGTGATGCTACTGTCCACCTCCCTCCATGCCCCTCCCTTCTAGAAGACAAAGTGCACAGCACAGACAGCAGCCATTACACTATGCTTTTATTAGAAAATATATATATATATATATGTATATATATATGTATTGGGGAACATTAAATATCTTGGATGTGCTAATGAGAAAATCATTTTCTCTACATGGACTGAATTTTTACTTGGAGACATGTTTTCCTACTAAAGGGAAGACTAAAGAAGGATTTTACTGTCGAGCAGGCAAGACACCTCCCCAAAGATGACAATGCCTTGGACAGTGTTGATGGCGGGCTGGGGCACCTGGAATCCTTGTCCCATACTGGCAGGTACTAACTGGAAACAAACTCTTCTTGGGGGGCAAGGATGGGAGGCACCTTAGGCCCAGCTGCTCATCGTCGAACCTTACACTTTTCAAACTATGTTGGTGTCTGACTTCCCTTTCCCTGATAGAACAACTCTGGCCCTTGGAGGTGGCTTTATGACCGCAGGCTGTATAACCCATCATTCTCCCTTGCTCTGGGTAGGAGGTAAGCCTATGGTAGCCGAAACACCCACATACTGGGACTTGGAATTCCAGTTTGTGTTCATTTAACTTTGTGGCATGAAGTCCATGGTGAATTGCTCTTTTTTCTTCTGGGATCTGTCCAACAGCTGTCATGCGTGCCTGACCCTCAGCAGTCTCAGTCTTCAAGATTGATCTGCTTTTGACTGATCCGTGACTCTGGGCAGTGGCTGATATGGGCTTTTTTTTTTGCAGAGCATCTCGACCATTGACTTTTTTCTTGGGGAAAATCCACTTTAAAAATAGCCTCATCCTTTTTCTGAAGAGGCTTTCTGGAGGGTTATGTTTCTTCTCTGGCATGAGCTTGAGACATCTGCTCCCAATTGAGTCTGTTATTCCCCTGACCTGGGCAGGGCGGCTCATACTTCCAGCTTGAGAGGTCCCTAATTCTTTAAACCTTTCTTCATGCTCTCCTGGTTTATGCCTCCTACAGTCCTCTCTTTTGTAAGTAGGGGCAATCATCTTGCTCTGGCTCTTGCATGAGTCTTGGAGTTTTGAAGTTTTGGGCTCCTGCTGCCCTAGGTGTCTCCTTTGGGCTTCCATAAGGCCACTTGGCTCCTGGGAAGCTAACCTGTCTCTGGTGGGGACTCTCTGGGGATGGCACTGAGGCACCTGAGAAGCCAAGTTGTCTGCAGCAAGGAACCTGTGTTTGGGAAAGTCCTGAAGCTGGTTGTCTGACTGTACCTTTACTTTGGAGTTAAACTCACTAGCAACCTCCATGTTAAGGCATGGCTCACCTGGATGTTGGAAAACAGACAGTCTAGGTATTAGGAAACTTCTACTGGCCCCTGGCACCTCTAAACTCCTCATATGTACATTTGTGGTTTGGGATTTTGTCAACACTTTGGTTTCCAAGATAACACTAGACTGTGGTTGAAGAGCAGGAGACTCCTTGGCCTCCACAGCCTCCCTGGCCTCTTCACCTCTCAAAGATTGGGATCCTAAGTTCACCTCCATCACTGTTACCCTATGGCAGGGGTCTCGTGAGGCCTGGCCACCACTCTCCTCTCTTGGCTCATTCCTGACCATTGCTGAACTTGGACCTGGCTCTAGGCTGTCCCTCTTGACCCATTCCACACTCTCACTCTTCCAGGTTCTGCCCACAAGGCTGAGTGTGAGGGACTGAGAAGGTGGCCTGCCCTCCTGTCCAGTCAGAGAAGCCTTTGAGGGTCCATGGTAGTCAGCAGATGGAATCGCTCCCAGGGCACTCTGGATTTCCTTACACACAGTGGAGGGGACAAGGAGAGGCCTCTTCAGGGTAGGAACTGACTCTTCTGTTATCACCTTCTCTCCTGAATGAGCCTGAGGAGGTTTCTCCAGGAACTCAGCACACTTGACTGTTGAGTGGGACCCAGATACACAGGTGGCTGAAGGGGAAGTGGCAAACTGTAGAATGGTGGAGGGTTGGAACTTTTTCGACTTAAAGAGATTTATGGGCTTGAGGACCTTGAGGGGTAGGGTCCACCTGTGCTTTACCCAAAACCTTATAATACATGCTTCCAGCACCTCTCGAGTGTCTGGATCAAGGAAGGAAACCCTACAAGAGGTGTTCATGCAGGGTTCCCAACCCTTCAAGCAGTATCTTCCACAGGCTCCAGCAGGCACTGCTTTGCACGTCTCACCAGGAGGGTCTTGACCTGAGAGCTGATGAAAGTTGCCCTTGCCAGGAAGCCTCCCCAGGCAGCTGTAGGAGAGCAGATGGGGCCAGGATGGCTGGACAGGACAGGCAGGGGTGGGCACCTGCAGCCCAAGTACCCTCCTCTGCCCCCACACTGATTTCATAATGCTCCTGCTCTCCTTCACCCTAGGGCTTTAGTCACGCCCTCCCATGGCTCCCCCTCCCAGGGCTGGGGTCACATTAGAGGCTCTGGGAGGAAGGATGACCCAGGAGAGAAGGGGAAAGATTCTTTACCTTTGCAGAAGTGAAACCAGGTTGTGAGTCCCCTCCAGTTCTTCCAGGCAATCTCTGCAAGCTGGAAATCAGGAGACTGGGTCATGGTGGTGAAGGCAGAGGCCTAAGAGTCTTTCAGGAGGCTGAGTGCAATGGCCCTTTAAGGGAAATCTTTGGAGGATTAGACTCTGGAGCCCAAGTATCAGTGTCCAAGGCCACATGTCCCTGACAGTGATGGTAAGTCTCACTTGAAAAGGGTTTGTCCTTTGCAAAGTGCTTCCACGTTCATTAGGCTCTGTTAATTAGGCTCAGGCTCTGTTTCCTGAGGAATAAGCTCTGCCACTGGCATCCTCAGAGACCGTAAAGCTGGGCCCTCAGGACTAGGAGAGATGGAAGCTAACTCTCGTGTCGCGCAGGGCTGAATGGCAAAGGCTTACCTTTCAAAGATCCACTTTTCTTCCTACTCCTGCTCCTCCCCTTCAGCTTTACTTGATGCTGAGAGATAAGAAAAAGTGAGGGGCGAACACCCAACTCTCACTGTCCTCTATCTAGGCAAGCTGTGTTCATGAACAACATGACTTTCTACATTTAACTAAAACTCTGTGGGGTTTTTTCCCCTTTTACTTATTTTTAAAGTGGATAACAATATTTTCAGTTTTTCTTCTTTGAAGATTGCAAAGAAGGTATTTGTTTTTTTTTTTTTTTTGGGGGGACGGGTATTCGGGCCTCTCACTGTTGTGGCCTCTCCCGTTGCGGAGCACAGGCTCCGGACGCACAGGCCCAGCGGCCATGGCTCACAGGCCCAGCCACTCCGTGGCACGTGGGATCATCCCGGACTGGGGCACGAACCTGCGTCCCCTGCATTAGCAGGGGGACTCTCAAACACTGCACCACCAGGGAAGCCCAAGAAGGATTTTTTAAGTTTTAATCACCATAGGTTTCTTCTGTCACTGTTCCTCTGATCAAGAAACACACACATTCTCAGACCTAAATGCCCACGTGAGCTTTGTCAGATAGGATTCTGCTTCCCAAGGCCGGACCTCTGGTCCAGTCTCTTCTCTCAGGCTCTCAGGGGCTCAGCCCCAACACAGAGGAAGGTCTCACTTGAGACACCCGCTGTGGGAAGGTGGCTGCTGAACCAGGGCTCAGGGGTCAGCCTTCCTGCAGAGATTGAACTCTTAGTAATCCAGTCCTTAACCATTAGTCACTGCATTTGGGACTTGCCCTGGAGCCCTCTACCATACCTGAACTCCTGGTCTAAGATCTTAGGCTAGAAATCCTCATGCCCACTCTAACCCCTCTCTGGCCTGGCTTTTCCCTAGAAGGATGATGTTCTATACTTTTCTGAGAGTTCCCATCTCAGGAGTCTCTCTACGTGGTTTAGAAAAGTGGAAATAAGAATAAGAAAAAAAAGAAATAATCTCTGCTGGGATTAAGCCAAAGGTTTCTTACCTTCCTGATGTTTCTATGTTTCCTAGGTGGTGCTAAGAATAGATTACTCTGGAAGCAGTGGAGTAACATTAGGAAGAGCCCCAGTCCACACAGGAACCCAAGGATGAT
This sequence comes from Mesoplodon mirus, assembly GCF_964341445.2. Taxonomy (NCBI): domain Eukaryota; kingdom Metazoa; phylum Chordata; class Mammalia; order Artiodactyla; family Ziphiidae; genus Mesoplodon; species Mesoplodon mirus. The sequence goes on along the minus strand of NC_138976.1, from coordinate 200,116,555 downwards.
ATCAATCACCCAGGAAGTTGGGCTGGATCTCAGCCAGATAGCAACAATGTCTTTCAAAGAAAAGAGATTCTCCATCTTCTGAACTGCATTGCTGCCCTCAGGCAACAGAGCACTGGGAGTTCACTTGATGGCACAACCCCAGGCCTGCATCACAGAGCTGTGGCCTTGTCACAAAGGGCTCCTGAGTGTGGGGGAGGGGCAATAAGAGAAATAGGCTGAATCACTGCCCCTCCTTCCCTTCCCATCCACACCCACAGACACCTGCACCCTCCTGGGGCTTCCAGATCCCTCCTTCCAACTACTCTCATCCTGTCAGAGAGACCTTAGCCAATTTTCTCTTCATTCCATCTGGAACCTGGTTCCTTCATCCATTAGAGACCTTTACTTGAGGCCCACCAACTTGATAACTCTTGAACATCTTAAGCTGACCCTGGAAGACTGGCTGTTTCACAGACATTTTTACTCAGGATTTCCTTTGTCCTCAGCTCCAACTTTCCCACATCATGTTTGTGTCTTGTGTAAACCCAGGGATAGAACTTGAATTTCTTTTACACTTATTTAGTTTTGTGAATTTTGAATAGTGTATGTTTTGCCTCATTTTCTATCAGAGGGAACTACACACAAAAATTAAAATAATTTATTTTTCAAAATTCATAAGTATGAAAGAATTATAAATACTTATGTAATAGGGAAGAACAAATCTGCCTCCACATGAGATCTTTTTTACTTTAATCTTTATGCTTTGTTGCCTGAGCTAACTCTGTCCATCCCTGTGATCCAGGCTGGCTCTGCACTTTTTGTAAAACAATGTTGCCTAGAGCCTGAAATATATAGGATAGACTATTTCTAAGGCTCTGACTTTTAAGAGCCCATTCATGGAGATAAAAAGTTGCAGAACAGAGAATAATAATTGTTTTGTTGGACGTTTACAGGAACACATGACCTGACCAGGATCTGACCCATCTGGCCAGCCTCTAGAACAAAGGATCCAACACCAAGATATTTGCAACAATTAGTCACGCCCCTCCCTCACCTTGCCTTTAAAAAGGCTTTGCTGAAAGCCTTCAGGGAGTTTGGGGTTTTTCCCGGGCATGAGCCACATGTCTTCTTGCATGGCACTGTGTAAACCTTTCTCTGCTTCAAACTCTGATGTTTCAGTATTTAGCCTCACTGTGCATCAGGCACACAGACTTGCATCTGGTAACAGTTAAACCTTCAAATGATGTTTTTGTAAGTTTGTAGTGTTTATAATTCTGGAGTTAGTAAATCTTTAAACTGCACAAAAACTTTTGGGACACACTGCAAACACGCACACACACACGTACTCATGTTCCTTAACCAATCTAGTACTTTCAAATCCAATAATCCATACTTTTCTACTTAAAAAAAATCTTTCGGGCTTCCCTGGTGGCGCAGTGGTTGAGAGTCCGCCTGCCGATGCAGGGGACACGGGTTCGTGCCCCGATCCCGGAGGATCCCACATGCCGCGGAGCAGCTGGGCCCGTGAGCCATGGCCGCGGAGCCTGTGTGTCCGGAGCCTGTGCTCCGCGACGGAAGAGGCCACAGCAGTGAGAGGCCCGCGTACAGCAAAAAAAAAAAAAAAAAAAAAAAAAAAAAAAAAAAAATTTCATATGTTGTCTCAACCCAACTTCTTAGTTTGCAATGATAAGACAGTCCCCACTCTCCAGATAAATTTTGAAATATGTGGTCTTAATCCATTAGGGCTGCTATAACAATATACCATAGACTGTGTAGATTAAAAACACCAGACATTTATTATCACAGTTCTGGAGGCTGGGAAGCCCAAGATCAAGTCACCAGCATGGCCACCTCGTAGTGAGAGCTCTCTTCCTGGTTCACAGCTGGAGCCTTCTCTCTGTATCCTCATATGATGGGAGGAGGCTAGAGATATCTCTGGAGTCTCTTTCATAAGGCACTAATCCCATTCATGAAAGCTCATAAGCACTTTTGCACGGCCCCGCCTCCTATCTTTAAGAGGTAGGATTTCAACATGTAAATTTTGAGAGAACATTAACATTCAGACATGTGCACTCATTCTATACCCGGAAGCTAGGAATGGGTTAGGGTGAGCCAAGGTCCTGACCCTAAAGGGCTGTAGGGTGAAGAGTAGGACTAGGGGTCAAACCCTTGGGGCTGAGCCAGGTCTTGAGCAGCCTCTTCAGATATTCCTAGTGTGTTATGGATGTATTCTCTTTTCTGAGTGTGCCTTGCCTTTCCTGCCCCATCCTCCCAGGCCCCTGAAGCTTCAAGTCCAGCCTGAACCATATAGAAAGGGAGCTTTGAGTCTTACACAAAATTCCCTTATGACGCCGCTTTCTATCCCTTAGCAGTAACACAAGATTCACTGAAGGATTCACATGGTAAATATGTCTTAATGCCCCATGAGGGCTTTAAAATAATGTGTATTCTCTGCTTGTTGGTCATAATTTTATACAGTTTTAGTGGGAACGTGGGCATGTGAGTTTATTTGGCTATATTGCCATGAATGTGCACTTTCACAAACGTATCTCCTACATCTACTATTTTTCCTACAGTCTTTCCCTCCCATATGATATTCTCACCTTAATTCAACCTTTTATCAAAATTTAGACTTAGGTCTGTCACCATGTGGACATGCTTTGTAAGAAAATAGCTTCAACCGAGGAGGTCAGTGGAAGGCCTGGACCAGCTATCTTGGTTCCATGATAGTAAGCAAAGGATCGCAAACTACCAGGTTAAGCTTAAGCACAAAGCAAAGTTGATTTAAGCATAGGTACACTCTCAGAGAGGGAGAGAGAGAAGGAGAGAGAAAGAGCAGGCTGTTTCTGAGAACAGGCTATTTCAGCGAAGTGAAGCAAGCCCAAAGCAAAGTATATCGAAGCAAAGGTACACTCTCGGGATTGGGGGGGGGATGGGTGTACTGTTTCTGCAAATTGAAAGCAGCATTCCTATAAAGGCTTACGAGCGCTTTTTTTTTTTTAAAGAAGATGTTGGGGGTAGGAGTTTTTATTAATTAATTTATTTATATTTGCTGTGTTGCGTCTTCATTTCTGTGCGAGGGCTTTCTCTAGTTGTGGCAAGCGGGGGCCACTCTTCATCGCGGTGTGCGGGCCTCTCACTATCGTGGCCTCTTGTTGCGGAGCACAGGCTCCAGACGCGCAGGCTCAGTAGTCGTGGCTCACGGGCCTAGCTGCTCCGCGGCATGTGGGATCCTCCCAGACCAGGGCTCGAACCCGTGTCCCCTGCATTAGCAGGCAGATTCTCAACCACTGCGCCACCAGGGAAGCCCCTTACGAGCGCTTTTAAGGAGCATTTGGCAGAGAGGCGGGGGTGAGTGACAAGGATCATTATTTGATTGACAGTCCTGAGGTATGTATCAAGATTTCTGCTGCGCATGCTCTCATCCTTGAATCCCCAAGAAATGCCTACTGGGTGGGGGGAGGGGCAAAACCACATGTAATTTATTGTAATTATGGTATAATGAGTTTGGATTTACTATAGGTTATACGCCTGTCTGGTCTGGGCATGCACAGCCTGGAGAAGTCCCCTTGTGTTACTGTGCCTCTCTTTATCAGGATAAGCTGCCCACCACCAGACCATAGTTTCTCCCGTTCTGGGTGGAGTCAAGGGAGAGTCCCCAGATGGCTGCGTGTGACTCAATTTCTTCTTCTTGTCTTTCTCACCACTGTCACCTCCTTGCTGCTAATGTCTGACTAACTACCTAACAGGTCTTCTTTGCATTCATATTTGCTCTCTAAATTTTCTCTATTACTTTAATTTCAATATGTTTTGTTTGATGGGGTTTTTTTGGAAATTTAAAAATCTTATGATAACATTTACCTTGATTTATTTAATTATTGTTCTACTGTTATTGATTTCTGCCGTCTTATTTTATGCTTTATTTTCTACATTTTCTTTATTGTTTCTTTTTTTCCCTTCTTTGGCACCTTCCATTTTACAGGTCAAGGGTACTTATGTTTGTTTGACTTTTGGGAATTTTTAATATTGTAATGGTTTTATATCTTGAATTATGTTAATTTTCTCCTCAATTTCTTACCCGTGGATGAAAAATGTTCCCTGCCATATCAGTAGACAAAGGATGTTGCAGTCATCAAGTCAGATGTCAAAGCAGGAACCCTCAACTGTGCACCTTGAGGGGATTCGGGATGGAGAAAAACAGGGTACTGATTCTAGAGTTAAGGTGCACATCAAAGGAATGATTTCACGGAGCCCAGATTCTTTCATCTTCTCATACATAGAAAAGTGCTAAAGTCCTTAACTTGAGATGTCTAGTTTTCTTTAATTAATAGTAACATTTTGATGTTCTGACTACCTGGTTTTGGTTGACTCCTCTCTTAGGTCTTCTGAGCAGTTCCTCAGAGTGATCTGACAGGCTGTGTTCTGGGCTTAAGTCCTCAGAAAATCTGCCAAATAAAACATAATTCTCCTTTTGGATTGTGCATAGTTTTCAGTCAGCAGTCTTGGTAACCAATGAAGGGGCCCAGAGCAGACTTTTCTTCTTTGCTTGAACTCTATGTGGATCCAGAGTCCTGGCACCAGTAGAGGCTTCTTGGGCCTGTCCGCTTTCTCAGAGAGTCCAGACGAATTTGAGTGAGTATCTTCTGGTTCTTGGATCTCCAGTTTTGGTTGATGATCCTAAGTTGTATGCAGTGGTGTTCAACTCTTCTCTTGAGTAGTAGGTTATCCTTGAAACTTGGTTTCAAGAAGAAGTACCTGGGTCATCCTCAGTGAAAGACACTGGGAAGATTTTTACTCAGTTTAAACACTGAGAGCTTATCCTCAGTAGAAAAACACTGGGAAGACTTTTGCTCAAGTGGGTTAGCCTCACTTAAAAGACACTGGGAAGATCTTGCTCAGTGTAGACACTGTGTGGTTTATCCTCAGCTGAAAGACTGGGGAGACTTTGCTCAGGTGAAAGACACTGAGTAAAAGTTGGACTGGGTAATTAGGTGGAAGACTAACCTGTCTTCCTTGAATTGGCTACTTTAATAGAGTTTGTCAAAATAAAAGTGATCTTCACAAATTGAACTCAGAATGGGGAACTTAGCTTTCGATACAAAAGAAAAAGGAACAACAGATTTCCAGCCTCCAACGTATATCCTGGCCAGGTTTATGTCCATACAAAATTTACATTTACAAGTGCTTACTTACTTGGGACTTAAAGAAAATCTTGCCCTAAAAATGACTAAGATAGGACTCTTTTATTGCATATGCAGTTAAGTTAGAAAAAGCTGGCTCGATAAAAACATCTTTTCTGAATTCTGACTTCAAAAAAACAAAAGGCTTTCTAGGGGAAACTTGCATTTCTCTTCCCGTGTCTTTGAAATGTAAGTGTTCTGATATTCTTCTGTGTGTGTGTGTGTGTGTGTTTTGAGAACTTGGTCACTACCATCCAAAAGTACTTATATGGTGTACATTTGGCAGCCAGTCAAATAGAATGGGATTCTGAGTAGTCTTTTGTCTGACTTTACAACTCTCAGGGGCTTTTTGTGATCTTAACCTTCATTGTGTCAGCCTGTACAACAAAGACCATTACTTTCTTAAACTACTTTTGGGAGTAAACTTTCTGGATCTTATTTAGACAGCATCCTTTACACTCTTTTGTGGGGAAGCCACTTGCGTCTTATTGGTTTGAGTCACTATTAAGGTATACCTCATTTATGGCCAGATGATGGATCCTTCAAATTGGAGAAATTTCTAAATTGGTAAATTTTTAGAGAGCTCTCATTATAAACAGCTGTTTCATTGGCTCCTATGGGGGGGCGGAAATGCTGGAAATTAGTCATATAATGGTTAACCTAAAAACTCCTTTAGTTTCAAACAAACCCAAAAAATTGGTTTGGGAAACCTTATTTGTGGTCTCTGCTTCCCCTAAATGGGTCTTACAGATGCTAATAAAAACATTAGAATAATTATTGTTAATTAGGTTAAGTAACAGGGAAAAAAACTGAAGGAAAAGCCTAAAAACTTTTTCCCAACAAGGTGGAAATTTTAAAGGGACTTCTCCTAAATGAATAAGAAATCTTTAGATGGTTATTTTAAAGTGGGATAAATAAAACAGACATTAATGAGATAAATCAAAGATTGGATACAATACTGCCTAAGATTGGATGGGCCAAAGGGATCTCCTACTTGTCATCAACATTAAAGGGCCAGACCCAAACAAGTCTGCCCTATTTACCCCAGTTTAAAGTACATATATTTTATGACATGTAAATTTTATACACGTAAAATTACACTGAGATACCTGACCAACAATTACTTGGGGCAAAAGTTAGACCAGTTAATCAAGTTAAAAGATTGACAAAAGTGCCTGAGTCCCTTGGTTCAACCACTCTCTGGGGACCCCAGAGTCTTTTTAAAATTGGTATGTTTAGATGGGCATTGTGTAAGATAATTACCTCTCTTTTGCCTAATTATATTGTGTGGGATAGACATGTTTCACTGGGGAATTCTTCCCCTGCCTGATATTATAAGACGGCATATGAAGGAAATATTAATTAAACATACTAAAGGAAACCAGTGGGATTACCTGAGCCTATACAATATAAAGTAAGAACTGACAGCTAATATTTAAGGGATAATAAAAATAAATAATGGAGACTTTACTCTGGGTCTAACCTGTGCACTCAGAAAGAGGGTCTTTGTTGAATGCCTTATGCAAGTTTTGAAGGTATGATCAATTAAACCATAAAGTTCTGGACTATAGAATTCTGAAATTTCAGTCTAGTTGGAAATCTTCTCACTGATACAGAAAAGCAAGTTAAAGAAAACGTAGTTGGGCAAATCAATCTTTTAATATTATTTAGGTGACAGGCCAGTTCTTTGGGGAATTAAAAGCAACTGTCTTTGTCTTGCAAATCGGTACAAATCAGAAATGTTAATACAGACCACAATGACCTGAGACTGAGCCTAATTAGCTAAATTAGGTAGAACCTGAAACCAAGGTTAAAAAAGGGGAAAAAGTGGCCTTTTAAAACTCAAACGGCTGATTAGTCAGTCAAGAAGACGGAGGATTAGGAAGATGTGGAGTTCATATCTCCCCACAAATGCATCAAGAATACATCTACAAATGGAACAATTCTCCCAGAGCACCTGATAAACACTAGCAGAGGACCTCAGGCACCTGAAAGGACAAGAACGATCCCCATGTAAGCAGGTAGGACGAAAGAAAGAAGAAGGGAAAAGGAAGAGCAGATGAAGTGGGACGTGACCTGTGACCCTGGGCGGGGGAGCGGAGCTGAAGGTGAGAAGAGGTTCCCGCATCTGGGGAAGCAGCGGGGAGAGTAGCTGGGGCAGAAGGAGAAATTTGGTGGCTCAGAGAACAGTGCAGCAACCAGTCTGTGGCAGGCAGGAGAGAGTGAGGCCTACACAAGTGGTCTGGCCACAGCTCTGCATGCCCCAGCCGCTGGGGACCACTGGTGCACACGGGGGCTGAGTGTTGGAATGTGGGGTTTGAAGAGCAGACCCAGGAAGGGGAATGATGTTGGCTGTGAGGGGACAGCTCAAGGGGATAGGAGTGAGGAGCTCCACAACAAGGAATGCTCCTGGAGGAAGCCCAGACCAGCAGAGAAGCAAAGTGCCACTGCTGCGTGATGCACAAAGGGCGGGGCCCCCATTGCAGCCTCTCTCCTCACGCACTGACCCCTGCCTCCACAGGCACTAGGAACGGCCCCTGCCAGAGTGGCTCACGGGCCCCCAGCCATCATCACCTCAGCACTCTCCTGCTTGGGTGGCCCATTTGCCCAGCTTGCCACCTTGACTCCCTCCTGCCTGACAGGCTCGTACATCCCAAAGCCACCCAGCACCCTCTCACCTGGGCAGCCTGCCTGCCCTGATTGCCGCTTCTACATCCTCCTGCCTGACAAGCTCATGTGCTCCAGCAGCCTTGGGAGCAGACGCCAGTGGGTGGCCCACATGCAGAGATGGGGCTGAAACCACAGCTGAGTTCCAGGGGACATGCAACTAAGGAAGAAGAGCTGAAATCTCTCCTCATGGCTGTGCAAATCATGGCATTACACTTCCTCTGATGGCTTCCTAAATTCAGCACCTGGGAACATCCCAATGGACAAGTGCTCCTGCAGCTGAGACAGGTCTGGCTTTAGCAGCTGTGGGTTTTGTGGGCACATACATGCTGGGGTTTGGCCAGGCCAGAGTCTGAGCTGCCTCCGTATCTCACATAGTGGGTCCAGGTACATAATTACCGCAATCCTGGGACCTGACCTCAGTGGATCTGGGCCAGTGGCCTGGTGAAAATGATGCCTGAGTCACCAGGGCCAGTTGCCGCCATAACCATGGCTAAGGTGGGACTGAGAGCAGTACCAACAGCAGTGTACTTTGTAAGCCCACACAATGGGCGGAAAGGAGACAAAACAGAGCACACCCACAGGTGGACACCTCCAGAGGAGGAATACTCAACGGCTTCTGTCCCAGTGGGGGTGCTCCTGTCCTCCCGACCTCACACCGCAGATCAGAAACACAGCTAAGAAACAGACCTGAGGGCCTCTGCTCCAACGACTAGGGATCAGAACCCAACCCTGACAAGGCAGTGACAGCCACAGAGGAAAGGGAACTTTCTGCTGAATAAAAATCAATATTAAGAAAATCAACAGGAAAGATCAAACTTGGAAAATGTTTGCAATATCAATATCTGGCAAAGAACTTAGATACAGATGAAAGAATTTTTACACTTCAAAAATAAAAAGACAATCCAATGGGAGAAAATGGCAAAAATATATTTATGGATATGTTATATATATAAATATAAAGTATATGTATCCATGAATATATGCCTATTGGCTATTTGCATGTCTTCCTTTTATTTTTAAGTGCCTAATTACATTATATATATATATATATATATATATATATATATATATATATATATATATACACACACTATTACATATAAAATAGATAACTAATAAGAACCTACTGTATAGCACAGGGAACTCTATTCAGTACTCTGTAATGACCTATATGGGAATAGAAACTAAAAAAGAGTGGATATATGTATATGTATAACAGACTCACTTTGCTGTACAGCAGAAACTAACACAACATTGTAAATCAAGTATACTCCAAAAAAATTAATTAAAATATTTACATATATTGTATACAACATATATATTAAGTATATATAATTTATATATATTTAGAGATTGCTCCATCAAAGACGTACAAATTATAATTATGATGAGATACCACTACATACCACTATAATGTCTAAAATTTAAAAAACTGTTAATATCAAGTTTGGGTGTGGACCTAGAGAATCATGAATACATTGTTAATGGGCTTGTAGCATGAAAGCTTTAAAGTTAAATATACATTTACATATGACCAAGCAATTACCTAATAGTTCATACTTATCCAAGAGATATGAAGTCTTAGGTCACACAAATTTGTTCACAAAAATGTGTAACACCATTATTCATAATAGGTAAAACTGGATATGACCAAAATATCCAAGATTTTTTTTTAAACATCTTTATTGGAGTATAATTGCTTTACAGTGGTGTGTTAGTTTCTGCTTTATAACAAAGTCAATCAGTTATACATATACATATGTTCCCATATCTCATCCCTCTTGCATCTCCCTCCCTCCCACCCTCCCTATCCCACCCCTCTAGGTGGTCACAAAGCACCGAGCTGATTTTCCTGTGCTATGCGGCTGCTTCCCACTAGCTATCTATTTAACGTTTGGTAGTGTATATATGTCCATGTCACTCTCTCACTTTGTCACAGCTTACGCTTCCCTCTCCCCATATCCTCAAGTCCATTCTCTAGTAGGTCTGTGTCTTTATTCCCGTGTTACCCCTAGGTTGTTCATGACCTTCTTTTCTTAGATTCCATATATATGTGTTAGCCTACGGTATTTGTTTTTCTCTTTCTGACTTACTTCACTCTGTATGACAGACTCTAGGTCCATCCACCTCATTACAAATACATCAATTTTGTTTCTTTTTATGGCTGATTAATATTCCATTGTATATATGTGCCACATCTTCTTTATCCATTCATCCGATGATGGACACTTTGGTTGCTTCCATGTCCTGGCTATTGTAAATAGAGCTGCAGTGAACATTTTGGTACATGACTCTTTTTGAATTATGGTTTTCTCAGGGTATAGGCCCAGTACTGGGATTGCGGGGTCGTATGGTAGTTCTATTTTTAGTTTTTCAAGGAACCTCCATACAGTTCTCCATGGTGGCTGTATCAATTTACATCCCCTCCAACAGTGCAATAGGGTTCCCTTTTCTCCACACCCTCTCCAGCATTTATATGATACTGGCACAAAAACAGAAATATAGATCAATGGAACAGGATAGAAAGCCCAGAGATAACCCCACACACATATGGTCACCTTATCTTTGATAAAGGAGGCAAGAATATACAGTGGAGAAAAGACAGCCTCTTCAATAAGTGGTGCTGGGAAAACTGGACAGCTACATGTAAAAGTATGAAATTAGAACACTCCCTGACACCATACACAAAAATAAACTCAAAATGGATTAAAGTCCTAAATGTAAAGCCAGACACTATCAAACTCCTAGAGGAAAACCTATGCAGAACACTCTATGACATAAATCACAGCAAGATCCTTTTTGACCCACCTCCTAGAGAAATAAAAACAAAAATAAACAAATGGGACCTAATGAAACTTCAAAGCTTTTGCACAGCAAAGGAAAGCATAAACAAGACGAAAAGACAACCCTCATAATGGGAGAAAATATTTGCAAATGAAGCAACTGACAAAGGATTTATCTCCCAAATTTAGAAGCAGCTCATGCAGCTCAATATCAAAGAAACAAGCAACCCAATCTAAAAATGGGCAAAAGACCTAAGTAGACATTTCTCCAAAGAAGATATACAGATTGCCAGCAAACACATGAAAGGATGCTCAACATCACTAATCATTAGAGAAATGCAAATCAAAACTACGTTGAGGTATCACCTCACACCGGTCAGAATGGCCATCATCAGAAAATCTCCAACAAGATTTATATGGGTGAACCAGTTGTGGTATATCCATACAATATCATATCATACAGCAGTAGAAGGATAGAATTATGAGGAATGCAACAAGGATGAATCTCAGAAACACTATGCTGAGAAAAAAGCTAGACACACAAGAGTATGTACTTTATGTTTCTGTTTATATGACTTTCTAGAAAAGGAAAAATGAATCTATGGCGACAGACAACATATCAGCAGTTTCCTGTATCAAATATGGAGTAGAGAGTGACTGCAAAGAGGAAAGGGAAAACTGCAAAGGGGGGTAATAGGAAAATTGTCTACCTTGATGGAAACAGAGTTACAAAATATTTACATTTGTCAAAATTCATTAAAGTGGACATTCAAGTTAGTATATTTTTTATATTATACCACAATATATTTCTTTTAATAAAATTATTATGAAGAGTAGGTAAGTGGGCAAAGGACCTGAACGCCAGCTTTAGCTATGTTAGAGCTGTAAAATCAAAAAAATTTCAAGTTGCCCCTAATTTAAAAACCAAGAAAATGCATAGAAGTTGAGGAATAGAGATTTTAACTTACTTTAAGAGTGACTTTTCTAACAATTAGAGCCTCCTAAAAATGAAATAAACTTATTTTGAGTTGGCAATTTCTTTCTCAGTGAGGACATTCAAGTACAAGATGACGATCATTTTTCAGGTATGTTGTAGAAGTGCCTTAGAGATTGAAATTTGCATTAACCAATATTTAAGATGATTCAATAACATCAGAAAATATGCTATATTTATATATGCTCTTTTATGGTAGAGTTCTGTCTATAATGTTTTCTAAAATATCCTTTGAATTAATATTTCAATAGTAGTCTCCAGTGCTGCAAATGTAGGCCAGAAAGTTAGATCTGTGCACAGTCTATTTTTTAAGAAGCTTGTAATCTGGAAGTGAAGATAGACAAAATTGTTGTAGCAAAATTCAGTAAGTTTCATAATAGAGATATCCTCATGCTCTTATATGACATGGAAGCAGTGTCACATTCTTAATATGTCATCTTTTTCTGAAATACTTCAGTATTAATTTCTAACAATGATAATAATTAAGGCATGAATTATTTACAGAGATATACTAGTTATTCCTAAAATATTTGGAGATTGTTTTAACATGAAGGTATTTCTTAGAATACCTCCAGTAAAGTTCCAAAACGTGTCTTTCAAAACCTAAATGTGTTTGTACAATCCTGAAAACCTCAAGGAAAAATGTGAATGTTGCTGATTATCCACCATTTCAAGTTTTCTAGGCTTTGGCATTTTTCTGTAAGTATAAATAATTGACTATGAACTATGCAGAGAGTTGTTTTACCTGAATTTCTTTGAGATCCATCAGATGTGGCCATTAAAATGAGTCAATCTCCTCCATTACAACTACTCACTGTGCAGGCTTCTAGTCAAGCATTGGTGGAGATAGCGCAGCTCAATTTAAATGTAAAATTCAAGGTAATGTAAGTAAACAAGTTAGTCCTATCCTTTTCCCCTTACTTTCCCTTAGAGAGTTTTTGAAGTTAGGGATTTGTAAAATGAAAATATTAAACCAAATGTAATAGCAAAATGTCATTGATATCATTAGTGAAACCAAGCCCAGTTTCCATTTACCCCAAAGTATAAACTGCCTATCTGAGAAGCAGTTCAAATTTAAGTCATGTCAGATTGGTGGTCTTTCTGAGTTTCAGTTTGGAACTCTTATTTGAAGTCATTGTTTCATTCAAGAGCATCTCAATATCAATAGCAGGTTTTCTACTTCAGCAAAAGCCTTGATGTACATCAGTGCCATTGGGTCCAGAGGATAGCCTCTTTGTACGTTTTTTTTCTCCCAGTCTCACTGCAATGTTAAAGTCACTGATATCACAGAGCACATTTCTAATCCTAACTATATGCCCTAATTTTGGCAGAAATCCACTCCTCCACTTTTATGCAATGTATTAACAACCAGAAATTTAATTGTATTTGTTGAGACTGTAATATCAACGTGAAGCATTCCTTTTTTGAAGCTCAAATTCTTAACACTTGCTTTCCCCTTTGCAAGAAATACTTACTCCTTTACTCCCTTGTCCCCTTAGGCTACCTACGTCATACTTCAGTTAAGAAGACATTTCACAAGGGATGCCTTTCCTCATCCTTCCAGGTGAGAAAGGTTCCCTGTCCCATGGCTCATAGTACCCTGTCTATATTTACTACAATTAGTAATTATTCTTTAGACTGCAGGCTCTAAGAAATATGGACAATGCTTGCTTTTCCACACCTTGTATTACCAGCACCTAATGCAGTGCCTGGGACATAGTAGAAGTTCTATAAATATGTAATGATTGCTGAATGAATGAATGAATGAATGTGTTAGTAACAAGATAAATGCATAAATCGTATTTGTAAAGCACAATACAAAGTAATTTCATTAATATTCACCCACTTATTTGTACCTTTATACCCTTCTCTTCATTTATATATCTTAGAATTACTTTTAATTTTATCAGCAGGGATACAGGATTTAATGATGAAATTTTGATGACATGTATTAGAAATATTTGTGAGTGAGTAAGCACTATGCCATGGTGAGAGAGAGAAAAAAAATAAAAGCTATTGCTATATTCTTGACTCAAGTCATACTCAATATTATTTGTTACATATTATATTACACACACAAATGCATTCTCACTGGCATGGTATCACCTACATTATTATAATTTCCATTTCCTTCCCAATCCCTTTAAAGCCCATATCTGACCCTTAGACTTATTAAATTGCATTGTTTTAAACCACTTCTCCAATTTGTCAAGGTCATATTACGGTCATGTTGAATTTTGATCTTGACAAAGTATTAATCAGTCTTATCAACTAAAGAGAACTGTAAATGACTAAATCCACATGCTTTTCTATCATCCTAGACTTGATGAAAATATTAAATAGCCTCTGGCCCAGGATTGACCTCTACATATAAAACTTCTGTCCACTTTGGTTGAGGAGGAACTATAAATGAGTTTCATTGTTCTACCTACTTTGTTACCAATAAATAGGTCTCTGGTGCTGATCTATTTTTATAAATTTGTGAATGAATTCGATTTGTAACGTTTTTATAATATTAATATTTAATGTCTGATTTCAAGTCGTGGATGAAAAAATGCTAACATCAATGAAAACTACTACTTGCCCAAATAGATTAATAATAGTAAGAACAGTTAAAGTAGATTTTAAATCTACTGTCATGTTTATTTACTTTCCTGAATTGTTCCCACTGTGCCACTTCCTTACTTTCTGAATATGACAGGTTCATGCATGACGTCCTCCTCTAGATGCTGTGCCATTAAGAAATCTCACTGATTATAATAGGTGATCATCTATGATGGATAATAAATATGCTTGTGCATTTTCAATCACAAATCCATGTCTTGCACACTGAAATGATTTTACTTGTTGCTTGATCACGGGGACTTCTTCCTCTGAATAAATAAGACTTGACTTTGCCTCTTTATGCAGTCATCTGCTCACAGTTCTGCCTCTCTCCAGTAGACTGTGTCTCCTTACAGACAAATGAATATTCATTCATCTTTGATCCCCTTTGCTTAGCATGCATAGTAATTGTTCAACAAATATTTGTTTAATAAGTTAAACACCAATATGCCATGAAGTAGGAAAATCTGGAGATGTGAGTGGTCAAGATGGTGGGTGTGATTAAAGGACCCCTCTGAATTCTAAGAACAACATACTTAGGAGGGAATGCATGAATAATCAACGGGGCTGACTACTTGACAACTAGTATGTATTCAACTTTCAAATTCTATATTATAAGCATCCCTGAGTGTAAGTTGAAATGGCTAGACAGGAATTTTTGTTTTATTTTTTCTAATGAGGAAGCAGTGTAGGTCTCTATTCTCATGGCCTCTGTTGCTTCCTATGAATATTTCTCCAATATCTTGACATAATCATTTTCAGGAAGCCAAGAGAGTCCAAAAGAAAATGACAAACAACAGAAATTGCTTTCATTTTCTAGTGTTTGGAAAAACATAAAAATAGGTTTAAGTTTTTCAAACATACTTAGATTTCATGAGATTTTACTTGGTTTATAATCAATATGATAAGATGCATATATATGTATATAGAATCATCATTCATTTTAAATTGGAAATAATGTGTATCCCCATGGCTGATTTGCAAACTGTCAATAATAAGAACCAAGCTTATGTCCTCCTAAGTCTTTTGTAGCCCCATTTTAACACATTTTCTGAAAGTTATTTCACTTCAACCACTCTAGATACTTTCTAAAAAAACAAGAGATGACTTTTTAAAATTTTCCTTTCAAAATGAAAATATTAAAATATGCTACAAATTGGTGCAATAATGGAAGCTACAACTTACCACGTAAGTTTGTTTGTAATTGAGCAAAATATGTTCCAATAATTTTTGCATTGTATTTGCCTTTCTCTCTGTAATTACTAACCCTTTTTCTTTCACTATGGAATGTGAATTTTGATTTCTCATCTTCAAATTTGCCTTTAAATACATTTCTACCCTTACTTTTCTTCCATCTGGAAGCTAAGTTTTCAGAGAAAATTTGTTGCCACAAATATTGAATGACTTCATATTAGGAATAATTCTAATGCAACTACTTTGTATTTGGAAATGTGCCACTGTGTTTAGGAAGGCTAAACACATACTTTTGGGTAAGTTCAAAAAAGATTACTCCAATGATTCAACCAAATATATTTCAAGCATATTGATAAGAAATTTCAAACTAATTGTGTGTGATAGCCATCAATTAAAGACGTAAAATGAATGCCTGCTATTTGAAAACATAGTTAAGCCAAGGAAAAGCTGTGCATAACTAGCATGTTCTGTAAAGATAATTGGCTTACTAACTAAATTCTAACAGCCCATTCACATTTCTAGATTTTAATTGAAGAATGGATGGAAATAGTAAGGTGAGCTCATTGCCCAATACACATAAGCATGTGACAATTTTAATTTCTGCAGAGATGCCCATATTGTATGAAATCTTATTAATATTGTGATGGAATACAGTGAATCATGCTGTGAAAGAAGCACATATTTGTTGTACATGTGTTCACACACACACACACAAACACACAGATACACACACATTTCTTTTCTCTCCTCTCTATTCTCATTTCAGTCCCATTTTTCCTCTTCTTAGATAACTGGTATCATGAATTGAATATAAATACTTTGAATCCATGCTTGAAATTTTTACTATATGCAAATGAATCCATGAAAAACACATGACTGCTTTGAGTTTTAAAAATTTATATACATGTCATCATGCCAAATATGTAATCTTAAAAATCATTTATCATGTATATAATTAATTATTTGGAATGAAGTATTGCATTGCATCTTAAAAATAGTTTATATATGTCTTTTGTAAGCAGCATAAAATGGAATTTTAAAATTTATTTTTATTGTCTCTGTGATCAAATGTATGGTGATTATTGATCTATTTCTCCTTTATTTTTCCATGTTTTATCCCTCCCGGTACTAACTTCGTTTAAACACATTTTTCATTCTCTTTTTATGGTCTACCTTTTTATGAATCATATATGAAGTCTTCATTTTTAGTGTTTTCTGAAAAATTTGACATATATGTCTAACTTGAAAAAGTCTAAAACTAATTATCTCATCTTCCTCCTAAGCGGTTCATGGACCCCTCAAATTTTAAATCTGATCTCCAGTATTTCAGTATATTATCTAGTGTTTTAGTTTTACTTTGTACATACCCCCATTGGCTATTATTTTTTACACTCAACCGTTATTCAGATTCATTCCAACATTACAAATTTCTTTGCTGGTCACTGTTCAGTGCACCTTCCTACTTCTTTTTATGCTTATTTTCTTTCTTACTGAAGAACATTCTTTGTACAATGGTCTCCAATCTTGCCTAAACCACATGAGAATTATGTGAGAACTTTTTAAAGCTCCCATTATTGAAACACCGCCTAGATCACTTTGGTTAAAAAAAAAATCTCCAAGTATTGGCTTCAGGCATCAGAATATTTTTTAATGCCTTCAGACAATTCCAATAGCTGCTGCTACTGCTTTAGTCATTTTGTTGTTGTTCTTGTTACAGTTTGTGGGTGGTAATTCCTCTTTGTCTAGGAATGAAAATTTCTTTACTTCTTGTTCTTGAGTAGTTTTTTAAAATGAGGTGTAGAATTTTAATTTGGACAGCTATATGTGCTCAGTACTTTGAAGATATTATTCTATTGTTTTCCAGCATCTACCTGTTTTCTGATAAGACAACAGCATCTACTTGTTTTCTGATAAGACAACAGATATTTAAAGCCAGCCCTCAAAAACAAGGCTTATTATTTCCAGGGCCCCCTTGAATTTCTTGGTTTCAACTCCTCCTCACTATTCTAATGTTGAATTTGTTTTTTCTCCTTAAATCCTGAGACTGGGGATCCCCCCATTTTTTGTAAGCTTGTTCATTTTCTTTTTATGTGTTGCTACATGTAAAAGCAACATATAAAAGAAAACACAAGTATAACAAACTGTGTGTTCAGGTTGGAAGAAAGGATTCTCAATATCAGTTCAGCCTATCCTATTGACTGAAAGCATTTACCTTGTTTCTTTTACAACTAACTTGAATATTATGAGTCTTGCATCTAATATACAGTACTCTTCACCCTTCTTGGAACGTCTATGCTCAATAAGGACATTAGTTGATTTGTCACTAATATTGCTTTCCCTACATGTGAGTGCATTCAGAGTTCTATCCTGTCCCATATACATAGCATAATCTTATATTTTGTATCTAACTGGCATCAGTTTTCCTTTTTTTTTTTTTTTGATTTACTTTTAAGGTTTACTTTTAGCAAGACTGTACTGAAACACTCTTACACCTTAATAGATCTAATTGTCTGGACTTAAAATAATAGATTTCTCTATCACAGGGGCATTTGTCTGTACAGATACTGATTTCTGTTCTCTGCACATGTTTTCATGTTATATGCCCAGTGTAATATGAAGCGAGTTAATTTATTGTGTTGCATATAGTAAAGAATCCAGCAGAATAATGTTATTTAGGGTTTTTTTTCCATTATTTCTATGAATAACAACAACATCAACAATAATAGTAATAGAAAAGATAATTTCTACCTATAGCAAGTCTCAGTTTTTTCTTAAATGCAGTAGAAGGCCCTTCACACTCTATTTGTTAGCTTGGCTTCAGGTTTTCATATTGTTGGCTAGAAGACAGATAAAGGGGATTATGGACAGAACTGAGCCTGGTTTCTGCTAATCTCCAACTTGAATTCTTTCAAGGGTTGCAAAATATGATTCAAGTATTTCACAGGCCTTTATAACCTTTGTCATCTGTCTGGTATATGTGCCATCATGGGTGGATTTGGAACTGACATTTTATATCTCTGATCTCAACTGTATAAATATTTGTTTAGACTGACTATCAACATAGAACACAGACATTCTCTTCTGATGTATGGATGATAGAATAGTCCTTAACTGGGCCCCTAAGGATGGGGCAGGCACAAACTAACAGAGGGCAATGAGGCAAATTTTCAATGAACTCAGATTTTATATTTTCCTTTAGGTAAAAGAGTGGTTGCTTCTATACCAAAAAACTATTTCTTATAATTTGGGTTACATTAAAAATATCTCATATATACAAGCATTTATCGGAATCTATAATAGTGACTTGGTTTTCTCAAATACATTATATATGGAGTCCTTTAGACTGGAATTAAATTAATCATGGTTGTATTTTTTTTTTCTATAGACTTCCCAGCTATTTTCCCTTAGGAAAACTCTCTTAAATAATCAAGAGAGACTTCCGGGTAAGATGGCGGAAGAGTAAGACGCGGAGATCACCTTCCTCCCCACGGATACACCATAAATACAGCTACACGTGGAACAACTCCTACAGAACACCTACTGAACGCTGGCAGAAGACCCCAGACCTCCCAAAAGGCAAGAAACCCCCCACATACCTGGGTAGGGCAAAGCGGAGAGATCCCCACACAGAGGATCAGTGCCGAGCGGCACTCACCAGCCCGAGAGGCTTGTCTGCTCGGCTGCTGGGGCGCGCAGCGCTGGAAGCTGAGGCTTGGGCTTCGGTCAGAGCGCAGGGAGAGGACTGGGGCTGGCGGCGAGAACTCAGACTGAAGGGGGCTAATGTGCCACAGCTAGCCGGCAGGGAGTCCGGGAAAACTCTGGAGCTGCCAAAGAGGCAAGAGACTTTTTCTTCCCTCTTGGTTTCCTGGTGCGCGAGGAGAGGGGATTAAGAGCGCTGCTTAAAGGGGCTCCACAGACGGGCGCGAGTCGCGACTGAAAGCGCGGAGCCCAGAGACGGGCGTGGGACGCGGGGGCTGTTGCTGCTGCCGCCAAGAAGCCTGTGTGCGAGCGCAGGTCACTGCCCACAACGCCCTTCCGGAAGACTGTGCAGCCCGCCACTGCCGGGGTCCCGGGATCCAGGGGCGGCTTCCCTGGGAGAACGCACGGTGCGCCTCGGGCTGGTGCAACGTCACGCCGACCTCTGCCGCTGCAGGCTCGCCCCGCACTCCGTGCCCCTCCCTCCCGCCCGGCCTGAGTGAAACAGAGTCCCCGAAGAGGCTGCTCCTTTAACCCTATCCTGTCTGAGCGAAGAACAGACGCACTCCGGCGACCTACACGCAGAGGCGGGGCCAAATCCAAAGCTGAGACCCAGGAGCTGTGAGAACAAAGAAGAGAAAGGGAAACCTCTCCCAGCAGCCTCAGAAGCAGCGGATTAAAGCTCCACAATCAACTTGATGTACCCTGCATCTGTGGAATACATGAATAGACAACACATCATCCCAAATTGAGGAGCCCAGAGTCAGTACTGTGCCTCTGAGGTGGGAGAGCCAACTTCAGGACACTGGTCCACAAGAGACCTCCCTGCTCCACATAATATCAAACGGCAAAAATCTCCCAGAGATCTCCATCTCAACAACAGCACCCAGCTTCACTCAACGACCAGCAAGCTACAGTGCTGGACACCCTAAGCCAAACAACTAGCAAGACAGGAACACAACGCCACCCATTAGCAGAGAGGTGGCCTAAACTCATAAAAAGTCTGCAGACACCCCAAAACACACCACCAGACGTGGACCTGCCCACCAGAAAGACAAGATCCAGCCTCATCCAACATAACACAGGCACTAGTCCCCTCCACCAGGAAGCCTACACAACCCACTAAACCAACCTTAGCCACTGGGGACAGACACCAAAAACAACAGGAACTACGAACCTGCAGCCTGCAAAAAGGAGACCCCAAACACAGTAACATAAGCAAAATGAGAAGACAGAAAAACACACAGCAGGAGAAGGAGCAAGATAAAAACCCACCAGATCTAACAAATGAAGAGGTAATAGGCAGTCTACCTGAAAAAGAATTCAGAATAATGATGGTAAAGATGATCCAAGATTCTATTTCCCAGATCCAAAATCTTGGAAATAGAATAGACAAAATGCAAGAAACAGTTAACAAGGACCTAGAAGAACTAAAGATGAATCAAGCATCGATTAAAAACACAATACATGAAATAAAAAATACGCTAGATGGGATCAATAGCAGAATAACTGAAGCAGAAGAACGGATAAGTGAGGTGGAAGATAAAATAGTGGAAATAATTGCTGCAGAGCAAAATAAAGAAAAAAGAATGAAAAGAACAGAGGACAGTCTCAGAGACCTCTGGGACAACATTAAACGCACCAACATTCGAATTATAGGGGTTCCAGAAGAAGAAGAGAAAAAGAAAGGGACTGAGAAAATATTTGAAGAGATTATAGTTGAAAACTTCCCTAATATGGGAAAGGAAATAGTTAATCAAGTCCAGGAGGCACAGAGAGTCCCATACAGAATAAATCCAAGGAGAAATACGCCAAGACACATATTAATCAAACTGTCAAAAATTAAACACAAAGAAATCATATTAAAAGCAGCAAGGCAAAAACAACAAATAACACACAAGGGAATCCCCATCAGGATAACAGCTGATCTCTCAGCAGAAACTCTACAAGCCAGAAGGGAGTGGCAGGACATAATAAAAGTGATGAAGGAGAAAAACCTGCAACCAAGATTACTCTACCCAGCAAGGATCTCATTCAGATTTGATGGAGAAATTAAAACGTTTACAGACAAGCAAAAGCTGAGAGAGTTCAGCACCACCAAACCAGCTTTACAACAAATGCTAAAGGAACTTCTCTAGGCAAGAAACACAACAGAAGTAAAAGACCTACAATAACGAACCCAAAACAATTAAGAAAATGGGAACAGGAACATACATATCAATAATTACCTTAAATGTAAATGGACTAAATGCTCCCACAAAAGACACAGATTGGCTGAATGGATACAAAAACAAGACCCATATATATGCTGTCTACAAGAGACCCACTTCAGACCTAGAGACACATACAGACTGAAAGTAAGGGGGTGGAAAAAGATATTCCATGCAAATGGAAACCAAAAGAAAGCTGGAGTAGCAATTCTCATATCAGACAAAATAGACTTTAAAGTAATGACTACTAGAAGAGACAAAGAAGGACACTACATAATGATCAAGGGATCAATCCAAGAAGAAGATATAACTATTGTAAATATTTATGCACCCAACATAGGAGCCCCTCAATACATAAGGCAAATACTAACAGCCATAAAAGGAGAAATCGACAGTAACACACTCATAGAAGGGGACTTTAACACCCCACTTTCACCAATGGACAGATCATCCAAAATGAAAATAAATAAGGAAACACAAGCTTTAAATGATACATTAAACAAGATGGACTTAATTGATATTTATAGGACATTCCATCCAAAAACAACAGAATACACATTTTTCTCAAGTGCTCATGGAACATTCTCCAGGATAGATCATATCTTGGGTCACAAATCAAGCCTTGGTAAATTTAAGAAAATTGAAATTGTATCAAGTATCTTTTCCGACCACAATGCTATGAGACTAGATATCAATTACAGGAAAAGATCTGTAAAAAATACAAACACATGGAGGCTAAACAATACACTACTTAATAACGAAGTGATCACTGAAGAAATCAAAGAGGAAATTAAAAAATACC
This sequence comes from Mesoplodon mirus, assembly GCF_964341445.2. Classification (NCBI taxonomy): domain Eukaryota; kingdom Metazoa; phylum Chordata; class Mammalia; order Artiodactyla; family Ziphiidae; genus Mesoplodon; species Mesoplodon mirus. The sequence goes on along the minus strand of NC_138976.1, from coordinate 200,094,443 downwards.
TAGAAACAAATGACAATGGAGACAGGACGACCCAAAACCTATGGGATGCAGCAAAAGCAGTTCTAAGAGGGAAGTTTATAGCAATACAATCCCACCTTAAGAAACAGGAAACATCTCAAATAAACAACCTAACCTTGCACCTAAAGCAATTAGAGAAAGAAGAACTAAAACATCCCAAAGTCAGCAGAAGGAAAGAAATCATAAAAATCAGATCAGAAATAAATGAAAAAGAAATGAAACGATAGCAAAGATCAATAAAACTAAAAGCTGGTTCTTTGAGAAGATAAACAAAATTGATAAACCATTAGCCAGACTCATCAAGAAAAAAAGGGAGAAGACAAAGCAATAGAATTAGAAATGAAAAAGGAGAAGTAACAACTGACACTGCAGAAATACAAAAGATCATGAGAGATTACTATAAGCAACTCTATGCCAATAAAATGGACAACCTGGAAGAAATGGACAAATTCTTAGAAATGCACAACCTGCCAAGACTGAATCAGGAAGAAATAGAAAATATGAACAGACCAATCACAAGCACTGAAATTGAAACTGTGATAAAAAATCTTCCAACAAACAAAAGCCCAGGACCAGATGGCTTCACAGGCGAATTCTATCAAGCATTTAGAGAAGAGCTAACACCTATCCTTCTGAAACTCTTCCAAAATATATCAGAGGGAGGAACACTCCCAAACTCATTCTACGAGGCCACCATCACCTTGATACCAAAACCAGACAAGGATGTCACAAAGAAAGAAAACTACAGGCCAATATCACTGATGAACATAGATGCAAAAATCCTCAACAAAATACTAGCAAACAGAATCCAACAGCACATTAAAAGGATCATACACCATGATCAAGTGGGGTTTATTCCAGGAATGCAAGGATTCTTCAATATACGCAAATCAATCAACGTGATACACCATATTAACAAATTGAAGGAGAAAAACCATATGATCATCTCAATAGATGCAGAGAGAGCTTTCGACAAAATTCAACACCCATTTATGATAAAAACCCTGCAGAAAGTAGGCATAGAGGGAACTTTCCTCAACATAATAAAGGCCATATATGACAAACCCACAGCCAGCATCGTCCTCAATGGTGAAAAACTGAAACCATTTCCACTAAGATCAGGAACAAGACAAGGTTGCCCACTCTCACCACTCTTATTCAACCTAGTTTTGGAAGTTTTAGCCACAGCAATCAGAGAAGAAAAGGAAATAAAAGGAATCCAAATCGGAAAAGGAGAAGTAAAGCTGTCACTGTTTGCAGATGACATGATACTATACATAGAGAATCCTAAAGATGCTACCAGAAAACTACTAGAGTTAATCAATGAATTGTGTCAAGTTGCAGGATACAAAATTAATGCACAGAAATCTCTGGCATTCCTATATACTAATGATGAAAAATCTGAAAGTGAAATCAAGGAAACACTCCCATTTACCATTGCAACAAAAAGAATAAAATATCTAGGAATAAACCTACCTAAGGAGACAAAAGACCTGTATGCAGAAAATTATAAGACACTGATGAAAGAAATTAAAGATGATACAAATAGATGGAGAGATGTACCATGTTCTTGGATTGGAAGAATCAACATTGTGAAAATGACTCTACTACCCAAAGCAATCTACAGGTTCAATGCAATCCCTATCAAACTACCACTGGCATTTTTCACAGAACTAGAACAAAAAATTTCACAATTTGTATGGAAACACAAAAGACCCCGAATAGCGAAAGCAATCTTGAGAACGAAAAATGGAGCTGGAGGAATCAGGCTCCCTGACTTCAGACTATACTACAAAGCTACAGTAATCAAGACAGTGTGGTACTGGCACAAAAACAGAAAGATAGATCAATGGAACAGGATAGAAAGCCCAGAGTTAAACCCACGGACATATGGTCACCTTATCTTTGATAAAGGAGGCAGGAATGTACAATGGAGAAAGGACAGTCTCTTCAATAAGTGGTGCTGGGAAAACCGGACAGGGACATGTAAAAGTATGAGATTAGATCACTCCCTAACACCATACACAAAAATTAGCTCAAAATGGATTAAAGACCTAAATGTAAGGCCAGACACTATCAAACTCTTAGAGGAAAACATAGGCAGAACACTCTATGACATAAATCACAGCAAGATCCTTTTTGACCCACCTCCTAGAGAAATGGAAATAAAGACAAAAATAAACACATGGGACCTAATGAAACTTAAAAGCTTTTGCACAGCAAAGGAAACCATAAACAAGACCAAAAGACAACCCTCAGAATGGGAGAAAATATTTGCAAATGAAGCAACTGACAAAGGATTAATCTCCAAAATTTATAAGCAGCTCATGCAGCTCAATAACAAAAAAACAAACAACCCAATCCAAAAATGGGCAGAAGACCTAAATAGACATTTCTCCACAGAAGATATACAGACTGCCAACAAATACATGAAAGGATGCTCAACATCTTTACTCATTAGAGAAATGCAAATCAAAACTACAATGAGATATCATCTCACACCAGTCAGAATGGCCATCATCAAAAAATCTAGAAACAATAAATGCTGGAGAGGGTGTGGAAAAAAGGGAACACTCTTGCACTGCTGGTGGGAATGTGAATTGGTACAGCCGCTCTGGAGAACGGTATGGAGGTTCCTTAAAAAACTACAAATAGAACTACCATATGACCCAGCAATCCCACTACTGGGCATATACCCTGAGAAAACCATAATTCAAAAAGAGACATGTACCAAAATGTTCATAGCAGCCCTATTTACAATAGCCCGGAGATGGAAACAACCTAAGTGTCCATCATCGGATGAATGGATAAAGAAGATGTGGCACATATATACAATGGAATATTACTCAGCCATAAAAAGAAATGAAATTGAGCTATTTGTAATGAGGTGGATAGACCTAGAGTCTGTCATACCGAGTGAAGTAGGTCAGAAAGAGAAAGACAAATACTGTATGCTAACACATATATATGGAATTTAAGAAAAAAAAATGTCATGAAGTCCATAGGGGTAAGACAGGAATAAAGACACAGACCTACTAGAGAATGGACTTGAGGATATGGGGAGGGGGAAGGGTAAGCTGTGACAAAGTGAAAGAGCGGCATGGACATATATACACTAACAAACGTAAGGTAGATAGCTAGTGGGAAGCATCCGCATAGCACAGGGAGATCACCTCGGTGCTTTGTGACCGCCTGGAGTGGTGGGATAGGGAGGGTGGGAGGGAGACGAAAAAGGGAGGGGATATGGAAACATATGTATATGTATAACTGATTAAATTTGTAAAAAAATATAATCAAGAGAAATATTTTAGGCAACATTATGTAAATCATCACCCTTATTAGATGAATTAATATTCTTGAAGTTATAGCTCATTTCATGTAAATCAGATTAACCTGATGTTATGGCCATTATCATTTATCAGTAAGTTATTTGTTAATATGCTCAGTATGTGACATAAAATATGTAACTTTAATAAGAGAATGGATCACCTCTAATAATTTAGCAAATCTTGAAAATAATAAGGATTAAAATTGTGGATGTATAAAGGACACAGAAGCTTGGAGAACTTTAAAACCATCTATTTCTCTCCTGTTTCCCTCACACAAGGAAATGAAGGCTGACACTTTAGCATGGTTTGGAAATCCTTCTAAAAAGTATCTGACTTTCTCTTAGAATTAACAAGTAATTTAAAGTTTTAAGAACTGCAGAACTGATCACATGAATTACCGTAATTTAGTCAAGAATTTTTTTGAATATCCACTTTTGACAAACATTGTACATATATATACCAGGTTGTAGAGATGAATAAAATCATCCTTAGTCTCAAATAACTGAAAGAAAAATCCCCCAATATTAGTGAATACTGAGGAATTAAGGATGATGCTATGAGAAAATTTTTATAATGTGAAATTTATTAAGTTAAATAAAATATTGTGCTTTTGAGATTAGAATGACTTGGTTTTGTTCTAATGATACTGATGAGAGACAGTGGTTGTATTTTGCAGAAGTTTTATGGGAGCAAAATAAAAACTTGATAATGTGATATAAATTTGGTCCCCCAAGGAGATTTTTATTGTTATTTCTATTGGTATTATTAATGAGAGAAATTTCTGTGAGCTATTAGAAAAAAAAATGTGGATATCAATATCTAATCAAAAAGAAGGACAAAATAATGGATAATTAGAGAATATATATAACCAGTAAATTAAAAATATACTCACATGCTAAGGAAGCACAGTGGTGGAAGTTTTGCTCATCATAAAGCTTTAACAGTGAGTAGAAGGTATCTTGGTGTCTTGGGTGTGGGAAGATATGCTAACAACCAGTGATAGATCCGTTGTAAAATTTGGAACTGTTTCTTTGGTATTAAATTTCACTTAAGACCTGTGCTTCTGGACAGGATGGAGTAATAGGAACTGGATTTACTCTCCTGGCTTAAACTGCTAAAAGTAAATATATATATATATATATATATATATATATATATATATATATATATATATATATATATATATATATATATATATATATATTAAACAATACATTTAGACATTGAACAACAAACAGCACAAGACAACCGTTGTATAAAGCTGTTAATTATAATGATAACCCATAAAAACCAGTGGCATAGTGTTTTGTGTAATACAGTTAAATGTTGGTGTTTGAACAAGTCCCTGGTCACCTGTGAAAAATAAAGGTGGATTCTCTTTTCATATTTATTAACAAAATGAATTTCATAGGGATGCAGTATTTAAATATGTTAAAATACTACAATTACTAGAAGAAAACATTTTTGTTTTATTTAATAAGAGTTAATTTTTATTTTTTTTATATTTTTATGTGTTGCATTTATTGCTTTAAAATTATACAAATATGTTTTGATATAATTTAATACATGCAGCATCAACTAGAGTATTCAATACACAGAGTATTCAATGGGTATAGGCTTAGTAGTGGGACTAAATTAGCCCTAGACTAAATTGTTTCACTTGCAGCCTAATAAGGCTTACAAGGAAGCCTCAAAATGATCAAACTATTTCTTAACTACCTCTTTGAGCATAGTTACAAATATTTTAAAAAAATACAAATACGCCCTGCAACCAGTAAAGTAAAATTCACAATATCTGACATGCAATCTAGAATTACTAGGGATGCAAAGACGAAGGAAAATATAACCCATAACAAGGAGAAAAATTAATTAATGAAAACAGACTGAAAAATGGTACAATCAGTAAACAAAGACATTCAAACAGTTATTATAACTAATTTTCATAGGTTCAAAAAGTTTAAAGGAAAGCATCAACATCTTAAATAGACATATAGAGGATATAAAAATAACCCAAATTGAGTTCCTAGAGATGAAAAATATAGTTTCTGAGATGAAAAATAAAGTGGATGGGATTAAAAGAGATGAGGCAATGCAGAAGCAAAGATTGACCTCCCTGCAAAAGCAAAATTTTGTTATTATAATCTGTCCCACTGAGTAGTCCAAATATAAAGTCTGAAATGCAAAATGCCAGCTTGGTCATCTTTTTCCATTTCAAGTTTGCTTTACCCTTTCTGGTTTGTGCTTCCAAAAATAATTAAAGTATAAAATTATGAAAATTGTATTCAATGGTATTAAAATGAAGCATCTATCCATTTTATGGATTGCCCTGCATAATGCAAATATCTAAAATCTAAATATTATGTGTATATATACATATATGTATACATACATATATGTATATATATCTCACTAGCAGAATGAAAAGAAAATATGAAAGTACAACACAAGTTGTGGAGGAATAGAGTAAAGGAAAGTAAAATGATAGTATTTTTGTTTTTAGATATAGTTGCCCTATGCAGTGGAAAAATGATATACGGATTAGCATATTTTATTTTCTGAGAAGCATGAATCAATTTAAAAGATGAAAGGGCAGATGAATTTAAAGAATCATTAATTTAAATACATAATCAGTCTTCAATTTTTTTGTTACTGACAACATCCCCTTTAAGATTTTCAAAATGCTGAAAGGTGGGATTCCAAGATTTTTAGTTGCTATAGAAGCAATTATTAGCAAATCCTTTCTTCTAATCTCATTACAGAAAATAGTGCCCTTTGTGCCCAGAGAACTCCCATTAGAACAGATAGCTAATGGGAAGCAGCCACATAGCACAGGGAGATCAGCTGGGTGCTTTGTGACCACCTAGAGGGGTGGGATAGGGAGGGTGGGAGGGAGGGAGACGCAAGAGGGAAGTGATATGGGAACATGTGTATATGTATAACTGATTCACTTTGTTATAAAGCAGAAACTAACACACCATTGTAAAGCAAGTATACTTCAATAAAGATGTTAAAAAAAAAAAAAAAGGAACTGCATTTCGGAGCAGCTCAGAACATAGGGTGTACCACTCTGGAGCTATCCTACATTTCCTGTGTCTGATTAAATATTGTGTATATATGCTATGTATTTATATCTCCATCTAAATATACATCTATATCTCCTAAAATACTCTCTCACATACAATGAAGTCACAGTTTCCAGATAGTTGTTCTGGAAGTCATTAGACAAAATATAGTCTCATTTATTTAAAAAATGTGAAATGAGAGAAATGTATGAAAAACTTGATCCATCTTCTGACTGAATTTGTGGTATTGGTACCTTCAGAAGAGGAAATAATTAATTTATTGTAAATTATTTTATTCCTCATTTATTAGAGAGGAAATTTATAAACTGAAACTATTAGGGCTTAAAGGGTTTTTTTTCCAGAAGATAATATCTGAGGTTCTCACCTTACACTGAGCAGTATATCACTAGTAAACAATCAGACAAATATGTACATTATTAAGTTATTTTATTTTCACCTGGCTTTTTAATACTGATTGCAGTATTTTAATACTGATATACATCATATTAATTGACACTGCAATTTCTTCCTTGATTTGTATATTTTTTTCTACAAACACTTTGCATTCCAACTTCCACGTATCTGATTTACTCATCCCTGTGATGGTCTTCATCTTCAGACATCTTGCTGTCTGGGCTGTTCAACCCTGTGACAGTAAAAGCACACTCACTAGGGACTAGGAGTTTGAGAAGGACTTAGAAAATTGTTTGGAACCTGAAAAAAATGGCTCCAGAATATGAAAACAAATCTGCAAAATTGAGATCAAAACCTGTGTAATTAATATTTTCAACTAATATTACTACAACAGCAACGTTACTCAGCTTTCATATAGTTATCTATAAATTATACTGGATATGTGACTTGGGCACATTTTAATGCATTTGATAACATTTAGGGTAAAGCTTCTAAAAGGGCAATTGCCTAGGACTGAGGAAGGTTTAAAAATGGCCCTGCACAGAATGAACTAGAAGTGACTTCAATGGGAGGCTGAGGCAGAGATGCTGGACCCGGAGAGTGACAGAGCAGGCGTACATTGGAGAGAGCTTTCCTATATAGGAGAGCCAAGAATTTGTTACTTATTGAGGGGGGAGCATGAAGGTAGTGGACCCTATAATGAGAATCCTAGGATTGCTCCTAGATTTCTAACTTGGATAAATGACAGGACGGTACTCTTTGGTGAATACTAAAGGAACAGCAACAGCAGCAAAAGTCTAAGAATGGAACTTTAACATATCACAATGCCACCTTTAAAGTAAATTTGGTATTCTTCTCCTTTTTGAATGAATGAAAATACATTAATTAAAGACACACACAGGCTCCCCTGGTGGCACAGTGGTTGAGAGTCCGCCTGCCGATGCAGGGGACACGGGTTCGTGCCCCAGTTTGGGAAGATCCCACATACCACGGAGCGGCTGGGTCCGTGCGCCATGGCCGCTGAGCCTGCGCATCCGGAGCCTGTGCTCCGCAACGGGAGAGGCCACAGCAGTGAGAAGCCCGCGTACCACAAAAACAAAAAAAAAAAGACACACACATTCACACACCTGCTAATATCTGCTCTTCTGCAATCATGTGTTTTCTGTATAGTGTCTAAATATCTATTCCAGTTGAAGTAGTGCTTAAACACTTCAATATGCCTCTTTTCAGCCAAAAAGAAAAACTGTCTATGACTGTTTCAACATATTTTAAATATATGTATAATCATTGCCAACTTGTCTGCTTTGCAGATTCTAGTTTCCTATACAATATTTAACATCTCCCTTTATTGAAAATGTCAGTGCTCAGTATTATGATTGTTTTTCATTTTTATTATATGTCTGAATATTAGAATTATTGATTAATCTCTTTATTAATGGAATAATCTCAGCACAATGTTAAATACACTTCTTCTCTACCATTATTATATGTTATTTTAAAGATTTTCCATACAGTTACTTTAAATGGGATTTTCAGATTTTTCAGGCTTTTTGAAGTCAGTAGGATAGGCTCCAGTGAGTAAAAGAAATGCTGAAGAACAACAATATGAATTAAACAAATTTAAGTAGTTAAGAAAGCACTAATCTAGTCATTGAGAAATGTATACTAATATTTACATAGTATGTATATATAAATCAATAGTTTCTAAATGAGATAATCTACTGAACAAAATATCTTAAAATATGAATGAAAAGATGTTGTAAAATCTCTATATGATTAAAGTACAAACATTTTTATAAGCTTGGAATATAAATAATAAGTGCATTTTTGCCTGGGAGACAAGTTGTTATCTGGGAAACCTCAAGACATTTTGTAACTTATCGAAGTCACTTTACTATCAATCTTGAGCATTTCTCCTATCAACTCTATAATTAGTATTGGAAATTACCATGATGACTCTATTTCACTATCAGGAACATTGAAGAAACTATTTAAAGTGCTAAACATTGGTTTTAACAAATAAAAAACAATTCATCTGAAGAAGATGTTACAATGAGCTGAGGAATTAAAAGATCTCAAAGTAGAGAAATTTCACTGACTGCAGTATAAACAACTTGAGGGTAGAGAGTGTCTGTTTTTCCTGTTTGCCCTCCAAATTTGGGAACAGTTTTATATGCACGGTGCAGGGTAATAAGCAAATGTTTAACAAATGAAAAGTACTGAACTCATTACCTTGTGGTACAAATGAGGATTTCTTTTGTACTGTAACTAGAAGATTTTAACTTCAGCATTATGAATTATTAATGTCTTTATCTGATTCCCAGTTCTGTGTCAACCAAACTTATTTGAGTGATAATTAGAGGACTTCATGTTTATCCTATCTTCTAGGATTTCACTTTTGCATATCTGTTAATTCATAATTTTGACATTTTTATAGCACAACCAAAGACTATAAAAACACATAGAGCAAGCACTTGCCAAAGAACTCTAAATAAAACACATCTCAGATATGAAATTAGATCCATGCTTGGTTATACTTCTAAGTGCTTCATCTAAAGAGAGACGTGCAACACTGCCGCATGAATTCATCACCTAGGGTGACTTTTAAACCTACCAACAGCTGGCCCCTCTATCATATCTGATTTTATTCAATAGTCTAAGTGATAATAATTTTTGGATCAAGAACTTTATTTTACTGGTTGTAAAGGTGGGCACATGCACACGCACACAATCCCCAGTGCTTTTAAAAATTGTGGGACAGAATTAATCATAACTATTGAGTTTAAATGCCATTTATCAACTTATTAAAGTGCAAGCATGCAGGGAAAATAAGCTAAAGACAAGACTTTCGTTTTTCAATTTATTTTTTAAAAGTCTTGTAGAAATCTTTATGAAATTAACACAAAATGGTGGTACCAAAAATCTTTTTGCTTTGTTTATTCCCTAGTCTGTGGCAATGTAAAGAGTGGAAGTTAAGCCGGAATTTAAGTTAAGGAAAGCTATATTGTATAAAGTTTAGCCAAAATTCTCTAACTTGCCATATTTTTTAGAATAAATAATCTTTCTATTCTCTTCCCTCTCTCCTCATCTCCCTTAAGGTATGTCAACTCTAACCCCGCCCCCCCATACACACACCTTGTTGCCTCTGATATTATCTCCTCTACTAGAGGCGCTTTTGTACTTATTGCTACACAATAGTTCAACAATAAAATGTGATAAATGCAGGCAAAGGTGTTTTAAGAAAGAAGGTAAATGTCCTTACACATTTTCAACATAGAAACAGAATTTTTCAAAAATGAGTTACAAAACAGCAAAATTAAAAAAAAATAGTTATAGATAAAGTTTGCAGATAATGTTGTCATCCCTCTTAAAAGAAGAGGGATAAGGCACAGAAGAAATGTAGTGTTGGGGACAATGAAAATCAGCAGTTATTGCAATCTATTTATGCTGCATTCAATGGATTTAGAAGACAGAGGCTTGAGTGCTGTCGTTATTACTTGTTTGCCATTTGATGGTGGGCAAATTATTTAATTTCATTGGGTTTCTCTTTCTATGCCTCTAAAATGTGGATTCCCAGGCTAAGAAAATATTTCAAATCTTTTCTAGGTCTAAAAGTCACAGACCTTAGTGTACCCTTTATAAAGGCCACATTTTCACAAAAGATAGCATTCTTGTAAAACACCTTTATAGAAAGAAAAAGCTATATTTAGAAAGCCCACTCAGTGTCCAGGGTTTTCTGAAGTCGTACTGCTGTTTGTAACCAGGTGTAGGCCAGTAGGACAACACATTTGCTTTAACAACTGTCCAGATTTCTTGGAGTTAAAGATAAGTTTTTCGTTATTCTAAGTGTTGACCTAAGAAATTATTGAAAATAAGAATTGTTCTAATTTTCTTCTTGAATTGCCCAGTTCTTACATGGACTGACATGAAAGGTGATTTAAAAGATTGCATTTAAGTTTGGACATATAGCCTTCATCCTGCTGTTTCATCACAGACCTCTTACAAGATAAACACGTGCAACCATTTTGAGTTTCTGAATGGGAGTGCTCCTTATAGTATTTTCCCCTTATAAATTTCTTGCCAACTTACTCCAATTTGAATGCAGGTAGAAATTTATAAATTTCTCCAAGAACTTATTTTTATTTTTATGAATCTTACAGATTTTGTGTTAATACCTAGGACTTTATCAAATTCATAGACATTTGATAGAATAAAAAGCAAAAGCATAATTCGGAAAAATCCAAAAACCTCAAATAGAAAATAAGATGCTATGTTGTTAGTAACAGAAATTAGCACAAATAGACTGAAAAACTGACCACCATTGTAAACTGAGCTTTTAACTATGGCAGTCGCCAGGAAAAGGAGGGTTACTCCTCTTTTTTTGCCTTCTTTTAACAATCTCGAAAATTAAAGAAAGATTGAAATGACAATAAAAATAATTTATTTCCCAAACCATTTGAGAGTAGTTGCTAACACAATGCAATGTCTCCCCCAAATCCTCTACTATTTCCTACAAACATATATCCAAATATAATCATGAAAATAAGGAAATTAACACTGACACATGACCACAGAGCTACTAATCCTCAGATCCCTTTCAAGTTTTGTCAATTATCCCCATCATGTCCTTAATAATAAAAGGATCAGCCCAGTGTCACATGTTGCATCTAGCTGTCCTGTCTCTTTAGTTTTTTAATCTGGAAAATTTTCTCAGGCCTCCCTTGAATCTCATGAACTAGAAAGTTTTAAAGAATATGGATCAGTTATTTTGTAGGATTTAGCTGTTTGTATTTGTCTCATGATTATTCAGGATATGTGTAGTTGGCAGGAATAACACAGTGGTGAAGCTCTGTTCTTCTCACTGCTTCCTATCAAACAATTTTGGCAAACTTTTAACTTGTAACCTTACTGGAATATCATGTTACTCATTTGATTAAGGTGTATCACCCAGTCTTCTCCATTGTAAAGTTATTTTTTCTCCTTCATTATTAATAAATTTTGTGGTAAGGCACTTTGTAATTATGTAAATATCCTGTTCCTCATAAAACATAATTTACTCAATTTAATTATTTAAATCAGTATGAACTCATAGACTCCTATTTTATTCAATTGACTATAATACATTTCTGCCATTATTTATTTTGAGGCTGAGATTGTTCAAGATTTGTCCAGTGGAAACACCTTCAGTTTGGCTTCTATATCCTTTGATGTTTCCCAATTATTCTGTGATATCTCCCTTCTTTTTTTTTAACATCTTTATTGGAGTATACTTGTTTTACAATGGTGTGTTAGTTTCTGCTTTATAACAAAGTGAATCAGTTATACATGTATCCTCATATCTCTTCCCTCTTGCATCGCTCTCCTTCCCACCCTCCCAATCCCACCCCTCTAGGTCACAAAGCACCGAACTGATCTCCCTGTGCTATGCGGCTGCTTCCCACTAGCTATTTATTTTACGTTTGCTAGTGTATACATGTCCATGCCACTCTCTCACTTTGTCACAGCTTATCCTTCCCCCTCCCCATATCCTTAAGTCCATTCTCTAGTAGGTCTGTGTCTTTATTCCCGTCTTACCCCTAGGTTCTTCATGACATTTTTTTTTTTTTTAGATTCCATATATATGTGTTAGCATACGGTATTTGTCTTTCTCTTTCTGACTTACTTCACTCTGTATGACAGACTCTAGGTCCAGCCACCTCACTACAAATAACTCAATTTCGCTTCTTTTTATGGCTGATCCCTTACTTCTTGAAACAATAATATGTTCTAGGGTCATCTTATATTTTCCCTGTAGTGGTTCTAGAATCAGCCATTTCTCCAAAGAGCTTTAGTTCCTTCAGTTGGAGAGCTGTATTTAGAAACCAAGATCTGGACACAAGGTGTATTCATTGCTCTTGGGAAGCAGTGGTCCCAGGTACTCTCAATAGGCAGAGCTAGGGGATTTATGTACATATATACATACACACATACGAAAACACATATTCATAACCATTTACACATATTCACAAACATATTCATTAACATATGCATACATATAGTCTATGTTTTTTTCTATAATGTCTCTATATTGAAAATCATGTGCTCACATTAACATCCTCCATTCCCTTTCAACACCCTTTCATTCTAGTTTTTGCCCTTTTCATATTTTAACTCCCTCCACAGATATTAAAATAACACTGATTACCATATTCTTAATATCCTTAATTATTTGATCAATCTTCCTGTATTTAAGTAAATTCTTGTAGCTGCCACTTTCCCATCCACACATTTTCTCCACCTGGCATGGGTTAGGACAATCTGTACAGAGTGGTTGCCAAGGCCACTTCCTCATGTGGATGCCCTTTCACACGAATCAGACTTCAGCAGTCAACTCCAGGCTCCCTTATGCAGATATCCTCTCCCCTTTCTCAGACTCTGAGACCCAATGCCAAATCATTTGGTTCCTTGAATGCCCACCTCCCCCATGCTGACAAAGGGTTATTTTACCTCACTTAATGGACTAATTTGTTCAAGAAGGGAAGGGATCACAACACTATAAAGCAGTTATACTCCAATAAAGATATAAAAAAAAGGGAAGGGACAAGGAAGGGGAGGAAGAAAGGGAGGTGGACAGGGACGAACAGGTATCTTTCCTTTCTAAACAATATTTGAAGAGGCCCTTCATTTAGAAGTTGCAAAGACATTATGAAGTATCAGCTGAAGAACTGAAACAATGACATATATTTACACATCTGTATCCCTACATCTATGACACACAATGTACACCTAATTTTATAGCAACCAAAATATAATTTAACAAAACTTATGATGCTTAGCCATACACTCTAATACTCAGCAACTTAAAAAAATGTGCAGTGCCATTTGGCTGTTAACTATCATCCATTTATATGAATGGATTTGTAAAACTCCTAGCCAAGAGTGCTTGGGATAGCGTCTCTACTGGTCCTTACTGGATCCTCTTCTTCTTTTGTCACTCTTTTCAGTCATTTGTTGATTCTCGATTGTATCTCATTGGTGACTTGCATGACCATTGGTAATCATATCTGGGCAAATACCCCAGCTTGGTGTCTCTCAAAGGGCTGACTGAAAACCACCTGCAACAGAATCAACTGTGGTACTAGATAAAATTCAGGTCCACAGGCCCTGTTCTGATTTCCTGCTCAGAAGCTCTTTAGAGAGTAATGAGTATTTGGAAAATACCTTAGCTAATTCTCACACATTAACACTGAAACCATGGTGGAGTTTGCATGTCTACAATTCCACAAAGTTCACGGTTTAAAACACATAGGTCTCACCAACTACAGTTCTTTTATTTTAGCTTCATCAATTCACATTTGTTATTTAACCAACTTGGAAATTGCCAGATGTGTGAAGAGGCGCCAAAGTAAAATGTATCTATCTTTTGCAAAAATGTCTTCTACCAAATGTCTCTACAAAATGAAATGTAAATACCTTCTAAGATCTTGCTTGGAGGAATCTTACAGATTTTTAAAATCTTCCAGGTTTTAGGGAATAGCAAGTGCAAAGGCCCTGATGTTGGGAAAGCCACTTCAGAAAGAAAATCTGGATGTGTGTGTGAGAGAATAGTAGTAGTAAACGAGCTTGGAGAGTAGGGCAGAAGAAATACTGAATAAAGCATGTGGGACAGGTAAAAAGTTTAATTTTTATTCTAAAGTGATGGGAACAGGTTTTGGAAAATAATGTGATATGATTCATGGTTTTTTGTGATTATTCTGGCTATTGTATTGGTTATAGACTCTAAGGATTGGGGCAAGAGGGGAGGAAGCAAGGAGGTTGTGGAAGAGGATGCCTATTGCATTAGATGAGGCAAGCAATGATGGCTTGGAGTAAGTAAAGACGGCAAGAGTAAGGTGAGAGGTAGGTGGATTCAGGATGTATTTTCAAGTTAGACTGGCAAGAATTTCTGATGGACTGGACACAGGAATTGTGGGGAAGTGAGAGTTTAAGGATGAATCTAACATTTTTGGCCTGAGCAACTGGATGAGTTATGGAGCCAGGAAAAACGGGAGTGCAATGGATGGATCAAAGCAAAATATTTAGTTTTATTTGCTAAGTTTGAAATGTCTATTATGCATAGACTGGAGATATTTAGTGGGAAATTGGAATTAGGAGTCTGGACGTTAGGTGAGTGCTTAGGGCTAGAAGTACGAATTGGGGAATCATAAGTCATCTTCCCATTAAAGTAATGGGACTAGATTAAAACTCATGAGTAGTTAAGGTAGATGCAGAGTGAAGGGGGCCAGGAATGAGCCTTAGGGCATTCTAACAGATGTTGAGGGATGGGAGGCATCACCAAGGGAGACTGCCAAGGAATGGTGAGTGAGGAGGGGAGAAATCTAGGAGAGGATGGTGTCCTGGTAGCCAGTGAAACAAAATATTCATTCTGGAAATTATGAGGTTCATTTCCCAAAGTTTCTTGAAATGATGATCATTTGAAACTTGGTATTTTAAAAAGAGCTTTAGCAAACAGAAAAGAGAATAATTTTCTATCATGAGTGATTGATTGCAGTAGCATGGGGAATGGAAACGTTGTGAAAAGGGAATCAAGAATCTATGTAAAAGACAATTTTAAACAAAAGTATTCATTTAAAACACAAGTACACAATATTTAGACATTATATTTTGTCTTTGTGTCAACAGCAGCTACAGCCTGCTGTAAGTGAAAGATGAAGGATTACAGTTTAATACCAAATCAGGGAAAAAGGTGAAATAGTTGAATTCTTTGTAGATTTTTAATAGATTTCAAACCTCTACTGGTTTTGAATAATGTCATATTTCAAATATAATTTTCTAAGTAATCATAACAATTTTAGAATCAGAATAAAACTTATATAAAACTTATTTAAATGCACATATAGTTCATTTTTACGGGTAAAACTAGGACTCTGGTCTTCTGATTACCAGTACTATTTCTTATTGCAACACACTGTTTAAATGCATAGATGATTGAAAAAAGGAGCATACCAGTGATCTCTTAAATGTTTTACAAAATATTAAGTAATTAAAATTGGGGGAAATAAAGCTCATGAGGATTAAATTACAGGAAGAGTTTATAAGAGGGCATACAAGTAGGAGATGTATTTCCACACAGATAAATATGAGGTTTTAGTAG
The DNA here is from genome assembly GCF_964341445.2 of Mesoplodon mirus. Lineage (NCBI taxonomy): Eukaryota > Metazoa > Chordata > Mammalia > Artiodactyla > Ziphiidae > Mesoplodon > Mesoplodon mirus. Next base: position 200,078,487 of record NC_138976.1, on the reverse strand, counting down.
AAAATGACCAAAACTGCATTTATAAGGTCATGATACTAGCTAAATGATATAAAGACAACCATCATGTGAATAACATATAATTTTGAAGGTGAATTTTGAATATGGAGACTGATACAGATTAACATCTGATTATAATAAAAATCAGATCGGCAGGGTAACAAGGTCTTCTTCATCCCATCACAGCTTATCAGGAATAAGGGAACCTCTTGATACTTTGGTATGTGCCATTTTAGGACAATGAACTTGCTACAAAGTGAACACATGACATAAGAAATAGTTTAGAAACATAAATATGATTGAAGAAATCCATGGATGGTGAAAGCTATGTTGGATTATTTCAAAAAGTTAGGGATGACTAGGTTAAGTAACTTCTCTTTTTAATAACAGAATAACTGTCACATGAAAGATCTCACTATGCCATTGACAAAGATAAAATCCCGGGATGCCATGGCTTCACAGTCTAATAGTCTAGAGATACAATGTCCAGTATAGTGTCCATTAGTCACAAGTGGCTATTAAATACTTGAAATGTGGGCAAGTTTGACTTAGGAACTGAAATTTTAATTTTATTGAGCTTACATGTAAAAATTTAAAAACACATGTGACTAATGGCTGTAGTTTTTGACAGCACTAAGAACATTTCCATTATCATGGAAAGTTCTATTGACCAGAGCTGACCCATAACCTTTTTACTTAATTTTACATTTATTCCTCTTTGCTAAGAAAATCCTCTCTCTTCCTAAAAAACAATATTAGCAAGATGGCTAGATATAAGCTCAAGATGCAAAAATCTATTGGATTTCTATAATCCAGGAACAAAGAGAGAGCTTAAAAATTATTTAAAATGGAAAAAAAAAACTACCTAGGAATAAATCTAAATAAAAATGTGCAAGACATTTATGGAGAAAATGAAACCTTATTGAAAGATATTAAAGAAGTCTTAAATAAATGGAGAGGTACATCTTGTTTATGGATTGAAAAGACTCATCATATTGGTGTAAGTTTTCCCCAACTTAATTTATATAGTCAATACAATTACAATAAAAATACTTAATAGAGGTTTTACAGGATTGCCAATTCTGAAATTTATGTGAATGGTCAAGAACAGCTCAGACACACCTAAAAAATCCATTCATTCCAAAACGGTCCTGGAAAACTTAATTATTCATAAGAAAACAAAGAAATTGGATAATACAGACAAGTCGATTGTAAGTGCATTAATGGCTTGACTATAAAACAAAGATACACTAGAACTTTCAGAAGAAAATATACTATATCTGGGTAGCATTAAACTAGGGAAGGACATTTTAAGTAGAACAAAAAGACACTAAGCTAAAAGATAAATTTGATTTCATTAAAATTGAGAGCCGCTATTTATCAAAAGACAACATTAAAAAAGTTAGAAGGTATGAAATAACTTATTTGTGTCATATATAGCTGACCAAAGATTATTTGCTTGTATTTAAAAAACAATACAAATAAGTAGGAAAAAGATAAACAGTAGAAAAATGGACAAAAGATATTCTCTGGACTTCACAGAATAGGAAACATAGGCAACTGTTAAACAAATGAAAGGATTCTCAGCCTATCAGTAATTAGAGAAATACAAATTAAAATTGTTATGGACTGAATTGTGTTCCCTAAAATTCGTATGTTGATGCCCCATCTCCCAATGTGGCTGTTTGGAGACAGGGACTTTAAAAACATAATTATGGTTAAATGAGGTCATAATGGTGGGGCCCTAACGGATATGACTGGTGTCCTTGTAAGAAGAGAAAGAGATAAGAGGGATGTATACACACAGAGAAAAGGCCATGTGAGGACATAGCAAGGAAGCAGTGGTCATCTGCAAGTCAAGGACAGAGGCCTCAGGAGGACCCAAAACTGCCAACATCCTGAGCCTGGACTTCCAGCCTCCAGAACTGTGAGAAGATAAATCTCTTGTTTTTTAAGCCACTGAATCTGAGGTATTTTGCTAGGACAACCTGAGCAGACTAATACAAGGAACAAAAGACTAGAATGGCCATTCTAACTGGTGAAGCTATAGAGCAAAAGGGCTGAAAATTGATTCCATAACTTTGCAAAACATTTTGACATGAATTTTTAAAGTTGAATATTTGAATTCCCGACACCTCAGCAATTCTACTCTTAGTATGTCTACTCTTCTACTTATGTTAAATCTTGCACATGTGTACCAGGAAACATTAAAATAAATGTTCATGGAAGTACTGTCCGTAATAGGCCCCAAACAACCCAAATATCATTAATAGAATAAACACATTTTCTTGTATTTATACAATCAAATATTATACAGTAGTACAAATGAATGAACACTAGTTAAAGTAAAGTGGATGAACCTTACAAACATAATGTTGAGTAAAAAAAAGCAAGCACAGAAGACTAAAGTATGATACCAATTTTATAAATCTCAATAATAAGCAAAATCAGATAAAAATTATGTGGATGTTCAACATAAAGCCAAGATCAGAGTGATTTCTTTGGTGAAAGCAGGAAGGTGGGATCAGGGTAGAGAACAGAGAGAAGACTCAGCAGTTTTGATTCTAGTTCTTAGTTTTGGTGGTGTGTTTGCAGGAGTTTTTATTATTTCTCATAACTTACATACAATTAAATATATTCTTTTGTATATTATCTAATAATATTTAAAAAATCAAAATCCATTATATACCAAAGATAACCCCTAGACATTAATTATAGAGAGTCCATTTTGAAACAACATACATAGTTACTCATAAATCTTCTGTAGTTGAAAGCTTTTAGCTATGAAATTCTTCCCCCTTCATAGGAGGACTTTATGTTCCATAATGAAGGAAAATTGTTCCTACTTTAGGACAATTTGCCTCCTTTATTTAAGTGATACTAGTTCTTTGGCTGCCTAGAAATTTTAAAAACAACTGATAACTACATCTACTGCCTGCAAGAGAATAAAGGAAAAGGAGCATAGGAGGCAATCTCATACATTATTGATAAACACATACAAAGACAATATTCGTACAAAGCTATTTCTCCATACAAAAACTCTGAATTTTATTAATAAACACACACACATATATATATATCAATCATTAATAAAAGAATAAAATCCAATATGAGTACATTTGCTCTTTTTTTGCAATTAGTTCCAGGATTCTATTTTAGATTATTACTTCATATCTGCGAGAGTTGGGTGTGTGTTTGTGTGTTTGGTTTTATGGAAGTTGCATTGTGCTAAATTTTACATTTCTTTCTAGAATTAAATGGCTTTTGTTATCCCTTGGGAATACTGAAGATAGCAACAACAGATTACTACCTACCGGTGGAAAAGTATAAATAGCAATTTTAGCTGCTACTGATTCTGAAATTGCCCTTAACTTTGTCCTTCTAAAAATGCTCCAAGAATTACGTTTTGCAAATCCACAGATTTACTATCCATATTCAAGTCATTTACGTGGACAAAGAATGTAGCCTGCGGTATCAGTACAAAGGATGTTATAGCCATCAAGCCATCAGCCACTGAAGCCACCCCCAATGCTGCACCCTGAGGGGATTCAGGATGGAGAAAACAGGATACTGGCGCTAGATAATTAAAGTGCACTTCAAGGGAATGATTTCCATGAGACCAGATTCTTGCATCTCACCATATATAGAAAATTGCTAAATTTATTAAATTAAGATGTCTAGTTTCTTTACTTAACAGTAATCTTTTGATGTTCCAACTACCTGGGTTTTTTTTTGCAAGAACCCCTAAATATCCTGTGCTCTCCCTTACCTCTTCGGAACAGTCCCTCAGAGCTATCTGAGAGGCTGTCTCCTGATTTAAGTCCTCAGTATGTCCTCCAAATAAAACATAATTCTCAACTTTTAGGTTGTGCATTTTTTTTCAGTCAACATTTAATTGTATGGCTCACGTAGGTACTATGCTTAGATGTAATGGGATGAGCTGTAAATTATTAAAACTAGATAAATTCTGTCAGCTCTACCACTAGCTGAGATCAGGCTTTCATCTCTGGATACTTCTGTCATAGACCTTGGTAGATAGGGGGTCTGTGTTGGTCTTAAAATTATTCTTAGAATTGTGGGGACTCATTCATTCTTTCAGCAAATTTTATTGCTTATATTCTATGTGTCAGTTACAGTGCTGGGTCTTGAAATATAGAAGTCAACACACGAAAATACAAGGATAAAACACATTTTCTACCATATTAACTTTTTCATTCATTAATTCATCCCTAAATCATTCAACAGGCATCTTCTTATTGAATACTGATGAGGGGTCAAATGCTATGCTAAACACTGAGTATATAACTGCAAATGAGATGGGTAGGCCCTGATTTTGATGTCACTACTATCTTTTGTCCTGCCATATAATGGGACAGCTTCATTATTCCCTTTACCCTAAGTTTTTATCACAAATTGCTAATGAAAATAAAACTGTTAGTGGAGTTTCAACATGCATAGATAAATGAGAACACAGAACTCCCCTTTCGCATGCCCCATTCTTCTCCTTCTAACTCCCTATGTGAACCCACTTTGTGCCAAGACCAAGAATTTGTGCCCCAATAAGAACCAAGCTTATTTCCTCACACTGACTGGGGCTATTGCTCACTTAGAAGACTTGATGCTTAATTTTGATAAGCAACTAGAAGACAATGGAGACAACCTATAAAAATGCTTTGTCTTGGGAGAAAACACTAAAAAGGGTTAATGTGCTGTTCCACATGTCTAACCTCCTGGGATTAAACCACAGGCACCAAGATCACCAAGTGTACTTGGCAACAATGAGCTAAAAATGAAAAAAAAAAGCATCATACTGTTATTGTATTCATTTCCCCCAAGGCACTCTCTGATAAACACCACAAAGACTAAGGGAACTGAGAACAGCTTCCTTGTGGGGTAGGTTAGATATACATCTTTTTCCAAGCAGTTATATCATATCCAGCTATCAGCACACCTTACTTAAGGTGATTGTAATGTATGAGATTAAATGTTCCTACCTGATTGGAAACCTTCTTGTCCTCAATTCATTGGCTATACTGGATTATTTTTCTTGGGTCAGACCTCCAGAATTCTACCAGAAATCGTTCCTTTGGGGAAACCAGGCCTTCCCAGAAACTCAGGAAACTGAAATGGAGACAGCAAGAGAGAAGGAAATTATTTGGACATATAGACCTCAATTGTTTGGTTTTAAGTAAACGTCCAAGCAAACATCTTCTAAATGGTATAATAACTTTAGGGAAATTCACAGTTTATAAGTTTGTGTACTCATAAACTGAACATATTATGATAAGAGTACAGGTTGCATTTTGTGTCTTCAACTCAAGCAAAGACTTCAAAAAAGGCCCAGTTATCCTCTGTTCATTAAGACACAAAGAGAGGGCAAAAAGGGCAAGTTTCTAAGTCTTTTTCTTTAAAATTTACTTCCTTTCTTCAGCCTTCATCAAGATCTTCAGGAAATTAACTTTACTAAAGTTAATTATTCATAAAATAAACATAGGAACCTGCAGAAGACTATCTCACAGAGACCTGTAATGTAGAATATCCATCGCATACATGCACCATGAGCTTGTCTTTTCTAGCACTGGCATACACAAAACTCTGTGTGTGTGTGTGTGTGTGTGTGCACATGTGTGTCTTTTTTTTCTGATGGAGCCATAGGGAGAAAATAAATCTATTGGCTGCAATTCAGTGATGTAGAAAGATTTAAGGGTAAAGGAAAAGGCTACATCAAGTGAAGCAATAAAGTCATGAGGTTGTGCTTCCATAATAATAACAATAGCAGTCTTCTGTAACCAAGGGAGCAGGCTCCTCAAATTATAGTCACACCTGTTAGACCATCTGCCCATAAATTTCACACAATCATTAATGGAAAACAAATGGCACTGTCTCTCCTTCCCTTTATCCATTGGCTATTCTCATATAAATGATTTTTCTCTTCAAGGTCGTGCTCTTTCCTATCTGTTTAAAAATATTAGGATTTAGGAGGGGTGATACATAATGTGCCATGCCTTGGTACTTGTACCAGTGATGGCTCTGTAAGGAGCACTGGATTGTTAGGAGGCTATAAATTGAATTCCCCTAGAAGCAGAACCTGAGGCAATAATTTGAATGCAAACTGTTCATCTGGGAGGTGCTTCCAGAAAACTCAGAAGTGGAGTGGGAATTGAGAATGGAGGCATGGAAGGAAGCCAACAGAGGTGCATTACTGAATCAATTACTCCTGCAGGGAACTGCTGCCAGTACTTCAGGGGAGTTCTGTGAAACTCTATAGAACATGTCTCAGAGTTATCCCAAGAATTGGTGAGAAACTTGAAGTACATATCTTCCAGTCCCCTCTGTCCTTGGTTGAAAGCTACACCCAGATATATTAACTCCTGTACATTTCTGGCCTGCCCTAAGGTGGATAATTGCAGGTGGAGGCATGAGTCTATCAGCATATACTGGAATAATGAGTGCTGGGGAGATATGAGTGGAGCATTGAAACCATCTAATACAGTTGGGGCAGGAGATATTAATTATTGGCTTGCAAGTCCAAATGGGTAACCTTAAATTCCTGGGTTAATGGTTTTACTTTGAGCTATTTAAGCATGATGTATGAGTAAAAATTTCCTCTATTAAATCAAGTTGAAGATCCTAAGTCCCTAATCTTCTGGAAAACTGTGGGTATCTTTTGAACAGATTTTTGAAAAGTAACATGATTAAGATTTCAAACTGACCATTCATTCATTCATTCATTCACTCATTCAACAAACATTTATTGAACACCTAAAGTATGCCATGGGTTAAACTAGGCACCAGTGTTACTGTTACTAAAATCACTATCGTGCCATCTAGAAGTCAATGTATTGTGACACTCAAATAAGAAAATCCATAGTTACCATGAAAATTATTACAGAGTGCTATAAGAAGACACGGTAAGACCATAATTCATGCCGTGGACAGTAGTATATGGGGGATATCAGTAGGGCTTCCTGTAGAAGGCAATTGAAATGGATATGTAACATGAAGGAAGGGTGAATTTTTGAGGAAAAGAGAAGATAAATTCATGTTTGCCAGAAAGTGAATGGTTAAGGATCAGTCCAGAAAGGAGTTCCATTCATAGTCAGTATAAGAAATGTCACTGGGGCTTCCCTGATGGTGCAGTGATTGAGAGCCCGCGTGCCGATGCTCGGGACAAGGGTTCGTGCCCCGGTCCGGGAAGATCCCACATGCCACGGAGCAGCTGGGCCCATGAGCCATGGCTGCTGAGCCTGTGCGTCCAGAGCCTGTGCTCCGCAATGGGAGAGGCCACAACAGGGTGAGGCCCGCGTACCGCAAAAAAAAAAAAAAAAAAAAAAAAAGAAATGCTCACTGGAGTGTAAGAAAAGAAGACAATGGAGAGGGTGGTAGAAGCCAGACCATGAATGGTCCATGTATATATACTAAGTGCTATGGTCTAGTCTTTGTGTTCCCCTCCAAATTTATACGTTGAAATCTTAATTTCCAGAGGTGATAGTAGTAGTAGGTGGGGCCTTTGGGAAATGATAAAGGTATTAGTGCTCTTATAAAAGAGACGCCACAGAGCTCCTGAAGCTCTTCTGCCATGTGAGGTTACAATGAGAAGTCTGTGACTCAAAAGAGGGCCCTCATCTGACCATACTGCCACCCTATTCTTGCACTTGCAGCCCCCAGAACTGTGAGAAAAAAATGCCTGTTCTTTATGAGCCACCCAACCTGCAGTATAATCTTACAGCAGCCCAAAAGGACAAAGAGAGTTTGGATGTGAGATTTTACTCCAAGAAAGATGGGAATCCATGGAAGGATTTTAACTGGTAACTTAGAAGAGAGAAAAGTTTCATAACACAATCAGGTATTTTTATAAGAAAAATTTGTTTCATTTTCAGAAAGATCACTCTGGAAATACTGTGACTAGATTTTTGGAGAAGGGTGATGGCAGTCCCGGATATAGAAAGATGAGTTAGTAGTCCATTAATGTAAGTCAAACAAGAAAGTGGATATAAAAAGTGTGAATTTGTGGCTGAGCGTTCTTTTCTTTTAGCACTTGAAAAATGTTATGTCAGTGCTTCTGACTCCAGAGTTTTAGACAAGAAATATGCTGTCATTGGAATTGGTGTTTCTCAATAAGTAATGCATCGTTTCTTCCTGTCCACTTTCGAGATTTTTTTTGTCTCTACTTTTCAGAAGTTTAGTTATGACGCGTCTTGGCAAGGATAACTTTGCGTTTTTCCTCTTTGGGTTTGTTCAGATTCTTGAATTTGTGTTTATGTCTTCTAAAAAATTGGGAACTTTTTAGCCATGATTTCTTTGAATACTTTGTCAGTCCTACTTGCCCTCTGTTTTCATTCTGGAACTTTGATGATATGAATGTTAGTGCTTTTGTTACTGTTTACACGTTCTTGAGATCCTGCTCTTTCTCCCATCTTTACCCCTCAGTCTATTTTTCTCTGTACATGTGGTACATTGTATTGATCTCTTCTAAGTTCATGATTCTATGCTTTGTAATCTCCACTCTACTCTTGAGCAAAGTTTTTTGATCGTTGTAGTTTTCAGTTCTACTGTTCTCATTTGTTTTTATTGTTATAGCTTCTAGTTCTTTGTTTACATTTTTTAGTTTTCCCATTTCTGTCAAGGAACACATAATTGCTAATTGAAGCACTTATGTGACAGCTTATTTAAAATCCTTGTCTGATCATTTCAATAAATGTTTTATCTCAGTGTTGGTGTATGTTTATTGTCTTTTCTCATTTATTCTGTGATTTCCTGGTTCTTGGTGTCATAAGTATTTTTCCATTGTATTCTAAACATTGTGAGTTATTATATGACTCTGTATCCCATTTAATTTTATTATTACTTTTTAGAAGGAAGTCATCCTATTTGAGGCGTAGTATGAGGACTGGGAGGTTATGTACAGATTTCCATTGGGCCCTACTGACGATACCCCAGCAAAAGTGGGCACTTACATTGTCTCACTGCAGACAGATCAAGTAGAAGTTCAGCTATCCTATTGGCCCTTCTGACACCTTCCCCCCAAAAGTGGAACATTAATATCATTGTGTTGCCTTTTAGTAGGAGTGGAAGTTCATCTCCCCAGTAGATTTCTTGACACAGGGGAGGGGAGAAGTGAAGTGTTTGCTGTCCTTCCTCCCACTTCTTTCCTTCTTGTTGATGCCAGGTGTGGGTAGAGGGTCAGCTACCTGCTGGCTCCACTGACACCAGGGTAAGAGGAAGAGAACTGCCAACTAGCCCTGCTTGTGCCATCTCATTCTGTCTTATTGCCTCAGGATGGTTATGGGGATTCAGCACCTCATTGGGTCTCACTGACATCATGTGTTGGGGGTTAGTGGGGTGCCTACTCCCTCCAACCTGTAACATCCTATTCTTATTGATGTCAGGGAGAGATGGACGCTATGTCCCACCATTGGACCCCACGACTGTGTGAGGGCAGCCCAGTGTTAACAAGCCTGTCAGGCACCACGTTTGTTTTTTTTTTTTAATAAGTAAATTTATTTATTTATTTGGCTGTGTTGGGTCTTCATTTCTGTGCAAGGGCTTTCTCTAGTTGCGGCGAGCGGGTGCCACTCTTCATCGTGGTGCTCGGGCCTCTCACTGTTGTGGCCCCTCTTGTTGCGGAGCGCAGGGTCAGTAACTGTGGCTCATGGGACCAACTGCTCTGCGGCATGTGGCATCTTCCCAGACCAGGGCTCGAACCTGTGTCCTCTGCATTGGCAGGTAGATTCTCAACTACTGTGCCACCAGGGAAGCCCAGGCACCACCTTTTAAAGTCTGTTTGCTAATGGAAAGGGGTGGAGGCTCAGCTCACCACTGGATCACACTGAAACAACCCTGGTGTGATGTTTCAGAGCGCTGGCTCTTCTGGAGGGCAGGAGTGGGGTGGTGTGGAAGATCAAATCCTAGCTTGGCCCAACTGAAACCACAGGACATAGGGGATGGGTGCAATATTCCTCTGGCACTTGGCTCGAGTAGTGTGTATATTCCACTGGCACTTGGCTCGAGTAGTGTGTATATTATTGCCCAAATGGTCTTCTGTCTTTAGCAACCCCTTTCCTCATACTTTGGCTAGGGGGAACTGGGTTTTGTGTTTTTTTCTGAAGCTTCTTTGTCTGTTGTTCTGTTGGTGGTTATTGATTGGGGGTTCCTGTAATACCCTCTCCAGGATGTATGGGAAGCAACAGGAAACACAGGGGACTCATCACCATGTTATTCCTCAAGTCCCAAAGTCCCTAGTTAAGTCTGCCTTCTCATTTCCACCTTTCAGCGTCTTCCTATGTTTGTTTGTTGTTATGTTCAGGGTTTTAGTTTTAAGTGGGAGAACCTGGGACAAATGGGCTACTTCATCTTCTTGGAAGCAGAGGTCTGGAGGACTTTTGATTTTAAAAAGTACTGCTGACTGTAAATTAAAATTTGATGATAAACACCTTGCCCTTTAAGAATTATTCTACTAGATGATGTGGCTTCCCAAAGTTGCTACAATTTGATTTTCATACTTCTAAAAGCCAAGTGTTTTGCTGGAGTTGAAATTTAATGCTAAGCAAGAGATGAGGCTAAGATGATCTATGTGGTAACAGATTAAAGTTGGAAACATCAATATACATTCATGTTTAGCTTAATATTGCTTCATATTACCTTAATACACATGGTTATGTAGAGAGATACTTATAGATATGTGCCTATACATGGGTCATGTACACACATATTATCTCTTTGCTCTGTCAGCTGAGAAGATCTAGAAGCAATGACATCCGAGCAGCAATTAGCACACCCCACACCCAGATCCTGCTGTCTAATACCGTTCTCCACTAAAAAGACCTAGTTATCCTTGAAGAAATAGCTGATTCTAGGACTAGGGCAGTAAATATACAAGATTTATAGACAAGATCATCTTAGAGTGTCAGAAAGTAAGGAAGTTCCAAAAAAAAAAAAATACAGGATGGGGATACCTCAGAGTGGCACAAGAGCCAACTGAAAAGAGTTCACAAGGGTCAGGACTAGAGCAATTTGAGGAACAAAGTAACTAAAGCAGAATTAAATTATAACCCAAAGTATAAAATAAATATCCATGAGTTCTTCTGATATAAATAAATAATTGGATACATAAATGCAGGAGAATAGATAAATCTCCAGTGCAAAGGAATTCCAAATAGTATATGTAGTACTCCATCTTAAGCATAACTCCCTATTCCTTAGTTGTTGGCTGAGCATATTGACTTCCTTCCAAAAAAGTACAGTATGAAAAAGGGAAAACAGTAATCTTAGGATGGAGAAACCTGAAAAACAATACCTCAGCCTGGTGATCAAATTCGACCTCAGCATTCATAATGCATATTCATACTTTGTACACTTGATGTGATCTGACAAAATAACCCTTCTACTCTGTGGTCTTCCTCCCGAAAACACAAAATCCCAATATGATCATGAAAAATGCATCAAACAAATTCTAGTAGTGGGCAACCTACAAAACCGTAACTACTCAAAATTGTCAAGGTCATCCAAGGAAAATCTGAGAAGCTATCAAACCCAAGAGGAGCCTAAGGAAACATGGCAACTAAATGTAATGTGATGTTTTGGATGAAATCCTGGAATAGAAAAAGGACATTAGGTAAAAACTAAGGAACTGGACTAATGGATGGGCTATAATAAATGATAATGTATCAATATTTGTTAATTGATTGTAACAATGTAACATACTAATATAAGTGGATCATCATAGAGGGAAATGGGTATAGTGTATATGGAAACACTTTATACTATCTTCTCAATTTTTCTGTAAAATTAAAACACTTCTAAAAAATAAAGTCTATAAAAACGCTGTGTTTTCTTGTTTTATGATTATGTGCCTGTATTTCCTAATGAATATGTCAATTTGCATTACCTTCCTTGATACTGATATTACAGGAAATACCTAGTAACTCTGAAAGAATTTGTAACTCCAATTCAACAAGCAATAATTCTTGTATTAACTTTGTGGAAGAACCCACCGAATAAATCAAAGCAAATTGTCTTTAAAGGCTGAATTTCTTTTCAGTGTTTAATCTTTTATATTATTAATGCATACCACAAACAAGATTTTGTTTCAAAGGGCAGAAAACATTGATTGTAGGTAATGTCTAAAGTACAGTGAAATATTAATGCCTGATGCTATAACAACTTTAATGTATTTTATGTTTTCAAAATGATGAATTGTTATTTCAGTCAATAAAGTATTCACTTTTATACATTTCCTACCCATCTTTTCCCAAGACACCCACAAGGAAATGATACTATCATCTGACATTAGGTTCATCAATTTAAATTGGAGTTTTTGGTAGCTGTGGTTGCCAAAGGTCCTGGAATGTGTGATACTTTTACAAATCCTCTCCATGGCAAAATCTGATCCTCACAAGGTAAATCACAGTAGGTGCCTAAAGCCAAATGACATATTGCTTTGTAGCTAGATTACCAAGCATTTTACTTAGAGGCACAATAGAATGTAGAAAAGGCCATTTCTCTTTCTGTCTTTTTCTGCTCAAAGGTCACTCACCATCTTACTTTTTATCAGCCATTTCAGAAGTTTTCCATAAATTTAGACTATATAATGTCACTTAATGTGAATGTAGCTCAACTTTCTGTTTTAGTACAGCTAATCTCACATTATTTTATTGGTGCTAAATATGTAAATCATCAGCAAATTTTTGTACTTAACTTTTTTTTTTTGATGTGGACCACTTTTTAAAGTCTTTACTGAATTTGTTACAATACTGCTTCTGTTTTATGTTTTGGTTTCTTGGCTGTGAGGCATGTGGGACCATAGCTCCCCGACTAGGGATTGAACACACACCCCCTGCATTGGAAGGTGAAGTCTTAACCACTGGACCGCCAGGGAAGTCCCTGTACTTAACTTTTTCTTTTCTTTTTTTTTTTTTGTGGTACGCGGGCCTCTCACTCTTGTCGTCTCTCCCGCTGTGGAGCACAGGCTCCGGACGCGCAGGCTCAGCGGCCATGGCTCACGGGCCCAGCCGCTCCGTGGCATGTGGGATCTTCCCGGACCGGGGCACGAACCCGTTTCCCCTGCATTGGCAGGCGGACTCTCAATCACTGCGCCACCAGGGAAGCCCCCTGTACTTAACTTTTAAAAATAATTAAAATAAGTTATTCAACACATTTTTCCTTAAAAAAAAAAAAAAAAGCAATTCTCCTTAGGCTGGCCCTGTGCACATATGTGACTTTGCCATTTTTTCCATGGACTATCTTCTTATCTGTTTTACGGTGTCACATTTGTTCTACCTTCTCAGAAAGAAGCATTTAAAAATTCATCTACGCGTTCATGCATTCATACATTTATTAAATAAATCTATTGAACACCTACAGACGGCACAGAAAAAAAGGCAGAAAACTAATCTGGGTTGCACAGAAAGTAATGAACTCAGTTAAAATTTTTGTTGAAAATAGGTATTACTCAATCTACTGGAAATTACATTTCATTATGGGGACTCACAGACTCCAGGAAAACCAAGACCTAAATAATAATAAAGTAATAAAAGGACTAGCCATTTACTGAGTGCCTGCTTGTACCTGACTCTGAAACTCTAAAATCATTACGGATGTTCTGATGATTGTCTGATATAATTGTAATCTCCATTTTACAGATGAAAATAACAAGGTTCAGAGACATTAGGTTACTTGCCTAAAGTGAAGTGGCCCAGAAACTACAGAACTGGAAATTGAACCTTAGACTTCATAATGCCAAAGTCTGTGCTTTTAATCACAATGTGTGTGTGTGAGAGAGAGATAGAGCGAGAGAGATAGAGAGAGAGAGAAAGAGAGAGAGTGTGTTTAATAGAGAACCTCTGAGAAATGGCAAGAAAACTGCCAGGTATCCATAAAACAATAATTTAGGAGCTTCTTACTATACAAGTAATTGTTAATCATATGGCTGAACTAAGGATCTCTCACTTTTGAACTAAGAAATGAAAAGCTTCCAGAAGTTGAGTCTAAATTTTACACTTACATAAGATACTTCATACAGAATGCTCAAGTATAATAACTAAAGAGCTCTGAAAATACTGGAAGCATTCATATAAGTATGATTTCATAATGTGGATAATAGAGGATTTAAGAAATTGGCAGATGCAACTGCAGACTCATTTGTTATCATTTCTGTGAAGGGCAAGATCAATGAATAAAATGAGAAAAATGAAAAAAGAATGGCTAGCAATTTTAAGTAGTTTGCTTAATCTCCATACTAGGAGAGACTAAGCAAAAAAAAAAAAATTCTCGAAATATTATTTTGAAAGCCCCTACAAGTGTATATGGTCTTTTTATACCAAATAACTTGGAGTTATGAACTGTCAAATAAGTCTAATCTTCTCTGATGATAAAATTGCTGACTTTATTTGAAACTATGGAATGAAAAATGAGGTAATAATCAGAAATTCTTAAGAAAAGGAGTAGAAAAAACAAAATTATAAGAGTTATGTTAAAAAATATTTTGAAACAAACATAAAATCCCCATTACTGGTACAGAGCTTTTAAAACTTTATTTTGGTTTTAAGTTTTAATAAATATTTATATGTTTACATAATTACTGTCATAAGGAAGAGACAATTGTAGCTCAACTTTCTTCATTCTTTCTTTATTAAGCATTATTCTATTTTGCTCCATCATCTTGTAATTATACTATAGTAACTGTGTAACTTTCTACTAAGTGGATATTTCCTAAACTGTTTTCCTATTGTTAACAATTAAAAGTGTTTCCAATTTTTTGTTATTACAAATGACATGACAATGAGCATCTTTATATAATAATTTTCTGGATTATAAAGTATTTATTGGCATAAGCGTCCAGAATTAGAATTAATGTGTAAAAAGCTCTTAACATTTTTATCTTGCTAGACATTGCCAAATTACTTGTCAAAAGATGGAACCAAATTATATTGCAAAAATCTTTGCCAACGGAAGACATTATATATCATTTTTGATTTTGCTAAATTAATAAGTTGGAAACGTATGTTCCATTTCTTTGAATTCTTTGATAACAGAGTGCTGCTGGAGGCTGGGAGGGCAGCCATGTCTGTGAAGGCTCCCCAGAGTTGGAGCGGGGAAGTGGAAAAAGGTAAAAAAAAATACTAATTGTATTTTCCCTCCGTTGTTATCTCTCACTTTCTTCTGCCTCTGTGTAACTTATATCCAGGTAGCTGGAGAAAAATCATGTGGCAGGGCAAATTGGTATTCCAATAAATTAATAATCACCAGCTTCAAATGGATTTTCAAGACTGAAAATATTGCTCTGACTTACAGTAAGCTCTTTCTAACTCTCCTTAAGGACTATTTTCTTAGAAGCTTTACTTAACCTCCATCCTCTCTACTTCCTTCACTCTGAGCTGGTGAGGTGCTTCATAACACATTAAGAACACAGAAGTCTGTAAATAGTCCACTGCCAAATCCATTAATTCATTAACATTTGCATTGATCTTTGTATTCCCTTTTACTACAGGAGTTAAATTTAAAAGGCCGTGTGCACTACAGATAGGATTTCATTTTCTCTCATCTTCTCAAGTACTTCACAGCACTGCATTTTCTACAACCCATCTACTCCTTATGAATGATTCTTGCCAAAATTCAACCTCATTCGAGACTAGTAACTCCAACTTAAAATGTTAAAATCTATACGTGTAACATGAAAGCCTCCCTCCTCCCCTAATCCCTGCATATCTTCTTTAGCCAATTCATGTCTGAACTTTTCAAAATTGTTATCTTCATATATTGTTTCCATTTCCTCACGTCCCATTTATTCCATAATTTACATCCATCTGACTTCTCTCTCCGTAATCTCACTGCCCACTGTCCTGAAATTTTACTTATGAAGGTCACCAGCGATTCCCATGTCAGTATAGCCAATGAATAGTTTTTGTCCTATTTCTAGGCTCTTTCCTTCTTTAAAAAAGAAAAAGAATAAGAAAAACAGAAACCATTTTTTTCTTCTATGCTTTTACACTCTCATCATCTTCTGTCTTGGTATATTTTACTGGCTTTCTGTGTTTAATCTGATATCTAACATTCTATTAGTTTCCTTTATCTTCAGTAGAATAAACCAGTATATGAAGGATTATTCTCAACAGTTAGTTCTCATAATAACAGTACTAGTAGCAGCAGTCAATACTCTGTAATGCTTATCATGTGCCAGACACTATTCTAAGACACTGTTTAAATACATATATATAGACACACACACATATATATGAGGTTTTCCTCATAGGTCTATGAAATAAGCCTATTATTATATCCGTGTTACAAATGAGAAAACTGAGGCAATGAGAGGCCAAGGTCACATGATCAGTACTTGGTGAAGCTACGCCTGAGTTAATGCTGGAACTTTAGAGTAGACAAGTTAATAATGTCTCACAGATTGGCCCTAAATGTGAGCAACATTTAATTAATGACTTGTGAAGTATCAGAAAAAAATGGAACATTTTAAATTGATTGGGAACTACTAAGTCATGTATCAGTAACTAAGAATGACTCTTATTGAATGAAATTATTTTTCATTATTCTTTTGAAAGGAGAATAGTCTTGTGTTAGTGTTTCACAGTTTTTTTTCATTCACATATTTATTCATTTATTAGCCACACATTTCCTTCTATGTGCCAGTGTCTGCTGCAAGCCTTGGAAGATTCAGCGGTGAGCAAAAAATTACAAAGTCCTTGCTCTTAAGCAAATGCCCAGTGGTGGAGGAAGACAGACTAAACATGTAAATAAATTTTGTACAGCGACAGAAATACGACTGGACAATGGGACGGAGAGGCACTGAGGAGGCAGGTCTCTTTGGTCAAGATAGTAGTGGTGGCGTTTGAACCGAGACCTTAAGGATCAGAGGGAAATTGGTCTGGGTAGAAGGATTAGCCAATCTAAAGCTGGGAGAGCAAGAAGTAGAGCTTGTTGCATCTGAGGGACTGAAAAAGACAACTGTGCCTCGAACCCCATGAAGGTCAGGGAAAGATGTAGTAAGTGACCAGAGCACATGGTCCCTGTGAGCCTGGCTAAGTAGTTGAAAATTTAATCTCTTTACAATAGATAGCCTTTAGAGGTTAGAAGCAGTGCAATAATAGCATCTGATTTGTGCTTTTTGAAAGACTACTTTGACTGTTGAGTGTCCTACAAAAGCAAAATACTTGTGTCTCTATGAAGTGCAGATAGTAAAATTTAAAAAGCCCAATGAGCTCATAAGCAGTTGGTTTACTAAGTGTAATCATTTATCTTAACTAGACTTCATTAATACAAGCTTGGTGACCTTGGGGCCCTGGGACATATTAGATTAGGGAAACCCAACTATTTTCAAATAGTGTGATTTGAAAAATTCTCGAAATTGTTGGGGTTCAGGAAGATTATTTTAGTGCTGGGCCTGTATGGGAATTTTAGAATAAGAAAAGAAAGTATGATGGCTGGCTTCCATCTATTCTCCCTTCCTGTGGGAGAAATGATGGTGGGGTGACTACTTTGCTGTTGACCCAATGCTTAAATTTCAGAGCTCGTTCAATCCAGTAAATATTTGCTGAACAACTATTAGATGTTAGGCACCTTGCTGAAACTGGGAATATAGAGAATAATTAATAATAAAAGCAGGTATTACTAACAAGAGACAGGCACTGTGCTAATGCTAAACATGCACCATCTCAAGTTACATTAATTTACACACTAACCATATAGGGTAGATGCATTTATGATACCATTTTCTGGGTGAGAAATCTAATCCCTTTAAGGGGCTTAAGTTACTTCTCCAAGGTTACACAGCTAGTTAGGGGCATAGGCAGTATTTGGACTCAGGTCTGGTATCAGCACCAATTCTCTTAGCCATGATGCTCTATAAGGACCTTACTTGAGAAGTTCAGGATTATACATATATGGGTACAACCAACCCTAAGACCATCTGGCAAAACTGGCTGCTTGAGAAGTCCTGGATTTATGTAAGATGCTCTTGGAATGGAGAAGATCGTGAAGGAGGGTCCCCAAAACACACTCTCTATACTAAGGGGTAAAAAGAGAGAAAGAATTAGCCTACAGCAGTATGATATTGAGGACCAAGAAACAGTGTTTCTCTCTTTTGTGAATAGTTATTAAATTATTTCTACTTCAAAATATCAGAAAGAAATCACAGTACTATGGACAGTTTGTGGAGCCACCCTATCTTAGCGTGAATCCTGGCAGGTGTAGAGTTCATAGTATGACCCTGGCACCTAAGTGTAGTTAAGTAAGCTTTCATTTTTCTTTAGGCTGAAAGCAAAGTAGCTTTCTGATAGGTATAGTTTAGGAAAGTCTTCAAAGAAAATATTTAAAGTCCACTATCTCAGAGAAAAGCAATTTTGCAAAAGATCTGTCAGCAAAAGCAAGGCCAAACACACCAATTATTTAGTGAGACTTGTATTGTTATATCATTGCTCATGTTGTTTCTTTACGCATTTACCTGGAAGAAGGCTTTTAATGTTCAACAATTCTCAAAGAGATAAAGACCCACACTGAGGTGTCAGAAAGAGCTGTGCCCTGGAATTAGATCAGTTTAGGTTTGACAACTTACTAGAATTAGGTAACGTTCTTAATCTTTCTGAGCCTGTTTCCTATCTGCAAATAGGGATAACACTATCTATTAGAGAGGGATGTGGTTAAATTAAATGACACATGTAAATGAAATATATCCTTCCAGACTGAGAACATACCTAGTAAATGTTAAGTGATCTGCAAATATTCTGCTTTCTTGAAATGGATGAAACCTGTTATCATGTTCTTAACCAATGGTCTAAATATCAAGACAATATTTAGTTAAAAGTTATATTGGTTCTTTCACTGTCCATCTGCATTTTAACATATTCTAACATATTCTCCTTGATCAATTGTGTCAATATTAGTAACATTTGTCATTTAAGCTATTACTGTTCGTATGTTTAAAATATTTCAATGCGATATAAGTCATTACTCAAAGGGATGCCTAGCTGGCTTTGTCAAAGATTTATTTTAAGTAAAAATGAAAGACACATTTTTCATTTTCACCAAGTTTTATTGAACAGTGTATTCATTAACTGTATGAACTTTGTGGCCAACCCAATACAGTAGCCAAGACATGGAAACAACCTCAGTGATTTTTGTGGATGAATGGATGAAGAAAATGGGGTGCATACAACCTACTATTATTCCGCCATGATAAAGAAGGAAATCTGGCTATTTGTGACCACATGGGTGGATTTGGGGGGCATTATGCTAAATGAAATGTCAGACAGAGAAAGATAAATACCTTAGGATCTCATATGTGAAATCTAAACTACTGAACTCATGATAGAAAGAATGGAATGATGGTTGCCAGAGCTGGGGGTTGGAGGTGAGGAAAATGAGTGAAGATGATCAAAAGATAAAAACTTCTAGTTATAAGATAAGTGAGTAATGGTGATGTCATGTACAGCTTGGTCGCTACAGTTAACAATACCGTATTTTCTGTTTGAAAGTTGCTAAGAGAGTAGATCTTGAAAGTTCTCATCACAAAAATAAAATTTGTAATTATGTGAATTAAGGTTAACTAAACTTATTGTGGTAGCATTTCACACTATATATATATATATTATATATATATCAATCATCACATTGTACACCTTGGACAGATACAATATTATATATCAATTCAATCTCAATAAAACTGGAAAAATCTCATTTATATTTTAGCATAAATATATCAAATGGGTTTCTTGACAAGATGAATAATAACTATAGATAGAAGGAAATAAGATATTGTTGTTGCTGTTGTTTGCTTTTCCAGAGTGCAAAACACTAAAAAGGGGGGAGGTGAGTATGGGCTTGCAGATGCTGCTTCATGGGCCCTAATGCTATGATACAGACATTTAGTCCAGATCTGAAAGAGAACTTGAGTCATTTCAACAAATCTGCAAAACAGCCATGTTCAAACATGAAGAGATATCAGTAAATTCTTTTTCACACTGCAAGAAATCTGCCTTCAGCTTTCAGCAAAACCTCTGTTTTTGGGTTATGAGGGTCACAGTTCTTAAGCAAGCAGTACAATGCTTCCACCAGTGCTTTCTCCCTATGATGAATAAGTTTTCAGTCTCCCCACCAGTGCTCATCCCTTCTCCCCTTAATGTCTTGGCCAAAATTCAACCATCAGCCCAGAAAACTCTTTACCAGTTTCATTGACTGTACGTGACCACGTTATTTCAATCACCTTGGCACATTTATATTACCTACTTCCTAAGGTAGGTATTATATATATGAGATTTTAAATAAAAGAATGCCTGTAAAGTACTTAATGCTCAACTCCTAGCACAATATGAATATTCTGTAACTGCTGACTAGCATTATTATTATATCATTTACATTAAAACTAATCTGTACTTTCTTTCACACACCCATGTTCTTTGTCCCCAACTGGGGTAAAGGAAATAAATGAACATTTATTGATTATCTACAGTGAGAGTATAGAATGCAGTGTAGGCTATAGAATTAGTGGTGTTCAAGACTGAAACTGACCTGGATTTGAATTCCAGACCTCTCACTTACTTAGACTTTACGACGCCTCAGTTCCCTTACTGATAATTAGAGATCATAGACATTTCAGGGACCACGGTAAGGATTAAAAATATTATAATGTTTGGATCCAGAAAGGGCATTCATTACCTCATTTAATGTAAACTCTTAGATAATCTGATTGAGTTTTGAGAATCTGATAACGGCTCTGCATCCTTTTGCTATTTGCTAACTATTCATAGCATTTTGCATAGAATTCCAGGGCTTTGCTAATATGAAAATCAATCAAAGGCTTTAGTTGGCACAAAGAACTCAGAGAAATTGTTATGGGGCAAGAATTAGAATTCTTCTTGAAATACAGACTATCATCCTGGAGAAGAAAGAACAACGTTTTAATGTGGTCAAATTTGGGTCAAAATTATGCACTTCCATAATGGTGTTTCTACCAGGTCTTGATTTGACTGGGATTGAAATTTCTGACATTACTGTCCCCATCACAGACTTGAAAACCTGGCAGACAATCAAGTGCAACCTACAGTTAAAGGTCACTCATCTAAAAAAATGGGTATGTTACTACCATTCTGACAAGAGCGTTATGAAGATTAAGAAAAAGCACAAATAAACTCTCCTAACACCTGACAGCCAAGTAATCCAGCTTTCAGCTCTTTCAATTCTTTTTCCTTCTTACCTGACTTATTTCCTTCCTTGCTCTGAGTTCTCACTGTGTTTCATGTCCCACAATGCTGAAGTCATTGTAATGCTTTTACTCAGAAATCTCATTTAACATTTAGCATAGTAAATAAGAAGGCCTAAGAAGTGATTGAGGTAAACTGCCATTATTACATCATTCTGATAACCTGATTTGTCCAGAAATGTAACTATGTGATTCTCCTTTACTTCTAGTTGCTCACCATTCATGGGCACAAATTGAGTGTATATCAGATATAGTAAATTCCTGCAAAATTCTCTGTGGTGTGATTTGGGGTTCTATTTTTGTACTACAGCCTTCCTAAAACTAAACTATTATCATTTCTACTCCTCTTCTGTCTGAAAATCCTCAAAACATAATTTCTAATTAATAGTTATACTAATTGGCATTATAGTCATTCTTTTTTGCTTTTTCTCTGATTATAAGTATCTTCTGACGCTTAAGTCAATCAAATGGGTTCTCTACATATGAGGAAGTTCAAAGGGGAAAGTAGGAGGAGTAGGGTAAGAAGACATTCACACGTAGAATTAGTGGAAGCCTTAGCAATAACAAAGCTAGTGAAATTAGAGCTCATTAATTAGCAGTCAGGAAAATTTCATCATGTGTTGTCATTAATTGGTCAACTAGGGTAATTTGGCTTACAAACAATAGAAAGCAAAGAATGGAAAATCTATTGTTTCTGCCAGCTTCTCCTGCTTGTTATAAGCGTAATTTTCTCCTAGTTTATGAAACAATAACAGTTTGGTATTAGAATTTAAATGCCATCAATATAAGATATGGGGATATGTGAAGCCTACTACACTTTCTTCGTAAACTAGTACTATAGCATCATAAATTCCAGTAGAATGATTTAGTTGAAAGATAAAATTCATGCAGAGTACACTATTTGTTTAAACTTCAAAAGAATCAAAAACGTTTGCTATATCTTGGGACACTCTTCTTTGTAGAATATGTTAGAGCTGGCCTTTTTTTGATTAAGAGCTACTGTTCTGTAGAGAACACTTTTTTCATATTCATAATCATCAGGCAAATCAAGGATCTGACTTCCTTAGAATCAGTAAGTGTTTTTTTCCTCACTTCTTAACAAAGAACAGAACAGCTGATAAGAAAAGTAAAATACCTCTTTTTATTGATGTATAGATGATTTACGAAATTATATTAGTTTCAGGTGTACAACATAGTGATTCAATATTTTTATAGATTATACTACATTTAATTATTATAAAATGATGGCTATATTTCCCTGTGCTGAACAATAAAATCCCTCTTTTGTTAAAAAAATAGCAAATGATGGATGTTAGAAAATTAATTTATTTCCCATGAATAATGATCAATAACTATGGGACACTGGCCCACGTAAATTAAGAGGCTTCTTTTTCCATGTGATTCTGAATACAAAATGTATCCATATTCAGGAATCGTTTGCAAAGTGAATTTTTTTTGGTACCTTAATAATCATAATGGGTAGTAAGATCAATTTGTTTTAACACTTATGTAGATCAGTGTTGAATATAAAATGATAAAACGTAGGGTCTTTTCACTTTTTAATTTTAACTCTGTATATGAGACAAAGAAAACGAACTGCTTTCTATCATACTGTAGTTTTTGCTCAACTCCTACGACCAAAATCCTTGAAAGAGAGAATTACCTGTTTGTGTCCTTTCAGAACAACCCCTTTGTATACCAGGGCCATAAAAAAACAATAGCCTTGAGAGACCATTCAAGGAAATCATTGTTATTGATTCATCCCTCAAATAGGACCCAATTGAGCAACAAAATGACTCTGAAGTTTATCGTTTCTTCTCAGTGAATTTATAACTCTGGAAGATTTAAATGTCTTTTCCTAGATGACAGAGGTGGCTTCTATACACATACACAATGGACACATACACACAAATAACATCCTGATATCCATTTTACATCTGTAATTCCACTCTGAATTCTCCCTGCCATTAACCAACTCAAATGCCACATTATTCAACTCCTTTCCCTTGCTGGTTGCATTGGGTTCAGGAAACAGGGAGCAGTTTTAATGTCCTCTTTAGTAAACCTACACCCTATTTATGAACTAAGAAGAAATAGTTTTGGTTTCTATTTTCTGATATCTTGAGCCTTTCATATGATTGCATCTCTCCAACTATATAGCTTGCAGAATTAGTATTATGACTAGAGATGCAGAAAAGTTTTGCTGCCTAAAAATGTCTTCTTATCTACTAACTGATGGTTGGCACTCAACTCTCATCCCTTTATCTCGGAATCTCATCCCTTTAGCTTAAATCTTTTTTTCCCATTAAAATTCAAATACTGGTTGTGCTTTAAGATCGTAGTCATTTTTACCTCAGCCTGAATGATCCAAAAGCAAGTTTTGATGATGTGCAAGAGGGAAGAGAACTTGAGGGCATAAGTGTTCTGCAGAGGGTATTAGGGAATAGAGAAGACAGAGCAATAAATAGACTCACGGGGAAACTCAGAAAGTGGAGCTTGATGAAACAAACAAACATCACGGTTTTGCTAAGGTCTATTCTAATTAGTTGTTATTTGTGTGTAAAAGTTTACCTAAAAAGTATAATCTATGAGTGATTTGTGCCCCTGCATATTACGGATGTATAATATAATTCAAACAGTGCAAGGAACACACAGATTACCACATGGCCTCAGGCATGCTCCATTTTGTAGTCTGCCCACTTTGAGCATCAGAAAATGGATTGTAGAAATCTGGCTCATCTTATTTTAAACTTCTCATTCCCCAAATTTGAAATAGTATTTATTTAAAAACTAGGCTCTTTATAAAGATCGCAAAAACACTATAAAGTATTCATTGAAAAGAACCTAACATTTACTACTGTAGTACATTATGTACAATTTATTGACTATTTCTACTGAATATACATTTATGTATTACATAATCTAACATTTATATTAAGTAGAACTATAATATGATTCTTGTGTCAACCTTGACAAAGCTGGTGAAATCCTTTGCTACAAAAATATGTCTCGGCCTTATCTTTTTGTTTCAGTATTAGTTTCCACATTTGCCAGCAAGATACTTTTCATTCAACTAAACTAATAGGCCACTTAGTTGAATACTGGATAAAATACAAATTGCAGAGAATTCTTCATTTTTGTTTATAATTTTAAAAATTTCAACTAAAAGTGCAAAGCTTTTATCAATTTCTGTAGCTTGCTCTCTTCCTAAACCTACTTGCTTCTTCCATCAATATTTAAGTTTCTGGTTTTAAATAACTGTGACTCTCCTTTAATGTGTTCTCTGTTAAAGGCTTTCTCTCCCTTTAGAATTGTTCGTAGGAGAAGTGGTATTTTTGTGGGAAGAAAACTGCATCTTCTCTACTACTCAGCTGTCAGGACTATAGAGCTACATCCTCAGTTGTATAATCAAAAACCTGGCCTGTCATCAACTAGTGGGATTAAAAAGACTATGCAAAAAAGCCAGTTGTTTTAAAATATTATGGCTGGTGATATAAATGGCTGCAGCATATTTTATCTACACCTGCATGTTTTTAACTTCCAGAAACTAAAAATCACCTCTGCAACATGCAATCAGCCATGAAGAAAGAAAGAAACAAACAAAAACCCAGTATTGAAAATTTTCTGCCTGATACGTGAATGTATTGGCGAACAAGCCTGCTACTTCTAGTATTTACATAAAGACAGTAGTCAAATAACAAATGCACTAAAACAAACAATTCTTCTGTGAGAAAAAAGAATGATGCTACTTAGAGTTGATGGACATGAACTTTAGGAATTTTAGAGCTGAAAATAATCTTGGAGGCCTCCTTTTAGAGATGAGGAATATGAGGTCTATGGTGGTTAAGTGAATTGTCCAAGCCAGAGATGGGACTAGGGTCAAAGTTGAGGTCTTCTGCCAGGATGTTGAGCTTACTCTTTGAACTTGCTGGGTGTTTACATATTGCATCAACAGAGCCTATATGTACTGGATTTTCTTCCATTTAATAATAGAAGCAAGTTAGTGCCTTTACAGGTATTGTAGTATAAAATCAGCCCATTCAGCCAAAAATTAGTCAATCTAGGAGTCCCAAAGAGACAATGCTTTGCAGGCTTTTTCTTTTCTTTTCTTTTCTTTTCCACTGGAAATGGGAATTACATAGATAATGCATGTTTATGTGTATGTATGTATACATATATATATATATATATATATATATATATATATACACTTATATCTTGTTCAAATTTAAAAGAATACGATTTTTATAGTCTAATTACGTATGACATAAAAATAAAACATCATTAATCAAATACATTTGCAGTATTTATTTTTGTAAGTAACTTCCTTTCTTTATATATCTATACAGTTTTAAAGATAATGAGACGACACAGAAATATTATTCATTTTCAAGCTAACACTGATAAATAATGTTTTGTAAGTGCCCTAAATTATATAAAGACTAAAAGTTCCATTGTTCTATCTATTCTATGGAAAGTGGTTAATGTTTAGCTATGAAATAATGTATCAATCTCAGGAAACAATTCTTAGGTTAAAAAACTCATTTTCCCTATGATGTCTTTTCACAAAGATTTAATTCAAAGAATTTGCCTTTGTAAGATCTCCATCACTTTTCACCATTGTTCCCATGCATGTTCCTGTTAAGAGTGCCTGATTCTGTTGCTAAGCAACCTTGCAGTCTTGTTGGGTCATGATGGTGAACTAATGATTATTTAAAATGTGTCTGTTTGGATAGGGTCTTTTAAAGAATATCGTGATACTTTTGTGTAAGAGGCTGGGTAAGAGGGTTCTTCATTTCAGCTTACAGTTCTACAGGAATATTAGTGATAGAATGATGTTTTCCAGAAGAGTTGGAAGAATGCCAAGAGTACACTAAAAAGCAATAGGTCTTACTTCCTCCCGGTATGCTTTTTTTCTAGAAAAGGGTAAAAGTCAGTCAGATGACAAGTCAAGAAATTTACCAAAGGATTTCAAAGAAATAAGAGGAACATCATTATTCCTTTTATTGACTAGATTAAATTATTATGTTTTTCCTTCTCATCCCAAATTCTTAAGAAAAATTGTCAAGCCATATTATGTTGAAAACCAAGTCCCATGTAAGCGAGACATGGGTATTTGAATTTTATCAGGCTTCCAGATAAAACTAAATTGTTGATTAAATCCTCTCCATCCTGCTTGCTCTTGTCCCAGACATCCCTCTCCAGTTCAGGAATATCCTCCTTTAAACAACATATTTAACCATATGGGACTGATGCCAGTAGCCTTAATATTTTCTGTACGGTATACTGGGATATATAAGGGGACTACCATCATATCTCTAGCATGTAGTGAGAGTTGGTAAATAGCATTCCCAGTGTGTATCTGGAAAAACAAAAAGGTTGTTCCTTTAAACAATCTTTTTTGGTGATAAAGCAAAGAATCAAAGGTATTTCATTACTAAAGAATCAGAGAATGTCCTAACTCTAAGAGAAGAGCACTTCTAATGTCATCTCAATATCCATCCAATCCAGAAGCAGAGCTGATGGTGCTACCAAGAGACAGAGTCTCCTTGTGGGGACACCACGTTCAAAAGTTTTGGAAGGTACCCCCAAACATCACCAGTTTTCTTTACACCCTTGCTTGTCTCTAGTATTTAAAGATACATCTGATACTTATTGATTCTATTTATATTTTGAGGGTGATCCCTTCTTAGGGATATCATCTCATATGCAAAGTTAAAAGTATTGATCATTTTTCTCTCCTAAACTTAAACTATTATAATTTATGTTTAAGGCAGCCAAGTTTAATAGCTTTATGACTTGGGGCCATAAAAGTGAGTGTTTCAATCTTGGTTCACTGTTCTGTAGGTGGTATATGGCCACTCCAGGTATCAGTTTTCTTACTTATAAAATAGGGTTTGCAGTGCTTTCTTCACAGAGAAACGATTAAATTTGATATGCTAACATAGTGTCTACCATATAGTGTACATTAAATGTGAGCCCTCTTTCCTATCTCCACTGGGTATGGCCAACTTCTAGTTTTCTAGGATTTACTAGAAAATTTCATACCTTCTAGGAATATATGGCTTCTGATCATATTCCCTTACCATCTTCATTTTACTAAACTAAAGTCTCTTAATTTTTTTGTAATTCCCACATTCTTATCTCCTATCTCAGCTACTTTTCTGTTAATTTTTTAGAATTCAGTTTATTTTAGCAGGCATTAATTGAGGTAAGGGGAATTACAGTATGTCCTGTGGTTACAAATGTAAACAGGATCCCTGTTCTCAGGTACCTTACAGTCCAGTGTCAAGAGTAGTAAACAGACAAAAAATTGCAATTTGACCTGATAAATTCTGTGATATTGGTAAGCCTGTGACAACACAAGTGAAATACCTAAATCAGATTAGGGAGGATGGGAGATTAAAGATAAAGGAGCTTGCCATACTTGTAGGCTTCTCTCTAGAGTTGGCAAACATCTGTACCTGTGTTCAAAGTTTAGATTGACCAAGACAGCCTTAACATTCCTTTCAGCTTAATAAAACTTTAGACAGGTTTCTTCCTGACTTATAGGCCCTTGACCTCCCCTTATTTAGAACATTTACTCTAAAAAAACATGCAAATTCTTGTTTCACCCCTTTGACACGTAAATCTTCTTCTAGTCATCTCGCCAGATTTACAACCCAGGAATGTCTTTCTCACGGACATGGGAGCCATTTTTCGAAATGTAATCATCAAGAAAGATAGCACCGCATTCTCTGTGGGAGGGAAAGAGTCTAACTTCAATAAGTGCTGATTAGCAAACACAGATGGCCTAATCACATTAACCAGTCTCCTCCTAATGTCCTCCAGTACCAGTCCACTAGCTCACTCCAGAATTGATAAACTGTCCCACCTTTGGTTTCAGCAGAGTTTAGTCCAATCTCTCTCTCCAACTGCAATAGTTTTCAATAAACTTTCCCTTGCCTGTTTAAGTCTGTCCTTGGACAGGATGCATCCAGGTTTTGTACAAGGGGAAAAAACGGATTTTTGCCCAATAATCTACTCACTGATGCCTGGCACTTGGTCAACTTCTGTAATTGCTGATTAAAATAAGTCCATCATGTCAATGTCTAGGGGGAAATGTTTTCAATGGCTCTAAACACTTTGAGCAGTGATAAATGAAATCTCTGAGTTCACCATCTTCTAACTGGAACTAGAATTATTTTTCCAAAAATATATTTCTTTACACTTATGCACAAAATGAGCCTCTGCCTCAAAGAGACTGTGAGTAGGTTCAAGTATCCACTTGTCCTAATAGCTTTATACTCATTCTTTTGGTATTACAATTATCTCAAGTGTTCAGAATCATGAATAAAGTTGGGAGCAATTCATGATGATGTTAATCAATTATAAATTACTCAACAAGGGCTCCCCTTATTATAATCTCCATGAAGCTCTCTAGAAGATCAGCTCAGGTACTGGCCTCAGGCACAGTCTAGATTGAGAGAGGATTTCAAATAATTGATGGCTTTAGCCAAAATTTTGAATTCTAAAAATGGATGGAAATTTGGAAATTCTAAATCAATCATAGCAAATTACAAATTACCATCAATAAAGACTGCATAATAAAAATTTCTAAAGGTTACTGTAGAAATTAAGCTTAAATTCAAATTTAATTCTAAGGTAAATAAAAATATGTATTCCATTTTCTTTTTTCTTTATAAAATTTATAAAACCAGAATTTTCCTTCTAATGTGCGCATTTGGTGTACTTGCTTTTTATTTCCAAAAAAAGTTTCCCTAACTTAAGGACATATACAACATAGGGTACCTTAGAATTAAGGAAATATGCGAGAATGATTTTGATTGCCTCCTCATGCTACATGAAAATTCATTACTTCAAACTTTCTTGCACAGTTTTTTAAAAAGATGCCAGTTACCTAACTCATACAAACACCCATATACATATGTACATCTTTCTTGTTGGGGAACAGACTTATATTAGTGTCAATAAGTGGTCATTAAAGTTAATGTGTTCATTTTATATAGTTATAATTTAAGATATAGTAGAAATTCGTTTGAACATGATATATACGTTTTTAAAATATATTAGAGACTTATAGAACCACCTCACATTGACTATATTTGTCCATTATGAGGTTTAGAATATACTTTACTACTTAAATGAGTTGAGTATGATATTTTATCATTATACCTTTGCTTTTATCATATATCGTGGATGTAGAGTCTTTGGTCAGAAACATACCCTCTATATTATAAAAACATCATTATAGAACAATGTAGTATTCTTTTAATATATAATTTAACATGAAACTAGGACAGATTTTCAGCAAAAGAAGGGAGCTGCATATCGTTGGCTTTTACTGGCAGGCCTGTTTCTGCCCAGTAATTACCCAGGCTTTACATACATGTTACAGTTCAGTGCTTTGAAGGAAATCCAGCTTTCTTTGCTCTCTGATCTTTTCTTCTCACAAAATACTTAGCAAACACATAGCTATTAGCTCCATAGGAAGTGGTTGTATACATCAGGTATTTTTCCCAAGCCCACTTAACCAAGGTACCAAGTAATTTGACTAGAATCCAAACCAAATCAGTTGAAGAGCTAAGTGTGCAAAAAATCCTGTAACACACTAGATTCCAATGAGCCACAGTTTTATTAACACTGCATCACTTAGCAAACTCAGATGGGGTCTTTGGGTCTTTAGGTTGAGTTTCTTTAATTGGCAAATGCTTAAGAGCACACTTTATTGATTGATTGATTGATTGATTAAAGAATCATCTTTTTTTTAAATTTATTTATTTTTGGCTGTGTTGGGTCTTCGTTGCTGCACGCGGACTTTCTCTAGTTGCGGGGAGTGGGGGCTACTCTTTGTTGCAGTGCACGGGCTTCTCATTGTGGTGCCTTCTCTTGTTGCAGAGCACGGGCTCTAGGCACGTGGGCATCACTAGTTGTGGCACACGGGCTCAGTAGTTGTGGTGCATGGGCTTAGTTGCTCCACGGCATGTGGGATCCTCCCGGACCTGGGCTTGAACCTGTGTCCCCTGCATTGACAGGCGGATTCTTAACCACTGCGCCACCAGGGAAGTCCCTAAGAGCCCACTTTAAATGCAGTTACTCAATGACATCATGATAAGAAATGCTATAGGAATATAGGCATAGAAAAAAAAACTAACATCACTCTCATATGCCCTGAGCATTTTCTGCTGGAGAAACTGAACTTCATAATGAGGGTACTAATATATTACATGCTTCTGATAGTAAGTTCTTATCACTTGAGAAATATCATTAAACGTTATATCTCTGCAGCTTAATCCTTCTTAACCTGAAATATACCTTTAGAAATAATATTTTAACAGTTTGAGAAAATTCAGCTATTACATAGCTATTTACCTAAATATTTATGTGAGATAATTATGAAAGCATTCTATTAATAATATTTTGAAAACATTGTAATAACAATTTAGTCTTAGAATTTTAGAAAAAAATAAACCAATAAAGGTACTTCTTCTGGTTCAAACTGTACAAATGAAAATTCTGAAGCTAAGTAAATTGGGCAAAGTATGTTGCTGTTTCATAAGTTAATGAAAGTAAATTTATTTATTAAATGTTTATTTATTTATATTTTCATGGGTTTATAACACATAAGGTTCATGTGTATAATATTATATTTTGACATTTATATAAACTAAAGTGTGCTCACTACCAAAAGTTTAGTTGTCAACTGTCATCATATTGTTGACCCCGGCATTGGGTGTCCAGCACTGTAGCTTGCTGGTCGTTGAATGGAGCTGGGTCTTGGTGTTGAGATGGAGATCTCTGGGAGATTTTCACCATTTGATATTACATGGAGCTGGGAGGTCTCTTGTGGAACAGTGTCCCGAATTTGGCTCTCCTACCTTAGAGGCACAGCACTTACGCCTGGCTGGAGAACCAAGAGCCTTTCATCCACACGGCTCAGAATAAAAGGGAGAAAAAGTGAATGAAAAAAGAAAGAAAGAAAGAGAGAGGAAGGAAGGAAGGAAGGAAGAGGATAAAATAAAATAAAATAAAGTAATATAAAATGAAATAAAGTTATTACAATAAAATATAATTATCAAGGGATCAATTTTCTTTTTAAAGTAAAGAACAAAAATGGATGGACAGAACCCTAGGACAAATGGTGAAAGCAAAGCTTAACAGACAAAAATCTCACACAGAAGCATACATACACACTCAGAAAAAGAGGAAAAGGGGAAAAAATAATATATCTTGCTCCCAAAGTCAACCGCCTCAATTTTGGGATGATTTGTTGTCTATTCAGGTATTCCACAGTTGCAGGGTACATCAAGTTGATTGTGGAGATTTAATCCACTGCTCCTGAGGCTGCTGGGAGAGATTTCCCTTTGTCTTCTTTGTTCGCACAGTTCCCGGGGTTCAGCTTTGGATTTGGCCCCGCCTCTGCGTGTAGGTCACCTGAGGGCATCTGTTCCTCGCTCAGACAGGACGGGGTTAAAGGAGCAGATGCTTCGGGGACTCTGACTCACTCAGGCCGGTGGGAGGGAGCGCTACGGAGTGCAGGGCGAGCCTGCAGCGGCAGAGGCCGGCGTGACGTTGCATCAGCCTGCGGCGTGCCGTGTGTTCTCCCGGGGAAGTTGTTCCTGGATCACGGGACCCTGGCAGTGGCAGGCTGCACAGGCTCCCGGGAGGGGAGGTGTGGATAGTGAGCTGTGCTTTCAAACAGGCTTCTTGGTGGCTGCAGCAGCAGCCTTAGTGTCTCATGCCCGTCTCTGTGGTCCGCGCTCTTAGCCGCGGCTCGCGCCCGTCTCTGGAGCTCCTTTAAGGAGCGCTCTTAATGCCCTCTCCTCGCGCACCAGGAAACAAGAGGGAAGAAAAAGTCTCTTGCCTCTTCCGCAGGTCCAGACTTTTTCCCAGACTCCCTCCTGGCTAGCCGTGGTGCACTAACCCCTTCAGGCTGTGTTCAGACCGCCAACCCCTGTCATCTCCCTGGGATCCGACTGAAGCCCGAGCCTCAGCTCCCAGCCCCCGCCTGCCCCAGCGGGTGAGCAGACAAGCCTCTCGGGCTGGTGAGTGCTGGTCGGCACCGGTCCTCTGTGCGGGAATCTCTCCGCTTTGCCCTCCGCACCCCTGTTGCTGCGCTCTCCTCCATGGCTCTGAAGCTTTCCCCCTCCGCCAGCCGGAGTCTCTGCCCGCGAAGGGGCTTCCTAGTGTGCGGAAACCTTTCCTCCTTCGTGGCTCCCTCCCACTGGTGCAGGTCCTGTCCCTATTCTTTTGTCTCTGTTTTTTCTTTTGCCCTACCCAGGTACGTGGGGAGTTTCTTGCCTTTCGGGAGGTCTGAAGTCTTCTGCCAGCGATCAGTGGGTGTTCTATAGGAGCAGTTCTAGTAAACTCAGGTAGAATAAAATTTGTTTACATTCATTATTTTAATTAAACCAACACACATTTTAATTAAAATAACAAACTTAAACTAGGTTTTATTTACTGAAGATTATCCCAGATTAACACTTGGGTTAGTTTCTATATTTCTGAGAGTTTTAGAAGACCCAATTTTTTCAAGTACTTGACCTTCAACCCAACTAAATAGAGCTCTTTTACAAATTAATTTTGGCAATACCATCCTAAGGTAGAAAAATACCACACATATACAATGTACATATATAGACACACATACATATATAGACACACATAAACATACAGACAGAGGCAAACAGGCTTTATAACTATAGTTTTAAAATTTTAGCTATGATTAAGGTACAGTAATATAAAACTCACGAGTTTATAAATGAACAGGTGGATCCAAATTTTGTTTTGGCAGTTGGAATAAGTGACGTTCACCTGCTCAGATGGCTAAAGCTTTTTATTAATATTTGTGGAGAGGACATTTAAGATTTTTTTATTTGCCCAATTTCCAATTACCATCCCTCCCTGTTTTTTTGGATGAGGAACATCTCCATAAAATTTGCATTTTAGGGAATGGCTGTTGAGTCAATAGAGGAGATGGAGGTAGAAAATCTACATCACAGAGAAAGTATCTAAGTTTTCTCCAAGATGGAGTTTTTCAGGCATATTTGCCTGTTTTCAGAGGTCCAGGGTAATTACTATTTAAATTTTTCTTTTTCTTAAGTGCAAGACAGTTCTGTCTCCAATGTCCTGGTTTTTAACAATATCTACAAGCATTTTGAGATGAATAGGGGAGGTCTGGAGATTGGTAAAATAGGTGGAATTTGATTTGCTTCTAGAGCCACATTTCTGGTTTTTTAGAGGTTTGTAAGACAAAGATTGTTGTTTCCAATTCCCCAAAGACCTGGTTAACAGCCTATCAAGGGACTGATGTGCCCATCCAACTAAACCTGCTTCTTTATATCAGGGAGATTTCCAACTAAGATGAAAATTAAAAGATTTCTAGAGCTTGAGGGTTTAATGCAGTATGCCTTCAAAAAGCCTGTCTAAAGCATTTAAGAAAGACCTTTCTGAGTCAAAATTCAACCTCAGACCAATTCACCTTAGGGAGAAACCTGTACTATTGCTTCTACTAGCCCCTAAACATTGGCCTCCAGGTGACCCATTTCCCGATCATTTGTAGGAGGGCCTGGGAGAACTTCTGGCCATCTGTTTCCTCTGCAGTGGGGAGGTGTTCCTCAGGGGAATGCCTGGCTTGTCTGATAGCTGTAGTATAATCAAGGGTGGGAAGAACATCCCTTAACAGTCGATCTAGGTTGCTGTGAGTGTGGTTGTGAATGGCCACTAAGCTTTCCATTCCTCTCTAAATTTGGTAAGATGTTCTGAAAGTTGAGGTAAAAGGCTTTATAACTTAGAAGATCTGCTGCTGTCTAGGGTACATGAATTTTTTGTGGTGTGGGTCCTGGAAACAACCACAGAGGCATTGCATAGGAAGGCCTAAAGCTGGCAGAGCCTGTTTACAGAGCCCTGGAAAGTGGCAAGGGTCATAAGGGATGGAAAAATGATCCCTACCATCTGTCTCTGGTACTTGTTCTGAATTCAGTTCCTTGCTTTTAGTATTTTAATGCCTAATCTGTATACCCCAGGCCTAGAGGTTAGGCCAGAGTGCTCTCTGTAAATCTTGTAAAGAAAGGGAAGTCAAAACAGGCAACTTGATGTTTAATGGATTTTGGGGGAAGTTGGAGGAATCTGGGGACCTAAGGGAGTTCACTGAGGTGATGGATTTGGATTATGAGAGGTAGGGTTTAGACCAGAGGCCCAGAGAGCCAAAAGATCTGGAGGGTCAGGGACAGGGAGTTGGGGGTAAAGGAATGTATAAGAGGATGAAAAAGGGGAATTTATGTCAGGTGTAGATGTTATTTTTGTTCTGAGTCTAATTTCTGTTCTCTCGTCTTATTAAGGGAGTCCCTAAAAATAGCCATTACACTTAAATATAGCCAATTCGAAGCTCCCATTGTCTGACAATTGACAGGTAGGATCTTATCTTAATCTCAATATCAAATCAAACCAATAAGACTTTTTATGGCTTAACCATGGATGCAAGAAATGTCCCAAAGGAGACTGCAAACATGCAGCCCTAACAATATCTAGAATGAGACAATGAAGGTTGAGATGACAAAGGCCCCTTATGGCGCAGGGCCCCTTGTGACAGACTCCCCTGAGAGCTGGCATAGTCAGACAAAGAGATGCCAGTTGCAAGCCCAGATTGTTACCAGTGATTCTGACCAACTGGCTACCGCACTTGGAATCCCAGTCTTTTCAACTGGAAATGCACATAAGTATAGGTACCTTCCAGGTGGTGGAGACTAGAGGTGATATTCTCACTGGTCATAAAGCTAAGCTCTTAAGCATAGAACAACACAAAAGGAAAATTTCCTGCACCTCTTTTTTTTTTTTTTTCATGTACACATGAATGGCTTCAGCTAAGCCTTGGGTCTCTTGGAGCCAAACTGATAGCTAAGAGGCATGTGCCACTGGATTGGGGATTGTGGTATTTTACCATGTACCTCATGACATGGAAATTTTCTTGAGGTTGGTGGTGACCTAGTCAATTTAACCCATTCATGACCAACTTATCCTAACCTGGGGTTCTTGGAGTTAGGTTGCAAGTGCTCTAACAGCTTTTAAGTGCTCGACTGTGCCCACCAATTTTGTGGCTTGCTTCTGAAATTCCATTAGTCATAGCCTTTACCTCATGTGCACATTAACTCACAGTGCCTGTCTGGTGAGAACTGTGAACTCACCAGTCTGTGAGGCAGGCTCAAATGACAAGCTTATAGGACTTTTGCCTCTGTTATACACAGTGGTTTTCATCCTTATGGCAAATGACACAAAAGACATAAACAAAGAAAAGAAACAGTAGGAAAAGAATCAATAGAAAACAAGAGTACTCATATCAAATTTTTACCAGAGTAGGTGTTCCTAAGGAACGAATTCACCCAAATATTTTCTCCTGCTAATCTAAATTTAGAAAAAGCAAAGGACTCTCACCACCTTCACTTCCATCAGACCCTGCAGGCAGAGATCTGGGAGACTGACATGAGATTTCTTCTTTTGGCTTTTGTCAGAGGTCCCAGGTTCTCTCAGCTGCAGCAGCCAGAGTGAGCAGTGTCCAGCCAGTGAAGGTCCCTTCATGGTTGCCAACTCGAGTGGAAACATTTTCCTACTACCCTTCTAGGTTCCTTGGCTGGTCTAATAATCAAATTGACCTAAGACATTAACAGGAGAAAAACAAATTTAATTTTATATGTATGGGAGTCCCATAAAAATAAGAGCCCCAAAAGGCAGCCAGGGAATTGAAGCTTATATAACATTCTGAGCTAAGGAAAGGGGTAGGGGTCTGGGGGTACAAAGGGAAAGAAGGCCATTCACAGGAAGGAAGAGATGTTTAGAAAACAAAGTTTGCCCTGTTATGCAAGTAAGTCTCTTAGGTAAAAAGTTCTCTCTGGTAATAGCTTTTTTCCTGGTACAGGCTCCCTTTCCAATGTAAATTTAAGCTGTTGAGGGGGAGCTAAAGGGCTTTTCCTGAATCTGATGTATTTTGATTATCTTTCGCTCAAAATAATCCTCATGCCAAAGAGACATCTTTTGGGGTAGAAAAATGTGTTCCCCTTTAATCCTCCTATAATAAAATACAGAGTAACAGGAATAAAAAGAGAATTTTTAAAATAAATTTATTTATTTTATTTTATTTATTTTTGGCCACATTGGGTCTTTGTTGCTGCATGCGGGCTTTCTCTAGTTGTGGTGAGTTGGGGATACTCTTCGTTGCAGTGCGCGGGTTCTCATTGCAGTGGCTTCTCTTGTGGCAGAGCACGGGCTCTAGGCATGCGGTCTTCAGTAGTTGTGGCTCACAGGCTCTAGAGCGCAGGTTCAGTAGTTGTGGTGCACGGGCTTTGTTGCCCCGCAGCATGTGGCATCTTCCCGGACCAGGGCTCGAACCCATGTGCCCTGCATTGGCAGGTGGATTCTTAACCACTGTGCCACCAGAGAAGTCCCCAAACAGAATTTTAATTGCAGGTATACTTCCTATATACATGGGAGGTACCCAGGAAAACTGAGTATCTCCCCAAAATGGCTCAAGCCACCACCTGAGATACCATGTCCAGCTAAAGACAAAGAAGATGTTTAGTGTGGGGGGGCAGTTATGGGAGGTTATCGGGCAAAGCACAGTAAATAAAGATATGTTTGTTATGCAGATTTAAGTCATTTTCCTCACTACTGATAAGAGTTTCTAGAGATTTAGAGTCATCCTTCCTTTTCTGATATAGAGGGGGAGACACCCTTACAAATGGAGATTTCCCCTTGTAAATGTCCTTTACAAAAGGGTAACTTCTACTTGGTTTTCTGAGTTTCTCCTGAGTCTGCTCTTTTTTAAAAAATAACCAGTCTAAAATAATTCTTATGCCAAAGAGGCATATTTTGGGGTCCCAAATTTTCCTCCACTTTTGTATAATGGATGATAGAATTGAATTAATGTTAATTTTCATAAGTGTGGTAGTGGTGATATGGGTTTGTATCCTCATTACAGGCATAGTGAAGTATTTAGAGGTGAAGTATAATATCCTCAGGCTAATATAAGATTGTTTGATAAAAGAGACATAGGTGTGTGTGAGTGTGTGTGTGTGTGTGTGTGTCTGTGTTTGGAGAGTGAGAGAGAGAGAGAAAACTGGCATTGTGGTACATTAATAGTTGGTATATTTATTCATTATACTGGTCTTTCAACTTTTCTTTGAGTTTGATACTTTTCTCACAAAAATGCAAAAAATAAAATATGAATTAAAAATTTGGTTTAACTGCTTATAGACATTATCAACTGTATGTGTATTTATGCGATGTTATAGATTTTAATATTTCATCTTTTTTTCCATAAATAATTGTATACCAAAAATCTATGGAACATCAATTTGAAGGAAACACTATAAGTACGAATGCCAAAAGTGTTGCGTGTAGTGAGTATCAGCTCATGTTTTTTTGTTTGTATATAGATGATTGTCAATGAATCTATCTGTGGACTCAAGGGACATTTTGATATCAGCATTCAGTTCTCTCCTTGAGTCCATAGAATAAATGTACAAAAATCATAGTTGACTATGAAAGAGAGTTTGACTTAGAATAGATTTTCAAGAAAGGCTCACAGTATTTTTAAAGAACAGTAGTAAAATTAATGCTAGAGTAGATTAATGTCTGTGAATTTGGATTTTTTTTCAAGTCTTGAGATATTTCTCTCCAATTCATTTCACGGAATTATTGTATAATGTGTCACCCAAGTAGAACTAACCTTAACATATGGATGTTCATACATTATTTCAATTCTGTTTTGTTCTTTTTATACTATGCAATCTCATTATGAGGACACTGCATAATGATAGGTTTTACCCAATCTCACGGTAAGCTTAATATTCTCTTTTCATATTGTGTGCAATATTGCGGTTTGGGGGGGAATACATATTACTTTTAGAAATCATAACCAAATCGGGTATATAGAATGGATTGAAATGGGAATTAAGTGATCTGGTTAAAAGTATTCTAGCAAGACCTAGTAACTGGAAAGAAAATATTTTTAATAAAAACGATTATTTTGTAGTTTCATTTTCATTGCTAAAGCATATATTTCACATTTTTATGTTCAAAAAGCTAAAATTTCCATTATTCTTTCTTTCACCTTCCACACTTGAGAAACCTATTTTTCTGTACCAGCGAGTGTCCTACTTTATAATAGTAATGCAAGTGCAATCCTGATAGCATTTATGCTATCATAAAAATTGGCCTTCTACTCTCACCTCTCTTAAAAATTATACTCTTAGATTAATAGATTACCTTCGCATGCTAGATATTTAATAGTTTCCCACCAAAGTTATATATAATTGTGCACCAGTAATTGTGCACTTTAGTCATAAAAGCTTTGGTTCCACCAGTGTTATATGATGTCACTTTCTCTACAGAAACTTTTATTTGCAAAAATAGGTCTACAGGATTCACGTCAGAATCATATTTAGAAAATTCCTCAGTCTACAATTTTCTGTAGTCTAGCACTTTTCTGGAAAGACATCTAACAAAGCAATTTTTACCTAATATACTGATGCTGGTTAATTGTTTCTTTTGTTTTTAATGCTCTTTAAGATAGCTTTCTAATTATGGTACATATTTTCACATTTACTAATGTTGAGGTACTCTGTAGCACATAACAGAGTTTATTATAGTGGTTCACTTCTTGGAAGACAATTGTGCTATTTTGTGAGGAGTTTATGTTTAGGATAATGGCTTTAGTTTGCAAAGTTCATTCATGTGAATTATTCATGTCAACACATGTTTAATGTGTACTTACTATGTTCCATATACAAGGTTATGTACTAGAGATAAAAGGAAAAGGAGGAAGAGAGAAGGACTGGCCCAAGGAGGAGGAGAAAGCATGATCTAAGACTCAGGACTTAGTAAAGGACATTGATCCATTACAGTTTCTTTTTAACTTTTACTGTTTGCAACTATTCAAACTTAATAAAACAGCACAGAATCACTAGTATATCCAAAACTCAGAGTCAAGATGTGATTTTTCCTATTTGATTGGTACCTTGTTTTAGAATAAAATATTAGTGATACACATGAGAGCTCTCAAAGTCCATGGCATTTTCCTTGCTGCTTAGTTACACACTGTCTAAAGTTTGACTATACTCTAGCATCCATATTTTTGTAAATCAAGAATTTGTTTATAGTTAGAAATCCTATTCTACTCTTTTATATTTTGAACTTGCATAAATAATATATTTCCTTTTGTAACTTGCATTTTTCATTCAATGTTATGTTTTTCCCCCTCAACAGATTTGGAGTTTATCTATTCTAATTCTAGATTTTTAGTAATTAAAGGTCGAACATTCCTACTTGAGTGATCACAGTCTTATATTTAATAGCTCTAACCCTTACAGAAAACAAAATTGATGAGTTTCAAAGCATTGGTTCTGATTGTATTTTATATCATCTCCATGTAATTATCGTCTCTATTTTAATTGTACTTATTTATTATTATTATTATTTTTAGTTTCTAATTTCTTTTTTTAAATATTTATATTGGAGTATAATTGCTTTACAATGGTGTGTTAATTTCTGCTTTATAACAAAGTGAATCAGTTATACATATATATATGTTCCCATATCTCTTCCCTCTTGCATCTCCCTCCCTCCCACCCTCCCTATCCCACCCCTCTAGGTGGTCACAAACCACCTAGCTGATCTCCCTGTGCTATTTGGCTACTTCCCACTAGCTATCTATGTTACGTTTGGTAGTGTATATATGTCCATGCCACTCTCTCACTTTGTCACAGCTTACCCTTCCCCCTCCCCATATCCTCAAGTCCATGCTCTAGTAGGTCTGTGTCTTTATTCCCGTCTTACCACTAGGTTCTTCATGACCTTTCTTTTTTTCTTAGATTCCATATATATGTGTTAGCATACGGTATTTGTTTTTCTCTTTCTGACTTACTTCACTCTGTATGACAGACTCTAGGTCCATCCACCTCACTACAAATAACTCAATTTCGTTTCTTTTTATGGCTGAGTAATATTCCATTGAATTGCACTTTATTTTTGACTTGGCCCCCAAATTAGTCACACAATTACACAGTGTTTAACAGTTAAACTTCTTGGATTTAACTACATGTATATCACTTTCGTTGCTCAGTTTGTTCTTTAATCCCACTTCTTCATGGTGAGTTTAATTCCCTTCAGTAAGAAAGCTATTCCTTGAAAGTTTTAGTATTGAAGATCTATAGGTAGAAATTTCTGTCTTTGTCTGAAAATGTCATCTCTTTCATTTTTTAATATGGTTAGTTAAATGTTCTATTCTAGGCTAAGAGTGATTTTTCCATTAGTACTTTAAGGATAGTGCTTTCAGTTATCTTCTGGCATCCATTGTTACTGATGAGAAGATTGCTACTAGTCTCATTGCTCTTTTTATTTGATATTCTTTCTTTCTTCCAAGTTGCTTTGTAGACTTTCCTCTTTGCCATTATGTGATGTGGTTTACCAGCTGTTTTTTAGCCTTGGTTCCCCAGAAAGCAGAGCCTCAGGCCAAGAGTTTATGTGCTATTATTTAATTAGAGAGTACAATGCAAGTGAACCGGATTGCAGGGCAAAAGTAGTGAAGCAGGAAAGGATGGCGATTCAATATGAGAATGCATGATCAAGCTGGGATTTGACCTCTGGAAGTTCTGTAAACTGGATCTCAAAATTATGGGGAGGGAATGTGAAGAAAGGAGAAAGAATTCATCCATGGGTTTAGCCTGTGGGAGAACTGAAAGGGTTGCTTTAGGAATATTCTCACCTGCTGGAGTAAGGAGAGAGGTGGAGGATAGATTTGTTGGAATCATGAACACAGTGAGACACTGTCAGATTGTATATATAAGTAGTCTGCCAGTGTTGCACATTCTTTTAATGTGGAACAAAGGAAGGATCAGGCTGAGGTGAAGTATACGATACAGGATATAGTCATACATTTGTTTTCATTTCTTTTACTGGTGACTCCATGCACTTCTTTTATCGGAGGATTTATTTCTAACTTAATCTCTGAGAAGTACTATTTCTTCAAATACTTGTTAAATTCATTCTAATCTCACCTTCTAAAAATATTATTAGATGAATGCGGGTCTTCTGTTTTATCCTTTATTCCTTTATCATTCACATTTTCATTTAATCTCATCATTTTTTCTGGCTTATTTTCAACTTATAAAATTCAAATTCAGTTTTATCAAATATGTTATTTAAACTTTCTATGGAGTTTTGAACTCCAATGAACATACTTTTCCTGCCTTTTTCTGCATCAATTGAGATGATCATGTGGTTTTTCTGTCCTTCATTCTGTTAATGTGGTGTATCACATTGATTGATTTTTGTCTGTTGAACCATTTTACACATAAATCCCACTTGGCCATGATGTATAATCCTTTTAATATGGTGTTCAGTTCATTTTTCTAGTTGGATTATAGCTTATCTTTGAAGGTTCCAGCTTATCCTTGATCTTCTAACTTCAGATCACCTCTCATTCCTGACATCCAGCCCTACTGACTTCAGGACTGGCACCAAGAGGCAGGGGCAGTGGATTTACATAGACTGCTTAACAAAGCCCCACTATCATGTAAGGTTTAATCTCTATAATAAAGTCCTTCTAGTGGTTCTACTTGTCCAACCAAACCTTAATATAGAGTTTATCAAATGTCATTTGATATTCTGATCAAGGAAAAAGGGAGAAAGCCAAGGTATAAAGTATAGGAACAGAAAGAAAAATAACACAAAGGGAAATATATTAAATTTAGGATGATGCACTGAACATAAATATGCTGTAAAAATCTAAAAACTGGATGAAATTGATTATTTCCTAGTAAAATATATACCACCAGAATTGATTCCAGAAGAGTTGAAAAATAAAAGAGAACCCTTAGAAGACCTTCATTGCTACTTTTGGTGAATTTGTTCACATTTCCATCTGGTTTGGCTTGGAGATCCCACCTCCATATTCTCGTGCTGGGCATGTGACCAAGACCTGGCCAGTTAGAATTCCCTGAACTTGAGGTTTTAACAGAAATCCCAAGCTGAGTCAGTCTTTTGTATAAAGGCTGTCTCTTTGCCTGGGTTCAGTAAATTGGTAATATACAAAAATAGAGATGTGTTTGGTCATTTTTCCTGCCACCCCTTGGAGAAAGGTTTCCCCAAAATAATACAAAACAAAACAAAACTAAACAAACAAAACAAACAGCAGAGGGAAGTATATCCAAGTCAGAGAAACATTTTCTATTTATATCCTTTGGGCCCCCACACTTACCTGTGTCTGAAAGTATCAGCACTTTCAAACTTTGTTGTATTGTGAGTCAATAAATTCCTTTCTAGCCTTTAAACTAATTTTTAAGTGTTCTCTAAAATTACAACTTAAAATTAATACAATGACCATGGCAGCAATTGCATAAGATTTCAAGAAGCTAATTTTCTTGCAAAAATGAAGTTATGGGTATATACTCTTTCAAGTTCAAATACTCTGAAACCCTTTCCCTCTTGCTGAATTTTTAAATTGCTTTATATTGGATTTCAAAATACAAAAGAAAATGGGCTCTACTTCAAGATGTTTGTGAATGTAAGCATACGTAGCCGTTACCTTTGCCTCTCAAAAACCTATCATAATAACGGTGAAATCTGAAAGGGAAGCCCACTACTAAAATATGCAAGGAGGGGGCTTCAGCTTCTGAGATATATATGTGCCCAGCAGAACTCCTGAGTAACTCAGGATGGCAAGAGGGAGACGTAGATTGAAAGTCTATGTGGGGCAGAGTTACTTCACCTACACCTTTTTCTCCAAACAAAAAGCCTGACAGAAAGGCATTTAACCACCCTCTTACCAATTCTTTCTTTTAAAAAGGAGCCTTTTAAAAAAGATATGTAA
Source organism: Mesoplodon mirus (assembly GCF_964341445.2). Classification (NCBI taxonomy): domain Eukaryota; kingdom Metazoa; phylum Chordata; class Mammalia; order Artiodactyla; family Ziphiidae; genus Mesoplodon; species Mesoplodon mirus. The sequence continues at coordinate 200,035,423 of NC_138976.1, read as the reverse complement.
AGACTGTTTCCAGGTGATCTATAATGGCCAGTGTGTTTGTTACAGTTCCTGCCAAAGACTTATTCTTTCAACATTTGTATGTGTTTAGAATAGGGGCAGGTCTCCATCTGTTCATGGTAAAACTAAGACTTTTAGGTTCTTTCCTAGTACATGAATTATTCCTATTTCTCCGAGGACTCATTTTGCTAGTTTTAATATTTATCTTATTCTCTCTTATGTCATGCCTATCTCAAATATCTCAACAAATATTTATGGAACATCGACTTTGGGCAAGGCAGTATTTTTTGGGTGCTATGACTATTGTAGTGAAAATTACAAAACCCTTGCTTTCCTAGGAGTTTACATTCTTCTTAATATCTAGAGATATTTTGTTTTCTCTTCATATTTACGAATGAAGACCATGAGCTCTGTGTTTATGATTATCTTTACACCTCTCATTTTTCTGTCTTGATTATCTTTGCTAGCTTCTTTATGTCTGTCTTCTTTATAATTGCTCCTGTTCCAAAGGATTCCATCCATCTCCCTCCACTACTACCATGGAACATACTTTCACAGGCAATACCTCATACTTCTTTGACTTCAGTCTGGCATCTTTATCCTAATTTTAGAAGCATACTTGATATTCCGTGATAGCGAGATGAACACTGCCACTAAAATATCACTCTGACATCTCAAATCTCAGAGATTCCAGCTGAATTGTCATCTATTCCTCTACTATGACAAACAAGTTATATTGCATTTCTTATATCAGTGGAACTTCTCACCATCTACTCAGTCACCTAAACCAGAAACTTAAGGTCATCTTTAAATTATCCAAGCTGCCACCAAATTTTATTGTGCTTCTTTAATACTACTTGAATCTATATGCATCCATATCTCAACTGTCTCACCATTATATCAGGACTTTATACTTTTCTCTTCCAGTTAATGCCATAACTCCGTAAGTGGGACAATCTAAATTTTGACAATCTGTACATATCCCTGCTAGTATGAACATCCTAAAAATTGAAAAATTTTATTCCTATTAGAAAAATCGTGTTGACTGTGCATTGCTTAGAAGATCTAGTTCAACTCTTCAGCCTGATACACAATACCACTTGTTACCTCTTTGGCCTCATCTCTTCATTTCTTGCTAATGTACTTACATCTCTTCCTCTTCTACCCCAGAGCATGATGATTCATACTTACTGTTTACTGAGTCCTAAATTTTCAATGCATCTTTACTGTTGCATGCAGTGTTTATTTTGCTTAGAATAAAATTAATGACTTCATTTCATTGGCTAATTGCTACTAGTCCTGTAAGATACAACTCAGATATAACCCAACTTTAAGGAGGTTTGAATTATTAGTGTAGATTTCTCCTCCTAGATCATTCCATTTTATCCTGTATCTGAATCTGTGTCAGGGCATCCCTGACATAGAGTGTTACTGTATGTTTATTCATCTGCCTTCTTTAAAATGTAATACATTTCTTCATGATATGTGCTGTACTTCGTAACTATAACCCTAGCACCCAGCATCGGGCATGGCACATTCTTGGTCAGCGTTGAATGCCTGAAATAGTGATTTAGAAAAGGGTTGGCAGATATTATAACTTAATAGGCAAGAAACCCTATACAAATATGTTAAGTAAGTGAGAGAGATCTAGGTTGAAATACATCAAATCCAGGATGGTAGGTAACAGTATTAAAATAGGTTTTCTTTGGAGAATAAAGGGTGAAAAATAAGTCTGGGATGCTCACAGTGGCCAAAAATTCTGAAGCAGTGTGTGTGTGTGTGTGTGTGTGTGTGTGTGTGTGTGTGTATGCCAGTAATTCTTCTAGTTTTTAGAAATGTAGTAGTAATTTTAAAAAAAAAGAAAGATCTTTTGGAGCTTCTATTTTGGGATAGGAATGGGGAAGAAAACAAGCACAAGATAAATAAAAAATGTTTTAGATAGTCACAAGTGATACTAAAGAAAAAAAAAATACACTTCCAGAATAGAAGATGACAAGGCCAGGGGTGGTAGATAACTGTGTTGTGACTAGTGATGTGAGAATGGAGAACCCAGAGCCCAGAGTTGGCTTATAATTAGTGTCTGTCCTCTACGAATGGTGGATGAGAGAAAAAGGATTTTCCCCAACATGCTTTTCCAAATCCCCACATTTTTGCAGTGATGTTAAAGATGCTGGCTTGATGATTAACAATGGAGAGTTTTGAATATCACACAAAGGAGAGCCTCTTATTTCATAGTGAAAAAGCCTGAGTTAAGATGGTAACGAATTTTCAAATCTTAAAAGAAGTCACAGAAAAGAAATGCAGTTCAGATTTCCATTCGAAATTCTCATACCAGGAAACTTCTCATTAAAGGGAGTATACATTCACCTATCAAATAATGAAAAGACATGAAATGTTTGGTTAATCATAGTAAAGAAGATACTGAAGATCCCAAAGTATTGCATATGGATAACAAGTAATATTACTTAACAGAAACGTCACATTTCTTTGTGAACTTTGTAGTACATGCAGTGTTTTGATGTTCATGTTGTTCGATGCTCAGGCTTGTTTGCATTAACAAAAGAATCTTTATTCTTAATTCTTCATGGAATATTGAGAGCACAACTTATTTTCATGGTTAGCCAAAAAAGATAGACTTTATATTGCTATCAAAAACTTATCCACAGGCTATAACTACTTTCAAAAAGAATTTGTTATTCAGATAAGGGTTTTTTTTGGAATTAGGCCAAAATAAACAAATGTTTTAAAAACTACCAAGAAAATACAGAGAAAATTCTTAAGATGGAAATATTTATGCTCACAACCACAGTGATGCTGTGTATTTAAACTGATATACTGTAATGTAAAAAACGTATCAGGTTGAGCTCAGAAGATTCAGGTACAAATCTTCTCCATTTCTGATTTGTCAGGGCAGACAGAGAGGAATATGATTTGGAAGAGCAATATAATACTCAGCAATCGCTTTGAGAGAAAAATAAGTGGCTCTATAGTTTCAAAGTCAGAGTGTTAAATTGGGTTTATGATATAAGCAGCATACACTGGTAGAATGAGATAGGGTGATGTGAAGTAAAGTTAGAGCGATAAGATATTGGTGGTTGTTCAAACAGGAAGGATACTGTCTTCTAGCAGCTTCAGTAGCAGGAATTAGGGATTTCATTTTTGGGAAAAATGGTAGAATATAATGTTATAGTGGGCCTAGAATCAAGACATTAACTACTTACTTGTCTAGGACTCATTATAATCATTTTCTAGGTACAGGATGGATCCTAGATGAGAAGTTGTATTAGTTGTCTGTTGCTGCATAAGAAATTAGTACAAATGTAATGGCTTAAAACAGCATCCCTTTATTAGCTCACAGTTCTACAGGTTGGGATACTGGCATGCAGTGACTAGGTTCTGTGTTCAAGGTCTTAAAGGTCTGAAATCAGCATTTTTAAGCCCTTGTTAGATAATTCTAACATTTAATTCATCTCTGTTGGCATCATCTGTCACATCTTATTCAAGCTGTCATGTATCTGGTTCTTGGTATAAGTAGTGATATTTTATTGTCTTTTGGACATTTTGGCTATTATGTTAGGATACTTTGGTCCCTATTTAAAGTGTTTTGTTTTTTTTAATTTTTAGCAGGCATTCACTCTTTATAGGTTTGGCACACATTTCCTGTACTTTTATGGACGGTGGTTCCATGATAACCTAATTTTCTGACCCTTTGTGGTACTCTTTTGGTCTGTTTCTCTTGTGCAGGTGGGGTTACCTCTGGTCCCTTCTCATGCTGCTTATGGGGTCTGAAGTAGCTTCCCCAGGATACGGCACTTGGTGCTTCTGGTGAGGGAAGGGAATCTCTGGAACACGTGATGAAGAGTCCTTCCTGGGCCAGGCACTTGTGACAGGGTCTCCCTGGACTGTAAGGAGTGGAGGGTGCTTACCAGGTTGAGAGCTTTCTGTGGAGGGATCTCCGTTGCCGGTACCAGCAAGTTGCCTGATGTTTCTGGGGAGGGGAGAGGAGTCTCAGGCCCATCTGAGGAGAGCATTGTCCAGGTGGGAGGTTTTGTGGTAGGAGCACTTTTGCTGGGACCCTTAGCCACTGATGTGTCTGGGTGGTGAAGGGGGATCTCAGGCCCAGTGGGGAAGGAAAGCACTTTCCCTGGTCACTTAGTGTCATCAGGGTTTCCAATTGTTCATCGTTGCAGGTTCTGCAAGGCTCGCCTGGTGTTTGGGGGATTCCCATTTGATGTGATGGAGGAAGAGCCTCTTTGAGCCACTTCCTGTTACTAAGTTGGGAGTTAGGAAATGCTGGGCCTGGATCACATTTTTTTGTTGGTAGAGGGTCATAAGGTGCCCTGCCATGAGGCTGTTCATCCATTCTGAGGGTCCCTAGGCAATTCACCTTCTCTAGACCTTTCAGAGATCTCCTTTGGTTGTCTCATATTATTTCCAGGATATATAGTTGTGCGTATAAAGGGGGGGGCAGGGAGAGGGAAGTATAAACCATCTTATCTGGATTAGAAGTCCTCTCTGTGCCTTTTAAGTGCTCACCTGATTAGGTCAGGCTCACTCTGGATAATCTCCCAATCAACTGTGCTATATATCATAATCTAATAATGGGAATGATGTTCCATCACATTCACAGGTCTCATACTCAAGGGGAGGGGCTCCTACAAAGATCATTGGGCATCATCTTAGAATTCTGTCGACCACAGAAGGTGCATGTGAATGTACTGAAGCATTAATTAAGCAATTATCATCCTTTGGAAGGTTTTAATCTGTTAGGATAGTATGAAAGCCAAGTACTGTTATAATTATTCTACTCACTTTAAGTGAAGTATATCTGATATCAAAAATACTTCCTACAAATCAGACTATTCAAACAACTTTCAGAAGTTAATGTAAATTTCAGAGGTTTGAGCCAAGCCTTCATTTCTGGCCATGCAGATATCTTCTGTGTGAAAAATATGCTACCTCAAAGATGTTTTCAAAAACTTCACCACCACTCCCCATTTATATTTTGTAGTTATGTGCAAATACTGTGGCTGCCAGCAATTCACAGAGAAAAGAAAGTTCAGTGATGTTGCTGACTTTAACTTTTTAGAGAAGGTGTATACTTAACACTGCCTACATTTGTATAGGCTGCACATTGCACAAAATTTCTGATTATTGCTTTAGGTTATAATACAATGTACTCTCACCTATACCAGGATTGAAAAATTTAAGCAAAATTTTCTGGACTGGCCAATACAACTCCCCAAAAATAGCCTTCAGGCTGAATTAGGAGAAGAATCCTTCACTATGTTTAGGTTGGAAGGAAGCATGACCTAAATTTTGATTTCAAATACTCGGGGTTTTGGGTGATGGTTTTACTGGGGACAGTTAGAATTGAACTATGTAGACATGTTTCTTGAAGCCAAGTTTTACCTTTAAGGCTTTCATATTGCAGCTTGTGAGGCTCCAAGCAGCAATTGGCTACTTTGGGTCATTCACACAAGGATTCAGAGTCATATATAAACCATAAAACACTTTATAAGAAATCAGAATCTGTTTTAAAAATTAATTATATGAACTAAACATATATAGAAAGAAATTGAAGCTTGAATATATTGAAGAAGCAAAAATTAAAGACATACCTATAACTGCCCTTTATCCTTAGTTGTTTACAATCACAGCAAATCAAAGTGTGACATGTTTAAGAGAAAGGTAATTAAGTTCTAAGGCTTTGTCATCTTATCACTTTTTAAAATACAAGATATGAGTAAATGAAAGGAAAATAGAGAGGATTGTTAAAGAGCTGAGTCATAGAGTGGAATAGAGAACAAGCGGAAGCGGAAGAGGCAAGAAAGCATACACAGGCTGTGTTTGAAGAGAGTTGGGAATGCTGGTTGTGGTAGATGGTCTCTGATTTGCTTACCGGATCTACTCGCCATCCTTCTTAACCCTGCTTCGTGATTCCAGGAGGCTGATCTTTATCAGCTTCATGGACCAGTGTCTCTGTGTCTTCAGGTTGGGTTTGGTTAATATGAACTACTGATAAGTGATTAGAAGTCAGGAGGAAAGAAGGCAAGGGTATTTATTTCCATGATCTGCCCCCTTCCAAACTTTAGGTTGGCAGTGGATGCCATTTTCTAAGGTTACATCTCTTGTTGGGTGGGCTTCTCCTATAACTCGAAGACATTCTGGGTTGCAGGAACTGCTATCTCTCTATGCCCCTTCAAACCTAGTGGTTATAATACTGGCTTCTCACAGCTGCTAGCCTCAGGGTACTTCATCATCTCTTGGTTTCCCTTCATTCTTTACACACTTTAGTCTCTTCATTAAATGGTATTCCATCACTCTTTTAAAGTGTGCCATCAGTTTTTAGCTAGAACTGACTGATACATTGGTAGTGGGGAATAGGAGAAACGTTAAGGTAGTGTTAGGGAGGTGGGATAAACTGCTGTGGAGAGAGATAGGAAGAGAAGGGTTTCAAAGCTTTTTATGGCATTCTAGGAATGTAACATGACTTCTTTATGTGAATGACTCTAATGTAGTCTTAAATGGCTTCTTAATTATTGATACTTGGTTGGGTCTCTGTCTCTTTGCATGCACAACCAGGATTGAACAGGGCTAAGAGATGTCTGGGATTTACATGATGAGATAATACTACTAGGATCTATCTAGACTCATTATATCATATTAAAACATTTCTCCCATGGAATCAGGAACATCCCAACCCAGTGCACATGCTAAGTTTTTATTGAAATTCAGTGAACTGCTGTGGTGTGAAATTAATTTTAATTGTCAGTCCCCTGCATCGGCAGGCCGACTCTCGAGCCCTGCGCCACCAGGGAAGCCCTATAACACTTTATATAGCTGAGAATTCAGATCTCAATCAGGATTTTCACTCTCATTGGAATCCACTGCTTGCCTACGACAAATCGGACACGTAGAGTTCTCAGACAGCCAGCGATCAATGCAGTGAATGTGATATTCATGGGAGCAAGGTAGTATGCGAAGCTTGCTGTTTTCTGTGTAGTCTGTAAGGCAAATGCTACAGGCTTTTAGTGCATCATTTTCACCAAAAGATCTTACAGCCAAGCTGTCAATCTGTGCTTTGGTGAGTCCTGTAGTTTGCAGATTATGGGAGGACCCAGAGTCACTTTCATCAGATATTATTAGGCTAATTTGTATACCCCCTTGGCTGGTCTCTGATGATAAGTTTGTTTCTTCAATGCCTTCAAACATCAGTGAGCTAATTCCTGAATTTTCGTCACTTGAGCTGGAATCAGAAATAGGACTAGAACTGGAACTAGACGTACAATTGGGGCTTGAATGCCAACTCAGTGTGGAACTTGAATGGGTATCATAGCTAGCATTTGAATCAGAACCAAATGTACCACTACTACTACCATTAGGTGACTCTAGCCATTCCATGTTTTGACTTGGAGGTGAGACACTATGCTCTAAATTACTGTCACTGTCCATAAGGTTATTTGAGTTACTAAATTCTGTCATTGTCTGCCTTAACGTGCTCTGAATTGGAACAGATGTTGTATCATTTAAGCTAGTATTTAACATTCTGCAAACGGGATTTCTAATGGTATTGACATAAGCTCTCACACCTGCCTGCTCAGAATGTGAATACATATGCCTCAGTCCTCGTTCACTTTCAGAAGTGACAGTGTTGTTTGGTGTCTCAGATGTTAACTGAGTTCTACTAGCTCTGCTGTCTCTCTGAGAATATGCTCCAGAATGAACTTGTCCTACTTCAAGATTGAAGGGTATGGTTGGATATATTTCCCTCATTCCCCAAGATTCACCACTGCTGGTCGTATCTGGAGAATTTTCTCCATGAACGGCATTCCTTGTTCTAGAAGTTTCAATAAGACCACTATTTTGCAACGCAAATCCAGTCATTTGCTGTGTCAATATTTCTTGGTGCTCAGTTCTAGAAAATCTCGCATTCTCACTTAGCAGAGGCTGCTCAAAATTCTGAGAGGGTATACTATGATTAAGTCTTTGTACAATTTCCCTAAGTGAACGTGGAGGCGACCAACTTTCAATTCTTGCTCTGGTTCTCCGATACTCTGGGCTCCTACTTCTTGCTCTTCTCTGACTTGTGGTAGGTGGGAATTCCATTAATGTTTCAGTTGTATCTTGTTCAGACATAGATGGTCTTGTAAATATTGATTCAGATTGTGGACTTTCCACTTGCCTTTGGCTGTCTTCCATATTTTCTCTTCTGGGAAGTCTTGCAGATGCTACATATTCATTCTCTGGATTTGGACTCCCATTATCAAGGTTAGCATTTATTTCTAAACTGAACATGAAATGATCACTTTTAGGATTAATTTGGCTCTCTTCTCTCCAAGATTGGTTTTCTCTTTGTCCACTTGTCATATTTTCAGTTTATCCAGAACAGTTAAGCCATTCTATTATAGAGTCACCACTAGACACGTCATCTGAAGAGTCTCCTCTGTCTGTTAACAAAAAAAATGGGGAGGGTGCATAAAAGAACCACCAAAATTAGAACCATCATAAAATAGCACTCTGAAACTTTGTTTCAAAGACAAACAAAAAATGAGAACTTAAATACTCAGATGTTTTAAACTGATTTCACATTTATAGAGTTAATATTTTATAAACTGCACTGTGTAGATTTATAAGTAAAGGTAGAAAAGTTTCGATTCCATCCAAAAAGAGTGAGCTAATCCTAGATAAACTTAGAGAATTTTTTAAAAAGGGAATCCGGAGGAAGTCTATGTTTCAGTATTTCATCATATACACAGCCCTGTGTACCACTGTGGGAGGAATGTCAAGAGACTTTTTTTTCAGTCCACTGTCAAAACACTAATGCAATTAAACAAGGTAAACACCAGTTAAGGTACAATGCCAGTAGTTTATTTCAATTTACATTATTGTCTAATTTTCATTAGTCTCCAACATGACTAATTCTAGGCTCTTCACTTATGTGCTTTTGATAATAGATAAGCTGTTTTAAAATATAAGGTTATTGCCCAAACATAAACAAGTTTTATAGGTTTAAAAGTGTTTGCATTTTGAATACTTCTTAATGTTACCAAGATATTTAATTGACATTAAATTGAAGGTCAGATCAAATGAATAGACTGAACCTAGCATGGTACATATAAGACCATATTCAAGAGCCAAAGTATTATAGTATCCTCTTCATTAGACAGCAAAATCCTCTACTTCACACTGGGAGGGAGGATACCAGACCTGAGTTTCGAGCAGGGTTTCTCAGCCTTAGCACTACTGACATTTTGGTGCTGGACAATTCTTTGTTTTGGGGAGCTATCCTTGTGCATTGTGGGATCTTTGGCAGCATCCCTGGCCTCTGCCCACTAGATGCTAGTAACACCCATGCCTCCCCTGTGACAACCAAAAATATCTCTAGCCATTGTCAAATGTCCCCAGGTGTTGAAGAGAGCACCATTGTCCCCAGTGGAGAATATTTCTGTTTGCTTTTTTTACATGTCTATGTAGAAAAAATAATTCAGGAAGTAGAAGGGACTTTCAGTTGAGGTAGAAAACCAAGAAAAATACAAATAGGCTACTTTGCACTGTTTCCCAATTAAAACAACCCAAGTGTGAATCAGGAAAACAAACAAACATACCTTGACATTCTCACCAAAAATCAAGTAAATGCCAGTTCTTTTTATGAGAAGTTACTTACCAAATTAATGTAAGTCACTTCTGTATAATTTACTATTTACTATTATGAAGTTACTATTTCCTATTATGAAGTTCCTTATTCATCCCATCCTATTCTCTCCAAAAGCAAAATATACCTGTATTTTCATCTGAGTCTTGTGGTGCATTTTCTTTAATTAGCTGAAGTCTTCTCGCAACTCTTCTTCCATACTTTCACCTGGAACGCCTAGAAGATTGTTGTCTCTCATAAGTTCATAATCTTCTTCACTCAGATTATTTACGAACCTGGAGAAATCTTCTTCCCGAACCAATCGGTCCGTTTGACTTATGTGTTGGGCCGAAACTCCATCTCCTTCATCGTTGGAATCCGAGTTTTCCACCTTAATAAACAAGTGGAAAATTATCTGAAATTCACGACGTGGTGTTGAAATTCACCAATGGTCGTTTCGTTTTCTTCGCTTTCTACTTCCTGCCAGAGTGTCCGGTTCCGACTCAGTCGGATGATCCTCTGCACAGATTCCTCCCTTCTCCCTTCCCAACTCAGTTCTGTGGCCCCTGGTGACGCAACAGTTGGGAGCCGCCTCTAGCCCAGAACTTGCTGGACGTTGCCTAGGCACCCATTATCTTCCCCGCTGTTACCGAGTAGGGACTGGATTCAGGTTAGGTTTCATTTCATTCAAAACCAGCCAATGTTACTGAGGGTTTATAGTGTACCAAGCACCGTGCTTCACCTCGTTTCACCCACAGGAGCCTATTCTCAGGTTTTCAGGCTCTGATATGCTCTATTTATTCGTTACATTCCATATGACTGCCTTCTTCAAAATGCCATGCCAAAGTCAGCCTAGTTCAATGCAGCAATTCTCATTTTCAGGTGCCCAGGGACCTCCGCCTTTTCTCCTCATGAATTTCTCAAATCCTAGACTCTCACTAAGAAAGCCCACAATGTTTGATAATTTACCAGGGCCCTGGCTGAGTCTCTTTAGTGTGCATCCTCTCCCTTTTAACTGTTAATGGCTTCATCTTGCATTATATGGTCCTTCAGTCTTGTTTCAAACAAACAAGAAACACCAAAACTTTGGCAGGCTTTTCTGCTCAGCCAGGGAATTCCTTCTCCACAAAAGCATCAGGTTCATTTTTGTCCTCCTTTCTCATAAATATTATAAATAGTACTTAAGGAAAACCAGCCAGAACATCACAGGAACTTTTAGGACAGATACATAATAGTTACTTTGTCTGCCACAGTGAGTACTGACTTTGCTGATTTTGTCGCATGTATCACCTGAAAGGCTTGGTGAAAATAAAATAATGCTCATTTGCAATGCTATCTGGAGGAGACCTCTAATTCACTCTCAGTACACAGCTTAGAAGTTTAAGGAGCTGTGTAAATTCACAGTTGTTGTTTTGTTCACGGTCCACAGCAGGCTTTCTTGTTTGTTCTCAAGGAGAAGGAAGGATGGTAACTTTACTGGTGTGACAGTGAAGAATCTAAGTCTATGTCCTGCTTTTGACATTTGTTCCATGCCTCGTTTAACTTAAGCTAGAAAAATCAATCTTTCCCCTCTGAATCAAATCTCAGCAAGACTTTGGATGAGAACAGAATCCCCTAGACTACCCTGCCTCCTTTATGGACTTCTGAGTGTATTTGTTATCTTTTACTGAATTTATACTTTTCACAGGGAAAATCTGTTGTAAACTTGTTTGCTGTGCCTCAATCAAAACTAGCAGTATTATGAAAATTCAGCGTGATTTGTACTCTTGATGCAGGAAACCCTCACAATCGTTAGTGTTCTTGAGAGTGATTGATTCAGTTTAATTCAATTCAATCAATTCAAGTGTCAAGTATGTTTAGCGTTTGTTAAATGTCAGTCATATTATCGGATATTAAGATACAAAGATGAGTATATTTAAGAATCTGTTGTCATTAGAGTATAACAAACAATTGAGCTACACAGAGGTAAAATTACAGTTTTGAGGAGAAAGTGATTTGAGTGAGAGAGAAAATCAGTTTCACTGCATTTGGGTTTTAAAGGATGAATAGGAGATTCCTAAGTGTATGAAAGGGGGATATATTTTCAAAAGTGAGAACAGCAACTGCTAACACTCGTAAAACAACAAGGATAGTAGATTTTAATTGCTAAAAAAAGACATTAGTTAAATTGGCATAGCAAGGCCAAAAAATGGAGACCTTTATGACATGTTTAGAAGTTGGAATTTATCATTAGTGCAATGGAAAGATGTTGAAGTCTTTAGACAGTTGATGGTCAAATTTGCAATTTAGAAATAATATTGATAGTAGTGTTGAGGATGAATATGAAGGGCAACAGTTCAGATGGGAGGGTCAGAAATAGATAGAGGGCAGCCTAGGCTAGTGATGACAAGGATCTGAATCAGGGCAAAGGAATATGATTAAAATGAAGGACTTTAACAGATCTCTAGGCAGCAGAACTGATTAAACCTAGTAATATGTGGGAAAGAGGGAAAAGTGGGGAGGGGGAATATATGAGGGAAAGGCAGGGGTCAGGATTACTTCTGTATTTCTGTCTTTGCTTAGTGGACAGTGGTACCAATAAGAAGTAACACCTGATTCTGAAGTTGTATGGTTTAGCTTAAGAGGGAGCATGATTGCTTATGATTAGAATAGCATGCAAGTTACCTGAAGATTCAGAAAGTCTTACAGTCTTTCCAAATTTAGGTACAGAAGCACATGAACTAATAGCCCCGGATGTTTGGTGTTCCCTGTAGTTGGCTCTCAGTGTCAATGACTCTAGCTTCCTGAACTATTTGTTCCTGGTTATGTCCCAATTCTGGTGCAAGTAACAGGGTATAGGGTTCATCATCCCAGAGACCTACTTATTGACCTTGATTATTTAAATAGAAGCCACCAATATAGCTGTGCTTTACACTTAGTTCTCTCATGTCTTGACTTTCCTTCTGAGTATTGCAGTGTAGGTTCAGTAGTTTTTCCTCTGGATGGCAATATTGCTGCTTTGGCCTTTGTTCTATCCCTTGTCTTGATATCAGAAGTCTTCTGAAGATGTTTTTCCTTCACTTCTCATTTCAGAGATGGGAGGTGCATCAGGAAGTCCGGAGGTTGACTAGAGTATCACTCTAAGTTGAGTTGGAGGGGAAGAGGTTGAAGATGGAAAGTTGCTTACTTTCAAACAGAGTCAAGCACTTAAAAATTTGGCCAATCCATTGTTTATGATGTGGTGAAAAAATGGGGTGTGTGTGAGCAGATTTGGCTGTTCTTTTATCCTGGTTGTAATAATGGAGTTTTGTAATCAAGAGTTTTCTTTTACTGACTCTGTCCAAGGAAGCTTCTGAACAGATTCTATGACTCAAAGGGAGACTGAAAATAAGCAAGAAATAGCATTCTCCCTGAATATGGGTAAAAGGAGTTCCGTGGCTTTAGAACTGTAAGAAATGATCAAGACATATATTCCAGATACCTATTGCAGTATAACAAACCAGTCCAAAACGCAGTGGTAGATACAATAGAAACCATGCTGTTATAGTCAGGACTTTGTGAGCTAAGAATAAAGATAAAGAATACTGGGGATGGCTCATCTCTGCTCCATCATGACTGGGCCTCAGCTGTGGTGGCTTGAATGATTGGAGATAGATTAGACAACTTGACTGGTGTCATATGTCTGGGGCCTTGGTTCTGGCTAAGTTTCCTTTGAGTCACAACTTTTGGTGCTGAAATGTCCAACCAAGATGGCATCTTCATTCACAAATCTGGGGGTTGAGTTGGGCTGCACAGGCTGAAAAATCTGGGGCTGGTTTTCTCTCTGTCTCTGTCTTTCTCCATGAAATTTCTCGGTGTAGTTTTGGAGTCTTAGCAACCTGGATATCTCAAAGTAGTTGAACTCTTACATAGTGAGTGGCTTCACCCAAAGTAAACATCTCAAGAGACTTGGCTGGAATCTGTAAGTCTTCCTATGACTTAACCTCACAAGTGCAAGAACACCTTTTCTCTTGCATTCTGTTGATTGAATAAGCCACTGTATCAGCCCATATTCAAGAAGTGGGACACCACATTCTACCTTTCAATAGAGAGGTAACAAAGATTTTATGGTTGTATTTAATGTACTATAGCACATGATGAAAAAAATCTTATAATGATGACTTTTCAGTTTATGTGGAAATTAATCTCTCCCTCTGTTTTCTGAATTGCATTATTCTCTGGGTAAAAATAAAAAAAGGGAGGACATAAAATCTGAAGTTCTTTGCATTCAGCCTGAGTTTAAAGATACCCGATTAAGGATCTTTTTATTATGTAATAGTTTTCCCACATCACAGACCATTGGTAATATTAAGAGCTATTTACTGAGCAAATGTAATTGCTAGACACTCTGCTTGTGTTTTAACTTATTTGACCTCAAGCCCCATGCAAGATAGGTATTACTATTCTCAGAGATAAAGGCATGGAGGCTGATGCAAATTAAGTGATTTTCTCAAAGTTACAGTAATAGATAATATGTTTAGATTCAAACAAGGTCTATAGGATGACTCTCCCTGTTTCGCTCTACTCCGCTATGTTTAATGAAAACACAATTTTAGACATCATTACACAATCGTAGTAAAATCTCAGTTAAATGAGATGCTTGAATCATGTTTGATCATTTTCGTGTGCCATTTCAATTCTGCTTTGGAGTTAGTCTAGAATATCTTCGTTTTAACTTAATAAAGAGTAATTTTAAATCAAGAAGTAAACATAATTAAAGCTTGATAAGATATTTCATATATTTATGTCTTTTTCTTTCCCACCAGAAGGATGGGTTAAAAGCTTGAAAGCATTGATGCAGAAAAATTAATATAAATATGCATGTCTCATGGAATCTACTGGAATTGGTTCTTTGACACAAATACTTGTTTTGAATCTAAACAAGAAATTCTTGTTAATTGAAATCACACCCTTTCCACTTACATAGGCTTGACACTAGGAATTAGTTTCATCTCTTCCTTATGCTTACCTCTAATTATGGAAATAAAATGTATTTATTTAGCAAGGTCTCATCCCTCTTATGATTTCCTTTCTTCCCGGTTCTGCTCAGATTTAAACTTTTGATAGCTTTTCTATTAGTGCCGTGTCAGTGGATAGTTTGCTTCTATGCTTTCTCTAGTTTTGAGCCATTTTACACACTTTCTCTGAGGCATGCTCCAGGTCTGTTATTCACAAGCAAGTTAGTTCATATTTCCGCACATTTGTTTATTTGTAAAGTCTTACCTCCTAGATTATTGTAATAAATAAATAAACTTACATATACATAAATAATATTCTGTTTGTTACCTATATAGATATATTTAAAGATGAATTTTACGGTTCCAAGGATGAAACGGATATCAGGTTTGTTTCTCAAAACAAATGAACACAGAGAACACAAAATGAATAAGCAACACAAAAGCTCACAATATATGAGCAAAACCAAATTAAGCAGGCCTGCTGTATACAGATTCACAAGTTGTGCCCTCTAAAATTCCCAGGGGGCACCATTCATGTAAAGAAGAAAGTGAATGACACTCCTATAAATATGCAGTGCACCACCTGTACAACTGAACATGCAGACCCTGAAAATGAGATTTAATGCTATCTTCTGCCTTCCTTCGACCCAGTAGGGAGAAGAGAAGAGGATAATGAACTCAGGGAGAGTAAATAGTTACTTTATTACTTGTTCTTCTCCAGACCTAGAATTTTATATGCTCGTATTGAAGGGAGGTTGGTGATTTTGTTCAGTAGCCTGCAGACACAGGGAGGTGCACCGCCTCTTTCACCAAGTATTTACACCAGTAGGTGTAACCACAATGGCAGCGTGTGGTGTGGGTAAAAATGGTCACCTCACATCTCTGTCATGTCGACTCTCCCTTTTATGGTGCTAATTGGGTGTTGTAGTCGCTCTTATGGAGAGTCATTGAATGGTCAGTCTGGGTTGCCTATTCAAAGAAACTCACCACATTTTCAAATTACATTACAAAAAGGCCCCTACATTTCAGGCATACCATTTTGCTCAAATTCAAACTACTGTACTATAATCAAGTTGCCTCTCTTGCTTAAGTCTCAATATCCACAAACCTCAACAAATTCAATGGACAGTAGGTTGACCAAAGGGTGAAAGTTTTTTAAAAAGTAGCATTTGTATTGGGAGCAGAGTTTGGGTTTCCTTATGGTCGGATTTCCTGGGGCCTCTTTAATATTCAGGCTAAATGCAAGCTCTTATCCACACTATTAGAATGCATCCTCTATCTTCAAACACATTTGACAAATTATTGCATATAGAATAAAGTAAAATGTGTAGTAAGTCCTTACAAAAATCACTCTAGATTTGCCAACATTACTACATTTTCATCTTTCAAACTTCAGTTTAAATGTCACTTCCATGGAAAGGTCTTCCTGACCAGTTTATCTAAAATAAAATTGTGCATGTCATGCTCTGTCACAGACGCTTATCTCTTCCTCCAATAAACTGTATACTATAAGAATAGTGATCTTTATAACTCAACCTGTGTTTTCCATCTATTCAGTTCCTTAAAGTAGATACTAAATGAATATGCGTTGGAGAGTGAAATAAGTAAAGTTAGGAAGAAAGGCCAGAGGGAGGAAGGGAGGAAGGACAAAGATTCTCTCTCTGTCTTTTTTTCATTATGGCTGCTCTAACAAAATGCCACAGACTGGGCAGCTTATAAACAACAGAACTTTATTTTGTAATGTTATGGAGGCCTGAAGTCCAAATCAAGATAGCAGCATGGTCTCATTCTGGTGAAAGCCCTCTTCCTGATTCATAGCCAGAACCTTCTTGCTGTGTCCTCACATGGTGGAAGGGGGCTAGTGAGCTCTCTGGAGCCTCTTTTAAAAGACATTGATCCCATTCATGAAGGAATTTGTGGAATCTAAAAAATACAACCAACAAGTGAATATAACGAGAAAGAAACAGACTTACAGATGTGGTGAACAAACTGGTGGTTACCTGTGGGGAGAGGGAAGGGGAGAGGGTAGGGGATTAAGAGGTACAAACTATTATGTATAAAATAAGCTACAAGGATATACTGTACAGCACAGGGACTATAGCTAATATTTTATGATAACTATAAATGGAGTATAACCTTTAAAAATCGCAAATGACTATATTGTACAGCTGTAGCTTATATTGTATACCAACTATATTTCAATGAAAATAATAATAATAGTCACAAAAAATCTGAAATAAAAGGCATTAATCCCATTCATGAGGGTGCCACCCTCATGACCTAATCACCTTCCAAGGGCTCCACCTCCTAATACCACCAATTTGGGGGGTTAGGATTTCAACATATACATTTTGAGGGAACATAAATATTCAGACCATAGCACTCTTCTTTGACCAAACGTGAGTCAGCCTTCTCTGAGTCCTCTTTCTAACTAGTCCCTGACCTTAGGCTCTGTCCTTGGCCCATTTAGACTAGTATTAGCATGAATTCTGGTGGGTCAGTTTAGCAAAAATCCTCTACCCTTGATATATGATCAAACTCTTTATCCCTCACCCTTCATGTCTTATCACCCTAGCCTGACTACAGAAAAAAGTTCTGTCAAATTGGTTTAGCCAGAATTCTCCTTACCCCTGATGTTTCCTCTTAGTAATTTTCTATCCACTGACCCCCACCCTGCTCCTTGCCTTTATCTCTCTAATTGTTCTTATTATATTAGGAGTTGAGCCCCGTCTCCCTCTCCTACTACACAGCCCCTCTGTAGTAGTCTCCCTGACTTATCCTTGCTATCTTTAACAAGTATCATGTAGACTTGTTTTCTTCAATACCTTCAAGGCTTTCCTTACCTACATCTCTCTGCATATGCTGTCACTTTTTCCATGCCTTTGTCCACATTGTAATCTGTGCTTGCAATGCCCTACCCTTTATGCCCTAGTTCATATCGAACCTCTCTGCAATATCTGTACCCTTCTAGTCCTGTATTAAATACACTGCCCTTCAAGATGGCCTGTAAAACTCCTGTTTGCATAAATATTTGCCATTTTTCACCTTCCTGTTTCCTCTTAGACTCTTAAATAGAACAATGTGTGCACTTGCCTTCTACTAGATTGTAAACTGTCGTGATGCAAGAAGTAGGCATCATTATGTGCCCCTCTAATGCCTAACACCAAATGTTATGCACAGTTAGAAACTCAATAAATACCTGATTAGTTGAACTATGGTCCTACTATATAGTGAAAAATTCAAAGGCTATTGAATTGGATTCTGATCTCCCCCGCTCATGAGCTGTGTGACATTGGGTAAGTTATTTAATCTCTCAGTTTTAGTTTCATTATTTGTAAAAGTCAATGATACCTAAATGGGTTGTGGTAAACTTTAGTGACATTCTATGTAAAATAAAGTAAATGTGATACTATATGTAAAGGTGTCTCCTGCTTAAGGTCAGGAATCCATTTGTAAAATTCAAGCCATTTTTGTTCAAATGTAACGAGGAAAAAATTTCCTATTATTTTAATGGAAACCTTTAATATGTTTTATATGTTTGCCCAACAACCCCAACAAATTTCCTGAAACGCAATGAAACAAAAGAAACAAAAATTTGTTATGATATAGATATTTAAAATCATCATATCCTAATCACCTAATAATTAATATGGTTTTAACAAACATTGCTTTGCAGTAACATGGCCTCTCTTAACCCCAGTAACATCAGAGTTGCACATCCTCTTCTGTGACACTTTGCAGGCTTTTCAAAATGTCTACACAGGAATCTGAAGTTTTACCCAATGTATTTGGAATGTAACTCAAGATTTTCTCCAACCACTGTGTTCTTATAAAAGTTTCCTTGAGTTTGCAGATGCAGATATGTTTTATTGCTGTATAATCACTGGCTGAAGAATATTTGATTGAGAACTAATTAAATTCTCTGTAGTGTAAGTATTAAAGCAAAGAGCTCTTCTAACAGGGAAGTAATAGGAGATATTTTGTGTGTTATATCTTCGTATAGGATTGCTAAACAGTGTTGTTCTTAATAAATGTTATTTTCTAACTTCCTTCCATTATGAATCAAATTAATTCTAAACCCAAGATTTAATTTAGTCTTCATTTCTCAAATTCAGTTAAAACATTCATTTTTGGGGTTTTAAGAATTTAATTCAGTTATGCAAAAATATATCTAGGGGTTTATTTTATTTTTTAGTTTTAATTTAATTTAATTTCTTTCTTGAAGTATAGTTCATTTACAATATTGTATAAGTTTCTGGTATACAGCAAAGTGATTCAGTTATATATATATATATATATATATATATATATATATATATATATATATATATATATATATATACACACACATGTATATTCTTTTTCAGATTCTTTTCCCTTATAGGTTATTACAAAATATAGAATATAGTTCCCTATGCTATACAGGAAGTCCTTGTTGGTTATCGATTTTATTTTATTTTATTTTATTTTTATTTTTTATTTTTTTGCAGTATGTGGGCCTCTCACTGTTGTGGCCTCTCCTGTTGTGGATGTGCAGGCTCAGTGGCCACGGCTCACGGGCCCAACCGCTCTGCAGCATGTGGGATCCTCCTGGACTGGGGCATGAACCCGTGTCCCCTGCATTGGCAGGCAGACTCCCAACCACTGTGCCACCAGGGAAGCCCTCGATTTTATATGTAGTTGTGTTTATATGTTAATCCCAAACTCCTAAGTTATCCCTCACCCCCTTTCCCTTTGCTAACCATAAGTTTGTTTTCTATGTCTGTGGGTCTATTTCTGTTTCATATATAAGTTCATTTGTATAATTTTTTTTAGATTCCACATATAAATGATATCATATTATATTTGTCTTTCTTTCTTTTTTTTTTTTTTGTGGTACGTGGGCCTCTCACTGCTCTGTCCTCTCCTGCCGTGGAGCACAGGCTCTGGACGCTCAGGCTCAGCAGCCATGGCTCACGGGCCCAGCCGCTCCACGGCATGTGGGATCCTCCCGGACCAGTGCACGAACCCATGTCCCCTGCATCGGCAGACGGACTCTCAACCACTGCACCACCAGGGAAGCCCCTATATTTGTCTTTCTGTGTCTGGCTTACTTCACTTAGTATGATAGGTCCATACATCTTGCTGCAAATGACATTATTTCATTCTTTCTTATGGCTGAGTAATATTCCATTGTGTGTGTATATGTGTGTGTGTGTGTGTGTGTGTGTGTGTGTGTGTGTGTATATATATATATATATATATATATATATATGACACGTTTTCTTTATCCATTCATCTGTTGGTGGGCATTTAGGTTGCTTCCATGTCTTGGCTATTGTAAATAGTTCTACAGTGAACATTGGGGTGCATGTATCTTTTCAAATTATGATTTTCTCCTAGGGCTTTATTGATAATGACATACACTCTAGCCCACCTACCTCACTTGTATTTCCATATATCCTGAGTGAGTCAGTCTCTTTCTTTTGGCTTTTTAAGAAATCTGGATGCTTTCTAGATAATAGTTATCTCCATATGCACATCTGAACCATTTGCATGGCTTCTTTGTAAGTTTATTATTAGGGAAGCTTAGAATAATTTCATAACAACATAGAAAGTGATTGTATACAAACTTTATTTTAACTGTGGACTACCCCCACTCCTACCCCAAATACTCATAGACTGAAAGGTCATCAGAGATGAGCTTGTCTTTGGGAATTGGAGCGTGGAAATCAGAGAAAGGAAGGAAATCACGGAACTACTTCAGTTGGAGATGAAGGAGTGGGTAAATGCCCTTTTCTTGGAAAAAAGATGAATTTCCTACTAGAGGAGAAATCTCTTAAAATATTCAGCTGCACCAGTGATTAACTCTGTTGCAAATTTATTTGCATTTGGCAGGTACTGCAGGGAACAACTAGTGTGTATGCCTTGGCATAGTAAAAAAAAATTATGTAGACAGAAAGTATATTTCATTTATCTAGTTATTGAATAGCCTGAAATATAGAGCAGTCGAATACTATTTGTAATTTGCGTGAGTGTGTGTGTGTGTGAGAGTGAGCAAAGCTGTGTTTGACACTAACATCCATTTTTCCTGACTTAAGAACAATAGTTTAATAGATAATTGTTGTTTAAAGAACTGATTGATGCCAGACAGGAAGTTCCCCTCATATTGATTATGTGTAAAAATGCCTAGGAGGGCTTGGGACTGACAGAAACCATCAGTAAACTTCAAAACTCAAACTAGAATTTAGTTGACAGCAGGGTGTTCAGTACAGAAAATAGTTTCAGCACTGACACTGTCTTCTAAGGATCAGTATCTATCCATCTGTATAATAGATATCTGTGCGAAAGACAGTGTGGTATGGTGGAATGAAAACTGAACTTGTAATTGGAATATGGGGATTAGGTTCCAGCTGAGTTCTTTCTACTGGTGCTATCTTGGAGAGTTACACCTCTAAGAATAACATTCTTTGTTTTTAAACTATGTCTAAGGATCTTTTGGGCTCTATATTTCTATGAAACTCTGATCCTATTTTATCATTGTAGGGGTACTGTGTGTTGGAAGATAGCTAGATAGATCAATGGATGCATGTATGGGTGGGTGGAAAGATAAGTGAGTACATACACACACATATACATATACATACATATGTATGCACAATATATACATATAAAAATATATACTTATATATATAGGACTATATATGTGTGTGTGTAACACCTACAGGTTATTTCCATGCATATGTGTCTACATAGAGTGACATCACAAATTCTGGCCATGGTTTTCCTTTTCATTGACAAATATGACAATAAATCATCTATCATCTATTATTAAAGAGGTAAGACCTCTTAACAGCAAATGGGTCTTGAAAGAGATTTTAACATTGTGAAAGATACGTTAAAATAATCCACAAATATTCATATGCATGTATTGTGAAAATGCTTCTTAGTGGATACAAATGTAAAAGGTGAATAATAAAAGTATCATGAATTCTTTATTCTTCATCGATAAAGAATTCTAATATTGAAAATTTACTGGGCAGTACTAAATAAGTGAGTATCAGGAGTCTGATCTTGCCAAAATCATAACTTTAACTTTTGATGTATAGTATAAATACTATTAGCAGAAACATATTTTTCTAGCAATGACCTTAATAAAAATAAAGCTCCTGTAAATAACACACAGTGAAATCTACATTTTACTCCATTAATCAACATGTTTAGGTTCATGGGACACTAAAGACCACAGTCATCAATATTACAGAGCATTTTATTAAGTATATATTATGACACTGTGAGTGGGTAGACATTTAGATCTGTAGTCTACACAGACTGAGTGCATTTCTGCGGCATAGTTGTCTTTAGTTGAGTGGAACAGGCCCATCGGTGAGAGGTCACAAGTAATCAGCTATCTATATATACTTGGAAGTTTAGAAATAGTTGAGAGTTTATTTATTTATTTTACTTTATATGTGTACAGTTTATTATATATCAATTATACCTCACTAAAGCTAAATAATTGAGTTTTCTTGGGATTAGAGACAATGTTTTGAGATGGAGAGAGAATTATCTTAGAGAGTAAATGAAGAGTTGGGATAAATGATCATTTTCTCTGGAAGGAAAATGGTTTATAATAGGAACCCCTAAGAAGGCATATTGAACTGGCCTTATTTAACTTTTTTTTCAAGGGATCAAGATAAGAAGTACCATGGGAGAATTTCCAAATTTGTGCACAGAACTAAGTTCTTCCAGGTAATAAAAAGATCATCAAAGTAGGATGAACAGGAGTTGAAATGAGCAGAGGAGCTCTAATGAGAGCAGGGAGAAACAGTTCAGGTAAAATCATTGAAAAACTTCTATGAGATGGAAGCCTCTGAGAACTGATTATCACTGCGGAAGAAAGCCTAAGGACTCCGTTGCCTGAAGGTTCAGTCTAAGATTACAACCAGGAAACCAACACTGACCATATTTGTTGGACATTATCACAAAGGATATTGGAAACAAAGTGAAAGGTATTGTCTTACCCTTGGACAAAATAGAAATTTGTTTGAACCTAGAAGTTCTTAGGAAGTTTTGATAAGTACACCTTAAAATACAGAGGGAAGCAAAAACCATCGAGGGAGAGGAGGAACTTCCATTTGAGAATAGGCAGTTGGAAGAACTCCTCAGTCTGGAAGACACGATGTGGGAGGGAATCTGAATAGCTCATGTAACGTGTGTATAGATTATTCACTAAATCTTGAGTTAGCTCTTAAGATTGAGGAGAAGCAGCATTACGGAAAAATAAAGCAAGCTGTCCTCCACATCCTAAGACACGGTACCAACTGAGACTATAAATCTGCAGGTCCAGATTCATTCCCAGATGGTAGGCTGATGGGAAGCTGTTAGCGAGAGTTAGGGGGGTAGGGAGCAAATCCCCAACTTCAGATGCTGTAGAGGGTAACGATCTGCCTCTCTCATGCAGGGGGAGATGGAATTCTCAGCTCAATGCCTCAGGACTCCGGTCCATTATCATGGCTGTTCTAATCTGTTTCTGAAGTGGTCTTTTCTACAGCATTTAAAAAAGTGACTGCATTATCCTGAACATTTTTATCAAGTAACAAATCAGCTGATATAAATGCATAAAGTTGGCTGAAAGCAGGCCTGGATTTCAAAGCCCCTTCGGCATGTCTAGGTTGGGCACACGTCATGGAGCCTAAGAGTTTATTTAGATGGGGGGTCTTAAAAAGCTGCAAATAAAAGTGACCATAAAATCATCAAACTTTAAAGTTGGAAAAAACCTCATTCTTTTTCAAATGTAAAAAAGCATTAACTGAGTCATTAAATGAGCTTTTAAAAAAGCCTCCTGGCAAGAGAGTGACAGATATAGAACTTTAAACCCATGCCTCTGGGGCCAATGCTCTTTCTATCATAAAATGTTTCTCCCTAACATTTGATGAATCAGAACATACACACACAAACACACACACACATAACGTTAAGACCCAGTGTTCACTCTTCAACTTGCTTTCAACCATATGGAAACTTTATGGATTGAGTCTTTCAGATATTATTTCAGAGCAGATAAGCCAAACGCTATTTCTCTCACCTGGCTCCAAGCACTGTTTAGTCTTCTCCAACTGGGTATAATTGTTCACTAGGGATCTCACCTATTGTTCAACACTCAAACTTGTGATGGCCATGCTGTGGACTCCATTGTCTTGAGAGGAAAGCTTACACACCAAAACATTTGGAAGGGTGAAAGGAACACAGGAGAGGAGACTAGAGGAAAGGTATCAGTGAATATGTAGTGAGTTGTTGCTTTTCTACCTTGATTATGCCTGAATGGCTATTTTTATTAACATGAGCTTGCACTACATGCTTGATGCATGACACACGCAGACTCCCTTAACTTAGAACATAATTGTGGCACATGTATCTCCAGCTACAAATATAGATACCAAAGAGCCTAAGGAGCTCTGAGAGTCATATACCTTCATTTATTTTTTTGAGTTTTCCTTTCTTTGTGAGTTTGAAGAGAAATAAAAGCTAAAAAATATCCCTTATTCACCTGGCAATTTCTTTTCATCTTCCTTTTCTCAGGTAACATCTCTAGGAATCCTCCCATACCCAGGAAAAGATAGTTACTCCTGCTCTTTACAATCAAAACCCCCTGGGCTACCCTTTCTCATATCTTTTATAGCAGAGTGTTGAATTGTGGATTTACTTGTCTGAATCTTCTTTAACCTGTGAGAAAATTGAGTGCAGGGGCTGAATCTTCCAACAGTGTATCTTCCAGTGCCAAGCACAAAAGAGTCAACTAACATGTAGCTTTAAAAAAAAAGTATCTTGTACATATTGTAAGTGTTCAATACATTTGTACATCAAATACATGAAATAATCAAGGCTAAGAAATATGATAGGAAAAATTAATGTTAAGGATGCTTTATAAATGAGTAGAAAGGGGATTTTAGGGAAGAAATCATGATTTAAGATTATTAGTTTTTTTAACCTGGTATAGGTTGAGGATTGCTATAGAAGAAAAGGCAGTTCAGTACTTTGAAAATGTGTGAAGTCTATATTCATTAGTTCATCAGCTAAAATAAGGTGGTATGCCCATAGCTGCTCATCTTTCAAATTTTGTCATAAATGTCAACTTGTTGAAAATATTTTTGAAACTAATTTTTCTTTACCTTTTAAATTCTCTTGGAATTAAACGTGGTGATTTACCACTAAGAACTTCAAGATGTATTAATTTATTTAGGCCACCGTAATAAATTTCAGAGAGAGTCTTTGTACAGAGATGCATTTTAAAAAACACAGTTAATCACCCAAAAGTAATTTATAAAGGAATTCAAATTGTAACCATTACTCATAAAAAAAAGGTGAAAGGAATTAAATTCATAAAAAGTTGAACATTCTTAAATCTTCATCCCCCTACTCAATTTTCTTGTACTTCAGTGCTGCAGAATCTCTAATACAGAAATCCTCAATTATATCCAGCACTTTTTGGCTTTTCCCTTTTCTTTACAAAACCTCCATTCTTTTCTTTTTTCTTTTTTTGAAACATCTTTATTGGAGTATAACTGCTTTACAATGGTGTGTTAGTTTCTGCTGTATAACAAAGTGAATCAGCTATATGTATACATATATCACCATATCCCCTCCCTCTTGCATCTCCCTCCCACCCTCCCTATTCCACCCCTCTAGGTGGTCACAAAGCACCCAGCTGATCTCCCTGTGCTATGCGGCTGCTTCCCACTAGCTCTCTATTTTTTTATATTTGGTAGTGTATATATGTCCATGCTACTCTCTCACATCGTCCCAGCCTAACCTTCCCCCTTCCTTGTGTCTTCAAGTCCATTCTCTATGTCTTTGTGTTTATTCCTGTCCTGCTCCTAGGTTCATCAGAACCTTTTGGGTTCTTTTAGATTCCATGTATATGTGTTAGCATACAGTATTTGTTTTTCTCTTTCTGACTTACTTCACTCTGTATGACAGACTCTAGGTCCATCCACCTCACTACAAATAACTCAATTTCGTTTCCTTTTATGGCTGAGTAATATTTCATTGTATATATGTGCCACACCTTCTTTATCCATTCATCTGTTGATGGACATTTAGGTTGCTTGCATGTCCTGGCTATTGTAAATACAGCTGCAATGAACATTGTGGTCCATGACTCTTTTTGAATTATGGCTTTCTCAGTGTATATGCCCAGTAGTGAGATTGCTGGGTCGTATGGTAGTTCTCTTTTTCAGTTTTTTAAGGAACCTCCATACTGTTCTCCATAGTGGCTATACCAATTTACAGTCCCACCAACAGTGTAGGAGGGTTCCCTTTTCTCCACACCCTCTCCAGCATTTATTGTCTGTAGATTTTTTGATGATGGCCATTCTGACCGGTGTGAGGTGATACCTCACTGTAGTTTTGATTTGCATTTCTCTAATGATTAGTGATGCTGAGCATCCTTTCATGTGTTTGTTGGCAATCTGTATGTCTTCTTTGGAGAAATGTCTATTTAGGTCTTCTGCCCATTTTTGGATTGGGTTGTTTGTTTTTTTTTTTTTTGATATTGAGCTGTATGTGCTGCTTGCAAATTTTGGAGATGAATCCTTTGTCAGTTGCTTCATTTTCAAATATTTTCCCCCATTCTGAGGGTTGTCTTTTCGTCTTGTTTATGGTTTCCATTGCTGTGCAAAAGCCCCATAGCAGTACTGTGAGTGTCACTGAAGCAAACTTGGGTCCACTTATCCACATGCAGTAAACCCAATCTACTGACACTGGGTTGTGGTGAAAGAAAGTGCTGTTTTTATTGTAAGGTGCCATACAAAGAGTCCGGGACAGCTAGTACTCAAAAAGCCTCATTTTCCTGATGGGTTTCAGCAAAGTGTTTTTAAAGGCAAGGTGAGGGAGGGGAGTCCCAGGGTATGTGATCAGCTTGTGCACAGCTCTCTGTTTGGTTGATGGGGAGGTTACAGGACAGTGTCCCAGGGGTTAAGGTCATCAATTCTTTGGCTCCAGTAGGCCTGTGGGCTATGTGCTTATGGTCATTAAGTAGTTAACCTTCCATTTGGTGGGGGTTTTAGCATCTGTAAAGCAGGAAATGTGCATCAAATACTGTGATCTATGCACTTCAGAGAGGAGCTAAAGTAGAGGATATGGGGGAGGGGTCTATCCTAGGAAGGCCCCATAGGGTCCTCCTCTGTTACATGAGCCCTGATATTCTTTCCAAAATCCTCTTAAAGTTGAGGACAGACAGATTTGGTTTCCATTTTTTGCTACCAAAAGCATCCTAACTTACACACTTGGCATAAAAATACTCTACTAATTTGGTACCTGCTCAGAGGTCTTGCTCAGGGCTGTACACAACTCCAGCATGTGTCATTCACATTGACATTGTTATGAATGGTACCGCCTGGAGTTGTGCAGTCCCCAACTTTCATAGTTGTAAAAGGCTGTGCTGCTTTGTATCTGCTCATCTTTCCAGCTCCCCTTCAGTTGTCTTACATATGTGAGCTATAGTTGAGTCAGTTCCAACTACTTTTGCTCTCCAGAGGAACCATGGTATTACTTGGGTTTTTTGTGATCACTTTGTTCCCAATGCCAAACACAGATTCTTCACAGTTTGTTCATCTGACAAAGTCGTGTTTATTCTTTGCTGGTCTTCTCAGATATCACCTTTACTATAAAATTTTCTTGTCACATTATTTTCCTGCCATAGACCTTAGGCACTCATAGTAAATGACTTTATCAAATGTAAACATAGCACTCTGTGTACATTTCTATCAATGCATCTCATGATGGTTTTATGTTAGTCTTCTGTACTGACCTATGTGCTTTTTGAGCAAACAGATTTTTCTAATTGTGGCCTAGTACAGGAAACCCTAGCACACAGCAGATGCTTAAAGAACTCTCTCTTTGTGGACTGTTTAATGTATTCATTAACACTCACAATTCACTGAATGAACCAAATCATTTAATATTTACAGTTTTCCACAGCAAGATCTTTTTCGACCCACCACCTAGAGTAATGAAAATAAAAACAAAAATAAATAAATGGGACCTAATGAAACTTAAAAGCTTTTGCACAGCAAAGGAAACCATAAACAAAATGAAAAGACACCCTCGGAATGGGAGAAAATATTTGCAAACAAAGCAACAGACAAGGGATTAATCTCCAAAAGATACAAATAGCTCATTCAGCTCAATATCAAAAAGACAAACAACCCAATCAAAAAATGGGTGGGAGACCTAAATAGACATTTCTCCAAAGAAGACATACAGGTGGCCAACAAACACATGAAAAGATGCTCAACATCACTAAGCATTAGAGAAATGCAAATCAAAATGACAGTGAGGTATCACCTCATACCAGTCAGAATGGCCATCATCAAAAAATCTACAGACAATAAATGCTGGAGAGGGTGTGGAGAAAAGGGTACCCTCCAACACTGTTGGTGGAACTGTAAATTGGTACTGCCACTATGGAGGACAGTATGGAGGTTTCTTAAAAAACTAAAGATAGAGCTACCATATGACCTAGCAATCCCACTCCTGGACATATATCCAGAGAAAACCATAATTCGAAAGGATGAATGCACCCCAGTGTTCACTGCAGCACTATTTATAATAGCCAGCACGTGGAAGGAACCTAAATGTCCATCAACAGAAGAATGGATAAAGAAGATGTGGTACATAAATACAATGGAATATTACTCAGCCATAAAAAGGAATGAAATAATGCCATTTGCAGAGATATGGTTGGAGCTAGAGATTGTCATACAGAGTGAAGTAAGTCAGACAGAGAAAAACAAATATTGTATAGTACCATTTATGTGTGGAATCTAGAAAAATGGTAGAGATGAACTTATTTGCAAAGCAGAAATAGAGTCACAGATGTAGAGAACAACCTTACGGTTACCAAGGGGGGAAGCGGTGGGTGGGATGAATTGGGAGATTGGGACTGACATATATAACTACTATGTATAAAATAGGTAACTAATGAGAACCTACTGTATATCACAGGGAACTCTACTCAGTGCTCTGTGGTGACCTAAATGGGAAGGAAATCTAAAAAAGAGCAGATATATGTATATGTATGACTGATTCACTTTGCTGTACAGCAAGAAACTAACACAACATCATAAAAGAACTATACTCCAATAAAAATTAATTAAAAATTTTAGAGTTTTCAATCCCCCATTATCACATATATCCAGATGCAGCAATATTTACTTCTTCTATCAGTTGCCAATGTCAACTAAAAAAAAAACAAACAATACCAGCATAATAAGGAGAAACTTTACTGAAAAGGTTAAGTGCGAGGAGGGGTCAATTGCAATTGGGGGAGGAGAAATATTGCATTAGGGAGAATGCTGTGACCCTACGATCTGCAAGCCTCTCAGTGGTTAATCAAAATGGGTTTTTCTTCTCTTGAGAGGAAGTAACAAGGGTATTAAGTGTAGGCTGTGGGAAAATGGGATAAAAGAGTAGCTTGAGTGGATGGTAGATCAGAGAATATTTTACCCTGAGCTCAGCCTGTTCTTAGGAGAGATTATATGTTGACTCAGTCTGACAGTGAGTCAGAGTTCTGGAGCCTGGAGCAAGGAGTGAAACTTTACAGTTTGATTAATTAGCAGTTTGTTCCAATTGATTAGTAGGAATAAACACTTCAGATGATAATTTATGAGACAAAAAAATGGCAATTTGGAATATCTTTGTCTGGCATTGCCATCGGTAAACACGAGGAGGCATCTGTGGTGGTTCTTAGGATTAAGCTGTTTTCCACAACACAAAGGGCAGAGAGATATCTTAACTTTTGCTGTTTTCCAGGATTCGAAGGCTCAGGTAAAATTCAACATTGTCACTAATAATAGTTTTCCGTATCGAAGGACACAATTAGACTATATAAAACTTTATTTTCTTTTCCAGTGGTCATCACACAGCCAAGCAAATGTATCCACTTGTTAAATTTAATTACCTTTATCTTAGAGAGTTTCCCCAAATTAAATAGGTCGGAAATTTTATAAAGAATCAAATATTGCTTTCCTGTCTGAAAAGTGTGGACTGAGTATCAGAGACTTATCAGATTCCCTTCAAGCTAAAGTCACCTTCATTCACTTGATAAGACTGTAGAGGGCACAATTGGACTGAAACAAAGCTTGAGTGAAAGAGTGTGAGAACTTTATTACACCTAGCTAATACCCAAATGTGTGCTGTCAGTGATTCATATCTGCCTTTCAGAGCAAAGGTTTTTAAAAAAAATCTTTTTAAAAGAGGGTTTTCTTATTTGTCACTTTACTTTTTTTTTACTTAATCCTAACAACATTTCATGTGGGAAAATGTGTTTGAAGAGATGGAATTATAAATGAGTCCAGCATTATTGTTATAGTCCCTGTATTAAAGTGTTACTGTAAGCTAAGGCAAGGAAGTCAAAGATAGTAGATTAAGAGAAAACTGCTGGGGAAATGAGCAAGCATTATTAAAAACAAGTGACAGGTTTGTATTACTCTACTGGAAGCAGCATATAGTAGTGGAAAGACTAAGGAATTAGTTGGGCTATCCGTAAGCTATTTGAAGCACAGCTTTTCCAAAGCTAAGTAAAGTTTTCTCTAATCCTCAGCTAATTTGTGGTTTCAAAATCCCGTAGTGTTCTTGATGCAGTTACCACCAAAATGAAACATGACCTTCTTCCTAATGGTCTACTCCTCCCCTTCCTTGTATTATATGTGCAAAACAAATGACATATACAAACTCTTTATGTTCTCTTTTCACCCTGCTTTCATTCCACATTGCACCAAGATTTTATTTTCCACATCAGTAATGCTTTATAATTTGCAAATTCAAAGGTTCTTCTTCTGTCTCATTTACCTTAAAATCTCAATTGCTTTTGATTTTTTTGCTCCTCACAGATGACTCATCTTTTTGCTGTAATTGTGTTGACTATGTACTACCTGTTACACTTTTCACATATTTAGCAAATCAGTTTGTTACTTTGAGTGCTTCTTTTTGATTTTTCCCATTCCATTATTTTGGGAATTCACCATACTTCTGTATTTTGTGTGCTGGTTCTCCTCTATCAGACTATTGATTCAATTTTATGTTTCCAGCTAAAACTTGTCATTGGATTGGCTATTACCTCAGTGGGAAATGGCTATGGTATCCATGTAATGTACTCTCACTAAAGCCCCAAATTTGTATTGCTAATTGCCTTCTAAATATTCATAAATGGATGTCTTGCTATTCCTTGAAAGATAGCTATTCAAAATCATTTTTCTCTCCAAACCTAGTCCCGCTTTCTGATTTTCTCATTCTTCTATCTTGCCATAGCCTTTAGATAGAAAAAAAATTGAATGTTTTTTCAACTAACACTCTGTAGGCTCCTTGCTATCCTCCTAGGCCAGGTCTTTGGGCCAAGGTAACTAGTCTCTGGATCCATTAGAAAGTCTAAGGGGGCAGAATTTTCTTTATGCTTTATTCATTAATGTAGCCTAATCACAAAAGATGATAACTAGCTCAATTAATATTCATTAATAAATGAATGAGCCCAAATACCCAAAGTTGTTAGGTTCTCCTATTATTTATTTTACTTTAATTACCAGATGAATATTTTTAATACCACTTTTGTATTACTGCTTTTCTGATCAGAAACTTCATTTAGTCTATTTTGTCTCTTTTTTTCTGACTTTTAAGATTGTCCATTTTTCTACTCTAAGGAGGTCCTAAGAAAGTGAATTAGTGTTGTGGGTAAGAGTGAACGTACTGGAGTTAAACAGCCTGAGTTTGATTATTGTTCTTTCATTTACTAACTGGGACAGATATTTAATTTTTCTGTGCCTTGATTTCTACATCTGTAAAATTGAGATAATGATCATTGGATTGATGTTAGGATGAAATAACAGTGTCTCTTAAGCACTCAAACAGTGCCTGGTATTTAATGAATGCTCAATATGCATTACTACTATTATTATTAACATCTACATTTGAAAAGCGTCTGTACAGTCAGTGACATCCAAATGTTTAATACAACATATCCCATCTTTCAAACAAAATTTTACATGTAATCCCAATAACTTTATGAAATACACAATAAGTGTGGCTTTGATTATTTGTATCCTCCGCTCTTTCATAAACTCATAAGTGTCCTTGACAAAATCCCCAAACTCCAAGAACTACAATTTAAAAACCACTGGTCTCAGTAACTTTTTTTTAAATATTTATTTATTTGGCTGCACTGGGTCTTAGTTGTGTCATGCAAACTACTTAGTTGTGGCATGCGGAATCTTAGTTGCAGCATGTGGACTCTTAGTTGCAGCATGCATGCGGGATCTAGTTCCCTGACCAGGTATTGAACCCGGGCCCCCTGCATTGGGAGCACAGAGTCTTACCCACTGGACCACCAGGGAAGTTCCAGGTCTCAGTAACTTTTGATATAAGTATTTATTGATTGACTAAGTCATTTTGAAAACCATTAGATTGTAGAAAGAGCAGGCATTTTAATAATGCATCTATTATATTCCTGTCTCAAATGAGGTTATTGTAAGACAAGGAAGTTATATTTGAAAATATTATCTAGCACAGACAATTTATATCTATTTTAGTAAATTAATTTAGATCAAAAGAATGAACTTTTTTATAATAAATGAGGGGTAAGTTTGAATTAGAAATCATATTTAAGGAAGCAAAGTATTGTGTTTTTATGGTTGTCATATATAGAATAGATTATTTGCCCTTTGAGCATTTGGGGATGACTTAAAACATTATTTGTTTCTGAACTAAGCCTATAAGATGTAAAAACCATTTTCTAAATGATAATATTGATATTAACAATACTTATCCTTTTACTTTCAACTCTGTAAGCTTAGTAAAACTTCAGACTTTATTGATATCCCCATATCTAAAAGATATTTATCTCTACTGCTTAACTGGAAATTTTTGAGAAAAAATTAATTGATGTTATTAAAAGAAAGGTGTCATCTAAAATTACACTGTCTTATTCTTAGAAAGAATTTCCGGAGTAATCCAATGAACATGTGACTAAGAGTCATGTACCCTTAAAGGGGTTGAGAACACGTTGTTCATGAGATATTTTAGTCCCTTCATTTTACAAATGAGAAAACTATGAGCCTGCTTAGCTAAGCAATTTACCAAAGATAGATGATTGCATATTAAATATTAAGAAGTATTAAAATCTCTGTTCTCAATCCAATACTCTTTCCACCATTTGGAAAATTAATCATACAGTCTCAAACATCAAAATATTTTTTCCTGTATCCAAAAGAGAACAGAATGTCATGTTTTAGAATCCAGATGTCATATCAACTTAAAAAGCAACATAAAAAACAATTTTAAAATAAAACTTTGGATTAAGCAGATGATGACTGCTTGATTGTTAGTGGCTTATAGTGGAATATAAAGTAAATCAATAAGCAGAAATACTGCAGTCATCTGTTTTTCTGAATGTCAATAAACAGAGCTGTTCTAAGAAGGATTGAGAAATAGCAAAAGGCTGGTCTTTCTCCAATCTGTGGTTGTCTTTATTGAACTCATTTTCTTTTCTCTTTGCCCTTTTAGGTGCCTCTTATCTCTGTTCTATCCTTTTCCTACCAAAACTTCTTCTAGGAAACTTATATCAAACTTGTACTGAAATGTAAATGGCTTACAAGATTTAAGGTGCTGCCTCTCCCAGGGAAGTGTGGGGAGTGAGATTTAAGAGGTTCAAAGAAAGGTAAAGTTATAGAATGTATATCTAAATATGAAATTTTAAGCATCAGTGAGGAAGAGAGTAGCAGTTTTAAATTGTAGGAGGACACACTTCCCAGTGATTTTAAAACCATTGTTAATCTCCACAAAGAAACAAAAACCAAACAAACAAATATGCAACAAATATAACAGCCAAACACAAAAACAAAAATAAAAAAAACCCAAATTAATGGGACTTGACTATATTGAAACTGAGATTAATATGTGAAGTATTGATTTCTCTAATAAGTTGATTCCCTCAGTCCATGAACATGCTATATCCCTTTATTTAGGTATCCTTTAATTTTTCTCAGTAGTGTTTCATAATTTTGCATATAGAAATCTCCATATCTCTCATTAGATTTATTTTTATGTGTTTCACTTTTTAGATATTACCATCAAGAGCATCGTTTTCTGAATATCCTATTTGTTGTTGGTCTGTACAAATAAAATTGATTTTTAAAAATACTGACCTTGGATTCAGCAACCTTGTTAAATTATCTTATTCAAATGGCTTACCTGTAGAATTTGTTTCAAATACCATAATGAATAAAAGATCAATTCTCTAAAACAATGTAATAAATCTAAGATTTCAAACAAACAATAATGTTTTTAAAAATTCATACAGCAAAACTTGACAGGAAAAGAAGAATAAATATGTAAATCCACAATCATCGTGGGAGATTTTTTTTTTTTTTTTTTTTTTTTTTTTTTGCGGTACGCGGGCCTCTCACTGTTGTGGCCTCTCCCATTGTGGAGCACAGGCTCCGGACGCGCAGGCTCAGCGGCCATGGCTCACGGGCCCAGCCGCTCCGTGGCATGTGGGATCTACCCGGAACAGGGCACGAACCCACGTCCCCTGCATCGGCAGGCGGACTCTCAACCACTGCGCCACCAGGGAAGCCCTTTGTGAGAGATTTTAACACAACTCTCTCAGTAGCAGGTAGAACAACCAGCCAAAAGTCCATGGAAGATTTTTAACACAAATACCAAACTTGATCAATTTGAAATATATAAAACGCTCTATGCAACAATGATGGAAATCACACTTTTAACAAGCATATATAGACTGTATTACAAAATTAATTATATGGTTGTAGATAAAGCAAGTCTCAACATATTTCAAAGACTGAAATACAATAAAATATGCTTTCTGACCATTGAGATGTTGAATTAGAAATCAGTAACCAAAATTATTTAAAAATAGATCCAAATGTTCAGGAATTAAGCATTTTACACAAATATTCCACAAAGTAGAAATCACAATTAGCATAAGAAAAGCAAAATTTTAGGTATACTCCCATGGTTTACTATATATGTGTGTACTCTAACACCATCACAGTTTCCCCCACAAGCATATGCACTAACAGAGTTTGTACCCTATTTGTCTAGTTTCCTTTAGGGTCTGATAAGGCCAGTTGAAGATGCTTACTAAATGCTAATTGGTGTATCAGCAGAACTCTTGGTTTTAAGCAACATGATATAACTTAGATAACTTTAAGAAAATGAATTTATTATAATGATATAGAGTAGCTCACAGAATGGTTTGGAGAGTCAGAGAACCGTGGGTGTAAACTATCAGCCAGGAGAAATGTCTAAACTTATTTCATGGTCTGATGTGGTGAAGATGAGATTGCCACTACTGCTGGATTACTGGATTACTCTGCAGATTGTAATGCTGAGCTCACAAACACAGAACGTTAGATGCTGCTGGAAAGAGGATATTGCTTCCACTAGGGTTCTTTTGTGTGACCAGAATAGATTCTACAATTGCTGTTTTCCACTCTCTCACTGGCAGCTTTTAATTGCAAATCTGGGGCATATGCATCCAACTGATAGAATTCCGTTTCTGTGCTAATGCCCTAGTTTCAGAGGAGGCTGAGAAAACAAGTACTTGAGATCTTTAGCTTCTATGGTGAAAGGTGGATTTGCCTCATAAAGAGGGAGATTCCTAAAACATAGGGAATGGACAAGGTTCATGCAATGTATCTATGACTTTCAGGCAGACATGGGTCTTGCCAAGACACTTTGGATAGTCTATTTACTGATCTGTAGGTTCTCTGAGCATGATGTCATTAAAATAGAGGATAAATGTGATGCCAGAAGGTCAAGGTCCCTATGAACTAAGCTGTGATATAGAATGAAAAAGTTGAGACAATACAGTGAAATTAATACTGCTGCCTGGTGATTTGCAAGCAAATTGTTCTGATGTTCTCAGCTTTTTAGAGTAAAGGAATAAAATCATTTGCCTAATCAATAGCTGTCGATTACTTAGAAAGCAAAGCAGGTTCCTTAGAACCTTATTGATTTGTTCTAGTGAAGAGACCACATATAGAACAACGGTCTCAATTTGCTGTCTCTAGCTGATCAAATTTATAACAATCTTCTGTTTTACTCCTGAATACTCTGACTTCTACACTAGACATATTGAAATTTTAAAAGGGAATATGATAGAAATCACCAATCCTGCATTTGTAAAATCTTCAGTAGTGAAACTAATCACTGTGATTCTCTTAGGGATTTAATCATGCTTTTGACATATTATTATAATAAATAGAGGAAGCTCTTGGGGCTTTTATTGGGCTCTTCCTAATAAAAATATTATTCCCTGAGACATGCAGCCAAGATGGTGATTCTGCTTGTGGCTGAGTGTACTACTTTAATGATATACTAAGAAACTAATGAAATATTTATGGACATTTGGGGCATCCTACTAGTCCTACTGGGAGGCAGACTTAAGTCAAACTGCCATTTATCATTTCATCTTCATGTCTCCACCCTGACTAGTGGAGAATAGTGGTATTGCAAGTACCAAGAATCAATACAGTGAAGGCTAAAGAGGTTGGGATGGGAAAAATTGACTTCCATTTTCTAGGTAACTCTTCTTGGCTAAGTCATTACATGTCTCCCATCATGGCGAAAAAAATGTTACTATATATTGTAAACTTGACTTCTCCTTAGAAAGATGGCAAGTGAGGGTTGGAGAGTCCTTTCTTTATTGGAATCTACCATTATATCCTCATCCCACTACAAAGAAGTCCAGTTGTTTTTCAGTCAATGCCCCACTCCAAAATGCCAATTAAACTCTCATAATAAAGCAGTCATCAGAATTAAATGTTTAGAGTTATTCTATCTCAACCTGTGGATGCAAGAAGTAAGACTTTTACCACATTCACAGAAAGTTAATGATATTTGGCATTACCTTGAGCTGGGAATTTAAGACTGGAATATTACATTCTTATTACATTGGTGTATCCTGTTGTCTTTATTTTTAATTTATTTTATTAGTTTATGAAAAGAAATTTTATTGTGGTAAGAAAACAATATGCGATCTACTCTCAAATTTTTAAGTGTATAATACAGCCTCTGGCAACTATCATTCTATTCTTTGTTTCTACGAGTTTGACTATTTTAGATATCTCATGTAAGTGGAATCATGCAGTATTTGTTCTTCTGTGACTGGCACATTTCACTTAGCATAACGTCTTCAGGTATATCTATGTTACTGCACATGGCAGATTTTCCTTCTTTTTTAAGGCTGGACAATATTCTATTGTATGTATATATTACATTTTAAACATGTATTCATCCATCAATGGAAATTTAGGTTTTGTCCATATCTTGGCTATCATAAATAATGCTGCAGTGAGCATGGTAGGGCAGAAATATCTTCTAGATCTTGGTTTCAAATCTTTAGACTATCTACACAGAAGTGGCATTGCTGGGTCATGTGATAATTCTATTTTTAAGGTTTTGAAGACCCTCCATATTATTTTCCGTAGCAACTGTACCATTTTACATTCTTACCAACAGTACACTGTAGTTCCAATTTCTCCACATCCTTACCAATACTTTATTTTTTTATTTTTATAATATCCATCCTAACAGGGTCGGGATGATATCTCCTTGTGTGGTTTTTGTTTGTTTGTTTTTTGGTGGATTTTTTGGTCTGCACTGTGTGGCATGTGGGATCTTAGTTCCCTGTCCAGGGATTGAACCTGAATCCTCAGCAGTGAAAGCACAGAGTCTTAACCACTGGACCACCAGGGAATTCCCTCATTGTGGTTTTGATTTACATTTTTCTGATGATTAGTGATGTCGAGCACCTTTTCATATATCTGTTGACCCTTTATATTTCTTCTTTGGAAAAGTGTCTGTTCAAGCCCACTGACCATTTTTAAATTGGGTTATTTGGTTTTTTTGTTTTTTTTTTGCTATTAAGTCATAGGAGTTTCTTATAAATTTTGAATATTAACCCCTTATCTGATACAGGGTTTGCAAATATTTTCTTCTATTCCATAGGCTGCCTTTTCATATTGTTGATTGTTTACTTTGCTGTTCAGAAGGTTTTTAGTTTGATGTAGTTCTACTTGCCTATTTTTGCTTTGTTGCCTGTGCTTTTGGTGTCATATAGATAGGACATCATTGCCAAAATTAGTGTCAAGGATATTTTCTGCTACGTTTTCTTCTAGGAGTTTTACAGTTTCAGATCTTATGTTTAAGTCTTTAATCCATTTAGAGTTGATTTTTGTGTATGATACAAGAGTCCAGTTTCATTCTTTTGCATGTGGATATCCAATTTCACCAACACCATTTGTCAGTTCTGAGAAAGAGCAAAGTTGGAGGCATAAGAGTTTCTGATTTCAAAAAATATATTACAAACCTACAGTACTCAAAACAGCATGGTACTGGCAAAAAGACAGACTAATGGAACAGAATAAAGAGACTAGAAATAAACATATGCATATACAGCCAACTGATCATTGACAAGGGAGCTAAGCATACAATTGGGAAAGGATGCTCTCCCAGTGCCCTTAGAAGTAACCATGACACCCTACAGATTTGGAATACCCAGGGCCTTCGT
The DNA here is from genome assembly GCF_964341445.2 of Mesoplodon mirus. Classification (NCBI taxonomy): domain Eukaryota; kingdom Metazoa; phylum Chordata; class Mammalia; order Artiodactyla; family Ziphiidae; genus Mesoplodon; species Mesoplodon mirus. The sequence goes on along the minus strand of NC_138976.1, from coordinate 199,997,250 downwards.
ACTTTTTTAAAAGATAAATTTATTTATTTATTTTTGGCTCCATTGGGTCTTCATTGCTGTGCACGGGCTTTCTCTAGTTGTGGTGAGTGAGGGCTACTCTTCATTGCAGTGTGTGGGCTTCTCATTGCCGTGGCTTCTCTTGTTGTGGAGCACAGGCTCTAGGCTCATAGGCTTCAGTAGTTGTGGCACACAGGCTCAGAAGTTGTGGCTCGTGGGCTTAGTTGCTTCCCAGACCAGGGCTCGAACCCATGTCCCTTGCACTGTCAGGTGGATTCCTAACCACTGCACCACCAGGGAAGTCCCAGGACCTTCATACTTTTGCATGTAAGTTACTACTTGAGTTTCCCTAGTCAGGTCACTAGTAGGCTTTAAGTTCCAGGACATTCTAAGGATAATTTTTTCTCAATTTGTTTCTTATTGCCAATTAGAGATTTACTGTCTCCAGTGCCAACCAAGCTAGATAACTGATGGCAATTTCCCCTATATCCTCAATGAGCTGTTGTCTCTGATCTCTCCTGGTATCAATTTTTATGTTAGAGCAATCGGTGACTTACTCTGGTTTAGTTAAGTAGAAAATAAACTATTAAAAAGATATTGGACAGTTTATGGAATCTCTAAATAAAAGATTCAACAAACAGGATTGGTGTTTGGAAGCTTAAACTTATGTCTAGGAATCATGCTGTAGAATTGGTCCAGGGAACAACCTAGTGCAAGAGTCACTGGGCAGAGACACTTCAGCTAGAACTACAAATATCAATGATAGGGGATGCTAAATACAGTAATATGAATCACTGATACATTTGTTCTGGATACTGAAAACAGTGTGTGCTTTCCACTTCTAGAATATATTCGAAGCAGTCTTTTCTTCTTGTCAGTAGCTTCTAGTCCAGTCTCCAGAATGGACATAACTGATTGTCAGAGCTAAGGTCATATGCTAGCCTATGGCTTTAAAGGATACTCAGAGATTAAGTAGGTGGCATTTTCAGTCTGTATAACGAGAGACAGATTCTTCCTCATAAGATGGGGATTTCCATAACTTATATATGGGTTCACACACTGGACAAAAACGAGGAGTAGAACTCTCCATTAGAGTTTATTCATGAATAAATACCACAGAAGTCATAATTTTCTTTACAATAATATTTTGGAAACAAGAATAAGGAAGTTTTATATATATACACACACACACACACACATCCATATATGTATATATGGGTGTGTGTGTCTTTATAAATTCTGACTTTATATAAAGTAGGCCTTTGTTTTTTACTGTTACTGTTCTGAATGCAGAATGGGGATCCTTTTAGTTACAAAGAGGAAAATGAAAACTTTTTTCTGAACTAAACTACATGAAATGTGAACATGAAGATTAACACCATCTCTGAGGCAGGAACCTCAAAATTATACTCCTTCTCAATCAATGCTATTGTCAGTTCTTAGTTTTATTAATTATTAAAGGAAAATATATATCCAAGACATTCCTGCAAATAAATATTTTAGAATATGTCTGGCTTTTCCTGTACAGTGAAAACATTTTTATAATATGAAATGTAAGAACAGATATTTTTCCAACATAAGTTCTCGTTGCATGTTCTCACATATTATAACCATATATAATTACTGTTAAGTGAAAAGCCTGAATTAGATGAGTTAATTGTTACAGCCAGTGGTAAGAAAATTATTATATTGTTTTTTTAGCACAGTATTTAAATTTGATATTTAAGAAACTTTTGAGGGACTTTTCATCCTGGTAATAAGTGAGTTAACTTAAAACAGAGGAACGTTGTGAAGAGTGGCACCATGGTGTTTTTAGAATCAGAGGGATATGAATTCAAATTATTCAATGATAATTTTTGAGATCCTACCACAGCCAGGTACATGGCTTTTACATTTTCTCTAGGAATTTCATTTTCATCATCTAAACAATAGATATAAAACATTGAACTAATGAAGTTTTTGAGAGCAGAACAAATCTTAAAGGCAAGACACAAAAAGATGAAAACCTTTCCAAGTAAGTTGACTATGTTCCAGAGCAAAACTCAATAATATTTATAGAAATACAAAAATATTCATCACTACTACAAGGCAAAATTAATAAGTATGGCATCCAACCAAAGATTACCAGGCATACAAAGGGACAGGAAAAGATGAACTATAATAAGAATAATCACTTGAAAGTGACCCAAAACTGGCACAGATGTTAGAATGAGAAGATAAGGAAGTCAAAATAGCTTTTATAATTGTACCACACATGTTAAACATAGTTATGTCGAAATATAGAAGATAGATAAAAGAACCAAATTTAACTTCTAGAGATGAAAGCTACAGTTATTGAGATTAAAACAAAGCAAGAAACAAATCATTTGATAGGTTTTGTGTGTTTGAAACTTTGTTGTTTGAAAATTTGTTTCATTTGTTCTACCAGTCAGACCTGGTAGAAGAAACAGTGTTTCTGGGTAAGAGATGATGAAAATACCAGTCCTCCGGTTAGTTCACTGTCACTATCAGAGAGCTTAAAAGAGAACTCAGTGTGGTCGAACAGTAGCCCAGAGAATAAGTTGGAGGGGGTTATTGCTGGAAGTGACAAAAGTAAGACATGGCTTCCACTTTGGTGGAGTTCTTCTGTTGTAAAAGAGGCAAGAATGAGGATGAACCATAAACTCTTCCCATGCTGAAGCCACAGAGTGAACCCATCCCATGTTATTAGAGGCCACTGATATTAGAGGCAGAAGACCAGGATCATAACTGCTAATGGGCAGCTAATTGTGCTTGTAGTCAGAGGAGGGTCTCCCTCTTTTCCCCTTTTTCTTTTTAATTCTAAACTCAGGGTTATAATTAAACAAAACAGGAATTTAGAGAAGAGCATGTGGGAAGCTTTTTGGCTATTTGGAGTTGTTGCTTTGAAAAATATCCCCCCAATAAAAATAATAACATAATAATAGTGGTACATGAAATGTCCATATATTTACTTAAATGAATTCTTTAAAGTTAGATGTAATTTTTGGTCTAGACTGCAAAAGCATTAAATTTCCCTTGTAGCAGTTACTGAAAAAAATTAAACATTTAAATTTTTTTACTTCATCAAGATTGAATTTCTCAATCAAACCACATATGATTAACCTGGTTTTCCAATGTATCTTTTATAACAGACACATAATCTGATAATAAACATGGCATTGTTTTCTAAATTATTTTTAATGACATACATGATAGAACATGAGAGGATCTTGGCCCATTTAGCAACCCCGATACTTTTATTTTAATGGAACATATAGTTTAGGTAGAAAACATAGCCTAGTGGATTTAAAAAGAATTATCTTTGGAAATGAAAAATAATGGAACTGAAAGATTATGTATAAATTAGAGACTATAAAGATTTGATTTATTTGAAGTACAGAGTCCTTAAATTGTGCTTCTGGTTAATAAACTGGCTTTAGACATTGGACAAAGGTCTGTAATTTCTTCTACTACAGTCTGGTATTTCAAGAGCTACCAAGAAAACACTGCTGAATGGCTTTAGGTCTCAGAAGTTAAGACACAAGAGAAGTCAGATATCACCACTATGGTGGTAAATTCCCTCTATGAAAAACAATTTTAAAAAATTCCACTTCTCTCATTAGAATACCGCAGTGCAGAACTTCTGTGGTGGCGCAGTGGTTAAGAATCCGCATGCCAAGGCAGGGGACATGGGTTCGAGCCCTGGTCCAGGAAGATCCCACATGCCCAGAGCAACTAAGCCCGTGTGCCATAACTACTGAGACTGCATGACACAACTACTGAAGCCCACGTGCCTAGAGCCCGTGCTCCGCAGCAAGCGAAGACACCGCAGTGAGAAACCCACACACCGCAATGAAGAGTAACCCCCACTTGCTGCAACTAGAGAAAGCCCACGTGCAGCAATGAAGACCCAACGCAGCCAAAAATAAATAAAAATTAATTAATTAAAGAAGAAAAAAGAATACCACAGTGCAACGTCATCATCTCCTCAAGAAAAAGTGCCATATAATTCTGTTCTCTGTCTTCAGTGTTACGCAGTAAGACAAGATCTGTTTTCTCCAAGTCCCCGCTCCCTTTTTTTGGTCATTTCCCCCTCCTAGAAGAGAGCCTTAGCTTAGATGAGAAAAGAAAGTTTCTATTGTCATAACACCAAATAAAGGCTATCAACATTTGAAAGAGAAATTTTGATTGTAGATGTTTAACTGAAAGATTAAAACATACTTCCATAGGACCTTCAAGGAACCTGACCTCTCCCACAGCCTATCTTGCTGAGAAGATGAAAGGAGCCTACTGACTGCTAATCAAGCCTTGCAGAGTAAGAAGAAAGCTAAAAAAAAACCAAGGTCATGGTGAAGAGGAGAAAAGTTAGGGAGAACCTACAGAGATGCAGCTTTAAGCTGAAACCTGTATAGACTTTAAATGGAAAAGAGGACAACACTATCCATGCTCTCCACTGTTCTCTATGTGTTTTGTATTGTAAAGTAGGCTTTTCTTCTAGTAACAGACCCACTTTCATGCTCTTCCAGATATTCAAGTCGACATAAATGAGGATTTATATACTTGTGGTCTTGTCTGAGATTACTGTACTGTGACATAACATATGGCTGTGCCTCCATCTAAGACTACCATAGAAATTAGCCAAGAAATACTCCACCGTTTATCTCAATTACCAGATTGTTGCTGAGGAAGGGGAGTGCTCACAGCTTTTGTATATTGATGTAATGAATACTCTTTCAGCAGGGGAGTAACTTGAGAAAAGTAGTAATCTTGGCCTGGAAGCACTGGCCGAGTGTCAAGTTTGAGAATGCATGGTTTAACATGAATGCCTAGGTTAATACTTTCTAGTGAGTTTATTGGTTTCCCATAGGAAAAATTCACAAGCTGTTATCAGGCTATGAAGAGAGGGAAGAAGTCTGGGGAAGGTCATTTGTGTATCTGCATCATCCAAAATGGATGATAGAAGGGAAATTAGATTGTTTATGAAGACGGAGGAAAAGTCCCTGAAATGATATGGCAATATTGATGGGGGCAACGCAGTTGATACAGTATTTGGCTCCAGCTACATTTGAAACAGGGCTTGAAACTAGTGAGAAGACAGCCAGTAAGTACGTGAGAAGAAGAATGCATTGTTTAGGAATTCATGATTCTCTGCCATTCTCAAATAATTCATTGAATAATTAATTGAGAGGATGGGTAAGGGAAATTGATTAAATAAGCTTTAGAGGAACTGATATAAATTATTTAGTGGACAGTGTATATTATGATTGATTTAAGAGATTTTCAAGGGTAATTTTGACTTTAGTCCCTTAAACAATATTTTCCACTGATTTTAGCACCTAATCAAATATCAGAGTAATGTTTGACTCCAATTTATGGACAGATTTGAATATACAAAATCTTAAGTAACCTAAGAATGGAAGGCAAGTTTAAAGAGAAGTTATAAGGTATGAATACAAATTTTTCCTCTCAATAAGCAGTGCAAAAGGAGAACTACAGCTGTAGAACCCTAGAGTTTGTAGAGCTTTTCAGTGTGATTGAGCCATCAGAGATCAATGTTTTATGGTACCATAGTAGGAAATCCTATATTATGATATCATAGTACCGAAGTTAGTAATCTTATTCAATTGTGATGGTATTTTAAAAGACTAAGAAAATTAGGATGTGTGTGTGTTTGTACTAAAGGAAGTTGAAGAAGAAACTATTAATCATTAATTTACTATATCCCAAATTCAGAATTCAGAAGTTGGCATGGTATAGATTCAGGAATTTTTTTGTCTGTGTTAGATTTAAGGAAGGAGTGAATATTATTTGATACCCATAGGAAGACTAAACCTAAAGAGAATATAAATACTTTTTTCTAGGGAGTTTTTTTTTCCTTTGAAAAAATGCTTCAGGGCAACACTAGAGTCTAAACTCTTTGGGGACAGTGGCTATTGGTGAGAGTATTTGGAAGTGTAGGTATAGTTAAATAATAAACTTGATTCTTGGAGTTAAGGACTCTGAAAAAGCAAGAAAAGTTACTTCTCTAAGGGCAAGATCACCTTAAGGAAGTTAATTTGAAAATGTCATTTAACAGGTGTGAGTTTTGACACACTTCAGTGAATATGTGCACCATGTTGTTTATTGACAAGGGGAAAAAGAATTACTTATCTCATTAACAAGACCACTTCTTACCAATCTGAAAGAACTAAAGATATTTGGAGAGTTCAGATGGTATTATAATCGATTCATCCAAGATTACTCCTAGAGAGAAATAAGTGGATTGACATTCAGCATCTATTTGATCTATAGTCATTTCCCTTTATTCGAGGTTTCATTTTCTGCTGTTTCAGTTACCCACGGTCAATCGAAGTCCGAAAGTATTAAATAGAAACTCCCAGAAATAAACAATTCATAAATTTCTGAGTAGTGTGATGAAATCTTGTATCATCCATCCACCCACCGGGGTATGGACCATCCCTTTGTCTGGCGTATCTCACCCTTTAGTCACTTAGTAGCCCTCTTCCTTATAGAACTGACTGTCTCAGTATCACAGTGCTTGTGTCCAAGTCACCCTTATCTTACTTAATAATGGCCCCAAAGCAAAAGAGGAGTGATGCTGGCAATTTGGATATGCCAAAGAGAAGCTGTAAAGTACTTTCTTTAGGTGAAATGGTGAAAGTTCTTGGTTTAATAAGGAAAGAAAAAATCATTTGCTGAGGTTGCTAAGATCTATGGTAAGAATGAATCTTCTGTATGTGAAATTGTGAAGAAGGAAAAATAAATTCATGCTAGTTTTGCGGTCCCACCTCAAATTGCAAACGTTATGGCCACAGTGCATGATAAGTGCTTAGTTAAGATGGAAAAGGCATTAAGTTTGTACAATAAGATATTTTGAGAGAGGAAGGGACCACATCCACATAACTTTTATTATAGCATATTGCTATAATTTTTACATTTTATTATTAGTTATTGTTAACCTCTTACTGTGCCTATCTTATAAATTTTATCATAGGTATGTAAGTAGAGGAAAAAAACACAGTATATATAGGACTCGGTGCTATCTGCTGTTTCATGCAACCACTGGGGTCTTGGAATGTATACCCTGAGGATAAGGGGGCTACTGCATTTTCTAGTATACCTTCCTAAGGCAGAGGATAGAAGTTAAGAAAAAAAAAATCCCAAACCCTCTTTCAGCTTGGGATCTTTATATAAAAGAAATTCCACAAACTCAGTGCATTTATGTGAGACTTGGAATTTGAAAATAAGGAAAGGCAGTTATCCTGGTGCTTTAGCTTTTGTGGCCAGCAAGCATCGCTGTGGAGACATAAGTATTCATCTGTAGCATCAGTCCTGTGTACTTAACTCCCTAGGTAGTAAGCACAATAGCTGTTTTTCTTTGTGAGTTTAGATGGAAAATCTATAGACTCTATGTACATTTAATGAAAATTATGAAGCAGTAACAATTGTTACAATCACACGGGTCAAGAAATGGAACATTGGCAACAACCAAGAATCCCCTCCATGCCTTGCATCATCACAAAACCCTCCCATAGCACAAACAATAACCACTTACCTAACTTTTATGTTAACCCATTCATTGTTTTTCTTTGTAGATTTATTACTTATATGCACACTCCTGTAATACTGTTGATAGATATTTGTGTTGTTTTCTATTTATGGCTGTCATGAACAATGCTGAACAAGATACATGTTTATATATGTATCCTAGTACACAGGAGAACACATTTCTCTAGGGAGTGAACTACTGGGTTATAGGGAAGTTTCAGGAATGAGATGCTGAGTCACAGAGAATATATGTCCTTAAACCACAAGATAATGACAAGTGGTCAAATCAACTAACACTTCCAACAGTGGTGGTGACTGATATTTAAATTCCTTGACATTAGTTGTTATCATTTATTTTAATATTTCCTATCTAATCTGTGTGTAGTGGTACCTCATTATGGTGTGAATTTTAGTTTTCATGATTACTAGTGAAAATATAAATATTTTACAATTTTAAATATAGTTATTGGCTTTTGGGATTTGCTGTTTTTTGAAGGGTCTATTGAATTTTTGGCCTACTTTTCTGTTGGGTTATTTGCCTTTTTATTCTTGCTTTTAAGAGTTTACTTCATTTTTTAATTGAAGTATAGTTGATTTACAATATTATATTACATTCAGATGTAGAACATAGTGATTCAATATTTTTATAGATTATACTCTATTTAAAGTTATTATAAAATATTGGCCATATTTCCTGAACTGTAAATATATCTTTGTAGCTGATTTATTTTACACAATTTATACCTCTTTATCCCCTACCCCTATCTTGCTCCTTCCTCCTTCTCTTTCCCCACTGGTAACCACTAGTCTGTTCTCTATAACTGTGAGTCTATTTCAGTTTTGTTATATTCATTCATTTTATTTTTTAGATTCCACATATAAATGATAACATACAGTATTTGTCTTTCTCTGTCTGACTTATTTCACTAATCATAATACCCTCCATGTCCATCCATGTTGTTGCAAATGGCAGGATTTCTTTCTTTTTCATGGCTGAGTAATATTTCTCTGTGTGTGTGTGTGTGTGTGTGTGTGTGTGTGCGTGTGTGTGTATCATACCACATGTTATTTATTCATTTGGCTGTTAGCAGGCACTTAGGTTTCTTCCATATCTTGGCTATTGTAAATAATGTACATAATGCTGCTGTGAACATTGGGTGCATTCATCTTTTTGGATTAGTATTTTCGTTTTCTTTGGATATATACCCAGGAGTGGAATTGCTGGATCTTATGGTAGTTCTAATTTTAGTTTTTGAGAAACCTTCATACTGTTTTCCATAGTGGCTGCACCAATTCATATTCCTACCAGCAGTGTACTAGGGTTCCCTTTTCTCCACATCCTTGCCAACATTTGTTATTTGTAGTCTTTTTGATGATAGCCATTCTGACACGTATGAAGTGATATCTCATGGTGGTTTTGATTTGTATTTCTTTGTTGATTAGTGATGTGCATCTTTTCATGTGCCTATTGGCCACCTGTATGTATTCTTTGGAAACATGTCTATTCAGGTCTTCTGCCCATTTTTAATTGTTTTTTAAAATTGAGTTTTATGAGATGTTCATATATTTTAGATATTAACCCCTTATAGGTCATATCATTTGCAAATATTTTCTGCCATTTAGTAGGATGTCTTTTCATTTCGTCAGTGGTTTCCTTTTCAGTGCAAAAGCTTTTAAGTTTATTTAGGTCCCATTTGTTTATTTTTGCTTTGGTTTCCTTTGTCTTAGGAGACAGATCCAAAATAATATTGCTATTATTTTTGTCAGAGTGTTTTGCCTATGTTTTCTTCAAGGTGTTTTATGGTTTCTGATCTTGTATTTAGGTCTTTAATCCATTTTGAATTTATTTTTGTATATGATGTGAGAAAGTGTTCTAATTTAATTGTTTCACAAGTAGCTGTCCAGTTTTCCCAGCACCACTTATTGAAGAGACCTTTTTCCTATTGAACATTCTTGCCTCCTTTGTCTTAGATTAATTGACCATAAGTGTATATAAGTTTAATTCTGGTCTCTCTATTCTGTTCTATATGTCTGTTTTGGTGTCAGTACCATACTGTTTTGTTTACTGTAGGTCTGTACTATAGTCTAAAGTCAGGGCGTGAGATACCTCCAGCTTTATTCTTTTTAAGTTATTTTCATATTTTGAATAGTAGTCTCTCTATTGGTTTTATATGTTGCAATGATTTTTTCAAACTCTGTGGCATGACCTCTCTTTTAACTATCTTTGTGTTTTATTTTGTTGGAAAATATTTCTTAATTTAATGTGGGTAAATACATCAATCTTTTCCTTTAAAGCTTATACTTTTTTCCATCTTTCTACTTTGTGGCTTAAAGATAGCCTCCTATATTGTCTTTTAAAATATATTTGGTACCGTTTCACATATAGGTCATTAATCCATCTGGAAATAATTTTGTTTACAATATGATACAATTTTAATTATTTTTTCTTTATGGATACCTTAGTGCTCAGCATTTTTTAATTGAAAAGTTCGTTATGTCTTTGTTGAGGTGATGTGATACCTCTGTTATACAGAGGTGCCATATGTATGTGTGTGTGTGTGTGTGTACATATATATGCATATGATTTTGTTTTAATAATATATGTTTTGGTTTGTTTTTCTGTGTCTCTATTAAGTCTTCTTTTGGGTCATTTGTTTGTATCTGTATCAAAACTGCACCCTCTTTGTTACTATAGCTTTATAAGAACACTAAATATTCAGTAGAACAAGTTTTCCCACATTTATATTATTCTTCAAGTGTGTGGTGGGCTTTTGTAATCTGTATAAATTTTTAAAGAAGTTTTTCAGGTCCAAAACAAAATCTTTGGCATTTTCACTTAGATTTTGCTTACTCTATAACTTAATCTTCAGAGACTTAACATCTTTTCACTATTAAGATATCCAACTTATAAACACAAAATATATCTCTATTCATTTCTGATTTCTTCAAGGTCTTTGAAAAACTATTATAATGTTGTCTGTAAAGGCTTTGTATATCTTATTGGATTTATTGCTACTTCAGCTTTTTGGTGCTATCTAAAAGGATTTCTTTCTTTTTACTATCACTTTCTGTTTGATGCTATTATATAAAAACACAATTTATTTTTATTGATTTTTATCTAGAAATCTTAAGAAGCTCTCTTACAAATCCTAGCAATTTCCTGTACATTATTTTGTATTTTCTCTGTACACAACCATATCATATATAAATAGAACAAGTTGTGTGTTTTCTTTTCTAATCCTTAGACATTTTAGTTCTTTTTCTTGACTTTCTCCACTGGCTAAACTCTCAAGTACAATACTGAATAGAGTGGTGACAGGGGGCATCCTTGTCTTCTTCCTGATCTTTAAATCTTTCATCATCTCACCTGTATCTATAATGTTACTCTATGGTAGATTGCTAATTTTCATTTAAGAAAGTTTTTTCTACTTTGATAAGATTAGCTGCAGGTTTTTGTAAAATCATACATGACTGCTGAAATTATAAGAAACTTTTGATTTAATTTTTTTGTATGTTTAATTTTATTAATTTTGTTGTGTAAAATAATTTTGGTTGTCGGTCATGAAATTAGCTTTTTATATTGGACTCAGTTTGCTTATATTATATTTATCATCTGTTTTCCTGGGTAAGGTCACCTCTAATTATGCTTTCTTATACTACCCTTTCCTGTCTTGAAATGAAGAAAATATTCAAAAGTAGTTGAATAGTGTTCCCTCTTTCTATTCTCAAAGAGTTTGTGTACTACTGGAATTCTTCCTTTCTTTAGAACACACTAGTGAAAAATCTTGGATTTCAGCTTTCTTCATGGTGAGAGTAGTGAGTGCTGATTCAATGTCTGTAATGTATAAATGTATGTATAAATTTCTATTTCTGTTTGAATCTATTTTGATGTTATATATTTCTAGGGGACTGTGACTTTTATAAAATTTAAAATTTATTTGAAAACACTTTGTTCATTTTTTCCTTTGTAAAGTCTGTAACATGTATGTGATATATGACCCTTTTACCTTTCTGATATTGGTTTCTTGCGCTTTCTATCTTTTTTTATTCTTTTTTGGTCTTGAGAAGCCTCTCAAGTAGATAGCCATTTTTATTAGTATTTTCAAGGAGCCAAGTGTTAGCTTTTGAATTTGTGTTGTTTATTTTCTATGTCATTAATTTCTGCTCTTGCATTTATTATTTACTTCTTCCACTTTCTTTGGGTATGTCTCTTGAAGATAGCACATAGTTACATGTCATTTTATACAATCTGACACTTATTTTCTTTTCATTTGGAGCAGCCAATCCATTTGCATTAAATGTAGTTACTAATTTGGTTTAAATCTTCCTTTTTTTCCTACTTGTCTAAATTCTTTCATATTTTTCTTTTTCTTCTGGAATCATGAAATATTTATAACAGTCTACTTTTACTCTATTAAGTTTGAAACTGTAAGCTCTATTTTATTATTTAATGACAATTTCTGTCAGAATTTACTAAATATTTAGAGCTGAAAAAAAAAAAAACCTTGCTGGGAACCTGTAAATCAATACTTGTAATCTGTGTCACACACACACACACACAGACACACACATATTTGAAAGGAAACTTATTAGAAATTAATTAGCTAAGTTTGCAACATAAGAATTAAATAGATTGTGCCATAGAAGAAGAGATAATTAATAAAACAAGTAGGACAAACAGAAAACAAACTTTAGAGGGTATCAATAATCTCCAACTTGTAGGAGGACTCACACTTCACACTATTTAAAAAAATAGTGGTAGGACAGTAAAATGGCATCACTCAATTGAAAACCATCTAAGCAGTTCCTCCAACAGTTAAACATGAAATTACCATATGACCCAGCAATTCTACTCCTAGATGTATACCCAAGAGAAATGAAAACCTATGTTCACACCAATTGAAGAAGAATGTTTATAGCAACATTTTTCATAGTAGCAAACAAGTGGAAACAGCCAAAATGTCCATCAGCTGATAAATGGATGAACAGAATTGGTATGTCCATACAATGAAATATTACTTGGTTATAAAAAGGAATGAAATACTGATGCATGCTATCACCTAGATGAACCTTCAAAATATTATGCTAAGTAAAAAAGTCAGTCACAAAAGACCTTATATTGTATGATTCTCTTTCTATGAAATGTCCAGAATAGTGAAATCTACAGAGACAGAAGATAGATTAGTGGTTGCTTAGAGCTTGTGGCAAGTAGGGTGGGAATATAGGGAGGTGATGCCTAAAGAATATTAGATTTGTTTTTTGAAGTGATAAAAATGTTCAAAATTGACTGTAATGATGGTTGCACTTATATGAGAATATACTCAAAATCACTGAAATATATAAATAGGTGAATTCTATGGTATGTGAATTATATGTCAGTAAAAAATGGGATCTAAATAGACAATAGAGAGGATCAGTAAACTTCAATTTTGTTTCTTTGAAAATATAAAGAATGGTATTTTTTTATGTTCATAGAAGAGGAAGGCACAAACAAAACTATGAAAGAAAAGGGGTTTTATTTACATATATTTGGAGTTTTACTAATTATAGGAATAAAGTAAAGAGTATTATGCCATTAATATGAAAATTTATAAAAAATTGAATTAAAAAATAAAATTAACACAATTGTCTTAAGAGGAAATAGAGAAACATGGTATACTAACAACTTTTACATGAATAGGATAGTCTGGTCAAATGTCTACAAATCAGCAAACAAAAACACCAGGACCAGACATTTTAAAAGTGACTTTGCAAATCCTTCAGGGCTCAAATTAACCTTTATCTTATATAAAATTTTTCAGAGAGTGAAACAAGAGGGTATACTCACTTTTTCAATATACAATAGCCAAACCAAAACAAATAAATAAATAAAATATACAACACATCCATTTATAGAAATCAATAAAACTATTCCAAATAAAATATTAACACAAGATTAATTTATATGTACGGAAGCAAAAGCCAGTGGAAAATATATGTGAAAACAAAAAAAGAGGTGGAAAATGTCTGCATACAAAATACAAGAAAATCTAATCTCTAAACTTGCTGGATGACTGACGTACAAAAACCAATACGAATTTAAAATATTAGCAACAACCAGTAAGAAAATGTACTACTATTAGTAAATACTATTCCATTAATACTTTTACTATTAAGTAAAAATATCATTCACAATAAAACAATACATATCAGGTATTTGAGAATAAATATAATGTGAGTCAAATATTCATAGAGAAAATGAAGCTTTCTTAAAGGATGTAAAAAATTAAATGGAACACTTTGTAACATTCTTTGAAAACATGAATCAATATCTTATAATTGACCATGGCAATAACTTGGTATTGCATTACTATTACAATGAAAATTGCAATAGATATTTTCATAAGCCATGACAAGCTAAATCTAAAGTTTATATGGGAGAGAAGTGTATTAAGCAGAGTTCTCCAGAGAAACAGATGCAGAGCCAATAGGAGATGTGTATGTGAAAAAATCTGCAGGGCAGGGCAACAGGCTGGAGACCCAGGGAAGAGCTGATATTGCGGTGTGAGTCCAAAGGCAGTCTGCTGGCAGAATTCCCTCTTTTTGAGGGGCCGTCAGTCTTTTTTCTATTAAGACTTTCAACTGATTGGGTTAAAAGTTAATCTCATCTAAAAAAATTCTTCACACAAATATCATGAATAATGTTTGACCAAATGTCTGGTTACCGTGTCTTAGCCAAGGTGACCATTAGGTATAAGTAGGGAGTTGAAAGTAGCCAAAAATTTTTGAAGAAGATATGAAAACATTAAGAAACATGAAGAAAGGGCAACCTATGGTACCTGATATAAACACTTAAAGTCATATTAATTAAAACAGTGTGGTACTGGCACAGCAAAGGTATAGACAAACAAAATTGAACAGAATATAGGGCCCAGGAACATAGATAGATTAAAAAAAAGACTAATGTGGTAACATTACAGATTTGTGGAGAAAGGATGAACCTTTTAATAAATGGTGTTGAGATTATTGGAAATTCATATGGACAAAGGGTTAGACCCCTAACTTAAAGAAATGAGAAAATAAATTCCAGTTCAAATCAAAAATTAAATATGAAAGAAAAAACATTAATACTTTAAAAGCAAAATATGGATATAGCTTTATGAAATCAGGTTAGGGAAAGGTTTCTTAAAGACAGCATTTAAAGAATCACATATGAAGAAAGGCTGAACAGATTATATGACATTAATATTGAAACATTTCCACAGCAGTATAGACAAATGGACAAATAAAAACACAAAAGAATAAATCTGGGTGGCCACGAAAATTATAATAGAAAGGTCAGCCTCTCTATCATTAAGGAAGTTCTTATTTATCTACATTAGAAGCTAGGTGCATTGGAATCTTAATGTAGTGCCTTTTATAATAATGTGGATGTTGCCTAAATTCCCTTCTTAAAGGTAATTGGTAAATAAATTATGGTTTGTTTTCAAAAGTAATATTATACAATAGGTAAATTGAATGAAATGTTTTTGTGTGTATTAACATGGGTGGATCATAATAACATAATGTGGATTTAAAAAATAAATTGCAGTTACAAAAAGAGTATGTAGGTTTACAAATATATGAACTGAAGGGATGGGTGTGTGTGTCTTTGTGTATGTATGTGAGAGAGCGAGAGACAGTGTGTGCATGAGTTTTTGTGTGTGTTAAATAAGAATATATATGTAGTCAGATATGGCAACATGAACATAGAAGATTTACATACCTTTTGGTTAGAGATCTCTCTAATGATTGGGGATGATCTGAAGCGAAATGCAGGAATCAGATCTTTGGAAACACGGTCAGGCTCCACGTGAAGTTTTGAAAAATTTACCACTTTAAATAAACATTTTCTTCTCTGAGTCTGTTAAGATTTATTGCAAGTTCGATCTAATGAGCTGTATAGTAGAATGAACTTTTCAAAGTATGCTTGGTGAGGGATAGGTTTCAGATCATTGATTGTTCCCTTAAAGACTAAGGCTATTTGGTGAGGATTTTGTCGATATATAAATCTGTTTTCTTGAAGAGCTAATTATTTGTAGTTATGGCAGTATAATTTACTGAAGCTTTAATTTGTGTTTATTTTCCCCAATAACTCTATTACCACCACTTCAAGATGGTAGTTAACATTTGCTTCAGGGGAGATTTGTGTTAGGGTGAAAAGCTGGTGTTTCCTGGAATTGACAGATTTTCCTTTGTTCTTTGAAAAGCACAAATACTTTGAAAGAATAATGTTAGGTGAGAGAGAGAGAGAGAGAGAGGAAACAGAGGAGAGCCATTGAGACTCCAAAGGAAGAGGGATAGATGTCCCTGAGGCTAGAGAGAGGGACATATCTTCATGTAGCAGAAAACTTAAACATTCACTATGACAATGTGAAAATAGGGCATGTCTCCAGAGATACAGAAAGATCTCAGAAACAGTGGCTATGCACTTCATGCAAGTAATATGGGTTCAGGCACCAAGTTTCCTGTTATTCCAGTTTATCAGTGAAACAGTAGAGTCAGCAGATTTAAAGCCACCATGAAAGTTCAACAAGATATATCTTTTGTTTAAGGCCCAAATACAGAGCCTCTACCACACTTTCTAGGGTTATTTTAAGCCTCTAGAATGTTCATGTGACCTAATGAAAGAAATGGATTCTTGAATGGTGACAAACTGGTAGAGTTTCTTCTTTGCCTGATGGGATGAGGGCTTACATTATTATTAAATTTGAAATAAAAGAAGTAAATAAATGAGCCTCTTCTTGACCAAACACTTGAAATTCACTTTAATGAGAATACCAATATGGTGTTGTAGAATAACAAAATCTCATGCAAGAAGGGAGCCTAGAGATCACTCCATCCAGCCTACCATTTTGTAAATAAGGAATCTGAAATTGATCAAATGTGGACAACTTGCCTGAACTTAATATTCTGGTAATTAATCAAGCTGCGATTCAAACTCAGGTCTTTTGATTCCAGGTCTAGTTTATTTTTCCCATTATATTAGGCTTTGTTTAAATAAATATAATTTTAAAAGTACATGATACCTTTACTCACTGTGGGACAGTATTCCAACATGAAGGTTTTATTTCTATTTGCCTTTCCTTGAACCTAGGACAGTTGAGGATGACAAACACACACACACACACACACAGACACACACACACCACTCAGTAAATCTTCATTGCTTGGACTATCAATCCATTGTTATTTTAGCATTTCCTTCAGAGATATGATGCATCCTAAGAAGGTATATTTTCAAATAGCATATTTCAGATGAATTATCTAAATGTGTGGGGGTTAGTTCCTGAAAATCTATTTCTCAGTTAATTGCTAGTTAATGTTTTTCTATTTTTACCACCTTAATCTGCTATCCTTTACCTGGACTCTTATAAAGGGCCTTCTAAAGTTTCTTCTTGAATCCTTGTTTACTTGTCTATAGGAAACTCCCCATAGATAATCTTTGTGTGTGTGTGTGTGTGTGTGTGTGTGTGGTATGCAGGCCTCTCACTGCTGTGGCCTCTCCTGTTGCGGAGCACAGGCTCTGGATGCACAGGATCAGTGTCAATGGCTCACGGGCCCGGCCGCTCCGCGGCATGTGAGATCTTCCCGGACCGGGGGACGAACCCGTGTCCCCTGCATCGGCAGGCGGACTCTCAACCACTGCACCACCAGGGAAGCACCCCCCAATAGATAATCTTACAAAAATAAATTAGATCATTTTTCTCCCATGTTTAAGCCTCCAAACCCAACTCTGCATTGCACTATCCTATTGTAATTGAATAAAATCAATATTTCTCACCATTGACTAAAAAGCTTACATGATATGGCATCTCCCAAATACTCCTTTGTTTGGTCTGCTATGACAAAAATACCATAGACTGTCTTTTTCTGTCTTATATCACTTATATATGGAATCTAAAAAAGCCAAAGTCATAAAAGCAAAGAGTAGAATGGTGGTCCAGGGGCTGGGAGTGGGGAAATTGGAAAAATGTTGGTCAAATGATATAAACTTGCAACTGGTAGTGATAGATAAATAAGCCCTGGAGATTTAATGCACAACATAGTGATTACACTCAGCAATACTTTACTATAAACTTCAAAGTTGCTAAGAGACTAGATCATAATTATTCTCACCACAAAAAAAGAAATGATAATTGCGTGACATGATAGAGGTGTTAGCTAATGCTACTGGTGGTAATCATACTGCAATATACAAATGTATCAAACCAACAAGTGTACACCTTGCACTTACATAATGTTATATTTCAACTATATCTCAATAAAAAATACTATAGGCTGGGTGGCTTAAACACAAATATTTGTTTCTTATAATTCTGAAGTAGTATTTCCCCCGAATACTACTTCACTATTGAGTTGTAAGATCATCTTACATATCCAGTCTATGTTATGTATATATCTATATCTATATCTATATCTCATGAATATTTTCTCTAATCTGTGGCTTGCCCTTTCATTTTCTAATGGTGTCTTTAAAAGTGCAGAAATTTAAAATTTTAATGTAGTTATAATTTTTTTTATAATTATCAAAATGCTATTTTTAAAATTCTGAGGTAACGTGTTTTTAATTATAAATTGAAAAGCAGATAGTATGGGTATGTGATTTTGTATCTCACGCAGAATTTGGCAGTCTGGTAGCTTGTGAATATTTTCTGTTTGTACTATTATTGCATGTATGAATTTATTTACGATAAATATACTTACGTGATACATAGAGAATATTTAAATTGTCAGGATTTGCTATTTCCCCATAACCTTTCTCCTCTCAATACTCTGAAGACTTGAAATGTTTACTTTCTTAATTGGTACAAGGCCTTTGTTGAGGTGGGGGGTGGATGGGAGAGAGATACAAAGAATGTAAAGAATACAAATAATAGCCCAGGCTATTCTCTATGAGGAAGAATGAAAGAGGGCAGAGGGGTAAGAAGGATAGGGAACAATAAAGGAAGGGTGAGGACAGGAGAGAAGAGGTAAAAGGAAAGAGCAGTCACTATCAGGAAGGGGATTTAGGAAAGGGAGTGTGTAAAAAATCGTTCGGAATCCTAGCTGTGTGCTGCCTCCATCTTTAAAACAAATCAACATGATCTTCAGTGCTTTCTGCAGGTTGGTTTCTGTTTGTGTGCATTATCATACCTAGGCTGTGATATATTTGACATCCTAAATTTTCATGGAGTTTATTTCCCACTCTGACATCTATGTATCTTACTGACACAACTTGAGTACTTCCTACTTTTTCTCATGTCCAATCACCATAAACTCATCAATACAAGGGACTATCATAATGCTTTTGTGATATCCAGATGACTAATCTCCCTATGGACTATAATATTATAGACATCGGGAGACTTGGCATAGCACTCAGGTAAGACAGAGTTTGAGTGTACTTCTGTGTCTGTCAGATAGAAGTAAACTGCTCCATTATCTTTGCTGTTTGATGTGGAGACAACTATTAGCCAGATCAATAGCTGTATATCAGGAGTTAGAGATGTTTTGATTTGTTCCAGGAAAAAAAGGCCCATAAAATCCAGCAGCTTTGATTAGAATTAGTACCTCATTATCTTATGATAATCAACAATCATTGTCCATGACTTATTTGCCTTTTTTACAGGCCAAACAGATTATTTAAATGGGGCAGGTGATGGAGATTACCATCTGCATGGTTATTTTAGTCTCTGCCAATTCCCCAGATATGTGCTATTGCTATTTTTTGGTATTGTTTTCATGTAGGGACAGTTCCAGGAGCTTCCACTTGGCCCTTCCTATGTATTTTTTTCCAGTTGTGGCAAAATATGCATGACATAAAAGTTACCATCTTAACCATGTGTAGGTGTACCATTTAGGGGCATCAAGTACATTCACGTTGTTGTGCAACCATCATTATCATTCATCTCCCGGACTTTGTTCATCTTCCCAAACTGAAACTCTGTACCCATTAAACAACACCTCTCCATTCATCACTGCACCCAGACCCTGGCAATCACCATTCTATTATCTGTCTATATAAATTTGACTACTCTAGTACCTCATATGACTGGAATCACAGTATTTGTGTTTTCGGTTCTGGCTTATTTCATTTAGCATAATGTCTTGAAAGTTCATCTGTATCGTAGTGTGTTTCCGAATTTTTTATCTTTTATGGGTCATTAATATTCCATTGTATGTATATACTACATTTTGTTTATCCATTCCTCTGTTGATGGACATTTAGGTTGTTTCCATCGTTTGGCTATTGTGAATAGTGCTGCTAAGAACATGAAATTACAAACATCTGTTCAAGTCCCTGCTTTTAATTCCTTTGGATATATACTCTGAAGTAGAATAGCTAGATCGTATGGTAATTCTGTTTAATTTTTTGAGGAACTGCAATGGAGAAGGGTTCAGATTTCTACACATCCATGCCAATACTTGTTATTTATTATTGTTTTTAATAATAACTATCCTAATGGATGTCAGGCAGTAGCCGTTCTTAATAGCACTTACGTTGTTTGAGAGTTCTGTCATTTTCCAAGTATGTGTACTCCAAATGTACATTCAGATATGGGGAAATATAGAGTAGGTCACTGCACAGGATTTCTAGTGAGGTGAACTTGTGTCAAAGTTTCAATTATCACATGGCTTCCTTAAGCCCTATTATGACCTGAAGACCACAGTGATGTTTTGGAACCTCAGGTGTGTAAATTTATCTTAATAATCTCTGAAAAATTCTGAGTTTTCCACTTTTCTTTCTAAACATTCCCCCTGGAAAATTGTAAACCCCTTTGAGGTAGACCTGGAGAAAAAAAATCACACTCTATACTTCTGACAGTGTTGCAGCAAAGTTTCTGAAGCTGTTGTAGCCACCTGATCTCTGGTTTAGGTCTGGGCGAGGCTGTAATTTTCATTCCTGGAAAATCAATGCAGGTTTCTGCTCATTGTGCTTGAATTTTATTTTCATTTATACACTTCAAGCCTGCTCATCAATGTAATTCCCAGTGTAAATGTGATTAATCTGTTACTGCTGGAAGTCACTTTGGGTCAAAATAGTGCCACTCTGCCCTGCTGACCTTTATGATAATTGCACTCACCTTGTTTCTCATATTAAATGCTACCACTTAACCTCTGCTACTCTGTAACCCCATATTCCTGTTAAAAGCACAGGGGCCATTTCATTGGTGCTATCCCGCATTGTCATCTTTAGCCCAGAGAAGACAGATGCCACAGAGGTTTTCAAGGATGCTTGTATTTCTCTCATCAAAGAATGTCTTAATGTCTTGAAGAAGAATGTTATCGATGACCTCTGTGGGGGCATAACTGTGGGATAGTTGAGTGGGTTTTACATAATTAATCCACTCCAACATTCTCATTTTAAGTACATGGATTCCTTTGTCTACATTCTGTCAGATAAATTATGGCACCTTGCCCTCTTTGAATGTTGCTGACTATTGAATCTATGTTTCAGTCAGCCAAACAAGCCAACGATTAGAGCCAATTCCATCAGCTAGAGCTAATACTTTGAATCTCAGGTAAGTTCTTTATAATAAATTCAACCCCTTCCAACTTTATATTCCATCTTTCTCAGTCTAGCACTTATAAAACATATGCCAGGGTTTCCCTGGTGGCGCAGTGGTTGAGAGTCCACCTGCCGATACAGAGGACACGGGTTGGTGCCCTGGTCCAGGAGGATCCCACATGCCGCAGAGCGGCTGGGCCCGTGAGCCATGGCCATTGAGCCTGCATGTCCGGAGCCTGTGCTCCGCAACGGGAGAGGCCACAACAGTGAGAGCCCCACGTACTGCAAAACAACAAACAAAAAAACCCAAAAAACCATATGCCACACACACATTCTACAGGTTTCTGCTGATACACATTAGCAGGATATAGCATTTCTTTTGATGTATATGCTAACTCCTACCAGGGTGGACATTATACTTGCCTCCTGGGGCCTGGTGGAATCTGACTGTAGTTATTAGGATGCAGTAAGTGCTGATGTGGGTGGGTCTTGAGAAAAGTAGAAATTTCCCTGAAAACTAACCTATTTAGATGAGGTCTTTAGAGATATGTTAAGTAAGGGAAGGTTAGTTTCCTCAAATGGGGAGGAAGAAGGGTGGCTTCCTTTGGCGAGGAAACCACAGGAAGATTTGGGTTAAAAATTTTCATATTAATCTGAGTCTGCCTACCTGCACTTATCCTAAATACTCAATATATCCTTATCTTAATACCCAACTCTTCCTGATCAATGTCCTGATATTAATCTGTGAGACTTAGCACAGATGTACCTTGAACTTGCATTTTAATTCTGCAACTCACACTTTTAGATTTGAAACTTGATCCTCAGCCATGTCTGCTGTGTGGCTATAAGACATGAGAAAATTTTAAGGCCCTCAGTGTGGCTCTCTGTGTCTTCCCATGCCTCGATCTGACAGTTTAAACACCTAACACCTTTTAACATTAAGTGTAAACATTTTCATTTTGTAAGCTCTCTGGTGCTATAAGAAGCAGCTAATGGTCCCCGTGGTGCTTGCAGTTATTACTGCTGTAATAGACAAAATCAGCTGCCGCTTGAGATGTAAAAGTATTGTCTTCAACTGGCAATATGTTCAAAGCAAATATTGCTGGTAATTTATTTATGGCTTCCACTACTCGGAAGAAGCACTTGTCTTTGCATTGGCAATGGAGTCACTACTACATTCAAGCTCAAAACCTTATTCCAGAGTCCCATCTTGAGCATCTTTTTCCCGGGATTACTCATGCAGGACAGGAAATCTGCTTCAGGAAGTTTAGAAAGTAGATTTTAATAAAAGGAGCTTGTTTCAAAAGTTATAAAATCTGGAGTCAAATGAAATAGGAAGGCAACCTAGAGTTTGGAAAGACTGAATCCCCTAAGCAGAACTCTAATGAATGTAGAGACTGCTGGTGGGTGCTGGGGACATGGAGGGAGAAACCCTTGAGCAGGAATTGGACGCATGAGGGAGACGAAGCCTCAGTTGTATGTACAACTCAAAGAAAGAGGGCATTCTGGGTTCTCCCCTATCCCCTTCTTCCAAACTCTCACCAGTCCTTCCTTTACTCAAAATTAATTGGAAGCTAGTTGCCAGTGAATCCTGGGAAACCGATTTTTCAGGAGTCAGTCCTCTAAAATAAAAATCAGAGGTGGAAAAAGAGAAATAGTCTTTAAAAATTATTCACACAAATATGCCATCCCTTTACAATAACTTCTCACATTCCAGTTCACTTGTTCACATACCCCACCACTATGATAGTACTTTGACGCAAGTCTGTTTACTCCCTTGCTTTCTCCTGATACTGCCTTTGTATCTCTCCTTACTCTCTTACATTCCAATGTCCATTATCTAATAGTGTGTTTGTCCCTAGCCCTGTTCCAGTGTCTTTTAATTATGCTGGATCAACCCAAACCATTGCTTTCTCTTTTCTTGATCTCCAGCTTTCAAAGTCTTCCCAAGTAAAGTGTATAATAGTTTAGATGGTTTCCTTTATAAATTCATGATCACTAACCTAAAAGGTCCTTTAATATTGCCCTTTAATTCTGCTACATTAATCTGGACCCATCATTTCCCACTCTTTACAGTTTGTTCTCTCTTTCTGCACTATTCTTTGTTTTTTTTAAAAAAAAATCTTTATTGGAGTATAATTGCTTTACAATGTTGTGTTAGTTTCTGCTGTATAACAAAGTGATTCAGCTATTGCACTATTCTTAAATGGCATGTCCCCACCATTTGCTATAATATCAGGAGATAATCTCTTTTAATTCACAGAAAAGAAAAGAAAAAACATTAGGAGAACTTTCCTGTTAATTAACATAATAGAGTTACTACATCTGCTGCCATCTTTATCTCCTTTGGTAATTTAACAGAACAGAAGCTCTATTCCTACTAAACCCAATTCCCTTACTCCTGATTTGGATTGCATCACCTTGCACACTCTAAGGATCCTTATTTTGTTCAATACCTTCTCTAATCTGGATCTTTTCCACTATCTTTTTTAAACATTCTAAAATCTTCCAAATTGGGAAAAATAATAAAGAGGAATAAAGCAAAAAAGAAAAGCAAAACCAAACTCACCTTTCTCCACCTGACTTCTATTACTATTTACCACACTATCTCTTCTTCAAAGGCACAGTTTTTAAAATAATTCTTGAAAATGTTTTTCTATATCTTGGCAATTGTGAATAATGCTTCAATGAACATGAGAGTGCAATCTTTTTGAGATCCTGATTTCAGTTCTCTTATACATATATATACACACACACACACACATATATCTACATATATATATCTACATATATCCATTCAGAAGTGGGATTGCTAAATCATATGATAGTTCTATTTTTAATTTTTCGAGAAGCCTCCATACTGTTTTCCATAGTGACTATATACCATTTTGTATTCCCACCAACAGTGTACAAGAGATCCAATTTCTCCATATTCTCCCCAGTACTTGTTACCTCTGTATTTTTGAAAGTAAGCATGCTAAAAGGGGTGAGGTGATATCTCTTTGTGATTTTGATTTGCATTGCCCTGATGATTAGCGATGCTGAGTACCTTTCATATACATTTTGGCCATTCATATGTGTTCTTTGGAAAATGTATATTCAAGTTCTTTGCCCATTTCTTAATCGAGTTATTTGGTTTATTTGCTACTTAGTTGTGGGAATTCCTTATAAATTTTGCATATTTACCCCTTACCAGATATATGATTTTCAAATATTTTCTCCCATTCCATTGGTTACCTTTCCATTCTGTTGGTTGTTTCCTTTGTTGTGCAGGAGCTTTTTATTTTGATGTAGTTCTACTTGTCTATTTTTGCTTCTGTGGTCTGTGCTTTTGGTGTCATAGCCAATAAATCATTGCCAAGATCAATGTCAAGAAGTTTTTCCCAATATGTCCATCGACAGATGAATGGTTCAAAACATGTAGTATATATTTACAATGGAATATTTTCAACTTTAAAAGAAGAAGGAGGTTCTACCATTGTGGCAACAGGGATGAACCTGGAGGACAATATGCTAAGTAAATAAGCCAGTCACAGAAGGACACATATTGCATAATTCCATTTATATGAGGTATCTAAAATAATCAGACTTCATGGAAGCAGAGAATAGAATGTTGGTTGCCAGGGGCTGGGGAAAGGGAGAAATGGGGAGCTGTTGTTCAACAGGTATGAATTTTCAGTTATACAAGATGAGTAAATTCAAGAAACCTGCTGTACAAATAGTGTCTGTAGTTAACAATAGTGTTAAGCACTTAAAATTAGTTAAGAGGGTCAATTTCATGTTAAGTGTTCTTAGCACACACAGAAAAAATGGGACACAAGGAAGCTTTTGGAGGGGACAGATATTTCTATTACCTTGATTGTGTTAATTGTCTCATGGGTTTATGCATATGTCCAAACTCATCAAATAGTATACATTAAACATGTGCCATTTGTTGTGCATCAGTTGTACCTCCATAAAGCTGTTTAAAAATGTTTATCTATATTTGATATCTTCACTTTATTACTTCCTTCTCATGCTTCAACCCACTCCCAATAGAATCCATCTTTTATTACTCCAATAAAAAGGTACTTCATAAGTTATTTCCAAATCCATGGATGCGATGTGAAAATTTTATCTCCTACTTACTTGACCTGTAAGTAGGATTTGCTTCTGTCTTTGAGACTTGATTTTCCTTGACCCAAAAACTCTTCTGGTTTTCCTTTAAGCTCTGTGGCAGTTCATTCTCTATCTTCTTTGCAGGTACGTATCCTTCTCCTCAGACATGAAATGTTGAAATTCTTCAAAATTCAGTTCTAGGCCATTATGTCCTCTCACTCTAGAACTCATAATATGATTTCACAGAAACACACAGCTTCAGTTACCAACTCCATAAAGTTTGGACATTTGTGTATCTGAGACCTCTAATCTGAATTCTGTAAATCCAGTTGCTTATTTAACATCTAAATCTGTTCATTTAAAATATACATAAAGCTAAATACTCATGGTCTCCCTAAACTGCCGAATCTCTCCTCCTTCATTTTCATTTGTCTTAGTGTGTAGTGACATCATTCACCCAGTTGTATAAACCAGGCACCTAACAATAATCCTTGAGTTCAACCTCTTGCATCAGCCACTATATCCTATCCATTATCAATCTTATCCATTTTATCTCCTAGATACTTCCTTAATCTATCTAATGTCCTCTATCTACTCATCGTTGTAGGTGGTAAATTAATGCATGAATATAAATTTCCCTGATTGCTTTGCTTGGTACCTATAGTTTTTATGGCAGAAAAATTTATATAAAAAAAAATCCGGGGTTCCCTGGTGGCGCAGTGGTTGAGAATCTGCCTGCCAATGCAGGGGACACGGGTTCGAGCCCTGGTCTGGGAAGATCCCACATGCTGCGGAGCAACTAGGTCCGTGAGCCACAATTACTGAGCCTGCGCATCTGGAGCCTGTGCTCCGCAACAACAGCGGCCGCAACAGTGAGAGGCCTGCGCACCGTGATGAAGAGTGGGCCCCACCTGCCGCAACTAGAGAAAGCCCTCGCATGGAAAAGAAGACCCAACACAGCCATAAATAAATAAATTAATAAATTAAAAAATATCTATATATTAAAAAAATCCGTTCATCTTCCCTATATCTTCCCTTCTGTTCCTCCATCCTCCTGTCCCCATTTCAAGCAAGTATCCAGGACTCCCTAGAAACCTCTTCCTCAGGAAATATGCCATTTCTAAGCATCAAGGTGTGAAGGAGGAGATTACAAGGCAGTTGGAGGATTAAAAGCCATTGAGTACAACAAGCACTGCCTGACACTACCTTTTTACTGGATAGAGCCTTGGAGCTGCACCAACTCATGAGAGGGATGTAGTTGAGAGAGATATAGGGAAGGCATGTAATAGGCATGAGGTATCTATCTCATCGAATATTTCAACATCCCAAACATTATACAGGAACATTTATAAATGGGACATAAAGGTACAGGTGTCCCGGTCTCAGAAGACCAGAAGGACCTCCACAACACTTTCATGTTACAGGGTTTTTATACCACTTTGGCTGTATAAGGTACCTCTAATAATGGCTGAGTCTAAATTCTCTACCTGCTCAGTTATTTAAAGAATTAAATTCATTTAAATCAAGTAAAGAAACAGTAGGTTTATAGCAGCTCATAACTGCTTGCTTTTTAAATGTTTTTTATTTATTTATTATTTTTGGCTCTGTGTTGGGTCTTCGTTGCTGCACGCAAGCTTTCTCTAGTTGCGGAGAGTGGGGGCTACTCTTTGTTGCAGTGTGTGGGCTTCTAATCACGGTGGCTTCTTGTTGCGGAGCATGGGCTCTAGGTGCATGGGCTTCAGTAGTTGTGGCGCATGGGCTCTAGAGCGCAGGCTCAATAGTTGTGGCACACGGACTCTAGAGCGCAGGCTCAGTAGTTGCAGAACATGGGCTTAGTTGCTCCGCAGCATGTGGGATCTTCGGGAACCAGGGCTGGAACCCGTGTCCCCTGCATCGGCAGGTGGATTCTTAACCACTGCGCCACCAGGGAAGCCCCTTAAATGCTTACTTTATGTAGAAATGCTGTCACCAATATATGGCAAGAACTTTGCTTGTATAATTTACACTAACTGGTATAATACACCTTCTACAAGAAAACTGAACAAGAATGAACTAGGGAGCAAAACATTTTTATCCTTTGAGCCATTCTGTTTTTAAGGGTTCTTGTAAGCTCCGATGTTTTATCTCTGAGAGAAAGAAAAAAAAATTTAATTGGAAATTTAGAGATTTTTAAAAAAAACTTAAAATGAAAGATCTTGGTAGTAATTGAGTGTATAGTATTGTGTCATATGCCTTATCATTCAATTTATAGAACTAATTGCCCATGTGTTCCTATAATAGGGGAGGAAAAATAACCGGTTTTAGTCCCAGTATAGATATTGCATGATAAAAGCAGAATGATGACCATCTCCATTTCCAAAGGGAGAACAGGAATTCAAAACATGCTATGCCATAAAACGTTTAATTCAGCATTTTAAAATATTTTGAGCATTTTGAACTCAATGTTTTGTAACTTCTAAAAAAGTATAATGTATATACATAATTTCCACACATTTAAAATTAGTTGTTAAATTGTTGAGACCTGACTTCTTTCTCAAAATTAAGGTATGCTAGTCGAACCTGAGAATAGCCTCCAGAGGGCGACCAAGTTTCATCCCTGCAAACAAATGCATCAAAATTTAACATTGCTTCCAACAAAAGCAAGGACTTTCTAAAGTTAAAATTTGAAAAGCCAGTGATCATAGTTAATCCTTGAAAAAATATCATGACCCAAAGTCTGAATAGCTCTGCAAATATTGGTTGTTTAAGAAGGAGACCACCTCTAATTTGATGGTTTAGTAGAGCAAGGGCCTTTGAATCTAGACAAATCTCACAAAGCTACTAGATCAGCAAAACTTGTCATCAGTTCACGCATGCCCTAATTTTCCTGCTCACTGAAGTCTACCTATTCTAAGCACCTTGTATTAGCAGGGTTTGGCTCTTGCATTTCCACAGACGCAAGGCCTTAAATTCAAGGGTCAGCTCTACAATTGGTTGATATATTACTTTGTAAACAGAGTTTCATCTACGGAATGGGATAAATATCTTCCTTATGTCTCATTGTTTTGTGAGTATTAAATTAGATAAATATATGAAAACACTTGACACAATGACTGGTAGGTAAACTTACTTTCTGTCCATTTCTTTTCCCTCCCTTTTTTTCTCCTTAAATTGAGAAAGATAGGGTCTTATTATGTCATTCACTTCAATGTTTTAGTGCTATATCACTCTTCCATTACTTTTCCCCAAAGTATATTTTTAAAAATCTCACAGAAATAAAGTAGTGATTAAGTTTAAATAATTGATATTTCTCAATCCCTAGACAGAAGTATATCTAATAAAAGTAGGTTTGTTAATCCTTGACTGATAATGACTAGAAAATAAAGAAGTATTTCTAATTGGGCAATCCATCCAATTGGCTCTCACCGTGTACCAATGGATTATTTTTTTCTACTTATTTCATCTTTATTAAAGCTACAACACAGAGAACATTAGTTGAGTTAACTTTGTAACTGCCCTTTCTCATTATTCCTGACCTGTATCTAACTAGCAGACAGTTACTTTTGATTCTTCTGAGAAAGTTTCTAAAGCATTGCTTTTCTTTATAAAATAACCTTCCTGAAGGTAATGCTAATTTTAACTACTGATCAAGATGGCCTTAATGTGTCCCTCAGTTTGGCTAAACTTCAGACAGGTTTTTTCTTTACCATAGGCCCCTAACCTCCCTTTTCTGAAAACATTTACTTTAAGAAACTTGAAATTGTAAATTCTTTCTCTGCCCCTTTGAGATGTAAATTTTCTCCTAGTCACTTGATAATTTTCCAACCCAGAAATGTCTTTCTCAAGGACCTGGGAGTCAGCTCTTTGAAATATAACCTTCAAGAAAGGTATTGCCCCTACTTCCCAGTCTCTGTGGGAGTATAGGTGCCTAACTTTGATAAGAGCCAAAGCAAACAGAGATGGTCTAATTATATTGACCAACCTCTTCTCCAGCATCCTCTACTATTTTTCCTACAGCTCATCCTGGCATCTAAAAACTTCCATGCCTTTTGTTTCAGCAGAATGGAGTTCAGTCTCTCTCCTCTATTACAGAATCATCTTGAGTAAAGTACTCCTTGCCTGTGTAATCATCTGGTGCAATTTTTCTTTGATATCACTCCATCACATACTTCAAACTGCCTACCACTTTCAGATTAATCTTATAAAACTTTGTATATGTGCTGCTGAAGTGAGCACAATCTTTATAGAACTTTGAATCACTCCCTATTTCCGGTGGCATGAAGCCCACCATTCAAACTTCTCCACAGTCTTATACCTTCCAAACTCATTAGTGTTATCTTCCAATTCCTGAATTCTCTCCTCCAATAATATTAGTACATTTTCTTCCTAAACGTGGCTAACATTTCCCCATTTTGAGATTTCATGTCTCTTCTAATTTTTTTTAATATTTGGAAATTTTATTATACTGTATTTGCCCATAACAAATAAAATAGAAATTGTTTCAAGTCTTTGCAAATAAATTTAATACAGGGTATTAAGAACAGCAGTGATGAAACTTCTGAGAAGTAAAGAAGGGCCACCTAGATAATGGAGTGATTAGTAGGAACAGGAATTTACTTTTACCCCTATGCTGGAAAGGCAGAGTTAAGCAGAGGGTTGTAAAGGAGTCCAGGGCCAGGTTAAATGATCATCAATGTCAGACCATACCAGTTCTGTCTCATTGGAGTTGGAGCCGTGGAAGTTACAAAGTTGCTGCTGGAGAATCTTCACAAAGTAGGGGAAGAAAGGGAGAAATCTCGTAGCTTATCCCTAAACTCCCATATACCATCAGTTGCTTCTTTTTCGCTGCGCCTGATCAGAAGTAGGCTGCCTGTATGAGTCTGCTATCATGTGATACAAAACAGATTCAAGAAGGAACAATGACTAAATTCAAGAAAAAGCAGCCCAAAACTAGTATTTTTGCTTGAATGTTGTGCAACAGTCTGTTTTCTGTATTTTTCTAACTTCATTGAGATGTAATTGACATATAGCATTGTGTAAGTTTAAGGTGTACAATCTGTTGGTATGTTACATGTTGTGAAGTGATTACCACAGCGGAGCTAGTTAACACAACTCCGTTACCTCGCATAAATAACATTTTTTTTCGGTGAGAACATTTAAGATCTACTCTCTTAGCAACTTTAAAGTATATAATACAGTTCTGTTAACCTCAGTCACCATGCTGTAGATTAGATTCCCAGAAATTCATGTGCTAACTGGATATTTTACCCTTTGGTCAACATCTCCCCATTTCCCCCAACCCCAACCCCTGGCAACAACCATTCTATTCTCTGTTTCTCTGGGTTTGGCTGTTTTAGAGTCTACAATTTAGTTATATCATACAGTATTTATTTTTCTCTCTCTGACTTATTTCACTCATCATAATTCCCCAAGGATCCATAAATGTTGATGCAAGTGGCAGGATTTTCTTTTTCATGGCTGAATAATATTCCATCTATGTATGTACCACATCTTCTATATCCATTTATCCATGCATGGACACTTTGGTTGTTTCCATTTCTCGGCAATTGTGAATAATGCTGCAATGAATGTGCGAGTGCAGATATCTCTTTGAAATAGTGATTTCATTTTCTTTGGATATATATACACCCAAAGCAGGATTGCTAATGTATGGTAGTTTTCTTTTTAATTTTTTTGAGGAGACTCCATATTGTTTACCATAGTGGCTGTACCAATTTACATTCCCACCAACAGTGCACAAGGGTTTCCTTTTCTGCATCCCTGTCAACATTTGTTACCTCTTAGTCTCTTTGAGGTGATATCTCATTGTAGTTTTGATTTACATTTCCCTGGTGATTAGTGATGTAGAGCATCTTTTCATGAACCTGTTGGTGATTTGGATGCCTTCATTGGAAAAATTTTTATTCAGTTCTTCTGCCCAAGTTTTAATTGAATTGTTTGAGAATCTATATCTATCTATATATAGATATATATATATATATATATATATATAGCCATTGTATGAGTTCCTCATATATTTTGGATATTAACACCTTATCACATACATGATGTGCAAATATTTTCTCCCATTCTGTAGCTCACCCTTTCGTTTTGTTGATTGTTTATTGTTCTGTGTAGAAGCTTTTTAGGTTGATGTAGTTATATAACAAGTTGTATATCACAAGTTATATAACAAGTTGTATTTCTCTTGGTGATTTTAAGATTCCCTTGTTATCTTTAACGTTGACATTTTAATTTTCATATTTCTTGGTAGGGATCTCTTTAGGTTGATCTGCTTTGGAGCTCTCTGGGCTTCCTGTATCTGGATGTCTGTTTCTTTCCCCAGGTTAGGAAAAGTTTTCAGATATTATTTCTACAAATGTTTTCTGCCCCCTTTTCTCTTCTCCTTCTGGAGTTCCTATAAGGTGAATGTTATTCCATTTGATGTGCCATAAATCCCTTAAGCTATATTCATTATTTTCATTCTTTTTTCTTCCTTATTCTCTGATTGGATGAGTTCCTCTGACCTGTCTTTGAGTTCACCTATTCTTTCTTGTGCTTCATCTACTGTATTTCTAAGTTCAATTATTGCATTCTCCAGTTCTGTGACTTCTATTTGGAACTTTCTTATATCTTCTGATTCTTCGTTGAAGTTCTCACTGTTTTCATCCATTTTCCTTCTGAGTTCAGTGAGCATTTTTATGACCATAACTTTGAACTCTTTATCAAGTAAATTACTTATGTTCATTTCATTAAGATTTTTCCCTGAGGTTTTATTTTGTTCTTTTTTTGGAGTATAGTCCTCTCTTTCTTCATTTTGCTTGACTCTCTGTGTTGGTTTCTATGCATTAAGTGAAATAGCCACATCTCCCAGTCTTGAAGAGCTGTGTGACAGATGAACCTTGTCATTTAACCCTGTCTACTCTTGGTTGCCTCTCAAATCTTTGTGATTGTCTAAGCAGTTTATTTTTAATAGACCTGGCACACCATCCCAGCAGTTGAGGGTGTGCCAAGACAAATGACCAACCCAAAGTGGAGGATCTCAGGCAGTACCTAGATTCAGGTTGATAGGAAGCCAGAAAATTTGGTAACAGCTTTTAAAGAATGCAAATATATTTAGCCTTGTGAGATTGCAAGTGTAAGCCCTGCTGCGCCCCAGAAGCAAGCAATCTGAAGGTGTTCCCCGGGGAGCAGTCACAAGAAAACAGTGCTTCAGATAAGTGTACAAGCTCCATTCTGGGAGATACCAGTGAACTGTAGTAAGGCAGAGTGAGGGTGGAGAGATGGCACCCCCAGCCTACCTTCCCCAAGAGCATATCCGTAGCCTCTAGATGTGTGCTGAACCTGAAGTCTGCTCTTAAGTCTTGTCCCTAGTAGAAAATAGGCTTTTTTCATGTAAAGGCTGGGGCTGTGTCTCAGTCTGATGTGTAGTGGGACATCCTGGGGGTGGTATCCTGCCAAGAACTGTCTCTCCAATTGTTACAGTCCCATGGGACCCAGAAAAGAAATCCCTCCTGGCCTCCAGAGCCAGGTGATCAAGGAGCATCCCCTGAGTGGAGGCCACAAAAATGGGATCTCCTGTCTTGGAGATTCTGGCTCTCTGGAGCACATCAGAAGGAAAGTGTGAAGATGATGCTTACTGGCTGAGTGAGGCGGTGGGAAGAGTGCAAAGATGACACCATTTGAATAAAGGGAAAGAGGGAAAAGAAAAAAAGAAAAAGAAGAAGAAAAATTTATATATATAGCAAGATAGAGGAAGAGCAGGGAAGAAGGAGCCAGCTGGCTGGAGCACAAAGTTGTCACCTGCAGGAAAGGAAAAAGGGGAAAAAAGATGGCACCTTTCAGTTTTATCAAGGCAGAGAGAGAGCAGGAAGATGACACCCGCCAGCCTCTGTCCCTGGGGAGTATTCCAGCAGGCCCCTGTTCCTCAGATTAATGCTGTAAAATTGGGAAGTGAGTCTCTTTCACAAAAAGTCAGAGTGCTTTTCAAACAAACAGAATATTATTTATGTATATGTAAGTTTATTTATTTATTACAATAATCTAGGAGGTAAGACTTTACAAATAAACAAATGTGCGGAAATATGAACTAACTTGCTTGTGAATAACAGACCTGGAGCATGCCTCAGAGAAAGTGTGTAAAATGTCTCAAAACTAGAGAAAGCATAGAAACAAACTAACCACTGACACGGCACTAATAGAAAAGCTATCAAAAGTCTAGATCTGGGCTTCCCTGGTGGCGCAGTGGTTGAGAGTCTGCCTGCCGATGCAGGGGACATGGGTTCGTACCCCGGTCTGGGAAGATCCCACATGCCACTGAGCGGCTGGGCCTGTGAGCAATGGCCGCTGAGCCTGCACGTCTGGAGCCTGCGCTCCACAGTGGGAGAGGCCACAACAGTGAGAGGTCCACGTACCGAAAAAAAAAAAACAAAACAGTCTAAATCTGAGCAGAACCAGGAAGAAAGGAAATGATAAGAGGGATGAGACCTTGCTAAATAAATACATTTTTATTTCCATAATTAGAGGTAAGAATAAGGAAGAGATGAAACTAATTCCTAGTGTCAAGCCTATGTAAGTGGAAAGGGTGTGATTTCAATTAACAAGAATTTGTTGTTTAGATTCAAAACAAGTATTTGTGTCAAAGAACCAATTCCAGTAGCTTCCATGAGACATGCATATTTATATTCATTTTTCTGCATCAATGCTTTCAAGGTTTTAACCCATCCTTCTGGTGGGAAAGAAAAAGACATAAATATATGAAATATCTTATCAAGCTTTAATTATGTTTACTTCTTGATTTAAAATTACTCTTTATTAAGTTAAAACGAAGATATTCTAGACTAACCCCAAAGCAGAATTGAAATGGCACACGAAAATGATCAAACATGATTCAAGCATCTCATTTAACTGAGATTTTACTACGTTTGTGTAATGATGTCTAAAATTGTGTTTTCATTAAACATAGCAGAGTAGAGCGAAACAGGGAGAGTCATCCTATAGACCTTGTTTGAATCTAAACATATTATCTATTACTGTAACTTTGAGAAAATCACTTAATTTGCATCAGCCTCAATGCCTTTATGTCTGAGAATAGTAATACCTATCTTGCATGGGGCTTGAGATCAAATAAGTTAAAACACAAGCAGAGTGTCTAGCAATTACAGTTGCTCAGTAAATAGCTCTTAATATTACCAATGGTCTGTGATGTGGGAAAACTATTACATAATAAAAAGATCCTTAATCGGGTATCTTTAAAATCAGGCTGAATGCAAAGAACTTCAGATTTTATGTCCTCCCTTTTTTTATTTTTACCCAGAGAATAATGCAATTCAGAAAACAGAGGGAGAGATTAATTTCCACATAAACTGAAAAGTCATCATTATAAGATTTTTTTCATCATGTGCTATAGTACATTAAATACAACCATAAAATCTTTGTTACCTCTCTATTGAAAGGTAGAATGTGGTGTCCCACTTCTTGAATATGGGCTGATACAGTGGCTTATTCAATCAACAGAATGCAAGAGAAAAGGTGTTCTTGCACTTGTGAGGTTAAGTCATAGGAAGACTTACAGATTCCAGCCAAGTCTCTTGAGATGTTTACTTTGGGTGAAGCCACTCACTATGTAAGAGTTCAACTACTTTGAGATATCCAGGTTGCTAAGACTCCAAAACTACACCGAGAAATTTCATGGAGAAAGACAGAGACAGAGAGAAAACCAGCCCCAGATTTTTCAGCCTGTGCAGCCCAACTCAACCCCCAGATTTGTGAATGAAGATGCCATCTTGGTTGGACATTTCAGCACCAAAAGTTGTGACTCAAAGGAAACTTAGCCAGAACCAAGGCCCCAGACATATGACACCAGTCAAGTTGTCTAATCTATCTCCAATCATTCAAGCCACCACAGCTGAGGCCCAGTCATGATGGAGCAGAGATGAGCCATCCCCAGTATTCTTTATCTTTATTCTTAGCTCACAAAGTCCTGACTATAACAGCATGGTTTCTATTGTATCTACCACTGCGTTTTGGACTGGTTTGTTATACTGCAATAGGTATCTGGAATATATGTCTTGATCATTTCTTACAGTTCTAAAGCCACGGAACTCCTTTTACCCATATTCAGGGAGAATGCTATTTCTTGCCTATTTTCAGTCTCCCTTTGAGTCATAGAATCTGTTCAGAAGCTTCCTTGGACAGAGTCAGTAAAAGAAAACTCTTGATTACAAAACTCCATTATTACAACCAAGATCAAAGAACAGCCAAATCTGCTCACACACACACCATTTTTTCACCACATCATCAACAATGGATTGGGCAAATTTTTAAGTGCTTGACTCTGTTTGAAAGTAAGCAGCTTTCCATCTTCAACCTCTTCCCCTCCAACTCAACTTAGAGTGATGCTCTAGTCAACCTCCGGACTTCTTGATGCACCTCCCATCTCTGAAATGAGAAGTGAAGAAAAAACATCTTCAGAAGACTTCTGATATCAAGACAAGGGATAGAACAAAGGCCAAAGCAGCAATATTGCCATCCAGAGGAAAAACTACTGAACCTACACTGCAATACTCAGAAGGAAAGTCAAGACATGAGAGAACTAAGTGTAAAGCATAGCTATATTGGTGGCTTCTATTTAAATAATCAAGGTCAGTAAGTAGGTCTCTGGGATGATGATCCCTATACCCTGTTACTTGCACCAGAATTGGGACATAACCAGGAACAAATAGTTCAGGAAGCTAGAGTCATTGACACTGAGAGCCAACTACAGGGAACACCAAACATCCGGGGCTATTAGTTCATGTGCTTCTGTACCTAAATTTGGAAAGACTGTAAGACTTTCTGAATCTTCAGGTAACTTGCATACTATTCTAATCATAAGCAATCATGCTCCCTCTTAAGCTAAACAATACAACTTCAGAATCAGGTGTTACTTCTTATTGGTACCACTGTCCACTAAGCAAAGACAGAAATACAGAAGTAATCCTGACCCCTGCCTTTCCCTCATATATTCCCCCTCCCCACTTTTCCCTCATTCCCACATATTACTAGGTTTAATCAGTTCTGCTGCCTAGAGATCTGTTAAAGTCCTTCATTTTAATCATATTCCTTTGCCCTGATTCAGATCCTTGTCATCACTAGCCTAGGCTGCCCTCTATCTATTTCTGACCCTCCCATCTGAACTGTTGCCCTTCATATTCATCCTCAACACTACTATCAATATTATTTCTAAATTGCAAATTTGACCATCAACTGTCTAAAGACTTCAACATCTTTCCATTGCACTAATGATAAAGTCCAACTTCTAAACATGTCATAAAGGTCTCCATTTTTTGGCCTTGCTCTGCCAATTTAACTAATGTCTTTTTTTAGTAATTAAAATCTACTATCCTTGTTGTTTTACGAGTGTTAGCAGTTGCTGTTCTCACTTTTGAAAATATTTCCCCCTTTCATTCACTTAGGAAACTCCTATTCATCCTTTAAAACCCAAATGCAGTGAAACCGATTTTCTCTCTCACTCAAATCACTTTCTCCTCAAAACTGTAATTTTACCTCTGTGTAGCTCAATTGTTTGTTATACTCTAATGACAACAGATTCTTAAATATACTCATCTTTGTATCTTAATATCCGATAATATGACTGACATTTAACAAACGCTAAACATACTTGACACTTGAATTGATTGAATTGAATTAAACTGAATCAATCACTCTCAAGAACACTAACGATTGTGAGGGTTTCCTGCATCAAGAGTACAAATCACGCTGAATTTTCATAATACTGCTAGTTTTGATTGAGGCACAGCAAACAAGTTAACAACAGATTTCCCCTGTGAAAAGAATAACTTCAGTAAAAGATAACAAATACACTCAGAAGTCCATAAAGGAGGCAGGGTAGTCTAGGGGATTCTGTTCTCATCCAAAGTCTTGCTGAGATTTGATTCAGAGGGGAAAGATTGATTTTTCTAGCTTAAGTTAAACGAGGCATGGAACAAATGTCAAAAGCAGGACATAGACTTAGATTCTTCACCGTCACACCAGTAAAGTTACCATCCTTCCATCTCCTTGAGAACAAACAAGAAAGCCTGCTGTGGACGGTGAACAAAACAACAACTGTGAATTTACACAGCTCCTTAAACTTCTAAGCTGTGTACTGAGAGTGAATTAGAGGTCTCCTCCAGATAGCATTGCAAATGAGCATTATTTTATTTTCACCAAGCCTTTCAGGTGATACATGCGACAAAATCAGCAAAGTCAGTACTCACTGTGGCAGACAAAGTAACTATTATGTATCTGTCCTAAAAGTTCCTGTGATGTTCTGGCTAGTTTTGCTTAAGTACTATTTATAATATTTATGAGAAAGGAGGACAAAAATGAACCTGATGCTTTTGTGGAGAAGGAATTCCCTGGCTGAGCAGAAAAGCCTGCCAAAGTTTTGGTGTTTCTTGTTTGTTTGAAACAAGACTGAAGGACCATATAATGCAAGATGAAGCCATTAACAGTTAAAAGGGAGAGGACACACTAAAGAGACTCAGCCAGGGCCCTGGTAAATTATCAAACATTGTGGGCTTTCTTAGTGAGAGTCTAGGATTTGAGAAATTCATGAGGAGAAAAGGCGGAGGTCCCTGGGCACCTGAAAATGAGAATTGCTGCATTGAACTAGGCTGACTTTGGCATGGCATTTTGAAGAAGGCAGTCATATGGAATGTAACGAATAAATAGAGCATATCAGAGCCTGAAAACCTGAGAATAGGCTCCTGTGGGTGAAACGAGGTGAAGCACGGTGCTTGGTACACTATAAACCCTCAGTAACATTGGCTGGTTTTGAATGAAATGAAACCTAACCTGAATCCAGTCCCTACTCGGTAACAGCGGGGAAGATAATGGGTGCCTAGGCAACGTCTAGCAAGTTCTGGGCTAGGGGCGGCTCCCAACTGTTGCGTCACCAGGGGCCACAGAACTGAGTTGGGAAGGGAGAAGGGAGGAATCTGTGCAGAGGGTCATCCGACTGAGTCGGAACCGGACACTCTGGCAGGAAGTAGAAAGCGAAGAAAACGAAACGACCATTGGTGAATTTCAACACCACGTCGTGAATTTCAGATAATTTTCCACTTGTTTATTAAGGTGGAAAACTCGGATTCCAACGATGAAGGAGATGGAGTTTCGGCCCAACACATAAGTCAAACGGACCGATTGGTTCGGGAAGAAGATTTCTCCAGGTTCGTAAATAATCTGAGTGAAGAAGATTACGAACTCATGAGAGACAACAATCTTCTAGGCGTTCCAGGTGAAAGTACGGTAGAAGAGTTGCTGAGAAGACTTCAGCTAATTAAAGGAAACTTACCACAAGACTCAGATGAAAATACAGGTATATTTTGCTTTTGGAGGGAATCGGATGGGATGAATAAGGAACTTCATAATAGGAAATAGTAACTTCATAATAGTAAATAGTAAATTATACAGAAGTGACTTACATTAATTTGGTAAGTAACTTCTCATAAAAAGAACTGGCATATACTTGATTTTTGGTGAGAATGTCAAGGTATGTTTGTTTGTTTTCCTGATTCACATTTGGGTTGTTTTAATTGGGAAACAGTGCAAAGTAGCCTATTTGTATTTTTCTTGGTTTTCTACCTCAACTGAAAGTCCCTCCTACTTCCTGAATTATTTTTTCTACATAGACATGTAAAAAAAGCAAACAGAAATATTCTCCACTGGGGACAATGGTGCTCTCTTCAACACCTGGGGACATTTGACAATGGCTAGAGATATTTTTGGTTGTCACAGGGGAGGCATGGGTGTTACTAGCATCTAGTGGGCAGAGGCCAGGGATGCTGCCAAAGATCCCACAATGCACAGGATAGCTCCCCAAAACAAAGAATTGTCCAGCACCAAAATGTCAATAGTGCTAAGGCTGAGAAACTCTGCTCGGACCTCAGGTCTGGTGCCCTCCCTTCCAGTGTGAAGTAGAGGATTTTGCTGTCTAATGAAGAGGATACTATAATACTTTGGCTCTTGAATATGGTCTTATATGTACCATGCTAGGTTCAGTCTATTCATTTGATCTGACCTTCAATTTAATGTCAATTAAAAATCTTGGTAACATTAAGAAGTATTCAAAATGCAAACACTTTTAAACCTATAAAACTTGTTTATGTTTGGGCAATAACCTTATATTTTAAAACAGCTTATCTATTATCAAAAGCACATAAGTGAAGAGCCTAGAATTAGTCATGTTGGAGACTAATGAAAATTAGACAATAATGTAAACTGAACTAAACTACTAGCATTGTACCTTAACTGGTGTTTACCTTGTTTAATTGCATTAGTGTTTTGACAGTGGACTGAAAAAAAAGTCTCTTGACATTCCTCCCACAGTGGTACACAGGGCTGTGTATATGATGAAATACTGAAACATAGACTTCCTCCGGATTCCCTTTTTAAAAAATTCTCTAAGTTTATCTAGGATTAGCTCACTCTTTTTGGATGGAATCGAAACTTTTCTACCTTTACTTATAAATCTACACAGTGCAGTTTATAAAATATTAACTCTATAAATGTGAAATCAGTTGAAAACATCTGAGTATTTAAGTTCTCATTTTTTGTTTGTTTTTGAAACAAAGTTTAAGAGTGCTATTTTATGATGGTTCTAATTTTGGTGGTTTTTTTATGCACCCTCCCCATTTTTTTTGTTAACAGACAGAGGAGACTCTTCAGATGACGTGTCTAGTGGTGACTCTCTAATAGACTAGCTTAACTGTTCTGGACAAACTGAAAATATGACAAGTGGACAAAGAGAAAAACAATCCTGGAGAGAAGAGCCAAATTAATCCTAAAAGTGATCAGTTCATATTCAGTTTAGAAATAAATGCTAACCTTGATAATGGGAGTCCAAATCCAGAGAATGAATATGTAGTGTCTGCAAGACTTCCCAGAAGAGAAAACATGGAAGACAGCCAAAGGCAAGTGGAAAGTCAACAATCTGAATCAATATTTACAAGACCACCTATGTCTGAACAAGATACAACTGAAACATTAATGGAATTCCCACCTACCACAAGTCAGAGAAGAGCAAGAAGTAGGAGCCCAGAGTATCGGAGAACCAGAGCAAGAATTGAAAGTTGGTCGCCTCCACGTTCACTTAGGGAAATTGTACAAAGACTTAATCATAGTATACCCTCTCAGAATTTTGAGCAGCCTCTGCTAAGTGAGAATGCGAGATTTTCTAGAACTGAGCACCAAGAAATATTGACACAGCAAATGACTGGATTTGAGTTGCAAAATAGCGGTCTTGTTGAAACTTCTAGAACAAGGAAAGCCGTTCATGGAGAAAATTCTCCAGATACAACCAGCAGTGGTGAATCTTGGGGAATGAGGGAAATATATCCAACCATACCCTTCAATCTTGAAGTAGGACAAGTTCATTCTGGAGCATATTCTCAGAGAGACAGCAGAGCTAGTAGAATTCAGTTAACATCTGAGACACCAAACAACACTGTCACTTCTGAAAGTGAACGAGGACTGAGGCATATGTATTCACATTCTGAGCAGGCAGGTGTGAGAGCTTATGTCAATACCATTAGAAATCCTATTTGCAGAATGTTAAATACTAGCTTAAATGATACAACATCTGTTCCAATTCAGAGCATGTTAAGGCAGACAATGACAGAATTTAGTAACTCAAATAACCTTATGGACAGTGACAGTAATTTAGAGCATAGTGTCTCACCTCCAAGTCAAAATATGGAATGGCTAGAATCACCTAACGGTAGTAGTAGTGGTACATTTGGTTCTGATTCAAATGCTAG
Organism: Mesoplodon mirus; assembly: GCF_964341445.2. Classification (NCBI taxonomy): domain Eukaryota; kingdom Metazoa; phylum Chordata; class Mammalia; order Artiodactyla; family Ziphiidae; genus Mesoplodon; species Mesoplodon mirus. Next base: position 199,956,315 of record NC_138976.1, on the reverse strand, counting down.
CTATGATACCCATTCAAGTTCCACACTGAGTTGGCATTCAAGCTCCTATTGTACGTCTAGTTCCAGTTCTAGTCCTATTTCTGGTTCCAGCTCAAGTGATGAAAATTCAGGAATTAGATCACGGATGTTTGAAGGCATTGAAGAAACAAACTTATCATTAGAGACCAGCCAAGGGGGTATACAAATTAGCCTAATAATATATGATGAAAGTGACTCTGGGTCCTCCCATAATCTGCAAACTACAGGACTCACCAAAGCACAGATTGACAGCTTGGCTGTAAGATCTTTTGGTGAAAATGATGCACTAAAAGCCTGTAGCATTTGCCTTACAGAGTACACAGAAAACAGCAAGCTTCGCATACTACCTTGCTCCCATGAATATCACATTCACTGCATTGATCGCTGGCTGTCTGAGAACTCTACATGTCCGATTTGTCGTAGGCAAGTAGTAGATTCCAATGAGAGTGAAAATCCTGATTGAGATCTGAATTCTCAGCTATATAAAGTGTTACAGGGCTTCCCTGGTGGTGCAGGGCTTGAGAGTCGGCCTGCCGACGCAGGGGACTGACAATAAAAATTAATTTCACACCACAGCAGTTCACTGAATTTCAATAGAAACTTAGCATGTGCACTGGGTTGGGATGTTCCTGATTCCATGGGAGAAATGTCTTAATATGATATAACGAATCTAGATAGATCCTAGTAGTATTATCTCATCATGTAAATCCCAGACATCTCTTAGCCCTGTTCAATCCTGGTTGTGCATGCAAAGAAACAGAAACCCAACCAAATATCAATAATTAAGAAGCCATTTAAGACTACATTAGAGTCATTCACATAAAGAAGTCATGTTACATTCCTAGAATGCCATAAAAAGCTTTGAAACCCTTCTCTTCCTATCTCTCTCCACAGCAGTTTATCCCACCTCCCTAACACTACCTTAACGTTTCTCCTATTCCCCACTACCAATGTATCAGTCAGTTCTAGCTAAAAACTGATGGCACACTTTAAAAGAGTGATGGAATAGCATTTAATGAAGAGACTAAAGTGTGTAAAGAATGAAGGGAAACCAAGAGATGATGAAGTACCCTGAGGCTAGCAGCTGTGAGAAACCAGTATCATAACCACTAGGTTTGAAGGGGCATAGAGAGATAGCAGTTCCTGCAACCCAGAATGTCTTCGAGTTATAGGAGAAGCCCACCCAGCAAGAGATGTAACCTTAGAAAATGGCATCCACTGCCAACCTAAAGTTTGGAAGGGGGCAGATCATGGAAATAAATACCCTTGCCTTCTTTCCTCCTGACTTCTAATCACTTATCAGTAGTTCATATTAACCAAACCCAACCTGAAGACACAGACTGGTCCATGAAGCTGATAAAGATCAGCCTCCTGGAATCACGAAGCAGGGTTAAGAAGGATGGCGAGTAGATCCGGTAAGCAAATCAGAGACCATCTACCACAACCAGCATTCCCAACTCTCTTCAAACCCAGCCTGTGTATGCTTTCTTGCCTCTTCCGCTTCCGCTTGTTCTCTATTCCACTCTATGACTCAGCTCTTTAACAACCCTCTCTATTTTCCTTTCATTTACTCATATCTTGTATTTTTAAAAGTGATAAGATGACAAAGCCTTAGAACTTAATTACCTTTCTCTTAAACATGTCACACTTTGATTTGCTGTGATTGTAAACAACTAAGGATAAAGGGCAGTTATAGGTATGTCTTTAATTTTTGCTTCTTCAATATATTCAAGCTTCAATTTCTTTCTATATATGTTTAGTTCATATAATTAATTTTTAAAACAGATTCTGATTTCTTATAAAGTGTTTTATGGTTTATATATGACTCTGAATCCTTGGGTGAATGACCCAAAGTAGCCAATTGCTGCTTGGAGCCTCACAAGCTGCAATATGAAAGCCTTAAAGGTAAAACTTGGCTTCAAGAAACATGTCTACATAGTTCAATTCTAATTGTCCCCAGTAAAACCATCACCCAAAACCCCGAGTATTTGAAATCAAAATTTAGGTCATGCTTCCTCCCAACCTAAACATAGTGAAGGACTTTTCTCCTAATTCAGCCTGAAGACTATTTTTCGGGGGTTGTATTGGCCAGTCCAGAAAATTTTGCTTAAATTTTTCAATCCTGGTATAGGTGAGAGTACATTGTATTATAACCTAAAGCAATAATCAGAAATTTTGTGCAATGTGCAACCTATACAAATGTAGGCAGTGTTAAGTATACACCTTCTCTAAAAAGTTAAAGTCAGCAACATCACTGACCTTTCTTTTCTCTGTGAATTGCTGGCAGCCACAGTATTTGCACATAACTAAAAGGTATAAATGGGGAGTGGTGGTGATGTTTTTGAAAACATCTTTGAGGTAGCATATTTTTCACACAGAGGATATCTGCATGGCCAGAAATGAAGGCTTGGATCAAACCTCTGAAATTTACATTAACTTCTGAAAGTTGTTTGAATAGTCTGATTTTTAGGAAGTATTTTTGATGTCAGATATACTTCATTTAAAGTGAGTAGAATAATTATAACAGTACTTGGCTATCATACTATCCTAACAGATTAAAACCTTCCAAAGGATGATAATTGCTTAATTAATGCTTCAGTACATTCACATGCACCTTCTGTGGTCGACAGAATTCTAAGATGATGCCCAATGATCTTTGTAGGAGCCCCTCCCCTTGAGTATGAGACCTGTGAATGTGATGGAATATCATTCCCATTATTAGATTATGATATATAGCACAGTTGATTGGGAGATTATCCAGAGTGAGCCTGACCTAATCAGGTGAGCACTTAAAAGGCACAGAGAGGACTTCTAATCCAGATAAGATGGTTTATACTCCCCTCTCCCTGCTCCCCCTTTATACGCACAACTATATATCCTGGAAATAATATGAGACAACCAAAGGAGATCTCTGAAAGGTCTAGAGAAGGTGAATTGCCTAGGGACCCTCAGAATGGATGAACAGCCTCATGGCAGGGCACCTTATGACCCTCTACCAACAAAAAAATGTGATCCAGGCCCAGCATTTCCTAACTCCCAACTTAGTAACAGGAAGTGGCTCAAAGAGGCTCTTCCTCCATCACATCAAATGGGAATCCCCCAAACACCAGGCGAGCCTTGCAGAACCTTCAAGGACGAACAATTGGAAGCCCTGATGACACTAAGTGAACAGGGAAAGTGCTTTCCTTCCCCACTGGGCCTAAGATCCCCCTTCACCACCCAGACACATCAGTGGCTAAGGGTCCCAGCAAAAGTGCTCCTACCACAAAAAGCTCCCACCTGGACAATGCTCTCCTCAGATGGGCCTGAGACTCCTCTCCCCTCCCCAGAAACATCAGGCAACTTGCTGGTACTGGCAACGGAGATACCTCCACAGAAAGCTCTCAACCTGGTAAGCACTCTCCACTCCTTACAGTCCAGGGAGACCCTGTCACAAGTGCCTGGCCCAGGAAGGACTCTTCATCACGTGTTCCAGAGATTCCCTTCCCTCACCAGAAGCACCAAGTGCCGTATCCTGGGGAAGCTACTTCAGACCCCATAAGCAGCATGAGAAGGGACCAGAGGTAACCCCACCTGCACAAGAGAAACAGACAATAAGAGTACCACAAAGGGTCAGAAAATTAGGTTATCATGGAACCACCATCCATAAAAGTACAGGAAATGTGTGCCAAACCTATAAAGAGTGAATGCCTGCTAAAAATTAAAAAAAACAAAACACTTTAAATAGGGACCAAAGTATCCTAACATAATAGCCAAAATGTCCAAAAGACAATAAAATATCACTACTTATACCAAGAACCAGATACATGACAGCTTGAATAAGATGTGACAGATGATGCCAACAGAGATGAATTAGATGTTAGAATTATCTGACAAGGGTTTAAAAATGCTGATTTCAGACCTTTAAGACCTTGAACACAGAACCGAGTCACTCCATGCCAGTATCCCAACCTGTAGAACTGTGAGCTAATAAAGGGATGCTGTTTTAAGCCATTACATTTGTACTAATTTCTTATGCAGCAACAGACAACTAATACAACTTCTCATCTAGGATCCATCCTGTACCTAGAAAATGATTATAATGAGTCCTAGACAAGTAAATGGCTTAATGTCTTGGTTCTAGGCCCACTATAACATTATATTCTACCATTTTTCCCAAAAATGGAATCCCTAATTCCTGCTACTGAAGCTGCTAGAAGACAGTATCCTTCCTGTTTGAACAACCACTAATATCTTATCGCTCTAACTTTACTTCACATCACCCTATCTCTTTCTACCAGTGTATGCTGCTTATATCATAAACCCAATTTAACACTCTGACTTTGAAACTATAGAGCCACTTATTTTTCTCTCAAAGCGATTGCTGAGTATTATATTGCTCTTCCAAATCATATTCCTCTATGTCTGCCCTGACAAATCAGAAATGGAGAAGATTTGTACCTGAATCTTCTGAGCTCAACCTGATACGTCTTTTACATTACAGTATATCAGTTTAAATACACAGCATCACTGTGGTTGTGAGCATAAATATTTCCATCTTAAGAATTTTCTCTGTATTTTCTTGGTAGTTTTTAAAACATTTGTTTATTTTGGCCTAATTCCAAAAAAAACCCTTGTCTGAATAACAAATTCTTTTTGAAAGTAGTTATAGCCTGTGGATAAGTTTTTGATAGCAATATAAAGTCTATCTTTTTTGGCTAACCATGAAAATAAGTTGTGCTCTCAATATTCCATGAAGAATTAAGTAGAAAGATTCTTTTGTAAATGCAAACAAGCCTGAGCATCGAACAACATGAACATCAAAACACTGCATGTACTGGAAAGTTCACAAAGAAATGTGACGTTTCTGTTAAGTAATATTACTTGTTATCCATATGCAATACTTTGAGATCTTCAGTATCTTCTTTACTACGATTAACCAAACATTTCGTGTCTTTTCATTATTTGAGAGGTGAATGTTTACTCCCTTCAATGAGAAGTTTCCTGGTATGAGAATTTCTAATGGAAATCTGAACTGCATTTCTTTTCTGTGACTTCTTTTAAGATTTGAAAATTCGTTACCATCTTAACTCAGTCTTTTTCACTATGAAATAAGAGGCTCTCCTTTGTGTGATATTCAAAACTCTCCATTGTTAATCATCAAGCCAGCATCTTTAACATCACTGCAAAAATGTGGAGATTTGGAAAAGCATGTTGGGGAAAATCCTTTTTCTCTCATCCACCATTCGTAGAGGACAGACACTAATTATAAGCCAACTCTGGGCTCTGGGTTCTCCATTCTCACATCACTAGTCACAACACAGTTATCTACCACCCCTGGCCTTGTCATCTTCTATTCTGGAAGTGTATTTTTTTTTCTTTAGTAGCACTTGTGACTATCTAAAACATTTTTTATTTATCTTGTGCTTGTTTTCTTCCCCATTCCTATCCCAAAATAGAAGCTCCAAAAGACCTTTCTTTTTTTTTAAATTACTACTACATTTCTAAAAACTAGAAGAGTTACTGGCATACACACACACACACACACACACACTGCTTCAGAATTTTTGGCCACTGTGAGCATCCCAGACTTATTTTTCACCCTTTATTCTCCAAAGAACACCTATTTTAATACTGTTACCTACCATCCTGGATTTGATGTATTTCAACCTAGATCTCTCTCACTTACTTAACATATTTGTATAGGGTTTCTTGCCTATTAAGTTATAATATCTGCCAACCCTTTTCTAAATCACTATTTCAGGCATTCAACGCTGACCAAGAATGTGCCATGCCCAATGCTGGGTGCTAGGGTTATAGTTACGAAGTACAGCACTTATCATGAAGAAATGTATTACATTTTAAAGAAGGCAGATGAATAAACATACAGTAACACTCTAGTTCAGGGATGCCCTGACACAGATTCAGATACAGGATAAAATGGAATGATCTAGGAGGAGAAATCTACACTAATAATTCAAACCTCCTTAAAGTTGGGTTATATCTGAGTTGTATCTTACAGGACTAGTAGCAATTAGCCAATGAAATGAAGTCATTAATTTTATTCTAAGCAAAATAAACACTGCATGCAACAGTAAAGATGCATTGAAAATTTAGGGCTCAGTAAACAGTAAGTATGAATCATCATGCTCTGGGGTAGAAGAGGAAGAGATATAAGTACATTAGCAAGAAATGGAGAGATGAGGCCAAAGAGGCAACAAGTGGTATTGTGTATCAGGCTGAAGAGTTGAACTAGATCTTCTAAGCAATGCACAGTCAACACGATTTTTCTAATAGGAATAAAATTTTTCAATTTTTAGAATGTTCATACTAGCAGGGATATGAACAGATTGTCAAAATTTAGATTGTCCCACTTACGGAGTTATGGCATTAACTGGAAGAGAAAAGTATAAAGTCCTGATATAATGGTGAGACAGTTGAGATATGGATGCATATAGATTCAAGTAGTATTAAAGAAGCACAATAAAATTTGGTGGCAGCTTGGATAATTTAAAGATGACCTTAAGTTTCTGGTTTAGGTGACTGAGTAGATGGTGAGAAGTTCCACTGATATAAGAAATGCAATATAACTTGTTTGTCATAGTAGAGGAATAGATGACAATTCAGCTGGAATCTCTGAGATTTGAGATGTCAGAGTGATATTTTAGTGGCAATGTTCATCTCGCTATCACGGAATATCAAGTATGCTTCTAAAATCAGGATAAAGATGCCAGACTGAAGTCAAAGAAGTATGAGGTATTGCCTGTGAAAGTATGTTCCATGGTAGTAGTGGAGGGAGATGGATGGAATCCTTTGGAACAGGAGCAATTATAAAGAAGACAGACATAATGAAGCTAGCAAAGATAATCAAGACAGAAAAATGAGAGGTGTAAAGATAATCATAAACACAGAGCTCATGGTCTTCATTCGTAAATATGAAGAGAAAACAAAATATCTCTAGATGTTAAGAAGAATGTAAACTCCTAGGAAAGCAAGGGTTTTGTAATTTTCACTACAATAGTCATAGCACCCAAAAAATACTGCCTTGCCCAAAGTCGATGTTCCATAAATATTTGTTGAGATATTGGAGATAGGCATGACATAAGAGAGAATAAGATAAATATTAAAAATAGCAAAATAAGTCCTGGGAGAAATAGAAATAATTCATGGACTTGGAAAGAACCTGAAAGGCTTAGTTTTACCATGAACAGATGGAGACCTGCCACTATTCTAAACACATACAAATGTTGAAAGAATAAGTCTTTGGCAGGAACTGTAACAAACACACTGACCATTATAGATCACCTGGAAACAGTCTTTACATATCTTTTTTAAAAGGCTCCTTTTTAAAAGAAAGAATTGATAAGAGGGTGGTTACATGATTTTCTGTCAGGCTTTTTGTTTGGAGAAAAAGGTGTAGGTGAGGTAACTCTGCCCCTCATAGAAATTCAATCTATGTCTCCCTCTTGCCATCCTGAGTTACTCAGGAGTTCTGCTGGGCACATATATATCTCAGAAGCTGAAGCCCCCTCCTTGCATATTTTAGTAGTGGGCTTCCCTTTCTTTCAGATTTCACCATTATTATGATAGGTTCTTGAAAGGCAAAGATAATGGCTATGTATGCTTACATTCAAAAACATCTTGAAGCAGAGCCGATTTTCATTTGTATTTTGAAATCCAATATAAAGGAATTTAAAAATTCAGCAAGAGGGAAAGGGTTTCAGAGTATTTGGACTTGAAAGAGTATATACCCATAACTTCATTTTTGCAAGAAAATTAACTTCTTGAAATCTTATGCAATTGCTGCCAAGGTCATTGTATTAATTTTAAGTTGTAATTTTAGAGAACACTTACAAATTAGTTTAAAGTCTAGAAAGGAATTTATTGACTCACAGTACAAGAAAGTTTGAAAGTGCTGATACTTTCAGACACAGGTAAGTGTGGGGGCCCAAAGGATATAAATAGAAAATGTTTCTCTGACTTGGATATTCTTCCCTCTGCAGTTTGTTTTGTTTGTTTTGTTTTGTATTATTTTGGGGAAACCTTTCTCCAAGGGCTGGCAAGAAAAATGACCAAACGCAACTCTATTTTTGTATATTACCAATTTACTGAACCCAGGCAAAGAGACAGCCTTTATACAAAAGACTGACTCAGCTTGGGATTTCTGTTAAAACCTCAAGTTCAGGGAATTCTAACTGGCCAGGTCTTGGTCACATGCCCAGCACGAGAATATGGAGGTGGGATCTCCAAGCCAAACCAGATGGAAGTGTGGACAAATTCACCAAAAGTAGCAATGAAGGTCTTCTAAGGGTTCTCTTTTGTTTTTCACACTCTTCTGGAATCAATTCTGGTGGTATATATTTTACTAGGAAATAATCAATTTCATCCAGTTTTTAGATTTTTACAGCATATTTATGTTCCGTGCATCATCCTAAATTTAATATATTTCCCTTTGTGTTATTTTTCTTTCTGTTCCTATACTGTATACCTTGGCTTTCTCCCTTTTTCCTTGATCAGAATATCAAATGACATTCGATAAACTCTATATTAAGGTTTGGTTGGACAAGTAGAACCACTAGAAGGACTTTATTATAGAGATTAAACCTTACATGATAGTGGGGCTTTGTTAAGCAGTCTATGTAAATCCACTGCCCCTGCCTCTTGGTGCCAGTCCTGAAGACAGTAGGGCTGGTGGTCAGGAATGAGAGATGATCTAAAGTTAGGAGGTCAAGCATAAGCTGGAACCTTCAAAGATAAGCTATACTCCAACTAGAAAAATGAACTGAACACCATATTAAAAGGATTATACATCATGGCCAAGTGGGACTTATGTGTAAAATGGTTCAACACACAAAAATCAATCAATGTGATACACCACATTAACAGAATGAAGGACAGAAATACCACATGATCATCTCAATTGATGCAGAAAAAGGCAGAAAAAGTATGTTCATTGGAGTTCAAAACTCCATAGAAAGTTTAAATAACATATTTGATAAAACTGAATTTGAATTTTATAAGTTGAAAATAAGCCAGAAAAAATTATGAGGTTAAATGAAAATGTGAATGATAAAGGAATAAAGGATAAAACGGAAGACCCACATTCATCTAATAATATTTTTATAAGGTGAGATTAGAGTGAATTTAACAAGTATTTGAAGAAATAGTACTTCTCAGAGATTAAGTTAGAAATAAACCCTCAGATAAAAGAAGTGCATGGAGTCACCAGTAAAAGAAATGAAAACAAATATATGATTATATCCTGTATCGTATACCTCACCTCAGCCTGATCCTTCCTTTGTTCCACATTAAAAGAATGTGCAACACTGGCAGACTACTTATATATACAATCTGACAGTGTCTCACTGTGTTCATGATTCCAACAAATCTATCCTCCACCTCTCTCCTTACTCCAGCAGGTGAGAATATTCCTAAAGCAACCCTTTCAGTTCTCCCACAGGCTAAACCCGTGGATGAATTCTTTCTCCTTTCTTCACATTCCCTCCACATAATTTTGAGATCCAGTTTACAGAACTTCCAGAGGTCAAATCCCAGCTTGATCATGCATTCTCATATTGAATCGCCATCCTTCCCTGCTTCACTGCTTTTGCCCTGCAATCCGGTTCACTTGCATTGTACTCTCTAATTAAATAATAGCACATAAACTCTTGGCCTGAGGCTCTGCTTTCTGGGGAACCAAGGCTAAAAAACAGCTGGTAAACCACATCACATAATGGCAAAGAGGAAAGTCTACAAAGCAACTTGGAAGAAAGAAAGAATATCAAATAAAAAGAGCAATGAGACTAGTAGCAATCTTCTCATCAGTAACAATAGATGCCAGAAGATAAATGAAAGCACTATCCTTAAAGTACTAATGGAAAAATCACTCTTAGCCTAGAATAGAACATTTAACTAACCATATTAAAAAATGAAAGAGATGACATTTTGAGACAAAGACAGAAATTTCTACCTATAGATCTTCAATACTAAAACTTCCAAGGAATAGGTTTCTTACTGAAGGGAATTAAACTCACCATGAAGAAGTGGGATTAAAGAACAAACTGAGCAAAGAAAGTGATATACAGGTAGATAAATCCAAGAAGTTTAACTGTTAAGCACTGTGTAATTGTGTGACTAATTTGGGGGCCAAGTCAAATATAAAGTGCAATTCAATGGAATATTACTCAGCCATAAAAAGAAACGAAATTGAGTTATTTGTAGTGAGGTGGATGGACCTAGAGTCTGTCATACAGAGTGAAGTAAGTCAGAAAGAGAAAAACAAATACCGTATGCTAACACATATATATGGAATCTAAGAAAAAAAGAAAGGTCATGAAGAACCTAGTGGTAAGACGGGAATAAAGACACAGACCTACTAGAGCATGGACTTGAGGATATGGGGAGGGGGAAGGGTAAGCTGTGACAAAGTGAGAGAGTGGCATGGACATATATACACTACCAAACGTAACATAGATAGCTAGTGGGAAGTAGCCAAATAGCACAGGGAGATCAGCTAGGTGGTTTGTGACCACCTAGAGGGGTGGGATAGGGAGGGTGGGAGGGAGGGAGATGCAAGAGGGAAGAGATATGGGAACATATATATATGTATAACTGATTCACTTTGTTATAAAGCAGAAATTAACACACCATTGTAAAGCAATTATACTCCAATATAAATATTTAAAAAAAGAAATTAGAAACTAAAAATAATAATAATAATAAATAAGTACAATTAAAATAGAGATGATAATTACATGGAGATGATATAAAATACAATCAGAACCAATGCTTTGAAACTCATCAATTTTGTTTTCTGTAAGGGTTAGAGCTATTAAATATAAGACTGTGATCACTCAAGTAGGAATGTTCGACCTTTAATTACTAAAAATCTAGAATTAGAATAGATAAACTCCAAATCTGTTGAGGGGAAAAACATAACATTGAATGAAAAATGCAAGTTACAAAATGAAATATATTATTTATGCAAGTTCAAAATATAAAAGAGTAGAATAGGATTTCTAACTATAAACAAATCCTTGATTTACAAAAATATGGATGCTAGAGTATAGTCAAACTTTAGACAGTGTGTAACTAAGCAGCAAGGAAAATGCCATGGACTTTGAGAGCTCTCATGTGTATCACTAATATTTTATTCTAAAACAAGGTACCAATCAAATAGGGAAAAATCACATCTTGACTCTGAGTTTTGGATATACTAGTGATTCTGTGCTGTTTTATTAAGTTTGAATAGTTGTAAACAGTAAAAGTTAAAAAGAAACTGTAATGGATCAATGTCCTTTACTAAGTCCTGAGTCTTAGATCATGCTTTCTCCTCCTCCTTGGGCCAGTCCTTCTCTCTTCCTCCTTTTCCTTTTATCTCTAGTACATAACCTTTTATATGGAACATAGTAAGTACACATTAAACATGTGTTGACATGAATAATTCACATGAATGAGCTTTGCAAACTAAAGCCATTATCATAAACACAAACTCCTCACAAAATAGCACAATTGTCTTCCAAGAAGTGAACCACTATAATAAACTCTGTTATGTGCTACAGAGTACCTCAACATTAGTAAATGTGAAAATATGTACCATAATTAGAAAGCTATCTTAAAGAGCATTAAAAACAAAAGAAACAATTAACCAGCATCAGTATATTAGGTAAAAATTGCTTTGTTAGATGTCTTTCCAGAAAAGTGCTAGACTACAGAAAATTGTAGACTGAGGAATTTTCTAAATATGATTCTGACGTGAATCCTGTAGACCTATTTTTGCAAATAAAAGTTTCTGTAGAGAAAGTGACATCATATAACACTGGTGGAACCAAAGCTTTTATGACTAAAGTGCACAATTACTGGTGCACAATTATATATAACTTTGGTGGGAGACTATTAAATATCTAGCATGCGAAGGTAATCTATTAATCTAAGAGTATAATTTTTAAGAGAGGTGAGAGTAGAAGGCCAATTTTTATGATAGCATAAATGCTATCAGGATTGCACTTGCATTACTATTATAAAGTAGGACACTCGCTGGTACAGAAAAATAGGTTTCTCAAGTGTGGAAGGTGAAAGAAAGAATAATGGAAATTTTAGCTTTTTGAACATAAAAATGTGAAATATATGCTTTAGCAATGAAAATGAAACTACAAAATAATCGTTTTTATTAAAAATATTTTCTTTCCAGTTACTAGGTCTTGCTAGAATACTTTTAACCAGATCATTTAATTCCCATTTCAATCCATTCTATATACCCGATTTGGTTATGATTTCTAAAAGTAATATGTATTCCCCCCCACACCGCAATATTGCACACAATATGAAAAGAGAATATTAAGCTTACCGTGAGATTGAGTAAAACCTATCATTATGCAGTGTCCTCATAATGAGATTGCATAGTATAAAAAAAACAAACAGAATTGAAATAATGTATGAACATTCATATGTTATAGTTAGTTCTACTTGGGTGACACATTATACAATAATTCCGTGAAATGAATTGGAGAGAAATATCTCAAGACTTGAAAAAAAATCCAAATTCACAGACATTAATCTACTCTAGCATTAATTTTACTACTGTTCTTTAAAAATACTGTGAGCCTTTCTTGAAAATCTATTCTAAGTCAAACTCTCTGTCATAGTCAACTATGATTTTTGTACATTTATTCTATGGACTCAAGGAGAGAACTGAATGCTGATATCAGAATGTCCCTTGAGTCCACAGATAGATTCATTGACAATCATCTATGTACATAACAAAAAAAATGAGCTGATACTCACTACACACAACACTTTTGGTATTCATACTTAGAGTGTTTCCTTCAAATTGATGTTCCATAGATTTTTGGTATACAATTATTTATGGAAAAAAAGATGGAATATTAAAATCTATAACATCACATAAATACACATACAGTTGATAATGTCTATAAGCAGTTAAACCAAATTTTTAATTCATATTTTATTTTTTGCATTTTTGTGAGAAAAGTATCAAACTCAAAGAAATGTTGAAAGACCAGTATAATGAATAAATATACCAACTATTAATGTACCACAATGCCAGTTTTCTCTCTCTCTCTCACTCTCCAAACACAGACACACACACACACACACACACTCACACACACCTATGTCTCTTTTATCAAACAATCTGATATTAGCCTGAGGATATTATACTTCACCTCTAAATACTTCATTATGCCTGTAATGAGGATACAAACCCATATCACCACTACCACACTTATGAAAATTAACATTAATTCAATTCTATCATCCATTATACAAAAGTGGAGGAAAATTTGGGACCCCAAAATATGCCTCTTTGGCATAAGAATTATTTTAGACTGGTTATTTTTAAAAAAAGAGCAGACTCAGGAGAAATTCAGAAAACCAAGTAGAAGTTACCCTTTTGTAAAGGACATTTACAAGGGGAAATCTCCATTTGTAAGGGTGTCTCCCCCTCTATATCAGAACAGGAATGATGACTCTAAATCTCTAGAAACTCTTATCAGTAGAGAGGAAAATGACTTAAATCTGCATAACAAACATATCTTTATTTACTGTGCTTTGCCCGGTAACCTCCCATAACTTCCCCCCCCCACTAAACATCTTCTTTGTCTTTAGCTGGAGATGGTATCTCAGGTGGTGGCTTGGGCCATTTTGGGGAGATACTCAGTTTTCCTGGGTACATCCCATGTATATAGGAGGTATACCTGTTATTAAAATTCTGTTTGGAGACTTCTCTGGTGGCACAGTGGTTAAGAATCCACCTGCCAATGCAGGGCACATGGGTTCGAGCCCTGGTCCGGGAAGATGCCACATGCTGCGGGGCAACAAAGCCCATGCACCACAACTACTGAACCTGCGCTCTAGAGCCTGTGAGCCACAACTACTGAAGACCGCATGCCTAGAGCCCGTGCTCTGCCACAAGAGAAGCCACCGCAATGAGAACCCGTGCACTGCAACGAAGAGTATCCCCAACTCACCACAACTAGAGAAAGCCCACATGCAGCAACAAAGACCCAATGTGGCCAAAAATAAATAAAATAAAATAAATAAATTTATTTTAAAAATTCTCTTTTTATTCCTGTTACTCTGTATTTTATTATAGGAGGATTAAAGGGGAACACATTTTTCTACCCCAAAAGATGTCGCTTTGACATAAGGATTATTTTGAGCGAAAGATAATCAAAATACATCAGATTCAGGAAAAGCCCTTTAGCTCCCCCTCAACAGCTTAAATTTACATTGGAAAGGGAGCCTGTACCAGGAAAAAAGCTATTACCAGAGAGAACTTTTTACCTAAGAGACTTAATTGCGTAACAGGGCAAACTTTGTTTTCTAAACATCTCTTCCTTCCTGTGAGTGGCCTTCTTTCCCTTTGTACCCCCAGACCCCTACCCCTTTCCTTAGCTCAGAATGTTATATAAGCTTCAATTCACTGGCTGCCTTTTGGGGCTCTTATTTATATGGGACTCCCATACATATAAAATTAAATTTGTTTTTCTCCTGTTAATGTCTTAGGTCAATTTGATTATTAGACCAGCCAAAGAACCTAGAAGGGTAGTAGGAAAATGTTTCCACTCGAGTTGGCAACCATGAAGCGACCATCACTGGCTGGACACTGCTCACTCTGGCTGCTGCAGCTGAGAGAACCTGGGACCTCTGACAAAAGCCAAAAGAAGAAATCTCATGTCAGTCTCCCAGATCTCTGCCTGCAGGGTCTGATGGAAGTGAAGGTGGTGAGAGTCCTTTGCTTTTTCTAAATTTAGATTAGCAGGAGAAAATATTTGGGTGAATTCGTTCCTTAGGAACACCTACTCTGGTAAAAATTTGATATGAGTACTCTTGTTTTCTATTGATACTTTTCCTACTGTTTCTTTTCTTTGTTTATGTCTTTTGTGTCATTTGCCATAAGGATGAAAACCACAGTGTATAACAGAGGCAAAAGTCCTATAAGCTTGTCATTTGAGCCTGCCTCACAGACTGGTGAGTTCACAGTTCTCACCAGACAGGCACTGTGAGTTAATGTGCACATGAGGTAAAGGCTATGACGAATGGAATTTCAGAAGCAAGCCACAAAATTGGTAGGCACAGTCGAGCACTTAAAAGCTGTTAGAGCACTTGCAACCTAACTCCAAGACCCCCAGGTTAGGATAAGTTGGCCATGAATGGGTTAAATTGACTAGGTCACCACCAACCTCAAGAAAATTTCCATGTCATGAGGTACATGGTAAAATACCACAATCCCCAATCCAGTGGCACATGCCTCTTAGCTATCAGTTTGGCTCCAAGAGACCCAAGGCTTATCTGAAGCCATTCATGTGTACATGAAAAAAAAAAAAAGAGGTGCAGGAAATTTTCCTTTTGTGTTGTTCTATGCTTAAGAGCTTAGCTTTATGACCAGTGAGAATATCACGTCTAGTCTCCACCACCTGGAAAGTACCTATACTTATGCGCATTTCCAGTTGAAAAGACTTGGATTCCAACTGCGGTAGCCAGTTGATCAGAATCACAGGTAAAAATCTGGGCTTGCAACTGGCATCTCTTTGTCTGACTATGCCAGCTCTCAGGGGAGTCTGCCACAAGGGGCCTTTGTCATCTCAACCTTCATTGTCTCATTCTAGATATTGTTAGGGCTGCATGTTTGCAGTCTCCTTTGGGACATTTCTTGCATCCATGGTTAAGCCATAAAAAGTCTTATTGGTTTGATTTGATATTGAGATTAAGATAAGATCCTACCTGTCAATTGCCAGACAATGGGAGCTTCAAATTGGCTATATTTAAGTGTAATGGCTATTGTTAGGGACTCCCTTAATAAGACGAGAGAACAGAAATTAGACTCAGAACAAAAATAACATCTACACCTGACATAAATTCCCCTTTTTCATCCTCTTATACATTCCTTTACCCCCAACTCCCTGTCCCTGACCCTCCAGATCTTTTGGCTCTCTGGGCCTCTGGTCTAAACCCTACCTCTCATAATCCAAATCCATCACCTCAGTGAACTCCCTTAGGTCCCCAGATTCCTCCAACTTCCCCCAAAATCCATTAAACATCAAGTTGCCTGTTTTGACTTCCCTTTCTTTACAAGATTTACAGAGAGCACTCTGGCCTAACCTCTAGGCCTGGGGTATACAGATTAGGCATTAAAATACTAAAAGCAAGGAACTGAATTCAGAACAAGTACCAGAGACAGATGGTAGGGATCATTTTTCCATCCCTTATGACACATGCCACTTTCCAGGACTCTGTAAACAGGCTCTGCCAGCTTTAGGCCTTCCTATGCAATGCCTCTGTGGTTGTTTCCAGGACCCACATCACAAAAAGTTCATGTCCCCCAAACAGCAGCAGATCTTCTAAGTTATAAAGCCTTTTACCTCAACTTTCAGAACATCTTACCAAATTTAGAGAGGAATGGAAAGCTTAGTGGCCATTCACAACCACACTCACAGCAACCTAGATTGGCTGTTAAGGGATGTTCTTCCCACCCTTGATTATACTACAGCTATCAGACAAGCCAGGCAGTCACCTGAGGAACACCTCCCCGCTGCAGAGGAAACAGATGGCCAGAAGTTCTCCCAGGCCCTCCTACAAATGATCGGGAAATGGGTCACCTGGAGGCCAATGTTTAGGGGCTAGTAGAAGCAATAGTACAGGTTTCTCCCTAAGGTGAATTGGTCTGAGGTTGAATTTGGTACTCAGAAATGTCTTTCTTAAATGCTTTAGACAGACTTTTTGAAGGCATACTGCATTAAACCCTCAAGCTCTAGAAATCTTTTAATTTTCATCTTAGTTGGAAATCTCCCTGATATAAAGAAGCAAGTTTAGTTGGATGGGCACATCAGTCCCTTGATAGGCTGTTAACCAGGTCTTTGGGGAATTGGAAACAACAATCTTTGTCTTACAAACCTCTAAAAAACCAGAAATGTGGCTCTAGAAGCAAATCAAATTCCACCTATTTTACCAATCTCCAAACCTCCCCTATTCATCTCAAAATGCTTGTAGATATTGTTAAAAACCAGGACATTGGAGATAGAACTGTCTTGCACTTAAGAAAAAGAAAAATTTAAATAGTAATTACCCTGGACCTCTGAAAACAGGCAAATATGCCTGAAAAACTCCATCTTGGAGAAAACTTGGATACTTTCTCTGTGATGTAGATTTTCTACCTCCATCTCCTCTATTGACTCAACAGCAATTCCCTAAAATGCAAATCTTAGGGAGATGTTCCTCATCCGAAAAACGGGGAGGGATGGTAATT
Organism: Mesoplodon mirus; assembly: GCF_964341445.2. Lineage (NCBI taxonomy): Eukaryota > Metazoa > Chordata > Mammalia > Artiodactyla > Ziphiidae > Mesoplodon > Mesoplodon mirus. The sequence continues at coordinate 199,939,052 of NC_138976.1, read as the reverse complement.
AGAAATTGGGCAAATAAAAAAATCTTAAATGTCCTCTCCACAAATATTAATAAAAAGCTTTAGCCATCTGAGCAGGTGAACATCACTTATTCCAACTGCCAAAACAAAATTTGGATCCACCTGTTCATTTATAAACTCGTGAGCTTTATATTACTGTACCTTAATCATAGCTAAAATTTTAAAACTATAGTTATAAGGCCTGTTTGCATCTGTCTGTATGTTTATGTGTGTCTATATATGTACGTGTGTCTATATATGTACATTGTATATGTGTGGTATTTTTCTACCTTAGGATGGTATTGCCAAAATTAATTTGTAAAAGAGCTCTATTTAGTTGGGTTGAAGGTCAAGTACTTGAAAAAATTGGGTCTTCTAAAACTCTCAGAAATATAGAAACTAACCCAAGTGTTAATCTGGGATAATCTTCAGTAAATAAAACCTAGTTTAAGTTTGTTATTTTAATTAAAATGTGTGTTGGTTTAATTAAAATAATGAATGTAAACAAATTTTATTCTACCTGAGTTTACTAGAACTGCTCCTATAGAACACCTACTGATCACTGGCAGAAGACTTCAGACCTCCCGAAAGGCAAGAAACTCCCCACGTACCTGGGTAGGGCAAAAGAAAAAACAGAGACAAAAGAATAGGGACGGGACCTGCACCAGTGGGAGGGAGCCACAAAGGAGGAAAGGGTTCAACACACTAGGAAGCCCCTTCGAGGGCAGAGACTCCGGCAGGCGGAGGGGGAAAGCTTCGGAGCCACGGAGGAGAGCGCAGCAACAGGGGTGCAGAGGGCAAAGCGGAGAGATTCCCGCACAGAGGACCGGTGCCGACCAGCACTCACCAGCCCGAGAGGCTTGTCTGCTCACCCGCTGGGGCAGGCGGGGGCTGGGAGCTGAGGCTCGGGCTTCAGTCGGATCCCAGGGAGATGACAGGGGTTGGCGGTCTGAACACAGCCTGAAGGGGTTAGTGCACCACGGCTAGCCGGGAGGGAGTCTGGGAAAAAGTCTGGACCTGCGGAAGAGGCAAGAGACTTTTTCTTCCCTCTTTGTTTCCTGGTGCGTGAGGAGAGGGGATTAAGAGCGCTCCTTAAAGGAGCTTCAGAGACGGGCGCGAGCCGCGGCTAAGAGCGCGGACCACAGAGACGGGCATGAGACACTAAGGCTGCGGCTGCAGCCACCAAGAAGCCTGTTTGAAAGCACAGCTCACTATCCACACCTCCCCTCCCGGGAGCCTGTGCAGCCTGCCACTGCCAGGGTCCCGTGATCCAGGAACAACTTCCCCGGGAGAACACACGGCACGCCTCAGGCTGGTGCAACGTCACGCCGGCCTCTGCCATTGCAGGCTCGCCCTGCACTCCGTAGCGCTCCCTCCCACCAGCCTGAATGAGCCAGAGTCCCCGAAGCATCTGCTCCTTTAACCCCGTCCTGTCTGAGCGAGGAACAGATGTCCTCAGGTGACCTACACGCAGAGCCGGGGCCAAATCCAAAGCTGAACCCCGGGAACTGTGCGAACAAAGAAGACAAAGGGAAATCTCTCCCAGCAGCCTCAGGAGAAGTGGATTAAATCTCCACAATCAACTTGATGTACCCTGCAACTGTGGAATACCTGAATAGACAACAAATCACCCCAAAATTGAGGCGGTTGACTTTGGGAGCAAGATATATTATTTTTTCCCCTTTTCCTCTTTTTCTGAGTGTGTATGTATGCTTCTGTGTGAGATTTTGTCTGTTAAGCTTTGCTTTCACCATTTGTCCTAGGGTTCTGTCCATCCATTTTTGTTCTTTACTTTAAAAGGAAAATTGATTCCTTGATAATTATTTTTTATTGTAATAACTTTATTTCATTTTATATTACTTTATTTTATTTTATTTTATCCTCTTCCTTCCTTCCTTCCTTCCTTCCTTCCTCTCTCTTTCTTTCTTTCTTTTTTCATTCACTTTTTCTCCCTTTTATTCTGAGCCGTGTGGATGAAAGGCTCTTGGTGCTCCAGCCAGGCGAAAGTGCTGTGCCTCTAAGGTAGGAGAGCCAAATTCAGGACACTGTTCCACAAGAGACCTCCCAGCTCCATGTAATATCAAATGGCGAAAATCTCCCAGAGATCTCCATCTCAACACCAAGACCCAGCTCCATTCAACGACCAGCAAGCTACAGTGCTGGACACCCAATGCCGGGGTCAACAATATGATGACAGTTGACAACTAATCTTTTGGTGGTGAGCACACTATAGTTTATATAAATGTCAAAATATAATATTATACACATGAACCTTATGTGTTATAAACCCATGAAAATATAAATAAATAAACATTTAATAAATAAATTTACTTTCATTAACTTATGAAACAGCAACATACTTTGCCCAATTTACTTAGCTTCAGAATTTTCATTTGTACAGTTTGAACCAGAAGAAGTACCTTTATTGGTTTATTTTTTTCTAAAATTCTAAGACTAAATTGTTATTACAATGTCTTCAAAATATTATTAATAGAATGCTTTCATAATTATCTCACATAAATATTTAGGTAAATAGCTATGTAATAGCTGAATTTTCTCAAACTGTTAAAATAATATTTCTAAAGGTATATTTCAGGTTAAGAAGGATTAAGCTGCAGAGATATAACGTTTAATGATATTTCTCAAGTGATAAGAACTTACTATCAGAAGCATGTAATATATTAGTACCCTCATTATGAAGTTCAGCTTCTCCAGCAGAAAATGCTCAGGGCATATGTGAGTGATGTTAATTTATTTTCTATGCCTATATTCCTATAGCATTTCTTATCATGATGTCATTGTGTAACTGCATTTAAAGTGGGCTCTTAGGGACTTCCCTGGTGGCGCAGTGGTTAAGAATCCATCTGTCAATGCGGGGGACACAGGTTCAAGCCCAGGTCCGGGAGGATCCCACATGCCGTGGAGCAACTAAGCCCATGCACCACAACTACTGAGCCCGTGTGCCACAACTAGTGATGCCCACGTGCCTAGAGCCCGTGCTCTGCAACAAGAGAAGGCACCGCAATGAGAAGCCCGTGCACCGCAACGAAGAGTAGCCCCCACTCCCCGCAGGTAGAGAAAGTCCGCGTGCAGCAACGAAGACCCAACACAGCCAAAAATAAATAAATTTAAAAAAAGATGATTCTTTAATCAATCAATCAATCAATCAATAAAGTGTGCTCTTAAGCATTTGCCAATTAAAGAAACTCAACCTAAAGACCCAAAGACCCCATCTGAGTTTGCTAAGTGATGCAGTGTTAATAAAACTGTGGCTCATTGGAATCTAGTGTGTTACAGGATTTTTTGCACACTTAGCCCTTCAACTGATTTGGTTTGGATTCTAGTCAAATTACTTGGTACCTTGGTTAAGTGGGCTTGTGAAAAATACCTGATGTATACAACCACTTCCTATGGAGCTAATAGCTATGTGTTTGCTAAGTATTTTGTGAGAAGAAAAGATCAGAGAGCAAAGAAAACTGGATTTCCTTCAAAGCACTGAACTGTAACATGTATGTAAAGACTGGTTAATTACTGGGCAGAAACAGGCCTGCAAGTAAAAGCCAACTATATGCAGCTCCCTTCTTTTGCTGAAAATCTGTCCTAGTTTCATGTTAAATTATATATTAAAAGAATACTACATTGTTCTATAATGATGTTTTTATAATATAGAGGGTATGTTTCTGACCAAAGACTCTACATCCACGATATATGATAAAAGCAGAGGTATAATGATAAAATATCATACTCAACTCATTTAAGTAGTAAAGTATATTCTAAACCTCATAATGGACAAATATAGTCACTGTGAGGTGGTTCTATAAGTCTCTAATATATTTTAAAAAGGTATATATCATGTTCAAACGAATTTCTACTATATCTTAAATTATGACTATATAAAATGAACACATTAACTTTAATGACCACTTATTTACACTAATATAAGTCTGTTCCCCAACAAGAAAGATGTACATATGTATATGGGTGTTTGTATGAGTTAGGTAACTGGCATCTTTAAAAAAAACTGTTCAAGAAAGTTTGAAGTAATGAATTTTCATGTAACATGAGGAGGTAATCAAAATCATTCTCGCATATTTCTTTAATTCTAAGGTACCTTATGTTGTATATGTCCTTAAGTTAGGGAAAATTTTTTTGGAAATAAAAAGCAAGTACACCAAATGCGCACATTAGAAGGAAAATTCTGGTTTTATAAATTTTATAATGAAAAAAGAAAATGGAATACATATTTTTATTTACCTTAGAATTAAATTTGAATTTAAGCTTAATTTCTACAGTAACCTTTAGAAATTTTTATTATGCAGTCTTTCTTGATGATAATTTGTAATTTGCTATGATTGATTTAGAATTTCCAAATTTCCATCCATGTTTGGAATTCAAAATTTTGGCTAAAACCATCAATTATTTGAAATCCTCTCTCAATCTAGACTGTGCCTGAGGCCAGTACCTGAGCTGATCTTCTAGAGAGCTTCATGGAGATTATAATAAGGGGAGCCCTTGTTAAGTAATTTATAATTGATTAACATCATCATGAATTGCTCCCAACTTTATTCATGATTCTGAACACTTGAGATAATTGAAATACCAAAAGAATGAGTATAAAGCTATTAGGACAAGTGGATACTTGAACCTACTCAGAGTCTCTTTGAGGCAGAGGCTCATTTTGTGCATAAGTGTAAAGAAATATATTTTTGGAAAAATAATTCTAGTTCCAGTTAGAAGATGGTGAACTCAGAGATTTCATTTATCACTGCTCAAAGTGTTTAGAGCCATTGAAAACATTTCCCCCTAGACATTGACATGATGGACTTATTTAAATCAGCAATTACAAAAGTTGACCAAGTGCCAGGCATCAGTGAGTAGATTATTGGGCAAAAATCCGTTTTTTCCCCTTGTACAAATCATGGATGCATCCTGTTCAAGGACAGACTTAAACAGGCAAGGGAAAGTTTATTGAAAACTATTGCAGTTGGAGAGAGAGATTGGACTAAACTCTGCTGAAACAAAAGGTGGGACAGTTTATCAATTCTGGAGTGAGCTAGTGGACTGGTACTGGAGGATATTAGGAGGAGACTGGTTAATGTGATTAGGCCATCTGTGTTTGCTAATCAGCACTTATTGAAGTTAGACTCTTTCCCTCCCACAGAGAATGTGGTGCTATCTTTCTTGATGATTACATTTCGAAAAATGGCTCCCATGTCCGTGAGAAAGACATTCCTGGGTTGTAAATCTGGCAAGATGACTAGAAGAAGATTTACGTGTCAAAGGGGTGAAACAAGAATTTGCATGTTTTTTTTAGAGTAAATCTTCTAAATAAGGGGAGGTCAAGGGCTTATAAGTCAGGAAGAAACCTGTCTAAAGTTTTATTAAGCTGAAAGGAATGTTAAGGCTGTCTTGGTCAATCTAAACCTTGAACACAGGTACAGATGTTTGCCAACTCTAGAGAAAAGCCTACAAGTATGGCAAGCTCTTTATCTTTAATCTCCCATCCTCCCTAATCTGATTTAGATATTTCACTTGTGTTGTCACAGGCTTACCAATATCATAGAATTTATCAGGTCAAATTGCAATTTTTTGTCTGTTTACTACTCTTGACACTAGACTGTAAGGTACCTGAAAACAGGGATCCTGTTTACATTTCTAACCATAGGACCTACTGTAATTCCCCTTACCTCAATTAATGCCTGTTAAAATAAATTGAATTCTAAAAAATTAACAGAAAAGTAGCTGAGATAGGAAATAAGAATGTGGGAATTACAAAAAAATTAAGAGACTTTAGTTTAGTAAAATGAAGATGGTAAGGGAATATGATCAGAAGCCATATATTCCTAGAAGGTATGAAATTTTCTAGTAAATCCTAGAAAACTAGAAGTTGGCCATACCCAGTGGAGATAGGAAAGAGGGCTCACATTTAATGTACACTATATGGTAGACACTATGTTAGCATATCAAATTTAATCGTTTCTCTGTGAAGAAAGCACTGCAAACCCTATTTTATAAGTAAGAAAACTGATACCTGGAGTGGCCATATACCACCTACAGAACAGTGAACCAAGATTGAAACACTCACTTTTATGGCCCCAAGTCATAAAGCTATTAAACTTGGCTGCCTTAAACATAAATTATAATAGTTTAAGTTTAGGAGAGAAAAATGATCAATACTTTTAACTTTGCATATGAGATGATATCCCTAAGAAGGGATCACCCTCAAAATATAAATAGAATCAATAAGTATCAGATGTATCTTTAAATACTAGAGACAAGCAAGGGTGTAAAGAAAACTGGTGATGTTTGGGGTACCTTCCAAAACTTTTGAACGTGGTGTCCCCACAAGGAGACTCTGTCTCTTGGTAGCACCATCAGCTCTGCTTCTGGATTGGATGGATATTGAGATGACATTAGAAGTGCTCTTCTCTTAGAGTTAGGACATTCTCTGATTCTTTAGTAATGAAATACCTTTGATTCTTTGCTTTATCACCAAAAAAGATTGTTTAAAGGAACAACCTTTCTGTTTTTCCATATACACACTGGGAATGCTATTTAACAACTCTCACTACATGCTAGAGATATGATGGTAGTCCCCTTATATATCCCAGTATACCGTACAGAAAATATTAAGGCTACTGGCATCAGTCCCATATGGTTAAATAAGCTGTTTAAAGGAGGATATTCCTGAACTGGAGAGGGATGTCTGGGACAAGAGCAAGCAGGATGGAGAGGATTTAATCAACAATTTAGTTTTATCTGGAAGCCTGATAAAATTCAAATACCCATGTCTCGCTTACATGGGACTTGGGTTTCAACATAATATGGCTTGACAATTTTTCTTAAGAATTTGGGATGAGAAGGAAAAACATAATAATTTAATCTAGTCAATAAAAGGAATAATGATGTTCCTCTTATTTCTTTGAAATCCTTTGGTAAATTTCTTGACTTGTCATCTGACTGACTTTTACCCTTTTCTAGAAAAAAAGCATACCGGGAGGAAGTAAGACCTAGTGCTTTTTAGTGTACTCTTGGCATTCTTCCAACACTTCTGGAAAACATCATTCTATCACTTATATTCCTGTAAAACTGTAAGTTGAAATGAAGAACCCTCTTATCCAGCCTCTTACACAAAAGTATCATGATATTCTTTAAAAGACCCTATCCAAATAGACACATTTTAAATAATCATTAGTTCACCATCATGACCCAACAAGACTGCAAGGTTGCTTAGCAACAGAATCAGGCACTCTTAACAGGAACATGCATGGGAACAATGGTGAAAAGTGATGGAGATCTTACAAAGGCAAATTCTTTGAATTAAATCTTTGTGAAAAGATATCATAGGAAAAATGAGTTTTTTAACCTAAGAATTGTTTCCTGAGATTGATACATTATTTCATAGCTAAACATTAACCACTTTCCATAGAATAGATAGAACAATGGAACTTTTAGTCTTTACATAATGTAGGGCACTTACAAAACATTATTTATCAGTGTTAGCTTGAAAATGAATAATATTTCTGTGTCGTCTCATTATCTTTAAAACTGTATAGATATATAAAGAAAGGAAGTTACTTACAAAAATAAATACTGCAAATGTATTTGATTAACGATGTTTTATTTTTATGTCATACGTAATTAGACTATAAAAATCGTATTCTTTTAAATTTGAACAAGATATAAGTGTATATATATATATATATATATATATATATATATATATGTATACATACATACACACAAACATGCATTATCTATGTAATTCCCATTTCCAGTGGAAAAGAAAAGAAAAGAAATGAAAAAGCCTGCAAAGCATTGTCTCTTTGGGACTCCTAGATTGACTAATTTTTGGCTGAATGGGCTGATTTTATACTACAATACCTGTAAAGGCACTAACTTGCTTCTATTAGTAAATGGAAGAAAATCCAGTACATATAAGCTCTGTTGATGCAATATGTAAACACCCAGCAAGTTCAAAGAGTAAGCTCAACATCCTGGCAGAAGACCTCAACTTTGACCCTAGTCCCATCTCTGGAATGGACAATTCACTTAACCACCATAGACCTCATATTCCTCATCTCTAAAAGGAGGCCTCCAAGATTATTTTCAGCTCTAAAATTCCTAAAGTTCATGTCCATCAACTCTAAGTAGCATCATTCTTTTTTCTCACAGAAGAATTGTTTGTTTTAGTGCATTGGTTATTTGACTACTGTCTTTATGTAAATACTAGAAGTAGCAGGCTTGTTCGCCAATACATTCACGTATCAGGCAGAAAATTTTCAATACTGGGTTTTTGTTTGTTTCTTTCTTTCTTCATGGCTGATTGCATGTTGCAGAGGTGATTTTTAGTTTCTGGAAGTTAAAAACATGCAGGTGTAGATATAATATGCTGCAGCCATTTATATCACCAGCCATAATGTTTTAAAACAACTGGCTTTTTTGCATAGTCTTTTTAATCCCACTAGTTGATGCCAGGCCAGGTTTTTGATTATACAACTGAGGATGTAGCTCTATAGTCCTGACAGCTGAGTAGTAGAGAAGATGCAGTTTTCTTCCCACAAAAATACCACTTCTCCTACTAACAATTCTAAAGGGAGATAAAGCCTTTAACAGAGAACACATTAAAGGAGAGTCACAGTTATTTAAAACCAGAAACTTAAATAATGATGGAAGAAGCAAGTAGGTTTAGGAAGAGAGCAAGCTACAGAAATTGATAAAAGCTTTGCACTTTTAGTTGAAATTTTTTAAATTATAAACAAAAATGAAGAATTCTCTGCAATTTGTATTTTATCCAGTATTCAACTAAGTGGCCTATTAGTTTAGTTGGATGAAAAGTATCTTGCTGGCAAATGTGGAAACTAATACTGAAACAAAAAGATAAGGCCGAGACATATTTTTGTAGCAAAGGATTTCACCAGCTTTGTCAAGGTTGACACAAGAATCATATTATAGTTCTACTTAATATAAATGTTAGATTATGTAATACATAAATGTATATTCAGTAGAAATAGTCAATAAATTGTACATAATGTACAATGTACAATGTACAATGTTAGGTTCTTTTCAATGAATACTTTATAGTGTTTTTGCGATCTTTATAAAGAGCCTAGTTTTTAAATAAATACTATTTCAAATTTGGGGAATGAGAAGTTTAAAATAAGATGAGCCAGATTTCTACAATCCATTTTCTGATGCTCAAAGTGGGCAGACTACAAAATGGAGCATGGCTGACACCATGTGGTAATCTGTGTGTTCCTTGCACTGTTTGAATTATATTATACATCCGTAATATGCAGGGGCACAAATCACTCATAGGTTATACTTTTTAGGCAAACTTTTACACACAAATAACAACTAATTAGAATAGACCTTAGCAAAACCGTGATGTTTGCTTGTTTCATCAAGCTCCACTTTCTGAGTTTCCCCTGTGAGTCTATTTATTGCTCTGTCTTCTCTATTCCCTAATACCCTCTGCAGAACACTTATGCCCTCAAGTTCTCTTCCCTCTTGCACATCATCAAAACTTGCTTTTGGATCATTCAGGCTGAGGTAAAAATGACTACGATCTTAAAGCACAACCAGTATTTGAATTTTAATGGGAAAAAAAGATTTAAGCTAAAGGGATGAGATTCCGAGATAAAGGGATGAGAGTTGAGTGCCAACCATCAGTTAGTAGATAAGAAGACATTTTTAGGCAGCAAAACTTTTCTGCATCTCTAGTCATAATACTAATTCTGCAAGCTATATAGTTGGAGAGATGCAATCATATGAAAGGCTCAAGATATCAGAAAATAGAAACCAAAACTATTTCTTCTTAGTTCATAAATAGGGTGTAGGTTTACTAAAGAGGACATTAAAACTGCTCCCTGTTTCCTGAACCCAATGCAACCAGCAAGGGAAAGGAGTTGAATAATGTGGCATTTGAGTTGGTTAATGGCAGGGAGAATTCAGAGTGGAATTACAGATGTAAAATGGATATCAGGATGTTATTTGTGTGTATGTGTCCATTGTGTATGTGTATAGAAGCCACCTCTGTCATCTAGGAAAAGACATTTAAATCTTCCAGAGTTATAAATTCACTGAGAAGAAACGATAAACTTCAGAGTCATTTTGTTGCTCAATTGGGTCCTATTTGAGGGATGAATCAATAACAATGATTTCCTTGAATGGTCTCTCAAGGCTATTGTTTTTTTATGGCCCTGGTATACAAAGGGGTTGTTCTGAAAGGACACAAACAGGTAATTCTCTCTTTCAAGGATTTTGGTCGTAGGAGTTGAGCAAAAACTACAGTATGATAGAAAGCAGTTCGTTTTCTTTGTCTCATATACAGAGTTAAAATTAAAAAGTGAAAAGACCCTACGTTTTATCATTTTATATACAACACTTATCTACATAAGTGTTAAAACAAATTGATCTTACTACCCATTATGATTATTAAGGTACCAAAAAAAATTCACTTTGCAAACGATTCCTGAATATGGATACATTTTGTATTCAGAATCACATGGAAAAAGAAGCCTCTTAATTTACATGGGCCAGTGTCCCATAGTTATTGATCATTATTCATGGGAAATAAATTAATTTTCTAACATCCATCATTTGCTTTTTTTTTAACAAAAGAGGGATTTTATTGTTCAGCACAGGGAAATATAGCCATCATTTTATAATAATTAAATGTAGTATAATCTATAAAAATATTGAATCACTATGTTGTACACCTGAAACTAATATAATATCGTAAATCATCTATACATCAATAAAAAGAGGTATTTTAGTTTTCTTATCAGCTGTTCTGTTCTTTGTTAAGAAGTGAGGAAAAAAACACTTACTTATTCTAAGGAAGTCAGATCCTTGATTTGCCTGATGATTATGAATATGAAAAAAGTGTTCTCTACAGAACAGTAGCTCTTAATCAAAAAAAGGCTGGCTCTAACATATTCTACAAAGAAGAGTGTGCCAAGATATAGCAATCCTTTTTGATTTTTTGAAGTTTAAACAAATAGTGTACTCTGCATGAATTTTATCTTTCAACTAAATCATTCTACTGTGGAATTTATGATGCTATAGTACTAGTTTACGAAGAAAGTGTAGTAGGCTTCACATATCTCCATATCTTATATTGATGGCATTTAAATTCTAATACCAAACTGTTATTGTTTCATAAACTAGGAGAAAATTACGCTTATAACAAGCAGGAGAAGCTGGTAGAAACAATAGATTTTCCATTCTTTGCTTTCTATTGTTTGTAAGCCGAATTACCCTAGTTGACAAATTAATGACAACACATGATGAAATTTTCCTGACTGCTAATTAATGAGCTCTAATTTCACTAGCTTTGTTACTGCTAAGGCTTCCACTAATTCTACGTGTGAATGTCTTCTTACCCTACTCCTCCTACTTTCCCCTTTGAACTTCCTCATATGTAGAGAACCCATTTGATTGACTTAAGCGTCAGAAGATACTTATAATCAGAGGAAAAGCAAAAAAGAATGACTGTAATGCCAATTAGTATAACTATTAATTAGAAATTATGTTTTGAGGATTTTCAAACAGAATAGGAGTAGAAATGATAATAGTTTAGTTTTAGGAAGGCTGTAGTACAAAAATGGAACCCCAAATCACACCACAGAGAATTTTGCAGGAATTTACTATATCTGATATACACTCAATTTGTGCCCATGAATGGTGAGCAACTAGAAGTAAAGGAGAATCACATAGTTACATTTCTGGACAAATCAGGTTATCAGAATAATGTAATAATGGCAGTTTACCTCAATCACTTCTTAGGCTTTCTTATTTACTATGCTAAATGTTAAATGAGATTTCTGAGTAAAAGCATTACAATGACTTCAGCATTGTGGGACATGAAACACAGTGAGAACTCAGAGCAAGGAAGGAAATAAGTCAGGTAAGAAGGAAAAAGAATTGAAAGAGCTGAAAGATGTATTACATGGCTGTCAGTTGTTAGGAGAGTTTATTTGTGCTTTTTCTTAATCTTCATAACGCTCTTGTCAGAATGGTAGTAACATACCCATTTTTTTAGATGAGTGACCTTTAACTGTAGGTTGCACTTGATTGTCTGCCAGGTTTTCAAGTCTGTGATGGGGACAGTAATGTCAGAAATTTCAATCCCAGTCAAATCAAGACCTGGTAGAAACACCATTATGGAAGTGCATAATTTTGACCCAAATTTGACCACATTAAAACGTTGTTCTTTCTTCTCCAGGATGATAGTCTGTATTTCAAGAAGAATTCTAATTCTTGCCCCATAACAATTTCTCTGAGTTCTTTGTGCCAACTAAAGCCTTTGATTGATTTTCATATTAGCAAAGCCCTGGAATTCTATGCAAAATGCTATGAATAGTTAGCAAATAGCAAAAGGATGCAGAGCCGTTATCAGATTCTCAAAACTCAATCAGATTATCTAAGAGTTTACATTAAATGAGGTAATGAATGCCCTTTCTGGATCCAAACATTATAATATTTTTAATCCTTACCGTGGTCCCTGAAATGTCTATTATCTCTAATTATCAGTAAGGGAACTGAGGCGTCGTAAAGTCTAAGTAAGTGAGAGGTCTGGAATTCAAATCCAGGTCAGTTTCAGTCTTGAACACCACTAATTCTATAGCCTACACTGCATTCTATAGTCTCACTGTAGATAATCAATAAATGTTCATTTATTTCCTTTACCCGAGTTGGGGACAAAGAACATGGGTGTGTGAAAGAAAGTACAGATTAGTTTTAATGTAAATGATATAATAATAATGCTAGTCAGCAGTTACAGAATATTCATATTGTGCTAGGAGTTGAGCATTAAGTACTTAACAGGCATTCTTTTATTTAAAATCTCATATATATAATACCTACCTTAGGAAGTAGGTAATATAAATGTGCCAAGGTGATTGAAATAACGTGGTCACGTACAGTCAATGAAACTGGTAAAGAGTTTTCTGGGCTGATGGTTGAATTTTGGCCAAGACATTAAGGGGAGAAGGGATGAGCACTGGTGGGGAGACTGAAAACTTATTCATCATAGGGAGAAAGCACTGGTGGAAGCATTGTACTGCTTGCTTAAGAACTGTGACCCTCATAACCCAAAAACAGAGGTTTTGCTGAAAGCTGAAGGCAGATTTCTTGCAGTGTGAAAAAGAATTTACTGATATCTCTTCATGTTTGAACATGGCTGTTTTGCAGATTTGTTGAAATGACTCAAGTTCTCTTTCAGATCTGGACTAAATGTCTGTATCATAGCATTAGGGCCCATGAAGCAGCATCTGCAAGCCCATACTCACCTCCCCCCTTTTTAGTGTTTTGCACTCTGGAAAAGCAAACAACAGCAACAACAATATCTTATTTCCTTCTATCTATAGTTATTATTCATCTTGTCAAGAAACCCATTTGATATATTTATGCTAAAATATAAATGAGATTTTTCCAGTTTTATTGAGATTGAATTGATATATAATATTGTATCTGTCCAAGGTGTACAATGTGATGATTGATAAATATATAATATATATATATATAGTGTGAAATGCTACCACAATAAGTTTAGTTAACCTTAATTCACATAATTACAAATTTTATTTTTGTGATGAGAACTTTCAAGATCTACTCTCTTAGCAACTTTCAAGCATAAAATACGGTATTGTTAACTGTAGCGACCAAGCTGTACATGACATCACCATTACTCACTTATCTTATAACTAGAAGTTTTTATCTTTTGATCATCTTCACTCATTTTCCTCACCTCCAACCCCCAGCTCTGGCAACCATCATTCCATTCTTTCTATCATGAGTTCAGTAGTTTAGATTTCACATATGAGATCCTAAGGTATTTATCTTTCTCTGTCTGACATTTCATTTAGCATAATGCCCCCCAAATCCACCCATGTGGTCACAAATAGCCAGATTTCCTTCTTTATCATGGCTGAATAATAGTAGGTTGTATGCACCCCATTTTCTTCATCTATTCATCCACAAAAATCATTGAGGTTGTTTCCATGTCTTGGCTACTGTATGGGGTTGGCCACAAAGTTCATACAGTTAATGAATACACTGTTCAATAAAACTTGGTGAAAATGAAAAATGTGTCTTTTATTTTTACTTAAAATAAATCTTTGACAAAGCCAGCTAGGCATCCCTTTGAGTAATGACTTTTATCACATTGAAATATTTTAAAAATATGAACAATAATAGCTTAAATGACAAATGTTACTAATATTGACACAGTTGATCAAGGAGAATATGTTAGAATATGTTAAAATGCAGATGGACAGTGAAAGAACAAATATAACTTTTAACTAAATATTGTCTTGATATTTAGACCATTGGTTAAGAACATGATAACAGTTTTCATCCATTTCAAGAAAGCAGAATATTTGCAGATCACTTAACATTTACTAGGTATGTTCTCAGTCTGGAAGGATATATTTCATTTACATGTGTCATTTAATTTAACCACATCCCTCTCTAATAGATAGTGTTATCCCTATTTGCAGATAGGAAACAGGCTCAGAAAGATTAAGAACATTACCTAATTCTAGTAAGTTGTCAAACCTAAACTGATCTAATTCCAGGGCACAGCTCTTTCTGACACGTCAGTGTGGGTCTTTATCTCTTTGAGAATTGTTGAACATTAAAAGCCTTCTTCCAGGTAAATGCATAAAGAAACAACATGAGAATGATATAACAATACAAGTCTCACTAAATAATTGGTGTGTTTGGCCTTGCTTTTGCTGACAGATCTTTTGCAAAATTGCTTTTCTCTGAGATAGTGGACTTTAAATATTTTCTTTGAAGACTTTCCTAAACTATACCTATCAGAAAGCTACTTTGCTTTCAGCCTAAAGAAAAATGAAAGCTTACTTAACTACACTTAGGTGCCAGGGTCATACTATGAACTCTACACCTGCCAGGATTCACGCTAAGATAGGGTGGCTCCACAAACTGTCCATAGTACTGTGATTTCTTTCTGATATTTTGAAGTAGAAATAATTTAATAACTATTCACAAAAGAGAGAAACACTGTTTCTTGGTCCTCAATATCATACTGCTGTAGGCTAATTCTTTCTCTCTTTTTACCCCTTAGTATAGAGAGTGTGTTTTGGGGACCCTCCTTCACGATCTTCTCCATTCCAAGAGCATCTTACATAAATCCAGGACTTCTCAAGCAGCCAGTTTTGCCAGATGGTCTTAGGGTTGGTTGTACCCATATATGTATAATCCTGAACTTCTCAAGTAAGGTCCTTATAGAGCATCATGGCTAAGAGAATTGGTGCTGATACCAGACCTGAGTCCAAATACTGCCTATGCCCCTAACTAGCTGTGTAACCTTGGAGAAGTAACTTAAGCCCCTTAAAGGGATTAGATTTCTCACCCGGAAAATGGTATCATAAATGCATCTACCCTATATGGTTAGTGTGTAAATTAATGTAACTTGAGATGCTTGTTTAGCATTAGCACAGTGCCTGTCTCTTGTTAGTAATACCTGCTTTTATTATTAATTATTCTCTATATTCCCAGTTTCAGCAAGGTGCCTAACATATAATAGTTGTTCAGCAAATATTTACTGGATTGAACTAGCTCTGAAATGTAAGCATTGGGTCAACAGCAAAGTAGTCACCCCACCATCATTTCTCCCACAGGAAGGGAGAATAGATGGAAGCCAGCCATCATACTTTCTTTTCTTATTCTAAACTTCCCATCCAGGCCCAGCACTAAAATAATCTTCCTGAACCCCAACAATTTCGAGAATTTTTCAAATCACACTATTTGAAAATAGTTGGGTTTCCCTAATCTAATATGTCCCAGGGCCCCAAGGTCACCAAGCTTATATTAATGAAGTCTAGTTAAGATAAATGATTACACTTTGTAAACCAACTGCTTATGAGCTCATTGGGCTTTTTAAATTTTACTATCTGCACTTCATAGAGACACAAGTATTTTGCTTTTGTAGGACACTCAACAGTCAAAGTAGTCTTTCAAAAAGCACAAATCAGATGCTATTATTGCACTGCTTCTAACCTCTAAAGGCTATCTATTGTAAAGAGATTAAATTTTCAACTACTTAGCCAGGCTCACAGGGACCATGTGCTCTGGTCACTTACTACATCTTTCCCTGACCTTCATGGGGTTCGAGGCACAGTTGTCTTTTTCAGTCCCTCAGATGCAACAAGCTCTACTTCTTGCTCTCCCAGCTTTAGATTGGCTAATCCTTCTACCCAGACCAATTTCCCTCTGATCCTTAAGGTCTCGGTTCAAACGCCACCACTACTATCTTGACCAAAGAGACCTGCCTCCTCAGTGCCTCTCCGTCCCATTGTCCAGTCGTATTTCTGTCGCTGTACAAAATTTATTTACATGTTTACTCTGTCTTCCTCCACCACTGGACATTTGCTTAAGAGCAAGGACTTTGTAATTTTTTGCTCACCGCTGAATCTTCCAAGGCTTGCAGCAGACACTGGCACATAGAAGGAAATGTGTGGCTAATAAATGAATAAATATGTGAATGAAAAAAAAAACTGAAACACTAACACAAGACTATTCTCCTTTCAAAAGTATAAAGAAAAATAATTTCATTCAATAAGAGTCATTCTTAGTTACTCATACATGACTTAGTAGTTCCCAATCAATTTAAAATGTTCCATTTTTTTCTGATACTTCACAAGTCATTAATTAAATGCTGCTCACATTTAAGGCCAATCTGTGAGACATTATTAACTTGTCTACTCTAAAGTTCCAGCATTAACTCAGGCGGGGCTTCCCCAAGCACTGATCATGTGACCTTGGCCTCTCATTGCCTCAGTTTTCTCATTTGTAACATGGGTATAATAATAGGCTTATTTCATAGGCCTATGAGGAAAACCTCATATATATATATATGTGTGTGTGTGTGTCTATATATATGTATTTAAACAGTGTCTTAGAATAGTGTCTGGCACATGATAAGCATCACAGAGTATTGACTGCTGCTACTAGTACTGTTATTATGAGAACTAACTGTTGAGAATAATCCTTCATATACTGGTTTATTCCACTGAAGATAAAGGAAACTAATAGAATGTTAGAAATCAGATTAAACACAGAAAGCCAGTAAAATATACCAAGACAGAAGATGATGAGAGTGTAAAAGCATAGAAGAAAAAAATGGTTTTTGTTTTTCTTATTCTTTTTCTTTTTTAAAGAAGGAAAGAGCCTAGAAATAGGACAAAAACTATTCATTGGCTATACTGACACGGGGATCGCTGGTGACCTTCATAAGTAAAATTTCAGGACAGTGGGCAGTGAGATTACGGTGACAGAAGTCAGATGGATGTAACTTATAGAGTAAATGGGACGTGAGGAATTGGAAACAATATATGAAGATAACAATTTTGAAAAGTTCAGACATGAATTGGCTAAGGACGATATGTAGGGATAAGGGGAGGAGGGAGGCTTTCATGTTACACGTATAGTTTTAACATTTTAAGTTGAAGTTACTAGTCTAGAATGAGGTTGAATTTTGGCAAGAATCATTCATAAGGAGTAGATGGGCTGCAGAAAATGCAGTGCTGTAAAGTACTTGAGAAGATGAGGGAAAATGAAATCCTATCTGTAGTGCACACGGCCTTTTAACTTTAACTCCTGTAGTAAAAGGGAATACAAAGATCAATGCAAATGCTAATGAATTAATGGATTTGGCAGTGGAGTATTTACTGACTTCTGTGTTCTTAATGAGTTATGAAGCACCTCACCGGCTCAGAATGGAGGGAGTAGAGAGGATGGAGGTTAAGTAAGGCTTCTAAGAAAATAGTCCTTAAGGAGAATTAGAAAGAGCTTACTGTAAGTCAGAGCAATATTTCCAGTCTTGAAAATCCATTTGAAGCTGGTGTTTATTAATTTATTGGAATACCAATTTGCCCTGCCACATGATTTTTCTCCAGCTACCTGGATATAAGTTACACAGAGGCAGAAGAGAGTGAGAGATAACAATCGAGGGAAAATACAATTAGTATTTTTTTTTTTTACCTTTTTCCACTTCCCCGCTCCAACTCTGCGGAGCCTTCACAGACATGGCTGCCCTCCCAGCCTCCAGCAGCACTCTGTTATCAAAGAATTCAAAGAAATGGAACATAGGTTTCCAACTTATTAATTTAGCAAAATCAAAAATGATATATAATGTCTTCCGTTGGCAAAGATTTTTGCAATATAATTTGGTTCCATCTTTTGACAAGTAATTTGGCAATGTCCAGCAAGATAAAAATGTTAAGAGCTTTTTACACATTAATTCTAATTCTGGACGCTTATGACAATAAATACTTTATAATCCAGAAAATTATTATATAAAGATGCTCATTGTCATGTCATTTGTAATAACAAAAAATTGGAAACACCTTTAATTGTTAACAATAGGAAAACAGTTTAGGAAATATCCACTTAGTAGAAATTTACACAGTTACTATATTATAATTACAAGATGATGGAGCAAAATAGAATAATGCTTAATAAAGAAAGAATGAAGAAAGTTGAGCTACAATTGTCTCTTCCTTATGACAGTAATTATGTAAACATATAAATATTTATTAAAACTTAAAACCAAAATAAAGTTTTAAAAGCTCTGTACCAGTAATGGGGATTTTATGTTTGTTTCAAAATATTTTTTAACATAACTCTTATAATTTTGTTTTTTCTACTCCTTTTCTTATGAATTTCTGATTATTACCTCATTTTTCATTCCATAGTTTCAAATAAAGTCAGCAATTTTATCATCAGAGAAGATTAGACTTATTTGACAGTTCATAACTCCAAGTTATTTGGTATAAAAAGACCATATACACTTGTAGGTGCTTTCAAAATAATATTTCGAGAATTTTTTTTTTTTTGCTTAGTCTTTCCTAGTATGGAGATTCAGCAAACTACCTAAAATTGCTAGCCATTCTTTTTTCATTTTTCTCATTTTATTCATTGATCTTGCCCTTCACAGAAATGATAACAAATGAGTCTGCAGTTGCATCTGCCAATTTCTTAAATCCTCTATTATCCACATTATGAAATCATACTTATATGAATGCTTCCAGTATTTTCAGAGCTCTTTAGTTATTATACTTGAGCATTCTGTATGAAGTATCTTATGTAAGTGTAAAATTTAGACTCAACTTCTGGAAGCTTTTCATGTCTTAGTTCAAAAGTGAGAGATCCTTAGTTCAGCCATATGATTAACAATTACTTGTATAGTAAGAAGCTCCTAAATTATTGTTTTTTGGATACCTGGCAGTTTTCTTGCCATTTCTCAGAGGTTCTCTATTAAACACATTCTCTCTCTTTCTCTCTCTCTCTCTCTCGCACTATCTCTCTCTCTCACACACAGGTTGTGATTAAAAGCACAGACTTTGGCATTATGAAGTCTAAGGTTCAATTTCCAGTTCTGTAGTTTCTGGGTCACTTCACTTTAGGCAAGTAACCTAATGTCTCAACCTTGTTATTTTCATCTGTAAAATGGAGATTACAATTATATCAGACAATCATCAGAACATCCGTAATGATTTTAGAGTTTCAGAGTCAGGTACAAGCAGGCACTCAGTAAATGGCTAGTCCTTTTATTACTTTATTATTATTTAGGTCTTGGTTTTCCTTGAGTCTGTGAGTCCCCATAATGAAATGTAATTTCCAGTAGATTGAGTAATACCTATTTTCACCAAAAATTTTAACTGAGTTCATTACTTTCTGTGCAACCCAGATTAGTTTTCTGCCTTTTTTTCTGTGCCATCTGTAGGTGTTCAATAGATTTATTTAATAAATATATGAATGCATGAATGCGTAGATGAATTTGTAAATGCTTCTTTTTGAGAAGGTAGAACAAATGTGACACCGTAAAACAGATAAGAAAATAGTCCATGGAAAAAATGGCAAAGTCACATATGTGCCCAGGGCCAGCCTAAGGAGAATTGCTTTTTTTTTTTTAAGGAAAAATGTGTTGAATAGCTTATTTTAATTATTTTTAAAAGTTAAGTACAGGGGGCTTCCCTGGTGGCGCAGTGATTGAGAGTCCGCCTGTCGATGCAGGGGAAACGGGTTCATGCCCCGGTCCGGGAAGATCCCACATGCCACGGAGCAGCTGGGCCCGTGAGTCATGGCCGCTGAGCCTGCGCGTCCGGAGCCTGTGCTCCGCAACGGGAGAAGCCACAACTGTGAGAGGCCCGCGTACCGCAAAAAAAAAAAAAAAAAGTTAAGTACAGGGACTTCCCTGGCGGTCCAGTGGTTAAGACTTCACCTTCCAATGCAGGGGGTGTGTGTTCAATCCCTAGTCGGGGAGCTATGGTCCCACATGCCTCACAGCCAAGAAACCAAAACATAAAACAGAAGCAGTATTGTAACAAATTCAATAAAGACTCTAAAAAGTAGTCTACATCAAAAAAAAAAAGTTAAGTACAAAAATTTGCTGATGATTTACATATTTAGCACCAATAAAATAATGTGAGATTAGCTGTACTAAAACAGAAGGTTGAGCTACATTCACATTAAGTGACATTATATGGTCTAAATTTATGGAAAACTTTTGAAATGGCTGATAAAAAGTAAGATGGTGAGTGACCTTTGAGCAGAAAAAGACAGAAAGAGAAATGGCCTTTTCTACATTCTATTGTGCCTCTAAGTAAAATGCTTGGTAATCTAGCTACAAAGCAATATGTCATTTGGCTTTAGGCACCTCCTGTGATTTACCTTGTGAGGATCAGATTTTGCCATGGAGAGGATTTGTAAAAGTATCACACATTCCAGGACCTTTGGCAACCACAGCTACCAAAATCTCCAATTTAAATTGATGAACCTAATGTCAGATGATAGTATCATTTCCTTGTGGGTGTCTTGGGAAAAGATGGGTAGGAAATGTATAAAAGAGAATACTTTATTGACTGAAATAACAATTCATCATTTTGAAAACATAAAATACATTAAAGTTGTTATAGCATCAGGCATTAATATTTCACTGTACTTTAGACATTGCCTACAATCAACGTTTTCTGCCCTTTGAAACAGAATCTTTTTTGTCATATGCATTAATAATATAAAAGATTAAACACTGAAAAGAAATTCAGCCTTTAAAGACAATTTGCTTTGATTTATTCGGTGGGTTCTTCCAAAAAGTTAATACAAGAATTATTGCTTGTTGAATTGGAGTTACAAATTCTTTCAGAGTTACTTAGTATTTTCTGTAATATCAGTATCAAGGAAGGTAATGCAAATTGACATATTCATTAGGAAATACAGGCACATAATCATAAAACAAGAAAACACAGCGTTTTTATAGACTTTATTTTTTAGAAGTGTTTTAATTTTACAGAAAAATTGAGAAGATAGTATAAAGTGTTTCCATATACACTATACCCATTTCCCTCTATGATGATCCACTTATATTAGTATGTTACATTGTTACAATCAATTAACAAATATTGATACATTATCATTTACTATAGTCCATCCATTAGTCCAGTTCCTTAGTTTTTACCTAATGTCCTTTTTCTATTCCAGGATTTCATCCAAAGCATCACATTACCTTTAGTTGCCATGTTTCCTTAGGCTCCTCTTGGGTTTGATAGCTTCTCAGATTTTCCTTGGATGACCTTGACAATTTTGAGTAGTTAGGGTTTTGTAGGATGCCCACTACTAGTATTTGTTTGATGCATTTTTCATGATAATATTGGGATTATGTGTTTTCGGGAGGAAGACCACAGAGTAGAAGGGTTATTCTGTCAGATCACATCAAGTGTACAAAGTATCAATATGCATTATGAATGCTGAGGTCGACTTTGATCACCAGGCTGAAGTAGTGTTTTTCAGGTTTCTCCATCATAAGATTACGGTTTTCCCTTTTTCATACTGTGCTTTTTTGGAAGGAAGTCAATATGCTCAGCCCACAACTAAGGAATAGGGAGTTATGCTTAAGATGGAGTACTACATAAACTATTTGGAATTCCTTTGCACTGGAGATTTATCTATTCTCCTGCATTTATTTATGTATCCAATTATTTATTTATATCAGAAGAACTCATGGATTTTTATTTTATACTTTGGGTTATAATCTAATTCTACTTTAGTTACTTTGTTCCTCAAATTGCTCTAGTCCTGACCCTTGTGAACTCTTTTCAGTTGGCTCTTGTGCCACTCTGGGGTATCCCCATCCTGTATTTTTTTTTTGAAGCTTCCTTACTTTCTGACACTATAAGATGGTCTTGTTTATAAATCTTGTATATTTACTGCCCCAGTCCTAGAATCAGCTATTTCTTCATGGATAACTAGGTCTTTTTAGTGGAGAAAGGTATTAGACAGCAGGATCTGGGTGTGGGGTGTGCTAATTGCTGCTCGGATGTCATTGCTCCTAGATCTTCTCAGCTGACAGAGCAAAGAGATAATATGTGTGTACATGACCCATGTATACGCACATATCTATAAGTATCTCTCTACATAACCATGTGTATTAAGGTAATATGAAGCAATATTAAGCTAAACATGAATGTATATTGATGTTTCCAACTTTAATCTGTTACCACATAGATCATCTTAGCCTCATCTCTTGCTTAGCATTAAATTTCAACTCCAGCAAAACACTTGGCTTTTAGAAGTATGAAAATCAAATTGTAGCAACTTTGGGAAGCCACATCATCTAGTAGAATAATTCTTAAAGGGCAAGGTGTATATCATCAAATATTAATTTACAGTCAGCAGTACTTTTTAAGATCAAAAGGCCTCCAGACCTCTGCTTCCAAGAAGATGAAGTAGCCCATTTCTCCCAGGTTCTCCCTCTTAAAACTAAAACCCTGAACATAACAACAAACAAACATAGGAAGACGCTGAAAGGTGGAAATGAGAAGGCAGACTTAACTAGGGACTTTGGGACTTGAGGAATAACATGGTGATGAGTCCCCTGTGTTTCCTGTTGCTTCCCATACATCCTGGAGAGGGTATTACAGGAACCCCCAATCAATAACCTCCAACAGAACAACAGACAAAAAAGCTTCAGAAAAAAACACAAAACCCTGTTCCCCCTAGCCAAAGTATGAGGAAAGGGGTTGCTAAAGACAGAAGACCATTTGGGCAATAATATACACACTACTCGAGCCAAGTGCCAGTGGAATATACACACTACTCGAGCCAAGTGCCAGTGGAATATTGCACCCATCCCCTATGTCCTGTGATTTCAGTTGGGCCAAGGTAGGATTTGATCTTCCACACCACCCCACTCCTGCCCTCCAGAAGAGCCAGCGCTCTGATTCCCCACCAGGGTTGTTTCAGTGTGGTCCAGTGGTGAGCTGAGCCTCCACCCTTTTCCATTAGCAAACAGACTTTAAAAGGTGGTGCCTGGGCTTCCCTGGTGGCGCAGTGGTTGAGAATCTGCCTGCCAATGCAGAGGACACAGGTTCGAGCCCTGGTCTGGGAAGATCCCACATGCCGCGGAGCAGCTGGGCCCGTGAGCCACAGCTACTGACCCTGTGCTCCGCAACAAGAGGGGCCACAACAGTGAGAGGCCCGTGCACCACGATGAAGAGTGGCACCCGCTCGCCACAACTAGAGAAAGCCCTTGCACAGAAATGAAGACCCAACACAGCCAAATAAATAAATAAATTTACTTATTAAAAAAAAAAAAAAAGGTGGTGCCTGACAGGCTTGTTAACACTGGGCTGCTCTCACACAGTCGTGGGCTCCAATGGTGGGACATAGCATCCATCTCTCCCTGACATCAATAAGAATAGGATGTTACAGGGTGGAGGGAGTAGGCACCCCACTAACCACCAACACATGAAGTCAGTGAGACACAATGAGGTGCTGAATCCCCATAACCATCCTGAGGCAGTAAGACAGAATGAGATGGCACAAGCAGGGCTAGTTGTCAGTTCTCTTCCTCTTACCCTGGTGTCAGTGGGGCCAGCAGGAAGCTGACCCTCTACCCACACCCGGCATCAACAAGAAGGAATGAAGTGGGAGGAAGGACAGCAAACACTTCACTTCTCCCCTCCCCTGTGTCAAGAAATCTACTGGGGAGATGAACTTCCACTCCTACTAAAAGGCAACACAATGATACTAATGTTCCCACTTTTGGGGGGAAGGTGTCAGAAGGGCCAATAGGATAGCTGAACTTCTACTTGATCTGTCTGCAGTGAGACAATGTAAGTGCCCACTTTTGCTGGGGTATCATCAGTAGGGCCCAATGGAAATCTGTACATAACCTCCCAGTCCTCATACTACGCCTCAAATAGGATGACTTCCTACTAAAAAGTAATAATAAAATTAAATGGGATACAGAGTCATATAATAACTCACAATGTTTAGAATACAATGGAAAAATACTTATGACACCAAGAACCAGGAAATCACAGAATAAATGAGAAAAGACAATAAACATACACCAACACTGAGATAAAACATCTATTGAAATGATCAGACAAGGATTTTAAATAAGCTGTCACATAAGTGCTTCAATTAGCAATTATGTGTTCCTTGACAGAAATGGGACAAATAGAA
Organism: Mesoplodon mirus; assembly: GCF_964341445.2. Taxonomy (NCBI): domain Eukaryota; kingdom Metazoa; phylum Chordata; class Mammalia; order Artiodactyla; family Ziphiidae; genus Mesoplodon; species Mesoplodon mirus. The sequence goes on along the minus strand of NC_138976.1, from coordinate 199,914,557 downwards.
AATGTAAACAAAGAACTAGAAGCTATAACAATAAAAACAAATGAGAACAGTAGAACTGAAAGCTACAACAAGCAAAAAACTTTGCTCAAGAGTAGAGTGGAGATTACAAAGCATAGAATCATGAACTTAGAAGAGATCAATACAATGTACCACATGTACAGAGAAAAATAGACTGAGGGGTAAAGATGGGAAAAGAACAGGATCTCAAGAACGTGTAAACAGTAACAAAAGCACTAACATTCATATCATCAAAGTTCCAGAATGAAAACAGAGGGCAAGTAGGACTGACAAAGTATTCAAAGAAATCATGACTAAAAAGTTCCCAATTTTTTAGAAGACATAAACACAAATTCAAGAATCTGAACAAACCCAAAGAGGAAAAACGCAAAGATATCCTTGCCAAGACGCGTCATAACTAAACTTCTGAAAAGTAGAGACAAAAAAAATCTCGAATGTGGACAGGCAGAAACAATGCATTACATATTGAGAAACACCAATTCCAATGACAGCATATTTCTTGTCTAAAACTCTGGAGTCAGAAGCATTGACATAACATTTTTCAAGTGCTAAAAAAAAAGAATGCTCAGCCACAAATTCACACTTTTTATATCCACTTTCTTGTTTGACTTACGTTAATGGACTACTAACTCATCTTTCTATATCCGGGACTGCCATCACCCTTCTTCAAAAATCTAGTCACAGTATTTCCAGAGTGATCTTTCTGAAAATGAAACAAGTTTTTCTTATAAAAATACTTGATTGTGTTATGAAACTGTTCTCTCTTCTAAGTTACCAGTTAAAATCCTTCCATGGATTCCCATCTTTCTTGGAGTAAAATCTGACATGCAAACTCTCTTTGTCCTTTTGCGCTGCTGTAAGATTATGGTGCAGGTTGGGTGGCTCATAAACAACAGGCATTTTTTTCTCACAGTTCTGGAGGCTGCAAGTGAAAGAATAGGGTGGCAGTATGGTCAGATGAGGGCCCTCTTCTGAGTCACAGACTTCTCATTGTAACCTCACATGGCAGAAGAGCTTAGGGAGCACTGTGGGGTCTCTTTTATAAGAGCACTAATACCTTTATCATTTCCCAAAAGCCCCACCTACTACTACTATCACCTCTGGAAATTAAGATTTCAATGTATAAATTTGGAGGGGAACACAAAGACTAGACCATAGCACTTAGTATACATACATGGACCATCCATGGTCTGGCTTCTACCACCCTCTCCATTGTCTTCTTTTCTTACACTCCAAAGAGCATTTCTTTTTTTTTTTTTTTTTTTTTTGCACTACGCGGGCCTCTCCCTGTTGTGGCCTATCCCGTTGCGGAGCACAGGCTCCGGACGCGCAGGCTCAGCAGCCATGGCTCACGGGCCCAGCCGCTCCGCGGCATGTGGGATCTTCCCGGACCGGGGCACGAACCCGTGTCCCCAGCTTCGGCAGGCGGACTCTCAACCACTGCGCCACCAGGGAAGCCCCAGTGACATTTCTTATATTGATTATGAATGGAACTCCTTTCTGGACTGATCCTTAACCATTCATTTTCTGGCAAACATGAATTTATCTTCTCTTTTCCTCAAAAATTCACCCTTCCTTCATGTTACGTATCCATTTCCATTGCCTTCTACAGGAAGCCCTACTGATATCCCCCACATACTACTGTCCACAGCATGAATTAAGGTCTTACCGTGTCTTCCTATAGCACTCTGTAATAATTTTTACGGTAACTATGGATTTTCTTATTTGAGTGTCACAATACATTGACTTCTAGGTGGCACGATAATGATTTTATTAACAGTAACACTGGTGCCTAGTTTAACCCAGGGCATACTTTAGGTGTTCAATAAATGTTTGTTTAATGAGTTAATGAATGAATGAATGGATGGTCAGTTTGGAATCTTAATCATGTTACTTTTCAAAAATCTGTTAAAAAGATCCCCACAGTTTTCCAGAAGATTAGGGACTTAGGACCTTCAAGTTGATTTAATAGAGGAAATTTTTACTCATACATCATGCTTAAATACCTCAAAGTAAAACCATTAACCCAGGAATTTAAGGTTACCCATTTGGACTTGCAAGCCAACAATTGATATCTCCTGCCCCAACTGTATTAGATGGTTTCAATGCTCCACTCATATCTCCCCAGCACTCATCATTCCAGTATATGCTGATAGACTCATGCTACCACCTGCAATTATCCACCCTAGGGCAGGCCAGAAATGTACAGGAGTTAATGTATCTGGGTGTAGCTTTCAACCAAGGACAGAGGGGACTGGAAGATAAGTACTTCAAGTTTCTCACCAGTTCTTGGGATAACTCTGAGACATGTTCTATAGAGTTTCACAGAACTCCCCTGAAGTACTGGCAGCAGTTCCCTGCAGGAGTAATTGATTCAGTAATGCACCTCTGTTGGCTTCCTTCCATGCCTCCATTCTCAATTCCCACTCCACTTCTGAGTTTTCTGGAAGCACCTCCCAGATGAACAGTTTGCATTCAAATTATTGCCTCAGGTTCTGCTTCTAGGGGAATTCAATTTATAGCCTCCTAACAATCCAGTGCTCCTTACAGAGCCATCACTGGTACAAGTACCAAGGCATGGCATATTATGTAACACCCCTCCTAAATCCTAATATTTTTAAACAGATAGGAAAGAGCATGACCTTGAAGAGAAAAATTGTTTATATGAGAATGGCCAATGGATAAAGGGAAGGAGAGACAGTGCCATTTGTTTTCCATTAATGATAGTGTGAAATTTATGGGCAGATGGTCTAACAGGTGTGACTATAATTTGTGGAGCCTGCTCCCTTGGTTACAGAAGACTGCTATTGTTATTATTATGGAAGCACAACCTCATGACTTTATTGCTTCACTTGATGTAGCCTTTTTCTTTACCCTTAAATCTTTCTACATCACTGAATTGCAGCCAATAGATTTATTTTCTCCCTATGGCTCCATCACAAAAAAAAGACACACATGTGCACACACACACACACACACACACACACAGAGTTTTGTGTATGCCAGTGCTAGAAAAGACAAGCTCATGGTGCATGTATGCGATGGGTATTGTACATTACAGGTCTCTGTGAGATAGTCTTCTGCAGGTTCCTATGTTTATTTTATGAATAATTAACTTTAGTAAAGTTAATTTCCTGAAGATCTTGATGAAGACTGAAGAAAGGAAGTAAATTTTAAAGAAAAAGACTTAGAAACTTGCCCTTTTTGCCCTCTCTTTGTGTCTTAATGAACAAAGGATAACTGGGCCTTTTTTGAAGTCTTTGCTTGAGTTGAAGACACAAAATGCAACCTGTACTCTTGTCATAATATGTTCAGTTTATGAGTATACAAACTTATAAACTGTGAATTTCCCTAAAGTTATTATACCATTTAGAAGATGTTTGCTGGGACGTTTACTTAAAACCAAACAATTGAGGTCTATATGTCCAAATAATTTCCTTCTCTCTTGCTGTCTCCATTTCAGTTTCCTGAGTTTCTGGGAAGGCCTGGTTTCCCCAAAGGAACAATTTCTGGTAGAAGTCTGAAAGTCTGACCAAAGAAAAAAAATCCAGTATAGCCAATGAATTGAGGACAAGAAATTTTCCAATCAGGTAGGAACATTTAATCTCATATATTACAATCACCTTAAGTAAGGTGTGCTGATAGCTGGATATGATTTAACTTCTTGGAAAAAGATGCATATATAACCTGCCCCACAAGGAAGCTGTTCTCAATTCACTTAGTGGTTGTGGTGTTTATCAGAGAGTGCCTTGGGGGAAGATGAATACAATAACAGTATGATGCTCTTTTTTTTTCATTTTTAGCTCATTGTTGCCAAGTACCCTTGGTGACCTTGGTGCCTGTGGTTTAATCCCAGGAGGTTAGATATGTGAAACAGCACATTAACCCTTTTTAGTATATTCTCCCAATACAAATCATTTTTATAGGTTGTCTCCATGGTCTTCTAGTTGCTTATCAAAATTAAGCATCAAGTCTTCTAAGTGAGCAATAGCCCCTGTCAGTGTGAGGAAATCAGCTTGGTTCTTATTGGGGCACATCTTCTTGGTCTTGGCACAAAGTGAGTTCACATAGGGAGTTAGAAGGAGGAGAATGGGGCATGCGAAAGGGGAGTTCTGTGTTCTCATTTACCTATGCATGTTGAAACTCCATTAGCAATTTGTGATAAAAACTTAGGGTAGGGCTTCCCTGGTGGCACAGTGGTTGAGAGTCTGCCTGCCGATGCAGGGGACACGGGTTCGTGCCCCCGTCTGGGAAGATCCCACATACCGCGGAGCGGCTGGGCCCATGAGCCATGGCCGCTGATCCTGCGCGTCCAGAGCCTGTGCTCCGCAACGGGAGAGGCCACAACAGTGAGAGGCCCGCGTACCGCAAAAAAACCAAAACTTACGGTAAAGGGAATAATGAAGCTGTCCCACTATATGGCACGACAAAAGATAGTAGTGACATCAAAATCAGGGCCTATCCATCTCATTTGCAGTTATATACTCAGTGTTTAGCATAGCATTTGATCCCTCATCAGTATTCAATAAGAAGATGTGTGTTGAATGACTTAAGGATGAATTAATGAATGAAAAAGTTAATATGGTAGAAAATGTGTTTTATCCTTGTACTTTTGTGTGTTGCCTTCTGTATTTCAAGACCCAGCACTGTAACTGACACATAGAATATAAGCAGTAAAATTTGTTGAAAGAATGAATGAGTCCCCACAATTCTAAGAATAATTTTAAGACCAACACAGACCCCCTATCTGCCAAGGTCTATGACAGAAGTATCCAGAGATGAAAGCCTGATCTCAGCTAGTGGTAGAGCTGACAGAATTTATCTAGTTTTAATAATTTACAGCTCATCCCATTACATCTAGGCATAGTACCTACGTGAGCCATACAATTAAATGTTGACTGAAAAAAAATGCACAACCTAAAAGTTGAGAATTATGTTTTATTTGGAGGACATACTGAGGACTTAAGTCAGGAGACAGCCTCTCAGATAGCTCTGAGGGACTGTTCTGAAGAGGTAAGGGAGGTCACAGGATATTTAGGGGTTCTTGTAAAAAAAAAAAAAAACTCGGTAGTTGGAACATCAACATCTAGCTCCCCCAAGGTAGACTGCAGTGTGTTCCCCTTCCCTCAGCCTACCCTGGGGCACCCTGAAGGGCCTACGGGTCTGAGTGTGGTCCAGCAAGCCCAGGGGAGCCGGCGGGTCCTCAGAGTTCTTGTCCTGAAACTGGCGCTGACGCGACGGGGCCACGTGTCTCTAGACACTTACTGCCGTTAAACGAATGCAGAACTGCGACTAAGGCCTCAGGGAACCTGCTTCACGCCTACTCTTCTGGATGCCAAATCAAGACCTTACATCGAGGCTAGGGCCCCCGTTGAGATTCCCCTTAGCTCTAGAGCAGGGCAGGAAGAGCTCCCACCCAGGACCTGGAAGCACCCTCTTTCTTTCGAGAAAACTCTTTTTTTTTTCTCAGAGCCGTGCCTGCAGGGACTAGAAACACGGCAACAACAGTGTTTTTCAGGTTTTTTCCGGCTGCAAGAATGGAGCTTTCAAAATGGGAAAACCAGGCTTTTCGCTATAGACGCCATGTCTAGATTGACACGCAGCCTAAATACGTGTGTTTTCTAACAAGGAAAAGAGACACAAGCTACCCACTGTGCCCTTAACTGAATCAACTTTTTAAAGCAGGGTGTTCTGCGGCTAGCGAACTGCCTCAATGAAGGAATGCCTTCGGTCGGCCGAGGGGCCTGTGTATCTTCCAATATCCGGCAGTGTTACACGAAGAACTGTTCTTTAGTTCAAGTTGTACTGCAAACTGAATTTCCCCTTGAGGTATGGTGACTTCCCGTATGAGGTCCGAGGAAGAATTGCCTTCCTCCCCTTTGAAGTCCCAAACCACTACACCCAACATCTTTGTCTGTAGTTGAAAGTGGTATTTAAGGTGAGGATTTCAGCCATTTGGGAGATTTACTGAGTTCTCCTGGGTCTCTTCCATGTATACATATTATTACATTTTGTTTGATTTTCTCCTGTTAATCTTCATCTGTCTCATGTCAATTTAATTCCTAGACTAACCAGAAAAATCTAGAAGGGTACAGGAAACTATCTTCCTGCCCAACAGGCATTATAGTGCAGGGCACATTGCCTGCCTTTGAAAGCATCTGAACTTCTACACATTGAGAACCCTCTCCTTTCCATGCCCCTTTACCATAGGCATAAAGATTTCTGTGCACATCGAGGCTGAGAAGAACTCCTGAGTCCATCATTGTTTCTCCAGGCAGTCATGAAGACTGTCAGAGAGGAAGAACTTTTCCTCTGCCCTTCTGTAGGCAAATGGAGTAGGGGGTCCCCAAAGAAAAAGAATCAAATATAACTTTTTGACATAAGAGAAGCCATTTTAAGCCTAAATCATTTGTGATCTCAGCCTGGTCGTGATGCTTGCTCTTGAACAGGTCTCAGTAATTAATGATCTTGTGAAATAAAATTGTCCCTTACCATCTGGTTCTATAAGAATAAAGTCACTAGCCACTGTAGTCTCTGACCTTGACAAAAAAGTAATCACTTGATCTAAAAGAGAACTGGAAATTTTCCTTTGAGCCAAATTTGAGGATTATAACCTGGGAAGAGCATCTCAGAAAACTCTGAAAACTGTTCTGCCCATTAGAAACCCAGGGAGGTGTATAAGTTTTTTTTGAGACAGAGGGCTGTACATCAAATGACATTTTATTGAACGTTTACATAATTCAGATCTAAGTGCCATCCTGCTGGTCATGTAACCCCTTACAAGGTCAAGAAATGTTAGCTCTTAAGGAGGGAGTTGTCTTGTTGATGTTAGGAGAATGTTGCTCTTTATGGTTGAGCAAGTGTCCCTGCCTATGGGGGAGGTTTGGTCAATGTATAATGCAGATGCACAGCGCACAGTGTGGGGAGAGAGGAGACCAAAGGGCAGAGAAGAATTTATGTTTAAATTTCTCTTGTCTTGCCATAAAATATAAATTTTGTTTCACAACCTTCAACACACCCCGAATGGAATTCAGGACTGAGATCAGAAATGAGGTGGTCTATGCTCTGAGAAAACCCGGCAGAACAGGCCTTCAGATAGTTCGATATTTTCAGATTTTATGAGCCCAGTTTCTTTTATCTTCTCATATCTAGAAAAGCACTAAAATCATTAATGGAGACATCTGCTCCTTGTGACTAGCAGCCACCATTTCGTGACTAGCAGCAAATTTCTGCCAAAATGTGTCCCTGATTACATGTGTCCCCCTTCACCAAAATCACATACATGCTGACATTCCCCCTACCTCTTTCGAGCAGTTCCTCAGAGCTATCTGAGAGGCTGTTTCCTTGGCTATAGTCCTCATTTTGCCCCAAATAAAACTTAACTCACAACTCTCAGTTTGTGCTTTTTTTTTTTTCAGTTGACAGTTTAAAACTTTCCCAATTTGGCTGTTCAAGGAGCCACCGTTTTGGGAAAATCCCTGCTGTTCTCCTTACTTGCTGCAAGTAATAAACCCTTCCTTCTCCTGCCCTTTGGCTTGGTTGTGTCTTTTGGCTCAACAAAAGAAGTGTTTCAGGTAACACTTTGAGCTGGTCTAAGAATTAAATTGACGTGAGACTGATTAACAGGAGAAAATAAAACAAAAGTTTAATAATATGTATATCTAGGAGTCATTTTTGGCCTAAACCATTTTGCAATCTAAGCCTGCCCAGGATGCTTGCCGTTGAAAGGGTCTCAGTAATTAATGATCTTAAGGGAACAAAATAATGCAGAATCAAAGGACTGTTTTCAGGTCAAAGAAGTAACAATAACAAAGATAATTGTAAAGACTCCCAGTTCTCTTTCAATGGTAAAGATTAGCCTGACCAACTGGGAACATAAGGAATGATGATATTGACCTTTTCTGACCCTCATGACTTCAGTCCACTAAAGCTTGGACTCTGTGGACCACCCAAACCCCTTCATGAATATGCATATACCCTTAGCTTAAAAATTCCCCCATTTTGCTGTTCAGGAAGACACTGCTTTGGGAAAGACCCCCGGTGTTCTCTTTACTTGCTGCAAGTAACAAATCCTTTCTTCTCCCAATCTTTGTTTTTGTTGTGCCTTTCAGCTTGACGCCCACCAAGAGGCAAACCCAGGTTTTTCGGTAACATTAGCTCTTTGGCTGGCAATGAAAATGACATAAGGCAGATTAACAAGAGAAAATTAAATTATTATGTGCACATGGGGAATTCACGTAAGTATGAAGAATTCCAAAGACAGCAAGAAAAGGTGACATATATATATTCTTGACTAAAGAGAAGTGAAACTGAACAGGACCCTGTGGCGCTCCTGGGCACTAAAGTCTTTCTGTGTCCCCCATTTCTTGTTTGCAGGGACTAGGCTTCAGCCTCCACAACCTTCCCTGAATTCCAAAGGGTAGGGTCAAATAGTTGCTAATCAGGGAAGGGAGGGGCTGCAGAGACAAGGGAGGAACTGTCAAGAAACAATAGTGCAGCTTTGGGACAAGATCCTGGTTCTGCCTCAAGGGAAACATATAACAATAACTGAGCTCTTCTACAGAACTCAAACCCCCAACAAATGGAAGATGTTAACTGCTTGATGAAGCATCCTTCATTCTAGAGAGAAGGTCACAGTTTGATAACCTTGAGAAGCATAGAAGCTCATCAGGAGACCACCTGAGGCCAGATTAAAGGATTGCAGGCCCTGAACACACCATAATCCTTATCAGCAACCCTGACCTTGAACCATTGCTATAAAAGTCCTCACCAAATCCCCCCAGGTTGGGACACACAGTTTTGAGGGCATTAGCCTGCTGTGTCCCCCTTTGCCTGGCAACGCGATAAACCTATTCTTTTCTACTTCACCCAAACTCTGCCCCCGACTTCGATTCCATACCAGTGCACAGAGGCCAAATTTCGGCATCAGAAGGAGGTATGGGTCTGAAATTTCAAGGGGAAGTAAGGTAATTCACAGGAAGTTAAAAAGAGTTAATGTTTGGTAAACAAATGTTTGCTGATCCATCCAAAGACAATGAGACAGAGAGAGGTTTTTTTTTTTTTTTTTTTTTTTTTTTTTTTTTTTGCGGTACGCGTGCCTCTCACTGTTGTGGCCTCTCCCCTTGCAGAGCACAGGTTCCGGACGCACAGGCCCAGCAGCCATGGCTCATGGGCCCAGCTGCTCCGCGGCACGTGGGATCTTCCCGGACCGGGGCACAAACCCGTGTCCCCGGCATCGGCAGGTGGACTCTCAACCACTGCGCCACCAGGGAAGCCCCACAGAGAGGATTTTGATCAAATGGGCTTTTCAATGTTCCTCCTGTTCTACCACACCTAGTATTATACTACATTTATCTCTAGTGATAGCTTCTTCCTGGGACAGGCCTCCTGTCTTAAATTATTTTAGGCAATAAGGGGGAAGTTCAAAGGCTCTTCCTGAGTCTTTTGGGCCTTGATTGTTTTCAGCTCAAAATAATCCACATGCCATAGTGGCACATCTTGTGGTGGCCAGCACTTAGACCCATTGGCTCCCATGTGCAAATGAGAACCATGCAGTGACTCAGGGAGAGCCCTGAGCACATTATTCAGATAGACACCAACATGATGCAATTTTTCTTCGGTGTGTTCAGTGAGAGAAGCAATACAAGAGGCACTGCCCTTTTACTTTGGGGGAGGTTGAAAGTCCCTTCTTGGAAAGGAAAAATAAGTACTTTTAGAGCATTTAGAAAACCTAAAACCTGTGACTCAATTTTTTTAAGTGCAGAGTTAATTTTACCCAAATGTGTTTTCTTAAAAATTGCAACCAGTCAAGATCAGTATCTTCAAGGGGTGCACCAGTTGTGATATTTGCTGACTTTACACTGTTCTGAAATTGAGGATACCTTCCCTCTACTCAGTTAATGTTTATTTTTATTAACTTTTAAAACTGTTTTAAGTAGGAGATCTTTTACTGGAGCCTGAGGATTGATAATGTTAACCACTGTGACACTGCTCTGTTACCTCACATCAAACAAAGAATTGTGCAGGAGCTGATCACATACCCTGTGATTCCCCTCTCTCACCTGGTATTTAAAAAATGCTTTCACGAAACCCATCAGGAAAGGGGGTTCAGGTGTTTTGAGCACTAGCTGACCTGAACTCCCGGCCTGGCACCTGCGGTAAATGCTGCACTTTCCTTCGCCATAACCTGGTGTCAGTAGATTTGCTTTACTGCACATGGGAGAGCAGACCCACGTTTTTTTCATCAGCATATTTATATATATTATTATATATTGTAGGCAATGGAGATATTTTACTTCTTTCCAATTGTGCTGTTTTATTTTTTAACTGAGTTAACCATGAAAGTCAATTTTTGTTGATAGAGGAGAAAAGGTACAAATTAATTAGCTATAGTTAAAAATTTAAAGCTTTCAAAATGCTTGTTATTTATAATGAGGTTTATTTAACAGAATTAGGAAATAATTCTGTATTTAAATGGTTCGATTGTGATTGTGGAACATGAAATTGGTAGTCTACAGGACATATACTAAATTTTCACCCTTAGCGATTCTATATTTGTACTGTCCATATCAAGCTAAAATGTTGTTTTTTAACAATCTTTAGCAAACATATCTTAGTTTTATTAATCAGAGGGAATATAGGAGCTCAATTTGATATAGGGAACTTGAGCATTCCATCAACATGAATTTGAAGAATACACTTTGAATATCTTCTACATTACATTTGAGTAGTGAATTGCTGGTAATTATTTAGGGAATTCTTTTGAAAAATATAGTCACCAGGGGCCAATAATTGAATTCTATTGAAATAGAGATAGATATTAATAAGAATGGAAAATCATATTTTCATTTTATATTGCCGATGTCTTCATTTTATTTGTAGGTTTTGAAAGTTTGCAAGAGAAAGATATCAGAATTTATACTTCATTCAGCAGAATCCCTTGGACCAAATGATCACACACCCAGAATACATAAGTGGAGACATTACTGACTGTGGCCCAGGAGACAAGGACAAGACCTAGAAAAGACACAGTCAATAATGGAGGGAAAGAAAGATTGGAATAGACAGGCATTTCGCTTAATGAAAAATGTTAACAGTAGAATCCTTGAGGGAGAATCTTTGAAAACATTGGATTTCTATAACAATAAAAAATTGAGTCCCAAAGTACAATGAGAAATAACAATAATGAATAAATAGGATAAAGAAATTATATGTTAACTGGCATACATTCCAGGCGATGATCAGACTCCTGCAGAAACCAGGGCTTTCTGGCCTTTAATTCCCCTTGGGCAGAACTGCAGCGCCCCTGTCCCCAGCCTTCAGCCATCAACTCCAGGACTACAGAGGCAGAGTCCTGGCTCTCAAGTCAGGCTGCCTCACTGACTTGAATGCCCATGGAAAAGGGAACATTGATGCTGACCTGAGACACAGCCCTCAGATGTTTGTAAGCTGGAAAGTCTGCATCAGACTTCCTCCTTGCATCTCTCTAGGGTGAACTAGGGAAAACAAAACGTCACAAAACCCTTTCCCACAGAAGAAGTCTGGGAAAAAACACATGACGATCTTGGCCTTGGTGCCAGGTGAGGCTGATATCACTAGAGCACACTTTCTCCTGGGTTTGGTACCAGAATCCAGGGCCCTGGTGGGAGGACCTGGGCTCTGCCCTGGGTTCCATGGACACAGACAAGCAAGTGTGATCTCAGCAACCTTCAAGGACCCAGATGTGAGAAAGAGGCAATGAAGACACGATGGCTGCTTCAGGGTGGCTTGGTGTCAGCCTAGAACAGCTGGACTTCATAAGGAATAACACACTGTGGAGGGAACTAATAAAGAATTTATAATAGGAACAGAAAATACTTTTATTTGAGCCAAGCTGAGGGCTATAATGTGGGAGGCAGCCCCTCAAAAGGCTCTAAGGAACTTCTCCACTGAAGCATGGTAGTCTTATGCTTTATCAGAACAAAGAACATACATCAAACATGACAGGGGTCTATTCCTTAAAGATTTCAAAAGAGACAGATTGAGGACATATCTAGTGAGACAGTAGGATCCTAGCACGTGGGAAAGGAACCTCATCTTCGAGAGGGTGTTAACATGGGCATCGTAAGAAGGGAGTCATTTATCCTTCTTTGTGAATCAGACATTTCTTTTCCTTAATGGTTAAAGCAGATGTGCTGTGTGTGTTTGACAGGCTCTTTCAGTTCACACAAAGTTTACACTGAACCATGTATAAGCCTAAATGACTTCCCCATACCCCATTAGGTGAAAAATTTCTCCCTCAACACTATAATTTGGGGCTTGACTAATCTTGGCGATAAACCAGACACATAATACCCTCAGCTCTCTAGGCCTCTCCACCTGCAGATCCTGCTGTGTCCTCCCCCCAGGGCACAGCACCACAAGAGGGTGTCAGGTGAGGGGTTTGGGACTCAGAGAATTGACTCCCGAAAGTGTTTCTGTTTTCCAAGATAAATAACAATACAGTTTGGATTCTAAAAATCATCCAAATAAGTGGAAAAAAAAATGCTAGACCAACAGTGAATCACAGCGTTTTTCATAAGATAAATGAATGTTATATAATGAAAGAGTAAATAGAGCCCAGAGGCTTTAATATGTAAAATTAAAATGGAGTTCAGTAGTGTTTAAAACACATCCAAAGGTCATATTTATGAGCTGCACGTCCAGCTGTATTCCACGAGAATTTAGGCAAATGCATGAAAGATGAGTTATGAGTAAAGCACTATCCCCAAACCGTGGGTGTGGGGAAATTCATCCTAGCACTTTGTGCAGAACTAATACATTGCAACCATATCTGGTTTCAAAACTGATATTTTCTGCAACTAAAAAGGCAGAAATAAGCTAAATAATCTACCTATCCCCCCTTTGTCCTTCAGTTATTAATTAAGACTCCTATTTCTTCCTCTCTTATCTATTTTTTAAATTCCAATTTCAAATTCCAAAATATTCAGCTATTATATATGTTATTGTTCTCTTAATTTAGTCTCTACACAGCCTGAAATTTCTTTTTAATTTCCCTATTATATAATTAGTTTTATATTCATCAATTATGTGATATTTCCAGCAGGTACTGAGCTTTTATGCTCCAAATGTATGCCCTTCCATACTTTAACACACATAAATATACTTTATACTTTTACATCAATTTAAAAAGTAATCTATTGAGTGCAAATTCTGTCTTCAGCATTTTGTTGGGGTCAGCAGTGGGGAGAGAAAATGTAGAAGAAGGAAAAGACATGGCTTATTGTTCTCAAAAGAAGTTACAGAGAAACCTCTGACTTCCTTATCAAAAGGAGGCCCATTTCTTTTTCAATGTCTTTTCTTTTTTTAAAAAAATTATTTATTTATTTATTTATGGCTGCATTGGGTTTTCGTTGCAGTCTGAGGGCTTCTCATTGTGGTGGCTCCTCTTGTTGCGCAGCACGGACTCTAGGCTCATGGGCTTCACTAGTTGCAACATGCGGGCTCAGTAGTTGTGGCTCGCGGACTTAGTTGCTCCACGATATGAGGGATCTTCCTGGACCAGGGCTTGCACCCGTGTCCCCTGCACTGGCAGGCGGATTCTTAACCACTGTGCCACCAGGGAAGCCCTCAATGTCTTTTCTATTGACTTCAAATCTATCGGGCTTTAAAATTATTTGTGTGTGTGTGCTCATATTCTGACTGTCTCTCACAGCAGATTGTGAGTTCTGTGAAAGTGAGGCAGGAGATAGATGGGCCCCAGGGTAAGCAGCAGGAGTTCATTCCCTCTGGACAGAAACTCCAAAATATCAATAACAGGGCAATCGAGAAAGGAGGCTGTGCCCTGCACAGATAAGAGATAAAAGACTAGATGTTCCTCATTCTCGTAGTCAAGGAGACCTTCCCAGCTACACATGTGCAGAAAGGTTCCTTGGAGGTCAAAAAGGGAGAGGGCACCACCCCATAGTAAGTGATGTCAACTACCCATAGGCCTCTTCGCTAGAATCCATCTTGGCTAAGAGATGCACATGAACACGGGAGGACCCTGAGGTATACCAAATATGGACTCAAAACCAGGCAAAGCAAGATGATTGGTCAAAGGAAACCTGGAAGAAATTCCCCATAAAAGTGATTCAAACTACCTAAAGTGAGCGCAACTCTCTCTCTGAGCCCACCCATGTGTCTAGCCACATGTATTCTTTGTCCTCCTAATAAACACTTTACTTGTTTCACTACTTTCCATGTCTGTGGAAATTCATTTCTACACAGCAGACAGGCCAGGAACTTGTCACTGGCCACTAGTCCCTGGTGGTCTAGTGGCTAGGATTTAGTGCTTTCACTGCCCCGGCCTGACTTCAATCTCTGGCCAGGAACCAAAATCCTGCTTCAAGCAGCTGCAGGCTGAGGCCACCTGAGATGAAAACAGGGGCGATGTTTATCTTGTTTAAGATCATGTCTTGTTAAAAAACAAAGTTCAACTGAATACATTTGAAAATCTGATTGGCCTTATTTGATGCTTTATGAATTGGGCAGCATCTCATCTAGTAAATAGAAGGGCACTTTGAGAAGTTATACAGAGTGGAAGGTTTTTATAGAAAGGAGGGTGGGCAAGAAAGTCATTAGCAAAAGAAAAAAAGGTTATTTGGGACCAGTACTATCTTCTCTTTGTAGGGAAGGGAAGCCTTGAGTTTATCATGCAGATTGCCTCTTCTTCTTGGTTTGGGGGAGATGGAGAGGGCCCCTGTGATAGATTACCACATTGGTGCTGACCAGAAAATTCCAGATTTCAGAATTAAGATAACATTTCTGGTGAAGGTCGAAATTGCAAGTAGGTTAGGTATTAAATATATGCGTGGTATCGTGGGCTTCAGCACAAATGAAACCATTTTGTGTCAGTGGTTTTCCTCCTTAATAGTCCCTAATGCAGAACTAGCAGAAACACAACAAAGATTTGTGAAAAAGGAAATGAGTGCCTAACTCAATTGGTCAACTGGTGTAAAGAATATGGCATAAGAATAAAAAGATCTAGAGAGCAGATGAAAGAAGCTTTTGTTTATATTTTTAAAAGGAATGTCTTCTGTGTTTTCAAATTACTGCAAATCTAATCAGCAATGTTGATGTGACTTAAAAATGATGCTTTTTGAGAGGTTAGAGAAAGGAAAAACAAGAAAAAAATAAGGATGTTTGGCATTCTGGATGTTGGCTAAATGGCAATTTAATCACTAAGAACATATTTTATTCTATTGTCATGATATATATGTAATATATGTAAACATATATTTATATGTCATACATAATATATATTTCCTTTTAATCACCCCTATTGGGGTACAATTTACATACAACTAATAGCACTCATGTTAAGTGTATAGCACAGTTAGATAAATTTTGACAAATATGTACATTTGTGTAATCACTACCACAATCATGATACAGAAAATTTCCATTACCCAGAAAGTTTCCTTAGGCTGCTTTGTGGTCAATCCTCACCTTCCTACAAAAGTGATATGATGATTTGCTTTCAGTGACTATAGTTTTCCCATTCTCAAATTTCCATAAATAGAATCTAACAGTGTGTATTTGGTTCCTGTTTTCTTTCACTCAGCATGTTTTGAGATTCATCCATGTTATGTATATTAATATTTCATTCCCCTTTATTGCTGATGTGAATTACTCATTCACTTGATGATGAACATTTGAGCTGTTTACAGTTTGCAGCCTTAACCTTTATGAAACCATTGGGATTTCCATTAGAATTCTTTAATTTCTTACCCAATTCAACGGTATGATTTGAAAGTTATCAGAAACCTGCACTTGTCAGAAAGTCTTTAGTATGAATCTTCCTGAAGATGAAGCACTTTTGCAAAAGCATCTATGAATGATAAAAAGACTTAAAAAGACACAGTTAAAGAGCTGGTTAAAATGCAATTGACAAAAAATGTGTTTACTTCTGTAACATACAAATTTGACATATTCAAATTTTAGAAATTTTATTTAATTTCATATAACATAAGAATATCTATATTAATGATATTTAGTATGATCTAAATGTATAACCTAAAATGTTGGAGATACATTTATCTCTAATCAATTGACAGTGCCTCCCATAACATACCAAATAATCCTAATTAGTTTAATATCTCTCTTTGAGATGACTTAGGGGTCCTCTGAAACATCCCAAAACTATCTAGAGGTCAAAATATCTTTCATTAGGATTCTATCCTTGAGAAGTTTATCCAAAATGTTAAAAAGTTTCAAGACACTTGGTCAAATAGGATTACAGATCACTGTGAAACAATGTGTATCCATTTAACCAAAGTTACAATGAAAGATTTTAAAAGCAAATAGAGAAAGTTATAACAGATTATTTAAAAGGTAAAGAAAATTTACAATCTGTAATCAAAAGCAAATCAATATGCCAAGAAAACTTTTTTCTGTTAACAGAGAGAGAAAAAAAAATTAAGTTTTTGTACCACTTTACTTTTCATCTTAAAATTCATTTACTCAATTAAATTAATTCTAATCTTAGTGAGTCCTGACAACACATAGAATTTCTTTCTAAAGATTACTTTTTCCCCAGAAATCTACAACTTTCTATATTCATATTAACTTGCCCTTTATTTTATTTCCTCTTTAGAAATAACCAGCTTTAAGACAAAATTACTTCCTTTTTCTTTAACAAAATAAATTCCTATTCTTCATACCTTCTTTTAATGAAAACACACATCCTATTACCCTGTATACGAAAATGTTCTCATTATTTCTAGTGGCTTTAATTACATATTTAATTAGAATTCTCAAGTCTTAAAAACCTAAATTCCTAGTGAAAATTAAGAAGTAAGCAATTATGAGCTGTTCTTTACATTAGCATTCTGTAGATTGGCAAATTTATAAATAAATGCTATTTATAATTTCTAAAAATATGTACTTTCTTATGGAAAATGTCTCAGTGTGACACCAAACATATTTATTAATAGTCTTAAATATCTTTACTTTCTCTGTGAAAGGAAGCCAATGTTTAGTAATTAATATTTCAGTATATTATTTTATTTGGAAAAGACCTCGATATTCAATGAATTCTCATCATTTAGCTTAATTTAGTTAAACTCTAAAATTTCAAGTTACTAAAACTTCCAGAAAAGTTATTTTTAAGTAGACATTCCTAAAACATAATTATTCCCAGAGTTCACCTAAAAACTCTTGTCTCAGTTACCTCTATTTTATTCACTTGTTCTCAAAAAATATGTTTAGATTACCCAAGAAAACTTTATGAGACATTAGACCAAGTCAGCCATTATCCCAAATTTAATATTGAATATTTTTCAGATCACATGAATCTGAAATTCATTCAAGTTAGTTTCTTTTATATTTCTGATAATTTCTGTAAGTGCTTAATTTCCTTTAAGTCAATTAAATAGAGCTCATTTACAAACTAACTTTGATAATACCATCCAAAGGAAAAGAGATATATTTATAATGTACACATGGACATACATACATTCCAGACAAACAGAGATCTCACAGTTTTCCTGCCTGAGTTTAAAAAGGACTCTTCTCCCTTTTCCCCCCTCAGTCTCAGGAATTGGCAATGGTATAGACAAGAGTGAGTGAGAGTACATTAGAGCCCAGGGAAGAACATTTACATTTCAGAGGCACAGGGAGAAAAATGTAAGTTCCTCCTAGTAAGATTTGTCTCCTTCTGGTCAGAAGAGTGAAGAGATACTTTTAACAAGCCAGCTTTTTCATATGCAAAAACAAGATTTAGAATGTCAAAAAGTGCCCCATCTGGGGCATTATTCTCCAGAGCCTAAAGAATACTGTGACCACATGATTTTTAGAAAAATATCACCTTCTCCTTTTCATGGGTATGAGCCCACGAAACTAAGAGCTAAGAATATCCCAATTCTGCAAAATACACCGTAGGGAATATAAGATGAAACAGAGCTCTGATTACCCATTCTCAGTTGTTTATGGCTGGTAATCTTTAAATCTCAAACAAACAAACAAATGTTGTCTCTCAGGGTTTCAAACTCCTCAGCCCAAAAGGGAAAATCCCAACAAATGTTTAGCCACTGACAGACCCAGATGGCTAAGAGAATGAATACCCTGGTATTATCACACACAAGTTCCACTACTTGCTAGAGAAATCTCAACCAGCAAAGCATGTGTCTTTTTCCCTTTACCACAGAAATCAAAAGTGCCATGGGCCAATGATGCCTGCTCAGTGGCAAGTGTTCAGGGCCATCTCTGAGACAAAGGTGCTCAAGCAGCTGCTGAGTTGTATCCATGAGCTGCCACTGGTCAGCGGCCAGTGTGCTATGGTTGAGATGCCCACTGGGGATGGTGGCCCCTTCATGGTTGCCAAAATTATTGCCAAACGAAACACAGATTCACTCACCCAATGCAGAGCAAAGCCAATCTACTGATACCAGTTGTGGTGAAGGAAAGTACAGTGTTTATTTGCAGGATGCGAAGCAAGGATAACAAGCAGCTAATGCTCAAAAGACCCAAACTCCCTGAAGACTTTTGGGCAAGTGTTTCTAAAGACAACATTAGGAGTGAGGGTCTCAGGGTGAATTATCAGTTCATGGACATTCTTTTGATTACTTGGTGGAGAGGTGACAGGGTGATGTCTTGGGAACCTTAATCATCAGCCTTCTTTTTCCAAACAGTCTGGGACCTACATGCTTGTGATCAGCATGTAGTCAAATCCTCCATCAGGTGGAGAGCCTTAGTGTCTACAAAAAACACTCATGTGTCGTGGTCCAAACGTGGGTTGGAAAACAATTTCCGGACACAATGCAGAATGTAGAGAAGATAGAATTTATTAGAGGAAAGTTTTTCTGCCAGAACAGCAGGCTGACTTCCTAGTAGTCTGGGGGAGTCGACCCCAAACATGTGCTATTGATCAGTTTTTATAGCCAGAAATCAAAGGAATGGTTCATGGTGAAAATTTCATTTACTGATTGGTCGAGGCACATATACTTTCCTTCTATAGAGTGGCAGTGGGACAGGGAAGATGCCTTTTCTTATTTGGGACAGGTCTCATCGCCCAGCTGGGCTCAGGAATTTCATAACCATCACAACATGGTGGGGAGGGCAATTAAGGGTCTGATAAGGGGTGTAACGCTGACACTTTTTCAGAGAGGGTTGTCCTTTGTCCTTGAAGCACCATTGTCCTTGGAGCACCACATCAAGGATATGTGTCAGACTGTTATCTATATCCCTTGAGGAGAAAGGGATAGAGACAACACTGTTTTTCAATCTATTGTTACTTTTCTTGCTTGACTGCTTTTCCTTTGTTTCTGAATTTGGTCAGTTCTATAATCATTAACTGCTCTTTGGAAATCAAGGGAGGCCTAGGAGACTAAAGCTTTGTTCTACAAACAAGAAGCAGGGAACACTGGGAGTCTGTCACTGGGAAAGCCCCACAGGATCCTACTCAGTTTCACAATCATGAATAAAGTTGTTTCTATGAACGTTCATGTACACATTTTGTGTGGACATATTTTTCTCATTTAAATTCCTAGGGGGTGAAATTAGGGGGTTGCATTAATGCCAAACTCTTTTCCAAAGTAGTACATCATTTCACATTTTCTTCAGGAATGTATGAGACTTCTGGTTGTTCTCCATCCTTACTAACATTTGATGCTATCAATCTTTTTAATTTTAGTCATTCTAGTAGATGTGAAGTTATTTGCATTGTGGTTTTAATTTTTCTTTGATGACTAATAATGCTGAACATTTTAAAATGTTGCTTATTTACCATTCATCTATCTTCTTTGGTTAAGTGTCTTATTAAAGTTTTTGCCTAATTTAAAATAAATTGTTTGTCTACTAAGTAGTGTTTTAGTAAAAGCTGGAGAAGAAGAAAGTTAGGCTGGATTACAGAAAACAAGGGGGAGAGTGGTAGGAATGAGGCCAAGAGAGACCTGGGAGAAGGGGAGAACAGATCAAAAAGGACTTTGAGGCCTTGGTGAGAACTTTGGATTTATTGTAATTAAATTGAATTCACTGGACGATTTTGAGTCTAGAGTGGCACAATCAGGCTTAAATTTTAAGGGACCACTTTGGCAGCTCTGTGAACAGGCCAGAGGAACAGGAGTAAACACAGGATAGACTAGGATGTTATTGCAGCAGTCAGAAAGAGACAAACTGGTTAGCTGCAGTTCTGAATGACCTTTCCCCTCACTCTTGTTCCTGACATTCCAAACTGCATAATTTCAGATGTGGAAGACTGAGAAATTTCCTGGATTTTCTCAACAGAATATTGACTTACTCAAGGCCTTTAAGTGGAACACACTCTACTGAGGGTTGAGAGAAAGCTGACAATAGTGGCTTGCTTAGCTTAACTCCGTGGTTATGGTTGTTAGTTGTGGTTGCAATATTATGGTTGTGTGACTCTTTGGTTAGTATTCACTTTCTCCATCTTGGAATATACGTTTGATGAGGATGGAAAAATGATCTCTGCTTTTAACTCACCACTGTAGCCTCAGTGTGAGCACAGTGCCTGCCAATTAGCATTTAGTCAATGGGTTTTTCTGTAGGGGAAAATTGTATGTGTGAGGGAGAGAGAGAAGAGGGGCAGAAACAGATAGGGGAAGAGACAGCCATAGGGACAGGGGAACAAGTCCATATTGCAAAAGAACAGGACAATATTTTCTGTGAGTAGAATGCTCAGAGCCTATGTACTGTGTTCTTTTCTACTTTCTCAGGTTAGATTTATCACTTCATAAATTTTCTTTATCTTATCCAAAATGAATCTACATTTTTTTTCCTTATACGTATAAAGAAAAAGATTTTTTTTGGGTGAAAATTCTTAATGTCTCACTACAATTCAAGTACCATACATGTCTCTTTCTATTATTTGTATATCTTGAAAATATACCAGCATTATTGTCTAACACAAAGGAGGCACTAAATAAAAGTTTTTCTTTGAAACATTGGTACTATAAATTATAAGAGACAGGAGCCATGTTTTCACAGCTCTGTTTCTTGAGCACCCAGCCCAGTGGTATTGTGGAGATGGAATAACAATCACCATGAGCACAGGTCACTGCTGACAAAGGGACTTGCTTTCTCTCTAAACCATTTGACTTTGTTGGTGCCCAGGGCAGGATGCTCCAAAATATGCCTCAGTGGAATATTACTTTGAATTAATGTTACTGAAGAAATGACTGATGCAAGAGAGACACACTGACCTTCCTATCTGTCTCCATGAAAGCAGGAAATTAATATCTCATGTGAATGGTGCCCTCCCTGTACCAGGAGGTAGAAAGACATCATTAGCACCAGAGATAGGGAATGCAGGGTCAAGAAGGCTGTATAAACCTTGTTACTTCTTTAACTCAAGAAGGTTGGCAGGGACATTTCTTCCTCCTCAACAGCTGACAAGACAACCAGGAGGCTGGCTAAACCCTGCTTCCCACCACAAGACTGCTGCAGCTGAGAGATCCTAGGACACATGACAAAGGCCAGAAGAAGGTAAAATTTCTTATCTCCTCAACTTCCCAGGCCTGTAAGGTCTGGTGGGCGGGAAAGTGCTTAAGAGTCTCCTTTTCTCTATCTCTAAATTTAGATTAGCAGAAGAAAATACTTATGGAGCAAGATCCTTGTGACATAGAAAATCTGGTTTTTGGAAAGGAGTAATCTCGTCTCAGTTTTTCTTAATCCTTTCCTCCCAGAGATAGTCACTGTTTTTCTTTGTCTCTGTCTCCTGAGTCATGTTTCATAAGAAGAAAGAACCATAGGGCAGAGTACAGGCATAGGCCCTATAAGCCTGCTGTTGGAGACAGCCTCACAGACTGTGAGTTAACAGTTCTCTCCAGTCCAGTGCCTATTAAGACAAACTTTGCTGTCAGTCCTCTATATAAAAACTGGATGAGATTTTTCCTTCTGTATTTTTCTCTGTCCTGAGAGTTTGGCTTTTTGTCCAGTGAGAATATTCTCTCTGTTCTCCACCATCTGGATCGTGTATTTACTGGGGTGCATCTGGTAACCAGTTGAATTGACTGGGGTTCTGAGACGCAAAGTCATAAACAACACACTCTAGTCTTGTTGTGCCAGCTGTCAGAGGAGTTTGTCCTAAGGGGACCCAGTCCATAAGGGGCCTTTGTTGTTTCAACCTTCATTACCTTGTAAGTGTTGGAAAAGTCCCATTCCAGCAGCATATGCCTGATGTCACAGATTAGTAGGTTTGGGATCAGAGGTGCCTCAAATTCCCAGGAGAGACCAGGGACACAGTTTGCACTATACCACCCTTACTGCCTGTGCAATGAAGGCCTTTGCTTTCTTAGATTAACCTTGGAAATGAATTTTCACATTATAGGGGCTATACCATCCGTGCCCTCTCCATCTGAAAGTATGCTTATTTCATCCATGGTAACGATTTATTCTAAGCCTGAAAAGTTACCTCTGGGTCGTTCCATAAAAAGCCTTACTGATTTGAGTCACTATTTGAAATTAATGAAAGGTCTTACTCCTCAATGGCCAGATGATGGATCCTTTAAATTTGCTGTATTTAAAAGATTACCTTTTTGAGAGCTCTCATCATAAACAGCTGTCATATTGGTATTTATGGAAGGATCAAATTGAAAGGAAAAATAATGTATAACAGCTAGCCTTAGGGAATCGTTATTAAGATGAAATAAAAGAAATTAGACTTAAAATAAAGATCCAACGTGAATTCCCCTTTTTAAGAAAAATTTTAAAATTGCCCCATCTCCTCAGCAATTCCTTAGGCCCTCCTACAAATAATTAGGAAAAGATCAGTTGGAAGAAGCCAATATTCAAGAGCTAATAGAAACAATTATCTTTGTCTTCCAAATCTCTACAAAACCAGAAATGCAACTTAGGAACAAGTCAAGGCCCATTTATCTTCACCAACCCTGAAACCTATTCCTCTCAAATTCTTGTAGATATTATAAAAGTTGAGGATAATTGGAGCAAAATTGTCCTGTACTTAAGAAGAAAAAGTTTTTAAAATAATAATTACCCTGAGACTTATGATAATAGAAAAATACACTCCAAAACTCACAGAAGAAAATTTACATTTTCTTCTCTGTCCCTTAAAGTTATAAATCTTACTATGTCTTTGAAACGTAAACACAGCCACATTGCCTGAGACTGAGCCCAGATTATCTCAATTGTTAGAACCTGAAACTAAAATTTAAAGAAAAAAAAGGAAAGAGGTGTTTTTTTTAAACAAAAAACACCAAAAAAACCCTCTCTTGCTCAAACTCTAAATCACAGTCTCCTTAAAATTGTTTATCAAGGGCAAGTACACTTAAAGGGCAAGAAGACTTAAAAGTCTTCTCCATAATTAATAAAAGACTGTAGCTATCTGAGTGAGTAAACTTAATTTATTCCAACAAGCAATCTAAAAATTCTCAAAAATATAACAAAAACGAGTACAAATATTTTTCAAATTCACATGATCTTGGATAATTTTTGGTAAGTAAAATCTAGTTCAGGTTTAATGGATTAATTAATACAGACATATCTTAAGAGTTATCAGCATTAAGTATAATAGCTTTATGCTAGGTAGTTTTACTAAAAGTCAAATAAGCTCATGTTATCTCTTTTACAAAATTTCTCAGAAAACAGTAATAATAATAATAATTTAAGATGATGGCTAACACTACTTTAACATCTTATGAAATTGTCATGAGTAATCTGAGTGATTGTTAAGAACAAATTAATTAAATAGACATAAGATAAGAATTCTTTTAGGTAAACTTTTTTTAGCAATAATTGTTTTTGCTATGTCAACTTAAATAGTTTTCTAAATGTCTTTGACAAATTGTACCCTTAGAGTTTTGCTAAGTTAAATTAAATGAATTGAATGTCTAGATCATTTCCAACTAAGACAAAATACTGAAATATTAATTGCTGCACGAGTCTAAGTTTACCTACTTTTGACCTCTTATTACACACGAAATATGTTTGGTTCTATTAGTAAACACGTCTTGTGCTTCATTAAAAGCTTGTACTATGGGGCTTCCCTGGTGGCGCAGTGGTTGAGAATCTGCCTGGCAATGCAGGGGACACGGGTTCGAGCCCTGGTCTGGGAAGATCCCACATGCCGCAGAGCAACTGGTTCTGTGAGCCACAATTACTGAGCCTGCGCGTCTGGAGCCTGTGCTCTGCAACAAGAGAGGCCGTGATAGTGAGAGGCCCGCGCATCACGATTAGGAGTGGCCCCCGCTTGCCACAACTAGAGAAAGCCCTCGCACAGAAACGAAGACCCAACACAGCCATAAATAAATAAATAAATAAATATATAAACAAAAACCTTGTACTATGAAGTAGAATATGTTTCTAGAAATTATGAAATGTATTTATAAGTTTGCCAAGCCACAAAATACTTACACAGTTAATAATTTTTAACTTTATCTTTACAAAAAAATTAAAGCTTCAAAGGATTAAGAATTGTAAATAATATATGTGGTTAAATCTACTAGGAATTATAAGGAAATTAGAATATGTTTGGGGGTAAGAAAAAGTGTAAGCTATGGAGACGTTTTTGTTCATGTAAAAACTTTGTTAAGTGATTTTTGTCCTAAAGCTGGTAACTTCTAAATGGGAAAGAGAACAAGGGACAAATCAAAATGGGCAGAGAAAGTTGTAAGAGGTTTGTTAAAAAGGAATCTTTAGAAAGGAATTTTATGTGTAGTCAGGTCTAAGATTGGAATGAATTTAATAAAGTGATTGAGTTTTAATATCCAAAGTAAGCTGGTAGAAAATTAAAATTAGTTTTTTCTCTCTTTTTGCAAAATTTTCTTAATTATTGGTCTGCTCTTAATGAGAAATTATAAACAAAGACTTTTTTTTTACATTTAATGTAATCTGTCTAGCAAAACAAATATTGTACATTTTGTCTTGATGAGTCTGATAATTTTGAAGAAAAACTGAGTGCTTTCAATATTAAAAGAGCTAAGTCTTTTTACACTATTTAACTGTCTGTATTTACATGTGAATCTTTGTCACTTTGATTAAATTGATAACTAAATATTAATTCACAGTGACATATGATCATATTTGACAAAGTGTTTTAAAACATTTTTATTTTTGAAAAAGTAGATTTTCCCCCAAGTCAAATTCTAAATGAAGTCTTATTGACCTGGAAATAATGTTCAGGTTTTCCAGAGGCCCCTTGGAACACCCTAAAAGATTTGTTTTATCTTATTAGAAAAGAGAGCTATGAAACTCATTAGGCTTATTTGGTATGTTACTTACGTGGGAAGCATTGCTAAATAAATGATCATAAACTCTAGGTTATATCATAAGGGTGAATGTTATTAATATAAATGTTCTGGAAAGTATATGAAATTCCTAAAATTGGATATGTCCTAGTATAATGTTATCAGTCATAATTCTAGTTATTATCTTAAATGTTTTGTGTCACAGAGATAACTTTTCTTGTCAATTCCATTAGAATGAATCAAATTTTTAGTAATGGATATTTGTCTTTTATTACTTAGACAATGGTTTTACTCAGATGCTTTTACAAAAGCTTCCTGAAAATGTGTTTCATGTTCAGAGAAATTCATGGAAAAGGATCTAACAAGTATTCTAGAACACAAGTTTCTGATGAATTTCAAATCATTACACTGAACTGAGTAAGGATTTACAAAACCCTAATGGAGAAATTGACGGTTTCATAAAACTTCTAACAAAAGATCAAGCAAAACAAGAATTAATTACATGGGACTAAGTAAACTGAAGAAGATGGTTATAATATTTTATGATTTTAAAAATAAATTTATTTAGTTTATTTATTTTTGGCTGCATTGGGTCTTTGTTGCTGTGTGTGGGCTTTCTCTAGTTGCATCGAATGGCAGCTACCCTTCGTTGTGGTGTGTGGGCTTCTCATTGCAGTGGCTTTTCTTGTTGTAGAGCATGGGCTCTAGGTGCATGGGCTTCAGTAGTTGTGGCTCATGGGCTCTAGAATACAGGCTCAGTAGTTGTGGCACGTGGGCTTAGTTGCTCTGCGGCATGTGGGATCTTCCTGGACCAGGGTTTGAACCCATGTCCCTTGCACTGGCAGGCAGATTCTTAAACACTGTGCCACCAGGAAAGCCCCATTTTATGATTTTTTTTTTTTCGTGGTACGCGGGCCTCTCACTGTTGTGGCCTCTCCCGTTGTGGAGCACAGGCTCCGGATGCGCAGGCTCAGCGGCCATGGTTCACAGGTCCAGCCGCTCCACGGTATGTGGGATCCTCCCAGACCGGGGCACAAACCCGGGTCCCCTGCATCACAGGCAGACTCTCAACCACTGCACCACCAGGGAAGCCCTATGATTTTTACATTTGAATCATTGCTGGTTTTATTTTTTTTAACTTTTGTTTCTCCAAATGTAGGAAAATTTGTTTTTCTCTCTTAAGCTTAGAGCAGTTTGGTAAATTATACCCTTGTAAGCAAAATTGAATCATTTGTCTTTTTCTCCCTACCCGATTCCTCCAGAATTCAGAAGCTTTCAGTGAACATTCTTGTTTTCTTGGCAATATAGTTATTTGCATAATTTCAATAAGAATCTGTACTCCTTATAATAGCACATAATTGCAAACATTGATTATATTACTAAAGTTCTGCCTAGAATGTCATATTTGAGAGAGATATACATAAACTTTGGTTTGACCAAACAGCTTTAAGAAACTAAGGTTGACTTCATGGAGCCAATAAAGCCCCTTGGGAAAATAGTGTGGTACCTTGCTTAGAGTTCCCAGCAGCCTTACTAGTTGAGTAAGGAAGGTCACTTCCTGGCAAATGCAAGAACCTCAGAATATGTGGGGGACATTGAGGAGAAGAATTCACCCAAATCTATAGATGTCAAATGATTGGCTTGGCTTCTTAGCCTCAAGGGACTATTAAAAGTTTAATCTGGAGATTCCTTATAAAAAGTTCCAGCAAAGCAGATTTAAAAGAGCCTATATGGGAGATTTCCCTCTAACCCTGGAGATATTCTGCAGAGATAGTGGTTGACCAGAGGTAAAGCCTGAAGTCCTTCATGAATTTCAATCAAAATTGAACTTTAAGAAGCCAGAACTCCTCACAGTGACATTCAGGAGAGAGGGTAGAGACAAAGATGGCAGAGAAGAAGGACGTGAGCTCACCTCCTCTCATGAAACCACCCAAATCACAACTAACTGCTGAACAACCATCAACAAAAAAGACTTGAACATACAAAAAAGACATTCTACATCCAAAGACAAAGAAGAAGCTACAACTAGATGGTAGGAGGGGTGCTTTCATGATATAATCAAATCTCATACCTGCTGGGTGGGTGACCCAGAAAGTGGAAAATAATCATCATATCACAGAGGTTCTCCCATAGGAGTGAGAGCTCTGAGACCCACGTGAGGCTCCTCAGCCTGGGGACATGGCAATGAGAGGAGGAGATCCCAGAGCATTTGATCTTGAAGGCCAGTGGGACTTGAGGGCAGGAGCTCCACAGGATTGGGGGAAAGAGACTCCACTTTTGGAGGGTGACACAAGGTTTCATGTGTACTGGGACTCAGGGCAAAGCAGTAACTCCATAAAAGCTTGGGCCAGACCTACCTGAGGGTCTTGGAGGGTCTCTTGGGGAGGAAGAAGTTGGCTGTGGCTCACTGTGGGGGCAAGAACACTGGTGGCAGAGGACCCAGGGAATATTTTTTGGTGTGAGCTTTCCTGGAGGTCACCATTTCGGCACTGAGACCTGGCCCCACCCAATAGCCTGCAGTCTCCAGTTCTGGGATGCCTCAGGGCAAACAACCAACAGGGTGGGAACACAGACCCTCCCATGAGCAGACAGGCTGCCTAAATTTATTCTGATCTCACAGCCGCCTCTAAACACCACTTGACACAGCCCTGCCCACCAGAGGGAGAAAACTCAGCTCCACTCACCAGTGGGCAGGCACCAGTCCCTACTACCAGGAAGACAGCACAAGCTCCTGGACCAACCTCACCCATCAGGGGGCAGGCACCAGAAGTGAGAGGAGCCAAGATCCTGCAGCCTGAGGAAATGAGGCTACAAACACAGAAGGCAGAGAAATATGATCCAGATGAAGGAACATCATCAAACTCTGGAAGAACACCTAAGTGAAGTGGAGATGATAGGCAATCTTCCTGAAAAAGAATTCAGAGTAATGATAGTAAAGATGATACAAGTAACTGGAAAAAGAATGGAGGCACAGACCAAGAACATAGATGAAATTTTTAACAAAGAGCTAGAAGTTTTAAAAAACAAGGAGAGACAAACAATAACTGAAATGACAAATACTCTACAAGTAATCAATAGCAGAATAAATGAGGCAGAAGAATAAATAAGTGAGCTGGTAGACAGATTGGTGAGATTTGGAACCGAATAAAGAAAAACAATGAAAACAAATGAGGACAGTCTAAGAGACCTGTGGGACAACATTAAATGTGCCAACATTCACATTATAGGGGTCCCAGAAGGAGAAGAGAGAGACAGAGGGGCTGAAAAAATATTTGAAGAGATAATAGCCAAAAACTTCCCTAACATGGAAAAGGAACAGTCACTCAAGTCCAGGAAGCACAGAGAGTCAAATACAGGACAAACCCAAAGAGGAACATGCCAACACACATGAATCAAATGGACAAAAATTAAAGACAAAGAAAACATTAAAAGCAACAAGAGAAAAACAACAAATAACATACAAGGAAACCCCAGTAAGCTTATCAGCTGATTTTTTCAGCAGAAACTCTGCAGGCCAGAAGGGAGTGGCCAATATATTTACAGTGATGAAAGGCAAAAACCTACGACCAAAAATACTCTACCCAGCAAGGCTCTTATTCAGACCTGACAGAGAAATCAAAAGCTTTATAGACAAACAAAAGCTAAGAGAATTCAGCACCATCAAACCAGCTTTACAACAAATGCTAAAGGAACTTCTCTAGATGAAAAAGAAAATGCCACAACTAGAAAAAAAGAAAATTATGAATGGGACAGCTCACCATTAAAGGCAAACATACAGTAAAGGTAGGAAATCATCCACTCACAAATATGATATCAAAACAAGCAATCATGAGAAGAGGAGAGTACAAATGCAGGATATTGGAAATGCATTTGAAATTAAGAGACCAGCAACTTAAGGCAACTTTTCATATATATATATATATATATATATATATATATATATATATATACACACACACACACACACACTCACACACACACACACTATGCTCTATCAAAACCTCATGGGAAATGCAAACCAGAAATCTACAATAGATACACAAAGAAAAAGCAACCCAAATGCAACACTAAAGATGGTCATCAAACCACAAGGGAAGAGAACAAAAGAGGAAGGGAAGAAAAAAGAGCTACAAAAACAAACCCAAAACAATGAACAAAATGACAATAAGAACATACATATTGATAATTACATTAAAAGTAAAGAGACTAAATGCTCCAACCAAAAGACATAGACTGGCTGAACAGATACAAAAGCAAGAACCATATATATGCTGCCTACTAGAAACTCACTTTAGATCTAGACACCCACACAGACTGAAAGTGAGAGGGTAAAAGAAAGGTATTCCATACAAATGGAAATCAAAGGAAAGCCAGAGTAGCAATAGTCATATCAGACAAAATAGACTCTAAAATAAAGACTGTAACAAGGACCAAGAAGGACACTGCCTAATGATCAAGGAATCAATCCAAGAAGAATATACAACAATTGTAAATATATATTCACCCAACATAGGAACGCCTCAATATATAAGGCAAATGCTAATAGCCATAAAAGGAGAAATTGACAGTAACACAATAGTATTGGGGGATGTTAACACCCCACTTTCATCAATGCACAGATCATCCAGACAAAATCAATATGAAAACACAGGCCTTGAATGATACATTAGACCAGAAGGACTTAATTGATATTTAGAGAGCATTCCATCTGAAAGCAACAGAATACACATTCTCCTCAAGTGCACACGAAACATTCTCCAGGATAGATCACACGCTGCGCCACAAAGTGAGCCTTAGTAAATTTAAGAAAACTGAAATCATATGAAGCACCTATTCCAAACACAATGCTATGAGATTAGAAATCAACTACAAGAAAAAAACTGTAAAAAACACAAATACATGGAGGCTAAACAATATGCTATAAGCAACCAATGTATCACTGAAGAAATCAAAGCAAAAATTAAAAAATACCTACAAATGAAAACAAAAACACGAAGATCCAAAACCTATGGGATGCAGCAGAAGCATTTCTAAGAGGGAAGTTTATACTGATAAAATCTTACCTCAGGAAACAAGAAAAATCTCAAATAAACAGCCTAACGTTATACGTAAAGGAACTAGAGAAAGGAGAACAAACAAAACCCAAATTAAGTAGAAGGAAAGAAATCATATAGATCAGAGCAGAAATAAATGAGAGACAAAGAAAACAGTAGGAAAGATCAATGAAACTAGAAGCTGGTTCTTTGAAAAGATAAACAAAATTGATAAACCATTAGCCAGCATCATCAAGAAAAAAATGGGGAGAGCTCAAAGCGATAAAATTAGAAATACAAAAGAAGTTACAATGGACACCACAGAAATACAAAAGCTCATAAGAGACTACTACCAGAAACTATATGCCTGTAAAATGCACAACCTAGAAGAAATGGACAAATTCTTAGAAAGGTACAACCTTCGAAGACTGAACCAGGAAGAAATAGAAAATATGAACAGACAAATCACAAGTCCTGAAATTGAAACTGTGATGAAGAAACTCCAACAGGGCATCCCTGGTGGCGCAGTTGTTAAGAAACCACCTGCCAAGGCAGGGGACACGGGTTCGAACCCTGGTCCAGGAAGATCCCACATGTCACAGAGCAACTAAGCCCGTGGGTCACAACTACTAAGCCTGCTCTCTAGAGCCCACGAACCACAGCTGCTGAGCCTGCATGACATAACTACTGAAGCTCACGTGCCTAGATCCCATGCTCTGCAACAAGAGAAGCCACCGCAATGAGTAGCCCATGCACCACAATGAAGAGTAGCCCCTGCTTGCCGCAACTAAAAAAAGAAAGCCTACATACAACAACAAACACCCAATGCAGCCAAAAATAAAATAAATAAATAAATTTATTTTTAAATTTTATTAAAATTTATTTTAAAAAAAGAAGCTCCCAACAAACAAAAGTCCAAGATCAGATAGCTTCACAGGTGAATTCTATCAAGCATTTAGAGAACACTAAACACCTGTTCTTCTGAAACTATTCCATAAAATTTCAGAAGAAGAAATATTCCCAAACTCATCCTATGAGGCCATAATCACCCTGATACCAAAACCAAACAAAGGTACTACAAAAAAAGAAAAAATAAGTCAATATCACTGATGAACATAGACTCAAAAATCATTTACAAAATACTAGCAAAGTGAATCCAACAACGCATCAAAAGGCTCAGACACCATGATCAAGTGGGATTTATCCCAAGGATGCAAGGATTTTTCAATGTCCACATATCAATCAGTGTGATACACCACATCAATGAATTCAGTAAAGTCACAGAATACAAAATTAATACACAGAAATCTCTTTCATTCCTATACACTAAAACCAAAAGATCAGAAAGAGAAATTATGGAAGGAATCCCATTTACCATCACATCAAAAAGAATAAATACCTATGAATAAATCTACCTAAGGAGACAAAAGACCTGTACTCTGAAAACTCTAGGATGCTAATGAAAGAAATCGAAAGTGACACAAACAGATGGAGAGATATACCATGTGCTTGGATTGGAAGAATCAATACTGTCAAAATGACTATACTACTTAAGGCAATCTACAGATTCAATGCAATCCCTATTAAATTACCAGTGGAATTTTTTTTTTAGATTTTTTTCATGTGGACCATTTTTAAAGTCTTTATTGAATTTGTTACAATATTGCTTCTGTTTTATGTTTTGGTTTTTGTTTTTTTTGTGTGTTTTTTTGGTTGCATGGCATGTGGGATCCCAACTCCCTGACCAGGGATCGAACCTGCATCTTCCTCATTGGAAGGTGAAGTCCCAACCACCGGACCGCCAGGAAAGCCCCCACCAATGGCATTTTTCACGGAACTAGAACAGAAAATTTTAAAATGTGTATAGAAACACAAACCCCCAAATAGCCAAAGCATACTATGAAAGCAAAATGGAGCTGGAGGAATCAGGCTCACTGTCTTCAGACTATATTACAAAGCTACAGTGATCAGTATGGTACTTGCACAAAAACAGAAATATAGATCAATGGAACACAATAGAAAGAAATAGAAATAAACCCACACAACTATGGTCAATTAATCTATGACAAAGGAGGCAGGAATATACAATGGAGAAAAGACAGTCTCTTCCATAAGTGGTGCTGGGAAAACTGGACAGCTACATGTAAAAAAATGAAATTAGAACAATTTTCTAACATCACAGACCAAAATAAACTCAAAATGCATTAAAGACCTAAATGTAAGACTGGATATTATAAAACTCTTAGAGGAAAATCCAGGCAGAACACTCTTTCACAGCAGCAATACCTTTTTGGATCCACCTCCTAGAGGAAAGAAAACAAAAACTAAAATAAACAAATGGGACCTAATCAAACTTAAAAGCTTTTGCACAGCAAAGGAAACCATAAACAAAACAAAAAGACAACCTACAGAATGGAAGAAAATATTTGCAAATGATGAGACTGACAATGGAATAATCTCCAAAGTATACAAATAGCTCATGCAGCTCAATATCAAAAAAGCAAACAACCCAATCAAAAAATGGACAGAAGATCTAAATAGACATTTCTCCAAAGAAGACATACTGATGGGCAAAAAGCACATGAAAATCTGCTCAACATCGCTAATTATTAGAGAAATGCAAATCAAATCTACAATGAGGTATCACCTCACACCAGTCAGAGTAACCGTCATCAAAAAGTCTACAAACTGTAGACTACAAAAATGTTGGAGAGGGTGTGGAGAAAAGGAGTCCTCCTGCACTGTTGGTGGGAATGTAAATTGGTTCAACCACTATGGAGAATATTATGGGATTCCTTAAAAAACTAAAAATAGAAGTACCATATGATCCAGCAATCCTACTCTTAGGCATGTATCTGGAGAAAATTATACTTCCAAAAGAGACATGCACCCCAGTGTTCAGTGCAGCACTATTCACAATAACCAGGATATGAAAGCAATTTAAATGTCCATTGACAGATGAATGGATAAAGAAGATGTGGTACATATATACAATGGAATATTACTCAGCCATAAAAATGAATGAAATAATGCCATTTGCAGTAACATGAATTGACGTAGAGATTATCACACTAAGTGAAGTAATTCAGAGAAAGACAAATATCATATGATATCACTTATCTGTGGAATCTGAAAAAAATGATACAAATGAACTTAATTACAAAAGAGAAACAGACTCACAGACTTAAAAAACAAACTTCTGGTTACTAAAGGGAAAAGGTATGGGGAGGGATAAATTAGGAGTTTGGATTCACATATACACACTACTATATATAAAATAGATAATCAACAAGACCCTACTGTATAGCAAAGGGAACTCTACTCACTATTCTGTAATAACCTATATGGCAAAAGAATCTGAAAAAGACTGGATATATGTATATGTATAACTGAATCATTTTGCTGTACACCTGAAACTAATTCAACATTGTAAATCAACTATACTTCAATATAAAATAAAAATTAAATTAAAAAAAGGGATTAACAAAAGAAGTGTCTTCCAATGCAAGGATCAGATCAAAGAACATGAATGGAATATTCCTACTGGGACGATTAGGAGGATAACACATCCTTGGTAGGTGCAGAGCCTGTTCACTTATCCTCTGACTTTCCTTGTTCCCTTTCTCCACTACATCCTATTAAGCAGATAAAAACTTTGAGAAAGCTGCCTCTTCCTTCACCAATGCCAAGAAGGACAAACTCAAAGAGCCATTTTCTGTCTGTCTTCCTCTGATGTTGCTTCTTCATGTTTGAGCTATTGGGAGGAGAGAGAGGCAATAAATTCTCTTAATAAAAGCAAAAAATAAAAATAAAAAATAAGCCTATATGGTCAGTCACAATCCTTGCTATACTTATATAAATAAGACCAAGTTTATTGAATCTAGACTTATTTTGCAAACAAATTTGTCTTAATTTGGCTATCTTTGATAGAAATGAGGGTGATTTTAGAGAGAAAAATTATCTTTTGATAGAAACCAAAATACGTATTGTGGATATTAGATTCTAGTGCTATTAATTTTCCTTGAAGTTTTGTTAATTACCTGAAAACTGGACTGTGTCCTGAATTTTTCTAGTTTCCTCCACTACCTGACTACAACTCTCCAAACTAGTGTTTCCAAATTTTCTCCCACCCTTTTAACTTGGAATCATTGAAACTAAAACTGCCTTTTTTTTCTGAAGTCCTGCATACTGAAGGTAGATATCTTAATATAAACTTCAGAGAAATCTCCACAGCAGCTCATGTTTAGACAGTCTTCTTCGTTCCTGTTGCTCTATGGACCACTCAGAAAGTTTACCTGAACATCTGATGGACATTCAAACTACAAAAGATGCTTTAACCCTGACATTTAGAGATCTTCTCAACTGTCTACCCTCAGAACTCAAAAACTGGTATGAAATTTGCCTCCATTATTAACCATTGTTTTTTTGTCTCCATAGCAATGCCTCTTATTCAATACCTGATTGCTTGTACAGTAAGCTTAACTTCTACTTGGAAATACTGCTTTGGAAGAGAAAATTAAGGTAAAATGATCATATGGATGGACTCTAATCCAATATGACTTGTATCTTTATAAGGGGGGAATACTAGAACACAGACATGGACAGACTGAGGGGCAACCATGTGAGGACACAGCGAGAAGGTAGCCATCAAAGGAGAGAGACCTCAAAGAAACTAAACTTGATACTTTGATCTTGGACTTCTAGCCTCTAGAGCTATGAGAAAATATATTTTTGTTGTTTAAGCCACCTAGGAGCCAGTATGGTATTTTGTTATGGCAGCCCTAGCAAACAAATACAATCACTATTA
Source organism: Mesoplodon mirus (assembly GCF_964341445.2). Taxonomy (NCBI): domain Eukaryota; kingdom Metazoa; phylum Chordata; class Mammalia; order Artiodactyla; family Ziphiidae; genus Mesoplodon; species Mesoplodon mirus. The sequence goes on along the minus strand of NC_138976.1, from coordinate 199,879,518 downwards.
GGGAAAAAAAAGTCATGTGCTTTGTTATTCCAGTAGAATGATTTTAACACTGATTACTTCTTACCTTGAGATTATAAAAGACACTGATAAACATTACTGTAGAGTATATATGAGTTGTGTCCTATGAAACAAAGGTAGTTAACAAACACCTCTCAGCTGTAGATGATGCCATGTGTTCATCTGATCAGCAAGAGGACATGAGTGGAAGGGAGAACCTTTTCTGCTTCAGACAAGCAACTTCCTGGGTTACCCTGAGTATGACAAAGAGGGCCATTGCTTGGGGACCAGGTCTCCAAGCAGTCACAACAGGCCTCAGGAACCCACAAGAAAATTGTGAAGGAAGAATATTACTAGCCAGGCCCATATGAATCTTTTCCTCCCATCACTGCTCTTTTGTGAAAAATTCTTCCAAATACACATTTTTGTCCCAAAATATCATGTTGGAGGCTCGCTACTAGGAGCAAATTTTTCTAGCATCTCTGTTGGATGAATTTTCACACTTGCAAAATCACTCAGGAAAGAGTTCATCCTCCCAACACCTCCCCTGCACCAGTGTCCCCCTAAACAGCATCTGATCACAATATGAAGGAACTTACCTCCCAGGTAAACAGGTGCTTGAATGTGATTTAATTCTCTCTGCATCCTCTCCCTGGTCTCCCTGTGAAATCTAGTCACCTCTTTGCATTAAAGCATTTCTGTGGGAAGCCCTGTAAGGTGCTGGCTATTCTCAATTCTGTCCTGCTGGTTTCTCTGAAGTGCCTAGAAGCTGTCCTCTCCACACACAAACTGTTCTGACAAACTTCATTGGAATGATTTGGATTTTAATTCTCAAATTGTTTCTGTTCCTAAGCCTTAAGGTTTTTTTTTTTTTTTTTTTTTTTTTTTTTTTTTTTTTTTTTTTTTTTTACCAATTCAGAAAAAAGCATCATTAAAAAAAAGACAAGGCTTCCCTGCTGGCGCAGTGGTTGAGAGTCCGCCTGCCGATGCAGGGGACACGGGTTCGTGCCCCGGTCCGGGAAGATCCCACATGCCGCGGACCGGCTGGGCCCATGAGCCATGACCGCTGAGCCGGCGTGTCCGGAGCCTGTGCTCTGCAACGGGAGAGGCCACAACAGTGAGAGGCCTGCATACCAAAAAAAAAAAAAAAAAAGACAAGGCTACTCGCAGATCTAACATGCTAAGCTTTAACTTAGTACGTTCTTAGACCTGATGTTTTCCAAGGAACAAACTTTCCTGTTTCCTGTGCAATAATAAAGGTTTGTTATAAAAGTTAAGTACAAAAAGTGAGAAAAAATAAAAATAGTGGTATCTTCACAGTTGAGTTCTTAACATATTTTCTGATATATGTAAAAAGAGAAAAATTGGCAAAATGAGTACCAACATTTTTAAAAATAAGAATTAAGCCTAAATCCCTGGATTTACCAATTTTATAAAATAAGAAAGTAACATTTTATATAATACAATTTTATGAAATATGATTTTATAAAATTTGTTTAGCTAAGTAACAAATGATTTGCCCACAAAACAGATTTAGCAGGTGGAGTCCAGGGGGCACATTCTACAAAATAAATTTATCGACACTGTAAATGGTTACTAGCATAAAATTGTGGTGGGAATAAAAAGGGCAGTGACCTTCGTCCTGAAGTTTAGGAGTGATCCCTGAATTGAGAGATATCTGAGTTGAAGTGGTCACTGGAAACAAATGGTAGAGACAAATCACAGAGAGCAGACTGTATCAATTCCATCTTCTGGACTCAGAGAAGGAAGGAAGAGCTTCAGATTTCATTGCAGAGAATGAGGCTGAGAAACTGTAAAATCAGATGCTTTTTCCCAGATCCAGGGGGCCAGCTAATGCACAAAAATGCTTAAAGCCACATAGGTATGTCACCTTTATTTCCTAGAGAAGATGTTAGCATTTTCTAAATCCTCATCTACCGTGCCTGGCATGCATTATTTTATAGCTTTCTGGAAGTTTCATCAGCACCACTGGTATATCTGTAGTACGATGTGTCTGTGGAGAGTAGAGAATGCAGGTCCGGGCTGGGGGCAACGGACTCTTCTAGCTACCACAGTGAGTGGTGCCCCTGCAAACCTGAGTAAGGAAGACAACTTGCCTTTGGGTGGGTAGTGTTACAATCTGCATGTCTAGGGGCACAAATGTAAAGACCGACCCTGTTCTGGGAATGATTATGATTCTGACTGACCTCAAAGGGGTAATTATGAAACCCCTGGATCATCAGGATCCGGATGTTCCCTACTTTTTCCATGGTGTGATCATGACAGAAAGTGTGGCTGTAGATATCTGGGAACATTTCCAGAAATGTCCTCCTGTAGGAGTTAATTATAAAGTAAATGTGTATAAAACAGAAAATAATATTGAAACCTATCAAGGGGAGTAGATCTTAAGGGTTACTATTGTAGATGGACTACTTTGGAAAAAATCTTTTTCCCTTGGAGTATTAAGAAGTCATCGCATAATTGCCATCTCTCCACATTTTGTTCTAGAGTGCCTGGTTTCTTGATATCAGTGTGAGACGTTTTAAATAAAAATCTATTTGTAAAAATCCAGATCTGTAATATGTTCTAAATATCATTATAGTGTCTTTTAACTATAGATTAAAAATCACTTCATTTTCAACAAAATATTTCGATGTAAACATCAAATGTTTTGAAAACAAAGGGGATCTGTTTTTGTTGTTTTCTCTTTTATCTAATATTTGTATCCATTTTGTCTGGGCATATTAAATGGTAAAAATATTTATAAGATTTGCACTAGGTGAATCTTCTTAAAAAGAAAATACGGAAGGCCACAGAGTCTGGGAATATTAATATCTTTTTAATAGATTGATCCCCCTTGATTTCTTATTCTGGAGTAAAGGTACAAGTTTTTCCATGAAAATTAGACACACAAATCATCTGACACAATATATGACAGATGGAAAATGGTTGATGGGAATTTTGCTTTAATGCACATTGTTCATTGTAATTTTGCCCAGCTTAATGAACTGTGAATTAATAATGAGGAGCAACACATTCAACGTATTATAGTAATAAAGTGCTTTTATGGACATTTTTCATGTTTCCAGACTTTCTTGGCCACCCTGAACAATTTTAACTCAAAGGATTAAAAAATAATCACTTATTTAACTGTGTTAAAATAGTCAACTTTGAAAAGGATATTTTCCTGTATGAACTTTTTCCTAATTGATTCCATTTTGTTCTGATCAGTAAACTTACCTGAGTAAGCTGCACTATATATTTATTTTTATTTTTATTTTATTATTTTTTATTTTTTTGCGGTACGCGGGCCTCTCACTGCTGTGGCCTCTCCCGTTGCAGAGCGCAGGCTCAGCGGCCATGGCTCACGGGCCCAGCCACTCTGCGGCATGTGGGATCTTCCTGGATCGGGGCACGAACCCATGTCCCCTGCATCGGCAGGTGGACTCTCAACCACTGCGCCACCAGGGAAGCCCAAGCTGCACTATTTAAAAAAAAAGTGATCTGATAGAGTATTAGATGACATACATGACCATGGTCCATTGTTTTCTGATTCAATGACATAAAGGAGTAAAGGGAAAAATTAATAATTATACATTTTTTAAATAGGAGAATAGAAAAACTAAATTTCTTGTAGAAATAAGCCCAAAGAGTCCTTGTGTCAGCCCTGTTCCTCTTAAAAGACCGTGACGCTGTAATACCAATGGATAATCTGGGAGACAACCAGCTGTCATTAAGATAGATTTTACCAAGGCAAGGGCAATAGGTTGCTTATTAGCAGTGAGAAATCAGTAGTCTTTTAGAAGTGTACCCTTTGGAAAGTGTGAGATATATAATAAATGAAAGCCTTTCATTATTCATTGTTATAAGCCAAATGTAGATTAAATGTACACTACCTTCAATTCAGATATTAAGATATCCTTCCCTCAGTAATTTTATGAGGTAACATGTAGAATGTCAAGCATAGGCTAAGTCATATATTTTATAATCTTTCAAAAAAATTTTAAGCAATGTGTTAACCCTATAATGAATATAAAGTGGATCCTAATTGCATGTCTTAGAAAATGTGCATTTCATAGAATTATTTAAGAATGAATCCTTAATAGCCCATCTTTTTAAGTATGTTAGCTGAACGTTATGATTGTGTAATATCATTTTAGGGCATTACCACATTTTAAGAAATAAAATAATATTCAGAAGCATAATTTTGCCAGAATGTAAAATTTAAAACCAGAAATTTGACTTGTGAAAAATCCTCACATGATTATTGGCCTGTTAAAAAGTAAAGCAAACCCCACAAACCTGATGCAAGCTATTATGTGCAAAATAATGTGCTAGTTACACAGCCCTCTGGGAAGTGAATGTGAGTCCGGATGCTTCTTTCTTGGTTTATTTCATTCCTAGAGTATCTTTGTTGCAAGTTTTTCTTATGTTCCCAAAGGAAACAAGTAAGCCATCTCAAGTTTAAGTTCTGTCCTCAATAAAGTAAAAAATGTGCCAGATACCATGTGACTGGATGATAACTAAAACTGGACAAATATTTTCTCTCACTGGAGACTGACAGTGTTTTAGTTGTGCTTAAAATTTGTGATTCTCCTAAAAAAAGGGTACAAATGAAAACTTATGGTTACCAGGAGATAAGGGGAGAAGGATAAATTGGGAGATTGGGATTGACATATGCACACGACTATATACAAAATAGATAATAATAACCTACTGTATAGCATGGGGAGCTCTACTCAATACTCTGTAATGGCCTCTATGGGAAAAGAATCTTTAAAAAAAGTGGACATATGTATATGTATAACTGGCTCCCTTTGCTGTACACCTGAAACTAACACAAATTTGTAACTCAACTATACTCCACTAAAAATCTTTTAAAATAAAAAAATAGAGTACTACATGCATTTCTAAGAAATAAACATTATTTTCTTCATTCTTCTAAAATAAATAAAAATAAAATAATGTAATATGTGATTTTCAAGCTAATGAACACCTAAGAAAGAAATTTGAAAATCTACATTTGGAATGTATAATTCTTTTGTTCAGAGGCAGTGACATTCCAAAAGAACAAAACTTCTCAAACATGTCCCCATTTAGAGTAATGCTGACAGTGAGTGTCTGGTGGATCTCAGAGGGGCACAACTGATAATATATTTATCATGCTGCCAGTTTGCTAAGTGGTTTCATATTCACTAAGAAAGGCTTGTCAATGGATACTGAAGAATAGATGTGAGGTCTCTGTGAGGTCTTTGTGCCAAGTCTCTGTGTGTTGTCTCTGGGTGAGATCTCTGTGTGAAGTCTCTGTATGTGGTCCCTTTGGAAGGTATCTCTGGGAAATCTGTTAAATCTGTGCTAGGTTGCTGTCTGAGGGTCTGTGAAGCAACATGAGGTCCCTGTGTGAGGTCTCAGTATGTGATCTATAAGAAAGGTGTTTGTGTGAGAAGTGTCTCTTGGGAGGTGTGTCTGTGAAGTCTTTATGTATTGTCTCTGGGTCTCTCCATTTCTTTTTTTCTTTTGGTCTCTCAATTTCTTGTCTTACTGTACCTTATGGAAGACGGAGCAGCAAGAGAAAGGCAAAGGGACTTGATTCTTTCTGTTTTCTTGCTGTTCCATCAGCATCACCTGTCTGTGGCACTCTCCCAGCAGGAGCCAGGGGTTCCAAGTCCAGCTTCCCCATATTCCCAGAACTCACTTCTGGGTGCCCCTGAGAGGACCCAGCAGCAGCCAGGCTCAGGTCCCAGCCCTGTCAACTCTTTCCTCTGGGTACCGACCCCTCCCACAAGTCCTGGCTCCACTCTCACTGCTCTGCCCATTCTGGAGGCTGCCTTGGGAATTGGGGCCCAGAGGTAGGGCCTGGCTCCAGGGAGAAACCAGGGGTGTGAGCAGTCCTGTGCTCACTCTGCCCCCTCCACCCCAGGTCACAGCATTTCCACGTGTTGAGGGGCCTGACAGGGATGGGGGATGGGGTCCATTTCTGTTGTCATCTGGATCAGGGGCATCAGCTGGAACAGAAATCTCCACAATGAGAAACACACCACCTGGAGCTGTGTCCACCATGCGCCCTGCACATGGCAGAAAGCACCAAATCACTCTAGAGAAATTCTTCCTCATCTCCCTGCTTTTCCATATGGATGGGGGTCAGGAGACAAGAAAAGCTGTGCTAGAAGCAGATCAGTGGAACACCCCTGGATTGCACCCTGCCCCATCCACTTTGCACAGGTCACCTCCACACCACCACAAATCCTGTCTGATTGCTTCTTCACCTGCCAGGCTCTGGGGTGATCAAGGACTGAGAGACAGGCAAGGCTTACTACACAATCACAGGCCAGTCCCCACCTCTCCCCTGGAGCAGTCCTTGGGATATGTGTTTATGTGAAGGTCACCAGACTAGGAGTCACATCCCAAGTTCCCTAGTCCTGGCTTTTACACCTATTGTTAAGTTATCCTTCCTAAAAGTCAAGAGGTGATGATGTGTAAGCTTATTAAATATAGTATTAAGAGATTAACCTTCCCTGATTTGCTTTACTTCTATAAGTTTGACCTTCTGTTTTGACCTAAAGGTGGTTTCTCTAGGTCTGTGATCTTAGAGTTGGAATAGGGTAGAGACCCTGGGGTGGGGCCATGATGAGCTACTGGACCCTTAACTTTTCCTCCCCTTTAGGCCTTTAGATGGTGGTTGTATGTCAGGGGGCTGCTCTTTCAGAACTGCACATTTATGGGAATCTGGTACCACTTTGCCTCCTTCCTTGGATCCAGGGATTTTTCTACACCTACGTCCCACCCTAAATTCACAGTGTTTGACCATCAGATAGTTACTACCCACAGTCACACCCCTATTCCATTCATCCAAAACTCCTTCTCTGGGGTTAACATAGAGTGGAAGGTAGGTGACCCATGAACATAGCCACTCATTTATATGGGACTGGACTCAACACAGCCCTCAGCAGCCTCCCTGATACTCCCCCCACCTACACACACAGAGCTGGAAATGCCATCCTTGCTGCTGCTCTAAAGTCTAGGAGAAACAGAGGTGGGGGAGGGTGATGCTGTACATTTTATTATGCCTAAGCTAAAAGGGGTTCATAGGGCATATCTCAATCCCAGCCTTCATCAGAGAGAGAAGGAACTCTTAAGAGCAGATGTTGGATATTCCCTACCAAGAGATCCAGGGGCAAGATTTCTCCTGTTTCTGAACTCAGAGCCCATACTCTATTCCCCCCAAACTTCCATCCACTTGGCTCTGACACTTCCTGAAGCCTGAATTGCAATGTCCGGCCCTATCGTGTAAACCTATACACTACAGTTGCATAAAGTTCAAAGTAGCATAGAAGAAGGAGAAAGACTGGTTGAACCAGATCCTTGGGTGTGGGCTTCATAGGTTTTTCCCATCTCATTGTTAGAGTAATTTTGGTTTGTGTAATGACAGTATCATAAGGTGCAATGAAGGGACACGAGACAAGGAGCAAGCTTGTGATGCTACTGTCCACCTCCCTCCATGCCCCTCCCTTCTAGAAGACAAAGTGCACAGCACAGACAGCAGCCATTACACTATGCTTTTATTAGAAAAAATATATGTATATATATATGTATTGGGGAACATTAAATATCTTGGATGTGCTAATGAGAAAATCATTTTCTCTACATGGACTGAATTTTTACTTGGAGACATGTTTTCCTACTAAAGGGAAGACTAAAGAAGGTTTTTACTGTCGAGCAGGCAAGACACCTCCCCAAAGATGACAATGCCTTGGACAGTGTTGATGGCGGGCTGGGGCACCTGGAATCCTTGGCCCATACTGGCAGGTACTAACTGGAAACAAACTCTTCTTGGGGGGCAAGGATGGGAGGCACCTTAGGCCCAGCTGCTCATCGTCGAACCTTACACTTTTCAAACTATGTTGGTGTCTGACTTCCCTTTCCCTGATAGAACAACTCTGGCCCTTGGAGGTGGCTTTATGACCGCAGGCTGTATAACCCATCATTCTCCCTTGCTCTGGGTAGGAGGTAAGCCTATGGTAGCCGAAACACCCACATACTGGGACTTGGAATTCCAGTTTGTGTTCATTTAACTTTGTGGCATGAAGTCCATGGTGAATTGCTCTTTTTTCTTCTGGGATCTGTCCAACAGCTGTCATGCATGCCCGACCCTCAGCAGTCTCACTCTTCAAGGTTGATCTGCTTTTGACTGATCCGTGACTCTGGGCAGTGGCTGATATGGGCTTTTTTTTTTGCAGAGCATCTCGACCATTGACTTTTTTCTTGGGGGAAATCCACTTTAAAAATAGCCTCATCCTTTTTCTGAAGAGGCTTTCTGGAGGGCTATGTTTCTTCTCTGGCATGAGCTGGAGACATCTGCTCCCAATAGAGTCTGTTATTCCCCTGACCTGGGCAGGGCGGCTCATACTTCCAGCTTGAGAGGTCCCTAATTCTTTAAACCTTTCTTCATGCTCTCCTGGTTTATGCCTCCTACAGTCCTCTCTTTTGTAAGTAGGGGCAATCATCTTGCTCTGGCTCTTGCATGAGTCTTGGAGTTTTGAAGTTTTGGGCTCCTGCTGCCCTAGGTGGCTCCTTTGGGCTTCCATAAGGCCACTTGGCTCCTGGGAAGCTAACCTGTCTCTGGTGGGGACTCTCTGGGGATGGCACTGAGGCACCTGAGAGGCCAAGTTGTCTGCAGCAAGGAACCTGTGTTTGGGAAAGTCCTGAAGCTGCTTGTCTGACTGTACCTTTACTTTGGAGTTAAACTCACTAGCAACCTCCATGTTAAGGCATGGCTCACCTGGATGTTGGAAAACAGACAGTCTAGGTAGTAGGAAACTTCTACTGGCCCCTGGCACCTCTAAACTCCTCATATGTACATTTGTGGTTTGGGATTTTGTCAACACTTTGGTTTCCAAGGTAACACTAGACTGTGGTTGAAGAGCAGGAGACTCCTTGGCCTCCACAGCCTCCCTGGCCTCTTCACCTCTCAAAGATTGGGATCCTAAGTTCACCTCCATCACTGTTACCCTATGGCAGGGGTCTCGTGAGGCCTGACCACCACTCTCCTCTCTTGGCTCTTTCCTGACCATTGCTGAAATTGGACCTGGCTCTAGGCTGTCCCTCTTGACCCATTCCACACTCTCACTCTTCCAGGTTCTGCCCACAAGGCTGAGTGTGAGGGACTGAGAAGGTGGCCTGCCCTCCTGTCCAGTGAAAGAAGCCTTTGAGGGCCCATGGTAGTCAACAGATGGAACCGCTCCCAGGGTACTCTGGATTTCCTTACACACAGTTGAGGGGACAAGGAGAGGGCTCTTCAGGGTAGGAACTGACTCTTCTGTTATCACCTTCTCTCCTGAATGAGCCTGAGGAGGTTTCTCCAGGAACTCAGCACACTTGACTGTTGAGTGGGACCCAGACACACAGGTGGCTGAAGGGGAAGTGGCAAACTGCAGAACGGTGGAGGGTTGGAACTTTTTCGACTTAAAGAGATTTATGGGCTTGAGGACCTTGAGGGGTAGGGTCCACCTGTGCTTTACCCAAAACCTTTTAATATGTGCTTCCAGCACCTCTCGAGCGTCTGGATCAAGGAAGGAAACCCTACAGGAGGTGTTTATTCAGGGTTCCCAACCCTTCAAGCAGTATCTTCCACAGGCTCCAGCAGGCACTGCTTTGCACGTCTCACCAGGAGGGTCTTGACATGAGAGCTGATGAACGTTGCCCTTGCCAGGAAGCCTCCCCAGGCAGCTGTAGGAGAGCAGATGGGGCCAGGATGGCCGGACAGGACAGGTAGGGGTGGGCACCTGCAGCCCAAGGACCCTCCTCTGCCCCCACACTGACTTCATAATGCTCCTGCTCTCCCTCACCCTAGGGCCTTAGCCATGCCCTCCCATGGCTCCCCTTCCCAGGGCTGGGGTCACATTTTAGGCTCTGGGAGGAAGGAAGACCCAGGAGAGAAGGGGAAAGGTTCTTTACCTTTGCAGAAGTGAAACCAGGTCGTGAGTCCCCTCCAGTTCTTCCAGGCAATCCCTGCAAGCTGGAAATCAGGAGACTGGGTCATGGTGGTGAAGGCAGAGGCCTAAGAGTCTTTCAGGAGGCTGAGTGCCATGGCCCTTTAAGGGAAATCTTTGGAGGATTAGACTCTGGAGCCCAAGTATCAGTGTCCAAGGCCACATGTCCCTGACAGTGATGGTAAGTCTCACTTGAAAAGGGTTTGTCCTTTGCAAAGTGCTTCCACGTTCATTAGGCTCTGTTAATTAGGCTCAGGCTCTGTTTCCTGAGGAATAAGCTCTGCCCCTAGCATCCTCAGAGACCGTGAAGCTGGGCCCTCAGGATTAGGAGAGATGGAAGCTAACTCTCGGGTCGCGCAGGGCTGAATGGCAAAGGCTTACCTTTCAAAGATCCACTTTTCTTCCTACTCCTGCTCCTCCCCTTCAGCTTTACTTGATGCTGAGAGATAAGAAAAAGTGAGGGGCTAACACCCAACTCTCACTGTCCTCTATCTAGGCAAGCTGTGTTCATGAACAACATGACTTTCTACATTTAACTAAAACTCTGTGGGTTTTTTTCCCCTTTTACTTATTTTTAAAGTGGATAACAATATTTTCAGTTTTTCTTCTTTGAAGAGCGCAAAGAATTTTTTTTTTGTGGGGGGGTATGCGGGCCTCTCACTGTTGTGGCCTCTCCCGTTGCGGAGCACAGGCTCCGGATGCGCAGGCCCAGCGGCCATGGCTCACAGGCCCTGCCACTCCGTGGCACGTGGGATCATCCCGGACCGGGGCACGAACCTGCGTCCCCTGCATTGGCAGGGGGACTCTCAACCACTGCACCACCAGGGAAGCCCAAGAAGGATTTTTTAAGTTTTAATCACCATAGGTTTCTTCTGTCACTGTTCCTCTGATCAAGAAACACACACATTCTCAGACCTAGATGCACACGTGAGCTTTGTCAGATAGGATTCTGCTTCCCAAGGCCAGACCTCCACTCCAGCCTCTTCTCTCAGGCTCTCAGGGGCTCAGCCCCAACACAGAGGAAGGTCTCACTTGAGACACCCGCTGTGGGAAGGTGGCTGCTGAACCAGGGCTCAGGGGTCAGCCTTCCTGCAGAGATTGACCTCTTAGTAATCCAGTCCTTAACCATTAGTCACTGCATTTGGGACTTGCCCTGGAGCCCTCTACCATACCTGAACTCCTGGTCTAAGATCTTAGGCTAGAAATCCTCATGCCCACTCTAACCCCTCTCTGGCCTGGCTTTTCCCTAGAAGGATGATTTTCTATACTTTTCTGAGAGTTCCCATCTCAGGAGTCTCTCTACGTGGTTTAGAAAAGTGGAAATAAGAATAAGAAAAAAAAAGAAATAATCTCTGCTGGGATTAAGCCAAAGGTTTCTTACCTTCCTGATGTTTCTATGTTTCCTAGGTGGTGCTAAGAATAGATTACTCTGGAAGCAGTGGAGTAACATTAGGAAGAGCCCCAGTCCACACAGGAACCCAAGGATGATATCAATCACCCAGGAAGTTGGGCTGGATCTCAGCCAGATAGCAACAATGTCTTTCAAAGAAAAGAGATTCTCCATCTTCTGAACTGCATTGCTGCCCTCAGGCAACAGAGCACTGGGAGTTCACTTGATGGCACAACCCCAGGCCTGCATCACAGAGCTGTGGCCTTGTCACAAAGGGCTCCTGAGTGTGGGGGAGGGGCAATAAGAGAAATAGGCTGAATCACTGCCCCTCCTTCCCTTCCCATCCACACCCACAGACACCTGCACCCTCCTGGGGCTTCCAGATCCCTCCTTCCAACTACTCTCATCCTGTCAGAGAGACCTTAGCCAATTTTCTCTTCATTCCATCTGGAACCTGGTTCCTTCATCCATTAGAGACCTTTACTTGAGGCCCACCAACTTGATAACTCTTGAACATCTTAAGCTGACCCTGGAAGACTGGCTGTTTCACAGACATTTTTACTCAGGATTTCCTTTGTCCTCAGCTCCAACTTTCCCACATCATGTATGTGTCTTGTGTAAACCCAGGGATAGAACTTGAATTTCTTTTACACTTATTTAGTTTTGTGAATTTTGAATAGTGTATGTTTTGCCTCATTTTCTATCAGAGGGAACTACACACAAAAATTGAAATAATTTATTTTTCAAAATTCATAAGTATGAAAGAATTATAAATAGTTATGTAATAGGGAAGAACAAATCTGCCTCCACATGAGATCTTTTTTACTTTAATCTTTATGCTCTGTTGCCTGAGCTAACTCTGTCCATCCCTGTGATCCAGGCTGGCTCTGCACTTTTTGTAAAACAATGTTGCCTAGAGCCTGAAATATACAGGATAGACTATTTCTAAGGCTCTGACTTTTAAGAGCCCATTCATGGAGATAAAAAGTTGCAGAACAGAGAATAATAATTGTTTTGTTGGACGTTTACAGGAACACATGACCTGACCAGGATCTGACCCATCTGGCCAGCCTCCAGAACAAAGGATCCAACACCAAGATATTTGCAACAATTAGTCATGCCCCTCCCTCACCTTGCCTTTAAAAAGGCTTTGCTGGGCCTCACTGGTGGCGCAGTGGTTGAGAGTCCACCTGCCGATGCAGGGGATACGGGTTCGTGCCCCGGTCTGGGAGGATCCCATATGCCGCGGAGCGGCTGGGCCCGTGAGCCACGGCCGCTGGGCCTGCGGGTCCGGTGCCTGTGCTCCGCAACGGGAGAGGCCACAACAGTGAGAGGCCCGCATACCGCAAAAGGAAAAAAAATAAATAAATAAATAAAAAGGCTTTGCTGAAAGCCTTCAGGGAGCTTGGGGTTTTTCCTGGGCATGAGCCACATGTCTTCTTGCATGGCACTGTGTAAACCTTTCTCTGCTTCAAACTCTGATGTTTCAGTATTTAGCCTCACTGTGCATCAGGCACACAGACTTGCATCTGGTAACAGTTAAACCTTCCAATGATGTTTTTGTAAGTTTGTAGTGTTTATAATTCTGGTGTTAGTAAATCTTTAAACTGTACAAAAAGTTTTGGGACACACTGCAAACACGCACACACACACGTACTCATGTTCCTTAACCAATCTAGTACTTTCAAATCCAATAATCCATAATTTTCTACTTAAAAAAAATCTTTCATATGTTGTCTCAACCCAACTTCTTAGTTTGCAATGATAAGACAGTCCCCACTCTCCAGATAAATTTTGAAATATGTGGTCTTAATCCATTAGGGCTGCTATAACAATATACCATAGACTGGGTAGATTAAAAACAACAGACATTTATTATCACAGTTCTGGAGGCTGGGAAGCCCAAGATCAAGTCACCAGTATGGCCACCTCGTAGTGAGAGCTCTCTTCCTGGTTCACAGCTGGAGACTTCTCTCTGTATCCTCATATGATGGGAGGAGGCTAGAGATATCTCTGGAGTCTCTTTCATAAGGCACTAATCCCATTCATGAAAGCTCATAAGCACTTTTGCACGGCCCCGCCTCCTATCTTTAAGAGGTAGGATTTCAACAGGTAAATTTTGAGAGAACATTAACATTCAGACATGTGCACTCATTCTATACCCGGAAGCTAGGAATGGGTTAGGGTGAGCCAAGGTGCTGACCCTAAAGGGCTGTAGGGTGAAGAGTAGGACTAGGGGTCAAACCCTTGGGGCTGAGCCAGGTCTTGAGCAGCCTCTTCAGATATTCCTAGTGTGTTATGGATGTATTCTCTTTTCTGAGTGTGCCTTGCCTTTCCTGCCCCATCCTCCCAGGCCCCTGAAGCTTCAAGTCCAGCCTGAACCATATAGAAAGGGAGCTTTGAGTCTTACACAAAATTCCCTTATGACATCCCTTAGCAGTAACACAAGATTCACTGAAGGATTCACATGGTAAATATGTCTTAATGCCCCATGAGGGCTTTAAAATAATGTGTATTCTCTGCTTGTTGGTCATAATTTTATACAGTTTTAGTGGGAACGTGGGCATGTGAGTTTATTTGGCTATATTGCCATGAATGTGCACTTTCACAAACATATCTCCTACATCTACTATTTTTCCTAGTCTTTTCCTCCCATATGATATTCTCACCTTAATTCAACCTTTTATCAAAATTTAGACTTAGGTCTGTCACCATGTGGACATGCTTTGTAACAAAATAGCTTCAACCGAGGAGGTCAGTGGAAGGCCTGGACCAGCTATCTTGGTTCCATGATAGTAAGCAAAGGATCGCAAACTACCATGTTAAGCTTAAGCACAAAGCAAAGTTGATTTAAGCATAGGTACACTCTCAGAGAGGGAGAGAGAGAAGGAGAGAGAAAGAGCAGGCTGTTTCTGAGAACAGGCTATTTCAGCGAAGTGAAGCAAGCCCAAAGCAAAGTATATCGAAGCAAAGGTACACTCTCAGGATGGGGGGGGGGGATGGGTGTACTGTTTCTGCAAATTGAAAGCAGCATTCCTATAAAGGCTTACGAGCGCTTTTTTTTTTTTTAAAGAAGATGTTGGGGGTAGGAGTTTTTATTAATTAATTAATTTATTTTTGCTGTGTTGCGTCTTCATTTCTGTGCGAGGGCTTTCTCTAGTTGAGGCAAGCGGGGGCCACTCTTCATCGCGGTGCGTGGGCCTCTCACTATCGCGGCCTCTTGTTGCGGAGCACAGGCTCCAGACGCGCAGGCTCAGTAGTCGTGGCTCACGGGCCTAGTTGCTCCACGGCATGTGGGATCCTCCCAGACCAGGGCTCGAACCCGTGTCCCCTGCATTAGCAGGCAGATTCTCAACCACTGCGCCACCAGGGAAGCCCCTTACGAGCGCTTTTAAGGAGCATTTGGCAGAGAGGCGGGGGTGAGTGACAAGGATCATTATTTGATTGACAGTCCTGAGCTATGTAGCAAGTTTTCTGCTGCGCATGCTCTCATCTTTTAATCCCCAAGAAATGCCTACTGGGTGGGGGGAGGGGCAAAACCACATGTAATTTATTGTAATTATGGTATAATGAGTTTGGATTTACTATAGGTTATACGCCTGTCTGGTCTGTGCATGCACAGCCTGGAGAAGTCCCCTTGTGTTACTGTGCCTCTCTTTATCAGGATAAGCTGCCCACCAGCAGACCATAGTTTCTCCCGTTCTGGGTGGAGTCAAGGGAGAGTCCCCAGATGGCTGCGTGTGACTCAATTTCTTCTTCTTGTCTTTCTCACCACTGTCACCTCCTTGCTGCTAATGTCTGACTAACTACCTAACAGGTCTTCTTTGCATTCATATTTGCTCTCTAAATTTTCTCTGTTACTTTATTTTCAATATGTTTTGTTTGATGGGGGTTTTTTTTGGAAATTTTAAAATCTTATGATAACATTTACCTTGATTTATTTAATTATTGTTCTACTGTTATTGATTTCTGCCATCTTATTTTATGCTTTATTTTCTACATTTTCTTTATTGTTTCTTTTTTTCCCTTCTTTGGCATCTTCCATTTTACAGGTCAAGGGTACTTATGTTTGTTTGACATTTGGGAATTTTTAATATTGTAATGGTTTTATACCTTGAATTATGTTAATTTTCTCCTCAATTTCTTACCCGTGGATGAAAAATGTTCCCTGCCATATCAGTACACAAAGGATGTTGCAGTCATCAAGTCAGATGTCAAAGCAGGAACCCTCAACTGTGCACCTTGAGGGGATTCGGGATGGAGAAAAACAGGGTACTGATTCTGGAGTTAAGGTGCACATCAAAGGAATGATTTCACAGAGCCCAGATTCTTTCATCTTCTCATACATAGAAAAGTGCTAAAGTCCTTAACTTGAGATGTCTAGTTTTCTTTAATTAATAGTAACTTTTGATGTTCTGACTACCTGGTTTTGGTTGACTCCTCCCTTAGGTCTTCTGAGCAGTTCCTCAGAGTGATCTGACAGGCTGTGTTCTGGGCTTAAGTCCTCAGAAAATCTGCCAAATAAAACATAATTCTCCTTTTGGGTTGTGCATAGTTTTCAGTCAGCAGTCTTGGCAACCAATGAAGGGGCCCAGAGCAGACTTTTCTTCTTTGCCTGAACTCTATGAGGATCCAGAGTCCTGGCACCAGCAGAGGCTTCTTGGGCCTGTCCGCTTTCTCAGAGAGTCCAGACGAATTTGGGTGAGTATCTCCTGGTTCTTGGATCTCCAGTTTTGGTTGATGATCCTAAGTTTTATGCAGTGGTGTTCAACTCTTCTCTTGAGTAGTAGGTTATCCTTGAAACTTGGTTTCAAGAAGAAGTACTTGGGTCATCCTCAGTGAAAGACACTGGGAAGATTTTTACTCAGTTTAAACACTGAGGGCTTATCCTCAGTAGAAAAACACTGGGAAGACTTCTGCTCAAGTGGGTTAGCCTCACTTAAAAGACACTGGGAAGATCTTGCTCAGTGTAGACACTGTGGTTTATCCTCAGCTGAAAGACTGGGGAGACTTTGCTCAGGTGAAAGACACTGAGTAAAAGTTGGACTGGGTAATTAGGTGGAAGACTAACCTCTCTTCCTTGAATTGGCTACTTTAATAGAGTTTGTCACTATAAAAGTGATCTTCACAAATTGAACTCCGAATGGGGAACTTAGCTTTCAATACAAAAGAAAAAGGAACAACAGATTTCCAGCCTCCAACGGATATCCTGGCCAGGTTTATGTCCATACAAAATTTACATTTACAAGTGCTTACTTACTTGGGACTTAAAGAAAATCTTGCCCTAAAAATGACTAAGATAGGACTCTTTTATTGCATATGCAGTTAAGTTAGAAAAAGCTGGCTCGATAAAAACATCTTTTCAGAATTCTGACTTCAAAAAAACAAAAGGCTTTCTAGGGGAAACTTGCATTTCTCTTCCTGTGTCTTTGAAATGTAAGTGTTCTGATATTCTTCTGTGTGTGTGTGTGTGTGTGTTTTGAGAACTTGGTCACTACCATCCAAAAGTACTTATATGGTGTACATTTGGCAGCCAGTCAAATAGACTGGGATTCTGAGCAGTCTTTTGTCTGACTGTACAACTCTCAGGGGCTTTTTGCTATCTTAACCTTCATTGTGTCAGCCTGTACAACAAAGACCATTACTTTCTTAAACTACTTTTGGGAGTAAACTTTCTGGATCTTATTTAGACAGCATCCTTTACACTCTTTTGTGGGGAAGCCACTTGCGTCTTATTGGTTTGAGTCACTATTAAGGTATACCTCATTTATGGCCAGATGATGGATCCTTCAAATTGGAGAAACTTCTAAATTGGTAAATATTTAGAGAGCTCTCATTATAAACAGCTGTTTCATTGGCTCCTATGGGGGGGCGGAAATGCTGGAAATTAGTCATATAATGGTTAACCTAAAAACTCCTTTAGTTTCAAACAAACCCAAAAAATTGGTTTGGAAAACCTTATTTGTGGTCTCTGCTTCCCCTAAATGGGTCTTACAGATGCTAATAAAAACATTAGAATAATTATTGTTAATTAGGTTAAGTAACAGGGAAAAAAACTGAAGGAAAAGCCTAAAAACTTTTTCCCAACAAGGTGGAAATTTTAAAGGGACTTCTCCTAAATGAATAAGAAATCTTTAGATGGTTATTTTAAAGTGGGATAAATAAAACAGACATTAATGAGATAAATCAAAGATTGGATACAATACTGCCTAAGATTGGATGGGCCAAAGGGATCTCCTACTTGTCATCAACATTAAAGGGCCAGACCCAAACAAGTCTGCCCTATTTACCCCAGTTTAAAGTACGTATATTTTATGACATGTAAATTTTATACACGTAAAATTACACTGAGATACCTGACCAACAATTACTTGGGGCAAAAGTTAGACCAATTAATCAAGTTAAAAGATTGACAAAAGTGCCTGAGTCCCTTGGTTCAACCACTCTCTGGGGACCCCAGAGTCTTTATAAAAATTGGTATGTTTAAATAGGCATTGTGTAAGATAATTACCTCTCTTTTGCCTAATTATATTGTGTGAGATAGACATGTTTCACTGGGGAATTCTTCCCCTGCCTGATATTATAAGACGGCATATGAAGGAAATATTAATTAAACATACTAAAGGAAACCAGTGGGATTACCTGAGCCTATACAATATAAAGTAAGAACTGACAGCTAATATTTAAGGGATAATAAAAATAAATAATGGAGACCTTACTCTGGATCTAACCTGTGCACTCAGAAAGAGGGTCTTTGTTGAATGCCTTATGCAAGTTTAGAAGGCATGATCAATTAAACCATAAAGTTCTAGACTATAGAATTCTGAAATTTCAGTCTAGTTGGAAATCTTCTCACTGATACAGAAAAGCAAGTTAAAGAAAACGTAGTTGGGCAAATCAATCTTTTAATATTATTTAGGTGACAGGCCAGTTCTTTGGGGAATTAAAAGCAACTGTCTTTGTCTTGCAAATCGGTACAAATCAGAAATGTAAATACAGACCACAATGACCTGAGCCTAATTAGCTAAATTAGGTAGAACCTGAAACCAAGGTTAATAAAGGGGAAAAGTGGCCTTTTAAAACTCAAACTGCTGATTAGTCAGTCAAGAAGACGGAGGAGTAGGAAGATGTGGAGTTCATATCTCCCCACAAATGCATCAAGAATACATCTACAAATGGAACAATTCTCCCAGAGCACCTGATAAACACTAGCAGAGGACCTCAGGCACCTGAAAGGACAAGAAAGATCCCCACGTAAGCAGGTAGGATGAAAGAAAGAAGAAGGGAAAAGGAAGAGCAGATGAAGTGGGACGTGACCTGTGACCCTGGGCGGGGGAGCGGAGCTGAAGGTGAGAAGAGGTTCCCGCATCTGGGGAAGCAGCGGGGAGAGAAGCTGGGGCAGAAGGAGAAATTTGGTGGCTCAGAGAACAGTGCAGCAACCAGTCTGGCAGGCAGGAGAGAGTGAGGCCTACACAAGTGGTCTGGCCACAGCTCTGCATGCCCCAGCCACTGGGGACCACTGGTGCACACGGGGGGCTGAGTGTTGGAATGTGGGGTTTGAAGAGCAGACCCAGGAAGGGGAATGATGTTGGCTGTGAGCAGACAGCTCAAGGGGATAGGAGTGAGGAGCTCCACAACAAGGAATGCTCCTGGAGGAAGCCCAGACCAGCAGAGAAGCAAAGTGCCACTGCTGCGTGATGCACAAAGGGTGGGGCCCCCATTGCAGCCTCTCTCCTCACGCACTGGCCCCTACCTCCACAGGCACTAGGAAGGGCTCCTGCCAGAGTGGCTCACGGGCCCCCAGCCATCATCACCTCAGCACTCTCCTGCTTGGGTGGCCCATTTGCCCAGCTTGCCACCTTGACTCCCTCCTGCCTGACAGGCTCGTACATCCCATAGCCACCCAGCACCCTCTCACCTGGGCAGCCTGCCTGCCCTGATTGCCGCTTCTACATCCTCCTGCCTGACAAGCTCGTGTGCTCCAGCAGCCTTGGGAGCAGACGCCAGTGGGTGGCCCACATGCAGAGATGGGGCTGAAGCCACAGCTGAGTTCCAGGGGACATGCAACTAAGGAAGAAGAGCTGAAATCTCTCCTCATGGCTGTGCAAATCATGGCATTACACTTCCTCTGATGGCTTCCTAAATTCAGCACCTGGGAACATCCCAATGGACAAGTGCTCCTGCAGCTGAGACAGGTCTGGCTTTAGCAGCTGTGGGTTTTGTGGGCACATATACGCCGGGGTTTGGCCAGGCCAGAGTCTGAGCTGCCTCCGTATCTCACATAGTGGGTCCAGGTACATAATTACCGCAGTCCTGGGACCTGACCTCAGTGGATCTGGGCCAGTGGCCTGGTGAAAATGATGCCTGAGTCACCAGGGCCAGTTGCCGCCATAACCATGGTTAAGGTGGGACTGGGAGCAGTACCAACAGCAGTGTACTTTGTAAACCCACACAATGGGCGGAAAGGAGACAAAACAGAGCACACCCACAGGTGGACACCTCCAGAGGAGGAATTCTCAACGGCTTCTATCCCAGTGGGGGTGCGCCAGTCCTCCCGACCTCACACCGCAGATCAGAAACACAGCCAAGAAACAGACCTGAGGGCCTCTGCTCCAACGACTAGGGATCAGAACCCAACCCTGACAAGGCAGTGACAACCACAGAGGAAAGGGAACTTTCTGCTGAATAAAAATCAAAATTAAGAAAATCAACAGGAAAGATCAAACTTGGAAAATGTTTGCAATATCAATATCTGGCAAAGAACTTAGATACAGATGAAAGAATTTTTACACTTCAAAAATAAAAAGACAATCCAATGGGAGAAAATGGCAAAAATATATTTATGGATATGTTATATATATAAATATAAAGTATATGTATCCATGAATATATGCCTATTGGCTATTTGCATGTCTTCCTTTTATTTTAGTGCCTAATTACATTTTATATATATATATATACACAGTATTACATATAAAATAGATAACTAATAAGAACCTACTGTATAGCACAGGGAACTCTATTCAGTACTCTGTAATGTCCTATATGGGAATAGAAACTAAAAAAGAGTGGATATATGTATATGTATAACAGACTCACTTTGCTGTACAGCAGAAATTAACACAACATTGTAAATCAACTATACTCCAAAAAAATTAATTAAAATATTTACATATATTGTATACAACATATATATTAAGTATATATAACTTATATATATTTAGAGATTGCTCCATCAAAGACGTACAAATTATAATTATGATGAGATACCACTACATACCACTATAATGTCTAAAATTTAAAAAACTGTTAATATCAAGTTTTGGTGTGGACCTAGAGAATCATGAATACATTGTTAATGGGCTTGTAGCATGAAAGCTTTAAAGTTAAATATACATTTACATATGACCAAGCAATTACCTAATAGTTCATACTTATCCAAGAGATATGAAGTCTTAGGTCACACAAATTTGTTCACAAAAATGAGTAACACCATTATTCATAATAGGTAAAACTGGATATGACCAAAATATCCAAGATTTTTTTTTAAACATCTTTATTGGAGTATAATTGCTTTACAGTGGTGTGTTAGTTTCTGCTTTATAACAAAGTGAATCAGTTATACATATACATATGTTCCCATATCTCTTCCCTCTTGCGTCTCCCTCCCTCCCACCCTCCCTATCCCACCCCTCTAGGTGGTCACAAAGCACCGAGCTGATTTTCCTGTGCTATGCGGCTGCTTCCCACTAGCTATCTATTTAACGTTTGGTAGTGTATATATGTCCATGTCACTCTCTCACTTTGTCACAGCTTACCCTTCCCTCTCCCCATATCCTCAAGTCCATTCTCTAGTAGGTCTGTGTCTTTATTCCCGTGTTACCCCTAGGTTGTTCATGACTTTTTTTTTTTCTTAGATTCCATATATATGTGTTAGCCTACGGTATTTGTTTTTCTCTTTCTGACTTACTTCACTCTGTATGACAGACTCTAGGTCCATCCACCTCATTACAAATACATCAATTTTGTTTCTTTTTATGGCTGAGTAATATTCCATTGTATATATGTACCACATCTTCTTTATCCATTCATCCGATGATGGACACTTAGGTTGCTTCCATGTCCTGGCTATTGTAAATAGAGCTGCAGTGAACATTTTGGTACATGACTCTTTTTGAATTATGGTTTTCTCAGGGTATAGGCCCAGTACTGGGATTGAGGGGTCGTATGGTAGTTCTATTTTTAGTTTTTCAAGGAACCTCCATACAGTTCTCCATGGTGGCTGTATCAATTTACATCCCCACCAACAGTGCAATAGGGTTCCCTTTTCTCCACACCCTCTCCAGCATTTATATGATACTGGCACAAAAACAGAAATATAGATCAATGGAACAGGATAGAAAGCCCAGAGATAACCCCACACACATATGGTCACCTTATCTTTGATAAAGGAGGCAAGAATATACAGTGGAGAAAAGACAGCCTCTTCAATAAGTGGTGCTGGGAAAACTGGACAGGTACATGTAAAAGTATGAAATTAGAACACTCCCTGACACCATATACAAAAATAAACTCAAAATGGATTAAAGTCCTAAATGTAAAGCCAGACACTATCAAACTCCTAGAGGAAAACATATGCAGAACACTCTATGACATAAATCACAGCAAGATCCTTTTGGACCCACCTCCTAGAGAAATAAAAACAAAAATAAACAAATGGGACCTAATGAAACTTAAAAGCTTTTGCACAGCAAAGGAAACCATAAACAAGACGAAAAGACAACCCTCATAATGAGAGAAAATATTTGCAAATGAAGCAACTGACAAAGGATTTATCTCCCAAATTTAGAAGCAGCTCATGCAGCTCCATATCAAAGAAACAAACAACCCAATCTAAAAATGGGCAAAAGACCTAAATAGACATTTCTCCAAAGAAGATATACAGATTGCCAGCAAACACATGAAAGGATGCTCAACATCACTAATCATTAGAGAAATGCAAATCAAAACTACGTTGAGGTATCACCTCACACCGGTCAGAATGGCCATCATCAGAAAATCTCCAACAAGATTTATATGGGTGAACCAGTTGTGGTATATCCATACAATGTCATATCATACAGCAGTAGAAGGATAGAATTATGAGGAATGCAACAAGGATGAATCTCAGAAACACTATGCTGAGAAAAAAGCTAGACACACAAGAGTATGTACTTTATGTTTCTGTTTATATGACTTTCTAGAAAAGGAAAAATGAATCTATGGCGACAGAAAACATATCAGCAGTTGCCTGTATCAAATATGGAGTAGAGAGTGACTGCAAAGAGGAAAGGGAAAACTGCAAAGGGGGGTAATAGGAAAATTGTCTACCTTGATGGAAACAGAGTTACAAAATATTTACATTTGTCAAAATTCATTAAAGTGGACATTCAAGTTAGTATATTTTTTATATTATACCACAATATATTTCTTTTAATAAAATTATTATGAAGAGTAGGTAAGTGGGCAAAGGACCTGAACGCCAGCTTTAGCTATGTTAGAGCTGTCAAATCAAAAAAAGATCAAGTTGCCCCTAATTTAAAAACCAAGAAAATGCATAGAAGTTGAGGAATAGAGATTTTAACTTATTTTAAGAGTGAGTTTTCTAACAATTAGAGCTTCCTAAAAATGAAATAAACTTATTTTGAGTTGGCAATTTCTTTCTCAGTGAGGACATTCAAGTACAAGATGACGATCATTTTTCAGGTATGTTGTAGAAGTGCCTTAGAGATTGAAATTTGCATTAACCAATATTTAAGATGATTCAATAACATCAGAAAATATGCTATATTTATATATGCTCTTTTATGGTAGAGTTCTGTCTATAATGTTTTCTAAAATATCCTTTGAATTAATATTTCAATAGTAGTCTCCAGTGCTGCAAATGTAGGCCAGAAAGTTAGATCTGTGCACAGTCTATTTTTTAAGAAGCTTGTAATCTGGAAGAGAAGATAGACAAAATTGTTGTAGCAAAATGCAGTAAGTTTCATAATAGAGATATCCTCATGCTCTTATATGACATGGAAGCAGTGTCACATTCTTAATATGTCATCTTTTTCTGAAATACTTCAGTATGAATTTCTAACAATGATAATAATTAATTAAGGCATGAATTATTTACAGAGAGATCCTAGTTATTCCTAAAATATTTGGAGATTGTTTTAACATGAAGGTATTTCTTAGAATACCTCCAGTAAAGTTCCAAAACGTGTCTTTCAAAACCTAAATGTGTTTGTACAATCCTGAAAACCTCAAGGAAAAATGTGAATGTTGCTGATTATCCACCATTTCAAGTTTTCTAGGCTTTGGCATTTTTCTGTAAGTATAAATAATTGACTATGAACTATGCAGAGAGTTGTTTTACCTGAATTTCTTTGAGATCCATCAGATGTGGCCATTAAAATGAGTCAATCTCCTCCATTACAACTACTCACTGTGCAGGCTTCTAGTAAAGCATTGGTGGAGATAGCGCAGCTCAATTTAAATGTAAAATTCAAGGTAATGTAAGTAAACAAGTTAGTCCTATCCTTTTCCCCTTACTTTCCCTTAGAGAGTTTTTGAAGTTAGGGATTTGTAAAATGAAAATATTAAACCAAATGTAATAGCAAAATGTCATTGATATCATTAGTGAAACCAAGCCCAGTTTCCATTTACCCCAAAGTATAAATTGCCTATCTGAGAAGCAGTTCAAATTTAAGTCATGTCAGATTGGTGGTCTTTCTGAGTTTCAGTTTGGAACTCTTATTTGAAGTCATTGTTTCATTCAAGAGCATCTCAATATCAATAGCAGGTTTTCTACTTCAGCAAAAGCCTTGATGTACATCAGTGCCATTGGGTCCAGAGGATAGCCTCTTTGTACGTTTTTTTTCTCCCAGTCTCACTGCAATGTTAAAGTCACTGATATCACAGAGCACATTTCTAATCCTAACTATATGCCCTAATTTTGGCAGAAATCCACTCCTCCACTTTTATGCAATGTATTAACAACCAGAAATTTAATTGTATTTGTTGAGACTGTAATATCAACGTGAAGCATTCCTTTTTTGAAGCTCAAATTCTTAACACTTGCTTTCCCCTTTGCAAGAAATACTTACTCCTTTACTCCCTTGTCCCCTTAGGCTACCTACGTCATACTTCAGTTAAGAAGACATTTCACAAGGGATGCCTTTCCTCATCCTTCCAGGTGAGAAAGGTTCCCTGTCCCATGGCTCATAGTACCCTGTCTATATTTACTACAATTAGTAATTATTCTTTAGACTGCAGGCTCTAAGAAATATGGACAATGCTTGCTTTTCCACACCTTGTATTACCAGCACCTAATGCAGTGCCTGGGACATAGTAGAAGTTCTATAAATATGTAATGATTGCTGAATGAATGAATGAATGAATGTGTTAGTAACAAGATAAATGCATAAATCGTATTTGTAAAGCACAATACAAAGTAATTTCATTAATATTCACCCACTTATTTGTACCTTTATACCCTTCTCTTCATTTATATATCTTAGAATTACTTTTAATTTTATCAGCAGGGATACAGGATTTAATGATGAAATTTTGATGAAATGTATTAGAAATATTTGTGAGTGAGTAAGCACTATGCCATGGTGAGAGAGAGAAAAAAAATAAAAGCTATTGCTATATTCTTGACTCAAGTCATACTCAATATTATTTGTTACATATTATATTACACACACAAATGCATTCTCACTGGCATGGTATCACCTACATTATTATAATTTCCATTTCCTTCCCAATCCCTTTAAAGCCCATATCTGACCCTTAGACTTATTAAATTGCATTGTTTTAAACCACTTCTCCAAGTTGTCAAGGTCATATTACGGTCATGTTGAATTTTGATCTTGACAAAGTATTAATCAGTCTTATCAACTAAAGAGAACTGTAAATGACTAAATCCACATGCTTTTCTATCATCCTAGACTTGATGAAAATATTAAATAGCCTCTGGCCCAGGATTGACCTCTACATATAAAACTTCTGTCCACTTTGGTTGAGGAGGAACTATAAATGAGTTTCATTGTTCTACCTACTTTGTTTCCAATAAATAGGTCTCTGGTGCTGATCTATTTTTATAAATTTGTGAATGAATTCGATTTGTAACGTTTTTATAATATTAATATTTAATGTCTGATTTCAAGTCGTGGGTGAAAAAATGCTAACATCAATGAAAACTACTACTTGCCCAAATAGATTAATAATAGTAAGAACAGTTAAAGTAGATTTTAAATCTACTGTCATGTTTATTTACTTTCCTGAATTGTTCCCACTGTGCCACTTCCTTACTTTCTGAATATGACAGGTTCATGCATGACGTCCTCCTCTAGATGCTGTGCCATTAAGAAATCTCACTGATTATAATAGGTGATCATCTATGATGGATAATAAATATGCTTGTGCATTTTCAATCACAAATCCATGTCTTGCACACTGAAATGATTTTACTTGTTGCTTGATCACGGGGACTTCTTCCTCTGAATAAATAAGACTTGACTTTGCCTCTTTATGCAGTCATCTGCTCACAGTTCTGCCTCTCTCCAGTAGACTGTGTCTCCTTAAAGACAAATGAATATTCATTCATCTTTGATCCCCTTTGCTTAGCATGCATAGTAATTGTTCAACAAATATTTGTTTAATAAGTTAAACACCAATATGCCGTGAAGTAGGAAAATCTGGAGATGTGAGTGGTCAAGATGGGGGGTGTGATTAAAGGACCCCTCTGAATTCTAAGAACAACATACTTAGGAGGGAATGCATGAATAATCAACGGGGCTGACTACTTGACAACTAGTATGTATTCAACTTTCAAATTCTATATTATAAGCATCCCTGAGTGTAAGTTGAAATGGATAGACAGGAATTTTTGTTTTATTTTTTCTAATGAGGAAGCAGTGTAGGTCTCTATTCTCATGGCCTCTGTTGCTTCCTATGAATATTTCTCCAATATCTTGACATAATCATTTTCAGGAAGCCAAAAGAGTCCAAAAGAAAATGACAAACAACAGAAATTGCTTTCATTTTCTAGTGTTTGGAAAAACATAAAAATAGGTTTAAGTTTTTCAAACATACTTAGATTTCATGAGATTTTACTTGGTTTATAATCAATATGATAAGATGCATATATATGTATATAGAATCATCATTCATTTTAAATTGGAAATAATGTGTATCCCCATGGCTGATTTGCAAACTGTCAATAATAGGAACCAAGCTTATGTCCTCCTAAGTCTTTTGTAGCCCCATTTTAACACATTTTCTGAAAGTTATTTCACTTCAACCACTCTAGATTCTTTCTAAAAAAAACAATAGATGACTTTTAAAATTTTTCCTTTCAAAATGAAAATATTAAAATATGCTACAAATTGGTGCAATAATGGAAGCTACAACTTACCACGTAAGTTTGTTTGTAATTGAGCAAAATATGTTCCAATAATTTTTGCATTGTATTTGCCTTTCTCTCTGTAATTACTAACCCTTTTTCTTTCACTATGGAATGTGAATTTTGATTTCTCATCTTCAAATTTGCCTTTAAATACATTTCTACCCTTACTTTTCTTCCATCTGGAAGCTAAGTTTTCAAGAGAAAATTTGTTGCCTCAAATATTGAATGACTTCATATTAGGAATAATTCTAATGCAACTACTTTGTATTTGGAAATGTGCCACTGTGTTTAGGAAGGCTAAACACATACTTTTGGGTAAGTTCAAAAAAGATGACTCCAATGATTCAACCAAATATATTTCAAGTATATTGATAAGAAATTTCAAACTAATTGTGTGTGATAGCCATCAATTAAAGACGTAAAATGAATGCCTGCTATTTGAAAACATAGTTAAGCCAAGGAAAAGCTGTGCATAACTCGCATGTTCTGTAAAGATAATTGGCTCACTAACTAAATTCTAACAGCCCATTCACATTTCTAGATTTTAATTGAAGAATGGATGGAAATAGTAAGGTGAGCTCATTGCCCAATACACATAAGCATGTGACAATTTTAATTTCTGCAGAGATGCCCATATTGTATGAAATCTTATTAATATTGTGATGGAATACAGTGAATCATGCTGTGAAAGAAGCACATATTTGTTGTACATGTGTTCACACACACACACACAAACACACAGATACACACACATTTCTTTTCTCTCCTCTCTATTCTCATTTCAGTCCCATTTTTCCTCTTCTTAGGTAACTGGTATCATGAATTGAATATAAATACTTTGAATCCATGCTTGAACTTTTTACTATATGCAAATGAATCCATGAAAAACACATGACTGCTTTGAGTTTTAAAAATTTATATACATGTCATCATGCCAAATATGTAATCTTAAAAATCATTTATCATGTATATAATTAATTACTTCGAGTGAAGTATTGCATTGCATCTTAAAAATAGTTTATATATGTCTTTTGTAAGCAGCATAAACTGGAATTTTAAAATTTATTTTTATTGTCTCTGTGATCAAATGTATGGTGATTATTGATCTATTTCTCCTTTATTTTTCCATGTTTTATCCCTCCCGGTACTAACTTCGTTTAAACACATTTTTCATTCTCTTTTTATGGTCTACCTTTTTATGAATCATATATGAAGTCTTCATTTTTAGTGTTTTCTGAAAAATTTGACATATATGTCTAACTTGAAAAAGTCTAAAACTAATTATCTCATCTTCCTCCTAAGCGGTTCATGGACCCCTCAAATTTTAAATCTGATCTCCAGTATTTCAGTATATTATCTAGTGTTTTAGTTTTACTTTGTACACACCCCCATTGGCTATTATTTTTTACACTCAACCGTTATTCAGATTCATTCCAACATTACAAATTTCTTTGCTGGTCACTGTTCAGTGCACCTTCCTACTTCTTTTTATGCTTATTTTCTTTCTTACTGAAGAACATTCTTTGTACAATGGTCTCCAATCTTGCCTAAAACACGTGAGAATTATGTGAGAACTTTTTATTTATTTATTTATTTTATTTTTTTGCTTTATAACAAATTTAATCAGTTATACATATACATATGTTTCCATATCCCCTCCCTTTTGCATCTCCCTCCCATCCTCCCTATCCCACCCCTCCAGGAGGTCACAAAGCACCGAGCTGATCTTCCCTGAGCTATGCAGCTGCTTCCCACTAGCTATCTACCTTACGTTTGGTAGTGTATATATGTCCATGCCGCTCTTTCACTTTGTCACAGCTTACCCTTCCCGCTCCCCATATCCTCAAGTCCATTCTCTAGTAGGTCTGTGTCTTTATTCCTGTCTTACCCCTATGTTCTTCATGACATTTTTTTTCTTAAATTCCATATATATGTGTTAGCATACAGTATTTGTCTTTCTCTTTCTGACTTACTTCACTCTGTATGACAGACTCTAGGTCTATCCACCTCATTACAAATAGCTCAATTTCATTTCTTTTTATGGCTGAGTAATATTCCATTGTATATATGTGCCACATCTTCTTTATCCATTCATCTGATGATGGACACTTAGGTTGTTTACATCTCCGGGCTATTGTAAATAGGGCTGCTATGAACATTTTGGTACATGTCTCTTTTTGAATTATGGTTTTCTCAGGGTATATGCCTAGTAGTGGGATTGCTGGGTCATATGGTAGTTCTATTTGTAGTTTTTTAAGGAACCTCCATACCGTTCTCCATAGCGGCTGTACCAATTCACATTCCCACCAGCAGTGCAAGAGTGTTCCCTTTTTTCCACACCCTCTCCAGCATTTATTGTTTCTAGATTTTTTGTTGATGGCCATTCTGACTGGTGTGAGATGATATCTCATTGTAGTTTTGATTTTCATTTCTCTAATGAGTAAAGATGTTGAGCATCCTTTCATGTGTTTATTGGCAGTCTGTATATCTTCTTTGGAGAAATGTCTATTTAGGTCTTCTGCCCATTTTTGGATTGGGTTGTTTGTTTTTTTGTTATTGAGCTGCATGAGCTGCTTATAAATTTTGGAGATTAATCCTTTGTCAGTTGCTTCATTTGCAAATATTTTCTCCCATTCTGAGGGTTGTCTTTTGGTCTTGTTTATGGTTTCCCTTGCTGTGCAAATCTCTTAAGTTTCATTAGGTCCCATGTGTTTATTTTTGTCTTTATTTCCATTTCTCTAGGAGGTGGGTCAAAAAGGATCTTGCTGTGATTTATGTCATAGAGTGTTCTACCTATGTTTTCCTCTAAGAGTTTGATAGTGTCTGGCCTTACATTTAGGTATTTAATCCATTTTGAGCTTATTTTTGTGTATGGTGTTAGGGAGTGATCTAATCTCATACTTTTACACGTCCCTATCCAGTTTTCCCAGCACCACTTATTGAAGAGACTGTCCTTTCTCCACTGTACATTCCTGCCTCCTTTATCAAAGATAAGGTGACCATATGTCCGTGCGTTTAACTCTGGGCTTTCTATCCTGTTCCATTGATCTATCTTTCTGTTTTTGTACCAGTACCATACTGTCTTGATTACTGTAGCTTTGTAGTATAGTCTGAAGTCAGGGAGCCTGATTCCTCCAGCTCCATTTTTTGTTCTCAAGATTGCTTTGGCTATTCAGGGTCTTTTGTGTTTCCATACAAATTGTGAAATTTTTTGTTCTAGTTCTGTGAAAAATGCCAGTGGTAGTTTGATAGGGATTGCATTGAATCTGTAGATTGCTTTGGGTAGTAGAGTCATTTTCACAATGTTGATTCTTCCAATCCAAGAACATGGTACATCTCTCCATCTATTTGTATCATCTTTAAATTCTTTCATCAGTGTCTTATAATTTTCTGCATACAGGTCTTTTGTCTCCTTAGGTAGGTTTATTCCTAGATATTTTATTCTTTTTGTTGCAATGGTAAATGGGAGTGTTTCCTTGATTTCACTTTCAGATTTTTCATCCTTAGTATATAGGAATGCCAGAGATTTCTGTGCATTAATTTTGTATCCTGCAACTTTACCAAATTCATTGATTAGCTCTAGTAGTTTTCTGGTAGCATCTTTAGGATTCTCTATGTATAGTATCATGTCATCTGCAAACAGTGACAGCTTTACTTCTTCTTTTCCAATTTGGATTCCTTTTATTTCCTTTTCTTCTCTGATTGCTGTGGCTAAAACTTCCAAAACTAGGTTGAATAAGAGTGGTGAGAGTGGGCAGCCTTGTCTTGTTCCTGATCTTAGTGGAAATGGTTTCAGTTTTTCACCATTGAGGACGATGTTGGCTGTGGGTTTGTCATATATGGCCTTTATTATGTTGAGGAAAGTTCCCTCTATGCCTACTTTCTGCAGGGTTTTTATCATAAATGGGTGTTGAATTTTGTCGAAAGCTTTCTCTGCATCTATTGAGATGATCATATGGTTTTTCTCCTTCAATTGGTTAATATGGTGTATCACGTTGATTGATTTGCGTATATTGAAGAATCCTTGCATTCCTGGAATAAACCCCACTTGATCATGGTGTATGATCCTCTTAATGTGCTGTTGGATTCTGTTGGCTAGTATTTTGTTGAGGATTTTTGCATCTATGTTCATCAGTGATATTGGCCTGTAGTTTTCTTTCTTTGTGACATCCTTGTCTGGTTTTGGTATCAAGGTGATGGTGGCCTCGTAGAATGAGTTTGGGAGTGTTCCTCCCTCTGATATATTTTGGAAGAGTTTTAGAAGGATGGGTGTTAGCTCTTCTCTAAATGCTTGATAGAATTCGCCTGTGAAGCCATCTGGTCCTGGGCTTTTGTTTGTTGGAAGATTTTTTATCACAGTTTCAATTTCAGTGCTTGTGATTGGTCTATTCATATTTTCTATTTCTTCCTGGTTCAGTCTCGGCAGATTGTGCATTTCTAAGAATTTGTCCATTTCTTCCAGGTTGTCCATTTTATTGGCATAGAGTTGCTTATAGTAATCTCTCATGATCTTTTGTATTTCTGCAGTGTCTGTTGTTACTTCTCCTTTTTCATTTCTAATTCTATTGATTTGAGTCTTCTCCCTTTTTTTTCTTGATGAGTCTGGCTAATGGTTTATCAATTTTATCTTCTCACAGAACCAGCTTTTAGTTTTATTGATCTTTGCTATCGTTTCCTTCATTTCTTTTTCATTTATTTCTGATCTGATTTTTATGATTTCTTTCCTTCTGCTAACTTTGGGATGTTTTAGTTCTTCTTTCTCTAATTGCTTTAGGTGCAAGGTTAGGTTGTTTATTCGAGATGTTTCCTGTTTCTTAAGGTGGGATTGTATTGCTATAAACTTCCCTCTTAGAACTGCTTTTGCTGCATCCCATAGGTTTTGGGTCGTCGTGTCTCCATTGTCATTTGTTTCTAGGTATTTTTTAATTTCCTCTTTGATTTCTTCAGTGATCACTTCGTTATTAAGTAGTGTATTGTTTAGTCTCCATGTGTTTGTATTTTTTACAGCTCTTTTCCTGTAATTGATATCTAGTCTCATAGCATTGTGGTCGGAAAAGATACTTGATACAATTTCAATTTTCTTAAATTTACCAAGGCTTGATTTGTGACCCAAGATATGATCTATCCTGGAGAATGTTCCATGAGCACTTGAGAAAAATGTGTATTCTGTTGTTTTTGGATGGAATGTCCTATAAATATCAATTAAGTCCATCTTGTTTAATGTATCATTTAAAGCTTGTGTTTCCTTATTTATTTTCATTTTGGATGATCTGTCCATTGGTGAAAGTGGGGTGTTAAAGTCCCCTACTATGATTGTGTTACTGTCGATTTCTCCTTTTATGGCTGTTAGTATTTGCCTTATGTATTGAGGTGCTCCTATGTTGGGTGCATAAATATTTACAATTGTTATATCTTCTTCTTGGATCGATCCCTTGATCATTAGGTAGTGTCCTTCTTTGTCTCTTCTAGTAGTCTTTATTTTAAAGTCTATTTTGTCTGATATGAGAATTGCTACTCCAGCTTTCTTTTGGTTTCCATTTGCATGGAATATCTTTTTCCATCCCCTTACTTTCAGTCTGTATGTGTCTCTAGGTCTGAAGTGGGTCTCTTGTAGACAGCATATATATGGGTCTTGTTTTTGTATCCATTCAGCCAATCTGTATCTTTTGGTGGGAGCATTTAGTCCATTTACATTTAAGGTAATTATCGATATGTATGTTCCTATTCCCATTTTCTTAATTGTTTTGGGTTCGTTATTGTAGGTCTTTTACTTCTGTTGTGTTTCTTGCCTAGAGAAGTTCCTTTAGCATTTGTTGTAAAGCTGGTTTGGTGGTGCTGAACTCTCTCAGCTTTTGCTTGTCTGTAAACGTTTTAATTTCTCCATCAAATCTGAATGAGATCCTTGCTGGGTAGAGTAATCTTGGGTGCAGGTTTTTCTTCTTCATCACTTTAATTATGTCCTGCCACTCCCTTCTGGCTTGTAGAGTTTCTGCTGAGAGATCAGCTGTTATCCTGATGGGGATTCCCTTGTGTGTTATTTGTTGTTTTTGCCTTGCTGCCTTTAATATCATTTCTTTGTGTTTAATTTTTGACAGTTTGATTAATATGTGTCTTGGCTTATTTCCCCTTGGATTTATTCTGTATGGGACTCTCTGTGCCTCCTGGACTTGATTAACTATTTCCTTTCCCATATTAGGGAAGTTTTCAACTATAATCTCTTCAAATATTTTCTCAGTCCCTTTCTTTTTCTCTTCTTCTTCTGGAACCCCTATAATTCGAATGTTGGTGCATTTAATGTTGTCCCAGAGGTCTCTGAGACTGTCCTCTGTTCTTTTAATTCTTTTTTCTTTATTTTGCTCTGCAGCAGTTATTTCCACTATTTTATCTTCCACCTCACTTATCCGTTCTTCTGCCTCAGTTATTCTGCTATTGATCCCATCTAGAGTATTTTTTATTTCATTTATTGTGTTTTTAATCGATTCTTGATTCATCTTTTGTTCTTCTACGTCCTTGTTAACTGTTTCTTGCATTTTGTCTATTCTATTTCCAAGATTTTGGATCTGGGAAATAGAATCTTGGATCATCTTTACCATCATTATTCTGAATTCTTTTTCAGGTAGACTGCCTATTACCTCTTCATTTGTTAGATCTGGTGGGTTTTTATCTTGCTCCTTCTCCTGCTGTGTGTTTTTCTGTCTTCTCATTTTGCTTATGTTACTGTGTTTGGCGTCTCCTTTTTGCAGGCTGCCGGTTCGTAGTTCCCGTTGTTTTTGGTGTCTGTCCCCAGTGGCTAAGGTTGGTTTAGTGGGTTGTGTAGGCTTCCTGGTGGAGGGGACTAGTGCCTGTGTTCTGGTGGATGAGGCTGGATCTTGTCTTTCTGGTGGGCAGGTCCACGTCTGGTGGTGTGTTTTGGGGTGTCTGCGGACTTTTTATGATTTTAGGCCACCTCTCTGCTAATGGGTGGCGTTGTGTTCCTGTCTTGCTAGTTGTTTGGCATAGGGTGTCCAGCACTGTAGCTTGCTGGTCGTTGAGTGAAGCTGGGTGCTGGTGTTGAGATGGAGATCTCTGGAAGATTTTTGTCGTTTGATATTATGTGGAGCTGGGAGGTCTCTTGTGGACCAGTGACCTGAAGTTGGCTCTCCCACCTCAGAGGCACAGCACTGACTCCTGGCTCCTCAATTTGGGATGATGTGTTGTCTATTCATGTATTCCACAGATGCAGGGTACATCAAGTTGATTGTGGAGCTTTAATCCGCTGCTTCTGAGGCTGCTGGGAGAGGTTTCCGTTTCTCTTCTTTGTTCTCACAGCTCCTGGGTCTCAGCTTTGGATTTGGCCCGCCTCTGCGTGTAGGCCACTGGAGGGCGTCTGTTCTTCGCTCAGACAGGACAGGGTTAAAGGAGCAGCCGCTTCGGGGACTCTTGCTCACTCAGGCCGGGTGGGAGGGAGGGGGACGGAGTGCGGGGCGAGCCTGCAGCGGCAGAGGTCGGCGTGACGTTGCACCAGCCCGAGGCGTGCCGTGCGTTCTCCCAGGGAAGCCGCCCCTGGATCCCGGGACCCTGGCAGTGGCGGGCTGCACAGGCTCCCGGAAGGGCGTTGTGGGCAGTGACCTGCGCTCGCACTCAGGCTTCTTGGCGGCGGCAGCAGCAGCCCCAGCGTCCCACGCCTGTCACTGGGCTCCGCGCTTTCAGTCGCGACTCGCGCCCGTCTGTGGAGCCCCTTTAAGCAGCGCTCTTAATCCCCTCTCCTCGTGCACCAGGAAACCAAGAGGGAAGAAAAAGTCTCTTGCCTCTTCGGCAGCTCCAGAGTTTTCCCGGACTCCCTGCCGGCTAGCTGTGGCACATTAGCCCCCTACATGCTGAGTTCTCGCCGCCAGGCCCAGTCCTCTCTCTGCGCTCTGACCGAAGCCCGAGCCTCAGCTTCCAGTGCTGCGCGTCCCGGCAGGCAAGCAGACAAGCCTCTCGGGCTGGTGAGTGCCGCTCGGCACCGATCCTCTGTGTGGGGATCTCTCCGCTTTGCCCTACCCAGGTATGTGGGGAGTTTCTTGCCTTTTTGGATGTCTGGGGTCTTCTGCCAGTCTTCAGTAGGTGTTCTGTAGGACTTTTTCCACGTGTAGCTGTATTTCTGGTGTATCCGTGGGGAGGAAGGTGATCTCCGCGTCTTACTCTTCCGCCATCTTTGTGAGAACTTTTTAAAGCTCCCATTATTGAAACACCGCCTAGATCACTTTGGTTAAAAAAAAAAAATCTCCAAGTATTGGCTTCAGGCATCAGAATATTTTTTAATGCCTTCAGACAATTCCAACAGCTGCTGCTACTGCTTTAGTCATTTTGTTGTTGTTGTTGTTACAGTTTGTGGGTGGTAATTCCTCTTTGTCTAGGAATGAAAATTTCTTTACTTCTTGTTCTTGAGTAGTTTTTTAAAATGAGGTGTAGAATTTTAATTTGGACAGCTATATGTGCTCAGTACTTTGAAGATATTATTCTATTGTTTTCCAGCATCTACCTGTTTTCTGATAAGACAACAGCATCTACCTGTTTTCTGATAAGACAACAGATATTTAAAGCCAGCCCCCCAAAACAAGGCTTATTATTTCCAGGGCCCCCTTGAAGTTCTTGGTTTCAACTCCTCCTCACTATTCTAATGTTGAATTTGTTTTTTCTCCTTAAATCCTGAGACTGTGGATCCCCCCATTTTTTTTAAGCTTGTTCATTTTCTTTTTATGTGTTGCTACATGTAAAAGCAACATATAAAAGAAAACACAAGTATAACAAACTGTGTGTTCAGGTTGGAAGAAAGGATTCTCAATATCAGTTCAGCCTATCCTATTGACTGAAAGCATTTACCTTGTTTCTTTTACAACTAACTTGAATATTATGAGTCTTGCATCTAATATACAGTACTCTTCACCCTTCTTGGAACGTCTATGCTCAATAAGGACATTAGTTGATTTGTCACTAATATTGCTTTCCCTACATGTGAGTGCATTCAGAGTTCTATCCTGTCCCATATACATAGCATAATCTTATATTTTGTATCTAACTGGCATCAGTTTTCCTTTTTTTTTTTTCGATTTACTTTTAAGGTTTACTTTTAGCAAGACTGTACTGAAACACTCTTACACCTTAATAGATCTAATTGTCTGGACTTAAAATAATAGATTTCTCTATCACAGGGGCATTTGTCTGTACAGATACTGATTTCTGTTTTCTGCACATGTTTTCATGTTATATGCCCAGTGTAATATGAAGCGAGTTAATTTATTGTGTTGCATATAGTAAAGAATCCAGCAGAATAATGTTATTTAGGGTTTTTTTTTCCATTATTTCTATGAATAACAACAACATCAACAATAATAGTAATAGAAAAGATAATTTCTACCTATAGCAAGTCTCAGTTTTTTCTTAAATGCAGTAGAAGGCCCTTCACACTCTATTTGTCAGCTTGGCTTCAGGTTTTCATATTGTTGGCTAGAAGACAGATAAAGGGGATTATGGACAGAACTGAGCCTGGTTTCTGCTAATCTCCAACTTGAATTCTTTCAAGGGTTGCAAAATATGATTCAAGTATTTCACAGGCCTTTATAACCTTTGTCATCTGTCTGGTATATGTGCCATCATGGGTGGATTTGGAACTGACATTTTATATCTCTGATCTCAACTGTATAAATATTTGTTTAGACTGACTATCAACATAGAACACAGACATTCTCTTCTGATGTATGGATGATAGAATAGTCCTTAACTGGGCCCCTAAGGATGGGGCAGGCACAAACTAACAGAGGGCAATGAGGCAAATTTTCAATGAACTCAGATTTTATATTTTCCTTTAGGTAAAAGAGTGGTTGCTTCTATACCAAAAAACTATTTCTTATAATTTGGGTTACATTAAAAATATCTCATATATACAACCATTTATCGGAATCTATAATAGTGACTTGGTTTTCTCAAATACATTATATATGGAGTCCTTTAGACTGGAATTAAATTAATCATGGTTGTATTTTTTTTTCTATAGACTTCCCAGCTATTTTCCCCTAGGAAAACTCTCTTAAATAATCAAGAGAAATAGTTTAGGCAACATTATGTATATCATCACCCTTATTAGATGAATTAATATTCTTGAAGTTATAGCTCATTTCATGGAAATCAGATTAACCTGATGTTATGGGCATTGTCATTTATCAGTAAGTTATTTGTTAATATGCTCAGTATGTGACATAAAATATGTAACTTTAATAAGAGAATGGATCACCTCAAATAATTTAGCAAATCTTGAAAATGATAAGGATTAAAATTGTGGATGTATAAAGGACACAGAAGCTTGGAGAACTTTAAAACCATCTATTTCTCTCCTGTTTCCCTCACACAAGGAAATGAAGGCTGACACTTTAGCATGGTTTGGAAATCCTTCTAAAAAGTATCTGACTTTCTCTTAGAATTAACAAGTAATTTAAAGTTTTAAGAACTGCAGAACTGATCACATGAATTACCGTAATTTAGTCAAGAATTTTTTTGAATATCCACTTTTGACAAACATTGTACATATATATACCAGGTTGTAGAGATGAATAAAATCATCCTTAGTCTCATATAACTGAAAGAAAAATCCCCCAATATTATTGAATACTGAGGGATTAAGGATGATGCTATGAGAAAATTTTTATAATGTGAAATTTATTAAGTTAAATAAAATATTGTGCTTTTGAGATTAGAATGACTTGGTTTTGTTCTAATGATACTGATGATAGAGAGTGGTTGTATTTTGCAGAAGTTTTATGGGAGCAAAATAAAAACTTGATAATGTGATATAAATTTGGTCCCCCAAGGCGATTTTTATTGTTATTTCTATTGGTGTTGTTAATGAGAGAAATTTCTGTGAGCTATTAGAAAAAAAAAAATTTGGATATCAATATCTAATCAAAAAGAAGGACAAAATAATGGATAATTAGAGAATATATATAACCAGTAAATTAAAAATATACTCACATGCTAAGGAAGCACAGTAGTGGAAGTTTTGCTCATCATAAAGCTTTAACAGTGAGTAGAAGGTATCTTGGTGTCTTGGGTGTGGGAAGATATGCTAACAACCAGTGATAGATCCGTTGTAAAATTTGGAGCTGTTTCTTTGGTATTAAATTTCACTTAAGACCTGTGCTTCTGGACAGGATGGAGTAATAGGAACTGGATTTACTCTCCTGGCTTAAACTGCTAAAAGTAAAATATATATATATATATATATATATATATATATATATATATATATATATATATATATATATATATATATATATATTAAACAATACTTTTAGACATTGAACAACAAACAGCACAAGACAACGGTTGTACAAAGCTGTTAATTATAATGATAACCCATAAAAACCAGTGGCATAATGTTTTGTGTAATACAGTTAAATGTTGGTGTTTGAACAAGTCCCTGGTCACCTGTGAAAAATAAAGGTGGATTCTCTTTTCATATTTATTAACAAAATGAATTTCATAGGGATGCAGTATTTAAATATGTTAAAATACTACAATTACTAGAAGAAAACATTTTTGTTGTATTTAATAAGAGTTAATTTTTAAAATTTTTTATATTTTTATGTGTTGCATTTATTGCTTTAAGATTATACAAATATATTTTGATATAATTTAATACATGCAGCATCAACTAGAGTATTCAATACACAGAGTATTCAATGGGTATAGGCTTAGTAGTGGGACCAAATTAGCCCTAGACTAAATTGTTTCACTTGCAGCCTAATAAGGCTTACAAGGAAGCCTCAAAATGATCAAACTATTTCTTAACTACCTCTTTGAGCAAAGTTACAAATATTTTAAAAAAATACAAATACGCTCTGCAACCAGTAAAGTAAAATTCACAATATCTGACATGCAATCTAGAATTACTAGGGATGCAAAGATGAAGGAAAATATAACCCATAACAAGGAGAAAAATTAATTAATGAAAACAGACTGAAAAATGGTACAATCAGTAAACAAAGACATTCAAACAGTTATTATAACTAATTTTCATGGGTTCAAAAAGTTTAAAGGAAAGCATCAACATCTTAAATAGACATATAGAGGATATAAAAATAACCCAAATTGAGTTCCTAGAGATGAAAAATATAGTTTCTGAGATGAAAAATAAACTGGATGGGATTAAAAGAGATGAGGCAATGCAGAAGCAAAGATTGACCTCCCTGCAAAAGCAAAATTTTGTTATTATAATCTGTCCCACTGAGTAGTCCAAATATAAAGTCTGAAATGCAAAATGCCAGCTTGGTCATCTTTTTCCATTTCAAGTTTGCTTTACCCTTTCTGGTTTGTGCTTCCAAAAATAATTAAAGTATAAAATTATGAAAATTGTATTCAATGGTATTAAAATGAAGCATCTATCCATTTTATGGATTGCCCTGCATAATGCAAATAACTAAAATCTAAATATTATGTGTATATATACATATATGTATACATACATATATGTATATATATCTCACTAGCAGAATGAAAAGAAAATATGAAAGTACAACACAAGTTGTGGAGGAATAGAGTAAAGGAAAGTAAAATGATAGTATTTTTGTTTTTAGATATAATTGCCCTACGCAGTGGAAAAATGATATACGGATTAGCATATTTTATTTTCTGAGAAGCATGAATCAATTTAAAAGATGAAAGGGCAGATGAATTTAAAGAATCATTAATTTAAATACATAATCAGTCTTCAATTTTTTTGTTACTGACAACATCCCCTTTAAGATTTTCAAAATGCTGAAAGGTGGGATTCCAAGATTTTTAGTTGCTATAGAAGCAATTATTAGCAAATTCTTTCTTCTAATCTCATTACAGAAAATAGTGCCCTTTGTGCCCAGAGAACTCCCATTAGAACAGATAGCTAGTGGGAAGCAGCCACATAGCACAGGGAGATCAGCTGGGTGCTTTGTGACCACCTAGAGGGGTGGGATAGGGAGGGTGGGAGGGAGGGAGACGCAAGAGGGAAGTGATATGGGAACATGTGTATATGTATAACTGATTCACTTTGTTATAAAGCAGAAACTAACACACCATTGTAAAGCAAGTATACTCCAATAAAGATGTTAAAAAAAAAAAAAAGGAACTGCATTTCGGAGCAGCTCAGAACATAAGGTGTACCACTCTGGAGCTATCCTACATTTCCTGTGTCTGATTAAATATTGTGTATATATGCTATGTATTTATATCTCCATCTAAATATACATCTATATCTCCTAAAATACTCTCTCACATATAATGAAGTCACAGTTTCCAGATAGTTGTTCTGGTAGTCATTAGACAAAATATAGTCTCATTTATTTAAAAAATGTGAAATGAGAGAAATGTATGAAAAACTTGATCCATCTTCTGACTGAATTTGTGGTATTGGTACCTTCAGAAGAGGAAATAATTAATTTATTGTAAATTATTTTATTCCTCATTTATTAGAGAGGAAATTTATAAACTGAAACTGTTAGGGCTTAAAGGGTTTTTTTCCAGAAGATAATATCTGAGGTTCTCACCTTACACTGAGCAGTATATCACTAGTAAACAATCAGACAAATATGTACATTATTAAGTTATTTTATTTTCACCTGGCTTTTTAATACTATCATCTGATATACATCATATTAATTGACACTGCAATTTCTTCCTTGATTTGTATATTTTTTTCTACAAACACTTTGCATTCCAACTTCCACGTATCTGATTTACTCATCCCTGTGATGGTCTTCATCTTCAGACATCTTGCTGTCTGGGCTGTTCAACCCTGTGACAGTAAAAGCACACTCACTAGGGACTAGGAGTTTGAGAAGGACTTAGAAAATTGTTTGGAACCTGAAAAAAATGGCTCCAGAATATGAAAACAAATCTGCAAAATTATGATCAAATCTTGTGTAATTAATATTTTCAACTAATATTACTACAACAGCAATGTTACTCAGCTTTCATATAGTTATCTATAAATTATACTGGATATGTGACTTGGGCACATTTTAATGCAATTGATAACATTTAGGGTAAAGCTTCTAAAAGGGCAATTGCCTAGGACTGAGGAAGGTTTAAAAATGGCCCTGCACAGAATGAACTAGAAGTGACTTCAATGGGAGGCTGAGGCAGAGATGCTGGACCCGGAGAGTGACAGAGCAGGCGTACATTGGAGAGAGCTTTCCTATATAGGAGAGCCAAGAATTTGTTACTTATTGAGGGGGGAGCATGAAGGTAGTGGACCCTATAATGAGAATCCTAGGATTGCTCCTAGATTTCTAACTTGGATAAATGACAGGACGGTACTCTTTGGTGAATACTAAAGGAACAGCAACAGCAGCAAAAGTCTAAGAATGGAACTTTAACATATCACAATGCCACCTTTAAAGTAAATTTGGTATTCTTCTCCTTTTTGAGTGAATGAAAATACATTAATTAAAGACACACACGGGCTCCCCTGGTGGCACAGTGGTTGAGAGTCCGCCTGCCGATGCAGGGGACACGGGTTCGTGCCCCGGTTTGGGAAGATCCCACATGCCGCGGAGCGGCTGGGTCCGTGTGCCATGGCCGCTGAGCCTGCGCGTCCGGAGCCTGTGCTCCACAACGGGAGAGGCCACAGCATTGAGAAGCCCGCGTACCACAAAAAAAAAAAAAAATAAAATAAAAGACACACACATTCACACACCTGCTAATATCTGCTCTTCTGCAATCATGTGTTTTCTGTATAGTGTCTAAATATCTATTCCAGTTGAAGTAGTGCTTAAACACTTCAATATGCCTCTTTTCAGCCAAAAAGAAAAACTGTCTATGACTGTTTCAACATATTTTAAATATATGTATAATCATTGCCAACTTGTCTGCTTTGCAGATTCTAGTTTCCTATACAATATTTAATATATCCCTTTATTGAAAATGTCAGTGCTCAGTATTATGATTGTTTTTCATTTTTATTATATGTCTGAATATTAGAATTATTGATTAATCTCTTTATTAATGGAATAATCTCAGCACAATGTTAAATACACTTCTTCTCTATCATTATTATATGTTATTTTAAAGATTTTCCATACAGTTACTTTAAATGGGATTTTCAGATTTTTCAGGCTTTTTGAAGTCAGTAGGATAGGCTCCAGTGAGTAAAAGAAATGCTGAAGAACAACAATATGAATTAAACAAATTTAAGTAGTTAAGAAAGCACTAATCTAGTCATTGAGAAATGTATACTAATATTTACATAGTATGTATATATAAATCAATAGTTTCTAAATGAGATAATCTACTGAACAAAATATCTTAAAATATGAATGAAAAGATGTTGTGAAATCTCTATATGATTAAAGTACAAACATTTTTATAAGCTTGGAATATAAATAATAAGCGCATTTTTGCCTGGGAGACAAGTTGTTATCTGGGAAACCTCAAGACATTTTGTAGATTATCGAAATCACTTTACTATCAATCTTGAGCATTTCTCCTATCAACTCTATAATTAGTATTGGAAATTACCATGATGACTCTGTTTCACTATCAGGAACATTGAAGAAACTATTTAAAGTGCTAAACATTGGTTTTAACAAATAAAAAACAATTCATCTGAAGAAGATGTTACAATGAGCTGAGGAATTAAAAGATCTCAAAGTAGAGAAATTTCACTGACTGCAGTATAAACAACTTGAGGGTAGAGAGTGTCTATTTTTCCTGTTTGCCCTCCAAATTTGGGAACAGTTTTATATGCACGGTGCAGGGTAATAAGCAAATGTTTAACAAATGAAAAGTACTGAACTCATTACATTGTGGTACAAATGAGGATTTCTTTTGTACTGTAACTAGAAGATTTTAACTTCAGCATTATGAATTATTAATGTCTTTATCTGATTCCCAGTTCTGTGTCAACCAAACTTATTTGAGTGATAATTAGAGGACTTCATGTTTATC
Organism: Mesoplodon mirus; assembly: GCF_964341445.2. NCBI lineage: Eukaryota > Metazoa > Chordata > Mammalia > Artiodactyla > Ziphiidae > Mesoplodon > Mesoplodon mirus. Next base: position 199,836,767 of record NC_138976.1, on the reverse strand, counting down.
CTATCTTCTAGGATTTCACTTTTGCGTATCTGTTAATTCATAATTTTGACATTTTTATAGCACAACCAAAGACTATAAAAACACATAGAGCAAGCACTTGCCAAAGAACTCTAAATAAAACACATCTCAGATAAGAAATTAGATCCATGCTTGGTTAAACTTCTAAGTGCTTCATCTAAAGAGAGACGTGCAACACTGCTGCATGAATTAATCACCTAGGGTGACTTTTAAACCTACCAACAGCTGACCCCTCTATCATATCTGATTTTATTCAATAGTCTAAGTGATAATAATTTTTGGATCAAGAACTTTATTTTACTGGTTGTAAAGGTGGGCACATGCACACGCACACAATCCCCAGTGCTTTTAAAAATTGTGGGACAGAATTAATCATAACTATTGCATTTAAATGCCATTTATCAACTTATTAAAGTGCAAGCATGCAGGGAAAATAAGCTAAAGACAAGACTTTCGTTTTTCAATTTGTTTTTTAAAAGTCTTGTAGAAATCTTTATGAAATTAACACAAAATGGTGGTACCAAAAATCTTTTTGCTTTGTTTATTCCCTAGTCTGTGGCAATGTAAAGAGTGGAAGTTAAGCCAGAATTTAAGTTAAGGAAAGCTATATTGTATAAAGTTTAGCCAAAATTCTCTAACTTGCCATATTTTTTTCAAATAAATAAACTTTCTATTCTCTTCCCTCTCTCCTCATCTCCCTTAAGGTATGTCAACTCTAACCCCGCCCCCCCATACACACACCTTGTTGCCTCTGATATTATCTCCTCTACTAGAGGCACTTTGTACTTATTGCTACACAATAGTTCAACAATAAAATTTGATAAATGCAGGCAAAGGTGTTTCAAGAAAGAAGGTAAATGTCCTTACACATTTTCAACATAGAAACAAAAAGTTTACAAAACAGCAAAATTAAAAAAAAAAGTTATAGATAAAGTTTGCAGATAATGTTGTCATCCCTCTTAAAAGAAGAGGGATAAGGCACAGAAGAAATGTAGTGTTGGGGACAATGAAAACCAGCAGTTATTGCAATCTATTTATGCTGCATTCAACGGATTTAGAAGACAGAGGCTTGAGTGCTGTCATTATTACTTGTTTGCCATTTGATGGTGGGCAAAATATTTAATTTCATTGGGTTTCTCTTTCTATGCCTCTAAAATGTGGATTCCCAGGCTAAGAAAATATTTCAAATCTTTTCTAGGTCTAAAAGTCACAGACCTTAGTGTACCCTTTATAAAGGCCACATTTTCACAAAAGATAGCATTCTTGTAAAACACCTTTATAGAAAGAAAAATCTATATTTAGAAAGCCCACTCAGTGTCCAGGATTTTCTGAAGTCGTACTGCTGTTTGTAACCAGGTGTAGGCCAGTAGGACAACACATTTGCTTTAATAACTGTCCAGATTTCTTGGAGTTAAAGATAAGTTTTTCGTTATTCTAAGTGTTGACCTAAGAAATTATTGAAAATAAGAATTGTTCTAATTTACTTCTTGAATTGCCCAGTTCTTACATGGCCTGACATGAAAGGTGATTTAAAAGATTGCATTTAAGTTTGGACATATAGCCTTCATCCTGCTGTTTCATCACAGACCTCTTACAAGATAAACACGTGCAACCATTTTGAGTTTCTGAATGGGAGTTCTCCTTATAGTATTTTCCCCTTATAAATTTCTTGCCAACTTACTCCAATTTGAATGCAGGTAGAAATTTATAAATTTCTCCAAGAACTTATTTTTATTTTTATGAATCTTACAGATTTTGTGTTAATACCTAGGACTTTATCAAATTCATAGACATTTGATAGAATAAAAAGCAAAAGCATAATTCGGAAAAATCCAAAAACCTCAAATAGAAAATAAGATGCTATGTTGTTAGTAACAGAAATTAGCACAAATAGACTGAAAAACTGACCACCATTGTAAACTGAGCTTTTAACTATGGCAGTCGCCAGGAAAAGGAGGGTTACTCCTCTTTTTTTGCCTTCTTTTAACAATCTCGAAAATTAAAGAAAGATTGAAATGACAATAAAAATAATTTATTTCCCAAACCATTTGAGAGTAGTTGCTAACACAATGCAATGTCTCCCCCAAATCCTCTAGTATTTCCTACAAACATATATCCAAATATAATCATGAAAATAAGGAAATTAACACTGACACATGACCACAGAGCTACTAATCCTCAGACCCCTTTCAAGTTTTGTCAATTATCCCCATCATGTCCTTCATAATAAAAGGATCAGCCCAGTGTCACATGTTGCATCTAGCTGTCCTGTCTCTTTAGTTTTTTAATCTGGAAAATTTTCTCAGGCCTCCCTTGAATCTCATGAACTAGAAAGTTTTAAAGAATATGGATCAGTTATTTTGTAGGATTTAGCTGTTTGTATTTGTCTCATGATTATTCAGGATATGTGTAGTTGGCAGGAATAACACAGTGGTGAAGCTCTGTTCTTCTCACTGCTTCCTATCAAACAATTTTGGCAAACTTTTAACTTGTAACCTTACTGGAATATCATGTTACTCATTTGATTAAGGTGTATCACCCAGTCTTCTCCATTGTAAAGTTATTTTTTTCTCCTTCATTATTAATAAATTTTGTGGTAAGGCTCTTTGTAATTAAGTAAATATCCTGTTCCTCATCAAACATAATTTACTCAATTTAATTATTTAAATCAGTATGAACTCATAGACTCCTATTTTATTCAATTGACTATAATACATTTCTGCCATTATTTATTTTGAGGCTGAGATTGTTCAAGATTTGTCCAGTGGAAACCCCTTCAGTTTGGCTTCTATATCCTTTGATGTTTCCCAATTATTCTGTGATATCTCCCTTCTTTTTTTTTTAACATCTTTATTGGAGTATACTTGTTTTACAATGGTGTGTTAGTTTCTGCTTTATAACAAAGTGAATCAGTTATACATGTATCCTCATATCTCTTCCCTCTTGCATCGCTCTCCTTCCCACCCTCCCAATCCCACCCCTCTAGGTCACAAAGCACCGAACTGATCTCCCTGTGCTATGCGGCTGCTTCCCACTAGCTATTTATTTTACGTTTGCTAGTCTATACATGTCCATGCCACTCTCTCACTTTGTCACAGCTTATCCTTCCCCCTCCCCATATCCTTAAGTCCATTCTCTAGTAGGTCTGTGTCTTTATTCCCATCTTACCCCTAGGTTCTTCATGACATTTTTTTTTTAGATTCCATATATATGTGTTAGCATACGGTATTTGTCTTTCTCTTTCTGACTTACTTCACTCTGTATGACAGACTCTAGGTCCAGCCACCTCACTACAAATAACTCAATTTCGCTTCTTTTTATGGCTGATCCCTTACTTCTTGAAACAATAATATGTTCTAGGGTCATCTTACATTTTCCCTGTAGTGGTTCTAGAATCAGCCATTTCTCCAAAGAGCTTTAGTTCCTTCAGTTGGAGAGCTGTATTTAGAAACCAAGATCTGGACACTAGGTGTATTCATTGCTCTTGGGAAGCAGTGGTCCCAGGTACTCTCAATAGGCAGAGCTAGGGGATTTATGTACATATATACATACACACATATGAAAACACATATTCATAACCATTTACACATATTCACAAACACATTCATTAACATATGCATACATATAGTCTATGTTTTTTTCTATAATGTCTCTATATTGAAAATCATGTGTTCACATTAACATCCTCCATTCCCTTTCAACACCCTTTCATTCTAGTTTTTGCCCTTTTCATATTTTAACTCCCTCCACAGATATTAAAATAACACTGATTACCATATTCTTAATATCCTTAATTATTTGATCAATCTTCCTGTATTTAAGTAAATTATTGTAGCTGCCACTTTCCCATCCACACATTTTCTCCACCTGGCACGGGTTAGGACAATCTGTACAGAGTGGTTGCCAAGGCCACTTCCTCATGTGGATGCCCTTTCACACGAATCAGACTTCAGCAGTCAACTCCAGGCTCCCTTATGCAGACATCCTCTCCCCTTTCTCAGACTCTGAGACCCAATGCCAAGTCATTTGGTTCCTTGAATGCCCACCTCCCCCATGCTGACAAAGGGTTATTTTACCTCACTTAATGGACTAATTTGTTCAAGAAGGGAAGGGATCACAACACTATAAAGCAGTTATACTCCAATAAAGATATAAAAAAAAGGGAAGGGACAAGGAAGGGGATGAAGAAAGGGAGGTGGACAGGGACGAACAGGTATCTTTCCTTTCTAAACAATATTTGAAGAGGCCCTTCATTGAGAAGTTGCAAAGACATTATGAAGTACCAGCTGAAGAACTGAAACAATGACATATATTTACACATCTGTATCCCTACATCTATGACACACAATGTACACCTAATTTTATAGCAACCAAAATATAATTTAACAAAACTTATGATGCTTAGCCATACACTTTAATACTCTGCAACTTAAAAAAATGTGCAGTGCCATTTGGCTGTTAACTATCATCCATTTATATGAATGGATTTGTAAAACTCCTAGCCAAGAGTGCTTGGGATAGCGTCTCTACTGGTCCTTACTGGATCCTCTTCTTCTTTTGTCACTCTTTTCAGTCATTTGTTGATTCTCGATTGTATCTCATTGGTGACTTGCATGACCATTGGTAATCATATCTGGGCAAATACCCCAGCTTGGTGTCTCTCAAAGGGCTGACTGAAAACCACCTGCAACAGAATCAACTGTGGTACTAGATAAAATTCAGGTCCACAGGCCCTGTTCTGATTTCCTGCTCAGAAGCTCTTTAGAGAGTAATGAGTATTTGGAAAATACCTTAGCTAATTCTCACACATTAACACTGAAACCATGGTGGAGTTTGCATGTCTACAATTCCTCAAAGTTCACGGTTCAAAACACATAGGTCTCACCAACTACAGTTCTTTTATTTTAGCTTCATCAATTCACATTTGTTATTTAACCAACTTGGAAATTGCCAGATGTGTGAATAGCCACCAAATTAAAATGTATCTATCTTTTGCAAAAATGTCTTCTACCAAATGTCTCTACAAAATGAAATGTAAATACCTTCTAAGATCTTGCTTGGAGGAATCTTACAGATTTTTAAAATCTTCCAGGTTTTAGGGAATAGCAACTGCAAAGGCCCTGACGTTGGGAAAGCCACTGCAGAAAGAAAATCTGGATGTGTGTGTGAGAGAATAGTAGTAGTAAACGAGCTTGGAGAGTAGGGCAGAAGAAATACTGAATAAAGCATGTGGGACAGGTAAAGAGTTTAATTTTTATTCTAAAGTGATGGGAACAGGTTTTGGAAAATAATGTGATATGATTCATGGTTTTTTGTGATTATTCTGGCTATTGTATTGGTTATAGACTCTAAGGATTGGGGCAAGAGGGGAGGAAGCAAGGAGGTTGTGGAAGAGGCTGCCTATTGCATTAGATGAGGCAAGCATTGGTGGCTTGGAGTAAGTAAAGACAGCAAGAGTAAGGTGAGAGGTAGGTGCATTCAGGATGTATTTTCAAGTTAGACTGGCAAGAATTTCTGATGGACTGGACACAGGAATTGTGGGAAAGTGAGAGTTTAAGGATGAATCTAACATTTTTGGCCTGAGCAACTGGATGAGTTATGGAGCCAGGAAAAACGGGAGTGCAATGGATGGATCAAAGCAAAATATTTAGTTTTATTTGCTAAGTTTGAAATGTCTATTATGCATAGACTGGAGATATTTAGTGGGAAATGGGAATTAGGAGTCTGGACGTTAGGTGAGTGCTTAGGGCTAGAAGTACGAATTGGGGAATCATAAGTCATCTTCCCATTAAAATAATGGGACTAGATTAAAACTCATGAGTAGTTAAGGTAGATGCAGAGTGAAGGGGGCCAGGAATGAACCTTAGGGCATTCTAAAACACGTTGAGGGATGGGAGGCATCACCAAGGGAGACTGCCAAGGAATGGTGAGTGAGGAGGGGAGAAATCTAGGAGAGGATGGTGTCCTGGTAGCCAGTGAAACAAAATATTCATTCTGGAAATTATGAGGTTCATTTCCCAAAGTTTCTTGAATTGATGATCATTTGAAACTTGGTATTTTAAAAAGAGCTTTAGCAAACAGAAAAGAGAATAATTTTCTATCATGAGTGATTGATTGCAGTAGCATGGGGAATGGAAACGTTGTGAAAAGGGAATCAAGAATCTATGTAAAAGACAATTTTAAACAAAAGTATTCATTTAAAACACAAGTACACAATATTTAGACATTATATTTTGTCTTTGTGTCAACAGCAGCTACAGCCTGCTGTAAGTGAAAGATGAAGGATTACAGTTTAATATCAAATCGGGGAAAAAGGTGAAATAGTTGAATTCTTTGTAGATTTTTAATAGATTTCAAACCTCTATTGGTTTTGAATAATGTCATATTTCAAACATAATTTTCTAAATAATCATAGCAATTTTAGAATCAGAATAAACCTTATATAAAACTTATTTAAATGCACATATAGTTCATTTTTACGGGTAAAACTAGGACTCTGGTCTTCTGATTACCAGTACTATTTCTTATTGCAACACACTGTTTAAATGTATAGATGATTGAAAAAAAGAGCATACCAGTGATCTCTTAAATGTTTTACAAAATATTAAGTAATTAAAATTAGGGGAAATAAAGCTCATGAGGATTAAATTACAGGAAGAGTTTATAAGAGGGCAAACAAGTAAGAGATGTTTTTCCACAGATAAATATGAGGTTTTAGTAGAAAATAACCAAAACTGCATTTATAAGGTCATGATACTAGCTAAATGAAATAAAGACAACCATCATGTAAATAACATATAATTTTGAAGGTGAATTTTGAATATGGAGACTGATACAGATTAACATCTGATTATAATAAAAATCAGACAGGCAGGGTAACAAGGTCTTCTTCATCCAATCACAGCTTATCAGGAATAAGGGAACCTCTTGATACTTTGGTATGTGCCATTTTAGGACAATGAACTTGGTACAAAGTGAACACTTGATACAAGAAATAGTTTAGAAACATAAATATGATTCAAGAAATTCATGGATGGTGAAAGCTATGTTGGATTATTTCAAAAAGTTAGGGATGACTAGGTTAAGTAACTTCTCTTTTTAATAACAGAATAACTGTCACATGAAAGATCTCACTATGCCATTGACAAAGATAAAATCCCGGGACGCCATGGCTTCACAGTCTAATAGTCTAGAGATACAATGTCCAGTATAGTGTCCATTAGTCACAAGTGGCTATTAAATACTTGAAATGTGGGCAAGTTTGACTTAGGAACTGAAATTTTAATTTTATTGAGCTTACATGTAAAAATTTAAAAACACATGTGACTAATGGCTGTAGTTTTTGACAGCACTAAGAACATTTCCATTATCATGGAAAGTTCTATTGACCAGAGCTGACCCATAACCTTTTTACTTAATTTTACATTTATTCCTCTTTGCTAAGAAAATCCTCTCTCTTCCTAAAAAACAATATTAGCAAGATGGCTAGATATAAGCTCAAGATGCAAAAATCTATTGGATTTCTATAATCCAGGAACAAAGAGAGAGCTTAAAAATTATTTAAAATGGAAAAAAAACTACCTAGGAATAAATCTAAATAAAAATGTGCAAGGCATTTATGGAGAAAATGAAACCTTATTGAAAGATATTAAAGAAGTCTTAAATAAATGGAGAGGTACATCTTGTTTATGGATTGAAAAGACTCATCATATTGGTGTAAGATTTCCCCAACTTAATTTATATAGTCAATACAATTACAATAAAAATACTTAATAGAGGTTTTACAGGATTGCCAATTCTGAAATTTATGTGAATGGTCAAGAACAGCTCAGACACACCTAAAAAATCCATTCATTCCAAAATGGTCCTGGAAAACTTAATTATTCATAAGAAAACAAAGAAATTGGATAATACAGACAAGTCGATTGTAAGTGCATTAATGGCTTGACTATAAAACAAAGATACACTAGAACTTTCAGAAGAAAATATACTATATCTGGGTAGCATTAAACTAGGGAAGGACATTTTAAGTAGAACAAAAAGACACTAAGCTAAAAGATAAATTTGATTTCATTAAAATTGAGAGCCACTATTTATCAAAAGACAACATTAAAAAAGTTAGAAGGTATGAAATAACTTATTTGTGTCATATATAGCTGACCAAAGATCATTTGCTTGTATTTAAAAAACAATACAAATAAGTAGGAAAAAGATAAACAGTAGAAAAATGGACAAAAGATATTCTCTGGACTTCACAGAATAGGAAACATAGGCAACTGTTAAACAAATGAAAGGATTCTCAGCCTATCAGTAATTAGAGAAATACAAATTAAAATTGTTATGGACTGAATTGTGTTCCTTAAAATTCGTATGTTGATGCCCCATCTCCCAATGTGGCTGTTTGGAGACAGGGACTTTAAAAACATAATTATGGTTAAATGAGGTCATAATGGTGGGGCCCTAACGGATATGACTGGTGTCCTTGTAAGAAGAGAAAGAGATAAGAGGGATGTATACACACAGAGAAAAGGCCATGTGAGGACATAGCAAGGAAGCAGTGGTCATCTGCAAGTCAAGGACAGAGGCCTCAGGAGGACCCAAAACTGCCAACATCCTGAGCCTGGACTTCCAGCCTCCAGAACTGTGAGAAGATAAATCTCTTGTTTTTTAAGCCACTGAATCTGAGGTATTTTGCTAGGACAACCTGAGCAGACTAATACAAGGAACAAAAGACTAGAATGGCCATTCTAACTGGTGAAGCTATAGAGCAAAAGGGCTGAAAATTGATTCCATAACTTTGCAAAACATTTTGACATGAATTTTTAAAGTTGAATATTTGAATTCCCGACACCTCAGCAATTCTACTCTTAGTATGTCTACTCTTCTACTTATGTTAAATCTTGCACATGTGTACCAGGAAACATTAAAATAAATGTTCATGGAAGTACTGTCCGTAATAGGCCCCAAACAACCCAAATATCATTAATAGAATAAACACATTTTCTTGTATTTATACAATCAAATATTATACAGTAGTACAAATGAATGAACACTAGTTAAAGTAAAGTGGATGAACCTTACAAACATAATGTTGAGTAAAAAAAACAAGCACAGAAGACTCAAGTATGATATCAATTTTATAAATCTCAATAATAAGCAAAATCAGATAAAAATTATGTGGATGTTCAACATAAAGCCAAGATCAGAGTGATTTCTTTGGTGAAAGCAGGAAGGTGGGATCAGGGTAGAGAACAGAGAGAAGACTCAGCAGTTTTGATTCTAGTTCTTAGTTTTGGTGGTGTGTTTGCAGGAGTTTTTATTATTTCTCATAACTTACATACAATTAAATATATTCTTTTGTATATTATCTAATAATATTTAAAAAATCAAAATCCATTATATACCAAAGATAACCCCTAGACATTAATTATAGAGAGTCCATTTTGAAACAACATACATAGTTACTCATAAATCTTCTGTAGTTGAAAGCTTTTAGCTATGAAATTCTTCCCCCTTCATAGGAGGACTTTATGTTCCATAATGAAGGAAAATTGTTCCTACTTTAGGACAATTTGCCTCCTTTATTTAAGTGATACTAGTTCTTTGGCTGCCTAGAAATTTTAAAAACAGCTGATAACTACATCTACTGCCTGCAAGAGAATAAAGGAAAAGGAGCATAGGAGGCAATCTCATACATTATTGATAAACGCATACAAAGACAATATTGGTACAAAGCTATTTCTCCATATAGCAACTCTGAATTTTATTAATAAACATATATATATATATATATATATATATATATATATATATATATCAAACATTAATAAAAGAATAAAATCCAATATGAGTACATTTGCTCTTTTTTTTCAATTAGTTCCAGGATTCTATTTTAGATTATTACTTCATATCTGCGAGAGTTGGGTGTGTGTTTGTGTGTTTGGTTTTATGGAAGTTGCATTGTGTTAAATTTTACATTTCTTTCTAGAATTAAATGGCTTTTGTTATCCCTTGGGAATACTGAAGATAGCAACAACAGATTACTACCTACCGGTGGAAAAGTATAAATAGCAATTTTAGCTGCTAGTGATTCTGAAATTGCTCTTAACTTTGTCCTTCTAAAAATGCTCCAAGAATTATGTTTTGCAAATCCACAGATTTACTATCCATATTCAAGTCATTTACGTGGACAAAGAATGTAGCCTGCGGTATCAGTACAAAGGATGTTATAGCCATCAAGCCATCAGCCACTGAAGCCACCCCCAATGCTGCACCCTGAGGGGATTCAGGATGGAGAAAACAGGATACTGGCGCTAGATAATTAAAGTGCATTTCAAGGGAATGATTTCCATGAGACCAGATTCTTGCATCTCACCATATATAGAAAAGTGCTAAATTTATTAAATTAAGATGTCTAGTTTCTTTACTTAACAGTAATCTCTTGATGTTCCAAATAACTGGGTTTTTTTTTGCAAGAACCCCTAAATATCCTGTGCTCTCACTTACCTCTTTGGAACAGTCCCTCAGAGCTATCTGAGAGGCTGTCTCCTGATTTAAGTCCTCAGTATGTCCTCCAAATAAAACATAATTCTCAACTTTTAGGTTGTGTATTTTTTTTCAGTCAACATTTAATTGTATGGCTCACGTAGGTACTATGTTTAGATGTAATGGGATGAGCTGTAAATTATTAAAACTACATAAATTCTGTCAGCTCTACCACTAGCTGAGATCAGGCTTTCATGTCTGGATACTTCTGTCATAGACCTTGGTAGATATGGGGTCTGTGTTGGTCTTAAAATTATTCTTAGAATTGTGGGGACTCATTCATTCTTTCAGCAAATTTTATTGCTTATATTCTATGTGTCAGTTACAGTGCTGGGTCTTGAAATATAGAAGTCAACACACGAAAATACCAGGATAAAACACATTTTCTACCATATTAACTTTTTTCATTCATTAATTCATACCTAAATCATTCAACAGGTATCTTCTTATTGAATACTGATGAGGGGTCAAATGCTATGCTAAACACTGAGTATATAACTGCAAATGAGATGGGTAGGCCCTGATTTTGATGTCACTACTATCTTTTGTCCTGCCATATAATGGGTCAGCTTCATTATTCCCTTAACCCTAAGTTTTTATCACAAATTGCTAATGAGAATAAAACTGTTAGTGGAGTTTCAACATGCATAGATAAATGAGTACACAGAACTCCCCTTTCGCATGCCCCATTCTTCTCCTTCTAACTCCCTATGTGAACCCACTTTGTGCCAAGACCAAGAATTTGTGCCCCAATAAAAACCAAGCTGATTTCCTCACACTGACAGGGGCTATTGCTCACTTAGAAGACTTGAAGCTTAATTTTGATAAGCAACTAGAAGACCATGGAGACAACCTATAAAAATGATTTGTATTGGGAGAAAATACTAAAAAGGGTTAATGTGCTGTTCCACATGTCTAACCTCCTGGGATTAAACCACAGGCACCAAGATCACCAAGTGTACTTGGCAACAATGAGCTAAAAATGAAAAAAAAAAAAAGCATCATACTGCTATTGTATTTATTTCCCCCAAGGCACTCTCTGATAAACACCACAACCTCTAAGGGAATTGAGAACAGCTTCCTTGTGGGGTAGGTTAGATATGCATCTTTTTCCAAGCAGTTATATCATATCCAGCTATCAGCACACCTTACTTAAGGTCATTGTAATGTATGAGATTAAATGTTCCTACCTGATTGGAAAATTTCTTGTCCTCAATTCATTGGCTATACTGGATTATTTTTCTTGGGTCAGACCTCCAGAATTCTACCAGAAATCGTTCCTTTGGGGAAACCAGGCCTTCCCAGAAACTCAGGAAACTGAAATGGAGACAGCAAGAGAGAAGGAAATTATTTGGACATATAGACCTCAATTGTTTGGTTTTAAGTAAACGTCCCAGCAAACATCTTCTAAATGGTATAATAACTTTAGGGAAATTCACAGTTTATAAGTTTGTGTACTCATAAACTGAACATATTATGATAAGAGTACAGGTTGCATTTTGTGTCTTCAACTCAAGCAAAGACTTCAAAAAAGGCCCAGTTATCCTTTGTTCATTAAGACACAAAGAGAGGGCAAAAAGGGCAAGTTTCTAAGTCTTTTTCTTTAAAATTTACTTCCTTTCTTCAGTCTTCATCAAGATCTTCAGGAAATTAACTTTACTAAAGTTAATTATTCATAAAATAAACATACGAACCTGCAGAAAACTATTTCACAGAGACCTGTAATGTACAATATCCATCGCATACATGCACCATGAGCTTGTCTTTTCTAGCACTGGCATACACAAAACTCTGTGTGTGTGTGTGTGTATGTGTGCACATGTGTGGCTTTTTTTTTGCTATGGAGCCATAGGGAGAAAATAAATCTATTGGCTGCAATTCAGTGATGTAGAAAGATTTAAGGGTAAAGGAAAAGGCTACATCAAGTGAAGCAATAAAGTCATGAGGTTGTGCTTCCATAATAATAACAATAGCAGTCTTCTGTAACCAAGGGAGCAGGCTCCTCAAATTATAGTCACACCTGTTAGACCATCTGCCCATAAATTTCACACTATCATTAATGGAAAACAAATGGCACTGTCTCTCCTTCCCTTTATCCATTGGCCATTCTCATATAAACGATTTTTCTCTTCAAGGTCATGCTCTTTCATATCTGTTTAAAAATATTAGGATTTAGGAGGGGTGATACATAATGTGCCATGCCTTGGTACTTGTACCAGTGATGGCTCTGTAAGGAGCACTGGATTGTTAGGAGGCTATAAATTGAATTCCCCTAGAAGCAGAACCTGAGGCAATAATTTCAATGCAAACTGTTCATCTGGGAGGTGCTTCCAGAAGACTCAGAAGTGGAGTGGGAATTGAGAATGGAGGCATGGAAGGAAGCCAACAGAGGTGCATTACTGAATCAATTACTCCTGCAGGGAACTGCTGCCAGTACTTCAGGGGAGTTCTGTGAAATTCTATAGAACATGTCTCAGAGTTATCCCAAGAATTGGTGAGAAACTTGAAGTACTTATCTTCCAGTCCCCTCTGTCCTTGGTTGAAAGCTACACCCAGATACATTAACTCCTGTACATTTCTGGCCTGCCCTAATGTGAATAATTGCAGGTGGTAGCATGAGTCTATCAGCATATACTGGAATGATGAGTGCTGGGGAGGTATGAGTGGAGCACTGAAACCATCTAATACAGTGGGGGCAGGAGATATCAATTATTGGCTTGCAAGTCCAAATGGGTAACCTTAAATTCCTGGGTTAATGGTTTTACTTTGAGGTATTTAAGCATGATGTATGAGTAAAAATTTCCTCTATTAAATCAAGTTGAAGATCCTAAGTCCCTAATCTTCTGGAAAACTGTGGGGATCTTTTTAACAGATTTTTGAAAAGTAACATGATTAAGATTTCAAACTGACCATTCATTCATTCATTCATTCACTCATTCAACAAACATTTATTGAACACCTAAAGTATGCCATGGGTTAAACTAGGCACCAGTGTTACTGTTACTAAAATCATTATCGTGCCATCTAGAAGTCAATGTATAAAAAAATCCATAGTTACCGTAAAAATAATTACAGAGTGATATAGGAAGACACGGTAAGATCTTAATTCATGCTGTGGACAGTAGTATATGGGGGATATCAGTAGGGCTTCCTGTAGAAGGCAATTGAAATGGATACGTAACATGAAGGAAGGGTGAATTTTTGAGGAAAAGAGAAGATAAATTCATGTTTGCCAGAAAATGAATGGTTAAGGATCAGTCCAGAAAGGAGTTCCATTCATAATCAGTATAAGAAATGTCACTGGGGCTTCCCTGGTGGTGCAGTGGTTGAGATTCCACCTGCCGATGCTGGGGACAAGGGTTCGTGCCCCGGTCCGGGAAGATCCCACATGCCACGGAGCAGCTGGGCCCATGAGCCATGGCTGCTGAGCCTGCGCATCCGGAGCCTGTGCTCTGCAATGGGAGAGGCCACAACAGGGAGAGGCCCGCGTACCGCAAAAAAAAAAAAAAAAAAAAAAAAAAAAGAAAAGAAAGGAAAAGAAATGCTCAGAGGAGTGTAAGAAAAGAAGACAATGGAGAGGGTGGTTGAAGCCAGACCATGAATGGTCCATGTATGTATAGTAAGTGCTATGGTGTATTCTTTGTGTTCCCCTCCAAATTTATACGTTGAAATCTTAATTTCCGGAGGTGATAGTGTTAGTAGGTGGGGCCTTTGGGAAATGATAAAGGTATTAGTGCTCTTATAAAAGAGACGCCTCAGAGCTCCTGAAGCTCTTCTGCCATGTGAGGTTACAAGGAGAAGTCTGTAACTCAAAAGAGGGCCCTCATCTGACCATACTGGCACCCTATTCTTGCACTTGCAGCCCCCAGAACTGTGAGAAAAAAATGCCTGTTCTTTATGAGCCACCCAACCTGCACCATAATCTTACAGCAGCCCAAAAGGACAAAGAGAGTTTGCATGTCAGATTTTACTCCAAGAAAGATGGGAATCCATTGAAGGATTTTAACTGGTAACTTAGAAGAGAGAAAAGTTTCGTAACACAATCAGGTATTTTTATAAGAAAAATTTGTTTCATTTTCAGAAAGATCACTCTGGAAATACTGTGACTAGATTTTTGGAGAAGGGTGATGGCAGTCCCGGATATAGAAAGATGAGTTAGTAGTCCATTAACGTAAGTCAAACAAGAAAGTGGATATAGAAAGTGTGAATTTGTGGCTGAGCATTCTTTTCTTTTAGCACTTGAAAAATGTTATGTCAGTGCTTCTGACTCCAGAGTTTTAGACAAGCAATATGCTGTCATTGGAATTGGTGTTTCACAATAAGTAATGCATTGTTTCTGCCTGTCCACTTTCGAGATTTTTTTTGTTTCTACTTTTCAGAAGTTTAATTATGACACGTCTTGGCAAGGATATCTTTGCGTTTTTCCTCTTTGGGTTTGCTCAGATTCTTGAATTTGTGTTTATGTCTTCTAAAACAAAGGGAACTTTTTAGTCATGATTTCTTTGAATACTTTGTCAGTCCTACTTGCTCTCTGTTTTCATTCTGGAACTTTGATGATATGAATGTTAGTGCTTTTGTTACTGTTTACACGTTCTTGAGATCCTGTTCTTTCTCCTGTCTCTACCCCTCAGTCTATTTTTCTCTGTACATGTGGTGGATTGTATTGATCTCTTCTAAGTTCATGATTCTATGCTTTGTCATCTCCACTCTACTCTTGAGCAAAGTTTTTGATTGTTGTAGTTTTCAGTTCTACTGTTCTCATTTGTTTTTATTGTTGTAACATCTAGTTCTTTGTTTCCATTTGCTACTTTTCCCATTTCTGTCAGGGAACACATAATTGCTAATTGAAGCATTTATGTGACAGCTTATTTAAAATCCTTGTCTGATCATTTCAATAGATGTTTTATCTCAGTGTTGGTGTATGTTTATTGTCTTTTCTCATTTATTCTGTGATTTTCTGGTTCTTAGTGTCATGAGTATTTTTCCATTGTATTCTAAACATTGTGAGTTATTATATGACTCTGCATCCCATTTAATTTTATTATTACTTTTTAGAAGGAAGTCATCCTATTTGAGGTGTAGTATGAGGATTGGGGTGTTACGTACAGATTTCCATTGGGCCCTACTCACAATACCCCAGCAAAAGTGGGCACTTGCATTGCCTCACTGCAGACAGATCAAGTAGAAGTTCAGCTATCCTATTGGCCCTTCTGACACCTTCCCCCAAAAGTGGGAACATTAATACCATTGTGTTGCCTTTTAGTAGGAGTGGAAGTTCATCTCCCCAGTAGATTTCTTGACACCAGGGGAGGGGAGAAGTGAAGTGTTTGCTGTCCTTCCTCCCACTCCATTCCTTCTTGTTGATGCCGGGTGTGTGTAGAGGGTCAGCTACGTGCTGGCCCCACTGACACCAAGGTAAGAGGAAGAGAACTGCCAACTAACCCTGCTTGTGCCATCTCATTCTGTCTTACTGCCCCAGGATGGTTATGGGGATTCAGCACCCCCTTGGGTCTCACTGACACCATGTGTTGGGGGTTAGTGGAGTGCCTACTCCCTCCAACCTGTAACATCCTATTCTTATTGATGTCAGGGAGAGACGGAGGCTAAGTCCCACCATTGGACCCCACGACTGTGTGAGGGCAGCCCAGTGTTAACTAGGCTGTCAGGCACCACCTTTTAAAGTCTGTTTGCTAATGGAAAGGGGTGGAGGCTCAGCTCACCACTGGACCACACTGAAACAACCCTGGTGGGTTGTTTCAGAGCGCTGCCTCTTCTGGAGGGCAGGAGTGGGGTGGTGTGGAAGATCAAATCCTAGCTTGGCCCAACTGAAACCACAGGACATAGGGGATGGGTGCAATATTCCACTGGCACTTGGCTCGAGTAGTGTGTATATTATTGCCCAAATGGTCTTCTGTCTTTAGCAACCCCTTTCCTCATACTTTGGCTAGGGGGAACAGGGTTTTGTGTTTTTTTCTGAAGCTTTTTTGTCTGTTGTTCTGTTGGTGGTTATTGATTGGGGGTTCCTGTAATACCCTCTCCAGGATGTATGGGAAGTAACAGGAAACACAGGGGACTCATAACCATATTATTCCTCAAGTCCCAAAGTCCCTAGTTAAGTCTGCCTTCTCATGTCCACCTTTCAGCGTCTTCCTATGTTTGTTTGTTGTTATGTTCAGGGTTTTAGTTTTAAGTGGGAGAACCTGGGAGAAATGGGCTACTTCATCTTCTTGGAAGCAGAGGTCTGGAGGCCTACTGATGTTAAAAAGTACTGCTGATTGTAAATTAAAATTTGATGATAAACACCTTGCCCTTTAAGAATTATTCTGCTAGATGATGTGGCTTCCCAAAGTTGCTACAATTTGATTTTCATACTTCTAAAAGTCAAATGTTTTGCTGGAGTTGAAATTTAATGATAAGCAAGAGATGAGGCTAAGATGATCTATGTGGTAACAGATTAAAGTTGGAAACATCAATATACATTCATTTTTAGCTTAATATTGCTTCATATTACCTTAATACACATGGTTATGTAGAGAGATACTTATAGATATGTGCGTATACATGGGTCATGTACACACATATTATCTCTTTGCTCTGTCAGCTGAGAAGATCTAGAAGCAATGACATCCGAGCAGCAATTAGCACACCCCACACCCAGATCCTCCTGTCTAATACCATTCTCCACTAAAAAGACCTAGTTATCCTTGAAGAAATAGCTGATTCTAGGATTGGGGCAGTAAATATACAAGATTTATAGACAAGACCATCTTATAGTGTCAGAAAGTTCCAAAAAAATATATAGGATGGGGATACCTCAGAGTGGCACAAGAGCCAACTGAAAAGAGTTCACAAGGGTCAGGACTAGAGCAATGTGAGGAACAAAGTAACTAAAGTAGAATTAGATTATAACCCAAAGTATAAAATAAAAATCCATGAGTTCTTCTGATATAAATAAATAATTGGATACATAAATAAATGCAGGAGAATAGATAAATCTCCAGTGCAATAGAATTCCAAATAGTTTATGTAGTACTCCATCTTAAGCATAACTCCCTATTCCTTAGTTGTGGGCTGAGCATATTGACTTCCTTCCAAAAAGTACAGTATGAAATTGGGAAAACAGTAATCGTACGATGGAGAAACCTGAAAAACACTACCTCAGCCTGGTGATCAAAGTCGACCTCAGCATTCATAATGCATATTCATACTTTGTACACTTGATGTGATCTGACAGAATAACCCTTCTACTCTGTGGTCTTCCTCCCCAAAACACATAATCCCAATATTATCATGAAAAATGCATCAAACAAATTCTAGTAGTGGGCATCCTACAAAAAACTAACTACTCAAAATTGTCAAGGTCATCCAAGGAAAATATGAGAAGCTATCAAACCCAAGAGGAGCCTTAGGAAACATGGCAACTAAAGGTAATGTGATGTTTTGGATGAAATCCTGGAATAGAAAAAGGACATTAGGTAAAAACTAAGGAACTGGAGTAATGGATGGGCTATAATAAATGATAATGTATCAATATTTGTTAATTGATTGTAACAATGTAACATACTAATATAAGTGGATCATCATAGAGAGAAATGGGTATAGTGTATATGGAAACACTTTATACTATCTTCTCAATTTTTCTGTAAAATTAAAACACTTCTAAAAAATAAAGTCTATAAAAACATCGTGTTTCTTGTTTTAGGATTATGTGCCTGTATTTCCTAATAAATATGTCAATTTGCTTTACCTTCCTTGATACTGATATTAAAGAAAATACTAAGTAACTCTGAAAGAATTTGTAACCCCAATTCAACAAGCAATAATTCTTGGTATTAACTTTTTGGAAGAACCCACTGAATAAATCAAAGCAAATTGTCTTTAAAGGCTGAATTTCTTTTCAGTGTTTAATCTTTTATATGATTAATGCATACCACAAGCATGATTCTGTTTCAAAGGGCAGCAAACGTTGATTGTAGGCAATGTCTAAAGTACAGTGAAATGTTAATGCCTGATGCTATAACAACTTTAATATATTTAATGTTTTCAAAATGATGAATTGTTATTTCAGTCAATAAAGTATTCACTTTTATACATTTCCTACCCACGTTTTCCCAAAATACCCACAAGAAATGATACTATCTTCTGACATTAGGTTCATCAAGTTATATTAGAGTTTTTGGTAGCTGTGGTTGCCAATGGTACTGGAATGTGTGATACTTTTACAAATCCTCTCCATGGCAAAATCTGATCCTCACAAGTAGGTGCCTAAAGCCAAATGACATATAGCTTTGTAGCTAGGTTACCAAGCATTTTACTTAGAGGCACAATAGAATGTAGAAAAGGCCATTTCTCTTTCTGTCTTTTTCTGCTCAAAGGTCACTCACCATCTTACTTTTTATCAGCCATCTCAGAAGTTTTCCACAAATTTAGATTATATAATGTCACTTAAAGTGAATGTAGCTCAACATTCTGTTTTAGTACAGCTAATCTCACATTATTTTATTGGTGCTAAATATGTAAATCATCAGCAAATTTTTGTACTTAACTTTTCTTTTCATGTGGACCACTTTTTAAACTCTTTATTGAATTTGTTACAATACTGCTTCTGTTTTATGTTTTGGTTTCTTGGCTGCGAGGCATGTGGGACCATGGCTCCCCGACTAGGGATTGAACACACACCCCCTGCATTGGAAGGCGAAGTCTTAACCACTGGACCGCCAGGGAAGTACCTGTACTTAACTTATAAAAATATGTAAAATAAGCTATTCAACATATTTTCCCTTAAAAAAAAAAGCAATTCTTCTTAGGCTGGCCCTGGGCACATATGTGACTTTGCCATTTTTTCCATGGACTATTTTCTTATCTGTTCTACTGTGTCACATTTGTTCTACCTTCTCAAAAAGAAGCATTCAAAAATTCATCTATGCATTCATACATTTATTAAATAAATCTATTGAACACCTACATACAGCACAGGAAAAAAGGCAGAAAACTAATCTGGGTTGCACAGAAAGTAATGAACTCACTTAAAATTTTTGGTGAAAACAGGTTTTAATCTACTGGAAATTACGTTTCATTATGGGGACTCACAGACTCAAGGAAAATCAAGACCTAAATAATAATAAAGTAATAAAAGCACTAGCCATTTACTGAGTGCCTGCTTGTACCTGACTCTGAAACTCTAAAATCATTATGGATGTTTTGAGGATTGTCTGATATGATTATAATGTCCATTTTACAGATGAAAATAACAATCAGAGACATTAGGTTACTTGCCTAAAGTGAAGTGACCCAGAAACTACAGAACTGGAAAGTGAACCTTAGATTTCATAATGCCAAAGTCTGTGCTTTTAATCACAATATGTGTGTGTGTGTGTCTGTGCGTGAGAGAGAGAGAGAGAGAGAGAGAGAGAGAGAGAGAGAGAATGTGTTTACTAGAGAACTTCTGAGAAATGGCAAGAAAACTGCCAGGTATCCATAAAACAATAATTTAGGAGCTTCTTACTATACAAGTAATTGTTAATCATATGGCTGGATTAAGCATCTCTCACTTTTGAACTAAGAAATGAAAAGCTTCCAGAAGTTGAGTCTAAATTTTACACTTACATAGTTGGTAAATAGCATTCCCAGTGTGTATCTGGAAAAACAAAAAGGTTGTTCCTTTAAACAACCTTTTTTGGTGATAAAGCAAAGAATCAAAGGTATTTCATTACTAAAGAATCAGAGAATGTCCTAACTCTAAGAGAAGAGCACTTTTAATGTCATCTCAATATCCATCCAATCCAGAAGCAGAGCTGATGGTGCTACCAAGAGACAGAGTCTCCTTGTGGGGACACCACCTTCAAAAGTTTTGGAAGGGGGGCTTCCCTGGTGGCGCAGTGGTTGAGAGTTCGCCTGCCGATGCAGGGGACACAGGTTCGTGCCCAAGTCCGGGAAGATCCCACATGCCGCGGAGCGGCTGGGCCCGTGAACCATGGCAGCTGAGCCTGCGCGTCCGGAGCCTGTGCTCCACAATGGGAGAGGCCACAACAGTGAGAGGCCTGCATACCACAAAAAAAAAAAAAAAAAAAAAAAAAAGTTTTGGAAAGTACCCCCAAACATCACTAGTTTTCTTTACACCCTTGCTTGTCTCTAGTATTTAAAGATACATCTGATACTTATTGATTCTATTTATATTTTGAGGGTGATCCCTTCTTAGGGATATCATCTCATATGCAAAGTTAAAAGTATTGATCATTTTTCTCTCCTAAACTTAAACTATTATAATTTATGTTTAAGGCAGCCAAGTTTAATAGCTTTATGACTTGGGGCCATAAAGGCGAGTCTTTCAATCTTGGTTCACTGTTCTGTAGGTGGTATATGGCCACTCCAGGTATCAGTTTTCCTACTTATAAAATAGGGTTTGTAGTGCTTTCTTCACAGATACACGATTAAATTTGATATGCTAACATAGCGTCTACCATATAGTGTACATTAAATGTGAGCCCTCTTTCCTATCTCCACTGGGTGTGGCCAACTTCTAGTTTTCTAGGATTTACTAGAAAATTTCATACCTTCTAGGAATATATGGCTTCTGATCATATTCCCTTACCATCTTCATTTTACTAAACTAAAGGCTGTTATTTTTTTTGTAATTCCCACATTTTTATTTCCTATCTCAGCTACTTTTCTGTTAATTTTTTAGAATTCAGTTTATTCTAGCAGGCATTAATTGAGGTAAGGGGAATTACAGTAGGTCCTGTGGTTACAAATGTAAACAGGATCCCTGTTCTCAAGTACCTTACAGTCCAGTGTCAAGAGTAGTAAACAGACAAAAAATTGCAATTTGACCTGATAAATTCTGTGATATTGGTAAGCCTGTGACAACACAAGTGAAATACCTAAATCAGATTAGGGATGATGGGAAATTAAAGGTAAAGGAGCTGGTCGTACTTGTAGGCTTTTCTCTAGAGTTGGCAAACATCTGTACCTGTGTTCAAGGTTTAGATTGACCAAGACAGCCTTAATATTCCTTTCAGCTTAATAAAACTTTAGACAGGTTTCTTCCTGACTTATAGGCCCTTGACCTCCCCTTATTTAGAACATTTACTCTAAAAAACATGCAAATTCTTTTTTCACCCCTTTGACTCGTAAATCTTCTTCTAGTCATCTTGCCAGATTTACAACCCAGGAATGTCTTTCTCACGGACATGGGAGGCCGTTTTCGAAATGTAATCATCAAGAAACATAGCACTGCATTCTCTGTGGGAAGGCAAGAGTCTAACTTCAATAAGTGCTGATTAGCAAACACAGATGGCCTAATCACATTAACCAGTCTCCTCCTAATGTCCTCCAGTACCAGTCCACTAGCTCACTCCAGAATTGATAAACTGTCCCACTTTTTGTTTCAGCAGAGTTTAGTCCAATCTCTCTCTCCAATTGCAAATTTTCAATAAATTTTCCCTTGCCTGTTTAAGTCTGTCCTTGGACAGGATGCATCCAGGTTTTGTACAAGGGGAAAAAATGGATTTTTGCCCAATAATCTACTCACTGATGCCTGGCACTTGGTCAACTTTTGTAATTGCTGATTAAAATAAGTCCATCATGTCAATGTCTAGGGGGAAATGTTTTCAATGGCTCTAAACACTTTGAGCAGTGATAAATGAAATCTCTGAGTTCACCATCTTCTAACTGGAACTAGAATTATTTTTCCAAAAATACATTCCTTTACACTTATGCACAAAATGAGCCTCTGCCTCAAAGAGACTGTGAGTAGGCTCAAGTATCCACTTGTCCTAATAGCTTTATACTCATTCTTTTGGTATTACAATTATCTCAAGTGTTCAGAATCATGAATAAAGTTGGGAGCAATTCATGATGATGTTAATCAATTATAAATTACTCAACAAGGGCTCCCCTTATTATACTCTCCATGAAGCTCTCTAGAGGATCAGCTCAGGTACTGGCCTCAGGCACAGTCTAGATTGAGAGAGGATTTCAAATAATTGATGGTTTTAGCCAAAATTTTGAATTCTAAAAATGGATGGAAATTTGGAAATTCTAAATCAATCATAGCAAATTACAAATTATCATCAAGAAAGACTGCATAATAAAAATTTCTAAAGGTTACTGTAGAAATTAAGCTTAAATTCAAATTTAATTCTAAGGTAAATAAAACAAGGTATTCCATTTTCTTTCTTCATTATAAAATTTATAAAACCAGAATTTTCTTTCTAATGTGCGCATTTGGTGTACTTGCTTTCTTTTTTCCAAAAAAAGTTTCCCTAACTTAAGGACATATACAACATAAGGTACCTTAGAATTAAGGAAATATGGGAGAATGATTTTGATTACCTCCTCATGCTACATGAAAATTCATTACTTCAAATTTTCTTGAACAGTTTTTTTAAAAGATGCCAGTTACCTAACTCATACAAACACCAACATACATATGTACATCTTTCTTGTTGGGGAGCAGACTTATATTAGTGTCAATAAGTGGTCATTATAGTTAATGTGTTCATTTTATATAGTCATAATTTAAGATATAGTAGAAATTCGTTTGAACATGATATATACCTTGTAAAAATATATTAGAGACTTATAGAACCACCTCACAGTGACTATATTTGTCCATTATGAGGTTTAGAATATACTTTACTACTTAAATGAGTCGAGTATGATATTTTATCATTATACCTTTGCTTTTGTCATATATTGTGAATGTAGAGTCTTTGGTCAGAAACATACCCTCTATATTATAAAAACATCATTATAGAAAAATGTAGTATTCTTTTAATATTTAATTTAACATGAAACTAGGACAGATTTTCAGCAAAAGAAGGGAGCTGCATATAGTTGGCTTTTACTGGCAGGCCTGTTTCTGCCCAGTAATTATCCAGTCTTTACATACATTTTACAGTTCAGTGCTTTGAAGGAAATCCAGCTTTCTTTGCTCTCTGATCTTTTCTTCTCACAAAATACTTAGCAAACACATAGCTATTAGCTCCATAGGAAGTGGTTGTATACATCAGGTATTTTGCACAAGCCCACTTAACCAAGGTACCAAGTAATTTGACTAGAATCCAAACCAAATCAGTTGAAGAGCTAAGTGTGCAAAAAATCCTGTAACACACTAGATTCCAATGAGCCACAGTTTTATTAACACTGCACCACTTAGCAAACTCAGATGGGGTCTTTGGGTCTTTAGGTTGAGTTTCTTTAATTGGCAAATGCTTAAGAGCACACTTTATTGATTGATTGACTTATTTATTAAAGAATCATCTTTTTTTAAATTTATTTATTTTTGGCTGTGTTGGGTCTTCGTTGATGCACGTGGACTTTCTCTAGTTGCGGGGAGTGGGGGCTACTCTTCGTTGCGGTGCGCGGGCTTCTTACTGCGGTGCCTTCTCTTGTTGCAGAGCACGGGCTCTAGGCACGTGGGCATCACTAGTTGTGGCACACGGGCTCAGTAGTTGTGGTGCATGGGCTTAGTTGCTCCACGGCCTGTGGGATCCTCCCGGACCAGGGCTCGAACCTGTGTCCCTCGCATTGACAGGCGGATTCTTAACCACTGTGCCACCAGGGAAGTCCCTAAGAGCCCACTTTAAATGCAGTTACACAATGACATTATGATAAGAAATGCTATAGGAATATAGGCATAGAAAAAAAAATTATCATCACTCACATATGCCCTGAGCATTTTCTGCTGGAGAATCTGAACTTCATAATGAGGGTACTAATATATTACATGCTTCTGATAGTAAGTTCTTATCACTTGAGAAATATCATTAAACGTTATATCTCTGCAGCTTAATCCTTCTTAACCTGAAATATACGTTTAGAAATAATATTTTAACAGTTTGAGAAAATTCAGCTATTACATAGCTATTTACCTAAATATTTATGTGAGATAATTATGAAAGCATTCTATTAATAATTTTTTGAAGACATTGTATTAACAATTTAGTCTTAGAATTTTAGAAAAATAAATAAACCAATAAAGGTACTTCTTCTGGTTCAAACTGTACAAATGAAAATTCTGAAGCTAAGTAAATTGGGCAAAGTATGTTGCTGTTTCATAAGTTAATGAAAGTAAATTTATTTATTAAATGTTTATTTATTTATATTTTCATGGGTTTATAACACATAAGGTTCATGTGTATAATATTATATTTTGACATTTATATAAACTACAGTGTGCTCACCACCAAAAGTTTAGTTGTCAACTGTCATCATATTGTTGACCCCGACATTGGGTGTCCAGCACTGTAGCTTGCTGGTCGTTGAATGGAGCTGGGTCTTGGTGTTGAGATGGAGATCTCTGGGAGATTTTCGCCATTTGATATTACATGGAGCTGAGAGGTCTCTTGTGGAACAGTGTCCTGAATTTGGCTCTCCTACCTTAGAGGCACAGCACTTACGCCTGGCTGAAGAACCAAGAGCCTTTCATCCACATGGCTCAGAATAAAAGGGAGAAAAAGTGAATGAAAAAAGAAAGAAAGAAAGAAAGAAAGAGAGAGGAAGGAAGGAAGAGGATAAAATAAAATAAAATAAAGTAATATAAAATGAAATAAAGTTATTACAATAAAAAATAATTATCAAGGAATCAATTTTCTTTTTAAAGTAAAGAACAAAAATGGACGGACAGAACCCTAGGACAAATGGTGAAAGCAAAGCTTAACAGACAAAATCTCACACAGAAGCATACATACACACTCAGAAAAAGAGGAAAAGGGGAAAAAATAATATATCTTGCTCCCAAAGTCAACCGCCTCAATTTTGGGATGATTTGTTGTCTATTCAGGTATTCCACAGTTGCAGGGTACATCAAGTTGATTGTGGAGATTTAATCCACTGCTCCTGAGGCTGCTGGGAGAGATTTCCCTTTGTCTTCTTTGTTCGCACAGTTCCCGGGGTTCAGCTTTGGATTTGGCCCCGCCTCTGCGTGTAGGTCGCCTGAGGGCATCTGTTCCTCGCTCAGACAGGACGGGGTTAAAGGAGCAGATGCTTCGGGGACTCTGGCTCACTCAGGCCGGTGGGAGGGAGCACTACGGAGTGCAGGGCGAGCCTGCAGTGGCAGAGGCCGGCGTGACGTTGCACCAGCCTGCGGCGAGCCGTGTGTTCTCCCGGGGAGGTTGTTCCTGGATCACGGGACCCTGGCAGTGGCAGGCTGCACAGGCTCCCGGGAGGGGAGGTGTGGCTAGTGAGTTGTGCTTTCAAACAAGCTTCTTGGTGGCTGCAGCAGCAGCCTTAGTATCTCATGCCCGTCTCTGTGGTCCGCGCTCTTAATCCCCTCTCCTCACGCACCAGGAAACAAAGAGGGAAGAAAAAGTCTCTTGCCTCTTCCGCAGGTCCAGACTTTTTCCCAGACTCCCTCCCGGCTAGCCGTGGTGCACTAACCCCTTCAGGCTGTGTTCAGACCGCCAACCCCTGTCATCTCCCTGGGATCCGACTGAAGCCCGAGCCTCAGCTCCCAGCCCCCGCCTGCCCCAGCGGGTGAGCAGACAAGCCTCTCGGGCTGGTGAGTGCTGGTCGGCACCGGTCCTCTGTGCGGGAATCTCTCCGCTTTGCCCTCTGCACCCCTGTTGCTGCGCTCTCCTCCGTGGCTCCGAAGCTTCCCGCCTCCGCCAGCTGGAGTCTCTGCACACGAAGGGGCTTCCTAGTGTGCGGAAACCTTTCCTCCTTCGTGGCTCCCTCCCACTGGTGCAGGTCCCGTCCCTATTCTTTTGTCTCTGTTTTTTCTTTTGCCCTACCCAGGTACGTGGGGAGTTTCTTGCCTTTTGGGAGGTCTGAAGTCTTCTGCCAGTGATCAGTGGGTGTTCTATAGGAGCAGTTCTAGTAAACTCAGGTAGAATAAAATTTGTTTACATTCATTATTTTATTTAAACCAACACACACATTTTAATTAAAATAACAAACTTAAACTAGGTTTTATTTACTGAAGATTATCCCAGATTAACACTTGGGTTAGTTTCTATATTTCTGAGAGTTTTAGAAGACCCAATTTTTTCAAGTACTTGACCTTCAACCCAACTAAATAGAGCTCTTTTACAAATTAATTTTGGCAATACCATCCTAAGGTAGAAAAATACCACACATATACAATGTACATATATAGACACACGTACATATATAGACACACATAAACATACAGACAGATGCAAACAGGCCTTATAACTATAGTTTTAATATTTTAGCTATGATTAAGGTACAGTAATATAAAACTCACTAGTTTATAAATGAACAGGTGGATCCAAATTTTGTTTTGGCAGTTGGAATAAGTGACGTTCACCTGCTCAGATGGCTAAAGCTTTTTATTAATATTTGTGGAGAGGACATTTAAGATTTTTTTATTTGCCCAATTTCCAATTACCATCCCTCCCCGTTTTTTGGATGAGGAACAACTCCCTAAAATTTGCATTTTAGGGAATGGCTGTTGAGTCAATAGAGGAGATGGAGGTAGAAAATCTACATCACAGAGAAAGTATCCAAGTTTTCTCCAAGATGGAGTTTTTCAGGCATATTTTCCTGTTTTCAGAGGTCCAGGGTAATTACTGTTTAAATTTTTCTTTTTCTTAAGTGCAAGACAGTTCTGTCTCCAATGTCCTGGTTTTTAACAATATCTACAAGCATTTTGAGATGAATAGGGGAGGTTTGGAGATTGGTAAAATAGGTGGAATTTGATTTGCTTCTAGAGCCACATTTCTGGTTTTTTAGAGGTTTGTAAGACAAAGATTGTTGTTTCCAATTCCCCAAAGACCTGGTTAACAGCCTATCAAGGGACTGATGTGCCCATCCTACTAAACCTGCTTCTTTATATCAGGGAGATTTCCAACTAAGATGAAAATTAAAAGATTTCTAGAGCTTGAGGGTTTAATGCAGTACGCCTTCAAAAAGTCTGTCTAAAGCATTTAAGAAAGACCTTTCTGAGTACAAAATTCAACCTCAGACCAATTCACCTTAGGGAGAAACCTGTACTATTGCTTCTACTAGCCCCTAAACATTGGCCTCCAGGTGACCCATTTCCCGATCATTTGTAGGAGGGCCTGGGAGAACTTCTGGCCATCTGTTTCCTCTGCAGCGGGGAGGTGTTCCTCAGGTGACTGCCTGGCTTGTCTGATAGCTGTAGTATAATCAAGGGTGGGAAGAACATCCCTTAACAGCCAATCTAGGTTGCTGTGAGTGTGGTTGTGAATGGCCACTAAGCTTTCCATTCCTCTCTAAATTTGGTAAGATGTTCTGAAAGTTGAGGTAAAAGGCTTTATAACTTAGAAGATCTGCTGCTGTCTAGGGTACATGAATTTTTTGTGGTGTGGGTCCTGGAAACAACCACAGAGGCATTGCATAGGAAGGCCTAAAGCTGGCAGAGCCTGTTTACAGAGCCCTGGAAAGTGGCAAGGGTCATAAGGGATGGAAAAATGATCCCTACCATCTGTCTCTGGTACTTGTTCTGAATTCAGTTCCTTGCTTTTAGTATTTTAATGCCTAATCTGTATACCCCAGGTCTAGAGGTTAGGCCAGAGTGCTCTCTGTAAATCTTGTAAAGAAAGGGAAGTCAAAACAGGCAACTTGATGTTTAATGGATTTTGGGGGAAGTTGGAGGAATCTGGGGACCTAAGGGAGTTCACTGATGTGATGGAGTTGGATTTTGAGAGGTAGGGTTTAGACCAGAGGCCCAGAGAGCCAAAAGATCTGGAGGGTCAGGGACAGGGAGTTGGGGGTAAAGGAATGTATAAGAGGATGAAAAAGGGGAATTTATGTCAGGTGTACATGTTATTTTTGTTCTGAGTCTAATTTCTGTTCTCTCGTCTTATTAAGGGAGTCCCTAACAATAGCCATTACACTTAAATATAGCCAATTCGAAGCTCCCATTGTCTGGCAATTGACAGGTAGGATCTTATCTTAATCTCAATATCAAATCAAACCAATAAGACTTTTTATGGCTTAACCATGGATGCAAGAAATGTCCCAAAGGAGACTGCAAACATGCAGCCCTAACAATATCTAGAATGAGACAATGAAGGTTGAGATGACAAAGGCCCCTTATGGCACAGGGCCCCTTGTGACAGACTCCCCTGAGAGCTGGCATAGTCAGACAAAGAGATGCCAGTTGCAAGCCCAGATTGTTACCAGTGATTCTGATCAACTGGCTACCGCACTTGGAATCCCAGTCTTTTCAACTGGAAATGCACATAAGTATAGGTACCTTCCAGGTGGTGGAGACTAGACGTGATATTCTCACTGGTCATAAAGCTAAGCTCTTAAGCATAGAACAACACAAAAGGAAAATTTCCTGCACCTCTTTTTTTTTTTTTTTTTCATGTACACATGAATGGCTTCAGCTA
This sequence comes from Mesoplodon mirus, assembly GCF_964341445.2. NCBI lineage: Eukaryota > Metazoa > Chordata > Mammalia > Artiodactyla > Ziphiidae > Mesoplodon > Mesoplodon mirus. Next base: position 199,807,878 of record NC_138976.1, on the reverse strand, counting down.
AGCCTTGGGTCTCTTGGAGCCAAACTGATAGCTAAGAGGCATGTGCCACTGGATTGGGGATTGTGGTATTTTACCATGTACCTCATGACATGGGAATTTTCTTGAGGTTGGTGGTGACCTAGTCAATTTAACCCATTCATGACCAACTTATCCTAACCTGGGGTTCTTGGAGTTAAGTTGCAAGGGCTCTAACAGCTTTTAAGTGCTCGACTGTGCCCACCAATTTTGTGGCTTGCTTCTGAAATTCCATTAGTCATAGCCTTTACCTCATGTGCACATTAACTCACAGTGCCTGTCTGGTGAGAACTGTGAACTCACCAGTCTGTGAGGCAGGCTCAAATGACAAGCTTATAGGACTTTTGCCTCTGTTATACACTGTGGTTTTCATCCTTATGGCAAATGACACAAAAGACATAAACAAAGAAAAGAAACAGTAGGAAAAGAATCAATAGAAAACAAGAGTACTCATATCAAATTTTTACCAGAGTAGGTGTTCCTAAGGAACAAATTCACCCAAATATTTTCTCCTGCTAATCTAAATTTAGAAAAAGCAAAGGACTCTCACCACCTTCACTTCCATCAGACCCTGCAGGCAGAGATCTGGGAGACTGACATGAGATTTCTTCTTTTGGCTTTTGTCAGAGGTCCCAGGTTCTCTCAGCTGCAGCAGCCAGAGTGAGCAGTGTCCAGCCAGTGAAGGTCCCTTCATGGTTGCCAACTCGAGTGGAAACATTTTCCTACTACCCTTCTAGGTTCTTTGGCTGGTCTAATAATCAAATTGACCTAAGACATTAACAGGAGAAAAACAAATTTAATTTTATATGTATGGGAGTCCCATAAATATAAGAGCCCCAAAAGGCAGCCAGGGAATTGAAGCTTATATAACATTCTGAGCTAAGGAAAAGGGTAGGGGTCTGGGGGTACAAAGGGAAAGAAGGCCACTCACAGGAAGGAAGAGATGTTTAGAAAACAAAGTTTGCCCTGTTACGCAAGTAAGTCTCTTAGGTAAAAAGTTCTCTCTGGTAATAGCTTTTTTCCTGGTACAGGCTCCCTTTCCAATGTAAATTTAAGCTGTTGAGGGGGAGCTAAAGGGCTTTTCCTGAATCTGATGTATTTTGATTATCTTTCGCTCAAAATAATCCTTATGCCAAAGAGACATCTTTTGGGGTAGAAAAATGTGTTCCCCTTTAATCCTCCTATAATAAAATACAGAGTAACAGGAATAAAAAGAGAATTTTAAAAATAAATTTATTTATTTTATTTTATTTATTTTTGGCCACATTGGGTCTTTGTTGCTGCATGCGGGCTTTCTCTAGTTGTGGTGAGTTGGGGATACTCTTCGTTGCAGTGTGCGTGTTCTCATTGCGGTGGCTTTTCTTGTGGCAGAGCACGGGCTCTAGGCATGCAGTCTTCAGTAGTTGTGGCTCGCAGGCTCTAGAGCGCAGGTTCAGTAGTTGTGGTGCACGGGCTTTGTTGCCCCGCAGCATGTGGCATCTTCCCGGACCAGGGCTCGAACCCATGTGCCCTGCATTGGCAGGTGGATTCTTAACCACTGTGCCACCAGAAGTCTCCAAACAGAATTTTAATAGCAGGTATACCTCCTATATACATGGGAGGTACCCAGGAAAACTGAGTATCTCTCCAAAATGGCCCAAGCCACCACCTGAGATACCATCTCCAGCTAAAGACAAAGAAGATGTTTAGTGTGGGGGGGCAGTTATGGGAGGTTACCGGGCAAAGCACAGTAAATAAAGATATGTTTGTTATGCAGATTTAAGTCATTTTCCTCTCTACTGATAAGAGTTTCTAGAGATTTAGAGTCATCCTTCCTGTTCTGATATAGAGGGGGAGACACCCTTACAAATGGAGATTTCCCCTTGTAAATGTCCTTTACAAAAGGGTAACTTCTACTTGGTTTTCTGAGTTTCTCCTGAGTCTGCTCTTTTTTAAAAAATAACCAGTCTAAAATAATTCTTATGCCAAAGAGGCATATTTTGGGGTCCCAAATTTTCCTCCACTTTTGCATAATGGATGATAGAATTGAATTAATGTTAATTTTCATAAGTGTGGTAGTGGTGATATGGGTTTGTATCCTCATTACAGGCATAATGAAGTATTTAGAGGTGAAGTATAATATACTCAGGCTAATATCAGATTGTTTGAAAAAAGAGACATAGGTGTGTGTGAGTGTGTGTGTGTGTGTGTGTGTGTGTGTGTGTCTGTGTTTGAAGAGTGAGAGAGAGAGAGAAAACTGGCATTGTGGTACATTAATAGTTGGTATATTTATTCATTATACTGGTCTTTCAACATTTCTTTGAGTTTGATACTTTTCTCACAAAAATGCAAAAAATAAAATATGAATTAAAAATTTGGTTTAACTGCTTATAGACATTATCAACTGTATGTGTATTTATGTGATGTTATAGATTTTAATATTCCATCTTTTTTTCCATAAATAATTGTATACCAAAAATCTATGGAACATCAATTTGAAGGAAACACTCTAAGTATGAATATCAAAAGTGTTGCGTGTAGTGAGTATCAGCTCATGTTTTTTTGTTATGTATATAGGTGATTGTCAATGAATCTATCTGTGGACTCAAGGGACATTCTGATATCAGCATTCAGTTCTCTCCTTGTGTCCATAGAATAAATGTACAAAAATCATAGTTGACTATGAAAGAGAGTTTGACTTAGAAGAGATTTTCAAGAAAGGTTCACAGTATTTTTAAAGAACAGTAGTAAAATTAATGCTAGAGTAGATTAATGTCTGTGAATTTGGATTTTTTTTTCAAGTCTTGAGATATTTCTCTCCAATTCATTTCACGGAATTATTGTATAATGTGTCACCCAAGTAGAACTAACCTTAACATATGGATGTTCATACATTATTTCAATTCTGTTTTGTTCTTTTTATACTATGCAATCTCATTATGAGGACACTGCATAATGATAGGTTTTACTCAATCTCACGGTAAGCTTAATATTCTCTTTTCATATTGTGTGCAATATTGCGGTGTGGGGGGGAATACATATTACTTTTAGAAATCATAACCAAATCGGGTATATAGAATGGATTGAAATGGGAATTAAATGATCTGGTTAAAAGTATTCTAGCAAGACCTAGTAACTGGAAGGAAAATATTTTTAATAAAAATGATTATTTTGTAGTTTCATTTTCATTGCTAAAGCATATATTTCACATTTTTATGTTCAAAAAGCTAAAAGTTCCATTATTCTTTCTTTCACCTTCCACACTTGAGAAACCTATTTTTCTGTACCGGCGAGTGTCCTACTTTATAATAGTAACGCAAGTGCAATCCTGATAGCATTTATGCTATCATAAAAATTGGCCTTCTACTCTCACCTCTCTTAAAAATTATACTCTTAGATTAATAGATTACCTTCGCATGCTAGATATTTAATAGTCTCCCACCAAAATTATATATAATTGTGCACCAGTAAGTACTTTAGTCATAAAAGCTTTGGTTCCACCAGTGTTATATGATGTCACTTTCTCTACAGAAACTTTTATTTGCAAAAATAGGTCTACAGGATTCACGTCAGAATCATATTTAGAAAATTCCTCAGTCTACAATTTTCTGTAGTCTAGCACTTTTCTGGAAAGACATCTAACAAAGCAATTTTTACCTAATATACTGATGCTGGTTAATTGTTTCTTTTGTTTTTAATGCTCTTTAAGATAGCTTTCTAATTATGGTACATATTTTCACATTTACTAATGTTGAGGTACTCTGTATCACATAACAGAGTTTATTATAGTGGTTCACTTCTTGGAAGACAATTGTGCTATTTTGTGAGGAGTTTGTGTTTATGATAATGGCTTTAGTTTGCAAAGCTCATTCATGTGAATTATTCATGTCAACACATGTTTAATGTGTACTTACTATGTTCCATATACAAGGTTATGTACTAGAGATAAAAGGAAAAGGAGGAAGAGAGAAGGACTGGCCCAAGGAGGAGGAGAAAGCATGATCTAAGACTCAGGACTTAGTAAAGGACATTGATCCATTACAGATTTTTTTTAACTTTTACTGTTTACAACTATTTAAACTTAATAAAACAGCACAGAATCACTAGTATATCCAAAACTCAGAGTCAAGATGTGATTTTTCCCTATTTGATTGGTACCTTGTTTTAGAATAAAATATTAGTGATACACATGAGAGCTCTCAAAGTCCATGGCATTTTCCTTGCTGCTTAGTTACACACTGTCTAAAGTTTGACTATACTCTAGCATCCATATTTTTGTAAATCAAGGATTTGTTTATAGTTAGAAATCCTATTCTACTCTTTTATATTTTGAACTTGCATAAATAATATATTTCATTTTGTAACTTGCATTTTTCATTCAATGTTATGTTTTTCCCCTCAACAGATTTGGAGTTTATCTATTCTAATTCTAGATTTTTAGTAATTAAAGGTCGAACATTCCTACTTGAGTGATCACAGTCTTATATTTAATAGCTCTAACCCTTACAGAAAACAAAATTGATGAGTTTCAAAGCATTGGTTCTGATTGTATTTTATATCATCTCCATGTAATTATCGTCTCTATTTTAATTGTACTTATTTATTATTATTATTATTTTTAGTTTCTAATTTCTTTTTTTTTAATATCTATATTGGAGTATAATTGCTTTACAATGGTGTGTTAATTTCTGCTTTATAACAAAGTGAATCAGTTATACATATACATATTTTCCCATATCTCTTCCCTCTTGCACCTCCCTCCCTCCCACCCTCCCTATCCCACCCCTCTAGGTGGTCACAAACCACCTAGCTGATCTCCCTGTGTATGCGGCTACTTCCCACTAGCTATCTATGTTACGTTTGGTAGTGTATATATGTCCATGCCACTCTCTCACTTTGTCACAGCTTACCCTTCCCCCTCCCCATATCCTCAAGTCCATGCTCTAGTAGGTCTGTGTCTTTATTCCCATCTTACCACTAGGTTCTTCATGACCTTTCTTTTTTTCTTAGATTCCATATATACGTGTTAGTATACAGTATTTGTTTTTCTCTTTCTGACTTACTTCACTCTGTATGACAGACTCTAGGTCCATCCACCTCACTACAAATAAGTCAATTTCGTTTCTTTTTATGGCTGAGTAATATTCCATTGAATTGCACTTTATTTTTGACTTGGCCCCCAAATTAGTCACACAATTACACAGTGCTTAACAGTTAAACTTCTTGGATTTATCTACCTGTATATCACTTTCTTTGCTCAGTTTGTTCTTTAATCCCACTTCTTCATGGTGAGTTTAATTCCCTTCAGTAAGAAACCTATTCCTTGGAAGTTTTAGTATTGAAGATCTATAGGTAGAAATTTCTGTCTTTGTCTGAAAATGTCATCTCTTTCATTTTTTAATATGGTTAGTTAAATGTTCTATTCTAGGCTAAGAGTGATTTTTCCATTAGTACTTTAAGGATAGTGCTTTCAGTTATCTTCTGGCATCTATTGTTACTGATGAGAAGATTGCTACTAGTCTCATTCCTCTTTTTATTTGATATTCTTTCTTTCTTCCAAGTTGCTCTGTAGACTTTCCTCTTTGCCATTATGTGATGTGGTTTACCAGCTGTTTTTTAGCCTTGGTTCCCCAGAAAGCAGAGCCTCAGGCCAAGAGTTTATGTGCTATTATTTAATTAGAGAGTACAATGCAAGTGAACCAGATTGCAGGGCAAAAGCAGTGAAGCAGGGAAGGATGGCGATTCAATATGAGAATGCATGATCAAGCTGGGATTTGACCTCTGGAAGTTCTGTAAACTGGATCTCAAAATTATGTGGAGGGAATGTGAAGAAAGGAGAAAGAATACATCCATGGGTTTAGCCTGTGGGAGAACTGTAAGGGTTGCTTTAGGAATATTCTCACCTGCTGGAGTAAGGAGAGAGGTGGAGGATAGATTTGTTGGAATCATGAACACAGTGAGACACTGTCAGATTGTATATATAAGTAGTCTGCCAGTGTTGCACATTCTTTTAATGTGGAACAAAGGAAGGATCAGGCTGAGGTGAGGTATACGATACAGGATATAATCATATATTTGTTTTCATTTCTTTTACTGGTGACTCCATGCACTTCTTTTATCTGAGGATTTATTTCTAACTTAATCTCTGAGAAGTACTATTTCTTCAAATACTTGTTAAATTCACTCTAATCTCACCTTCTAAAAATATTATTAGATGAATGTGGGTCTTCCATTTTATCCTTTATTCCTTTATCATTCACATTTTCATTTAACCTCATCATTTTTTCTGGCTTATTTTCAACTTATAAAATTCAAATTCAGTTTTATCAAATATGTTATTTAAACTTTCTATGGAGTTTTGAACTCCAATGAACATACTTTTTCTGCCGTTTTCTGCATCAAATGAGATGATCATGTGGTTTTTCTGTCCTTCATTCTGTTAATGTGGTGTATCACATTGATTGATTTTTGTGTGTTGAACCATTTTACACATAAATCCCACTTGGCCATGATGTATAATCCTTTTAATATGGTGTTCAGTTCATTTTTCTAGTTGGAGTATAGCTTATCTTTGAAGGTTCCAGCTTATCCTTGATCTCCTAACTTCAGATCATCTCTCATTCCTGACCACCAGCCCTACTGACTTCAGGACTGGCACCAAGAGGCAGGGGCAGTGCATTTACATAGATGGCTTAACAAAGCCCCACTATCATGTAAGGTTTAATCTCTATAATAAAGTCCTTCTAGTGGTTCTACTTGTCCAACCAAACCTTAATATAGAGTTTATCGAATGTCATTTGATATTCTGATCAAGGAAAAAGGGAGAAAGCCAAGGTATAAAGTATAGGAACAGAAAGAAAAATAACACAAAGGAAAATATATTAAATTTAGGATGATTCACTGAACATAAATATGCTGTAAATATCTAAAAACTGGATGAAATTGATTATTTCCTAGTAAAATATATACCACCAGAATTGATTCCAGAAGAGTGTGAAAAACAAAAGAGAACCCTTAGAAGACCTTCATTGCTACTTTTGGTGAATTTGTCCACACTTCCATCTGGTTTGGCTTGGAGATCCCACCTCCATATTCTCGTGCTGGGCATGTGACCAAGACCTGGCCAGTTAGAATTCCCTGAACTTGAGGTTTTAACAGAAATCCCAAGCTGAGTCAGTCTTTTGTATAAAGGCTGTCTCTTTGCCTGGGTTCAGTAAATTGGTAATATACAAAAATAGAGTTGCGTTTGGTCATTTTTCTTGCCACCCCTTGGAGAAAGGTTTCCCCAAAATAATACAAAACAAAACAAACAAAACAAACTGCAGAGGGAAGAATATCCAAGTCAGAGAAACATTTTCTATTTATATCCTTTGGGCCCCCACACTTACCTGTGTCTGAAAGTATCAGCACTTTCAAACTTTCTTGTATTGTGAATCAATAAATTCCTTTCTAGCATTTAAACTAATTTGTACGTGTTCTCTAAAATTACAACTTAAAATTAACACAATGACCTTGGCAGCAATTGCATAAGATTTCAAGAAGCTAATTTTCTTGCAAAAATGAAGTTATGGGTATATACTCTTTCAAGTTCAAATACTCTGAAACCCTTTCCCTCTTGCTGAATTTTTAAATTCCTTTATATTGGATTTCAAAATACAAAAGAAAATGGGCTCTGCCTCAAGATGTTTGTGAATGTAAGCATACATAGCCATTATCTTTGCCTCTCAAGAACCTATCATAATAATGGTGAAATCTGAAAGAAAGGGAAGCCCACTACTATAATATGCAAGGAGGGGGCTTCAGCTTCTGAGATATATATGTGCCCAGCAGAACTCCTGAGTAACTCAGGATGGCAAGAGGGAGACATAGATTGAAATTCTATGCAGGGCAGAGTTACCTCACCTACACCTTTTTCTCCAAACAAAAAGCCTGACAGAAAGTCATTTAACCACCCTCTTACCAATTCTTTCTTTTAAAAAGGAGCCTTTTAAAAAAGATATGTAAAGACTGTTTCCAGGTGATCTATAATGGTCAGTGTGTTTGTTACAGTTCCTGCCAAATACTTATTCTTTCAACATTTGTATGTGTTTAGAATAGTGGCAGGTCTCTATCTGTTCAAGGTAAAACTAAGCCTTTCAGGTTCTTTCCAAGTCCATGAATTATTCCTATTTCTCCCAGGACTTATTTTGCTATTTTTAATATTTATCTTATTCTCTCTTATGTCATGCCTATCTCAAATATCTCAACAAATATTTATGGAACATCGACTTTGGGCAAGGCAGTATTTTTTGGGTGCTATGACTATTGTAGTGAAAATTACAAAACCCTTGCTTTCCTAGGAGTTTACATTCTTCTTAATATCTAGAGATATTTTGTTTTCTCTTCATATTTACGAATGAAGACCATGAGCTCTGTGTTTATGATTATCTTTATACCTCTCATTTTTCTGTCTTGATTATCTTTACTAGCTTCATTATGTCTGTCTTCTTTATAATTGCTCCTGTTCCAAAGGATTCCATCCATCTCCCTCCACTACTACCATGGAACATACTTTCACAGGCAATACCTCATACTTCTTTGACTTCAGTCTGGCATCTTTATCCTGATTTTAGAAGCATACTTGATATTCCGTGATAGCGAGATGAACATTGCCACTAAAATATCACTCTGACATCTCAAATCTCAGAGATTCCAGCTGAATTGTCATCTATTCCTCTACTATGACAAACAAGTTATATTGCATTTCTTATATCAGTGGAACTTCTCACCATCTACTCAGTCACCTAAACCAGAAACTTAAGGTCATCTTTAAATTATCCAAGCAGCCACCAAATTTTATTGTGCTTCTTTAATACTACTTGAATCTATATGCATCCATATCTCAACTGTCTCACCATTATATCAGGACTTTATACTTTTCTCTTCCAGTTAATGCCATAACTCCGTAAGTGGGACAATCTAAATTTTGACAATCTGTTCATATCCCTGCTAGTATGACCATTCTAAAAATTGAAAAATTTTATTCCTATTAGAAAAATCGTGTTGACTGTGCATTGCTTAGAAGATCTAGTTCAACTCTTCAGCCTGATACACAATACCTCTTGTTGCCTCTTTGGCCTCATCTCTTCATTTCTTGCTAATGTACTTATATCTCTTCCTCTTCTACCCCAGAGCATGATGATTCATACTTACTGTTTACTGAGCCCTAAATTTTCAATGCATCTTTACTGTTGCATGCAGTATTTATTTTGCTTAGAATAAAATTAATGACTTCATTTCATTGGCTAATTGCTACTAGTCCTGTAAGATACAACTCAGATATAACCCAACTTTAAGGAGGTTTGAATTATTAGTGTAGATTTCTCCTCCTAGATCATTCCATTTTATCCTGTATCTGAAATCTGTGTCAGGGCATCCCTGACATAGAGTGTTACGGTATGTTTATTCATCTGCCTTCTTTAAAATGTAATACATTTCTTCATGATAAGTGCTGTACTTCGTAACTATAACCCTAGCACCCAGCATCGGGCATGGCACATTCTTGGTCAGTGTTGAATGCCTGAAATAGTGATTTAGAAAAGGGTTGGCAGATATTATAACTTAATAGGCAAGAAACCCTATACAAATATGTTAAGTAAGTGAGAGAGATCTAGGTTGAAATACATCAAATCCAGGATGGTAAGTAACAGTATTAAAATAGGTGTTCTTTGGAGAATAAAGGGTGAAAAATAAGTCTGGGATGCTCACAGTGGCCAAAAATTCTGAGGCAGTGTGTGTGTGTGTGTGTGTGTGTGTGTGTATGCCAGTAACTGTTCTAGTTTTTAGAAATGTAGTAGTAATTTAAAAAAAAAGAAAGGTCTTTTGGAGCTTCTATTTTGGGATAGGAATGGGGAAGAAAACAAGCACAAGATAAATAAAAAATGTTTTAGATAGTCACAAGTGCTACTAAAGAAAAAAAAAATACACTTCCAGAATAGAAGATGACAAGGCCAGGGGTGGTAGATAACTGTGTTTTGACTAGTGATGTGAGAATGGAGAACCCAGAGCCCAGAGTTGGCTTATAATTAGTGTCTGTCCTCTACGAATGGTGGATGAGAGAAAAAGGATTTTCCCCAACATGCTTTTCCAAATCTCCACATTTTTGCAGTGATGCTAAAGATGCTGGCTTGATGATTAAAAATGGAGAGTTTTGAATATCACACAAAGGAGAGCCTCTTATTTCATAGTGAAAAAGCCTGAGTTAAGATGGTAAAGAATTTTCAAATCTTAAAAGAAGTCACAGAAAAGAAATGCAGTTCAGATTTCCATTCGAAATTCTCATACCAGGAAACTTCTCATTGAAGGGAGTATACATTCACCTCTCAAATAATGAAAAGACACGAAATGTTTGGTTAATCGTAGTAAAGAAGATACTGAAGATATCAAAGTATTGCATATGGATAACAAGTAATATTACTTAACAGAAACGTCACATTTCTTTGTGAACTTTCCAGTACATGCAGTGTTTTGATGTTCATGTTGTTCGATGCTCAGGCTTGTTTGCATTTACAAAAGAATCTTTCTACTTAATTCTTCATGGAATATTGAGAGCACAACTTATTTTCATGGTTAGCCAAAAAAGATAGACTTTATATTGCTATCAAAAACTTATCCACAGGCTATAACTACTTTCAAAAAGAATTTGTTATTCAGACAAGGGTTTTTTTTGGAATTAGGCCAAAATAAACAAATGTTTTAAAAACTACCAAGAAAATACAGAGAAAATTCTTAAGATGGAAATATTTATGCTCACAACCACAGTGATGCTGTGTATTTAAACTGATATACTGTAATGTAAAAGACGTATCAGGTTGAGCTCAGAAGATTCAGGTACAAATCTTCTCCATTTCTGATTTGTCAGGGCAGACAGAGAGGAATATGATTTGGAAGAGCAATATAATACTCAGCAATCGCTTTGAGAGAAAAATAAGTGGCTCTATAGTTTCAAAGTCAGAGTGTTAAATTGGGTTTATGATATAAGCAGCATACACTGGTAGAATGAGAGAGGGTGATGTGAAGTAAAGTTAGAGCGATAAGATATTGGTGGTTGTTCAAACAGGAAGGATACTGTCTTCTAGCAGCTTCAGTAGCAGGAATTAGGGATTCCATTTTTGGGAAAAATGGTAGAATATAATGTTATAGTGGGCCTAGAACCAAGACATTAAGCCATTTACTTGTCTAGGACTCATTATAATCATTTTCTAGGTACAGGATGGATCCTAGATGAGAAGTTGTATTAGTTGTCTGTTGCTGCATAAGAAATTAGTACAAATGTAATGTCTTAAAACAGCATCCCTTTATTAGCTCACAGTGCTATAGGTTGGGATACTGGCATGGAGTGACTCGGTTCTGTGTTCAAGGTCTTAAAGGTCTGAAATCAGCATTTTTAAACCCTTGTCAGATAATTCTAACATCTAATTCATCTCTGTTGGCATCATCTGTCACATCTTATTCAAGCTGTCATGTATCTGGTTCTTGGTATAAGTAGTGATATTTTATTGTCTTTTGGACATTTTGGCTATTATGTTAGGATTCTTTGGTCCCTATATAAAGTGTTTTGTTTTTTTTTAATTTTTAGCAGGCATTCACTCTTTATAGGTTTGACACACATTTCCTGTACTTTTATGGACGGTGGTTCCATGATAACCTAATTTTCAGACCCTTTGTGGTACTCTTTTGGTCTGTTTCTCTTGTGCAGGTGGGGTTACCTCTGGTCCCTTCTCATGCTGCTTATGGGGTCTGAAGTAGCTTCCCCAGGATACGGCACTTGGTGCTTCTGGTGAGGGAAGGGAATCTCTGGAACACGTGATGAAGAGTCCTTCCTGGGCCAGGCACTTGTGACAGGGTCTCCCTGGACTGTAAGGAGTGGAGGGTGCTTACCAGGTTGAGAGCTTTCTGTGGAGGGATCTCCGTTGCCGGTACCAGCAAGTTGCCTGATGTTTCTGGGGAGGGGAGAGGAGTCTCAGGCCCATCTGAGGAGAGCATTGTCCAGGTGGGAGCTTTTTGTGGTAGGAGCACTTTTGTTGGGACCCTTAGCCACTGATGTGTCTGGGTGGTGAAGGGGGATCTCAGGCCCAGTGGGGAAGGAAAGCACTTTCCCTGTTCACTTAGTGTCATCAGGGCTTCCAATTGTTCGTCCTTGCAGGTTCTGCAAGGCTCGCCTGGTGTTTGGGGGATTCCCATTTGATGTGATGGAGGAAGAGCCTCTTTGAGCCACTTCCTGTTACTAAGTTGGGAGTTAGGAAATGCTGGGCCTGGATCACATTTTTTTGTTGGTAGAGGGTCATAAGGTGCCCTGCCATGAGGCTGTTCATCCATTCTGAAGGTCCCTAGGCAATTCACCTTCTCTAGACCTTTCAGAGATCTCCTTTGGTTGTCTCATATTATTTCCAAGATATATAGTTGTGCATATAAAGGGGGAGCAGGGAGAGGGGAGTATAAACCATCTTATCTGGATTAGAAGTCCTCTCTGTGCCTTTTAAGTGCTCACCTGATTAGGTCAGGCTCATTCTGGATAATCTCCCAATCAACTGTGCTATATATCATAATCTAATAATGGGAATGATATTCCATCACATTCACAGGTCTCATACTCAAGGGGAGGGGCTCCTACAAAGATCATTGGGCATCATCTTAGAATTCTGTCGACCACAGAAGGTGCATGTGAATGTACTGAAGCATTAATTAAGCAATTATCATCCTTTGGAAGGTTTTAATCTGTTAGGATAGTATGAAAGCCAAGTACTGTTATAATTATTCTACTCACTTTAAATGAAGTATATCTGATATCAAAAATACTTCCTAAAAATCAGACTATTCAAACAACTTTCAGAAGTTAATGTAAATTTCAGAGGTTTGATCCAAGCCTTCATTTCTGGCCATGCAGATATCTTCTGTGTGAAAAATATGCTACCTCAAAGATGTTTTCAAAAACTTCACCACCACTCCCCATTTATACGTTGTAGTTATGTGCAAATACTGTGGCTGCCAGCAATTCACAGAGAAAAGAAAGTTCAGTGATGTTGCTGACTTTAACTTTTTAGAGAAGGTGTATACTTAACACTGCCTACATTTGTATAGGTTGCACATTGCACAAAATTTCTGATTATTGCTTTAGGTTATAATACAATGTACTCTCACCTATACGAGGATTGAAAAATTTAAGCAAAATTTTCTGGACTGGCCAATACAACCCCCAAAAAATAGTCTTCAGGCTGAATTAGGAGAAAAGTCCTTCACTATGTTTAGGTTGGAAGGAAGCATGACCTAAATTTTGATTTCAAATACTCGGGGTTTTGGGTGATGGTTTTACTGGGGACAATTAGAATTGAACTATGTAGACATGTTTCTTGAAGCCAAGTTTTACCTTTAAGGCTTTCATATTGCAGCTTGTGAGGCTCCAAGCACCAATTGGCTACTTTGGGTCATTCACACAAGGATTCAGAGTCATATATAAACCATAAAACCCTTTATAAGAAATCAGAATCTGTATTAAAAATTAATTATATGAACTAAACATATATAGAAAGAAATTGAAGCTTGAATATATTGAAGAAGCAAAAATTAAAGACATACCTATAACTGCCCTTTATCCTTAGTTGTTTACAATCACAGCAAATCAAAGTGTGACATGTTTAAGAGAAAGGTAATTAAGTTCTAAGGCTTTGTCATCTTATCACTTTTAAAAATACAAGATCTGAGTAAATGAAAGGAAAATAGAGAGGGTTGTTAAAGAGCTGAGTCATGGAGTGGAATAGAGAACAAGCGGACGTGGAAGAGGCAAGAAAGCATACACAGGCTGGGTTTGAAGAGAGTTGGGAATGCTGGTTGTGGTATATGGTCTCTGATTTGCTTACCGGATCTTCGTGGGGAATAGGAGAAACGTTAAGGTAGTGTTAGGGAGGTGGGATAAACTGCTGTGGAGAGAGATAGGAAGAGAAGGGTTTCAAAGCTTTTTATGGCATTCTAGGAATGTAACATGACTTCTTTATGTGAATGACTCTAATGTAGTCTTAAATGGCTTCTTAATTATTGATATTTGGTTGGGTTTCTGTTTCTTTGCATGCACAACCAGGATTGAACAGGGCTAAGAGATGTCTGGGATTTACATGACGAGATAATACTACTAGGATCTATCTAGATTCATTATATCATATTAAGACATTTCTCCCATGGAATCAGGAACATCCCAACCCAGTGCACATGCTAAGTTTCTATTGAAATTCAGTGAACTGCTATGGTGTGAAATTAATTTTTATTGTCAGTCCCCTGCGTCGGCAGGCCGACTCTCAAGCCCTGTGCCACCAGGGAAGCCCTATAACACTTTATATAGCTGAGAATTCAGATCTCAATCAGGATTTTCACTCTCATTGGAATCCACTACTTGCCTACGACAAATCGGACACGTAGAGTTCTCAGACAGCCAGCGATCAATGCAGTGAATGTGATATTCATGGGAGCAAGGTAGTATGCGAAGCTTGCAGTTTTCTGTGTACTCTGTAAGGCAAATGCTACAGGCTTTTAGTGCATCATTTTCACCAAAAGATCTTACAGCCAAGCTGTCAATCTGTGCTTTGGTGAGTCCTGTAGTTTGCAGATTATGGGAGGACCCAGAGTCACTTTCATCAGATATTATTAGGCTAATTTGTATACCCCCTTGGCTGGTCTCTGATGATAAGTTTGTTTCTTCAATGCCTTCAAACATCAGTGATCTAATTCCTGAATTTTCATCACTTGAGCTGGAACCAGAAATAGGACTAGAACTGGAACTAGACGTACAATTGGGGCTTGAATGCCAACTCAGTGTGGAACTTGAATGGGTATCATAGCTAGCATTTGAATCAGAACCAAATGTACCACTACTACTACCATTAGGTGACTCTAGCCATTCCATGTTTTGACTTGGAGGTGAGACACTATGCTCTAAATTACTGTCACTGTCCATAAGGTTATTTGAGTTACTAAATTCTGTCATTGTCTGCCTTAACGTGCTCTGAATTGGAACAGATGTTGTATCATTTAAGCTAGTATTTAACATTCTGCAAACGGGATTTCTAATGGTATTGACATAAGCTCTCACACCTGCCTGCTCAGAATGTGAATACATATGCCTCAGTCCTCGTTCACTTTCAGAAGTGACAGTGTTGTTTGGTGTCTCAGATGTTAACTGAGTTCTACTAGCTCTGCTGTCTCTCTGAGAATATGCTCCAGAATGAACTTGTCCTACTTCAAGATTGAAGAGTATGGTTGGATATATTTCCCTCATTCCCCAAGATTCACCAATGCTGGTTGTATCTGGAGAATTTTCTCCATGAACGGCATTTCTTGTTCTAGAAGTTTCAATAAGACCGCTATTTTGCAACTCAAATCCAGTCATTTGCTGTGTCAATATTTCTTGGTGCTCAGTTCTAGAAAATCTCGCATTCTCACTTAGCAGAGGCTGCTCAAAATTCTGAGAGGGTATACTATGATTAAGTCTTTGTACAATTTCCCTAAGTGAACGTGGAGGCGACCAACTTTCAATTCTTGCTCTGGTTCTCCGATACTCTGGGCTCCTACTTCTTGCTCTTCGCTGACTTGTGGTAGGTGGGAATTCCATTAATGTTTCAGTTGTATCTTGTTCAGATATAGATGGTCTTGTAAATATTGATTCAGATTGTGGACTTTCCACTTGCCTTTGGCTGTCTTCCATATTTACTCTTCTGGGAAGTCTTGCAGACGCTACATATTCATTCTCTGGATTTGGACTCCCATTATCAAGGTTAGCATTTATTTATAAACTGAATATGAACTGATCACATTTAGGATTAATTTGGCTCTTCTCTCCAGGATTGTTTTTCTCTTTGTCCACTTGTCATATTTTCAGTTTGTCCAGAACAGTTAAGCTAGTCTATTAGAGAGTCACCACTAGACATGTCATCTGAAGAGTCTCCTCTGTTTGTTAACAAAAAAAATGGGGAGGGTGCATAAAAAAACACCAAAATTAGAACCATCATAAAATAGCACTCTGAAACTTTGTTTCAAAAACAAACAAAAAATGAGAACTTAAATACTCAGATGTTTTCAACTGATTTCACATTTATAGAGTTAATAGTTTATAAACTGCACTGTGTTGATTTATAAGTAAAGGTAGAAAAGTTTGGATTCCATCCAAAAAGAGTGAGCTAATCCTAGATAAACTTAGAGAATTTTTTAAAAAGGGAATCCAGAGGAAGTCTGTGTTTCAGTATTTCATCATATACACAGCCCTGTGTACCACTGTCGGAGGAATGTCAAGAGACTTTTTTTTCAGTCCACTGTCAAAACACTAATGCAATTAAACAAGGTAAACACCAGTTAAGGTACAATGCTAGTATTTTAGTTCAATTTACATTATTGTCTAATTTCCATTAGTCTCCAACATGACTAATTGTAGGCTCTTCACTTATGTGCTTTTGATAATAGATAAGCTGTTTTAAAATATAAGGTTATTGCCCAAACATAAACAAGTTTTATAGGTTTAAAAGTGTTTGCATTTTGAATACTTCTTAATGTTACCAAGATTTTTAATTGACATTAAATTGAAGGTCAGATCAAATGAATAGACTGAACCTAGCATGGTACCTATAAGACCATATTCAAGAGCCAAAGTATTATAGTATCCTCTTCATTAGACAGCAAAATCCTCTACTTCACACTGGAAGGGAAGGCACCAGACCTGAGGTCCGAGCAGGGTTTCTCAGCCTTAGCACTACTGACATTTTGGTGCTGGACAATTCTTTGTTTTGGGGAGCTATCCTTGTGCATTGTGGGATCTTTGGCAGCATCCCTGGCCTCTGCCCACTAGATGCTAGTAACACCCATGCCTCCCCTGTGACAACCAAAAATATCTCTAGCCATTGTCAAATGTCCCCAGGTGTTGAAGAGAGCACAATTGTCCCCAGTGGAGAATATTTCTGTTTGCTTTTTTTACATGTCTATGTAGAAAAAATAATTCAGGAAGTAGGAGGGACTTTCAGTTGAGGTAGAAAACCAAGAAAAATACAAATAGGCTACTTTGCACTGTTTCCCAATTAAAACAACCCAAATGTGAATCAGGAAAACAAACAAACATACCTTGACATTCTCACCAAAAATCAAGTATATGCCAGTTCTTTTTATGAGAAGTTACTTACCAAATTAATGTAAGTCACTTCTGTATAATTTACTATTTACTATTATGAAGTTATTATTTCCTATTATGAAGTTCCTTATTCATCCCATCCGATTCCCTCCAAAAGCAAAATACACCTGTATTTTCATCTGAGTCTTGTGGTGCGTTTTCTTTGATTAGCTGAAGTCTTCTCAGCAACTCTTCTTCCGTACTTTCACCTGGAATGCCTAGAAGATTGTTGTCTCTCATAAGTTCGTAATCTTCTTCACTCAGGTTATTTACGAACCTGGAGAAATCTTCTTCCCGAACCAATCGGTCCGTTTGACTTATGTGTTGGGCCGAAACTCCATCTCCTTCATCGTTGGAATCCGAGTTTTCCACCTTAATAAACAAGTGGAAAATTATCTGAAATTCACGACGTGGTGTTGAAATTCACCAATGGTCGTTTCGTTTTCTTCGCTTTCTACTTCCTGCCAGAGTGTCCGGTTCCGACTCAGTCGGATGACCCTCTGCACAGATTCCTCCCTTCTCCCTTCCCAACTCAGTTCTGTGGCCCCTGGTGACGCAACAGTTGGGAGCCGCCCCTAGCCCAGAACTTGCTAGACGTTGCCTAGGCACCCATTATCTTCCCCGCTGTTACCGAGTAGGGACTGGATTCAGGTTAGGTTTCATTTCATTCAAAACCAGCCAATGTTACTGAGGGTTTATAGTGTACCAAGCACCGTGCTTCACCTCGTTTCACCCACAGGAGCCTATTCTCAGGTTTTCAGGCTCTGATATGCTCTATTTATTCGTTACATTCCATATGACTGCCTTCTTCAAAATGCCATGCCAAAGTCAGCCTAGTTCAATGCAGCAATTCTCATTTTCAGGTGCCCAGGGACCTCCGCCTTTTCTCCTCATGAATTTCTCAAATCCTAGACTCTCACTAAGAAAGCCCACAATGTTTGATAATTTACCAGGGCCCTGGCTGAGTCTCTTTAGTGTGTCCTCTCCCTTTTAACTGTTAATGGCTTCATCTTGCATTATATGGTCCTTCAGTCTTGTTTCAAACAAACAAGAAACACCAAAACTTTGGCAGGCTTTTCTGCTCAGCCAGGGAATTCCTTCTCCACAAAAGCATCAGGTTCATTTTTGTCCTCCTTTCTCATAAATATTATAAATAGTACTTAAGCAAAACTAGCCAGAACATCACAGGAACTTTTAGGACAGATACATAATAGTTACTTTGTCTGCCACAGTGAGTACTGACTTTGCTGATTTTGTCGCATGTATCACCTGAAAGGCTTGGTGAAAATAAAATAATGCTCATTTGCAATGCTATCTGGAGGAGACCTCTAATTCACTCTCAGTACACAGCTTAGAAGTTTAAGGAGCTGTGTAAATTCACAGTTGTTGTTTTGTTCACGGTCCACAGCAGGCTTTCTTGTTTGTTCTCAAGGAGATGGAAGGATGGTAACTTTACTGGTGTGACGGTGAATAATCTAAGTCTGTGTCCTGCTTTTGACATTTGTTCCATGCCTCGTTTAACTTAAGCTAGAAAAATCAATCTTTCCCCTCTGAATCAAATCTCAGCAAGACTTTGGATGAGAACAGAATCCCCTAGACTACCCTGCCTCCTTTATGGACTTCTGAGTGTATTTGTTATCTTTTACTGAAGTTATTCTTTTCACAGGGGAAATCTGTTGTAAACTTGTTTGCTGTGCCTCAATCAAAACTAGCAGTATTATGAAAATTCAGCGTGATTTGTACTCTTGATGCAGGAAACCCTCACAATCGTTAGTGTTCTTGAGAGTGATTGATTCAGTTTAATTCAATTCAATCAATTCAAGTGTCAAGTATGTTTAGCGTTTGTTAAATGTCAGTCATATTATCGGATATTAAGATACAAAGATGAGTATATTTAAGAATCTGTTGTCATTAGAGTATAACAAACAATTGAGCTACACAGAGGTAAAATTACAGTTTTGAGGAGAAAGTGATTTGAGTGAGAGAGAAAATCGGTTTCACTGCATTTGGGTTTTAAAGGATGAATAGGAGTTTTCTAAGTGAATGAAAGGGGGAAATATTTTCAAAAGTGAGAACAGCAACTGCTAACACTCGTAAAACAACAAGGATAGTAGATTTTAATTACTAAAAAAAGACATTAGTTAAATTGGCATAGCAAGGCCAAAAAATGGAGACCTTTATGACATGTTTAGAAGTTGGACTTTATCATTAGTGCAATGGAAAGATGTTGAAGTCTTTAGACAGTTGATGGTCAAATTTGCAATTTAGAAATAATATTGATAGTAGTGTTGAGGATGAATATGAAGGGCAACAGTTCAGATGGGAGGGTCAGAAATAGATAGAGGGCAGCCTAGGCTAGTGATGACAAGGATCTGAATCAGGGCAAAGGAATATGATTAAAATGAAGGACTTTAACAGATCTCTAGGCAGCAGAACTGATTAAACCTAGTAATATGTGGGAAAGAGGGAAAAGTGGGGAGGGGAATATATGAGGGAAAGGCAGGGGTCAGGATTACTTCTGTATTTCTGTCTTTGCTTACTGGACAGTGGTACCAATAAGAAGTAACACCTGATTCTGAAGTTGTATGGTTTAGCTTAAGAGGGAGCATGATTGCTTATGATTAGAATAGTATGCAAGTTACCTGAAGATTCAGAAAGTCTTACAGTCTTTCCAAATTTAGGTACAGAAGCACATGAACTAATAGCCCCGGATGTTTGGTGTTCCCTGTAGTTGGCTCTCAGTGTCAATGACTCTAGCTTCCTGAACTATTTGTTCCTGGTTATGTCCCAATTCTGGTGCAAGTAACAGGGTATAGGGATCATCATCCCAGAGACCTACTTATTGACCTTGATTATTTAAATAGAAGCCACCAATATAGCTGTGCTTTACACTTAGTTCTCTCATGTCTTGACTTTCCTTCTGAGTATTGCAGTGTAGGTTCAGTAGTTTTTCCTCTGGATGACAATATTGCTGCTTTGGCCTTTGTTCTATCCCTTGTCTTGATATCAGAAGTCTTCTGAAGATGTTTTTCCTTCACTTCTCATTTCAGAGATGGGAGGTGCATCAGGAAGTCCAGAGGTTGACTAGAGCATCACTCTAAGTTGAGTTGGAGGGGAAGAGGTTGAAGATGGAAAGTTGCTTACTTTCAAACAGAGTCAAGCACTTAAAAATTTGGCCAATCCATTGTTTATGATGTGGTGAAGAAATGGGGTGTGTGTGAGCAGATTTGGCTGTTCTTTTATCCTGGTTGTAATAATGGAGTTTTGTAATCAAGAGTTTTCTTTTACTGACTCTGTCCAAGGAAGCTTCTGAACAGATTCTATGACTCAAAGGGAGACTGAAAATAAGCAAGAGATAGCATTCTCCCTGAATATGGGTAAAAGGAGTTCCGTGGCTTTAGAACTGTAAGAAATGATCAAGACATATATTCCAGATACCTATTGCAGTATAACAGACCATTCCAAAACGCAGTGGTAGATACAATAGAAACCATGCTGTTATAGTCAGGACTTTGTGAGCTAAGAATAAAGATAAAGAATACTGGGGATCGCTCATCTCTGCTCCATCATGACTGGGCCTCAGCTGTGGTGGCTTGAATGATTGGAGATAGATTAGACAACTTGACTGGTGTCATATGTCTGGGGCCTTGGTTCTGGCTAAGTTTCCTTTGAGTCACATCTTTTGGTGCTGAAATGTCCAACCAAGATGGCATCTTCATTCACAAATCTGGGGCTTGAGTTGGGCTGCACAGGCTGAAAAATCTGGGGCTGGTTTTCTCTCTGTCTCTGTCTTTCTCCATGAAATTTCTCGGTGTAGTTTTGGAGTCTTAGCAACCTGGATATCTCAAAGTAGTTGAACTCTTACATAGTGAGTGGCTTCACCCAAAGTAAACATCTCAAGAGACTTGGCTGGAATCTGTAAGTCTTCCTATGACTTAACCTCACAAGTGCAAGAACACCTTTGCTCTTGCATTCTGTTGATTGAATAAGCCACTGTATCAGCCCATACTCAAGAAGTGGGACACCACATTCTACCTTTCAATAGAGAGGTAACAAAGATTTTATGGTTATATTTAATGTACTATAGCACATGATGAAAAAAATCTTATAATGATGACTTTTCAGTTTAAGTAGAAATTAATCTCTCCCTCTGTTTTCTGAATTGCATTATTCTCTGGGTAAAAATAAAAAAAGGGAGGACATAAAATCTGAAGTTCTTTGCATTCAGCCTGATTTTAAAGATACCCGATTAAGGATCTTTTTATTATGTAATAGTTTTCCCACATCAGAGACCATTGGTAATATTAAGAGCTATTTAGTGAGCAACTGTAATTGCTAGACACTCTGCTTGTGTTTTAACTTATTTGATCCAAAGCCCCATGCAAGATATGTATTACTATTCTCAGAGATAAAGGCATTGAGGCTGATGCAAATTAAATGATTTTCTCAAAGTTACAGTAATAGATAATATGTTTAGATTCAAACAAGGTCTATAGGATGACTCTCCCTGTTTCGCTCTACTCCGCTATGTTTAATGAAAACACAATTTTAGACATCATTACACAAACGTAGTAAAATCTCAGTTAAATGAGATGCTTGAATCATGTCTGGTCATTTTCGTGTGCCATTTCAATTCTGCTTTGGAGTTAGTCTAGAATATCTTCATTTTAACTTAATAAAGAGTAATTTTAAATCAAGAAGTAAACATAATTAAAGCTTGATAAGATATTTCATATATTTATGTCTTTTTCTTTCCCACCAGAATGATGGGTTAAAAGATTGAAAGCATTGATGCAGAAAAATGAATATAAATATGCATGTCTCATGGAATCTACTGGAATTGGTTCTTTGACACAAATACTTGTTTTGAATCTAAACAAGAAATTCTTGTTAATTGAAATCACAACCTTTCCATTTACATAGGCTTGACACTAGGAATTAGTTTCATCTCTTCCTTATTCTTACCTCTAATTATGGAAATAAAAATGTATTTATTTAGCAAGGTCTCATCCCTCTTATGATTTCCTTTCTTCCTGGTTCTGCTCAGATTTAGACTTTTTTTTTTTTTTGCGGTACGTGGACCTCTCACTGTTGTGGCCTCTCCCACTGCGGAGCACAGGCTCCAGACGTGCAGGCTCAGTGGCCATGGCTCACAGGCCCAGCCACTCCATGGCATGTGGGATCTTCCCAGACCGGGGTACGAACCCATGTCCCCTGCATTGGCAGGCAGACTCTCAACCACTGCGCCACCAGGGAAGCCCAGATTTAGACTTTTGATAGCTTTTCTATTAGTGCCGTGTCAGTGGTTAGTTTGTTTCTATGCTTTCTCTAGTTTTGAGACATTTTACACACTTTCTCTGAGGCATGCTCTAGGTCTGTTATTCACAAGCAAGTTAGTTCATATTTCCGCACATTTGTTTATTTGTAAAGTCTTACCTCCTAGATTATTGTAATAAATAAATAAACTTACATATACATAAATAATATTCTGTTTGTTTGAAAAGCACTCTGACTTTTTGTGAAAGAGACTCACTTCCCAATTTTACAGCATTAATCTGAGGAACAGGGGCCTGCTGGAATACTCCCCAGGGACAGAGGCTGGCGGGTGTCATCTTCCTGCTCTCTCTCTGCCTTGATAAAACTGAAAGGTGCCATCTTTTTTCCCCTTTTTCCTTTCCTGCAGGTGACAACTTTGTGCTCCAGCCAGCTGGCTCCTTCTTCCCTGCTCTTCCTCTCTCTTGCTATATATATATTTTTTCTTCTTCTTTTTCTTTTTTCTTTTCCCTCTTTCCCTTTATTCAAATGGTGTCATCTTTGCACTCTTCCCACCGCCTCACTAAGCCAGTAAGCATCATCTTCACACTTTCCTTCTGATGTGCTCCAGAGAGCCAGAATCTCCAAGACAGGAGATCCCATTTTTGTGGCCTCCACTCAGGGGATGCTCCTTGATCACCTGGCTCTGGAGGTCAGGAGGGATTTCTTTTCTGGGTCCCATGGGACTGTAACAATTGGAGAGACAGTTCTTGGCAGGATACCACCCCCAGGATGTCCCACTACACATCAGACTGAGACACAGCCCCAGCCTTTACATGAAAAAAGCCTATTTGCTAGTAGGGACAAGACTTAAGAGCAGACTTCAGGTTCAGCACACATCTAGAGGCTACGGATGTGCTCTCGGGGAAGGTAGGCTGGGGGTGCCATCTCTCCACCCTCACTATGCCTTACTACAGTTTACTGGTATCTCCCAGAATGGAGCTTGTACACTTATCTGAAGCACTGTTTTCTTGTGACTGCTCCCCGGGGGACACCTTCAGATTGCTTGCTTCTGGGGCGCAGCAGGGCTTACACTTGCAATCTCACAAGGCTAAATATATTTGCATTCTTTAAAAGCTGTTACCAAATTTTCTGGCTTCCTATCAACCTGAATCTAGGTACTGCCTGAGATCCTCCACTTTGGGTTGGTCATTTGTCTTGGCACACCCTCAACTGCTGGGATGGTGTGCCAGGTCTATTAAAAATAAACTGCTTAGACAATCACAAAGATTTGAGAGGCAACCAAGAGTAGACAGGGTTAAATGACAAGGTTCATCTGTCACACAGCTCTTCAAGACTGGGAGATGTGGCTATTTCACTTAATGCATAGAAACCAACACAGAGAGTCAAGCAAAATGAAGAAAGAGAGGACTATACTCCAAAAAAAGAACAAAATAAAACCTCAGGGAAAAATCTTAATGAAATGAACATAAGTAATTTACTTGATAAAGAGTTCAAAGTTATGGTCATAAAAATGCTCACTGAACTCAGAAGGAAAATGGATGAAAACAGTGAGAACTTCAACGAAGAATCAGAAGATATAAGAAAGTTCCAAATAGAAGTCACAGAACTGGAGAATGCAATAATTGAACTTAGAAATACAGTAGATGAAGCACAAGAAAGAATAGGTGAACTCAAAGACAGGTCAGAGGAACTCATCCAATCAGAGAATAAGGAAGAAAAAAGAATGAAAATAATGAATATAGCTTAAGGGATTTATGGCACATCAAATGGAATAACATTCACCTTATAGGAACTCCAGAAGGAGAAGAGAAAAGGGGGCAGAAAACATTTGTAGAAATAATATCTGAAAACTTTTCCTAACCTGGGGAAAGAAACAGACATCCAGATACAGGAAGCCCAGAGAGCTCCAAAGCAGATCAACCTAAAGAGATCCCTACCAAGAAATATGAAAATTAAAATGTCAACGTTAAAGATAACAAGGGAATTTTAAAATCACCAAGAGAAATACAACTTGTTATATAACTTGTGATATACAACTTGTTATAAAACTACATCAACCTAAAAAGCTTCTACACAGAACAATAAACAATCAACAAAACGAAAGGGTGAGCTACAGAATGGGAGAAAATATTTGCACATCATGTATGTGATAAGGTGTTAATATCCAAAATATATGAAGAACTCATACAATGGCTATATATATATAGATAGATAGATAGATAGATATAGATTCTCAAACAATTCAATTAAAACTTGGGCAGAAGAACTGAATAAAATTTTTTCCAATGAAGGCATCCAAATCACCAACAGGTTCATGAAAAGATGCTCTACATCACTAATCACCAGGGAAATGTAAATCAAAACTACAAAGAAATATCACCTCAAAGAGACTAAGAGGTAACAAATGTTGACAAGGATGCAGAAAAGGAAACCCTTGTGCACTGTTGGTGGGAATGTAAATTGGTACAGCCACTATGGTAAACAATATGGAGTCTCCTCAAAAAATTAAAAAGAAACTACCATACGTTGGCAATCCTGCTTTGGGTATATATATATCCAAAGAAAATGAAATCACTATTTCAAAGAGATATCTGCACTCGCACATTCATTGCAGCATTATTCACAATTGCCGAGAAATGGAAACAACCAAAGTGTCCATGCATGGATAAATGGATATAGAAGATGTGGTACGTACATAGATGGAATATTATTCAGCCATGAAAAAGAAGAAAATCCTGCCACTTGCAACAACATTTATGGATCCTTGGGGCATTATGATGAGGGAAATAAATCAGAGAGAGAAAAATAAATACTGTATGATATAACTAAATTGTAGACTCTAAAACAGCCAAACCCAGAGAAACAGAATAGAATGGTTGTTGCCAGGGGTTGGGGATGGGGGAAATGGGGAGATGTTGACCAAAGGGTAAAATATCCAGTTAGCACATGAATTTCTGGGAATCTAATCTACAGCATGGTGACTGAGGTTAACAGAACTGTATTATATACTTTAAAGTTGCTAAGAGAGTAGATCTTAAATGTTCTCACCGAAAAAAAAAAATGTTATTTATGCGAGGTAACGGAGTTGTGTTAACTAGTTCCGCTGTGGTAATCATTTCACAACATGTAACATACCAACAGATTGTACACCTTAAACTTACACAATGCTATATGTCAATTACATCTCAATGAAGTTAGAAAAATACAGAAAACAGACTGTTGCACAACATTCAAGCAAAAATACTAGTTTTGGGCTGCTTTTTCTTGAATTTAGTCATTGTTCCTTCTTGAATCTGTTTTGTATCACATGATAGCAGACTCATACAGGCAGCCTACTTCTGATCAGGCGCAGCGAAAAAGAAGCAACTGATGGTATATGGGAGTTTAGGGATAAGCTACGAGATTTCTCCCTTTCTTCCCCTACTTTGTGAAGATTCTCCAGCAGCAACTTTGTAACTTCCACGGCTCCAACTCCAATGAGACAGAACTGGTATGGTCTGACATTGATGATCATTTAACCTGGCCCTGGACTCCTTTACAACCCTCTGCTTAACTCTGCCTTTCCAGCATAGGGGTAAAAGTAAATTCCTGTTCCTACTAATCACTCCATTATCTAGGTGGCCCTTCTTTACTTCTCAGAAGTTTCATCACTGGTGTTCTTAATACCCTGTATTAAATTTATTTGCAAAGACTTGAAACAATTTCTATTTTATTTGTTATGGGCAAATACAGTATAATAAAATTTCCAAATATTAAAAAAAAATTAGAAGAGACATGAAATCTCAAAATGGGGAAATGTTAGCCACGTTTAGGAAGAAAATGTACTAATATTATTGGAGGAGAGAATTCAGGAATTGGAAGATAACACTAATGAGTTTGGAAGGTATAAGACTGTGGAGAAGTTTGAATGGTGGGCTTCATGCCACCGGAAATAGGGAGTGATTCAAAGTTCTATAAAGTTTGTGCTCACTTCAGCAGCACATATACAAAGTTTTATAAGATTAATCTGAAAGTGGTAGGCAGTTTGGAGTATGTGATGGAGTGATGTCAAAGAAAAATTGCACCAGATGGTTAAACAGGCAAGGAGTACTTTACTCAAGATGATTCTGTAATAGGGGAGAGAGACTGAACTCCGTTCTGCTGAAACAAAAGGCATGGAAGTTTTTAGATGCCAGGATGAGCTGTAGGAAAAACAGTAGAGGATGCTGGAGAAGAGGTTGGTCAATATAATTAGACCATCTCTGTTTGCTTTGGCTCTTATCAAGTTAGGCACCTATACTCCCCACAGAGACTGGGAAGTAGGGGCAATACCTTTCTTGAAGGTTATATTTCAAAGAGCTGACTCCCAGGTCCTTGAGAAAGACATTTCTGGGTTGGAAAATTATCAAGTGACTAGGAGAAAATTTACATCTCAAAGGGGCAGAGAAAGAATTTACAATTTCAAGTTTCTTAAAGTAAATGTTTTCAGAAAAGGGAGGTTAGGGGCCTATGGTAAAGAAAAAACCTGTCTGAAGTTTAGCCAAACTGAGGGACACATTAAGGCCATCTTGATCAGTAGTTAAAATTAGCATTACCTTCAGGAAGGTTATTTTATAAAGAAAAGCAATGCTTTAGAAACTTTCTCAGAAGAATCAAAAGTAACTGTCTGCTAGTTAGATACAGGTCAGGAATAATGAGAAAGGGCAGTTACAAAGTTAACTCAACTAATGTTCTCTGTGTTGTAGCTTTAATAAAGATGAAATAAGTAGAAAAAATAATCCATTGGTACACGGTGAGAGCCAATTGGATGGATTGCCCAATTAGAAATACTTCTTTATTTTCTAGTCATTATCAGTCAAGGATTAACAAACCTACTTTTATTAGATATACTTCTGTCTAGGGACTGAGAAATATCAATTATTTAAACTTAATCACTACTTTATTTCTGTGAGATTTTTAAAAATATACTTTGGGGAAAAGTAATGGAAGAGTGATATAGCCCTAAAACATTGAAGTGAATGACATAATAAGACCCTATCTTTCTCAATTTAAGGAGAAAAAAAGGGAGGGCAAAAGAAATGGGCAGAAAGTAAGTTTACCTACCAGTCATTGTGTCAAGTGTTTTCATATATTTATCTAATTTAATACTCACAAAACAATGAGACATAAGGAAGATATTTATCCCATTCCGTAGATGAAACTCTGTTTACAAAGTAATATATCAACCAATTGTAGAGCTGACCCTTGAATTTAAGGCCTTGCGTCTGTTGAAATGCAAGAGCCAAACCCTGCTAATACAAGGTGCTTAGAATAGGTAGACTTCAGTGAGCAGGAAAATTAGAGCATGCGTGAACTGATGACAAGTTTTGCTGATCTAGTAACTTTGTGAGATTTGTCTAGATTCAAAGGCCCTTGCTCTACTAAACCATCAAATTAGAGGTGGTCTCCTTCTTAAACAACCAATATTTGCAGAGCTATTCAGACTTTGGGTCATGGTATTTTTTCAAGGATTAACTATGATCACTGGCTTTTCAAATTTTAACTTTAGAAAGTCCTTGCTTTTGTTGGAAGCAATGTTAAATTTTGATGCAGTTGTTTGCAGGGATGAAACTTGGTCGCCCTCTGGAGGCTATTCTCAGGTCCGACTAGCATACCTTAATTTTGAGAAAGAAGTCAGGTCTCAACAATTTAACAACTCATTTTAAATGTGTGGAAATTATGTATATACATTATACTTTTTTAGAAGTTACAAAACATTGAGTTCAAAAGGCTCAAAATATTTTAAAATGCTGAATTAAACGTTTTATGGCATAGCATGTTTTGAATCCCTGTTCTCCCTTTGGAAATGGAGATGGTTATCATTCTCCTTTTATCATGCAATATCTATACTGGGACTAAAACCTGTTATTTTTCCTCCCCTATTATAGGAACACATGGGCAATTAGTTCTATAAATTGAATGATAAAGCATATGACACAATACTATACACTCAATTACTACCAAGATCTTTCATTTTAAATTTTTTTTAAAAATCTCTAAATTTCCAATTACATTTTTTTTTCTTTCTCTCAGAGATAAAACATCAGAGCTTACAAGAACCCTTAAAAACAGAATGGCTCAAAGGATAAAAATGTTTTGCTCCCTAGTTCATTCTTGTTCAGTTTTCTTGTAGAAGGTGTATTATACCAGTTAGTGTAAATTATACAAGCAAAGTTCTTGCCATATATTGGTGACAGCATTTCTACATAAAGTAAGCATTTAAGGGGCTTCCCTGGTGGCGCAGTGGTTAAGAATCCACCTGCCGATGCATGGGACACGGGTTCCAGCCCTGGTTCCCGAAGATCCCACATGCTGCGGAGCAACTAAGCCCATGTTCTGCAACTACTGAGCCTGCGCTCTAGAGTCCGTGTGCCACAACTATTGAGCCTGCGCTCTAGAGCCCATGCGCCACAACTACTGAAGCCCACGCACCTAGAGCCCATGCTCCGCAACAAGAAGCCACCGTGATTAGAAGCCCACACACTGCAACAAAGAGTAGCCCCCACTCTCCGCAACTAGAGAAAGCTCGCGTGCAGCAACGAAGACCCAACACAGAGCCAAAAATAATAAATAAATAAAAAACATTTAAAAAGTAAGCAGTTATGAGCTGCTATAAACCTACTGTTACTTTACTTGATTTAAATGAATTTAATTCTTTAAATAACTGAGCAGGTAGAGAATTTAGACTCAGCCATTATTAGAGGTACCTTATACAGCCAAAGTGGTATAAAAATCCTGTAACATGAAAGTGTTGTGGAGGTCCTTCTGGTCTTCTGAGACCGGGACACCTGTACCTTTATGTCCCATTTATAAATGTTCCTGTATAATGTTTGGGATGTTGAAATATTTGATGAGATAGATACCTCATGCCTATTACATGCCTTCCCTATATCTCTCTCAACTACATCCCTCTAATGAGTTGGTGCAGCTCCAAGGCTCTATCCAGTAAAAAGGTAGTGTCAGGCAGTGCTTGTTGTACTCACTGGCTTTTAATCCTCCAACTGCCTTGTAATCTCCTCCTTCACACCTTGATGCTTAGAAATGGCATATTTCCTGAGGAAGAGGTTTCTAGGGAGTCCTGGATACTTGCTTGAAATGGGGACAGGAGGATGGAGGAACAGAAGGGAAGATATAGGGAAGATGAACGGATTTTTTCAATATATATATTTTTTAATTTATTAATTTATTTATTTATGGCTGTGTTGGGTCTTCGTTTCCGTGTGAGGGCTTTCTCTAGTTGCGGCAGGTGGGGCCCACTCTTCATCACGTTGCGCAGGCCTCTCACTGTTGCGGCCGCTGTTGTTGCGGAGCACAGGCTCCAGATGCGCAGGCTCAGTAATTGTGGCTCACGGACCTAGTTGCTCCGCGGCATGTGGGATGTTCCCAGACCAGGGCTCGAACCCGTGTCCCCTGCATTGGCAGGCAGATTCTCAACCACTGCGCCACCAGGGAACCCCGGATTGTTTTTATATAAATTTTTCTGGCATAAAAACTATAGGTACCAAGCAAAGCAATCAGGGAAATTTATATTCATGCATTAATTTACCACCTACAACGATGAGTAGATAGAGGACATTAGATAGATTAAGGAAGTATCTAGGAGATAAAATGGATAAGATTGATAATGGATAGGATATAGTGGCTGATGCGAGAGGTTGAACTCAAGGATTATTGTTAGGTGCCTGGTTTATACAACTGGGTGAATGATGTCACTACACACTAAGACAAATGAAAATGAAGGAGGAGAGATTCGGCAGTTTAGGGAGACCATGAGTATTTAGCTTTATGCATATTTTAAATGAACAGATTTAGATGTTAAATAAGCAACTGGATTTACAGAATTCAGATTAGAGGTCTCAGGTACACAAATGTCCAAACTTTATGGAGTTTGTAACTGAAGCTGTGTGTTTCTGTGAAATCATATTATGAGTTCTAGAGTGAGAGGACATAATGGCCTAGAACTGAATTTTGAAGAATTTCAACATTTAATGTCTGAGGAGAAGGATACGTACCTGCAAAGAAGATAGGGAATGAACTGCTGCAGAGATTAAAGGAAAACCAGAAGAGTTTTTGGGTCAAGGAAAATCAAGTCTCAAAGACAGAAGCAAATCCTACTTACAGGTCAAGTAAGTAGGAGATAAAATTTTCACATCGCATCCATGGATTTGGAAATAACTTATGAAGTACCTTTTTATTGGAGTAATAAAAGATGGATTCTATTGGGAGTGGGTTGAAGCATGAGAAGGAAGTAATAAAGTGAAGATATCAAATATAGATAAACATTTTTAAACAGCTGTATGGAGGTACAACTGATGCACAAAAATGGCACATGTTTAATGTATACTATTTGATGAGTTTGAACATATGCATAAACCCATGAGACAATTAACACAATCAAGGTAATAGACATATTTGTCCCCTCCAAAAGCTTCCTTGTGTCCCATTTTTTCTGTGTGTTAAGAACACTTAACATGAAATTGATCCTCTTAAGTAATTTTAAGTGCTTAACACTATTGTTAACTACAGACACTATTTGTACAGCAGATTTCTTGAATTTACTCATCTTGTATAACTGAAAATTCATACCTGTTGAACAACAGCTCCCCATTTCTCCCTTTCCCCAGCCCCTGGCAACCAACATTCTATTCTCTGCTTCCATGAAGTCTGATTATTTTAGATACCTCATATAAATGGAATTATGCAGTATTTGTCCTTCTGTGACTGGCTTATTTACTTAGCATATTGTCCTCCAGGTTCATCCCTGTTGCCACAATGGTAGAACCACCTTCTTCTTTTAAAGTTGAAAATATTCCATTGTAAATATATACTACATGTTTTGAACCATTCATCTGTCGATGGACATATTGGGAAAAGCTTCTTGACATTGATCTTGGCAATGATTTATTGGCTATGACACCAAAAGCACAGACCACAGAAGCAAAAATAGACAAGTAGAACTACATCAAAATAAAAAACTCCTGCACAACAAAGGAAACAACCAACAGAATGGAAAGATAACCAATGGAATGGGAGAAAATATTTGAAAATCATATATCTGGTAAGGGGTAAATATCCAAAATTTATAAGGAATTCCCACAACTAAGTAGCAAATAAACCAAATAACTCGATTAAGAAATGGGCAAAGAACTTGAATATACATTTTCCAAAGAACACATATGAATGGCCAAAATGTATATGAAAAGGTACTCAGCATCGCTAATCATCAGGGCAATGCAAATCAAAATCACAAAGAGATATCACCTCACCCCTGTTAGCATGCTTACTTTCAAAAATACAGAGGTAACAAGTACTGGGGAGAATATGGAGAAATTGGATCTCTTGTACACTGTTGGTGGGAATACAAAATGGTATATAGTCACTATGGAAAACAGTATGGAGGCTTCTCGAAAAATTAAAAATAGAACTATCATATGATTTAGCAATCCCACTTCTGAATGGATATATGTAGATATATATATGTAGATATATGTGTGTGTGTGGTGTATATATATGTATAAGAGAACTGAAATCAGGATCTCAAAATGATTGCATTCTTATGTTCATTGAAGCATTATTCACAATTGCCAAGATATAGAAAAACATTTTCAAGAATTATTTTAAAAACTGTGCCTTTGAAGAAGAGATAGTGTGGTAAATAGTAATAGAAGTCAGGTGGAGAAAGGTGAGTTTGGTTTTGCTTTTCTTTTTTGCTTTATTCCTCTTTATTATTTTTCCCAATTTGGAAGATTTTAGAATGTTTAAAAAAGATAGTGGAAAAGATCCAGATTAGAGAAGGTATTGAACAAAATAAGGATCCTTAGAGTGTGCAAGGTGATGCAATCCAAATCAGGAGTAAGGGAATTGGGTTTAGTAGGAATAGAGCTTCTGTTCTGTTAAATTACCAAAGGAGATAAAGATGGCAGCAGATGTAGTAACTCTATTATGTTAATTAACAGGAAAGTTCTCCTAATGTTTTTTCTTTTCTTTTCTGTGAATTAAAAGAGATTATCCCCTGATATTATAGCAAATGGTGGGGACATGCCATTTAAGAATAGTGCAATAGCTGAATCACTTTGTTATACAGCAGAAACTAACACAACATTGTAAAGCAATTATACTCCAATAAAGATTTTTTTAAAAAAAAACAAAGAATAGTGCAGAAAGAGAGAACAAACTGTAAAGAGTGGGAAATGATGGGTCCAGATTAATGTAGCAGAATTAAAGGGCAATATTAAAGGACCTTTTAGGTTAGTGATCATGAATTTATAAAGGAAACCATCTAAACTATTATACACTTTACTTGGGAAGACTTTGAAAGCTGGAGATCAAGAAAAGAGAAAGCAATGGTTTGGGTTGATCCAGCATAATTAAAAGACACTGGAACAGGGCTAGGGACAAACACACTATTAGATAATGGACATTGGAATGTAAGAGAGTAAGGAGAGATACAAAGGCAGTATCAGGAGAAAGCAAGGGAGTAAACAGACTTGCGTCAAAGTACTATCATAGTGGTGGGGTATGTGAACAAGTGAACTGGAATGTGAGAAGTTATTGTAAAGGGATGGCATATTTGTGTGAATAATTTTTAAAGACTATTTCTCTTTTTCCACCTCTGATTTTTATTTTAGAGGACTGACTCCTGAAAACTCGGTTTCCCAGGATTCACTGGCAACTAGCTTCCAATTAATTTTGAGTAAAGGAAGGACTGGTGAGAGTTTGGAAGAAGGGGATAGGGGAGAACCCAGAATGCCCTCTTTCTTTGAGTTGTACATACAACTGAGGCTTCGTCTCCCTCATGCGTCCAATTCCTGCTCAAGGGCTTCTCCCTCCATGTCCCCAGCACCCACCAGCAGTCTCTACATTCATTCCAGTTCTGCTTAGGGGATTCAGTCTTTCCAAACTCTAGGTTGCCTTCCTATTTCATTTGACTCCAGATTTTATAACTTTTGAAACAAGCTCCTTTTATTAAAATCTACTTTCTAAACTTCCTGAAGCAGATTTCCTGTCCTGCATGAGTAATCCCAGGAAAAAGATGCTCAAGATGGGACTCTGGAATAAGGTTTTGAGCTTGAATGTAGTAGTGACTCCATTGCCAATGCAAAGACAAGTGCTTCTTCCGAGTAGTGGAAGCCATAAATAAATTACCAGCAATATTTGCTTTGAACATATTGCCAGTTGAAGACAATACTTTTACATCTCAAGCGGCAGCTGATTTTGTCTATTACAGCAGTAATAACTGCAAGCACCACGGGGACCATTAGCTGCTTCTTATAGCACCAGAGAGCTTACAAAATGAAAATGTTTACACTTAATGTTAAAAGGTGTTAGGTGTTTAAACTCTCAGATCGAGGCATGGGAAGACACAGAGAGCCACACTGAGGGCCTTAAAATTTTCTCATGTCTTATAGCCACACAGCAGACATGGCTGAGGATCAAGTTTCAAATCTAAAAGTGTGAGTTGCAGAATTAAAATGCAAGTTCAAGGTACATCTGTGCTAAGTCTCACAGATTAATATCAGGACATTGATCAGGAAGAGTTGGGTATTAAGATAAGGATATATTGAGTATTTAGGATAAGTGCAGGTAGGCAGACTCAGATTAATATGAAAATTTTTAACCCAAATCTTCCTGTGGTTTCCTCGCCAAAGGAAGCCACCCTTCTTCTTCCCCATTTGAGGAAACTAACCTTCCCTTACTTAACATATCTCTAAAGACCTCATCTAAATAGGTTAGTTTTCAAGGAAATTTCTACTTTTCTCAAGACCCACCCACATCAGCACTTACTGCATCCTAATAACTACAGTCAGATTCCACCAGGCCCCAGGAGGCAAGTATAATGTCCACCCTGGTAGGAGTTAGCATATACATCAAAAGAAATGCTATATCCTGCTAATGTGTATCAGCAGAAACCTGTAGAATGTGTGTGTGGCATATGGTTTTTTGGGTTTTTTTGTTTGTTGTTTTGCAGTACGCGGGGCTCTCACCTTTGTGGCCTCTCCCGTTGTGGAGCACAGGCTCCAGACGCGCAGTCTCAGTGGCCATGGCTCACGGGCCCAGCCACTCCGTGGCACGTGGGATCCTCCTGGACCGGGGCACGAACCCGTGTCCCCTGCATCGGCAGGTGGACTCTCAACCACTGTGCCACCAGGGAAGCCCTGGCATATGTTTTATAAATGCTAGACTGAGAAAGATGGAATATAAAGTTGGAAGGGGTTGAATTTATTATAAAGAACATACCTGAGATTCAAAGTATTAGCTCTAGCTGATGGAATTGGCTCTAATCGTTGGCTTGTTTGGCTGACTGAAACATAGATTCAATAGTCAGCAACATTCAAAGTGGGCAAGATGCCATAATTTATCTGACAGAATGTAGACAAAGGAATCCATGTACTTAAAATGAGAATGTTGGAGTGGATTAATTATGTAAAACCCACTCAACTATCCCACAGTTATGCCCCCACAGAGGTCATCGATAACATTCTTCTTCAAGACATTAAGACATTCTTTGATGAGAGAAATACAAGCATCCTTGAAAACCTCTGTGGCATCTGTCTTCTCTGGGCTAATGATGACAATGCGGGATAGCACCAATGAAATGGCCCCCGTGCTTTTAACAGGAATATGGGGTTACAGAGTAGCAGAGGTTAAGTGGTAGCATTTAATATGAGAAACAAGGTGAGTGCAATTATCATAAAGGTCAGCAGGGCAGAGTGGCACTATTTTGACCCAAAGTGACTTCCAGCAGTAACAGATTAATCACATTTACACTGGGGATTACATTGATGAGCAGGCTTGAAGTGTATAAATGAAAATAAAATTCAAGCACAATGAGCAGAAACCTGCATTGATTTTCCAGGAATGAAAATTACAGCCTCGCCCAGACCTAAACCAGAGATCAGGTGGCTACAACAGCTTCAGAAACTTTGCTGCAACACTGTCAAAAGTATAGAGTGTGATTTTTTTTTCTCCAGGTCTACCTCAAAGGGGTTTACAATTTTCCAGGGGGAATGTTTAGAAAGAAAAGTGGAAAACTCAGAATTTTTCAGAGATTATTAAGATAAATTTACACACCTGAGGTTCCAAAACATCACTGTGGTCTTCAGGTCATAATAGGGCTTAAGGAAGCCATGTGATAATTGAAATTTTGACACAAGTTCACCTCACTAGAAATCCTGTGCAGTGACCTACTCTATATTTCCCCATATCTGAATATATTTTTGGAGTACACATACTTGGAAAATGACAGAACTCTCAAACAAGGTAAGTGCTATTAAGAACGGCTACTGCCTGACATCCATTAGGATAGCTATTATTAAAAACAATAATAAATAACAAGTATTCGCATGGATGTGTAGAAATCTGAACCCTTCTCCATTGCAGTTCCTCAAAAAATTAAACAGAATTACCATACGATCTAGCTATTCTACTTCAGAGTATATATCCAAAGGAATTAAAAGCAGGGACTTGAACAGATGTTTGTAATTTCATGTTCTTAGCAGCACTATTCACAATAGCCAAAAGATGGAAACAACCTAAATGTCCATCAACAGAGGAATGGATAAACAAAATGTAGTATATACATACAATGGAATATTAATGACCCTTAAAAGGTAAAAAAATTCTGACACACACTACGATACGGATGAACTTTGAATTCATTATGCTAAATGAAATAAGCCAGAACCGAAAACACAAATACTGTGATTCCAGTCATATGAGGTACTAGAGTAGTCAAATTTATATAGACAGATAATAGAATGGTGATTGCCAGGGTCTGGGTGCAGTGATGAATGGAGAGGTGTTGTTTAATGGGTACAGAGTTTCAGTTTGGGAAGATGAAAAAAGTCCGGGAGATGAATGGTAATGATGGTTGCACAACAACGTGAATGTACTTAATGCCACTAAATGGTACACCTAAACATGGTTAAGATGGTAACTTTTATGTCATGCATATTTTGCCACAACTGGAAAAAAATACATAGGAAGGGCCAAGTGGAAGCTCCTGGAACTGTCCCTACATGAAAACAATACCAAAAAATAGCAATAGCACATATCTGGGGAATTGGCAGAGACTAAAATAACCATGCAGATGGTAATCTCCATCACCTGCCCCATTTAAATAATCTGTTTGGCCTGTAAAAAAGGCAAATAAGTCATGGACAATGATTGTTGATTATCATAAGATAATGAGGTACTAATTCTAATCAAAGCTGCTGGATTTTATGGGCCTTTTTTTCCTGGAACAAATCAAAACATCTCTAACTCCTGATATACAGCTATTGATCTGGCTAATAGTTGTCTCCACATCAAACAGCAAAGATAATGGAGCAGTTTACTTCTATCTGACAGACACAGAAGTACACTCAAACTCTGTCTTACCTG